>NC_138166.1:54050802-56450802 GCF_964165515.1 Mesoplodon bidens
CAAACATTTAAAAAAGAGTTAATACCTATTCTTCTCAAACTATTCCAGAAGTTTTCTGAACTCTAAGAGGCCAGCATCACCCTGACACCAAAACCAGACAAAGACGATACACACACAAAAAGAAAATTACAGGTCAATATCACTGATGAACAAAAACATCCTCAACAAAATATTAGCAATATGAATTCAACAAAACATTAACAGGATCATACAACATGATCAAGTGGAATTTATCTCAAGGATGCAAGTACAGTTCAATATTTGCAAATCAATTAGTGTGATACACCATATTAACAAAATGAAGAATAAAAATCACATAATCATCTCAGTAGGTGCAGAAGAAGCTTTTGACAAAATTTACCATCCATTTACGATAAAACCTCTCAACAAAATGGGTATGAAGGGAACATACCTCAACATAATAAATGTCATGTATTACAAATCCACAGCCAACATCATACTCAATGGTAAAAAGCTGAAAGCATTTCCTCTAAGATCAGGACAAAACAAGGATGCCCACTCTCACCACTTTTATTCATCATAGTACTGGAAGTCCTAACCACAGTAATCAGACAAGAAAAAGAAATAGAAGGAATCCAAATTGGCAAAGAAGAAGTAAAACTGTCACCTTTTGCAGATTGCATAATACTATATATAGAAAACACTAATGATTCCATAAAAAAACTTTCAGAATTAATCAATGAATTCATCAAAATCACAGGATAAAAAAATTAACACACAGAAATCTGTTGCATTTCTATACAATAGTAACAAACTACTGGAAAGTGAAATTAAAAGACAATCCCATTTATAGTTGCATTAAAAAGAATAAAATACCTAGGAATAAATCTAACCTAAGAGGTGAAAGACCTATACTCTGAAACCTATAAGGCATTGATGAAATAAATTTACGATGAGACAAATGATTGGAAAGCTATACCATGCTCATGGATTGGAAGAATTAATATTGTTAAAATATACATATTACCCAAGGCAATCTACAGATTCAATGCAATCCCTATCAAAATACCAATGGTATATTTTAAAGAACTAAAACAAATAATTATAAAATTTTTATGGAAACGCAAATGACCCCAATTTGCCACAGCAAAGTTGAGAAAGAAAAACAAAGCTGGAGGTATCACACTTCCTGATTTCAAATTATACTACAAAGCCACAGTAATCAAAACAGTATGATACTGGCACAAAACAGACAAATAGATCAATGGAACAGAGTAGAGTGCCCAGAAATAAACTCATGCTTATATAGTCAATTAACCTATGAAAAAGGAGGCAAGAACATAAAATGGGAAAAAGAAAACCTTTTCATTAAATGGTGTTGGGAAAACCAGACAGCTACATGAGAAAGAATGAATCTGGACCACTCTTTCCCACCATATACAAAAATAAACTCAAAATAGATTAAAGAGTTAAATGTAAGACTCAAAACCATCAAACTCCTAAAAGAAAACATAGACAAAAGAAAACATAGACATATACTCTTTCACATTAGTCTTAGCAATATTTTTTTGGATATATCTCCTCAGGTAAGGGAAACAAAAGCAAAAATAAACACATGGGAGTACAACAAATTAAAAAGATTTTGCACAGCAAAACAAAAAGCAGCCAACTAAGTGGGAGAATATATTTGTAAACAATATATTTAATAAGGTGAATATCCAAAGGTTAATATCCAAAATACATAAAGAATTCATATAACTCAATACCAAAAAAAGAAACAATCTGATTAAAAAATGGGCAGAAGACCCGAAAAGACATTTTTCCAAAGAAGTCACACAGATGGCCAACACATATGTGAAAATATACTTAACATCATAAATCATCAGGGAAATGCAAATCAAAACCACAATGAGATTTAACCTCATATCTGTCAGAATGGCTATCATCAAATAAAGGACAAATAACAAGTGCTGGTGAGGATGTGGAGAAAAAGGAACCCTAATACACTATTTGTCAGAATGTAAATTGGTACAGTCACTATGGAAAACAGTATGGAAATTCCTCAAAACATTAAAAACAGAACTACCATATGATCCAGTAATTCAACTTCTGGATATTTTTCTGAAGAAAACAAAAACGCTAATTCAAAAAGATATGTGCACCCCTATATTAATTGCAGCATTATTTATAATAGCCAAGATATGGAAGCAATCTAGGTATCCATTGATAGATGAATGGATATAGAACTGGTGTGTATAGATATAGATATACACACACACAATGGAATATTACTCAGCCATAAACAATGAAATTTTGTCATTTGTGACAACATTGATGGATCTAGAGGGTATCATGCTAAGTGAAATAAGTCAGACAAAGAAAAATACCCTACAATTTCACTTACATGTGGAATCTAAAAAATAAAACAAAACAAAACGAAAACATACTCACAGATACAGAGAACTCCCCAGAGGGCTGGGGAATTAGGCAAAATAGGTAAAGGGGATTAAGAGATACAAACTTCCAGTTATAAAATAAATAAGTCACAGGGATGTAATATACACCATAAGAAGGTCACTAAACTGTAATAACTTTGTATGGGGACAGATGGTTACTACACTTATTGTGGTGATCATCTTTAATGCATTTAAATGTTGCATCACTATGTTGTACACCTGAAACTAGCATAACATGTACACCAACTATATTCAATAAAAAAGAAAATTATTGATTGTAGTCAGTTGATTTTTTGCATATATAGAGCAATGAAAATAAGTGAGGAAAGGACATATAGTGCATTGCCTGATAGATAGAATTAAGCTAATTATCACCTCCCACTAAAAATAAGTACCATCTGGAAACTCCATATGATCCCTCACTAAATAATATGTGTGATAACCATAATACAAGATTTTATTTCTTCAGACCCCACTTAGCATTATGTAGGCTTAATTTAACAAAACTCAGTGGGGTCCTTGAATGTCTAATTCATGCTGTCAGAAATTTATTAGGAAATAAATGAAGTGTGATAATAGTTTTTAAAGTGAATTTGACAGGTATCAAAGAGAAAAGGTAATATGATTTAACTAATGAATGAAACATTTAAAAATTATGGAATCACTAATTTTAGAGCTCCAGGGTACTTTAGAAATCATTTGGAGCCAAATTTCATATTTTTCTATTAAGCTAACTAAAGACCAGAGAAGTAAATTTACTTTCACAATAAATGTCACACAGTAACATTTTGCACTCCCTGTATCCTAAGAAGTAGTGACAATCTAGAAGAAACCAATCATTATGGAAAAGAGCTCCTTCAGATATGACATATGTTAAGGCTTACTGTACCAAGTACTTTACATATATTGGCTCATTTAATCTTCAGAGAAGCTTTACAAGTTATGCATTATTATCTCCATTTAATAGCTGAGAAAATTGGTTCAGACTGTAAATAACTTGCTCTGCTATACAGTGAGTGGTGCAGTCAAGATTTGATCCCACATGTCTGACTGCAAATCCCAAACTCTTTCCACTAAGCCATACTGATGGAAGGGATGGCTAGCAGAGTAGCCTCATAAGCTAGATGGGAACAGTTTCTCAGTGGTTAATAATAAAAATAATAATAATAACTCCTTATATCTCAATGGAACTCTAAAATTTAAAGTAAACTCCCACATACACTATTTTATTTGATTGTGAATACAACCTCTGAACTGTAGAATATAAATGATAGGAAAAGTGCACCCATTATTCCTTGCTTGCCTAAAACACCTCATAATATGTGTGAGACAGTATCAGTCCATATTATCAATATATTGGACATTAATAACATTCATTGCCTTTCTAAATCAATACCAATATTAGTATTACCTCCTCTTTTTAAAATCACAATTATGAACATCTACTTGACGGTGGCAACCCATATCACTCAGACAATTTAGTGTCCTAAGAGTAAACATTAGATGAAAGACCTTTTCACAGGAAAATCAATGTGCTCCAAGAAGAAGACACTTCTAATCTGAAGGCACGTGTCCTCGTGCTAACTGCTCCCCCCCTTTTATTAAAAAGACGGCAGTTAATTGTTGCAGGAGGTGTTCTGCACCATTCTAAAATATTAATTCTCACCAACAAATATTTGTGAATGTACAGTAAAAGAGAAGCCTTGACTTGGCCGAAATTGAGATGGCTTTTGTGGGGTCCACAACCTCTCAGGAATCTAGACACTGATGATTTGCTTAAGAGGAAAAGGGATTGGTGAGGAGGAGATTTCTGTGTGGGTTCTGTGACTAAGGAAAATAAAGACGTTCCAGCCTTTATCCACAGTTCAGTCCCATGACTGGAGCTAAAGCCAGGAGGCAAATGCGTTTCTAAACTGGTTCTGATGCAGTGAGACTGTGGGAAATATAGCACAGTGTTTGCATCTCAAAGGTCTACGGTTCGGGAGTTCCAGGGGACAGCGTCTGGATAAGGTGGCTATTGGCCAGCAGAGCAGTAGCAAAGCTTTGGTGGGTGTGGTGGAGCTGAGTGCCCCTGACAGAGGCTCGGCGGGGAGCTCTGGCCGCTGGGCACACTGAGATTTATTCATAAGCATGTGCAAGACGCCCCCAGGAACCTCCAGAAATACATGGGTGAACTTTTCAAAAGGCTAAGGTCTGTTGGGAAAAAGGAGAAGAAACGTGTTCAGTGAAATCTGGGTAGAAATGCTAAAACAACCTTATTTGGTGAGGCTGGTGAGGGAGTCAAATCCAAATACGTAATACTATAAAATACAGGTTTTATGACCATAGGTTACTAAAATGGAAATGGTGTTTGCATGTGATACAGTCCAACCTCATTTGATCTCAGATGAGGAAACTGAGGTCAAAACATTATTTCCTTTTCAAGGTCACACACCTAGAGAGTGATAGAGCCAGAGCTTGTGACCACAGCTTTCCACTGGATCATGCTGCAGCTTTTTCTCCACTGCTGGTCCGTTTCATCTACTTAAAAGAGCGTTGCATTTAGCATTCTAGGGGTTCTTTAAATTTTTGAGAAGTGAGAATTCTTTTTAATAGAATGTGAGCCTTGCAGTTTTAGAAATACTAGTTTTGTAAATACCAAATGGTTCCCTGAACTAGCTCTTTGAAAAGGCTTTGATATAAAAAGTTCTTTCTAAAATAACTCCTTTGTCATGCCAGCAAGGGCACCTGAGGACAATTTATCTTCCCTATGCCATTCAGCTAATATCCTTACATTTAAAGTGCTAGTACAAACTTGTGATTACAAGAGAAAAACTGTTGAAATCCAGTGCATCATTGACTTGAAAATGTGTCCAGTTAAGTCTTACTGCTGCCTCTGGTCTTTTTTTATACTTTCAGAATGAAGTGATCTAAAGTGAGAAAAGAAGAATGCCACATGCTGACTGGGATGTCAATGATAATTTTAAATTAAGTATCATATTCTACTGTGTAGTTAAATATTGAATTGAGAAGGATGTGGTCAGTGTCCATCACAAATATATATAGAGAGAGACATATATATATATATATATATGTATATATACAGAAGCTCAGACTTCCTCTTTATTAAATAATTAGCAGAGACCATCTTTCTTGTCAGCATTAGGATAAGAGTAAGAATTTTGAGTTCTAATTTCAGCTCACTTTCTAATTGCTTTGTGGTCCTGTGTAATTTAATTTCTATCTTCAGTCCTTGGTTTCTAGAAGAGTATGTCTGTATGTGGCCACCCTAATCTAATAAAATACAGTGCCACAGATATTGCTATTGATTTAGAAAAGCAATGAATGAGTTATTGATGTCCAATATAATATGGACTGGACTGATATTGTCTCATACAGATCATGAGCTGTTTGAGGGAATAGTGGGTGGGTGCACTTTTCCTACCACTTGGATTTATTTCACAGTTCAGAGGTTGTACTGATGATCAAATAAAATAGCATATGTGGAAGCTTACTTGAAATTTTAGAGTTCCATTGAGATATAAGGAATTATTATTAACTATTGAGAACATTTTCCCATCTCGCTTTTGAGGCTACTCTGCTAGCAATCCCTTCCATCAGTATGCTTAGGGCTTGCAGTTAGATAGCAGTGCTCTGAGAGTGAATTAGAAGGAGATATTATTCCTATTTCATATTCAAATACTCTGTGGGTTACTGATAACTTGACCATGCTTTATCTTGACTGAGAGACAATATTCTATTCTCCTCATCAGTCCTACTCTGTGGTCACTTCTTTCTCCATGAATATAAATCCTAAAATACTGTGTGGGGTTTGAATTTCCAAAGTCCTATCTAGGGTAAATAACTAATCCTTATATCCCAAGACTACTTAAGAACCAAGAAAAAAGGCAAAGTCAGGCTCCTCTAGAAGGAGGGCACCACACTCTATTGACTGGGAGAATAACAACTCCCCAACACAAATCAAGGGATGTGAGGAAGGAGAGGAAGATGTCATATGATCTTTTTATTCTAATTATTGACTCAAAGGAGAAATGTCCTATCCTAACCCACAACACACAAACAAAATATGGCAAGTCCAAACAAGCGTCAACCCACAGCACCTAGACAAGGACCAGAGAAGTTAAGAAGCCTCCTTACAGACTTCTGAACTGGCTGTGGTCTGTGTCTCTGTTCCATTTTGGAGTTGCTCTTCCCTCAATTGGTCATTACCTGATACATAAATTAACAATCGGGAATCGAGCAATCAACCTCATTCTGTAGACAGATGGTGTGCCTTGCCCCTTTGTCTATAAGCATATCCCACCCATTTTCTCAGGTATGGAAGTCTTCCCTGTATTGACTGATGGTTTGTATTATGCATTACAGGCAATTTTCTATCTGGGAATATATCACCACCCTTTTCACGCTTAACATTTTTAGCCAACAGCCTATTCTATCATCATTTGGGAAATTTAGAATACAGCATATACATATCACTTCCTATTTCTATATTGTATGTTAAACACAAGTTTTCTACAAGCATCAGCTTGTTATCTTTAGTACATTCCGATGAGCCAGCCTGATTATCCTGAATTAATGATCTTTCTTCACCTATTCTTAATGAAACCCAGCTCATCACAATCTTCAAAAAGGCAAATGAGAGATACGAGAAATCACCATACAGGAAGTTGGAAAACTTAAATTCTCTATTTAAGGGGTAATATAACACAAATTCAAGCAAAGGAACAGCTTGAATTCACTCTCTGAACTCTCATGACTGACACTTCTATTGTCCTCTGTATTCTTTAAGGCTCAGTTTCTGACGTACTTCCTTTGTCTAGTTGACCAGCCTCATAGGCAGAGAGCACACTCCTATCATGTGAGGAAGCCCACATAGCTCCTAGCAGACCAGGGCTCATAGCAATTGTTTGATAATTACAAATTTATTCTTTCGCACTTACAACGAGTTCATGAAAAACAACTCCTTATGTTGGGTTAATAACAAGCTTGTATATAAAATCATCTAGTAAACTCTTTATTAAATAAGAGAACTCAGTTTAACCATCATATTTCCATTTGAAATGACCCTTTTATAAATTGCCATCTGTGAAGTTTGTTGAACAGTACCTCAGTGTCGAGAATTAGTTAATCTGCCTTCAACAAGAGAGCATTTTACCTCCTTCCCATCCATACACTCAGTGGCAATATAATATCCAAGGGGGAAAAAGCATAAAACATGTTTGGATATTGTAATGAATTCGATTACAATAACACCAAATTAAGCCTATTTTCATTTTGATAATATAAAAAAGCAGCAGGAGGTGTGATTAGATAACTTTCTTTTACTTTATTAAATTCCATATGTTACAGTCAGCTGGATTGAGCGTTCCCTAGGAGTAAATTCAGAACATTTGGGCCTTGTCTTTACATTCAAAACAGTGTGGCTCCAAGTCAGGCTTTTACAATTCACTTTACTTGGGCTGCCAGAGGGAGATTAAGAACTCCCTAGTTCCTCCGCTTGTTTATTGCCTTCTTTATGCAGAAGGGTTTTCCTTCCACCTTCACGCTGTGAAATGTCATGCTGTGGCATCAGGCGAACAGAAGACTGACTTGTCCCAACAGGACAATCTCTGTTGTCCAGGACAAATGTCACACAAACATGGGAATTGTCCACATCCCTGGTCACTTTAGAGGGAACCGAAACCCTACAGCCCGACCTGCTTTTGATCAACACATATTCGTGGCTCTTTCCCCTGGCTCAACAATGTTAATTAATTAAATGTTTGCTTAGTGACCTAAAAGAGTTATTAGTACACCTCCCAAAGCTTCAAGCAGACACTAAAAGGAGTTCAAGTTTGGCTATAAAGGGAAAAGGGCACTTCTGAAATGTTAGAATCCTTCTTTACAATAGTATACTGCTATAAGAAGGAAAAAAAGGCCCCTAAATAAAACTGAGTCAACTTGAACAGTCCTTAAACAGTTCGTACCACTAACCTGGGAACATCGACCGCAGCCAAGTCTAATGAGAGCTTGAATACTCAGCTTTCTAATGGCCCGGCCACTTTCCCTTCGTGGCTTCCTGTTTCTCCTTACATTATGGTGTTCTAAATCTATCTCTGTAGCTGGTTTATTACATTTCATTTCCTAACAGTCGGCACATTTTTGTCTGACTGCAGCCATTTTATGAAGTCAGCCACATGTTATCCTATCATCAATTGCCGGGGTTGTGAGTCTTCTTGTCAACTGTCAAGGATTTGGTTTTCTCTAGTAAAATGTGCTTTCCTGTGGCAGCTGGACCAGAACATTCATTGTAGCTGAAAAGAGAAGGCTGAGAGGTAGGGCCAGCCACAAGCCCAAACCCAAAGGGAACACTGTTGGGTCCCATGAGGGGACAGGATTCCTTCCCGAGACAAGAACAGCATTTTTCTCAATGTGTTCCCTCTCAGCGCATCCTTCCGGATTTTTCGCAGGACCAAATTCTGGACTGAAGGAGAGAAAGTGGTACCTTCGAACTCAAGAACAAAGTAATTTTGAAAATCATTGGTCAAACTGATTGTAGAGAAAATGTTCCTGGTACCCAGCAACAGAGGTCACTAACTTTTATTGAAATAAGCACAGGAAAAAGCAACCTCCGCTTTTTCATAGCAGTTTTTACATGTTTGAAGGTGCGAAGAGTTCTAGTACAAAAAGAAGACGTCGTCGATATTGACAGACATCAAAGAATGATTATGCATTGATGGGATGCTTTGGATATATTATAAATTGATTTAGATATATTCTTATAACATTATAAGAATATGGATCAACATGAGAAATTTTCACATTATACAGTAAAGTAGGGTGTTCACTATGATTGTAAATCACTCCTTTTCATATCCCCTCCATTCTCTTGTTCTCACTCCATCATACTCATTTTACAGAATGTAAGCCCTGGTTAAATCCAACTGTCTGCCTATTCCACACCTGCACCTGAGCATCAGAGAATTGTTAAGGAAAAGCACTCAACCTTGCTGACTGATTTCACCTAATATTTTTAAGCACAAATCTCAAGTAGACCCTCAGCATGTGTCTAGTCATAGTCAGTTGGTTCTCCCACATGCTAAGATATTATTTCAGACCTTCTCTTTATCCAAACTGCAGATACACTTCCTTCACTCCTCACTCCCTCTCGGTTAGACAATCTTCTAATCACCTAATCTGTCTATTGGCCTCCCTACATGTGTGTGTAAATAATCTCCTTTCTCTCCCATGCTTATAAAAGGTACTGTCTCTAATCTTTTGTAAATCCAAACATTTTTCTCAGCCCCTGGATCCTATCCTTTTTTGCTCTTTCAGGATACTACTTCTGCATTTAACCTCTCACCCACCTGCATCATTTTCCCTCTCTTCCCTTCCCTTCCCCTCCCCTCCCTCCTTCCTTCCTTCTCTCTCCCCTCACTTTATGTATATATGTATGTGTGTGTGTGTGTGTGTGTATACACATATCTATATCTGCAGAATCACCCTGTCCCATGGTTTAAGTGTATAGATATTTAATGACAGTACAACGTATAAATTATATCTTCAGCTCTGATTTCGCTCTTAAACCATATAGATTTGTATAAATAAATAAGATTTGTATTAACTGAGCATCTTTTATATATAATGGAAAATTCACATGTATTATGACCAAAAGAGAATTATGTACTCTCCCCTTCCCCCCAGACATCCTCCCCGCCACTATTCTCCTTCTCAAGAAATGATAAATCATTGCTTCTGCCGCTCACGCCAAAAAACCTGCAGTCATTTTTTACCACTCTCTGTTGCCCACAGCCTATGTCCAATCTGCTAACAAGAACTGTAGTGCTACGCCAAAATACAATTAACAGCAGCCATTCCTTACCAAACACTTCGGTTCACACTTATCATATAGAATAGCTTTCTAATTGGACAAACATTTCTGCTTTTTTCCCCAAAGGTCACTTCTGCACAGTATCCAAAGTGATCTTTTTGTAAAATATTATTCACATTATATCACTTATGTGACCAAAACCATCCAATGACTTCACACATATTGTAATGTTACCCATTTCATTATATTTTTCTTTTTAATATATTCATGGTCATATGAGACATACTTCTCTGCAACATTTTTTAAGATGAATTAATTCTTCCATTCAGCAAATATTTATTGAGTGCCTACAACATTCCAGGCACTATACTAGCCTCTGGAAATACAAGGATGGAGAAGGAAAGAAGCTTGTAAGAAGTTACACTATTTCCTCAGATATCTCACAGCACATTTGTCCTGTTGACAAAAATAATACATGTCCACCACACAAAATCTGGAAGATACAGAGAAGTATACAGAAGAAACATAATATACAACATGGTTATATTAATATTACTTTCATTTGTCCTCTCATGCTTTTCTGTATTTCAAATACTGTATTATCCCTGGGTGCACAGCCTATGTTCTCTTCATTCCTTTGTATCCAGGTCAAGACACTCCATCCCAATTGGGTTTTGGAATTTACTTCAACCCTGAGCTGGATTTTCAATGGCTGAGATCACTCTTTATCAAGGTCTTATACCCTAGGGAGCCAAGCTTATCCTTCTGTCTGCCTTTCTAGAGAAACTTCCCTTGATGTATGTATCACCTTAAGTATATCCAGTGGCTACGTTGGATCTATCTCTAACCCTCAATCTAAAAAGCAAGAGAAGCTCCAAACTTTAGGCATGCGTCTTATGGTTCTGTTGATTGAACCTCCAGAGTAAGCAAAGGAGAGGGGTTAGTGGTGGTTGTTCTTTTAGAAAAACAGCCAGATCAGATATCCTGGGGGATTTCTTGGCTGATTATAAAACTGCCATCAAGTTTGTGGGGCCATTCATAAATATTAAGAAATAGAAAACTCAAGCATAAGCATGAAAACTTCAAATAAAATCAAAAGGCCTGTGAGAAAGTAGTTTTGCGGCAGAACTACTGCACAGCCTGGAGTCATAAAAGAGAAGCACCAGGGAACTGATTAACTAGGACTGTAGTGACAGTAAGCCAGAAAATACATTTTCTCTTCAAAGGCAGAGACTCTGATAGCCCTGAATGATATAGTGCAATGCCACACGCCTCATGGACACCAATTTAAATCCAAGCAGGGTCAGCTGTCAGAGCAGAAGTCATTTGTGTCCAATAGTGTTTTATGAGCACATGTGAAATGTTTCAAAGTTCTGAACCCCATTCTTAGCGGATATGACTACATCGACAAGAACATGGTGGAAAGGGATACATTAGGAGTTTGGGATGAACATATACACACTACTGTATTCAAAATAGATAATCAACAATATGTTCTAGACAATAGAACATATACACACACACTACTATATATAAAATAGGTAATCAACAATAGGTCTGCTATACAGACCTACTGTATAGCACAGGGAACTCTACTCAATATTCTATAATAACCTATATGGGAAAAGAACCTGAAAGAGAGTGGATATATATATATATGTATAACTGAATCACTTTGCTGTACACCTGAAACTAACACAACACTGTAAACCAACTATACTCCAATATAAAATAATTAAATTTAAAAAATAAATTTAAGAAAGAATATTACTCAATTTATTCTCACTTGGCACTCTAACAGCAAACCACGTCCATATAACACAAGAGACTAGCAAATAATGAGCAGTGGAGAACCTCAATTTTATAATAACTATAATAATAGCGATAGCAAGGTGTTTTTGTACCTTGTATTTATGTACTGCTTTACATTTTATAAACAACTTTTATGTTTATGATTTCTTCATTTCTTTTACCAATTCTATGAAATTAACTAGTTTACAAATTACTATTGCTTTTATTTTATGGAGGTGGAAAATTGAAGTTCAGATTTGCTAAGTAACTTGCACCTTGATTTGTCACCTAAACTCAAATCCTAACCATAACCAGAAGTGAACTAGGACTCTAACCCAGGCCTTCTGATTTCAAGTCTACTGTTCTTTCTCAAACAGCATGTTGTCTCTTTCAAGGGCATTTGTAACAACTCAGTTCTTTAGAAAATAGTAATTTCATCAATTGGACAATTTAGAGAATAAACCATTGTCCAGACATTTTTTCCCTAGCATAGAAATATTATGTTCTTTCATAGTAAAGCAATTATGCAGTACTTTCAGAATAATCAGCTGAGCGTGCTATGATTATTCACTGTAGAAAATGTATATTTGTTCTTTTCTCAAGTTAATAATAAAACCAGTAATTAAATAACAGCAAATGTTTATTGATTGCTTGACATGACAGTATTTTTTTTTTTTTTTTTTTGCGGTACGCGGGCCTCTCACCCCTGTGGCCTCTCCCGTTGCGGAGCACAGGCTCTGGACGCGCAGACTCAGCGGCCATGGCTCACGGGCCCAGCCGCTCCGCGGCATGTGGGATTTTCCCGGACCGGGGCATGAACCCGTGTCCCCTGCATCGGCAGGCGGACTCTCAACCACTGCGCCACCAGGGAAGCCCAACATGACAGTATTTTTAAACCTCATAACAACTTAGCAAAATGAGCATGATACCCAATTTTTCAGATAGAAACTCAAGCATAAAAAAGGTTAAGTAACTTGAATAAGCCCAGAGAAAAAGTAGCAGAGCTGGGATACAAGTCCTATCGATCTGATTTCAAAGCTTGCACTCAATCATTACACTTTCACCAAGAGGATAAGAAGCACATAGCAGAATCACTAAGGAACCTTCTCTGAGAATGGTACAAGGAACACCAAACTTTGAAAACCTACATTAGTTTTTTTTTAGAGTTCATCTGATCAGAGAAAATATGCAATATTATTATCTCAAGTACTATGCTATTTTCCCAGGAAAATGATCCAGTAGTATATATTTTATAAATACAACTAACATGATATACTGAAACACCAAAGTGTGATATCAATTTAACAGCAAACATCCTTTGAGTGAATACTGAATGCAAAATACTATGAACTCTATGGTCTTAGCAATACGAGGAATTCGAGATTAAAAAAATAAATAAATGGACATACCTGCAGCCTTGGAGAGCCCTTGGAGGAACTGTTGCAAGCTACAACAAAACACAAATGAAATACAAGCTGTCAAAGCCATGGTTCTCAAATTTCAGTGGGCATTGGGAGCACCTGGGGGACTTGTTAACAAATAGACTGTTGAGTCCCACCCCTTGAGTTTCTGACTCAGAAAGCCTGTGAGGAGTCTGATAATTTGCACATCTAACAAGCTTCCAGGTGATACGCATGTTGCTTGGTCCCGGGGCCACACTCAGAACCCCTGTGATAGAGGTTCAACAGAATTGTAAGAGAGCATAGAGGAAGGTGTGATAAGCCTTCCAAAGCCAAAGCAAACTTCATGGAGGACTCAGCCTTTGCACTGTGCTCTGACAAAGAAGCAGAATTTCAGATATTGAGAGATAATTGCTTCAGTCTCAAGAAGAGGCATAATCCTTCAGGCTCTTCTTTCTCTCACCTTAGTGATTTGGTGATTCTACTCTTGCAGAATGAAATGAAAATTATGAAACCATGTCTCCTTGCCGAACAACTCAGTATACTTTGATGTTTTTTTGGCTTCAACCAATGCACTGACACTTCCGAAAGGAATGAAAGAGCAGTTTTAGCGCATTTTAAGCCTTATTAAATTCCTCCTTTATTCCATGGCAAATAATTCTAATTTCCTTTGAAACTGTATGTTTTGTTTTACTTGGTCCTCACCTGACTCCTAAATTCTAGGGATGATTAAGAATGTGAATGAGGTGTTGGTCAAGTTTTCGTTTGCAGGTTTGTTTGATTGTAATGGCTGAAATAGTCACAATGTCCCAGGTGAGTATTCTTCTTACACTTATCCCAAGAGGCGAAAAAAAAAAAAAGAAGAAATGGAAACATTTCTAAAAGCATTTAAACCGTGTGCTGGAGCTGGAGAATAATCAAAGGGATAAAATACTGACTTGTGAGAACTGTTTTGTTCCCAATCCCTCTATCATTTTACCACATGATTCTAAAAAAGTAATCTGAGTTCTCACTGCTCTCATTTTTGTATTTGTAAAATCGGGATAATATTTGCAATGAGGCTTAATTAATGGTTGAAAATGATTTTGAGATCACTGGGAAAGAAGAATAAAATACTATTTCTCTTTACTGAATTTTGGAAATCAAACTATCAAACAAGAGGAATTTATACTCTTGCAGCAACAAACCCTTAAAAAGGCATTTTCCTACTACTAAGTTGCTCATTGTCATGACAAATGTATATTAGACTCCAATATTATCAAGTACGTACAATCATTTCTACTAATGCTTTTTATTCCGTATCTCTTGCAGATGGAACAACCAGGTGGAAGATAATTCAAGTGCTATCAGTCTAAGCATTAGAAAACTTTTTCCATAAAGGGCCAGGTAGTAACTATTTTAGATTTTGCAGGCCACATAGGAGCATGTGACCACAATGATCATGCTCATGAGTCATGATGAAAAGTGGGACAAAGTATCACCACTAATCATTATCATTTTTAATTTTCCCATAAAAAGCATCAGCATCCCTTCCCTCTTCTTTTACTTACTCAGATTTAGTCAGTAATAAATATTGAGGTAGAATTCACTACATAAATCTTTGCTTTGTTTGTTATAAAATGAATTGTTTTTTAAAAATAATACTGTTGTTTTCAAGTTCTGTTTGGCTTCCCAAAAATAATTTACTAAATCAAGCTGATTGATTTCAGTATCCCAAACGCAAACCATTCTGTTTCATTCACATTTTCTACTTTGTTTTGCCTACTGCTTTATTACTTGTATTTCCTCATCAGCGTTTAGAGAAAATAAAGCTATTCCTTCAGTTGTGCAAATTGAAAACTTATTTTTAAAGAGCTGTGTTCCAGCCATTTTGATTATCCTACCTTCTATTCCTCTTTTCATTTATTTAAAAAGAAAAAGACTATATATAAGCCCCCATCTCTCTCCTGAGTATTGTAGAAGCCTGTTGTATTCTTATTAACACTTTTACACACGTTTCATTTTGTTTCCTTATTGCAGTGATAGCTTACCTTCCTGTTTAGTGTTTACACCTCATTTAAGAAGTTTTGTCTGAAGTGCTTTATATAAAGATTCTTAATTGGGTCTCCTTTTTAAAAGATATAAAGTAGAAATTGAGAGTTTCACAATTTAGGTTACAAGAGTTTCCAAAATGGTAAGTCATTTAAAGATTTTTGCTACCTTGTGGTTATAATTAAGATTTTTAAGACTAAGAGCTTCTTCTTAACTGAGATGGACTTCTACACAAAGTTCCTCAAAAATTCATGTAAATCAATAAAATATTTGTTATTTTAGGCTAATATAGAAGTAATTATATTTAGTATTATACTATAGAAAGTGGAAAAGACACTTATTTTTAGTATTTGAGTATAATTTCACAACTTATTATAAAGTTCTTTTTTTTTTTTCTATCCCTGCAATGTGGACTTCAGAAATAAGCCTATCAGTCCTGGACACAAGGAAGTCACACTGTCATGTTTTCCTCCAGTTCATGTCATACTTGGAAATCAAGCAATCATAGAAATGTCTTTGCAGTACTATGACTTAGCATTATGTCCTCAGCTTTTATTGAGGGCTGATATAATAACGGGCTCTATGAAGAAACTTTTGATAAAACTGCTACTGAAGACACCTCCCATTATATTGTTCGATGTCCCTATAAAAGTTATCCAATTCATGTTTTTCTCAAAGTTCCAAGCAAGAAAGGGATTTACCCTTTTGATGATTTTATTTGATCTCTTTCATATAGTTTAAAAAGAGTTACAAACTAATAAATTCAGCAAAGTTGCAGGGTGCAAAAACAATATACAAAAATCAGTTGTGTTTCTATAAACTTAACAATGAACAATTCAAAAAGGAAATTAAGAAAACATACCCAGGGAGATTGCCTATTTTCAAGTCACTTAGTTCTTCTGGGTTTTTAGCTTGTTCCTTCCTCAGAAACATATTATTCCTCTGTCACCTCATTTTGTCTAAATTGCTATTTGTATTTTTCTGTATGTGGTAGGTTGTTTACGTTTCTCAACCTTGACAGAGAATATCATATGATATCACTTATATGTGAAATCTAAAAAAATGATACAAATGAACATATACAAAACAGAAACAAACCTACAGACTTAGGAAACAAACTTATGGTTACCAAAGGGGAATGGTAAGGGAGAGGGATAAATTAGGAGGTTGGGATTAACATATACACACTACTATATATAAAATAAGTAAACAATAAGGACATACTGTATAACACAGGAAACTATACTCAATGTCTTATAATAATCTATAATGGAAAAGAATCTGAAAAAGAATATATATATATATGTATGTGTGTGTATATATATATATATATGCATCACTTTGCTGTACACTTGAAAATAACACAACATTGTAAATTAACTATACTTCAATTAAAAAAAAAAGAAAACATTCCCATTTCCAATAGCATGAAAAAGAATAAAATGGTCAGGAAGAGAGTTAACCAAGAAGGTATAAGACTTGTACACTGAAAACTACAAAACATTGCTGAAAGAAATTTTAAAGGACATTAAAAAAATGGAGAGACATCTCATGTTTATGAATTGAAAGACTTAACAGTGTTTAAATGTCCATACTACCCAAAGCAATCCACAAATTTAATGTAATGCTTATCAAAATTACAATGGCATATTTTGCACAATAGAAAAAAAAATCCTAAAATTCATATGGAACCACAAAGAACCCAGAATAGCCCAAATAATCTTGTTCAAGAAGAATAAAGCTAGAGGCCTCACACTTCCTGACTTCAAAACATATTATAAATCTTCAATAATCAAAATACTATAGTATTGGCATAAAGGCGGACATATAGACCAATGGAATAAAGATATATTAGAGATCACAGAAATAAACACGCATGTATTCAATCAAACAAGGCTGCCACACTACACAATGGAGAAAGGACAGTCTCTACAATAAATGGCAGTGAGAAAACTGGATATCCTCATGCAAAAGAATGAAATTGGATCCTTATCTTATGTCATACACAAAAATCAACTCAAAATGGATTGAAGACTTACATATAAAACCTGAAACTATAAAACTCCTAGAAGGAAACATAAGGGGAAAATCTTCATAACACTGGTCTTGGCAATGATTTCTTGGATATGACATCAAAAGCACAGGCAACAAAAGCAAAAAACTGGCAAGTGGGATTACATCAAACTAGAAGGCTTCTGCACATGAAGGAAATAATCAACAGAGTGAAAACAATTTATGGAGTGGGAGAATTTTTTGCAAGCCATCTATTTGATAAGAGGTTAATATCCAAAATATATGAGGAACCCCTACCACTCAATAGCAAAAAAAACAAATAACTTGGTTAAAAAATGAGAAGGGACCTGAAAAGACATTTCTCCACAGAAGACATACAAATAGACAACAGGTAGATGAAAAGATGCTTAACATTACTATTCATCAGGAAAATGCACATCAAAACCACACTGAGGGCTTCCCTGGTGGCGCAGTGGTTGAGAGTCCGCCTGCCGATGCAGGGGACACGGGTTCGTGCCCCGGTCTGGGAAGATCCCACATGCCGCGGAGCGGCTGGGCCCGTGAGCCATGGCTGCTGAGCCTGCGCGTCCGGAGCCTGTGCTCTGCAAGGGGAGAGGCCACAACAGTGAGAGGCCCGCCTACCGCAAAAAAAAAAAAAAAAAAAAAAAAAAAAAAAAAAAAAACCACACTGAGCTATCACCTCACACCTGTTATGACAGCCATTATCCCAAAAAACAGAAAACAACAAGTGTTGATGAGGATGTGAATAAATTAAAACACATACACTGTTGGTGGGAATGTAAAATGGTGCAGCCACTATGGAAAACATCAGGGAAGTTCCTCCAAAAATTAAAAATAGAACTACTATATGATCCAGCAATCCCATTTCTGGGTATATACCCTGAAAAATTGAAAATAGGATTTTAAAAGATATTTTCACTCCCATGTTCATTGCAGCACACCCTAAATGTCCATCAATGGATAACACAAATGTGGTATACACATGCAATGGAATTTTAAAAAGAAGGAAATCCTGACACGTGCTACAACATGAAAGAAACTTCAGGACATTATACTAAGTAAAATAATACAGTCAAAGAAGGACAAATACTGCATGATTCCACTTACATGAGACATCTGAAGTCGTCAGGCTCAGAGAAGCAGAAAGTAGAATGGTGGTTGTGTAACTGAGCAGGACCCAAGGGGGCCTTCCTGAGACAGACCCCCTTCCGCCACATCCTCTGCTGTAGCTTCTCTCTGGAGTAAGCAGATAATAGTATCTCACGCATATTTCCTGAGTTTTTCAGATGCTAAAGCCCACCACCAAATGGAAGGAATTAACTACTTGATGATCATGAGCACATAGCCCCCAGACCTTCTGACACTTAAGGATTGATAATGTTAACACCTGTGACACCACCCTGTTACCTGAACATCAACCAATCAGAATTTTGCACAAACTGATCACATACCCTGAGATGCCCCTCCTTCACCTTGCCTTTAAAAATGCTTTGCTGAACCCCTTCAGGGAGTTCCAGGTTTTTTGAGCACGAGCCACCTGTTCTCCTTGTATGGCCCTGCAATAATCCTTTTTCTGCTCCAAACGCCAACGTTTTGGGTTGTTTGGTCTTCCTGTGCATCAGGCACACAAACTGGCATTTGGTAACATTTGGCAGGGTCTGGAAGAAGGGAAAACAGAATATTGTTAAATAGTATAGTTTCAGTCATGTATGAAGAAAGAGTTCCAGAGATCTGCTGTACAACACTGTGCTTTCAGTTACCAATACTGTACTTGAACACCCAGAAATTTGTTAAGGGAGTAAATCTCACGATAGGTGTTTTTTACCACATACACACAAAAATTAAACTATAAAACTTCTAGAGAAAAACATAAGAGAAAATCTTTGTGAACTTCATCAAAATTCTGTATTTCTGCTATTTGAAAGACACTGTTAAAGTGGTTAAAAGATGAGCTGCCAACTGGGAGAAAATATTTGCAAATCATATATCTAATAAAAGACTTGTACCCTGAATGTATAAATAACTCTTAAAATGAAAGAAAAATGGGCAAAATGTTTGAATAGATAGTCTACCATACAAGATATAAGGTCTGAATGGACAGGATACCAAAGAAAATACATGACATAAGCACATAAATATATACTCAATATTATTAGTCATTAATACAATGAGATGCCACTACATACTGATCAGAATTTCTTTTTTAAAATATTACTATATTTTTATTCCTCTAATTTACTGATGTTTCTTCATTGTAGCAGTGGAAATAAAAAAGTAAAATTTCTCCATGCACAAAAGGTGTCTGACTGACAAAGTGATACAGGAGGGACGTCTTTCAGTTGGTGAAAATTTCTAAATATGCTTGCCTGCTGAGGTCAGCCATCAGTGAAACTTCAAAGTGAATTCCAGTGCCCGAGCTGGTCCATCATGGGCCAGGAGGAGTGTTGGGGAGGAGCCCTTCCCCTCCCCGGTGGTCATCCCTGGCCCAGGGACTTTGGGGGAAAAAGTTGCCCAGGTCCTGGGTCCCCACCCTAGCCCTGGGCCAAGAAATGGGCAGCAGGTGAATGGGGAGAAAGCCATGGGCCTGGGGGTCCAGCAATGAGTCCCCACCATCACCCTGGGATCTGGATGCATCCTGCTCACTAGAAGGCCAGTTGTCCTCGAATTTCTTAAATTAAAAAATTTTTATCATACAAAGTGATGATGAGGCTGTGAAGTAACTAGAACTCTCATGTGCTGCTGATCAGAATGTAAAATGTCACAAACACTTTTGAAAACAGTTGGGTAGTTTCTTAAATAGTCAAATATATACATACCACATGACCTAGCTATTCCAGTCCTTGTATTTACCTAAGAGAAATGAAAGAATGTGCCCATACAAAGTCTGGTATCTTATTCAGAACAACTTTATTAATATAAGCCAAACCGCAAAATATCCCAAATATCCATCAACAGGTAAGCAGATAAACAGACTGAGGTTTATTCATAGAACAGAATACTACTCAGCAATACAAAGGAATAGGCTACTGGATGAACCTTTGTTAGAGAGTCCAAGCTCATACCGCTCACTGTAGGACAGGTCAATAAATGGAGTTATGATTTGTTGGGGAAAGAAATAGGGACTTTATCTGGAAAGCCAGCAGACTGAGAAGATGGTGGACTACTGTCCCAAAGAACCATTTTACTCAAGTCAGAATTCAGGCTTCTTTTATACTAAAAGGTGAGGGGATGTGGCTGGCTGTTGCAAACTTTTTGGTGCAGGAATCCTTTGCTCTTGCAGCTGTCAGTGTAGGTCTGGACACAATGTTCCTATAAACCTCCAACAAGGCAAGTGTTATTTTCTGTTCTGCAAATAAGTGTTATACCTTTAAAGGTCAGAACCTTGAGAATGGGTTAGCATGTGTGTTTCAGGGTAGAGGCAACATTCCTTTACAAAGGTGCAAAGCCAGCATGACTACGCACAGGCAACAAAGCACAAGGGTTAGAGCTAAAGGAATAGATCCAATATGGAGTCAGGTTTGTTCTTCTCTACTACACTTTGATATAATTATGGTGAGTGAACATAGCCAGAAAAAAAAGAGTACAAACTGTGTGATTCCATTTATATAAAACTCTATGAAATGCAAACTAATCTACAGTGACAGAAAGAAGATCAGTGGTTGCCTGGGGATGGAGGTGGTGTGGAAGGGGTGGGTGGGAAGGGCTGAAGGAAGGGATTATAAGGGGGAACGAGGAAGCTGATGGAGGTAGTGTTTATGCTCATTATCCACACCATGGTGAAGGATCTGCAGGTGTATCCAGATGTCGAAACTCATCAAATTGCTCACTTTAAATATGTATAGTATGTTTCATATTAATTACACCTCAACAAAGCTGTTAAAAATTTTCCTCATGCAGCTCTGAAATGATCTGAGTTATGCTTAAAAAAGAGTTAATGAGGCAACATTCTCTAAGGTAAAGGAAGGACATGAAGAAGCAATTTACAGGGGTCCTGTGAGAGTTCATAAAAGACTGGGTTGGGAGAGTTTCTGTGGGAATGGAGAATGACCTATCTTGTTTAGTACTACTGGCTCACCTAATATTCCCCTATCCCAAAACAAAAGCTGAAAACTCATTTGGCACCTAAAGTCCACTCTAGTTTTATGAAGCGTAACCATTTTTTTCCCCTCAAAGTCAGTCTCAAGTTTAAGATAATTCTTGGAGTCCAGGAAGGCAATGGACTGCTCCATTAAACTTATCATATTAATTAAATTCACCATCATGTATTCAATCAAGTATCTTTTGATCACCTACTTTCTTTGTGCAAGTCTCTAGACTAGTCACCCAACTATAGAGGGTTCTGTGAACAGGTGCTGGCAGATAGGGACTGCTGTGTACACATTTAGCAAGATGAACAAAAGAATTAAACAATTGCTTTTCAGACAGAGTCAGTAGTGAATTATCGGTCTTATGTTGATGGCCAAGGTTTCCATATTTGGCTTTAAATTTGTATCCTATGTAATTATATAATTTTTAGGGAATTACGCATGTACCAATTACTGTGTTGACAGGTATCATACAAAAGTCCAACATCTATCTTGAGCAAAACCTTGTGCCCTACATCAGCCTTTGCTCCTCTGTAGTCAGGTTGGCCTCAGGACAAATAAAATTACATATAAATGCAATCCTGAGTTTTATTTTCCTCCATAGGTCCTAAATAATTTGGCTGTAACTCTTTGGGGATGACATTCATGAAAAACTCTATAATCTTCACTATTGTATTTCTCAGCTGCAGGTATTACCAAAGCTACAATTTATCTAAATTGTATTTTTGTCCAAGGGTTATATAGGGGATAATATGAAAAGTCTATTGGGATATTGTTAGTAAATTTATAAAATTACTTTCTGTATCCAGTTAGACCAAGTACTTTTTTCACTCGCTGCTTTTAGGGCAGGCTTATGTATCATTGAAGACTTCAAGGGAATAAAAGTTAAGGATCCAAACAAAAATTCTTTGTCTAAAAGCATGTCTGTTAGGTCAAAGTCATCATTCATGGGGCTCAAGGAGAGCCTTTAGGTGAGTGAACAATCTAAGCCTAAAGCTACAAAACTGCAGACAAGTATTTCCAGAATTCTTCATCTTACCACTTTATGCTGTTCCAAGTAGTGAATTATTGGTGCCAGTGCCATATACACAGCCCTGGGGCACATTCTCACTGCTGCTTGATCCAATTAAGGTCAGAGTCCATACATCGGGGGTTTACTCCAATGAGAGGTTTGTTGTATGTAATGGATGTTCCTTAGCACGCTATCCCCTTCTGTAGCCAGTGAGAAGCCGATGGTACCAAATACTGGGGAGGGTCTGATATCCTCTGGTCTTATGGACGTGAAGTGTATTGCATTTACAATGCTAGAGCTCCAAAGAATTGTGGGATCTCACCTTACCCCTTGATATTATATTGAGCAGTCAGTGAATACGCAACACTGTAGCTTCTCAGTTCTGTAACCTTTAACCATATGTATGCAACCTTTTCATCCAAGCCATCCAAGAAATTTCTGTGGGCCCAAAAGAAGTGGGAAAGGCCTATGAGTGAGAAGTAACTAGCATAAAGCCCAAAGGTAAAGCTAGCTGGAACTAGTGGCCAGAAATCTGTGCACAGCATAAAGCAGCAAATTTTTAGCAGCAGTTAGAAAAATTAGAACTGAGCAAATAGCAAAATAAGAGAGCAGAACTATCAAAACCAGAATAATTCATTGTCTATTTTCTAAGTTATCAGTTTAGATTACTTAGTTGCTGGGTTATAAAACTGAATAAACAAAACAAGACTGATAAATCGTCATAGATCCCCAAAGGCTAAGGAGATATGACAACTAAATGAAATGTGATATCCTGGGTTGGATTCTGGAACAGAAGGAAATTAATGAAAAAACTGGTGAAAACCAAATAAAGTTTGAAGTTTAGTTAATGTGTCAATGTTGGTTTCTTAGATTTGACAAATACAGATGATGAGAAACTAAATCACAGATGATAGCACTACAGAAACTAAAATCAGGTGGGGATTTTACAGGGATTCTCTGTGCTATCTTTGCAACTTTTCTATAAATCTGGCATTATTTCAAAATAAAACATCTATTTTAAAATGAATTAAGACAAGACTCTTATCCTGGACTAGTTGGAGCATACTTGGGAAGATACAGAAATGAAGTGACCAACTCAATTCTAACACTAAATGGTTCAATGAAAAGATTAACAAGGTGCAATGGTGCACAGGACAGGTGGAGCCCTTAGTCCAAACCAAGGTTTAGTGAGAATACCTAAGATCAATCCTGAAGGGTTTGTAGGATTGTTCGGGAAAGGAAAAGGTGACCAAAATTACAGGTAGAAGGAAGGGCATGAGGCCTGTGGAGAACTAAAACAATTTGGAAGGGCAAAGGATGAGACTAGAGATGGGAAAGATCAGGTTTGCATACCTGGATAAGGAGCCGGAACTCTACCTGGGGACGATGGTGAATAAAATAATCAGTTCTGCAATAGCACAGGGATATATTTTTGGAAGCTGAGCTAATTTTAAGAATCTAAAAGATACTGCATACATAAATAAAATAGAAGAAAAAAATGATCAGATATAAAAGATATTATTAATGATATAAAAACAAAGGAATAGAGAATATCAATAAAACCAAAGGAAGTTTCTTAGAGAAAAATTTAAAAAGTAACAAATCTCTACAAGTACTGTTCAAGAAAAAAAGGCATTAATAAAGAATATTAGAAAGGAAAATGGGTACATAATATAGAAATTAGAAGTAATATGATAATGATTTGTCAAGAATTGAAAACATATGAAATAAACAACTTTGGGAAAAAATATAAATTATAAAAATTGATTCAAGAATAATTAAATAATAAAAAGATGAAAAAACCTACTGAAAAATAATTTCTCCCTCTAAAACACATTAAACCAGATAATATTAGACAAATTATACTAAACCCTTTGACTCTTCTGGTATAACCATGATTACAAAATTTGATATGTAATTTTTAAAGTTTTAATCAATGTGATAAAGTAAGAAAAAAATGAAATCAAATAATAAAAATTGGAAAGAAACAAAAATTGTCATTTTTCACAGGAGATAAAATTGTCTGCATAGAAAACCCAAAAGTATCTATGGGAAAACTAAAACATAAACTGTGCTACATCCAGAAAATGGAATGTCATTCATCACTAAAAATAAATGAGTTATCCAGCCATGAAAAGACATGGTGGAATTGTAAATGCATATTACTAAGTAAAAGAAGCCAATCTTAAAAGTCTATATACTGTATGATTTCAATAAAATGACATTCTGGAAATGCAAAAATATGAAGACAGTAAAAAGACTGCCAGGAGCTGAGTTGGAGGGTAGAGATGAATAAAATGGAACACAGAGGATCTTTAGGGTATGAAAATAATCTGTATGATACTATAATGATGGCTACATGTCATTATACATTTATCTAAACCCACATCATATACAACACCAGGAGTGAAGCCTAAGGTAAGCTATGGACTTTGGGTGATTACAATATATCAATGTAGGTTCATTAATTGCAACAAACACACATGGTGCCTGTTCATACACATTCCACTACCATGTAGAAGTTGACAATAACTGCAAGCTCAATAAATAAATACCTAAGTGGTAATGGTAGATGGTATTCACATCTTTTGAGCAACAAATATGTACAACAAATTATGTATTTTTGTATGTTAAATTGTGTTCCTCACAACATAAAACTCATAATATGCTATAAATCTATTCTATGTAATATTTTTCACAAAGGCAATTGATTATCTGTACAATGTCTATTTTCTTAACCAGGATAAAAGCTTCATGAAGATAGGAACCTACGTTTCTTGATCCTTTCTGTATTTCCAGGGCCTATCAAACACATCTGACATACAGGAGGCATTCAACAAATATCTATTGACTATATGAATAAATAGATAAATAGTTCTATGAGCTAGGTATTATTATTTCAATTTTACTGATAAAACTAGAGCATTAAATGACCTGCCCCAAGTAACATAGCTAGAAAGTGGCAGAACCAGATTTAAGTACAGTTTTTCAACATTCAATGAAAAACTTGCTTCTCATTGGTGCCCAGTAATGAGGAGTAGCCCAGAGCACTTTTACAAATCCCATGTGAACTTCTCCCAAGGAAACTTTAGCTCACTTCATCAGTTTCTTCTTAAAGATAATGAAAACGTGATACTAAATACAGGACTAAGGTTATCTCTGGCTTTTTAAAAGAATAAAAAGTGCAGCAGTGTAGAAGATTCAGAGACCAATTTTGGCAAATTGACTGGGCAATTACTGAGCATCATTTTAGTTATATACTGATAGGTCCTGAATAATTTCCATTTGCACTTTAGTTCTTCCTACATGTTGCAAATTGATCATGTTCTTGAATTATCTATCTTTAGCCCTAGGGTCTCATTTATAACACCTGAAGACAATTAGATAATTGTTAATAAATACTAAACAATAATGGAATGAGAATGAAGCCTTTGGAGGGACATGAAAAAAACATATGTGTTTGATGTCTGTTTTTCTATGACTCAGCATCAATCCCTTGGAATAAACAGAATGATATCATTAAACTTTTCCAATCGGAAGGTTTTTCACCAGATTTGTGACACAGATTAGGTAATACAATATCCTTCAGTGGTTAAGCTCACAAACATACTTCATCATGTGATGATGGTAC
Source organism: Mesoplodon bidens (assembly GCF_964165515.1). Lineage (NCBI taxonomy): Eukaryota > Metazoa > Chordata > Mammalia > Artiodactyla > Ziphiidae > Mesoplodon > Mesoplodon bidens. The sequence continues at coordinate 54,077,014 of NC_138166.1, forward strand.
CAATATTCTTGACACTTTGATAACTTTGTAAGTGGGAATATCACTTTCTGTTCATAGTTAGCAGTGAAGTTAAAGTGATTCCTACATTATTAAAAAGGTGCAACCAATTTGTTAACTGTGTACAAATATACATACATATGTGTGCATGTGTATTACATACACACTCATATAAAGATAAATTAATTATAGGTCTTGAATTTTTTTCAAAGAACTGAGATAACTGATATAGAAAAATAACATGTTGGGAAGGGTTGAACAAGTGAAGCACAAAGGATTTTTTAGGTCAGTGAAGCAGTATTGTTTAGGGCAGTATCTTTATGATACTACAGTGGTCAATATAAGATATTAAACAAAACTCATAGAACATTACAAAACAAAAAGTAAACCTTAATGTATGTAAATTTTTTAAAAAATCACTTAAGAGGTTGGTAGATGTTAGTATGGAATGCAGACTAGTATATTAGTATGACAAAAGAATCTAAATGTGTTACAAATGTATGAAATCTCACTGAAGGGTGCGGGAGAATAAGGTGCAGTAATGCATATCCATCAGTCCATACCGATATAAATAAATGATGGAATTAATTTTTAAAAACTGGAGAGGAGAGACAAATCTTTCATGGAAAAGAATTCCAAACAATTTATATAGATACTCTGCTCTCAAGGAGGGAGGAGCATAACTCCCCATTACATTAATGGGCAGCACCTAGTGACATTCTTCCAAAGAATAAATATGGAAAACAGTAAATAAAAGAGTAACTTTACAGTGGAGAAATTTGACAAACACTACCTCAACCAGGGGATCAGGAGCAACATCAAAGTGATGTCAAACTGATAGCCCCTTGATATGATATGATGAAAAGGGCACTTTGCCTTTGTGTTCTTATCCCTGAGAAACCATAACACCAGTCTAGTCATGAGATAAATATCAGACAAACCCAAATTCAGAAACATGCAGAAACAATACCTATCCATACAGAACTGTCAAGGTCATCCAAAACAAGAAACATCTGAGAAATTGTCACAGTCTAGAGGACCCCAAGGAGACATGACAACTAAATGTAATATAAATAATATACTGAGTCCATCTGAACAAAAAAAGGACATTAGGGAAAAACTAAGGAAATGTGAATGAGGTATGGACTTTAGTTAATAATAATGTATCAATATTTGTTCATTAATTGTAACAAATGTACCACACAAATGTGTGAAATTAACAGTAGAGGAAGGTAGATATGCGGTCTACTGGAGCTCTCTGTACTATCTTCCCAATAATTCTATATATTTAAAACTGTTCTAAAATAAAAAGCTTATATTTGAGAAAAAGGAAATGGGGCGGCAAGTTTAGAGAAAACAATAGCTGCATGAAAAACAATAAATCAGAACATGAAAACCAAAATCACAATATACTATTTTTAAAAAGCAAGTAACAGAAAGGAAATTTTTGAATTTCCAACAACAGAAGCAAACAGACCATAAGCGTAGAAAATGCTAGTCAATTACTAGTCATCATTGTGACTGAAATTCTATACATGGGAGATTATTTCCTTATCTGTTGATTTATTTGGGAAATGGATCATTTCTATATCTGATAATCCCTTTTGGATATCATCAGTACCAGGATATTTAAATAATGGTAAATAAAAGACTTCAGCAAGTTCCTTAAACTCAGTAATTCTCCTATTCCTTCTCCTTAAAGTAAGTATAATAATGCTATAAACCTAAGAATGCTGTTATATGAACTAAATAAGGTGATACATTTAAAGCACTCCATAGTACATGGCACATAGTAAGCCCTCAATAATTCTATTAGTATTCCCCCAAGTATCAATGACATAAATTATTATTATAGTTGTTGTTGTTATGCGGGATTTATAGATAGTGTCAGAGATGTTACAAGTTCTGTGGTAAACGATTTCCCTTTATCACTATCTTCTATCACTAGTCTTCTATGAAGACGGACCTGCTCCTACATTGTTCTGATTTCAAAGACGTTCGAATATTTCCCTTTTTATTATTTAGTTTCATTTTCCAAAACATTCCTTTTTTCCCTTTTATTCCTCATTTGTTCAATAATGAGTCCCTTTTGATTACTCTCTTTCTGTAAATAGTACCACCATTATTCCAGGCTTGAAACTTCAAAGCAATCTTTTAATCTTCTATTTTCTTGTTCGATTCAATTAGCCATCATCAAAAAATAAAAAATACAATAATGTATCCTTTAAATCTCTCTCACATCTGTCCAGTTCTTTCTGTTGCCGCTGCCAGCTTTAGGATTTAAAAAACTCATTCCTAGCTAGCTGTTATTATATCCTGATTTTCTTATTTCCCATGTGTCCTCATAGTAAACTTTCCCCTCATACAACAATATGTAAATATTTCATTGAATCCTCTGGACTCAACAGGATACAAGCAGAGAACACCTTTATTCTTTCTGCCACTCTACCTTCAAATATGCTCACGAACTAATTCTTTCCCTGAGTCCGCCACAAGTTGCAGGCAGATCCCCCCAAATTTCTAAGGCCCTTTCGTGACAAACTGTCTCAATCTGGTTGAATACAATTTAAAAACCTTCCCCCATCCCCCTGCCCCTGATAGCATCTGCATCAGACTTAAGCCTGCAATGGCGGATGGGGACAGTTTTGCTTCTCCTCTACTCCTCTTTCACCTTCTCTGTTCCTGGTTGTCCGACACCTCAAGAACCAGGACCACGAATAAAAGGTAATTAGAGATAAGCAGTGTAGTATCACATGCTATTAGAGGTGTTCCTTCTTCTGGATGTAATGCATGCACAAGTACTGTTTCATTTTGATTCATTTCTCGCACTTGGGAAGCACTTTTATTGGCTTTTCAAAGTTCCTCTACTAGGACTGCTGACTGCAGTTCCCCGGACACAGTCCCTAGCTCTCCCCCATGGTAGGGGACGGGTGGACATATAATGCACAGACACCCCTGTCCCAAGAAACTCTCTCCCTCTAGTATTTTCACTCCCACACATTTAAAAAATGGAAGTGGGCATTCACAACACTGGTAGCAATACATTTCCGATCTGTTAGCATGTTCTGCAGTAGGCAGTCCTGCAGGACCCAAAGTAGGTATTTGACCCCTGTTCAATTATTCTCAATTTCCACTGAAATTAAGGTAAGTTCTATTTTCACAGTCTGTTAAAAGTAATTTTTAACTCACACTTTTATGCAAAATCACCATATGCTCATAAAGCCCAAAGGCTATTTTCTTAGTCTAAGATTCATGATCTAAAGCCCTCTCTAATCTTCTCTGACTGGTCATTCTAATCTATTCACTACTACTGAGCTAATCCGAACATCCTTTCCTGCTCCAAATTTAATCATCATTTTCTAAATTCTGCCTTTATTGCATCTCCATCCTCTACTCCAGTCCCCACCCACACCCCCCAGTCAGGATCCTTTGGAAGGAAATTAAGGAAGGCAGAAAGCTTAGATCCTTTTATAGAAATGATCTGTTCAGGAGGCCCCTAGTATCATCAGACAGTCATCATTATACCACTGGGCTCTCAAGCCCTCTGCAGCTACAGCAAATAACCTCTCCTCTGTCTTTCCCTTTGCTTTCCTTCCACAAGATTTACATTCCCAGGTAGAAACACACAGCCATGGCTAAATCACATGGCCACCACTCAAAAACCATGGGGCAAGGGGAAAGGACGTAGCATTAGAAATTAGTCAGTTATTATTTTTGGCACATAATATGACTATTTATATAAAAATCCCAAGAGACTATATTAAAATAATTAGAACCCATATGAGATATCCACAAAAGTGACTGGCCACAACATGTGCATGCAAAAATCAATATCTTCCTTATATAAAAAGAGAAACCATGATGAAAAAGATGTCAATCACCAAACAACGCAAACAAAATATAGACCATTATGAAGAAAACTACAAACACTAATTCAGATGTGTAACAGAAGATGTGAATAAAAACATCCATTATTTTTGAATGAAAAGACAGAGTATTTTAAAGTAGCTCTTGTTTACCTATAATCCAGAATGAATTTGGACTGTTTGTAACCATGTTCCTTACTGAACAATAGGAATTTAGTGTGTGAATTAAATTTTGTTAATTTGATTGAACCTATTCATTTTATTTGTGTGTGTGTGTGTGTGTGTGTGTGATATGTGTGTGTATTCTGGAAATGATCTGAAACTGACCTGTATACACAGAGATGTATAGAAACAGGTTATACACTAACATACTTGATATTAAACATGAAATAAACATGAAAAAATATCTAAGTTCATGGTAGAGTCATGACATCCATATTTCTACCCAAAGAGGTATTCATATTTTAAATCTAAAATCCCACTAAGGAAATCACATTAACTTTTAGCCTATTTTCCATTCTGTCAATCATATAATACGGTCACTTATTCCTGGATGGATTTCATTGTATTTTCCATATCATTCAGAAATTAGAAAGTTAGATATTCTTAGTTGTTTTATGCCACCTTGTTGTGCTATTAGAGGCTTGGGTAGATGACAAGATAGGATGTAAGACTGTTAAATCTCAACTTGAAGAAGCTCACATGTTAATTACCAGCTCATATCCCAGAAACAATGTCATTAATGATGGAAATTAAGGAGGGTGGAGAATTAAAGGAAAAATAAAGTTAGAACAATTAGGGAACTATGCTCAAATTGTTGGCAAAATAAGGGGTATATGGTGGATGTGCAGAACAAGACTTGCTTATTACTCCCCTGTGCTTAACAGCTCTCCTTCAGCAACTGCTGTGACTGAAGAATATCGGAATATCAAAAGACGTGTGTAACTATATTGTAATAGGGAAGAACAAATCTGACTCCATATTAGATCTGTTTCTTTTACTTTAACCTTTGTATTCTATCGCTACTGCTTTGAGTTAAGAATGTTGCCTATAGGGGCTTCCCTGGTGGCGCAGTGGTTGAGAGTCCGCCTGCCGATGCAGGGGACACGGGTTCGTGCCCTGGTCCGGGAAGATCCCACATGCCGTGGAGCGGCTGGGCCCGTGAGCCATGGCCGCTGAGCCTGCATGTCCGGAGCCTGTGCTCCGCAATGGGAGAGGCCACAGCAGTGAGAGGCCCGCGTACCACAAAAAAAAAAAAAAAAAGAATGTTGCCTATAGCATGATATATACAGGATAGCCCGTTCTCAAGGCTCTGACCTTTAAGGGTATAACACTTTTTCATTCATATAGAGATAAAAAGTTGCAGAACAGAGAAGAAAATTTGTCTTGCTGAAAGTTTACAGGAACATCGTGACCTGAGCTACGTGGACAGCTGCAAGAGCAAAGGATTCCTACACCAAGAAGTTTGCAACAGGCAACCATGCCTCTCCCTCACCTTGCCTTTAAAAATGCTTTGCTGAAACCCTCTGGGGAGTTCAGGGTTTGGGGGGGCATGAGCTACCCATTCTCCTTGCATGGCCCTGCAATAAAAATTTCTCTGCTCCAAACTCAGATGTTTCGGTTTGTTTGGCCTCACTTGCATTTGGTAACAATATGAAACACTGAGGTCCTGCCCAATATCACTGTTACTGTCCTCAAGTGCTTTTGCAGACTCCAAATCTTCATTCACTATCTGCCTGACATAGAGCCATTTGGGAAGGCTAAATAACCCTGTGCTGCACCGCACTGTGCCCAGTCCTTATGTTCTCTCAAGAACACATCAACATGTTCTCAATTATTCATTTTATCTTGGTTAAGTGAGGGATGGATTGTTTATGAAAACAAAAACCTAAATAAAACAAAGAGACAAACAAAACAAAACTGTATTGTTACTAACCTAAATGTTTCCCCCTCAGATACAGATAGGGCCCAGTGGACCCAGTGGTTACTTAAAGTACTTGTTGGAAGTCTCTCTTGACTAAAATGATATTTCTTAAGTTAACTAAAAATGTTTAAACTGCTATTGTTTGAAGAGAGGATATAATGTAAAACGCTACAATAGCCAAGTCCCTTTGCAGTGTTTTGTGGTGCTCTACTAGTCCCTGAAGTGGAAGGGATGTCCCTCCCACCCATCCATTCAGAAGGACAAGGCATTCATTCATTCATTCATTCAACAAATATTTACTATATTGAATGAGTACTATGTGCCAAACACTGAGGATTTGGTGACAAATAAAAAAGACAAAAATCCATGTCCATGGGTTTTTACACTCCAGTGGGGAGAGACAGACATAAACAAGATAAGCCACTCTCTGTGCCTCTATATCAATCTATTTCAACCACATCATTTCTCAAGGCCAGGAAGAGTACAGTGTCCATTGACTTCTGGCTAGTCGGGATCTTGTTTCCAGTAATTTTCTCCGCTACGTTTCCTTCTTGCTGGGTATCTCTGCTCCAGGGTTTTTCTTTGCTTTTATACCCAATTCTAGAAATGTCTGCAATGTAATGAGCAAGGCCCCTTAAACACACAGAGGTGCAGTGATTGTAAAAGAGCCATTGCTTATGATATTGCAAGAAAAAATAATCTGGGAATGTACATAATTTATGAACTGTTTATGATGTCATCCAATACTATCATAAACATAGACTGACAAAACTATAATAAACACAGCAGCTGTTTCCTCTATCATCTCACTGCTCCACTGTTTTAACTGCTAATTCAGGTTTTAATATTTTCACTCTTAACCTTTTATGATACTGATTGACCTAGCAATACACTAATCAATCTACATGCAAAATCTCATTATACAGCCAGTTAACTACAATAAATCATATATTCAAGATGTAAAAAATTAGCATGCATTTTTTTTTTTTTTTTTTTTTTTTTTTTTTTTTTTGCGGTACGCGAGCCTCTCACTGCTGTGGCCTCTCCCGTTGTGGAGCACAGGCTCCCGACGTGCAGGCTCAGCGGCCATGGCTCACGGGCCCAGCCGCTCCGCGGCATGTGGGATCTTCCCGGACCAGGGCACGAACCCGTGTCCCCTGCATTGGCAGGCAGATTCGCAACCACTGCACCACTAGGGAAGCCCTAGCATGCATTTTTGAAACAACTTTTATTAGAAATGAAAGTTATGAAACTGTTGGGCACTGTGAATTTGGTGGGCGTGAATGCTCTGTGCTCTGAACTCAAAAGCTAAATTTCTAATTTGGCACTTTTTGAAGCGATAGAGTTTCTGTCTGTTTTAACACTTCTGGTGTGAAGATAAGTCTTTGTAGAATTACAGATAAGTTAGCATTGCTTTGGAAGTATATGCACTTTATCTTTTTGATAAGTGTCTCACGAACAACAAAGGAATTTATTTTTGCCAGGTAATAGTGAAAATACTATGAGTGCCCTCTGCTGCTTTGGAGTTACATAAAAGCCATGGTGTATTTATGGCAATTGAAGCCTGAAAGAGGGGGAACTGGACAAAATATATCAAGCTACAGGAAGTAGGGCAGGGAGGGGATGAAAAGGGAGAGGATACACCCTCCATATTTTTCCTAACAGACTACATATTTAGGAAAATCAAACTAACCGTATCAGTAAGAGAATGTCTATTAACAAATTCGTTGATTATGGTACTTTTTATAGTCCTATTATGAAGGGCAATCATTTTTCAGATTATAACTCTGTATTGAGAACTCTGCTTTATGGAAAATATTGGCTTGTTTTAAAATGTTAAGTGTAAATTTATCCTATGAAATTAAACACTTTATCAACTTATGATACAGAAGCTACTAACAACCAGTAAACTCTCTAGGAGCTGTAAATGGAAGGGTAAATGTTTTTCTCAAGAATGAACTGTGGGTCCTTATTGGTTCACTGTGCTGTACACCTGAAACTAACACAACCATACTCCAATAAAAATTTTCTTTAAAAAAGGGAAAAAAAGAATGAACTGTGGGGGGAGGGTGATATGGGTAAAGGGGATCAACTGTATGGTGATAGGGAGAAACTAAATTTTTGGTGGTGAGCAGGATGCAGGCTACACAGAAGGGCAAATATAATGCTGTGCACACGAAACCCATACAATGTTATAAACCAATGTTACCTCAATAAAATATGAATTAAAATATAAGAATAGATTTGTTCATGTTCGTCCCTTTCTTTTGGCGTATTAACCTTCAAAACACAGTAACGCTTGCCTTTATTAAGTCAGCACTGCTGCCCATGACTGTCAGCTACTGGTCCACAACATGATAAGCAGAGGAAGTCAAAGGATGTGTTTGTAAACTTTCATTGCTATGGATAGACTGATTTTTATATCCGTTTAATCTAATAAAAATCAAATCCGGAATGTGAAAGTCTTCCAGACCTACTTTCTTTTTCAACAAATAAATGGCAAGGGGAAGAAAGGGATGCAGAAACTGCCAGAGAGGAAAAAAAATTTATATAAACATTAAGCAAGTGCAATATTTGGACCTTGTTTAGATTCTGATTTAAACAAATTGTAAAAAGACATGTTTTAGATAAGTGGCAAATTGAACATGGACTGATCATTAAATGGTATTGTTGATATTATTAATTATTATAATGGCAATGTATTTATGAAAAAAGTCACTAGCCATTAGAATATGCTCTGAAGAATTTATGGTACCTGGTATTTGTTTTTAAAATAATTTAGAAAAAGAAGTGGAAAGATAGAGGAAGTAACATTGCAAAATGTTGATAATTGTTGTAGCTGGATGATGTATACATGGCATTTATAATGCTTTTCATTTTCTACTTTTTTAAAATTACCATGATAAAACTTTTTTTAATCTAAAAAAACAACCCTCTGGACTTGTATTTTTTAATTTTTATGTTTCATTTTTCTAGTAATTTATTTTTATTGTATTTTTAAAAAGTATCTCTCTGAATCATTCCAAAAATTTTTAAAAAGAACATAACTTCACCCAAAGATAGAAAACAGAAAAAACAAAAACACAACAAAAAACGTAGATGCAGGGATATGGAGGTTTGGTTTGGTTTTCTTTTATTTGTAAAGGAGAAGTTTTGACAAAAATTATGCCAGAGAGATTAAGACAATTTCTTGCAGCATTTTTTTTTACCTTTTTATTTCCCTCCTCCACTCCAGTTTTGCTTTCAAGTGTAGGCAATTTGCTCTAGCATCGACATTATTGGGTAAAATATTTATATTGCTTCTATGGGCTTTAATGAAACAGATTTTAGAGTTTCTTTTCATTTTATTTCATTTGTTAATCATCTCAACAACGTTCCTTTAATTTTTCACACATGCACATATTTTTAATAGTGGCTTTAGGCCTTAACTAGAGCCAATTTCATATCCTTGGAATGACAGTGGTAATTGGTTGCTTATCTCTTTTTCCACTCCTTCCATAGATTTATCCATACCCAATGAGTGTCAATTGCAAAACATGGTCTTTGTCAAGCTTTCTTTACATAAGCTTTCCATGGTTTAGAACTGAACTAATGAAAAAATTTGTGCAATCAAGAGACTATACTCCCAACACTACCACATCAACTTAATGACAGAAGCAAACAGGCGTACATGTTGTTTTCCCCTCGTCTCCACCCTGTGTATTGCCACAGCTGTCTGTATGTGATAAGAATATTCAGGGAGCAAAGAAAAATCATAAGTAAGGATGGCCGTCCATTTTCAACCCCATGAAATAATCACGTTCTTTACCGCAGGAACAAATTCTTATTGTAACAAGGACAAGGAGAAGTTGGATGCCTAAGGAAACAACTAAGAAAAACACCCTGAATTGGAAGATCCTAATATAGGGGAATTCAGATTAAAATCTGCCTATAACTTTTTTCCCATTTTGTTTAAAAGATACTGTGGATTGTCTTTACCCTTGAACAGAGAAATATATTGTCTTTGAGTTATAATTAAAGGGTCTCCTAAAAGGCAATTCTTTACTATTGGCAATAAAGACTGAACTGCTGATACTCACAACAACGTGGATGAGTTTCAGACACCAAAGAGTACATATAATATAAATCATTTATATGGAGTTCTATAAAAAAACTAATCAATGCTGAAAAACATCATCATAATGGCTACATACTGAGTATGAAGGGTAGAAGTAGGTATTAACTTAGAAAGAAAAGTTCTGGATTCACAGTAATATTCAATATATATATATATTTTTTGGAGGTACGCGGGCCTCCCAGTGTTGTGGCCTCTCCCGCTGTGGAGCACAGGCTCCGGATGCGCAGGCTCAGCGGCCATGGCTCACGGGCCCAGCTGCTCCGCGGCATGTGGGATCTTCCCGGACTGGGGCACGAACCCGTGTCCCCTGCATCGGCAGGCGGACTCTCAACCACTGCGCCACCAGGGAAGCCCAATATTCAATATCTTGATAGGGGTTTGGATTACACATGTCTATGCACCTGTTAGATCTCATCAAGTGCTACCCTTAAGATGTATGCATTTCCCTGTAGGTTAAATTTACCTTAAAAATGGAAACATAAGTGTAGAATCAGTTAATTATATGCATGCTGAAGTGTCTAGGGTGAAGCGTACAGATGCCTGCAACTCACTTGAAATTCGTTCAAAAACCAAGATAGACTGATGGGTGGATAGAGATAAGGATAGATGGAGAGATATGTGATTAAGCAAACATAGCAAAATATTAATTGTAGAATCTAGGTAGAGACTGTACAATCCTTCCATCTTTTCCGTATATTTTTAAAAATTTTCAGAATAGAAGGTTTGGTAGCAAAAAGGCAGTTTTCCCTCCCTAAGCCCAAAAGTATCTCCCCAAAACCTGTCAGACCCTCAGAAATGTCCTTCATTAAACACTATGAGACTTGTTAGATTATTTTCCAGTATCTTTCTTTTGAAATGTAAACTCAGACAGGATGTAAAAAATAGGGAGTTGCTAGAGGAAGAAAATCTATGTTTAAGCAACTAGTTATGTACTTGGTACTGGCATTATCTAATTTAATTCTTGAGAAACTTTTTTTAATTAGGTATTATTTTAGATGCCAAGGTCATGACTTTAGTAACAGTAGCCCCTTAAGTTCTACGATAACTTAGAAATTAGTGCTCCATACAACACTATAGATTTTATTAATGTCTTGATGTCTTTGGGGCAATGGAGCAAAAAAAGGAAAAAACTCCAAATAAACATTCTGAAGAATCATTTAAAAAAGGAAAAAAACACCTGTTTTATCTTTCCGTCATAATCCAATCCTGTATCTTAGCTCGGGAATTTCCTAGGAGATCCTTTTCTGTCTTCTGGTGAGTCTCAACAATCTACATTTAACTCAGTATCTTGGCACCTGATGACCATAGTCAAGCCAAGTATTAATATTTAAAAATGTAAGAATTACACTCAGACAATGTCTTCCTCTATGTCTCAGATCCTGGAGCACTACAGCTGTCTCCAAGCAAAGAAGCAAAAGGTAGGAAAGGAGAGTTGTTCTTTTTTAAGCTGTCCCAGTTGGGCATCTAGCAGAGTTCACCCCATTCTAACTGGACATACTGCTTTAATCCCATAAATAGGTACTGTCCAGATATTTCTAGAGACAGTTTGGAGAGCTTATAAACTTGTCCAGAGCCACACAGCCAATTCAAACCCAGAGCTGTTTAATTTTTTTTTTAATGTGCTTTTCCTCTGGACCAAGTTATGATTTATACATAGTATGAACTGGTTGACTGGATCACATTCCAGTACATAGCTGAAGACTGAGCATGGGGGACCATGGTGGCTTTCACCTGCAGAGAACAACAGTGGCATGTGGAACACTACCTAGAGATGGCAGGATGGGAGGAGCGTCAAAAGAGCCTGGAAGGGCTTCCCTGGTGGCGCAGTGGTTGAGAGTCCGCCTGCCAATGCAGGGGACACGGGTTCGTGCCCCGGTCCGGGAAGATCCCACATGCCGCCGAGTGGCTAGGCCCGTGAGCCATGGCCGCTGACCCTGTGCGTCCGGAGCCTATGCTCCGCAATGGAAGAGGTCGCAACAGTGAGAGGCCCGCGTACCACAAAAAAAAAAAAAAAAAAAAAAAGAGCCTGGAGCAAAGTGAAAGAGAAACCATCAGCATAGGTGAACAGTGTGAAGAAAGGGAAAGAGGAAGGCATCAAAAATAAACTTCACCCATGTCCCAGTTTGTCAACCCTATGCATTATTCTAACTGGTTACATTCATAACAGAGATAGGATTATCTTATACTGTGGTTTGCCCAGGACAGTCCTGGTTTATGCTTGTCTCTGTAGGTTATAAATTTTATGGTCACCCTATTTAGAAAGGAAAAAATGTATATTAACAAATATTCATTAGGAAAAACATGTATTTTATGAGGATACTTTTTAAGTTGAATGTCATTGTAATTAAATGGCAGCCAAAAGTATTTTGTGCAGCTACCATTTTAGTAAACCTGCTTTTCCCTCATCTGTTAACCACTTCTTGGAGAATCAATCAAATTTTATTTTATGACTATTTTATGGAAAACTTTGAGCTCATAGAAATTTTGTTATTCTCCTTTCAGAAAGTGATCTCTGGTCTAGGCATATTCCTATGTAATTTTTCCCCTTCTATCACACATAATTATATAAATGTCTATTTCATGTTCAGTATGAATTTTCATGTATGTTTTAAAATATGAAATGAAATCTGTCTAAAGAATGCAAAATCAACATCTCCGGTTGTTAAGTGTTAGTCCCCAATTTACTTTGAGTTTATGTCTTATTTTATACACGTGGTAAAATAAATATTCACAATATTTTAAAGATGAAATGGATTGAAGGAAATCTCATTTAACTCCCTGCAGAAGCTAGATAACCTTTCTAAGTTTGTTGACATAGTACACAGTGAAGGTTTATTAGAAGTCATTTATACTTTATCAAACTGCTACAAAGATATTTGTTATCTGCATCATGCAAAAGGATTCCTTGGCAGAGTTCAAAGTAAATTCTGATTGTGCATGTCAAGTCATTGAAAAGATTGATCAAGGGAAGAAGGAAATGTAGGCATGTATCTTCCTAAGGGATCTCAGTAGAACTGGAGCCTCTCCTGTTCACATCACATCATCAATTAACTATGTAAACTTGAACACATGATCTCACTTATCTAGACCTCAGTTTCTTCATTTGTAGAATTAAGATGTTGGGTTTAAGATCTTTCCAGCTGTGAAACTTTAGAAAACAGTGTAATATTTTGATCACAATTTGAAAAAAATTCATTTTAATATCTTAAACCTTTTGATTTTTGAACAAGAGAGAAGTAGGACTTCAGGACGTACTGAATGCTTAGTGGGCATCAAACACCATGCCAGGTGCTTTCCTTATGTTGTAGCATTGGATACTTAAAATAATCCCGTGAAGAAGGTGAGGAGGAATCGCATACCTGAAGAAAAGATACTAAAGAAGAAAGAGACCAGAGAGATTTAGCATGTCACCCAAGACCATATAGTTAGTAAGTGGCAGCACCAAGGGTCAAGGCCAGGCCTCCCCATTCCAAACCCTATGTTACTAATCAATATGATAGTCTGCCTCTCCTCCCCTGCACCCCAACCCCCTACCAAGCTTCACCTGGGCATGTGGGGTTGGGACTCTGAAGAACAGCTATCTGTGGCTTTGACACTAAATAACTATATAACTTTTGACGAGACTTTTCCACTGGGGCCTTAGTTTCCTAATTTTTAAATGACAGACTCAACAAGATGGCTTCTAAAATCTAACCATTTCTTATTCCATAGCAATCATCTGAAAGTCTAATATGTCTAATTTCAAGGCCTTTTCAGATGCTCATAAAATCATAACTTAAGAAATTACAACATTCACTTCCTTATTGCAACGATCCAAGTAAATAAGTGATGGTAGCTCAAAATTGGTTATTTATAGTAAAGATGGAGAAAAGTGAAGAGATTTTAAAGATATTTAGGAAATAAAGCCTACAGAATTCAGTTACAGATTTGATATAAAGCATGAGAGAAATGAGAGGAGACCCTTCAGTTTCTGTCTTTTACAAAGGGGTGATGGTGGTGTGATTCACAATTGGCCAAGACTGTTTGGTAAAAGGAGAAGGGTAGTTAGTACAGATGTAATTTTCAATTTCCTAGTTTAAAAATTTTGTCCAATATAAGACTGGCTGCTAGTCTTTCACAGTTAGAGAACAAGACTCATTTGAAAACATACTTGTGCCACAATCTGCTGAAGAAGAAGGTTAGGGGAATCCATGAAATAAGAAAGAAAAGGTGTCTTAGATCCATAAACTTTCTCTTCGATCCATAAACTAGTTACATAGATGGTCATCTCTATTCAAAGATCCAGGATCAGAACCCTACACACACGGTTCCTGGCTCTCAGACTAGACTCTCTCCATGAATCAGACATCCTCAGGTGCAGAGAATGCTCTGTGGGTTTATAAGAGCCTCACTCCAGGCTGTAGTGAAAGAAACAAGATTAAAATTTTTACTAATGACAAGCACTTACCAGTGCTTTCCTTTTCTTCCGCACAGCTCAGCCTAAATGTTTCAGATTTCAGTTCATTATCTTAAATCTGCTTTCATGGGATAATGTTCTATTGAGGAATATGCAAAAGGAATAAGATGGTTGGCCCTCTTTGACACTCAGAAGCAGGAAAAATCTCATAATAATGATAATACTGGCGAAAGCCCTGAGTATCTATTTTGAAATTTCTCTATAAAATTTCCCATGAGCATTTGTCTTCAATTTCATTGTGTTACTGCATGCTTTATTTGGGCCAGACGTAATATGATAATTAATATTCAAACTTTGCAGCTGTCTGGGAAGGAAGGAGGATATCACTCTTTAATTCTACAACTGCTATAATTGCTGCTACAGCAGTTCACCATTCCTGAGTTTCAGCAAAATAAAGATTCTATACAGAGATTATTGTCTCTTAGTTTTCAAATGTCATTTTTGATGGTTCCTATAGCATATTTTTGAATTATACTTTTTAGAAGTTACTAACAGGCAGAGCCTAGTGGCTTATGATTCTCTTTTCTATAACAGCCAAGGGAACATTAATATCAGTAGTAGAAAGTAGCAGATAATGTTAACACACAGAATGTCACCTATTTAAATACACCATTTCCCAACTGTATATACTTTCTACTACTGTCTTGAATTTTTGCATTACCTCTATTATTATTTACTGAATTTTTCTGTGACTCAATATATTTAATTCAGTAATAATTATTTATTAATTGTTTATTATTAATTCAATTAATAATAATTTTATTTATAAAGAAAATGTTATCACTATGGTTCAAGTGGGAAAAGTGAATCTTTTTCAAATATGCACTAAGATAAACTTATAACTACTGTGATAGACAGCTTTGAAAGATGGCCCTAGTGATCCCCACCTCCTTATGTTCATGCCTTTATGTAATCCCTTCCCCTTAAGTGTGGACTGGAACTCATGACTTGCTTCTAATGATGAGGATAAGTACAGCAAATGTGATGGGATGTAACTTCCATGGCACTCGGGCTGCTCCCTGACTGGCACAATTAAATCTGAACCATTAGGGGTGAGATCCCCCATTAGGGGTATTTTTAAAGGTCTCTAGGTAATTCCAATGTGCAGCTAAAGTTGAGAAACACTACCCGAATTTTAGGACTGCCCCAGGGAATGGCCCTTGGACCTTCTCTTCTATCAAACATTATTCCTCTAGTAATCTCACCAGAGACTTTCAATACCATCTAGGTGCCTGAAACTTCTTTCTATATATCTAAAAGCCCAGCACGGATTTCTCCCTTCAAATCTAGACTCCTATACCCAACTACCAACTCAGCTGGATACTAATGATATTTCAAATTATTATTGTAAAACTGAACTACTGACCCCACTCCAAAATTTGTTCCTCCATTATCTTCCCCTCAGTAGTTGGCAACCCCACCCTTCAAATACTCAAGGGGAAAAATTGTATACTTCACATGCCATCTGTTAGCAAATCCCGTTGGTTCTATTTTTAAAATATATCCAGAATTCAACCTTCTCCTGCACCTCCACTACTACCACCCAGGTCCAAGCTGCCATCATAGCTCACCTAAAATATACAAAAGCCTCTTAACTGCCCCAAACACTTCCTTTCTTATCCTTACAGTCCAAGATTCACCCAGCAACCAGAGCAGTTCTTTTAAAATATGATAGATTATTTCACTCATGAGATCAATGATTCCCGCTCTCACCAAGGGTAAAAATGAAAGTCATTAGAGACCTATGAGGCCCCATAATCTAATTTTCCCAACTATGACCACTCTGATTTCATCTTCTATTACACACTCCAGCCTCACCAGTCAACTTGATGTGCAACACAGTGCCAGTGTCACTGCCACCTCAGGGCCTTTGCACTACATGACCATACGGCCTGAAAGGCTCGTCCTGCAGAAATCCCTGTGTGCATTTCCTTATTGTCTTCTAACCTTTGCTCAAATGTCACCTTCTCAGTGTGAAGCTTTCCCAGACCCTATTTTAAATTGCACCCCCTCCCTTCACATACTCCTTCCTTATTTAGTTTTTCTTAATAGTTCTTATCACTATTTAAGCATACATACACACGTGCAAACACATGCAGATATGCATATACACACGTGTGTATACACACACGCGTACGTACACATTAATATAACTGTCTGCCTCTGACCACAAGAAGGTAAGCTCCTCAAGGGAAGAAATTCCTGCCTGCTCTGTTCATTATCAATTTTGTTCACAAGAACAGTGCTTGACATAGAATAATCACTCCACTAATATTTGCCCATTTCTATATGAATTTTTAGGGGTAAATATTGTTTTCAGAAGAAATGTGTGATATACATGTTTTACCATTTTCCTAAAGAACAGCAATTATATAAACCTTAGAGGGGAAAAGGTGCTTTATAATTTAGAGATAAAGTATTTTATATTTTACTTAGAATTCTTCATGAGTTTTTATTAAGGCTTTCACCTGAGGCTGTGGCCTTAGGCCCCGTGAACTCGTTTTCATGGATGTACTATATTATATTCCTCTGCCACAGATTACATTGCTAGGGCCATCCATGGAATCAGGCATAAAAATAAATCTATATAAATGTTTAATTATGGACAGCTTCTCATTCCTGTCCTGTGAAATACATGTTTTTGTACAGTGAAGAAAAACGGTAACAGCCACATGCTTTATTATTAATCACCATCGATCCTTCTGGGCTCTTTCCTCATCACAAACATCATTTCTCAACCTAATGTGGTTGTACTCCAAGTAACTGAACCAGCGCCTAAAAACCACTGTTACTTTTCTAGTTATAATCTTTAAAAATTACCTATTTAAATTTCTACCAAGCTATCAGCTAAGTACCAAGAGGGTCTGTTTCTTGTCCATTTAAATGGATTTTCTCATTCTGTAAATTGATGTTTAATGAGGACATAAGCTTCTTTTTTGTCTGAAAAGCAAATTCTGTGATAGAATGCTGTTGCTAAAAATCCATGTTAAAACACAGTTAAGTGGTAGTTTGCATTGATATGTTAGAGAAAATTATTCCAGGATAAATGGTTCTGAATAAAAGAGGTTGACAGAACGACTGTATCTTTGCCTTGAATCTGAGGCAAAGAGGCATCATTTCTAATATGATAATGGCTACAATTTAGGTAATGCTTAAGATATGCCAGGAACTTCACACATATTTACTCATATACACCACACAATATCCTGTGAGATGGGTCTTATTATCCCACCTTATAATAAGAAGAAAAACAAAACAAAAACAAAAACAAGACTTGCCAAGATCACACAACTTCTGTGATAGCAAGATTCCAACAAGTTTTCTTTCCAAAACTAATCCCCCTTAGGCACTCCACTGTGTTGATTCCGTTGTCAAAATACAACAAATAATTCAAAAAGAGGTAAGGACAGACTTGCTTATTCAAAGTAAAATGTATGACTATGCTGTTACCAGAAATATTTGGACCAAAAGCTCCCCACTCATGGAAATATTTTCTGAGTCTCTGCATAATTCACATTGCCACAATCCAAGTAAAATCAGCCTTGAACTTGGTCACCATTTCAAATCAGCTACTTTGATATTTTGCAAAAGGCAGAGGTTCTCCATTTGTAGGGACAGTGTCCTCATCAAGATGCTTTCAGACCGTGGGTATGATTTTTTTTTTTTTTTTTTTTTTTTTTTTTTTGCGGTACACGGGCCTCTCACTGTTGTGGCCTCTCCCGTTGCAGAGCACAGGCTCCGGACGCGCAGGCTCAGCAGCCATGGCTCACGGGCCCAGTCGCTCCGTGGCATGTGGGATCCTCCCGGACCAGGGCACAAACCCATGTTCCCTGCATCGGCAGGCGGACTCTCAACCACTGCGCCACCAGGGAAGCCCTTCCTTATTCTTTATTCTATAAAAGTTTCCTGCCTTCTGCTCCATTTTGCAGTCCTCTGGACCCTTGAGAAAAGAGACTGCCCACTTCACGAAGTGCTGAATAAAGTCTGTATCACCTAAATTGCCTGTTTCTTTAACTGAAGTCTAGTTGATTTACAATGTTGTATTAGTTTCTGCTGTACAGCAAAGTGACACAGTTATACTAAATTGTCTTCTTTAATTGCTTTTAACAAAAGAGAACTCTGAGGTAAGTATGGGTAATATCCCACCTTACAGATAAAGAAACCAAAATAGCTTATCTAATTTTACACAGCAAGAAATTTGAACTGAGGCTGTCTGACTCCAGAGCCGAGTAATATACTATATAATAATATACTATACATATTCATCTTACCCAGAATTATATTCACAGTGTCTGTGAATATAAGAGGCTAGTAGGGATTTAATAAAGATCAACTGAAAACATTAATGACAGAGGCAATGTCTGTACCATAAAATAGTTTATCAAACATGTTAGTCTATCAAAAAGAATTAAATGTAGAGTGTCAAAACTTTGTCCCTTTAAATAATTTAAGTCCACTAAAGAGCAAGAAGAAAAAAGGCTAAACGTATACAGGATATATGCAGAGACCACCTCTAAACCAGGGGTCAGCAAACTCTTTTGTAAAAGGCTAAATGGTGAGTATTTTAGGTTTTTCAGGCAATACACATCTCTGTAGCAACCTCTCAACTCTGACATTGTAAAGGAGAAGCCAGCCATAGATGATGCATAAATTAATGAGTGTGCTATGTGATAATAGAACTTTATTCATGGACACTCAAATTTGAATTTCATAAATTTCACAGATCATGAAATATTATCCTACTTTTGATTTTTTTTCAACCACTCAAAATGCAAAATTCATCTTCAGCTCATGGGCCAGGTATACAGAATCCAGGCACCAGGCTGGAAATGCCAAACAGGCCATAGTCTGCTGGTCCCTACTCTAAACCTGTTTTGCAGTCTCCTTACAGATAGTGAGAGTTTGAAAGAGAACAAGAATGTGATTTCGAACGGAATGAGATTCACCCAAATATGCTGGGTTTGGTATTTTTGTTTTGTTCTGTTTTTTCCTGTGTGAAGTCACATACAGGAAGTAGAGCCATTTAAACATGAGTTGTGGCCGATGAACAAGGCAAAGAGCAGTGAAGTAGTAAAAATGAGAGGAAAAATTCTGTTATTCAGTTAACTAGCAGGAATTATGTCATTTATAAGATAATGAGAGAGACAAGAGGACACTTACTTTAAGCACCAGACGTGTTCAGAAACAGCTAGGTCAGAAAAATAACATCAGTCAGCTAAGGCCTAACTGCATTTCCTTCAGCGAAAATGGCAATTCAATGATTCTTTTTAAATCAGCTGATTGAAATGCTTCATGCTCAATCATTAAAATGTACCTTAAAGTGTACAAAAGAAGACAGAATACAGATCTGGGTGTTCTTTTTTCCATCTATACTGGAAGATGGGAGACCGCTGAACAGGGCTGCAGAAAATCGCACAAGCATGCAGGTGGGACCCATGCAAAACCGTTCATCTTTCCCTGGCCAGACCTCCCCCATCCTCACAAAAGTCACACGCAGAGTTCTTCCCCCTTCTCAAGCACCACCCCAATCCCTCCCTCTCTCCAGCTCTCCTCTGCTGATGACCTTGTTTCTGTTTCACAGAGAAACTGAAGCTGTCAGGAAGAATAGCCTTCCACTTCCTGCCCTCTGGATGACAAACATCAGGACCTCACTTCGCTCCTTCTTTCAAGTCTCAAAAGCTGAAGTGTTCTTTGGTCTTGTTTCAGGCCAGTCCCTGCCCCTGTGAGCTCGATCTCATCTGCCCTCCCTCCCATCTCCTCTGGAACAAGGACTCTGTTCCATCCTGGACCCCCAACCCCCATCTCTGCTGTATTTTCAAATGCCCCTCTTTCCCTGCTCCTCCTACACAGCCTGGAAATACACTCGGCTCTTTCCCAGGTTAAAAACATATCCAAACCCCAGCCCTCTCCATCTGGTGTCCCCCTCCAGCTATCACCTTCTACTCACCGAGACTCCACGCTCTGTCCCTCAGAACAATCACCTCTCTTTCCCCACAGCCTCATCTCCCATTCGCTTGTCCTGGGTCCCGATGGCCCACTATGGCCCTGAAACATCTCAGGCAAATATCCCCAATAACCTTTCCTCCCTTGCATTAAATGTGTAATTGTAGTGCCATATTAATGGAAAATTATAAACTTACTCCTCCTATATTTTTAAGTCCTCGAAGGTTTAGTTATACTATTTTTAATTCTCATTAAATAATTGCAAAAATTAAGTTTTGATGTGGCCCTCATGAAACCTCTGATAAAATGTCATGCAGTGAGCATGCAATAAGTCAATTTCTATTTATTTGAGATAATTTGGGGCCTAAATTGACCCAAATCTGAAACACACTAGTTTTACCATGAGAGACAGTCACTCATAACTGCAGTGCTTTCAACACAAACAAATACAGCAAACAAATAAAAAAAACACATTAATTTATTTCCTCCCTTTTTTTATTCTTCGTGTTTGTCCATTTTTCAAGTATAATTATAATTCATTAGAAATGTAGGAAGTAAACTATTTCCACATTCTTACAGCCCCAAAGCAGCTATTATAATAATTGCCACTAATCCTCCCAGATCTTCATCCATATACAACATACATGTATGTGTGAAACCTAGTTAAAAGTTCTAATTAATTCTTTTTGGTCCTCATTTTACCTGACATCTTCTTAACATTTGACACAATTAATTCCCTCTTTCCTCTCAAAACTCTCACTTCTCTTATACAATAACAGTGACCTTAAATACTTAAACTCCTTCTCTCCTTCAGCACCATATTTCAAACAGTGACCAAAATCTGCCAATGCTACTACTTGACTATTTCTCTTAAACACCATACTCTAAAAAATTAATTTAGGCAGTCATTTAACTCAGCTGGACAGCACATTAAACTTCGAATTAGTCTCTCTGTCTCTATTCTTGTCCCTAATATACATTTCATATGGCCACTAACATTATATTTTTCGGGTGAAATATGATCATGTCACTCCTCTAATTGAAGTCCTCCAATGACTTCCTTGTGCCTACAGGAACTGTTCAGCAACTTTCTTCAGCAACTGTTTCTTCTCCCACAAGGTAGCGCTGACTTAGCATTTGATATTGCTGTTTTTATTATATCCTATGTGATTTGTGCCTACTTTATGCCCCATCCTCAATAAGAAACAAGGGATCCCACTCTTTTCTTTCAGCTTGAGAGATTACTCAATATACAATCCTTTTTACCAGATCTGCCTACATGGAAATGAAGAGAGACAGATACCTCCTTTACAAATCCAGCATTGTAGGTTACCATGTTCTAGCTATAATTCTAATGTTCTACATAAGTCCTAGCTTGGTCCTAACTTGTTCACTATTATTTTACCAGAAGAGTAGCTAAATTGCTGGTAAATGGAATATTTGTATTCATCTCATGTCATAATTTTGAACACTTTGAGGTTTGGATGCAGAGTATTTAAAGCCACAGAAACCTGTCTTTACAACGTTCTTGGTGATCAACCAATGCTTACTGAGTAAAATTTCTCCGAAGTTATACATTAGCTCATCATTCCTTCTATTCTATTTCCATTATTCATGACATTGTCTGTACATGTACACTTCCATCGTGGACCTTAATACTCCAGCATGGACACTGAATATATTTATGTTTATGGTGCCAAGGGAAAGATAAAGAAAGTATTGATATTTGCAAATGGGAATTGCTTATAGAATTGTCCATTCCCCAAAATGGACAGTATCAATATGCCAAGAGAACACCAATTATGAACCAAGTATGAAATATATTCTGTAAGTTGAACATTAAAACAATCCATTTTAGGGCTTCCCTGGTGGCGCAGTGGTTGAGAGTCTGCCTGCCAATGCAAGGGACACGGGTTCGTGCCCCGGTCCAGGAGGATCCCACATGCCGTGGAGCGGCTGGGCCCATGAGCCATGGCCACTGAGCCTGTGCGTCCGGAGCCTGTGCTCCGCAATGGGAGAGGCCACAACAGTGAGAGGCCCACATAAAGCAAAAAAAAAAAAAAAAAAAATCCATTTTATTCATAAATATATAGTGTAGTGATTTTCTTTAAAATTTAAGATTAAAAATATTAGCAACAGTTCTTTTACTCATGAGAGAGAAGTTAACTATGTTGTGTATGAATAAAAAGTTTAAGGCATAAAGAAACTCTGCAGTATAAAGAGGAAAACTGCAGCCACCAAACACAGTGGATCTGGTCAAGACTGTGAAATAATAGTTGTGTATATCTAATTTCACCTCTTTGCCTCAGGAGTAGCCATTTCATTCTAGAGAAGCAATATACTTAGCCAGAATAATCTATTTTCCATTACTGAATTAAAAGAATCATTTAAAATGCCATATCCTTAAAAAAAAAGGTGTTTCAACATTCACTGAAAAATGTCTTATGTACATTTGACTTGTTACTCAATATACATTACATACACAACAATGACTATTCATTGAACGCTGACTATGTGTCTGGAACTTCTAAACCAGTGCTTCTGTGTACTTCCAATTACTTTAGGCTGTGTTCTAATTTTCTCTGATGCTGACTGAATGTCATCTCAATAGAAGTCCGTGTAGTCAAACGCTCTTGTGGTTAAAACGTTGGGGTCAAAATATCCTGCTTTGATCAACCACTGTACAAGGGATAAATTCACTGTATATTATGAATCTATCCCAGAGCTTTCAGTGTTGTTGGGAATTGCCAGGTAAGATATCAAGGGAGTTGACTGGTGCACAAACCTGTCTATGTGATTGGGGAACTCATGATTTATGTGCCCCTGAAGCCCTGAATTAGAAAAATTTTCAAGCTGTAGCACACCCTCTCAATATGCAGATGTGTTCACCAACTCAGAAGCTCTCCTAACCTTATCCTTTTGGGATTTTTATGGAGGCTTCATCAATAGGCATGATTGATTATTAACTCCACTACTCAGTCATAGAAAAAGATGTAACCTTACATTTGCAACAATGTGGACGGACCTTGAAGGTATTATGTTACGTGAAACAAGTCAGAGAAAAAAAAGTACTGTATGATTCTACTGAAATGTTTTGAAAATTATAGTTCCTTTTAATAAACATATGTTCTTTATGTTAATAAGCAATGGGTCCATTATTATAGTATAAAGCGGGACTTCCCTGGAGGTCCAGTGGTTAAGACTCTGCGCTTCCAATGCAGGGGAAACGGGTTCAATACCTGGCGGGGGGAACTAAGATCCCGCATGCCATGCAGTGTGGCCAAAAAAACAAACGAAAATTGAAACAAAACAGAGTATAAGGCAGTCTTAACACCAAAAAGTTTGAGAACCATTGATCTAAAGCATCCATAACCTATCTTACTGTGTATAGTCTTTGTGTGGTACATTGTTCCACTCTGAGTTGTCTGTTACCTTACAAAATCTAAGATAGTCTAAAGTCTTCTTATCCTTACTTTTGAAACAGACAAATTAGTTTGTCAATAATTCCATTTGAGGGAATGGTACATCAGATGATGCTATTCCACAGGCGGACCTCATGGATCCTGTTCTGAACACCACATATTGTGCCATCATGGACATCTAAGAGCTTTATTGTTAAAAAAAAAAAAGAACTCCTTGATGTCAGAGAGTTTTCATGTTGCTATTGTGTATGATGAATTACCTTAAAATTATTTAGGCCCTCAGCATGTCAGACCCCATACTGAGCTTTCCACACATTTAACAGGACTAAGGACCAGCCCAGAACATCTATGTGTCCTGGTCTGGATGGCTTAGAACAGAGCAGCATCCCTGAACACCTGAACACCTCTTGCCAGCCTCTCCTTTTTAAAACATTCTCTCCTTTTCTGATCGCCCCACCGAACCCTTCTGGTCCTACTCCTATCTCTAATGACAGTGGTCCATGCCTTAAACAGAGATGTTTTTCAATGATTGCTCTTTGGCCCTTCTCTCTCCTCATCCCATAGGATGAGTGCGTCCACACCCAAGTGTGCAGGTATCAGCTGTGTACAGATGATTCCCAAATCACAAGTCGAACCTTGACTTTGCTCATGAATGCAAGACCTCAATTTCTAGTAGACTGTTAAATAACTCCAGATGTTTAATAACTGTTCTATAACTGTTAAATAGCTCCTCTCATAACATAAAAAACCAAATTCATTACTTTCCCCAACAAGAAACAAAACTTAAACTTGCTCCTCTCTGTTTCACTGGTTCTCAACTATAGGGAATTTTACATTTGCCAGTGTCTGGAGACATTTTTGGTTGCCAGGTTCTACTGGCACCTAGTGGGTAGGGCCACTGATGCTACTAAGTATCCTACAATGCACAGGACAGTGCCCACAAAAAAGGATCATCTGTCCCCAAATGTTGCTAGTAATGAGATACACTGCTCTAATCCCTTCACTTGTCCATCTCCCCTCCAGCCAAACCAGTGACCCCAGGCTCTGGAGAAGATGTGGATACCAGAAGCCTTCACAGCTGGATTTGAAACTAAAGCAGCTGGGAGTCATGGAGCAACAGGGGACTGAATACAGTAGGGTGGGCTCCAAGGTGAAAACAGGCTCAAAAATCAAATGGATAGTGACTGGAAGTTATGTTAAGTTGGAAATTTCAACTGAAATCTCAAAATGTAATAAATGCTGCATGAAAAAGGGGGCGCTATACTATATGAAATGTTTCAAAATATTGAGTTAATCATTGATTCCACGATTCTCTCAAATATCTCAGCCATTTTGAAGGCTAAAATATAGGCATAAGAGCAGAAGTAGAGAGCATTTTGATGTGCAAGGCACCTTAGTGGCTTTCTACCCTTGTACCAGAGTCCCACCTCTGGAGGAGAGGCTGGGTAAGCAGCAGAAGCCCGCTCCTCATCGCAGACTGGTGAAAAGGAGTTCCTAGGGATCACCCAGACTTCGATGTGTCCTCAGTATTTATGGAGATGTACCTACTGCTTGACTCCAACTTGGGCAATCGGATGTGGAGATGGCCCGGATAGCCGGTTTAGAAGCACCACACTGCCGAGTTAGGATAAATGTGTTTTCCTAGAGCCTGTCTGGGCTAAAAACAGGCTCATGCTTTCCATGGATCAGATGAGGGTCAGCCAACATGTGAGTTATATATAAGAACCACTTGTGATAAGCCCTCAGCAGATAAATGCTCAAGAAGGACCAAGGAATTGCTGAGAACTGCAGAGGAAGTAAGTGACTCACTGAAATAGGGAAACTTCGAGCTGCATCAAGGCACTACAGGTGAGGCACTCTGGATATGCCAGGGTCTTCAAAGACCCCACAAATGTGCTAACAAGAGAATCAGCTTTAATCCATCTGTCAGGCTCAGAGAGAGCACATTCATGCTATAATGGTAGCAAAGAAGTAGCAACTTTTGCATCTCCCTTATCTCTCCTCCGCCCTCCAAGTTCTGCCAAATTAAAGAAAGAGAAATAATGCTAGGAGTGAAGCTGCCAGCAGCCATTGCAAAGCAGGTCCCAGCTTGGCAAGAAGTGGTAGGAGTAGGTTTTAACTTTAAATCTCTTTCTGAGTTTTGTTATTATTTGACCATACATTCTCCTTATTGAATTATTTAAAACAACTATATTTCTTCTTCTTACCTAAGAATGAAGAGAGAAGGTATGGAGACTGCCTAAGTTTGGATGCAGGAATAAAAAAAGATCAGTGGGGCACTGTCCTTTTAATAGAATTACTTTTATGCTTTCTATTCCTGTGTGTATATCAATTCCAAAGGTGTGGGCAGTGAGTCAAAACCCAGACTCAAACTGATGGATCTGGCACCAGTCAGTCCAACAGTATGAATGAATGTAAAAGGGGAAAACTAAAGAAGAGACCAGGGAAATTCCCTGCATTTATGGGAGTAACTGAGTAACTCCTAGGAGAAGGGAATGTAACTTTAAAAAGCTAAGAAGATTTGGACATCACCCAAGTTAGAACAGCAGGTCTCCCTCCAACTCTGGCCTCTCCCTCACTCTCCATATGCAGTCAGTCACCAAGGCCAATCAAGTCCACTTCCACAGTATTCTACAGTCATTCCTCTCCATTACCTCTGCTCTGGTTTTGCTTCTCAGCTTCTCATCCCTGGATCTCCTAGCTGGTCTTTCTTCCACATGGTCTAACCACATCATTCTTCACTCAGATTCAAGAGAATAGAACCATGGTTAGCATGGCAGGGAGATGGAGGAAATGGGGAGAGGCTGGTCAAAGGGTACAAAGTTGCAGTAACGCAGGAGGAATAAGTCTAGAGATCTGATGTACAGCATGGTGACCATAGTTAATAATACCGTACTGTATTCTGGAAATTTGCTAAGAGAGTAGATTTCAGGTGCTCTCACCACACACACACAAAAGATAATTATGTTGAGATGGATATACTAATTAGCTTGACTGTAACATCATTTCACTGTGTATATGTAGATCAAAACATCATGTACACCTCAAATATATATAATTTTTACTAAAAAAAATTAAAAATAAAAGAACTATATTTGTAAAGCACAAGTTTGGACATGCTATTCTCCAACATGACACCCTCTTAGGGCAGCCAGATTTAATTCTTTAAAATAGCAAAGGAAACCATAAACAAAACAAAAAGACAACCCTCAGAATGGGAGAAAATATTTGCAAATGAAGCAACCGACAAGGGATTAACCTCCAAAATATACTAACAACTCATGCAGCTCAATATCAAAAAAAACAAATAACACAATCAAATCAAAAAATGGGCAAAATATAATAGACATTTCTCCAAAGAAGACATACAGATGGCCAAAAAGTACATGAAAAGATGCTCAACACCACTAATTATTAGAGAAATGCAAATCAAAACTACAATGAGGTATCACCTGACATGGGTCAAAATGGCCATCATCAAAAAATCTATAAACAATAAATGCCGGAGAGGTTGTGGAGAAAAGGGAACCCTCCTACACTGTTGGTGGGAATGTAAATTGGTACAGCCACTATGGAGAACAGTATGGAGGTTCCTTAAATAACTAAAAATAGAACTACCATATGACCCAGCAATCCCACTCCTGGTCATATACCTGGAGAAAACCAGAATTCAAAAAGATACATGCATCCCACTGTTCACTGCAGCACTATTTACAACAGCTAGGACATAGAAGCGAGCTAAATGTCCATCAACAGAGGAATGGATAAAGATGTGGTACATATATACAATGGAATATTAGCTATAAAAATGAACAAAATAATGCCATTTGCAGCAACATGGATGGAGCTAGAGATTGTCATACTAGGTAAGGTAAGTCAGACACAGAAAGACTAATATCATATGATATCACATATGTGGAATCTTAAAAAAAGGGTACAAATGAACTTATTTACAAAACAGAAGTAGAGTCACGGATGTAGAAAACAAACTTTTGGTTACCAGGGGATGGGGGAAAGGGATAAATTGGGAGATTAGCACTGACATATATACACTACTATATATAAAATAGATAACTAATAAGAACCTGCTGTATAGCCTAGGGAACTCTATAATACTCTGTAATGGCCTATATGGGAAAAGAATCTTAAAAAAAAAGAGTGGATATATGTACATGTATAATTGATTCACTTTGCTGTACCCCTGAAACTAACACAATATTGTAAATCAACTATACTCCAATATAAATTTTTTTAAAAATCATTAAAAAAAAAGAAATATCATAATATACAAATTCAATTCTAATATATCACCAGTTTATAATATATTCTTACTAAATTCTGTCTGATTTTATTTTATATAGTATTCAAGATTAAAGATGTGAGTGAAACCTTTTAAAATTAATATATTTCAAAATTTGTTTTGGAACCAGCTATTCCATTAAAGAGGACTTGAAAAAATAAAAAAAGAATGAACTCTGAGCACCTTAGCATGATGTTCAGGGCTCTTCATGAGCTAGCCTCAATCTACTCTCCTGTACTTACCTCCTATTACACACACACACACAAACACCCCCCCCCCCAAATGCCCTATCATTCTAGACTGCTTGCCATTGCCCAAATAGGGCATATGCATTTTCTTGTCACTATGCTTTTCCCCCATATTTTGACTTCAATCTCAGGCTCTTACCCCAGTCCCACCTTCACTCTCTTCCTCCCTTCCTGCTTTTGAAATCCTATTCATTGTTCCAGGTCCAGCTTAGATTAGAGCTCTTAAAGCATTATCAGAAACATTATCAGAGTGAGCAGAATCATCACTCCTTTCTCTGTGCCCCTGATGTTTTTCCACTACACTTATGTGCCCCACTTCCATTCTAACTTATAATATAGATTATTTTTGTCTATCTCCCCCACGAGTTGGTAAATCTCTTGATGGCTTACCTATAATAGATGTTTGTTGAACTGAATTAAATGCCACTGACCAAAACAGTTTCCACCACACTCTGAATTTTTCTAAAAGACACAATTCTCGGGTTTTATTACCTACTTGTCCTTCCTGTTTCAGCTGAAATGACTTAGAAAAAAGCAAGAGGTTTCTTTTTTAAAGGACTCAGGACTAATTTTTTAAAATACGTAAAGGTGAAAGAATTTTAAATGTGCCTTTTTAAAATCAAGTACTGCTAAAGGTAAACAGATGGATTTCTCAGAACTGTGACTTGCTTTTCTATTTGAAGCAAGTGTCTGTTTTTAGGGAAAAGCAGCTTAAAAATAAGTTATCTAAACTTGGTTTTAAAGGTGCCCAATAACTGTGGCCATGCAGCAAAACAATTATGTTGTTCATTTGACAGAACCAGCACATGGTCTTCTTTGTTTTTTTGTTTTTTTGTTTTTTTTTAATGGCTGGCTTAGGTGTTATCCTTTTAAGTGGGTTGGGGCAAAGATTATGTGATAAGAAAACTCAGTGATTTTAGAACCCCAAAAGCCTCATCATGACCTAGAGCCCATTTCATATATACTATTTTCAGTCTACCCCAGCAGAAGTGCTCATCCTCTTCTCTGTGACAAACAGAACTAATCTCATGGTAGCAGAGTGTTGTTTTCTTTTTCTCCACTGAATTTCGGATGCCTTGAGGACAAAGACTGCCCTATTCACATTTGTACCCCTAGCACAGTGATTAGCATTTTATAAGCACTCAATAAATATGTGCTAATTAAATGAAAGATCAAAAGGATGACAATGAAGTTTAACAGCAATCTGGTATGGTGGAAAAAAGAGGGGCTTTGGAGCCAAAAGACATGAGTATAAATATTACTTCATATTTTACAAAGCACTTTTATTTACAAAGCCCAAGAATGCTATGCAGTGATATGGTAGCCATTAGTACTACTGACAAAATATTTGTCTCCCTCATTCGAATAGAATGGCATTTTCTGGCCCCCCTGGGGTTGATGGGACGATGTGACCAGCCAATGAGTTGAATATGCAAGTGACATTTGTCATCTCCAGACTAGAGCACTTTGCTGGCAATGTAAGTTTCTTGAGCCCTCTCTTTTTCTTCTGGCATAGAGACAGCCATCATTCAATATGCTCTGTTAGCTGGGGTCCCCGAGTGACAAGAACAACCCCACCATCTCCTGCCAACCTTTGTTAGATGTTTGGTTTAAGTGAGAGAAAAATTTTAAATGTTCATTAAAGCCACTGAGATTTGTAGGTCATTTGTTAGCACAACATAACCTACCCTATATGACTGATATAAGCAAGCAAAACAGTCATCTGGATACCATATTTAACAGATAAAACCGAGGTCCAGAGAAACTAAGGGACATTTTCAAGACTGTATTAGGCAACAGCTACAAGTGTAGTAAGTAGCAGAAATGAACTTCATTATCAGATTTTCTGACTGTAAATGCAGAGCATTTTTACATTTATTTTAAAGGAAAAAATATTTAATGTATTTATTTAATTGAACACAATTGCATGTGTATGTATGTGTGTGTGTTATATATACACACGTACATATAATTTTTGAGCAGATGTAGGATAAAATGGAAGTAATCGAAATCACAAATTCAAGTGTAGCATATTAAAATATTGTTGTTTTAGTCTTCTTTAGTGAAAACTTTAAAATTTATCTGTAAACATAAAATTGTTTATAGTTTTAATTAACAAAAAAAGTGAAATTTTAGAATTGTTTATACAAACCAACTATCCTGAGTTTTTTAAATTATCTCCTTATTTACAAAAAATACAGACTCTTTTGTTTATTTGGAAAACAATCTTGACTTCTAATTAATCTTTGGGTAATTTCCAATAATTAGAAACCTTATAATTATACATTCTTGTCAAGGTTACATGCATTTTTAGAATTATTACCAGAATAATCAGAAATATTTTACATATTTACAATTATTAAACTGTTATAAGGATTAGGAACTAAAATAGACTTTTCTGTTTTTGTTATATAATCTTAGAGCTTGCATTTTTGCCGCTGAAAGTCAGGATGCTTTTCTTTACTCTCATTAATTGTGACAAATAATACATAAACAAACTAATCTTTCTCTTGAATGATAAAAAGCATTTTCAAAAACATTAATTATCATTTATATAGTGCTATGTAGGCTACCAGGAATGTCCTTCCCTTTTCCTCCAGCAATTTATATTTTCAGGGAACTGAAAACATTCCCTCTAGTTTTAATCTTACTCTTCAAGGACAATATACAAAGGAATTGGGAAACAAGATACATTATTGAGAAGCCCTTTAAAATAAAAAAAAATCCCCCCACACAAAACTTAAAACCCTGGATGGTTTCCCAATTGTACTCCCCTGCAAAATTTAACCACTTAATGATCCAGGATCAATTTATAAAATGCCTATTTAGATGCTTCAGAGAGAAAAAAAAAATCTCCAAAACAGTAATTATCAAATGAGTAATTTAAATTCTCTATGACTATTATCATCCCTGGAAATACCAGTGTCAGAATAATACTAGAAAACTATAACACTGGAAAAGGATGGTAGGCTGAATCAGTTAAGGATCTCTGACTAAATGCAACTGAAAACAACCCTTATTAACTTAAGAAAACTGTATTCACTAGACGGATACTGAGTATCTCACAGAATCCCAAGAAAAAGTTAAGATCTTGGGAAAAACAGGGGCAGGTAGTTTGGGACCTCTTCTGGCCATTAACAAAAGGAGTCTCTTCAAGGCACCACCACCAAAATGGACTGATTCCAAATGTTTTCTGTCCTTGTGACAAGGCTAGGATTCCCAGAAGAATGAATCTGATTCTTTTAGCCTCAATCGCATGTATAAACCCTAGCCAGGGAAGGAGATGTGGCCCTTCCCTTGACCATCCACTAAGACCAAGCAGGATGAGGGAGGGATCCTTTTCCAGGGGACAATTGGCATACTGTTAGCAAAGCAAGGGGGAATAGATGCTGAGCATTGAAAAATCAGATATCCAGATGTTTTAAGGTCTAAATTTGTAAAATGAGATCTTGGGGCTTTGTTAGGCTCTCATCTTAATCCTTCTGAGAAACCAACAAAGTTTTGAAAAATTAAGACAGGATAACTGATAGGGTTTAGATACAAAGAAGGCTTAATTTCATGCACCTCTGCCTCCTTAAAATTCCATCTTTCAGATTCTGTAAAAGTTAATAAAAAGAGACATGATGAGTATTGACGTTTCCTTTTCACTGAACCTGTTTATGTAGTGAACTTTGGGATCTTTGCTGAGGAAGCACCTTAGCTAACTGGCAGTGATCTTATTTTCAAATAGGGTCACATTCTGAGAAACCAGAAGTTAGGACTTCAACATATGGATTTGGGGGAGTCATACCTTAAACCCGTAACATCGAGATTCTGGTCTCATGATGTACCAAAGGTTATTTTGTTTTTTGTTATCCAACTTGTAGCAGCTAACCTGTTCTGACCACAGATGATCTGTGGCTTCCTATACCCTGTATTCTTAACTGGGCATTAGCTGTGTGTTAACATTTTGCTCTTTCTAGCACTCCCACTTTACACATTGGCTACCCTCATACAACACTTTGCTGGTGTGCATGTACTAGCACCCCTTAGCTGCAAGTGTGAAAAGCAAAGAGAAGGGCAAGGACTAGACTCAGGGAAAAGTATTCAAATGGTTAGGTGAGGCCGAGAGGGATCTGACCTCTTACATTTGAAAAATGTTTAATTTCCCAGACACACTACTATACAGGCTTGCATTGTTCATTCCTGTATTCAGGGAGAAAAACTGCAGGCCATTTCTGCCATCTGAGAAACACCCAGTTTTCCTTGTCATAGCTGACTGTGGCACAGACTTCTTAATCTCCCATGGATGTTCAGAGACATAAAAGTTATATGCCTACCAACTATTAGAGTTACTGTTTTGGAAAAGAGCAGGTCATTACTTATAAATGTCACACACATAGACATAAGTACACTTCCGTTTTATTGATATTGACTTCGGTGTAGAGAAAATTTCTCAAAAGTCCATATTTTGCTGCTTGATTCTTTTACATATAATCATATAATCTCTGACTTTGTAATATGTGAGTCTTTTTTTTTTCTTTTTTTTTTTTTGCGGTACGCGGGCCTCTCACTGTCGTGGCCTCTCCCATTGAGGAGCACGGGCTCCAGACGCGCAGGCTCAGCGGCCATGGCCCACGGGCCCAGCCGCTCCACGGCATGTGGGATCTTCCCGGACCAGGGCACGAACCCGTGTCTCCTGCATCAGCAGGCAGACTCTCAACCACTGCGCCACCAGGGAAGCCCCTATGAGTCTTTACACTTGTGTTAGGATGGTATATATAGTTATCTTGTTTAATTTATTCCAGATGCATGGAAATGGTTTCAGTGACCAATCATATTGGGAGAAAAAAGTTTCTATTTCTGTTTTAATGCATTGAATACCTTCTAGAAGAACTTCTCCCTTCAATTTTTTAAACTTTTGAACTCTTTTGTGTGTAATTAACATCATTTTCAAAATTTGTGTGGTCTTTTCTAGGATTAGAAGAACAGGGAGAAACACAATAAGAAAATATTCTACTTATAATTAGTTCCCTCAGAAACACTTCCACTAAAACCAAGGTTACTTGAAAAGATCCTTGCTTTGCCTTTGAACCTGAATTTGAAATCAGGGAGTCTACATTGATTAGTTTTGAAATAGAACTTCAAGATTAATTGCTATATTCACTAGAGTTTTTGAGTGGAAAAAGTTCCACCATATCATTTTGAAGTGCAAAAGTACGTGAATAGCATTTATTCTATAGGTGCCATTCATGAAACAGTAATTGCAAGTCATCTCTGTGAAATGTAAACACAAAAGATATTGGGGTGAAATCCAATTGGGAGCAATTTTGTCCAGAAGCCACAAGAATCAAATCACATTAAATATGTGTATGTAACTTGGTGAGTCAAATTCATCATTTTTGTGAGATCACAAAGAGGTAAAATATATAATTAAACCGAATACCTACTTCATTTTATGTTTTTCCTAATGTCTTGAATATCATTCTTTTTTTTTTTTTTTTTTTTGCAGTACGCAGGCCTCTCACTGTTGTGGCCTCTCCCGTTGCAGAGCACAGGCTCCGGATGCGCAGGCTCAGCGGCCATGGCTCACGGGCCCAGCCACTCCACAGCATGTGGGACCTTCCCAGACCGGGGCACGAACCCGTGTCCCCTGCATCGGCAGGCGGACTCTCAAACCACTGCGCCACCAGGGAAGCCCTTGAATAACATTCTTTACTTATTCCTTACCGCTCAATTGTATAGAGTTTAAATCCCTTCAACTTTACCTTTTCCTAAAATAAATGATGTCAACAATGTAATCACAGAGTCAATTAGGATTAACTTTCATTTCCCTCTCCAGATCCATCTCTCTTCTTTTTCACTTTGTTCTGTGCATGTGGGAGTGGGGGAGAGGACTCACTGACCTGGATCAGTGGCATTAACATTTTCTCGTGGACTTGACCAAACGTGAGCACCATCAAGAGATGGCAGGAGGAAATGGAATTGGTCACAGTACTTATTCCCCTGGTTCCCTCCTGCAGGGTTGCCATGAGCTGGCTGTATCTATCCAACCTAAACCCATTCTTGTCAAGCAGCCCTTGCCTTATACAGCTGTCTCTACCTCCAGGTACAGGTAATCATGCCCTCTCTTCAGACCTTAAGGCCTAGGATTAGTAAAAGCTTCTTGTTACTAACTCCAGCATACAGCCTGATCCTTTTTGGTATATCTATATTCTTCTCATGTCTGTGAATATGAGAACCCTTTATTAAACTCTACTCGAAATGTTCTAATTTGAGTATCCCATCTAATCCCTGCTGGAACCAGGACTGTTATCAATCTAATTACATATGTATATATATGTCTGCATATATTGATATATATATCAATTAGATTGATATGTGTGTGTGTGTATATATATATATATACACACACATACTTACATATACGTATACATTAAAAATCTGCTGGAGAAATGTTTATTGATTTAGCAAATCAGAGAAAACTGAATCCTAAACTGACAGTGGAGCAAACTATAAAGAAATGGGTGTACATTTGGAGATCAGCTTGGTGCTTTGCGACCACCTAGAGGGATGGGATAGGGAGGGTGGGAGGGAGATGCAAGAGGGAGGAGATATGGGGATATATGTATATGTATAGCTGATTCACTTTGTTATAAAGCAGAAACTAACACACCATTGTAAAGTAATTATACTCCAATAAAGATGTTAAAAAAAAAGAAATGGGCGTACACAGCAAAACTTGAAATGGGTATGACAGTAGAGGTAATGATAGCCAAAAATAGGAACAAAGGTTGAAAAATCTGTTAAAGAACCACTGGGACTTCCAGATCCCATCTGCCCACTCCATGCAACCAGGTGGCAGCCCCACTCCAGTCCTGGCAGAGCATCAGGGGTTTGCATAAATCATAGAGTCTCACTTAAGATGTTAAAAAAAAAAAAAGCTGGTAGCACTTTACAGCGTATAAGGGTAAACAAGGAAATTAAGGAAAGATTAATATCCTGGATAATCAGGCTCCTAATTTTCTTACCCAGTTTGGCTCCCAGAACCCTTCAGGTAAGAATTTAGAAAGCCACCTGGAGAATCCAACAAGACCAGAGAAGAGACACAAAGATACTGACAGCAGGAATTTCTTAAGCAAGTGGTAAGAGTAGAATCATCCTATGGGAAACTCCACAATTGCCCAGCCTAGTCCATGAGAATAGAGCAACTATTATGTTTTTAAATGTCCCATAATTATACATGAACATATAATCAAGCATCACCAGATACTGATATAAAATCTCTACTCTGAAAGACAAGGATTAAAACAACCTGCAGAAATAAGCAACATAAAGATAGCAAAGACTGTGCGTAGAGATAAACTTCAAAAAAACTTCAATAATATATTTTCCAGTGTGTAAGAAAAGATCTTGCATTCATGAACAAGAACAGAATGCTATAAAAAGAAACATTCTGGCAAAAAAAATACTTGGACGTTTAAAATATGATAGCAGAAAGTGAAAACTCAGTTGGAGAATGTTGGAAGATGAAGTTGATAAATATAGCAAAACACAAAGTAATTAAAAATAGGACAGGGAAAAAATTTTTTTAATAGAGGACCAATGAAGGAAGTCTAATATCTGAAAAAGTAATAGTTACAGAAAATAGAAAAAATGAAGAAGCAGAAATCATCAAAGAAATAATTTTAGAAAATTCTCTATAACTGAAAGACATGAGTTTTCATACTAAAAGGAACAAACTGAATAAACAGATCATTGACTCAAAAAGAGACCGAAGAACATTTAGAACACTAGGGATAAAGGAAAGACACTACAAGCCTACAGGAATGGGGGGAAAAGGGCCGTAAAATGTCAAAAATTATGTCCTAAGATTTCTCAACAGCAACTCTAGATACTTGAAAATAAAAGATTTCAACAACATGAGGGAAAAGGTTGTCCAACCTAGAATTGTATATCCATCCAAACTACCAGTCAAATGTGAGGATAAATTGATGTCATTTTTAGACATGAAAAATCTCAGAAATTCAACTGTATCTATAGAGGGCAACCAGTCTAGGTAGAAGCAAGTCAGAATGCTCTGAGAAAAACAGACATAACTGATATAATACCTGAAGGGAACGAACACCTTGAAAAGAGATTTAGATATCTGGAAGAGATACTGAGATTAAATTATTGATAAATACCTTTTCCAAAAATCAAGCAAAAACAACAGAAT
Organism: Mesoplodon bidens; assembly: GCF_964165515.1. NCBI lineage: Eukaryota > Metazoa > Chordata > Mammalia > Artiodactyla > Ziphiidae > Mesoplodon > Mesoplodon bidens. The sequence goes on from NC_138166.1 coordinate 54,113,484, forward strand.
TACTAACACCAGAGAATAGGTGAGGTTGTATTAGTAACAAATATATTTTTAGATTCATCAAAAACAATATAACTAATCTTCAATTAAGCAAGAAATAGGATAATTACAGTTTACTACATGGCCCCATCCTAAATAATTTGCATACTTTAGGAAGAGAAATATGAATATTAATATAACCAAAACAATGATAAAAATAAAATGGGACACTGGAGGAAATGGAGATATGTATGTGAGTAGTGGCAAAATGGGAGAATTTGGCAACAGAGAGCTAAATCCTTAGTGGAAAATCAAAAGATAAAGCCTAAAATTTTTAAAACAATAACATAGCAACATAAGCATATTATTTAGAGATATAGAAGTTAACAACAAAAGAATCAACTAATAAATTATTTATAATTTTATATTTTTTTGTGGAAGTATAGCTAATCCATAATGCTGTGCCACCTTCACATTTTAATAGTTGATTCATTATTCCGTTTGAAAGCTTAAATTAAGTACTGTTTCAGCACTCCCTACATTCAACCTACTCAACCACATTTCCTCTCTTCAGTATAAGCAATGATTACATCAACCCATGTTTTCCAACCCAGCTTTCACAGGTATAGATCCTTGATGAAAATTATTCAATAAAAATTGAATTCATTCATTCACTAATGTATGTGAATTATAGAAATGTATTTCCTCAACCTAAATTACTCTCAATGGTAGGCAAATATGAAGAATCCAGCCACAGTTTCTGTCCCTTCCTAAGCTCTATGCCATCTGAATTTTCAGAGTTAGTAAACTGTTACTTGGGAACTGCCCTTGTCAATACATTTTTCAAAATTTCCTAAGGGATGAGAAACACATCATTCTTTAAATGCAAAATGTTGGCTTTTCATGTAACAATGTTTTGATGTTTGTTCATATAAGACTTCATATAAGACTTAGTTTCAATATCAGAACAAGAAAGGGTTGTTCCTAGTTCCTATATTAAATGGGATATTATGTTATCCATGAAGGGCTTTAACCAATAGTCAAAGATGAGAAGTTTCTCAACAGGACATATGTTTCAGCCATACACAAGCTACTCAGCTCCTGTCAGCAGGTAGCAGTGTTAACGCGCCAGGCTTCAGGAGCACAAGATGAACAGCAGGAATAAGCAAGGCACAAGAACTTCCCCAGATCTATAGCCAACCCACTTTCTGTCTGTCACCAAGTCTACATATCTCTCCGTAACTCTAAGATCTGGATGTAACATGCAGTAGTCAGGGATATTGCAGGGATTGATGGCCTTTTCTGAAGCACTGGGGGACTCACACCTTGGGCAAGGAATATAATCATTCACATATGTAGGATTTCTTTTTTGCTTCTGTGACAGATGTAACATTGGTTTCTTATTTCAGGAAGACACTTAAACATGACTCAAGTCAAAGATATGTTAGAAACCCATTTAACTATTTCTTAGCCCAAATACAAACATAAATGGAATGAAATGGGGGACATGAAATGGTTTTCGTAGCAGGAGGCAAGGCCTTTAATAAAACAACCACATTGTAGTTTCCCTGGGGACATTTAGCAATGAATACCTTGACACAAGGTTATGCACTTTAACCCCGGGTTGACACAGAGGCTGGTGGAGAGGGTCAGGCTAAAGGGAGGGGGAGTTGGTTACTTTAGTATTTGCCAGCTTCAAGTTCAAACCAAACGCACACATTCCATATTTCATGATAACCCCCTAAAAATCCCTGGGGCCACTTTTACAGCTCTTGTACATTCAGGCTGCATTGCTCCTGCAAGGAAAGAACAGGCCTATATCATTTAGTCCATTATGGTCCATTCCAATTCCTCAACTGACATATCGATGCCAGGCTCTGATCTGGGTACTTCATGTACATTATCTCAGGTAACCTTCACAATGATCCTTGACGTAGGTATGGTGACACTCACTGTACATATGAGAAAACTTGGTTTTACAGAAGTTGAGTACCTTGCTTGCGAGTGTCGTAGCCATGATTAGAAATCACTTTGTTATGCTGCCTATTCCTCACGTGTCAGTGATGTAACATGGAGCTATTACCCTGAGAGAAGTCACGTCTGCTCAGATCACCTCCTTAGAAGCCCTACTTTAAGAGATCTTCTCTCATCCCCCAAATACCAGCCCTCTTTCATCACAACCACCAAGAACATGAAATATGAGAAAGGAAGGGGAAAATAAGGTAGATAGATAACAAGGACAGAGTGGAAGGAGATGAGGAGGTAGGGTTTTCGATTTTATTTTAAAATATGTAAATAGAACAAAAATATGAAGGAAACTTGGAAAATATCAACAAATGCTAATTCTAAGTAACTGGTATAGTAGTTTCCGTTATATAATCTTTGTACTTGCCTGCATGTTTCAAATGTTTTATATTAAATTAAAAAAATATTTATTTAAAATAAAAAGGAGGTCTGGGCCAAATTGGGACATAAATGTGACTACCACACTGATGTTTCAGACTGTTATCTAAAAGTAATAGGGAAGCTTTCTAAGAAGAAAATGACAGTCTTGAGATTGTGACAACTCTCAGAGCTGAGTGAAGAATGGATCAAAAAGGGAACAGAGAAGGGTCGGGGAAATCAGTGAACAGGCCTCCCCCACAATGATGGTAGAACGTGACAAGATCTGAGGCATGGTGAGGGCTGAGGAAATTGACAGAACAGGATGGAAGTGAGAAATTTCCAGCAGTGGGTTCCATGTGACTTTCTGACTGTTGGACTGTCAAGGACAGGGGCAAACAGTAGAATCAACTATAATCCCAAGCCTCCTAGGCTAGTTGGTTAAACTGACATAAAGCCAAGGAGAAAGTGGCACAGGTCTGAAAGGAAAAGTTATTGGTTCAGTTTGGCGCTCCTATTTAGAAGTGCTGACAGGAGAGCAAATGTGAGGCGTCCACAGGCAATTAGAAATGGGGGCTGAGTGCTGTCGAGAAAGATCAGGGCTGAAGGTAGATAATCACTGGTCTTCGGCACAGGTGTAATCATCGAAGACATGAGGCTGAGTAAGGATGTCCAGAAAAGAGAACCAAAAAAACCAGAAAGAGACAGAAAATGGGGGGAAAAGTTTCAGAGTCTAACAGTATAATCTAGTTAAGAAATATCTGCCTCACATAAACATACCATCAGCAAGGAAATTCTCAGGACCTTGAATTCATCCTGAGGGAGTCAGGGCAGAAGAGCATTGCCAGTATATCTATGCTGTTCTAGTAACAGCTGTAAGTATTTAATATAATCTTACTTTTCCCTCACAACAGCTCTTCAGGGTGATATTATGATGTCAGTTTGATAAAAGAGGGACTCGCAGCTCAGAGATAAGAAGGAATTTACCTAAGTTCACACAGCTAACATGTGGCAAAGCTGGGATTCAAATCCACATTGGAATGGTTCCAAAGCAGATATTCTTTCCTATAAGTTCTGAAACAATCCATCCAGGGAGCAATTTCATGTCTCTGATAGGTCATATCTTTTAAGAGGACATGGGATAATTGAAGTGTGCTAAACTCTGTAGAACATGGTTGAGAGCACCTTATTATTATTTCACATAACCATTTCTTCAGATTTAAAGTGAGCCTGAGGGCTTCCCTGGTGGCACAGTGGTTGAGAGTCTGCCTGCCGATGCAGGGGACACAGGTTCGTGCCCCGGTCCAGGAAGATCCCACATGCCGCGGAGTGGCTGGGCCCGTGAGCCACGGCCACTGAGCCTGTGTGTCCGGAGCCTGTGCTCCGCAATGGGAGAGGCCACAACAGTGAGAGGCCCGCGTACCGCAAAAAAAAAAAAAAAAAGTAAAGTGAGCCTGTCTATGACTTAGTCATTTTTCTATGCTGGGATTTTGGCATTTGGTTTTTGGAGAGGGGGGTGGTTACAAGGAATTTATGTATTTGCTCTAGATATTTGTTTCTTTAACAAGGGAATCAGGGCAAAACATTTGCTCAAATCAGTTTTTCTTCCATGATGAAGTAAAGTGCTTAGTCAAAGAAATAAGCATCAAACTTTGGAGGCCCTGCCTCAGTGTTTTCTGTGCTTCTCAGCTGCGAGTAAGTAATTGAGTGAGAACATGAAAATGGAGGTCTCTGAATCAGGAGTAATGGATGAACTGTGGTGTAATCTGACCTTAGCAGGTGCCCAGTAAGATTGCCATCCACTTTAACACCCCCTAAACACTCTCTGCAATCCGTAGCACAGATAGCAGGTGAGAAATAGGCTCTAGAAGTAGTAGTGTGGTTGATAAGTCCTGTCTCTTACAAATAGAACCCATGAGGGCCTGGGTTTAAGCCTCCAATTCCCATGGACAGTTTGAGTCTCAGCCCATTTCAAATAGCTCACTGGCAGCCCATAGTTAGTGCAGTAAGTCTCTATAACATAGGAGGTAAAGCAAACAACAAAATCAAAATCAATACCATTGTTACCATTCTGTCAATAGGCAAAGTACATCAGGGATCTAGGCTTCTGAAAGATCGAAAGAGATAAGGAAATGAGTTAACGTCCATATCTTTACTTGGTTCCTGCCACTGCCCAAGAGGTGGGAAAATATTGACCAAGTCCAAGCTCTCCCTATTAGCACTCAATCAGTAACAACTTTTTTAAACCTCAAAAGAGTCCACTGAAGAAACATCCTTTTAAAATCTGCCACACTCTTTTTAAATGGCTCCTTGATAAGGTACTGTCCTAAATATCCTGAAATATTCTGTAACCTGTATTGCTCAAGAAACCTATGACCCAGAACTGGCCCACAGACAGAATAAATTTTGCACATAAAAACAGAAAATATCCTGTATCTTGGTCGTTGGCCTTGAAGGATGGGAATTATCAGGAAACTAGAGTACTAGTGGATTGCTATAAAATATGTATTTGTTTACTGCCATTCTGGGTGAGCCTCATCATATAGTAGTCCACAAAATATTGAAAGGACATAGAGTGGATAGTCAGAAGACTATAAGCTTGAACTGCTGTCAGCACATTGGCAAAGAACACAAATCTTTCCAGAAAGACCAAAGAACTATGTAAACACCAAGTCACTCTTTTCTCTCATCTGGTGAGGAAGAGACAAACAGACTAAAAATCAACCTTGTGTTGATTCCTCCCTTTAAGGCAATGACTTGTTAATCTAATAGCTTAGTTTTATTGGCCAGCTATTTCAAATCAAGAGTCTTACTCCACAAACCCATATTTTATACTACCAACTGTGCACTAGATATAAATGAGTATAGTATACACATGAATCAATGAGACACATGAATATACATGCCCATGGGGCAGTAGAATACTGTTAAAAGAAAAAGAAACAGTAGTTGAAGAAAAAAGCTTTGCTGAGGGGAATTTTTTCTCTTTTTAATGGCTTTGAAAACAGAAAGCAGAAAGATATGATACACTACTAAAATTGTAAATATTCCTGGTGATATTTTTGCATAAAGTGTATACATTCATTTTGGTTTCTTTAAATCTCTCATTCTTAGAAACACTGACTCAAATCAAAAGAAATACTGACATACGTAAGGTGTTTTGCAGAGTTTATTTTAATGTTTTAGCTTTGCATTAAGTAGTTTTTGTAAACTAAGTGTTCTGTTTCAAGACAGTTCAGCAAACCGTCACGCATACACATCCATGAGTACCTTGTGAATGTTCAAAAAAAAAAAGTTTTGACTTGCTAGTGCCTTAGAAAAACAGCAGAATTTGAATATGGATTGAAATTCAGCAACTTAATACTGGTTTCATTTCAGGACATAGTTGATGTCCATGATTAAGGGACATTTTTGTGGAATGTACAGTCCATATTAATTTCCCAGATTTGGCCCGTTTGAAACAGAAGCCTATTGGTACTGCCAGGAAGGTCTGGGAAATCATTAATACAGCTCAGAAATATGGATGGCCTTGCCTGCTGCCTCTGTGGTTTAATCTCAAATTATCCCAACTCATGGGTGAAGGGAAAAATCAGACTCATCGATTTTATTACCATATTTCATCAAGTCTAAGACATTTTTTGCATATTTAAACCTCTAATATTGTGATGTGTCTTTAATCTATTTCATCTTAGAATTAATTAGAAGCATTTTTCTTTCTTAATGACATATAAAATAAACATATATGCTACTATTGTTGGCATTTTGGATTAGATGAAATATGATATACTTAAACCTCACTATTTCTTAGTAAAATATTTCATAGTAAAAGCAAAAGATCTGAATTATAGAGTATGTTTTTAAAATACAGTTTTATTAACTTTAGTCTTAAGGGCAATTTGCAACTTAAAGACCTTGGAGGAATTTTAAAGTATGAATTTGCTACAGGGATTATATTTAAGTAATAACAGTAAATGTAATAAGGGCTTAATAACTACCAAAGTCTACTTTGTAAACTTTCTGTATACATTTTTCTTATTTAGCCCTCTTATCAACCCTATTTGTCAGGGATTTGATGGGAACAAAAACCTTTTCCATGCCTAAGTTATGAATCAATTGAAAAACAAACTATTGCTATGATAGATGGGAGATTCAAACACTACCTTTGTTACTTAAAGGACTGATGTGTGAGCATCTGGCCTGTCTGCAGATAACAGGGCTGATACAGAAAGAAACAGCAGCGTGGGAAAATACTTGCTCCCTACTACCACATATGAGGTAGGCATAATATTATTCCCATTATAAAGAAGAAAACTGAGGAGACTTTCAAGATGGCAGAGGAGGAAGACATGGAGATCACCTTACTTCCCACAAATACATCAAAACTACAGCTACATGTGGAACAACTCCTACAGAACACCTACTGAATGCTGGCAGAAGACCTCAGACTTCCCAAAAGGCAAGAAAATCCCCATGTACCTGGGTAGGGCAAAAGAAAATAGAATAAACAGAGACAAAAGAATAGGGACGGGACTGGCACCTCTGGGAGGGAGCTGTGAAGGAGGAAAAGTTTCCACACACTAGGAAGCCCCTTCACTTGTGGAGACAGGGGCTGGCAGGGGGGGGAAGCTTCGGAGCCACGGAGGAGAGCGCAGCAACAGGGGTGCAGAGGGCAAAGTGGAGAGATTCCCGCAAAGAGGATCAGAGCTGACCAGCACTCACCAGCCTGAGACACTTGTCTGTTCACCCACTAGGGTGCGTGGGGGTTGGGAGCTGAGGCTCGGGCTTCAGAGGTCAGATCCCAGGGAGAGGACTGGGGTTGGCGGCGTGAACACAGTCTGAAGGGGGCTAGTGCGCCACAGCTAACTGGGAGGGAGTCCGGGAAAATGTCTGGAGCTGCCTAAGAGGCAAGAGACCACTGTTTCTGGGTGCGCGAGGAGTGGGGCTTCCTGTTCCATGTGCTCACAGATGGCAGAGCACCGCCTAAGCGAGCTCTAGAGATGGGCGCGAGCTGCGGCTATCAGCTCAGACACCAGAGACAGCCATGGACCACTAACGCTACCGCCGCTGCCACCAAGAATCCTGTGTGCAAGCGCAGGTCACTACCCACACCCACCTAGGAGCCTGGGCAGCACGCCACTGCCAGGGTCCCATGATCCAGGGACAACTTCCCCAGGAGAACACATGGTGCACCTCAGGCTGTTGCAATGTCATGTTGGACCCTGCTGCCGCAGGCTCGCCCTACATTCCAATTATGACTACTGCACTCCTCCCTCTCCCCAGCCTGAGTGGGCAAGAGAGACCTATTCAGCTGCTGCTTTAACTCCCACCTGTCCAGGCAGGGAACACATGCCTAAGGGTGGCCTACATGCAGAGGTGGGGCTAAAACCAAAGCTGAACCCCAGGAGCTGTGCGAACAAAGAGAAAGGGAAGTTTCTGAGTGCAGCCTCAGGAGCAGCGGATTAAATCCCGCAGTCATCTTGATAAACCCTGCCTCTGTAGAATACCTGAATAGACAACGAACGTTCGCAAAATTGAGGCGGTGGACTTTGGGAATAACTGTAGACTTGGGGTTTGCTTTCTGTGTCTGATTTGTTTTTGGTTTTATATTTATCTTTGTTTACTTTTTAGTGCTTGCTGTCAATGGTGGATTTGTTTATTGGTTTGGTTGCTCTCTTCCTCTTTTTTTTTCCTTTTTGCTCTTTTTGTGAGTGTGTGTGTATGTTTCTTTCTGTGATTTTGGCTGTTTATGTTTCCTTTTATCATTTGTCCTACTGTTCTGTCTGTTCATTTTTTCTGGGTTTTTTTTAGCTTTTTGTTTTGTTTTGTTTTTGTTTGCTTGCTTGTTTTCTTTTTCTCAGTGTGTGTGTTCGTATGTTACTTTTTGTGATTTTGCCTGTTTAGTTTTGCTTTTACCATTTGTTTTTGGGTTCTATCTGTTCATTTTTCTTTTCTTCCTTTTCTTCTGAGCTGTGCAGTGGCAGGGTCTTGGTGCTCTGGCCGGGGGTTGGGCCTGAGCCTCCAATGTGGGAGATCCAAGTCCAGGACATTGGACCACCAGAGACCTCCTGGACCCACATAATATTAATTGGCAAGAGCTCTCCCAGAGATCTCAGTCTCAACACTAAGACCCAGCTCCACCCAATGACCAGCAAGCTCCAGTGCTGGATGCCTCATGCCAAACAACTAGGAAGACAGAAATACAACCCCACCCATTAGCAGAGAGGCTGCCTAAAGTCATACTAAGTTCAGAGACACACCAAAACACACCACAGGACGCTGCCCTGCCCATCAGAGAGACAAGATCCAGCCCCACTCAGCAGAACACAGGCACCAGTCCCCCCCACCACCAAGAAGCCTACACAACCCACTGAACCAACTTCACCCACTGGGGAAAGACACCAAAAATAAGAGGAACTATGAACTTGCAGCCTGCAAAATGGAGACCGAAAACACAGCAAGTAAAACAAAATTAAGAACACAGAGAAATAGGCAGAGGATGAAGGAGCAGGGTAAAAACACACCAGACCAAACAAATGAACAGGAAACAGGCAGTCTACCTGAAAAACAATTCAGAACAACGACAGTAAAGATGATCCAAAATCTTGGAAAAGAATGGAGAAAATACAAGAAATATTTAAGAAGGAACTAGAACAACTAAAGCACAAACAAACAATGATGAACAACACAATAAATGAAAATAAAAATACTCTAGAAGGAATCAGTAGCAGAATACTTGAGGCAGAAGAATGGATAAGTGACCTGGAAGATACAATAGTGGAAATAAGTGCCGCAGAGCAGAATAAAGAAAAAAAATGAAAAGGCTTGAGGACAGTCTCACAGATCCCTGAGACAAAATTAAACATACCAACATTCGATTTATAGGGGTCCCAGAAGAAGAAGAGAAAAAGAAAGGGTCTGAGAAAATATGTGAAGAGATTGTAGTCAAAAACTTCCCGAATATGGGACAGGGCTTCCCTGGTGGCGCAGTGGTTGGGAGTCCACCTGCCGATGCTGGGGACATGGGTTCGTGCCCCGGTCAGGGAGGATCCCACATGCCGTGGAGCGGCTGGGCCCGTGGGCCATGGCCACTAAGCCTGCGCTCCACAGCGGGAGGGGCCACGGCAGTGAGAGGCCCACATAACGCAAGAAAAAATAATAAATAAAAAAATAACTTCCCTAACATGGGAAAGGAAATAGTCAATCAAGTCGAGGAAGCGCAGACAGTACCATATAGGATAAATCCAAGGAGAAACACACCAAGACACATATTAATCAAATTACCAAAAATTAAATGCAAAGAAAAATATTAAAAGCAGCAAGGGAAAAGCAACAAATAACATACAAGGGAATCCCCATAAGGTTAACAGCTGCTTTTTCAGCAAAAACTCTGCAAGCCAGAAGGGAGTGGCAGGACATATTTAAAGTGATGAAAGGGAAGAAACTACAATTAAGATTACTCTACCCAGCAAGGACTTCATTCAGATTAGATGGAGAAATTAAAACCTTTAGAGACAAACAAAAGCTAAGAGAATTCAGCACCACCAAACCAGCTTTACAACAAACGCTAAAGGAACTTCTCTAGGGGGGAAACACAAGAAAAGGAAAAGACATACAAAAACAAAAACAAAACAATTAAGAAAATGGTAGTAGGAACATACATATCAATAATTACTTTAAACATAAATGGATTAAATGCTCCAACCAAAAGACAAAGACTGGTTGAATGGAAACAAAAACAAGACCTGTACATATGCTGTCTACAAAAGACGCACTTCAGACCTAGGGACACATACAGACTCAAAGTGAGGGGATGGAAAAAGATATTCCATGCAAATGGAAATCAAAAGAAAGCTGCAGTAGGAAACTCCTATCAGACAAAATAGACTTTGAAATAAAGATTATTACAAGAGACAAAGAAGGACACTACATCATGATCAAGGGATCAATCCAAGAAGAAGATATAACAATTGTACATATCTATGCACCCAACATAGGAGCACCTCAATACATAAGACGAATACTAATAGCCATAAAAGGGGAAATCGACAGTAATACAATAATAGTAAGGGCCTTTAACACCCCACTTTCACCAATAGAAAGATCATTCAAAATGAAAATAAATAAGGAAACACATGCTTTAAATGATACATTAGACCAGATGGACTTCAGTGATATTTATAGGACATTCCATCCAAAAACAACAGAATACACTTTCTTCTTAAGTGCACATGGAACATTCTCTAGGATAGATCATCACATATCAAGCTTCGGTAAACTTACAAAAATTGAAACCATAACAAGTATCTTTTCTGACCACAGTGCTATGAGACTAGATATCAGTTATAGGAAAAAAAGCCTGTAAAAAATACAAGCACATGGAAGTTAAACAATTGCTACTAAATAACCATGAGATCACTGAAGAAATCAAAGAGCAAATTGAAAACTACCTAGAAACAAATGACAATGACAATATGACGACCAAAAACCTATGGGATGCAGCAAAAGCAGTTCTAAGAGGGAAGTTTATAGCAATACAATCCTACCTCAAGAAACAGGAAAAATCTCAAATAAACAACCTAACCTTACACCTAAAGCAATTAGAGAAAGAAGAAGAAACAAAACAGAAAGTTAGCAGAAGGAAAGAAATCATAATCATCAGATCAGAAAAAAATGAAAATGAAGTAAACAACAGTAAAGATCAATAAAACTAAAACCTGATTCTTTGAGAAGATAAACAAAATTGATAAACCATTAGCCAGACTCATCAAGAAAAACAGGGAGAAGATTCAAATCAATAGAATTAGAAATTAAAAAGGAGAAGTAAAAACTGACACTGCAGAAATACAAACGATTATTAGAGACTAATACAAGCAACTATATGCCAATAAAATAGACAACCTAGAATTAATGGATAAATTCTTAGAAAAGCACAAACTTCCAAGACTGAACCAGGAAGAAATAGAAAATATGAACAGACCAATCACAAGCACTGAAATTGAAACGTGATTAAAAATCTTCCAACAAACAAGCCCAGAACCAGATGGCTTCACAGGTGAATTCTATCAAACATTTAGAAAAGAGTTCGCACCTATCCTTCTCAAATTCTTCCAAAATATGGCAGAGGGAAGAACCCCAAACTCATTCTACGAGGCCATCATCACCCTGATACCAAAAGCAGACAAAGATATCACAAAAAAAGAAAACTACAGGCCAATATCACTGATGAACATAGATGCAAAAATCCTCAACCAAATATTAGCAAAGAGAATCCAACAGCACATTAAAATGATCACACACCATGATCAAGTGGGGTTTATCCCAGGAATGCAAGGATTGTTCAACATACACAACTCAATCAATGTGATACACAATATTAACAAAACTGAAGGATAAAACCATATGATAATCTCAATAGATGCAGAAAAAGCTTTTGAGAAAATTCGACATCCATTTATGATAAAAACTCTCCAGAAAGTGGGCACAGAGGGAACCTACCTCAACATAATAAAGGCCATATATGATAAACCCACAGCCAACATCGCTCTCAATGGTGAAAAACTGCAACCATTTCCTCTAAGATCAGGAACAAGACAAGGTTGCCCCCTCTCACCACTATTATTCTACACAGTTTTGGAAGTTTTAGTCACAGCAATCAGAGAAGAAAAAGAAACAGAAGGAATCCAAATCAGAAAAGAAGTAGTAAAACTGTTACTGTTTGCAGATGACATGATAATACACATAGAGAATCCTAAAGATGCTACAAGCAAACTACTAGAGCTTATCAATGAATTTGGTGAAGTAGCAGGATACAAAATTAGTGCACAGAAATTTCTTGCATTCTTATACACTGACGATGAAAAATCTGAAAGAGAAATTCAGGAAACACTCCCATTTACCACTGCAACATAAATAATAAAATACCTAGGAATAAACCTACCTAAGGAGAAAAAAGACCTGCATGCAGAAAACTATAAGACACTGATGAAATAAATTAAAGATGATACAAACAGATGGAGAGATATACCACGTTCTTGGATTGGAAGAATCAACATTGTGAAAACGACTATACTACCCAAAGCAATCTGCAGATTCAGTGAAATCCCTATCAAACTACCAATGGCATTTTTCACAGAACTAGAACAAAAAATTATACAATTTGTACAGAAACACAAAAGACCCTGTATAGCCAAAGCAATCTTGAGAAAGAAAAACAGAGCTGGAGGAATCAGGCTCCCTGACTTCAGGCTATACTACAAAGCTACAGTAATCAAGACAGTATGGTACCAGCACAAAAACAGAAATATAGATCAATGGAACAGCATAGAAAGCCCAGAGATAAAGCCACACACATATGGTCACTTTATCTTTGATAAAGGAGGCGAGAATATACAATGGAGAAAAGACAGCCTCTTCAATAAGTGGTGCTGGGAAAACTGGACAGCTACATGTAAAAGAATGAAATTAGAACACTTCCTAACACCATACACAAAAATAAACTCAAAATAGATTAAAGACCTAAATGTAAGGCCAGACACTATAAAACTCTTAGAGGAAAACATCAGCATATGTTTCTTGATTTCTATGACATAAATCACAGCAGGATCCTTTTTGACCCACTTCCTAGAGAAATGGAAATAAAAACAAAAATAAACAAATGGGACCTAATGAAACTTAAAAGCTTTTGCACAGCAAAGGAAACCATAAACAAGACAAAAAGACAACCCTCAGAATGGGAGAAAATATTTGCAAACAAAGCAACTGACAAAGGATTAATCTCCAAAATACACAAGCAGCTCATGCAGCTCAATATCAAGAAAACAAACAACCCAATCCAAATGTGGGCAGAGACCTAAACAGACATTTCTCCAAAGAAGATATACAGATTGCCAACAAACACATGAAAGGATGCTCAACATCACTAATCATTAGAGAAATGCAAATCAAAACCACAATGAGGTATCACCTCACACTGGTCAGAATGGCCATCATCAAAAATCTACAAACAGTAAATGCTGGAGAGGGTGTGGAGAAAAGGGAACCCTCTTGCACTGTTGGTGGGAACGTAAATTTATAAATCCACTATGGAGAACAGTATGGAGGTTCCTTAAAAAACTACAAATAGAACTACCACATGAACCAGCAATCCCACTACTGGGCATATACCCTGAGAAAACCATAATTCAAAGAGTCATGTGTCACAGTGTTCACTGCAACTCTATTTACAATAGCCAGGACATGGAAGCAATGTAAGTGTCCATCGACAGATGAATGGATAAAGAAGATGTGGCATATATATACAGTGGAATATTACTCAGTCATAAAAAGAAACAAAATTGAGTTATTTGTAGTGAGGTGGATGGACATAGAGTCTGTCATACAGAGTGAAGTAAGTCAGAAATAGAAAAACAAATACCATATGCTAACACATATATATGGAAACTAAAAAAAGAAAAATGGTTCTGAAAAACCTATGGGTAGGACAGGAATAAAGAAGTAGACGTAGAGAATGGACTTGAGGACACGGTGTTTGGCGGGGGTAAACTGGGACAAAGCCTTGACATTTATACACTAACAAATGTAAACTAGATAGCTAGTGGGAAGCAGCCTCATGGCACAGGGAGATTAGCTCAGTGCTTTGTGACCACCTAGACGGGTGGGATAGGGAGGGTGGGAGGGATATACAAGAGGGAGGGTATATGGGGATATACGTATACATATAGCTGATTCACTTTGTTATACAGCAGAAACTAACACAACACTGTAAAGCAATTAAAGTCCAATAAAGATGTTAAAAATTTTACAAATTTTTTTGAATTTACAAAAAAAAAAGAAGAAAACTGAGGTATGGAGAGGTCCAACTGTCGGATGATAGAATGGAACAAGAGTGACTTTTCTAAAATCCTATCAACAATCTCTCCAGTCGTTAATTTGTTCACAACTTTTTCTTCACATATACAACATTGGTGAATTTCACGGCTGCCTTCCTAATCACTGGGAACACTGAACAAGCAGCTTAACCTCTCTGTGCCTCAATTTTCTCATCTATGAAATGGAGAGTAGCAATAGTACCCACCTTGAAAGGATGTTATGAAGAAGATGACTGAGACGTGTAACATGGGTTAGAAAAGAGTATGGCAGTGGTAAGCACTTAATAAATATTGCCTACTGATGGGTTAAACCATATGAACACGCCATTTCTAAGTCAAAAATGGCCAAACATGAGCAGTGTCTTATGGTTCAACCCACCATTATCTGAAAGAATCATATTTGTCTATCATTTTGGGGTTAAACATGGACTTACTGTGGTATCTTTAACCAAACGATGTTATATTCATGAAAATACTTCATTTCTCTGAATGGAAACTGGCAAAGTCAGGACTTCAACAAAACAAAAAGGAAGTTTCTCCAATGTAATACAATCCTGTTCGAACACCTCACCAGATGATGGTGCTGTTCTGATTACTAGGTTTTCTACAGCTAAAGTGCATCAAGCACGAAGATTAAGTAATGATATTACATTATCCCTTTGAAATTTTAACAACTCTGAATAAGCTCTTTGGCTCCTGTTGTTTTAACTCAGTGTACTTGTCAGCAAGAATACTGACTTTGCAAGAAAGCTACCGCCCATACTGTACTGTCAACCCTAATAATGCAATTAAAACATTAATGAGAAAGCATAACCTTTCCATTGGAAAGTCCTTAGTGCTCCGAGTCTAGGAAAGGAAATCAAATATAAATTATTATTTTAATTTATTTTCCTTATCTTTCTCAAATTTTTAGAAATAAAGTAGAAAAAATAAAAGCAGTTTAAAGACTGCTTCACTTCAACTGCACTTCTCTAAAAATAGTATACTTCATTTTTTAAAATTTACTAATATTCTGTTCCATCTTCCAGGGGTTTGAATTTCTTATTTCTTTAGAATCTTAAAAGCTGAAAGCAACTTTCATGTGGCTTTGGTGATCATTTGCATCTTTGAAAACTCAAGAAGAGGTTATGCTCACTCTATTTTTTTGTTACCATATTTCTTTATCTCATTTTGTTATTTTCATTAATTCCTTCCCCCATTTCCTTCATTTGTTGATATGGGGTGAAGTTTATTATAAATTTAAATTCTGAAATACACGACAACGTTTTTTAAGAATTCCCCACTCTTTGGTGAAGAGTAAATTCAGTATTGATGTAATGGAAAAGGACTCCATTGCATGCCTTGCTTCCGGTAATGCTGGTTGTCATTCTCCATATTTAGGCCTTTGAGAGTAAACTCCACAGAAAGTATTACACTAATACTCTCCCTTTTCATCCTTCTAGCTAAATACACATTTCTTCATTCCTAATATTTATCACAACTCATTATGGCAATGTTTAAAAAGCAGAGACCTTTGAGTATTTATATTCCCCATAGAAATGAGCATAGCTGTATCATATTTTAAATGTTCAATGCATAGTTGGTGAATGAATTTATCTCTCCAAAGATTCCATACAGCTGAATCTGTTAGGGAGTTTCACTCAATCTGAGTTCTGACTTTACAAGGTGACTTGGGGGTTGGTTTCTTGGAAGAAATGATCTTTCAGTGGTATTTTGAATATATGAAGAAGAAATTGATAGCCAACTATGTGGGAGAAGTAGGAGGAAACCATTTAAATAAGTAACAAGAAAGACAACATAGCCATGAAAAAGTCAAAAATTGTATTGGAATGAGGTGGTTGGCCGAAAGGGTTAAAACTGGGGCCATTATTTAATAGAATAATAAGGGGCCATGAAAGATGATGTGGCATAATCAGACACACTTACCAGATACCCAGGGTACTTAATACTTAGCATGCACTACACTCTTTCAGCAGCAGCATCATTACACTGAAAGAATGTTGGGCTAATTGGAACAAACACCCATCCATTTTACGTGAGTAACGTGGCATTGATGACACTGTATGATTTATGGGTGCTGCCATCTGGACTTTACCACTGTTCTTCTGCTGTATACTCTATTAATAGGTATGATTCTCTGCTGCACTCTCTCACAAATTTACTGGTTTGGGAGCTGTTTACCAGGGAAGTTTCAGGAGAGGATTGTTGATCTATATACTTAAATGACAAATGAGTTTTGTGCATGGGGCTTTTGTAGATGAAAAAATGCAAACCAAATTCTTTGGAAAAATTCCATATCACAAGGCACTTGTTAAAGGATTGGTATTGTAGCATAAAATGTTGTTTTTTTTTTTTTGCTGGTTATAAAACTCAAAAATAACACATGCAAAGTAGTGAAAAGTATGCTTACATAGTGAATTGAAACAAAGATCTTCAGAAGTCAGCTGAACTTTGAACCTCCCTTCATGTTAATGCTTCTGGCTTTGAGGACTACTCATATTTCTATACCAACTATATTTCTTAAATTTCATTAGGAATCCCTTGTCTCTAAATGCATACACTAACTAAATGTGATAGCAGGGTCACTTCATTATTTTTTTATAATTTAAATGTAGTAATCCAACATGGTATGAGACTAAATAAGACACAGTAGAACTCTGAATGTGACTGAGATGATAACTTCACAAGCCAAAACCTTTATGCATCATTCTATTTTTGCCAAACACAACAGCAGGGGTAACGTTACTCATGGCCCTAAAGAAAGGTTCAGGAGTAGCAGAGGAAACAAGAGTTTGTAGACATTGCATCATTGTTCAACATCTATTCCTATCCTTGTTCTTAGTTTGCTATACAAACTCGGCCAAGTTATTTAAGTTTATTTTACTATGACACTTTCTCCACCAGATAGAAAATTGGCAATTACACTGTGGGCTAGCTCTATGTGGTCATCAAGAGAATTTGGGTTGATAAGTAGAATTTCAATTCTAGATAATCCAGTGACCCTCTCTCTGTTTATGGAGATTTTGCATTAGAATTGGGAAGAGCAATTAACTTTCAAAGGACAGATGGCAATAGATTACAGATAACACCAGACTCATCTAAGTAATGCATGGATGTTAAATCAAAGGACAACACTATTTTAACCCCGATAACTTAAAAAGTCTCTGGAAATTCAGTGACCAGAAAAAAATACCAGACATCTGTTTAAAATGTATATATTTTAGGAAACCTCTAAATAAAATAGAGATTAGCGTCACTCAGCTTAGTGTTATTTATTCAGAGACTATGAAGTCTGTCTTTCTGGTTGACCCTGATTCTACTGCCTCCATGTGCTAAGCCTTGGCATAGATGAATTTGGCTATTGAATGCAAGCTTCAGATGGGCCTGTCATGCACCACCCACAGGGCATGATCTTACGGCTCCCCGCCCAAAGACACATGAAGAACCCACCATTTGCCAGGCCCTACGGATGCCACTGTGAGGAAGAAGTTCATTCATATTTCAATAATTTCCCATATATTATTTAAGACACAGCATTTGTCCTCACGGAAGTGGAAAGAAGAGACTAATCCAATAGCTGAGCACAGAAGAATATGAAGTCATCTGAAAAAGCTAAATCAAAACAGGCTCACAAATCACTGCCATTAAGAAAAAGGTCTCTCTGTATGGCTTAGGACCATCTATGGGGTGATACAACTTGGGGTTCTCCATGACTATATTACAGTGAAGATTCTTCTTCCATCATAGGATCCTTATATAACGATACTGTGTCCCCTGCATTTCAGTAAGTTTCTGGTGAGCCACATAAAGTGCTGACACTAGGTGTCCAACATACTTGTTTTATAAATATCCACGGAGAACCTATGTGGCAAGCATAGTGCATATGCCAGGTGTGAGGACAGGGAAGGCAATCATAAACAAAAGAGGGTCCCTAAATCACAAGGAAATTACAATTAAGGGAGGAACAGATAAACAAGTAGGTAATACTATCTAGTCAAATACGATTATGAAGGAGAAAGGAATTGTAATTATGTGTGGGGACTTATCTGTGGGGCAGATTTATGAAAGCAGTGGCATTGAACTGAACATGGGGAAAAGGTCATAATTGTGTAAGGTAAATAAAGAAGAAAGGACATTCCAGGCAGAGAGAAAGTCACAGTTATATTCATGGAGGTGGGACAGCACCAGATATTTTTAGAGAATAACAAATACTATATTTCATTCTGGCTGGTTAGTCACAAAAAAAGAATGAGATAATGCCAGGAATGCGGTTTGGAGCCATAGCAGGAAAATCTTTGAATGTCATGATTAGGGATATGTGTTGCACTGTACAGGCGATGGGCAATCAAAGTTATAGAATCCATCTTTTTGCGGCGAGCATTCAGCCCTACCCCTCGTGGTAGAGATGAAAAAACTAAAGCCAGAGAGGTTCAGTGACTTGCTGACATCACACAAATGATTAACTGCGGAACTACTGAATGTTTTTCCAGACGGGGCCATAATGATGTGGTCTTGCTTCTGCAATGGTGGTTTCAAAATATGTTATGGAATGGAGTAGAATAAGGAAGGATTGAGGATGGGAGAAACCAGTTAGAGAGGTCTATCAGGGACAAAACAAGACATAATGAGAACCTGAAACAGGATGGATCTAAAAATAGAAAGGAGATGGATGATGGTGATGGTGATGATGGTGACCATGTGATTACTGTACTAGCACTATTTGAAATGCTTTACATATGTTAACACATCGTCATGATTGCAACTCCCTTATTAGTATCCCATTTTACAGAAGAAGGAATATAATCACAAGAAATAAAGTTATTGCCAAAATGACAGAATTTCATTGGAAGAGCCAGGATTCAAACTTGGCATTCTGGCTCTAAAGTCTAAATCCTAACTAATGGATGTGAGAAACCTCGTGGAATAGAGTCTACAGGCAGAACTAGCAACTGGTATTGTGGCTGAAAGAGGAAGATTTAGAGCCATGATAAAAGTTTGAATTTGGATGACTAGAAAAATGAGGTCTTGTTTAAAAATGGAAATAGATATGTCCTTAGAAGAGTATTTGAGATCTGTTTGGTTTTAGATGCTGGTGTTATATAACAAGAGAGAAAGGGAGGTATTAAGAAATATAGAGTAAAGTTTAATTGAGAGATTTTAAGCTTAGAAGAGTAGATGACATTGGAAGTCAACCTTAGAGAGAGGAGAGTTCAAGTCCCAGGCATGAATGAAATCCTCAAGGAAAAAGATGTGAAAAGCCTTGTCACTAAGGAGTGAAGGTAAGAGGAGTTCATGAAAGATTATGGGAGCCTTTCAGAGAACAACAGGGGAAACCAAGAAAGGCCACGTCATGGAATCCAGGAATAGAGCATTTTGAGAAAGGTCTTGTGTTGAGCAGAGACCAATCAAAGAAGAGGAGGATGAGAAAAGGTGAGGTGATTGCTGGGTAAGAGTCACTGGTGACTTCTGATGAGGCTGGTATAGGAGAGCTGTGCGGGCAGAAATCTGATCAGAAACCATGTAGAAGGGATAGGGAGACCATGATGTTGGATACTCTGGTGACTGAAGGAAGAAGAGGCATAGGCTGATAACTTGACAGTAGTAGAGAATCATGTGAGGTTGTTGAAACTGCTGAGAGCCAATCATATCTGTAAATAAAATGTCTATATTGGCCATGTGATTTTTTTATATCAATATTAATATCATTTCTGAATCAGGTAGTCAAGTTACCGAACGAGTTCAGAGAGGGCCTAATATCTAGGAAATAAAATAATTGTTCAAAAATACAACCAATGAAAATAATGGTGATATTAATGTATTGCTTAAATGTAAAGCCTCTGAAGGAATTTTAATTCTGGATCAATCAGTATTGTTTCTGCACATCAAAATGATAACAAGGATATGGCATAATACATTTAAAATATATAAGAGAACATAAAAATATTTAAAGAAGAAAGACTAAAATGGCAAGTCATTCTACTATCATCAGCAGCACTACCACAACCCCCTGGGAAATTCTGTCATTTCTTCCTCTCTACCTTCAACATTCTTGGATTACTGCACTCACCATCAGTTCTACTACTATGGAATTTTTGCTTCGAGTAAGTGTCTTCTTCCTTCCCATTGAGATACTTAAAGAATGTTTACTAAACTGGATTGTGCCAAATATGATAGACTTGAAAACGCTAGCTTGGTGCTTGGAGAGAAAATGTGAAAAACACAATTTCACTGTTCTGAGGGCTTTTATTTCCAAAAAAAGAGAATATAGTGTATAGTGTCTAGGAGCATCAGCTGTGGTATCAGGAAGACCTCTGCTCAAATCCCACCTCTCTTTTGCCTATATATGTGACCTTGGCAAAATTATTTAATTTCAATAAACCCCAGTTTCCCTATCTATAAAATAAGACTAATAGCGTTAATGAGAATACCTTTTTTCTTTCTTTTTAAATTTTTATACCATCTTTAAAGGTTACACTCCACTTACAGTTATTACAAAATAGTAGCTATAGTCCCCATATTATACAATACATCCTTGTAGCCTATCTGACACCCAATAGTTTGTATCTCCCACTCCCCCATCCCTATATGCCCCCCCGACACTGGTAAACACTAGTTTGTTCTCTATATCTGTGAGTCTATTTCTTTTTTGTTATATATACTAGTTTGTTGTATTCTTTTTAGCTTCTACATATAAGTGATATATACAGTATTTGTCTTTCTCTGTCTGATTTATTTCACTTAGCATAATACCCTCCAAGTCCATCCATGTTGCTGCAAATGGCAAAATTTCATTCTTTTCCATGGCTGAGTAGTATTCTATTGTGTATATACATATCTGATATATATCGGATATATATATACCATATATATTAAACAGAGAAATTAAGGAAACAATCCCATTTACCATAGCATCAGAAAGAATAAAATACCTAGGAATAAACCTACCTAAAGAGGCAAAAGACCTGTACTCAGAAAACTATAAGACATTGATGAAAGAAATTAAAGGCAACACAAACTGATGTTCTTGGATTGGAAGAATGAATATTGTTAAAATGACCATACTAGCTAAGGCAATCTACAGATTCAATGCCATCCCTATCAAAATACCAGTGGCATTTTTCACAAAACTAGAACAAAAATAATGGTAATACTTTTTGATAGGATTTGGGGGATTATATGAGTTAATGCACATACAGTGTTTAGCACAAATCCTGATGCATTTTAAACTCTCTCACCGTTAACTGTTATAATTTTCCCTTTTGTTCTGAGAGAATAATACTGTGACATATCCTCTAACTGCTTCTATAAACCATCCCATCATGTTTTCTTCTTCTATCCTCCTCTTTGTTGCTGCAGCTTCTTCTTCCTCCTCACTCCCTTCTTCTTCTTCTACTTCCTCTCCTCTCTCTCTCTCTCTCCTTTCTCTCTCTCTCCTTCAGGAAGAATGAGTACCATCAGGCTTCCTCAAAGGAATATCAGACAGCGCAATTTGTTTGCTCAGCTGCCCTAACAAAATACTCCAGATTGAATGGCTTGAACAACAGAAATTTATTTTCTCACAGGTCTGAAGACTAGAAGTCCAAGGACAAGGTGTTGAAGGTTTGGTTCCTTTTGAGGCCTCTCTCCTTGGCTTGCAGGTGGCCACCTTCTGTGTCCTCATGACAATGTAGCCTTTCCTCTCTGCATGCATCCCATGTATCTTCCATTTCTCATAAGGATACCAATCAAATTAGAGCCCACTCATATGACCCCACATAACCTTAATTACCTCTTTAAAGACCCCCATCTCTAAATACCCTCACATTCAGAGGTACTCGAAGTTCAGACTTCAACATATGAATTATGGGGGGGATGGGCACACAATTCAGTCCATAACAGGGAGGAATAATAATATTCTCCATTCTTTGTGCCTGTATATTACGTAAACTAACACAGTGGAAAGAATGCCAGTTCATAGACATAACTGAATATTAAGTACATCATTTGTTTCCCCTTGTTAATGTCACTGTTTCTAATATAAGAAAACATATAAAGAAATGGAATATAATTTCTCTACTGTAAAGGAGTATCCATTTTATAGAATATGCTTTAATTCAACCTACTGTTTACTTGAAAAAAGAATAATGGCATTAGCACATGTAGAACTGTATCAAAGATAGTGGGATGAATCCCTAAGTACATAGTATAGTTAGCTGCATTTCAATTACACTTTGTTGACTAGTGAAAAGAAAATGCCAGTGTAAATACATTGCTTAAATATGAAACATCAAAAAGGGATTTTTTTATGTACAACAATTGGCAAAGTGTAAACACAGAATGTTGATGTTTTCCATTTTTCTCTTAAAAGGCTGAACTGAGTTCAGTCCCAGAGGCAGAGTGACAGGCTATAGGCTTTGACAAGCTCAGCTGAAGTAAAGCCTGCCTTCCAAAATGGGAAGGGCAAGAAACCCAGAAAAATACCTCGCTCCTGTAACACACAAACACTTTAAGCACTTGACTTTTCCTTAATACACATCAGCTTTTCAGCACACCTAGAGAAATTATTTTAATATCTGAATATGCTTCTGTAAATCTTATAAATGTGCTTGCTATTTATTATATACCAGGCATTCAGTCTGAAGTATCCTTTTCACCTGTACTGGGAAAAAAATTCTTCAATACAACCTTTAGACTCTTTCATTATTTAATGAAAATTAAGATTTTAATGCATAGTTTTCTTTAGATTATACCTTGACTCTGTTGAGTACCACACACTGAAGAGTGTCTAAAAACAAATCCTGAGATACCCTGAAGGATGAGGAGAGATCACAGAATGTGTACCTCTTGATGGCTGTTTATTAATGTGGAAAGAGAATTTGGCACAAAGCAAATATGAAAAAGGAAATGTAAGAAAGTTTCCTCTGTGAGTAAAATTATTCTACATTTAATTTGAAAAAATTTAAGAATAACATCAAATGACATAAGATAAAATTCACCTGGGAATTAACAGTTTTCTGCAGTAAAACCTACTCCTATTAATGTAACTGTAAAAAGTTAGAAAATTCAACTAGGTTACACACCCCCCACCAATAATAACTGAATATTGAGAGCTCAGTTAGGATAACAGATAAATTACTTAGTAGAAGAGTCATCCCCTTGTAACCATGTTATCTCATTTCTCCACTTTCTTTCACTAAAACACTGAAGCTTTTCAAAGTAATTGGACTGTCCAAAGGAGTAGCAGGAGAAGCCACCTTTCCCAACAGGCAGCAATCAGCCAAAATGGGATTTCCAGGGTAAAAAGTTTATCTGCCTTCATCACATTCTTGATGTAGCCAGGCAGTCTTGCAGTCTGTGTCACTGGCCCAGCTATTGGGCCAATTAAAAAATGGAGAAGGAGAGTGGGAGGTGAGGAGAAGAGAAGGGCAGGAAAAGAGTAGGAGGAGAAAAGCAGAAGGAAGAGGGAAAAAGCAAGCCCAACCAATTCCAAATACCAGAGTGAAATGAAAAGTTGAAAGAGACTGAGTCATCCATAGACCTTGCCTTGCACCTTATCCAACCTTGCTGATGGTTAATATTTATAGAAATGACATAAGATGTTCATGTGCACGTGCTGCCAAAAGGAAAAGCTGAGCCTCCCTGGAAGCAATCTTTAATCAGCAATTATGCTTGGGAATGCAAAGAGGATGGCACGTAAAAGCAACCTAGCTAATGATATGCACTCACTCGATGATTTATAATAGACCAGTAACAAACAACACTGATTCAATTTATTTAACTGTCTGTGCACCTCCTCAGGGAAGGAAAGACATAAATTTTGGTAGGCTGATAAATGATTCGTACTTATGTGGTAGCTGTGCTAAGTCATGCATGATTATTTCCCCAGCTTTTCCTATAGGAGTGCCCTGAGCAAGTGGAATGCCTAGAACGTTCCTCCCATCTTCCACATATAAATTCAGGCTGGCCTGAAATTTGGCCAGGATGGTAGAGTAGATAGATAGGGAACTACTGTAGTAGTATATGCCCTGAAATACTAAATTTAGAAGTTATAAGTTACAAATAAAGTTCCTGAATATCTACTCTTACACACACACACACATTTATATTAGACATTTAAATAAACACATACTTTATTCATTCAACAGCATCTATTAAACATTCCCTAGGTGTCAGGGAATGTACCTGCTAGGAGTAAATTAATAAAACATGATTCTTGTCTTCAGGGAAGGTGAAAGAGAAAAGGAAATATAATTGATTGAGCATCTGTCATGCACTTAATATACGTGATCATGACACTGCTGTGAAGTTTGTACTATTTTCCACATTTTACTGATAGAGAAATTAGGGTTCAAGGAAACTAAGTGATTGTTTATCATTAATTACCCAGTTAAGTAGCAAAGTCAAGATTTCAACCAAAATATGTCAAACTGCAAATTCCAGGTTCTCTCCACTATTCTGCCAAGAGTTGAAGCAAGGAAGATGGGCAAGTAAACACTTGCAATAAAATATTTAAAGTACAATAGTAGAATGGAAATATGAACATTATAAAGTAATGGCAAAAAACAAAAGAGTAGTAAATTCTGGTTGGGGTGAAAGAAAAGGAAAAAGGTCTAATGAGTCTTTTCCAAAGAGAGAATATTTGAGCACTGTCTCTAAGAACAAACAGTGGTTCCCTAGTCTCTACCAGTACACATAGTGCTATGCCCCTATTAAACTCTTTGCTCTCCCCCAAATACACCAAACTCTTCACCTATCCTCTCTCTGTCCATACTGTATGATTTACCTGATATGGCTCATCCTCTTTTTCTACCTGGTGAATTCCTAGAATGAAATGGACTTAGGGAAGTGAAAATTTCTATAAATTTGCCCAGTGATTTGTTCATTCAGCAAATATTTGAGTCCCTATTTATATACCAGATACTGAATATTTAGAGATAAGGACCAATAAATCTTGACTTGCTGAAAATCTAGTTGGGGATATAGAAAATTAACATTATCATTATAATAAAATGTTTGCTATGTTAAAAGAAAGCACAGGGGATATGAGAGAACAGCTGAGGGTACCGAAGGAGGCTTTCCAGAGAAGGACGCCCTGGTCTGTGTCTTAGAGACTAAGTCGTTGTTGATATACAGTGGGAAAAAAATAATTAAAACAAAAAAAATCTAACTTCCTGGTGTGTTTTGCACTGTTGGAAAATATCATTACAACCTTGGCAGCACTGCAGTGAATTGTTAATTGTATAATGAGCAGAAGAGATGATTGAATGCATGAGACCAGCAAAGTGACATAACAGTTACATAATATAACAGTTCCATAGTATAATTCATGTCTTTCCTATGCACAGCCAGGAGAAATTTGACAATGATGTGTTCATTGGAAGAAAGTTAATTCTGAATCTAAGGCTCTTATCAGACTCAATTTACTAACAATATTGATTTCCTGATATAATCTGCAAATGAAAGGAAATTTATTTGATTGGCATAGAAGAGGAGAAATAACCATGACTGAACTGACAAGCAGAATGATAACCCTATTCTGACCAGAAAGACATGTCTATGTGAAAAACTTTTCTAGAACAGCTTAGTCTAACAAGAGGATAGTTACTCCAGGTTCTGAGATCCTCCTTCTCCCTCTGTCTTTCCTAACTTTCTCCCTCCCTCCTTCCTCCTCCCCTCTTTTCTCTCAATAGATAGATAGATAGGTAGATAGATCACCTTTTTAACCCCTTAAAAAGGTATACATGTATATGTAATAAATATATAAATGTAATAAATATATATTACATAGGGACTTTATGCTTTTTAAGGGGTTAAAAAGGTGATCTTATACAAGAATAAATGAGTAATAAATATGGGTAAGAAAAATGACAAACAGTATTCTAGAAAGACAATTTGTACACCAATGACAATAATTTCCTTTGAATTTCTCTTATTACAATTTAATTCTAAGCATGTTAATTCTTTTTTTTTTTTTTTTTTTTGCGGTATGCGGGCCTCTCACTGTTGTGGCCTCTCCCGTTGCGGAGCACAGGCTCTGGACACGCAGGCTCAGCGGCCATGGCCCACGGGCCCAGCCGCTCCGCAGCATGTGGGATCTTCCCGGACTGGGGCATGAACCCGTGTCCCCTGCATCGGCAGGCGGACTCTAAACCACTGTGCCACCGGGGAAGCCCTAAGCATGTTAATTCTTGATGTTGCTCAGTTTCAAATACCTTCAGGCTTTTACACCTGAATTATAAGAACAAGCCTATAATTCACCTACATTTGCAGCAAAACACAGCTTAGCCTTGAAGCTTTTCACCTTCAGATTTAGGTTTTCAATTATCATGACTTTAGTTCCATCTTTTAGTTTTTTGCTAGCAATGAATACTATACTATTTTTCTGGTGAAGCACATTGCTAAGTAAGTGTGTAAATTCATTTGTAGAAACATCAGTGTGGGGCTTCCCTGGTGGCGCAGTGGTTGAGAGTCCGTCTGCCGATGCAGGGGACGCGGGTTCGTGCCCCAGTCCGGGAGGATCTCGCATGCCGCGGAGCGGCTGGGCCCATGAGCCATGGCCACTGGGCCTGTGCGTCCAGAGCCTGTGCTCCGCCACGGGAGAGGCCACAAAAAAAAAAACAAAAACACCAGTGTGTTATAGGGACTACGGTAAAAACATTTTGATTATATTATAAAAATCTTCATTTAGTACTTGAAATTACCTCTGTATTCATGACTATACTTGTCTATACTAACAAAATAAGGTATAGATACAAATCAGTTACTAAAATTCAAAAACAGCAAGGGAATGAATAGCATGTAAGTGCTAGAAGGGTCTTAAAGTAATACTAAAATAAAAATGCACATTTTGCTTAAAATATCTGGATAATTCCCTCAAATCTTTGTTTTATTTTCTGGTGTAGACCTGCCCCATATCTCTAAGAGCATTTCACATGATTTTTCATGAAATATCAATGATAAAATTCTCAGTATTTATCCTTATTTTTCAGATGTTCAAGACATAAAGGTAGACATGAAAAGCCTTAATTTTAGGATTTTGGAGGGGAAAATCAACTAAGTCTCCTAATTAAACAAGAAGTTTATTCTCTGTTGTATTTTAATAACAAGTTACCTATTTGTTTATAGAAAAATGTTCAATTATCAACTAGACATTAAGCCGTCAGTACAGAATTTTAAATCTGGGAGAATTTCCATAAGAAACTGAATCTAAATAAAGTGCTGGTATATTTTTCCTTATAATTTTAGCACTGAAGTATATTATATGCTCCCCAACATCTTCTACATGAGTGCTTAGGCCCATGTTCCTACTGATGTTCTCCAGAAATGCAAACTAAGACGTGAGTTGGCAGCTCCCTGGAAAGATGAAAGAGGCTTTGGAAGCCAAGCTGTGCACCTGGCCAGATTCCAGATGAGTGGTTCCTTCCTGAGATGAGGCTGAGTCAGCCAGGAATAGCCTAAAGGCAGTAAAAGTGAATGGCAAATAAGCAAAATGACAGAAGATTAAGGGAAGACAAAATATTTGATCTCTAATTTTATACCAAAGACTTGTTAATTATGATAAATCTGATCCTTTGATTGTGTTTATTTCATTTATGTTCAGAAGTGGTTCAAGGGAATTAGAGATGTGTGCCACACAGCAAAAGTCAATGAGCAATACATTTCTTCAACAACCTTTCCTCTCAGAATGAAAAGATATACATTCTGAGAAGCAAACATAAAACTGGTTTATAGGAGCAGGCCCATAGTGCCAGTGAGGAGTTTGTCTTCATTTTCCAGAATAGCTGCTAAAAAAATCATCAGCATGTGTATTAGAGTTCTCCAGAGAAACAGAATATATATATATATATATATATAGTGTGTGTGTGAATATATATATGTGTGTATATATATATGTGTGTGTGTATATATATATATATAGACATTTATTATAAGGAATTGGCTCATGCAGTTATGGAGGCTGACAAGTCCCAAGATCTGCAGACAGGAAGCTGGAGACTCAGGAGAGATGATGGTGTAGTTCCCAAGTCCATAGGTCTGCAGATGGGAAACCCAGGAAGAGCCAATGTTTCAGCCTGAGTTAGAAGGCAGGAATAAAAATCCGACGTTCCACCTCAAGGTGGTCAGGCAGGAGGAAATTCCTTCTTATTCACAGGAGAGTCAGTCTTTTTTGTTCTACTCAGGCCTTCAAGTGATGGGATGAGGGCCACCCACGTTAGGGAGGGCAATCTGCTTTACTCAGTCTACTGAGTCAAATGTTAATCTCATCTAGAATACCCTCACAGACATACTAAGGATAATGTTTGACCACATGTCTGGGCACACAATGGTCCTGTCAAAATTAACTATTACAGCACAGTAAGACATAAGAGGAAAAATAAGATAGCAACTCATCTATGCAATTTTTTTTTAATTTCCAAAAGTTGAGCCACCAGCATATCAAAGGATTTGTCCAAAGCCATAAAGATCATTAGTATTGAAGCTGGAATTAGATCAGATGTCTCGACTCAATTGTGGAAATTACTAGTTTTCAGAGGACATATATTTGAAAACTTGAAAGTGTGACATTTTTGCTTCTTTTTTTCTCTTTCATTTTGATTTGTCCTGATTCAATGAAGGATTACTTTCTCTACTCGCAAATTCAAACAATTTTAATCTGCTCTCCAAAGTCACACTAACCACCTTTTAAAACTCAGGAAACAAAAACTGTTGACAAGAAATCTCATTAGGCTGCTCTCCAAAATCTCTTCTCACTAAAAAAAGATAAAGTGCATTCTAACACTGAAAATAACAAATGCGGAGTTTAGGCTGAGGTGGTATGTTATTCCAAATAGTGCAAGATAAACAACAAGTGTTGCAAACCCACCTGAACAAATAGCTTTACCCAAACCTGTCTCTTTCCTGGATGATAACAGTAAGCTGTAATATGACAGGCAGTGTAGTTCTTGGTCACGCTGACCTGAAGGAAAGGCCCACAACTCAGACTGCACGTGCTGCTTTGAAATGTTTCCTTTACGTTTTCAATCTTCTCCTTTCTGCTGTCTACAGAGACCATAATCAGATTCTAAAACTGTCACCAAGATGACCAGCAGTCCTATAAGACCCTGGTGCAGTCTGGACCTGGAATTTGTTTCCTCTTTTCTCTTTGCCACAACTAGCAATGGTGACAGCAGAAATGAACAGAAAAGAGTAACACATCTCTAGCACAATAACCCCCACCCCATAAATCCCCTTATGTTCACCCTGGGCTGATCATCCACGGGTTTCTGTGTCATCATCTATTCTGCACTTACTGCATGGAAGCATGAAAGGTATCAGATCTTAGGCTGAAATAAAATGCAACAGGATGCCCAGAAGAGAAAGGATTTTTTTTTTCTTTTTTTGCTGCTGTTCGTTTGTGCTTTTTGAGAAATCAGAAAAAAACACAGCCAGGTTCCTTACCTGGATATAAACATTTTCGACAAAACCCCTTTCACATGGTCTAGGAGGCTCTACATCATCTGGTCAGCATCGCCTCCAGCCCCATCTCCTAGGATCCCCACTGTCCCCCCCTCCATTCCCACCAAAGTGGCCTTGCTCCTTCCCACCTCAGAGACTCTCTACACACTGTTGTTTCTGCCTGGAATATCTGTCCCTCCACCCTATAGCAGGGTGATACACTTTAAAATATTCCCTGATGGTATTTTTCCCTGTGTAATTTGAATTTTTCTCTGCAGCTCTTCTGCTATTAAGACAGATATGACTTTAGTTCTTATTTCCATAGGCAAGTGGAGGGCAAATACCATCTTGGGAAGCAGAAGGAAATGACTTAGGACTACCCCTGCCTGACAGAAAGAGAAAATGAAAAAAAGAAGTCTGAGGGGAAGATGGAAGCCTTCTTTATATAACCCTCCAAGGAAGCCCCAAAGTCAAACACGGAGACTGGGGGAGATGGGAGAAGTTGTGACTGTAAAAACATGCAAATAGTTCAGTAGATTTCCAGAATAAATGAGTTACTGCTTGTTCACAATCTCCAAAGACTGCATGCCTTTCAGAGGAGCTCTGAGGTTGTCGTGGGACTATGTTGAACATGGTGCCTGAGTGATAAGAATAGAAATGACTGAGGAGAGGGCCCAGGTGAATGGACTTGAAATAGCTCCCTGTTTCTGCTCAGTCTCTGTTTGGCATTTAGAGAGTCCAGAAATTCCTTTTTGTCTTACTGGTAAATTCAGAAGATAGCTGAAGATGCAAGATTGTGATCTTCCAGCAGAAAGACACAGCATCAACTTCCCAAATCAGGAATTAAAAGAGGAATCTCTGGGAATCTGTGGTACTAGTGAGAGGTTGAGGGCAGGGGATAGACATAATAGAGAGATGGTGGCCAGTCTACATGGGAGCAATTACCAGGGACTGCCTATGCTGAGAAAGGAGACTACAAGTTACAGCAGCCACAGATAAGTCAGGAGCAAAGACAGCAAGGAGATAAATCAACAACCAAAGAGCTGGCAAGACGAGCTACACCTCAACCAGAGGTCCGCAGGAGCCAGTGAACCACACTCCCCATCACTACGATGTTCTATAAGCTTCCTTCTGGTCCTGAATGTTGGCAGGAGGCAGGGCTATGGTGGTGACAGTAGTGGTAGTGAGGAGGTACTGGCCAGAAAGCAGAGGGAGGGATGTAAAAATGACAGAGGGCAGAGGTGCTAAGAAACTGATCATTGACACGAGAGAGACTGAATTCATCAAAGAGGGACTAAGTTTTAAATTTTAAGAGACCCAGAGGCATTCAATGGCAAGATCAAGGATTTTTCTCCATTACTGTAAGAGTGGCCAAAACACAGTCATAATCAGCTAGAGTGAAGAAAGTAGACCTATTTGGCAAATGATTCATCATGTGTAAATTTCACCCCATCTCTTACTGGTACCCCTGCCCTAGTTTCTTAAAAATCTCTATGGAACCTTAAACTTGCACATAGGCTATTTACAAAACCTGGACTTGGAGCCAAGTTATCTTCAGAACAGTGGCATGACCCCAGTTAGAAAAATAAGCAGAGATGGGTACAATCTATGTAAAGAGGAGAAGGAGAGAAGGGAGGGAGGAAGGAAGGAAGGAAGGTAGGAAGGGCAGGAGGAAGGGAGGGAGGGAGGAAACAGAGAAGAAAGGAGGGAAGGAGAAAGAAGGAAAATGGGAAGATGGAAGGAAAAGAAAATGGAGGGGGAAAGGGGATAAGGAGGACAGACAAGGAAGAAGGGGAGGGGAAAGAAGGGAGAGGGAAGGATCTATTGGACTTCTTGCTTCTATGAGAACTAGATCTCTTTTCAGAGACCATTCATCCTTCAGCTCACAGTTAAATTAGCACTCCCTTGATCTCTTCCACTGGGTACATGCCCCTAGTATATGTTCTCCTGGCACCATTTAACTTTCTTCACAGCAATTACCTCAGCTCCAATCATACTTATTTGTGTGATGATCTGAGTAACTCCATGCTCCCTTTCTTGCTGGCAGGGACCAAGGTGGCTTGGCCTCACCATTTGAATGACAGTATCTAGACCAATATCTGAAATATAGTAGGTGCTTAATAAATATTCATTCTTAAAATGCATAATGGAATTAGTATGTTTTATTAGATTGTACTTTTCTCCTTCTATCCAATGATTCTTTTCTTACTATTCATTAATCTCAAAGGTTTTATTGATAGTGAATCAATCTTGATGGGTTTATAAAGTAGAATCTGAGTGATCACTTTGTATTTCTTTAAATGTTTATTCAAAACTTGCCGGGAATTCATGTTCTGGTTACAAATCTGTAATTATTAAGAATTTAAGACAACATAATAGACAACCAATTCCAAATCAAAGGAAAATATATAAATTTGGATTTGAGTAGGAAAGCAGTCTAATGCCCAAGGAACCAATATGCTGAGGTTGCTGATAGTCCCCTTAATATCCATCCTCTGCTTCACTCTCAGAGTATTATGTTTAGCTCAATATTTGTGCAGAATAAAGATTAAATTCCCCATTAAATTTGTAGCAAAAATAGACCTTTGACTAAGGTCTGCCATTGAGAGGTAAGAGAAAGCAAGTGTGCAATTTCTGGATTATATTCTTAAAGGGAGGGGCATGTTCTTTTTCTTTGCTTTCTTCCATCCTGCTGCTTAGAGTATAATCATCGGGGTGAGCCATATTAGACAGATGATGGCAGCATTCTAGCAGAGCATTTAAATGGAAAGAGTCAATGATAACAGGATATTGAAAAATATATCCGCACTCCAATGTTTATTGCACCATTATTCACAGTAGTCAATACACGGAAACAACCTAAGCATTGTCAACAAATGAATGGATAAAGAAGACAAGAGGCAGATACAGATATAGATATAGATGATATAGATACAGATATGACAACATGGATGAAACATGAGGGTATTATGTTAAGTGAGATAAGTCAGACAGAGAAAGACTAATACTGTATATCACTAATGTGTGGAATCTAAAAAAGGTCAAACTCATAGAAACAGAGAGTAGAATGGATAGAAACAGAGTAGAATGGACAGATAGAATGGACAAACTTACAGATAGAAGATGAACAAGTTCTGGAGATCTAATGCACAGCATTGTGATTGTAGTCAACAATACTATATATTTCAAAGCTGCTCAGAGACCAGATGATAAATGTTCTCAACAGAAAAAAGAAATGATAATTATGTGATGGGATGGAGTTGTTAGGAAACGCTATGGTGGTATTCACACCGCAAAATATAAATGCATCAAATTATCACAGTGTATACCTTAAACTTACTCAAAGTTATATGTCAATTATATTTCAGAGAAAATAAAAAAGATGGAAGGAGTGTAGGTCTCCAGAACATAGCTGCCATATCAGCTGTTAAACACCTACCTAAAAACAGTTACATGTCTGAGAAAATGAAATTATCTCAATTTAGCCACTGTTTTTTCAGTTTCTGTTACCTACAGCTGAACTTATGTCTTGGTTTACCAACACAATAGTGTTGACCTTTGATCTACTTTATTAACCAATCAAGAGTTTAATCAATGTCCATAGGCATTCACTGGTATATTGTGTGTGTGCATTTCATCACTCCTGGATGTTGCAATGGAAAATAGGTGGAAGGACTTAAATATGATGTCTGATCCTGGAATCATTGAAAACACCTAGGTACCACCTCACACCTGTCAGAATGGCCATCATTAAGAAGTCTATGAATAACAAATGTTGGAGAGGGTGTGGAGAAAAGGGAACCCTCCTACACTGTTGATGGGAATGTAAGTTGGTGCATCCACTATGGAAAACAATACAGAGGTTCCTCAGAAAACTAAAAATAGAATTATCATATGATCCTGCAATCCTACTCCTGGGCATATATCTGGACAAAACTTTAATCCAAAAAGACACATGCATGCTTATATTCACTGCAGCACTATTCACAATTGCCAAGACATGGAAACAACCTAAATGTCCATCGATAGATGAATGGATAAAGAAGATGTGGTACATATATACAACAGCATGCTACTTAGTCATAAAAAAAGAATGAAATAATGCCATTTGCGGCAACATGGATGCAACTAGAGATTATCATACTAAGTGAAGTAAATCAGAAAGAGAAAGACAAATATCATATGATATCACTTAGTTAGATGTGGAATCTAAACTATGGCACAAATGAACCTATATATGAAACAGAAACAGACTCACAGACATAGAGAACAGACTTGTGGTTGCCAAGGGGGAGGGGGGTGCAGAGGGATGGACTGAGAGTTTGGGGCTGTAGATGCAAACTATTACATATAGAATGAATAAACAACAAGGTCCTACTGTATAGCACAGGGAACTATATTCAATATCCTAGGATAAACCATAATGGAAAAGAATACAAAAAAGTATGTACATAATGTGTATAACTGAATCACTTTGCTGTATAGCAGAAATAAACCAATGTTTGTAAATCAACTATACTTCAATAGAAAAATAAATTAAAAAAAAGAAAACATCTAAGTATTATTCTACCATTTTCTTACATTAGTGAAGTGAGATCATTTGGCTGGGGAGGGGGGTTAAATTCTTTCTGGATATTATATAATCCTTCTTAGAAGGTGAACACAAAATGTAACAGCCCACTAACTCTCTCTTATTTTCTTACAGTTGGCCATTTCCTTTCTTGTTACTTTTATTATTAACATTATTACCATTGATTAATATATAAAGTTTTTATTAAATTTAAAATGCTTAAAATGTTAAAAACTATGCACTTTCAATTATATTATCATCATCATTTAAAAGGTTTTTTAAGTTCAGACTCAAAGAGGCTAAATAATATGTAAGCTTATCCTTTAGAAAGTTTCAAATGCCTTTAAAACTCAAGACTCTCGGATCCTGGTTTCTGGATCCTGGGATTTCCTTATTCCAAAGAATGTCTTAAAAGATTTGTTTTGTATATATTTTAAGCAATTTATATAAGCCTCAATTTTGTCTGAGCATTCTTCTCCATATTACTAGTCATTGATGCATATGCCTTTTACATTTACTGGACATGATTTTTTTTTTACTTTAGGTTTATCAGGATGTTCACACACATATATATCCTATATATTTAAGTGATTTAAATTTTTCCTATCCTTGACTTCCTCTGATCCCTAGAACTTTCTAAGCTTAAAAGTAATGAAGGACATCTCAATGGACATGGTATATATAATTACCTGTATTGAAAATATAAAATTTATTTTATTCACTAACAGCATATAAAAGGAAAGCAAAAAAATGAGAAAATATCCCTATTTCAATATCTACATTAAAAATATTTCTATTGAACTTCCCTGGTGGTGCAGTGATTAAGAATCTGCCTGCCAATGCAGGGGCCACATGTTCGATCCCTGGTCTGGGAAGATCCCATTTGCCACAGAGCAAATAAGGCCATGTGCCACAACTACTGAACCTGTGCTCTAGAGCCTGCGAGCCACAACTACTGAGCCCACGTGCCACAACTACTGAAGCCCACGCGCCTAGAGCCCCTGCTCTGCAACAAGGGAAGTCACCGCAATGAGAAGCACGCACACCACAACGAAGAGTAGGCCCCGCTCACCTCAACTAGAGAAAGCTCACATGCAGCAATGAAGACCCAAAACAGCCAAAAATAAATAAATAAAGTAGTTGTGCCATTTAAAAAAAATTGTATTAA
This sequence comes from Mesoplodon bidens, assembly GCF_964165515.1. NCBI lineage: Eukaryota > Metazoa > Chordata > Mammalia > Artiodactyla > Ziphiidae > Mesoplodon > Mesoplodon bidens. The sequence continues at coordinate 54,148,861 of NC_138166.1, forward strand.
AATAGCAGGAAATATAATGATATCCATAATACATAAATAGCTCATAAAATCAATTTTAAAAAATAAAGACCCCAAAGGATAAGTGGGCAAAAAAAAGGAACAGATGCTTTGTAAAATAGGACATCAGCCTGTGAAAAAAATATTTACTCAACATAGTAGGAACTTCTGGTTCCTGCCCATATGGCAACTTAACATGGGGCTTCTGGCTCCCTCTATAAAATTAACCCTGGAATAACTATAGAAGTGAGAAGGAAAATGTATTTCAGAAACTAACTCTTCCATAGTGATACTAAAGCTGATTTAAAAGATGTGTTGAGGGGTGGTAGTTGCCTGAAGCTTGGGACAGAGGACAGTTGGAGGACCAGTGACAGGATATGTTAGAATAACTTTGTAAATACTGCTCTGGCCTCTCCTCTGTGTGTTTGGGATCATCATTTCCTATGTCTTCACCATAAAAATCAGTGGCAATTTTTCAGATGCCAGTGCAGATGGTCCAAGGAGCAAAAGCCCCATTGGGGTATGTGGCCCATATAAACAGGTACCCATTAAGCAGCTGCCCCCAGACATTTGCTTTTACATCCCTCCCTGTCTAATCACCCAGGGCTGGCGAGTTACAACTTAGGGAGGCAACCTCCTAATGCTGTTCTCCTTAAGGCTTTAGAGAAGGCAGAAGAGAGGCGATATACAGGAGGAAAATGGGAGTAATAAAGACTGGGTCTTTTGTACCTGAGGCTCTCTGAACTGGGGTTCATCCCCTCCACCCCTTAAGTTCACCAGATAGGCAAACACTTGGAAGCTTGTCTTCAGCCCTTTCTCAACTCACATTACTAAACAAAGTAGCTCATCCCCCAAGTGACAATGGGTTCACAAAATAAGAAGTATAAGGATCTCAATGGAATTTTTAAAAACTAGATAAAATGTATCAACTGAATTTATTCAAAAAATTAGATCAAAAACATAACATAGGGCTTTCCTGGGGGCGCAGTGGTTGAGAGTCCGCCTGCCGATTCAGGGGACATGGGCTCGTGCCCTGGTCTGGGAAGATTCCCACATGCCGCGGAATGGCTAGGCCCGTGAGCCACGGCCACTGAGCCTGCGTGTCCGGAGCCTGTGCTCCGCAACGGGAGAGGCCACAACAGTGAGAGGCCCGCATACTGAAAAACAAACAAACAAACAAACAAAACAAAAACATAACATAGGCTTTAAAATGTATTAAGGAGCTAAACAAAGAGTCACAAAAATTTAAATAAAAGGCTGTGGATGGAAAAGGCTCAGAGAGTGAGAGACAAGTAAAAATCCTACAAAGACATATAGTGAATTTAAGACTAACGAAGGCAATGATACAACTCTAAATGCTTCCAGATAGAAATAGCAGATCTGGAGAGACCTTCAAGGTGGCGGAGGAGTAAGATACGGAGATCACCCTCCTCCCCACAAATACATCAGAAATACATCTACATGTGGAACTACTCCTACAGAACACCTACTGAACACTGGCAGAAGACCTCAGACTTCCCAAAAGGCAAGAAAATCCCCACGTACCTGGGTAGGGCAAAAGAAAAAAGAAAAAAACAGAGACAAAAGAACAGGGATGGGACCTGAAACTCTGGGAGGGAGCCGTCAAGGAGGAAAAGTTTCCACACACTAGGAAGCCCCTTCACTGGCTGAGATGGCAGGTGGTGGGTAGAAGCTTCAGAGCCATGGAGTAGAGCACAGCAACAGGGGTGCAGAGGGCAAAGCGGAGAGATTCCCACACAGAGGATCGGTGCCGACTACACTCACCAGCTTGAAAGGTTCATCTGCTCACCCACCGGGGCAGGTGGGGACTGGGAGCTGAGGCTCCGCAGAGCCCAGGGAGAGGACTGGGGTTTGCTGCATGAACACAGCCTGAAGGGAGCTAGTGTACCACAGCTAGCCGGGAGGGAGTCTGGGAAAAAGCTTGGAACTGCCTAAGAGGCAAGAGACCATTGTTTCGGGGTGCGCGAGGAGAGGGGATTCAGAGCACCGCCTAAACGAGCTCCAGAGATGGACGCAAGCCACGGCTGTCAGCGCAGACACCAGACATGGGCACGAAATGCTAAGTCTGCTGCTGCAGGCACCAAGAAGGCTGTGTGCAAGCATAGGTCACTATCCATACCTCCCCTCGCGGGAGCCTGTGCAACCCGCCACCACGAGGGTCCCCTGATCCTGGGACAACTTCCCTGGGAGAACACACGGCACGCCTCAGGCTGCTGCAACATCACGCTGGCCTCTGCCGCCAGAGGGTTCCCCCACATTCCGTACCCCTCCCTCCCCCTGGCCGGAGTGAGCCAGACCTTCCTAATCAGCCGCTCCTTTAACGCGGTACTGTCTGAGCGGGAACAGATGTCCTCAGGTGACTTACACGCAGAGGCGGGGCCAAATGCAAAGCTGAACCCCAGGAGCTGTGCGAACAAAGAAGAGAAAGGGAAATCTCTCCCAGCAGCCTCAGGAGCAGTAGATTAAATCTCCACAATCAACTTGATGTATGCTGCATCTCTGGAATACCTGAATAGACAATAAATAATCCCAAAATTGAGGAGGTGGACTTTGGGAACAACTGTAGATTTGAGGTTTGCTTTATGCATCTAATTTGTTTCTTATTTTATGTTTATCTTAGTTTAGTACTTAGAGTTTATTATCATTGGTAGATTTGTTTACTGATTCGGTTGCTCTCTTTTTCTTTTTTTTATGTATAGATATATATTTTTTTCCTTTTTTTGTGACTGCTTTTGTGTACACTTCTTTGTGATTTTGTCTGTATAGCTTTGCTTTTACCATTTGTCCTAGGATTCTGTCTGTCCAGTTTTTTTTTGGTTGTTTTTTTTTAATTACTTAAAATTTTTTTTAATACTTATTTTTTTATTTTTTATTTTAATAACTTTATTTTATTTATTTATCTATCTATCTATCTATCTATCTCTCTTTTCATCTGAGCTGTGAGGCTGACAGGGCCTTGGTGCTGCGGCCGGGTGTCAGGCCTGTGACTCTGAGGTGGGAGAGCTGAGATCAGGACATTGGTCCACCAGAGACCTCACAGCTCGACGTAATATCAAACGGTGAAAGCTCTCCCAGACATCTCCACCTCAATGCTAAGATCCAGCTCCACATAATGACCTGCAAGCTGGACATCCTACAACAAACAACCAGCAAGACAGCAACATAACCCCACCCATTAGTAGAGAGGCTGCCTAAAATCAAAATAAGTTCACAGACACCCCAAAACACACCACTGGATGCAGTCCTACCCACCAGAAAGGCAAGATCCACCCTCATCCACCAGAAGACAGGCACCAGTCCCCTCAAACAGGAAGCCCACACAACCCACTGAACAAACCTCAGCCACTGGGGGCAGATGCCAAAAACAACATGAATTATGAGCCTGCAGGCTGTGAAAAGGAGACCCCAAACACAGTAAGTTAAGCAAAATGAGAAGACAGAGAAACACACAGCAGATGAAGGAGCAAGATAAAAACACACCAGACCAAAGATATGAAGAGGAAATAGGCAATCTGCCTGAAAAAGAATTCAGAGTAATGATAGTAAAGATGACCCAAAATACTGGAAATAGAATGCAGAAAATACAAGAAACGTTTAACAAGGACCTAGAAGAAGTAAAGACCAAACAAAGCATGATGAACAAAATAATAAATGAAATTTAAAATTCTCTAGAAGGAATCAATAGCAGAATTCCTGAGGCAGAGAAACAGATAAGTGACCTGAAAGATAAAATGGTGGAAATAACTATTGCATAGCAGAATAAAGAAAAAAGAATGAAAAGATTTGAGGACAGTCTCACAGACCATTGGAACAACATTAAACACACCAACATTCAAATTATAGGGGTCCCAGAGGAAGAAGTGAAAAAGACAGGGACTGAGAAAATATTGAAGTGATTATACTTGAAAACTTCCCTAATAAGGGAAAGGAAATCGTCAATCAAGTACAGGAAGCACAGAGACCACCACACAGGATAAATCCAAGGAGAAATACGCCAAGACACATATTAATCAAACTATCAAAAATTAAATGCAAAGAAAAATAATAAAAGCAGCAAGGGAAAAACAACAAATAACATACAAGGGAATCCCCATAAGGTTAACAGCTGATCTTTCAGCAGAAACGCTGCAAGCCAGAAGGGACTGGCAGGACATAGTTAAAGTGATGAAAGGGAAAAATCTACAACTAAGATTATTCTACCCAGCAAGGATCTCATTCAGATTCGACAGAGAAATTGAAAACTTTACAGACAAGCAAAAGCTAAGAGAATTCAGCACCACCAAACCACCTTTACCACAAAGGCTAAAGAAACTTCTCTAGGCAAGAAACACAAGAGAACGAAAACACCTACAATAAAAAACCCAAAACAACTAAGAAAATGGTAATAGGAACATACATTTTGATAGCTACCTTAAATGTAAATAGAATAAATGCTCCAACCAAAAGACACAGACTGGCTGAATGGGTACAAAAACAAAACTCGTATATATGCTGTCTACAAGAGTCCCACTTCAGACCTAGGGATACAGACTGAAAGTGAGGAGATGGAAAAAGATATTCCATGCAAAGGGAAATCGAAAGAAAGCTGGAGTAGCAATTCTCATATCAGACAAAACAGACTTTAAAATAAAGACTACTACAAGAGACAAACAAGGACACTACATAATAATCAAGGGATCAAACCTAGAAGAAAATATAACAATTGTAAATATTTATGCATCCAACATAGGAGCACCTCAATACATAAGGCAAATGCTAACAGCCATAAAAGGGGAAATTGACAGTAACACAATCAAATAGGGGCCTTTAACACCCCACTTTCACCAATGGACACATCATCCAAAATGAAAATAAATAAGGAAATACAAACTTTAAATGACACATTAAACAAGATGGACTTCATTGATACTTATAGGATATTCCATCCAAAAACAACAGAATACACTTTCTTCTCAAGTGCTCATGGAACATTTTCCAGGATAGATCATATCTTGGGTCACAAATCAAGCCCTGGTAAATTTAAGAAAATTGAAATTGTATCAAGTATCATTGTGATCACAATGGTATGAGACTACATATCAATTACAGGAAAAAATCTGTAAAACATACAAACACATGGAGCCTAAACAATACACTACTAAATAACTAAGAGATCACTGAAGAAATCAAAGAGGAAATCAAAAAGTACGTAGAAACAAATGACAATGAAAACACAACGACCCAAAACCTATGGGATGCAGCAAAAGCCGTTCTAAGAGGGAAGTTTATAGCAGTACAATCCTATCTCAAGAAACAAGAAACATCTCAAATAAACAACTTAACCTTACACTTAAAGCAAGCAGAGAAAGAAGAACAAAAAAAGAAAACCCAAAGTTAGCAGAAGGAAAGAAGTCATAAAGATCAGATCAGAAATAAATGAAAAAGAAAGGAAGGAAACAATAGCAAAGATCAATAAACTAAAAGCGGTTCTTTGAGAAGATAAACAAAATTGATAAACCATTAGCCAGACTCATCAAAAAAAAAAAAAGGGAGAAGACTCAGATCAACAGAACTAGAAATGAAAAAGGAGAAGTAACAACTGACACTGCACAAACACAAATGATCATGAGAGATTACTACAAGCAACTATATGCCAATAAAATGGACAACCTGGAAGAAATGGACACATTCTTAGAAAGAACCTTCCAAGAATGAACCAGGAAGAAATAGAAAATATAAACAAACCAATCACAAGCACTGAAATTGAGACTGTAATTAAAAATCTTCCAACAAACAAAAGCCCAGGACCAGATGGCTTCACAGGCGAATTCTATCAAACATTTAGAGAAGAACTAACTCCTATGCTTCTCAAACTCTTCCAAAACATAGCAGAGGGAGGAACACTCCCAAACTCATTCCACAAGGCCACTTTCACCCTGATACCAAAACCAGACAAAGATGTCACAAAGAAAGAAAACTACAGGCCAGTATCACTAATGAACATAGATGCAAAAAACCTCAACAAAATACTAGCAAAGAGAATCCAACAGCACATTAAAAGGATCATACACCATGATCAAGTGGGGTTTTTCCCAGGAATGTAAGGATTCATCAATATACACAGATAAATCAATGTGTTAAATGATATTAACAAATTGAAGGAGAAAAACGATATGATTATCTCAATAGATGTAGAAAAACCTTTCGACAAAAATCAACAGCCATATATGACAAAAACCCTCCAGAAAGTAGGCAACAACATTCTCAAATGTGAAAAACTGAAACCATTTCCTCTAAGATCAGGAACAAGACAAGGTTGTCCATTCTCACCAGTATTATCCAACACAGTTTTGGAAGTTTTAACCACAGCAGTCAGAGAAGAAAAAGAAATAAAAGGAATCCAAATCAGAGAAGAAGTAAAGCGGTCACTGTTTGCAGATGACATGACACTCTACACAGCGAATCCTAAAGATGCCACTAGAAAATTACGAGAGCTAATCAGTGAATTTGGTAAAGTAGCAAGACATAAAATTAATGCACAGAAATCTCTTTCATTCCTATACACTAATGATGAAAAATCTGAAAAAGAAATTAAGGAAACACTCTCATTTACCACTGCAACAAAAAGAATAATATACCTAGGAATAAACCTACCTAAGGAGACAAAAGAACTCTATGCAAAAAACTATAAGACCCTGATGAAAGAAATTAAAGATGATACAAACAGATGTAGAGATATACCATCTTCTTGGACTGGAAGAATCAACATTGTGAAAATGACTATACTACTCAAAGCAATCTACAGATTCAGTGCAATCCCTATCAAACTACCAATGGCATTTTTCACAGAACTACAACAAAAAATTTCACAATTTGTATGGAAACACAAAAGACCCCAAATAGCAAAGCAATCTTGAGAAACAAAAATGAAGCTGGAGGAATCAGGCTCCCTGACTTCAGACTATACTACAAAGCTACAGTAATCAAGACAGTATGGTATTGGCACAAAAACAGAAATATAGATCAATGGAACAGGATAGAAAGCCCAGAGATAAACCCATACACATATGGTCACCTTATCTTTGACAAAGAAGGCAAGAATATACAATGGAGAAAAGACAGCCTCTTCAATAAGTGGTGCTGGGAAAATTGGACAGTTACATATAAAAGATTGAAATTAGAACACTCCCTAACACCATACACAAAAATAAACTCAAAATGGATTAAAGACCTAAATGTAAGACCAGACACTATCAAACCCTTAGAGGAAAACTTAGGCAGAACACTCTATGACATAAATCACAGCAAGATCCTTTTTGACCCACCTCCTAGAGAAATGGAAATAAAAACAAAAATAAACAAATGGGACCTAATGAAACTTCAAAGCTTTTGCACAGCAAAGGAAACCATAAACAAGAACAAAAGACAACCCTGAGAATGGGAGACAATATTTGCAAATGAAGCAACTGACAAAGGATTAATCTCCAAAGTTTACATGCAGCTCATGCAGCTCAATATCAAAAAAACAAACAACCCAATCCAAAAATGGGCCAAAGACCTAAATAGACATTTCTCCAAAGAAGATATACAGATTGCCAACAAACACATGAAAGGATGCTCAACATCACTAACCATTAGAGAAATGCAAATCAAAAGTACAGTGAGGGGGCCTCCCTGGTGGCGCAGTGGTTGAGAGTCCGCCTGCCGATGCAGGGGATACGGGTTCGTGCCCCGGTCTGGGAGGATCCCAAGTGCCGCGGAGCGGCTGGGCCCGTGAGCCATGGCCGCTGCGCCTGCGCGTCCGGAGCCTGTGCTCCGCAACGGGAGAGGTCACAGCAGTGAGAGGCCCGCATACCGCAAAAAGAAAAAAAAAAAAAAAAAAAAAAAAAAAAGTACAGTGAGGTGGGCCTCCCTGGTGGCGCAGTGGTTGGGAGTCCGCCTGCCGATGCAGGGGATACGGGTTCGTGCCCCGGTCCGGGAGGATCTCATATGCCGCGGAGCGGCTGGGCCCGTGAGCCATGGCCGCTGAGCCTGCGCATCCGGAGCCTGTGCTCCGCAACGGGAGAGGCCACAACAGTGAGAGGCCCGCATACCGCAAAAAAAAAAAAAAAAAAAAAAGTACAGTGAGGTATCACCTCACAGCAGTCAGAATGGCCATCATCAAAAAGTAACAAACAATAAATGCTGGAGAGGGTGTGGAGAAAAGGGAATCCTTCTACACTGTTGGTGGGAATGTAAATTGATACAGCCACTATGGAGAACAGTATGGTGGTTCCTTAAAAAACTACAAATAGAACTACCATACGACCCAGCAATCCCACTACTGGGCATATACCCTGAGAAAAACATAATTCAAAAAGAGTCATGTACCAAAATGTTCATTGCAGCTCTATTTACAATAGCCAGGACATGGAAGCAACCTAAGTGTCCATCGATAGATGAATGGATAAAGACGATGTGGCACATATATACAATGGAATACTCACCCATAAAAGGAAACGAAATTGAGTTATTTGTAGTGAGGTGGATGGACCTAGAGTCTGTCATACAGAGTGAAGTAAGTCAGAAAGAGAAAAACAAATATTGTATGCTAACACATATATATGGAATCTAAGAAAAAAAATGGTCATGAAGAACCTAGGGGAAAGACGGGAATAAAGACACAGACCTACTAGAGAATTGACTTGAGTATTTGGGGAGGGGGAAGGGTAAGCTGGGACGAAGTGAGAGAGTAGCACTGACATATATACACTACCAAACGTAAGATAGATAGCTAGTGGGAAGCAGCCGCATAGCACAGGGAGATCAGCTCGGTGCTTTGTGACCACCTAGAGGCGTGCGATAGGGATGTTGGGAGGGAGATGCAAGAGGGAGGAGATATGGGGATATATGTATATGTATAACTGAGTCACTTTGTTATAAAGCAGAAACTAACACACAATTGTAAAGCAATTGTACTCCAATAAAGACATTAAAAAGAAAAAAAGAAATAGCAATAGCAAATCTTTAACAGAGAAACAAGCTTGCCATCAGAGTTCTCTCTATGCAAAAACACAACTAAGATATATATTTTTAAATGCTAAAAGAACTTGAAACCTACAATTTTCTATTTAGCACAGTATCATTTAAATGTAAATGTGAAAAAATATATATAAGAGCAAAATAAAAATAAGTCCATGTATATTCCCTCAAAAAATGTACCACCAAAAGCCGACACTGAAAATATTTTTGCAGTAAGTGTTCAAATAAAAGAGAACAATCCAGAAGAGGCTGCAAGAGAGGTGGAAATTCGGGCTTATCAATACCTTAATAAAGTGATTGCTGTTTTTAACGCTGAGATCAAAGAATAGGAAAAGAGAATATATGAATAATAACCCCAACATTGATTGTGATAGGGCTGGAGAGTAATTGGGAAAATAATGATCATCTTCCAAAAATCTCCATATGATTAGGCAATTAGAAATGCACACATGTATACATAAATTTAGCAAGCATATTACAGGATGCCAAAACTCATTGATATTTGAAGAAATGCAAATTAAATCAATGAGACAATACGTATTTTAGTCTGCAAAATTAGAACACCAAATGTTGATGAGGATGTGCATATATAGAAAAATTTTTGTACTGCTTATAGAAATAAATCCCACGATCCTATTTAGTCAAATTAACTACTGCATACAACAGTCAGAAATTCCAGGGAAATTTTCAAAAAGTCCATATGGGAATATTTTTGATGGTGAAATATTGAAGGCTCCCTGGAAGTCCACCATAGGCAATAAGAAATGGGCAAAATGTGGCACACCATGGAGAATTTTGCAGTGGTCAGAGAAAAGGATTTGCTATACAAATAACAACAAAGATAGATCCTAGAACTTAATAGTTAATAGGAAAAAACAGGAAAAAGAATGATATATAACATAATATGATCACTATAAATTAAAATACATATAAACAAAACAATACACATTTTACAAGAAAAGTTTTGAGTCAAAAGGTATACATGAAATATAATAAAATAGTTACATGCAACACCAAGAGAATGGGAATGAAGCATGAAATACATAGGAATCAATACATAAGTAGATATAGATAAATGATAGGTGAATGGATAGGTAATGATAGATAAGAGGTAGATGGATGGGTGGTAGACAGATGAATAATATATAGCACTCTTACATGCATGCATAATAGGAATGTGCCATGATTCACAGAGTGCAACAAACTCAGAAACTTGCCCCTGAATTCAAAAATTAAAAGTTTGTCCTCACTAATAATTAAAGACAAAGAAAATTTTTTAAAAAACCATTTCCTTCTACTGTTTTTTGTTAAGGATAATAGCAAATTGACAGGAGTATAGAATAACTTCTAAATACTGCTGGTAGAAATACAAATTGGTATAACCTTTTCAGGGACAATTTGGCAATATGAAACAACAGCATTAAAACAATGATGCTCTATGACAGAGTAATTCTTAAAATTTATTCTTACAAAATTATCAGAAATTAAGAAAGTTTTCTGCAAAAGATGTTAACCCTGGAAATGTTTATAAAATTAAAAGTTTTAAAGTAAGACAATGTCTTATAAAAGTTTCAGAGTTTGATATGATTTTCCCTTAATTGGTACCAGGGTACTAAGGAGAAACCACTGCTCCCACTTCTGGGACAAGAAATTCACAAGAGCTGGGAATATTTTTTTTTGTGCCAGAAAGCAAGGAAGACATCCAATATAAACAGGGTCATGTCAAAGGGACACAGGAACTAATCTAAAGGGATTCCCACTGACAAAAGATGGGCAATTGGATTACCAAAAAGAATAAAAACTGTTGTATGAAAACGCATTCATTCATCATGAAATTTAAAAAGCAAAACACCTCTTTGGTCGCCCTTGGAGATTGTTCAGGCACCAATTCTTTAGCAGGAAAAGTGAGAAATAAAGAGAAAGAATCAGATTTTATCTGTACAATATTTTGAAGTAGCCAAATTGTTAATGAGGGAAAGTTCTTTGTGGATCTTAAATGCAAAAGGGGAGGTAGAATTAGAAAATTACCATTTTGCAAAGTCTTAATGAAGTTATGGATCTAGTCAATCCTCATCAATGGATGTTAAATGATTATAAATAAGCATGAGGGGAGTTCTAGTGGGCTGGCAACACCTGATCTACCTCAACATCACTAAATGTGGGCAACCAGATGATATGGGCCTTTGATGCAATGCAATAAGGAGTAAACATCACAGACTATGACATATTCTTGATAAAAAGAAATTGAGCCTGACTCCAATCAAGTCTCTAGATATAGCTATGCATTTACAAGAAATACAGGGGTGAGAAGAAGTAAAACAAATCATGAAGAATCAGCCAGTCAAATCAACAATGTGGAACACACTAGGGGACAAATACATGATATTAGAAATGGGGGGCTGGAAGCTTATTAGAAATTAAATGAGATTAAATAAACATGACAACTAAATGCAGTGTTTGGCTTCTATTTAAACAAGTCAACTATCAAAAAGATATTTATTGAGTCAGTTGGAAATATTTGAATATAAACTGTGTATTGGGTAAATTAGGAAATTACTGCTACCTATTTTAGATGTGATAATGCCATTCTAGTTATATTTTTAAAATTTATCAGATATACATTTGGAACTATTTACAAGTGAAATTACATCTGCAATTTTAAGTATTCCAATTTAAAAAGGATATACTCCACTTAAAAAAAATATCATTGGGATCAGTGAAGCAAGATTATCTAAATGTGGTTAATTGCCAAAACTTGGAAATCCATTATGCTATTTTCTCTATTTCTATGTATTTGAAAATGAACATTAAAGGTTAAAAAAATTAAAAACAACACATTAATTTGACTGTTTCATATGCTATTCAAAAGAGGCATTTTTATCGACTTTCTAATAATATGGTAAAATGTATTTTATATAATAATATGTCTTTTAAAAGCAAGAAAACAAAATTTTAGTATGTTCTCATATACGTATAACATGTAAATTCAGGTAGAAAAAAAAAAGCCCTAGAAAGTAATCCATCTTCGTTTAGTAGGATAATGAGTAATATTTTTTAATACTTCACTATATACTTTTCTGTAGTCTCCACATTTCAAAATTTCTAACTTTTATCATCAGAAAACACTTTTAAGAATATATCCTCTCCGTTTTTTTTCTCATTTGAATGAATGAAGATTGTCCAGTCACGATTCTATTTTTAGAATTTCCTAGCCTCAAGAGCCAGATTCTACTTTTTAAAAATCCTCATCATGGTAACATACCTATGTTTCTCTGATCTTTTGGGAAGAGGATATTCTAAAATTTCAGCTATAAGTCTAAGTAACTAACAGTCCTTTACTTAGTGCATTGAGGTTCAAAGTATCTAAAAATCCTTTACCCAGTGCACTGAGCTTCAAAGTATCTAAAAATCCTTTACCCAGTGCATTGAGCTTCAAAACTGCCTGCTCATTTCCTCCCCAGATTTTTACTAATTCATAGAGCAAACCAGTTTTCCATAGTAACTGACTGAGCTACAGGACCACAATATCTGTGCACTATTATGTGAGACACCAAAATTATAATAATTCGTTTTTAGTCAACAGTCATCTTTTGAGTCCCAGCTTTGTAATTAATAAACGATAATGACTAAAATGTTATGTCAATATAATAAATGTGATTTTGATAGAAATCTATTTCTAATCAACTCTCTTTCCATCAGGAAACCATGTAAATTAAAACTTGAAACATATCACAGGAGTGAGTGCATTCATTTATTTGTCTGAAGACCTTTCAGCAATGATGTGACAGCTATACCCCTCCCAAAATAAGCTTCTCCTCAACTTGTCTTCCCTCAACCCTTTGAAGAATAGCAATGAAAGCTATGTGTTCTTTCTTCCTGAACTAAAAATTACACATGATATTTCAGGTTTGGTGCCACGAGCTAACCTTCTGAATGGATGAAATCAGGAAAAATTATCAGAAAGACTGTCCTTTAGACTTCATCACCCACCATAAGACCACCACCATCTGTCATTTGCACAACTGAAATGGCCTCCTAACCGATCATCTGATATTGCCCAATCCATTCTCCAGAATAAAAATAAAATAAAAAGCAAATCTGATTATATCACTCTCCTTAAAGCTCTATCAGCACTCCATTGCATTTAGGATAAAGCCTAACAGCTGAGTCTCAAAATCTAGGCTCCTGGCTTTCATTTCATATGTCAAATGATGGCCTTTTGAGGGTAGACTAGGGTGTTCTGAGACTCAATTTCCAGTGGGGGGGGGCAGTGTTCCCCACACCAATAAGCAACGCTCTGGACACCAGTTGGGTGTCCTATAACTCAACTCAATTCTGACACTATCTACCCAGAGCTACATCAGATCCCACAGGTTAAGAGTTCAGTCCTACAAGACTGCCACCCCTCCCACTGCAGACGCCAGTCATGAATCTAGGCTGTTACCTGTGCTTCTGACCAACTGAATATAAATCAAAGGCTCCTACAACCCCTTCCTCAAGTTGGATTAATTTTCTCAAGTGGCTCACAGAACTGAGAAACATTTTACTTACTAGAACGCTAATTTATTATAAAAAGTTATAACTCAGGAACAACGTGATGGAAGAAATGCATAGCACAAGATACGGGGAAAAGGTGTGGAGCTTTTAAGCCCTCTCTAGGCACACCACTCTCCTCAAATCTTCGTATGTTCAACTACCTGAAAGCTCTCTGAACCTTGTCCTTTGGGGGTTTTATGGAGCCTGATTGACTAAATAATTGGCTATTGGTGACTGAACTCAACCTCCAGCACCTCTCGCTTTCCCAGAAGTTGGGGAGTGGGACTGAAAGTTCCAGCCCTCCAATCACAATCACGTAGTTGGTTCTCCTGGCAACCAGCCTCGATTCTTAGGTGCTTCCTAAAAGTTACCTTATTCACATAATAAAAGACCTTTGTTGCTCTCCTCACTTAGGAAACTCCAAGGGTTTTAAGAACTCTGTGTCAGAAACAGGATAAAAACCAAATATGTATTTCTTCTTTTATAAATCTCAATATCCAGGTATATAAAAACTTTATACAAACCAACTCAGTAAGATCACTTTGTGAGCCACTTTTACCTTGAAAATCGCCTCCTCACCTTCAAAATTGTTCTATAGTTTTTGTAGCTACTCCATCCTTTGAGCCAGGAATTAAGAAATACACACACACACACCCTTGCCCTCCCCTCCCCCTCTCTATTTTTATTATCTTTTTCTATAAGAAGAGGAATGAGAGTGGAGGATATTGCTGGGCTTAAAATGTTTTACAGAAGGCTTAATCTTCATCCCTAAGTAGTACACGATCAAACTGTCATTTACAAAGGAAATTGTATGCCCTACTTGGATTATGGATCTTGAATTCAAGTCCAGCTCAGGAAGACACAGAATATATTTAAATCAAATAAAGATGAGCGACTTCCGGGGAAGATGGTAGAAGAGTAAGATGCGGAGATAACCTTCCTCCCCACAGATACACCAGAAATACACCCCCCAGATACACCAGAAATATATCTACACGTGGAACAACTCCTACAGAACACCTACTGAATGCAGGCAGAAGGCCTCAGACCTTCCAAAAGGCAAGAAAGTCCCCACGTACCTGGGTAGGGCAAAAGAAAAAAGAATAAGCAGAGAGAAAAGGATAGGGACGGGACCTGCACCAGTGGGAGGGAGCCGTGAAGGAGGAAAGGTTTCCACACAATAGGAAGCCCCTTCGCGGGCGGAGACTGCGGGTGGCGGAGGGGGAAGTTTCGGGGTAGCGGAGGGGAGCACAGCAACAGGCGTGCAGAGGGAAAAGTGGAGAGATTCCCGCACAGAGGATCGGTGCTGACCGGCACTCACCAGCACGAGAGGCTTGTCTGCTCGCCCGCCGGGGCGGGAGGGGCTGGGAGCTGAGGATCCTGCTTCGGTTGGAGCACAGGGAGAGGACTGGGGTTGGCGGCGTGAACACAGCCTGAAGGGGGTTAGTGTGCCACGGCGAGCCGGGAGGGAGTCCGGGAAAAAGTCTGGACCTGCCGAAGAGGCAAAGGACATTTTCTTCCCTCTTTGTTTCCTGGTGCGCGAGGAGAGGGGATTAAGAGCACTGCTTCAAGGAGCTCCAGAGACGGGCACGAGCCGTGGCTAAAAGCGCGGACCCCAGAGAGGGCCGTGGGACGCTGGGGCTGCTGCTGCCACAGCCAAGAGGCCTGTGTGTGCGAGCGCAGGTCACTGTCCACGCCAGCCTTCCGGGGAGCCTGTACAGCCCGCCACTGCCAGGGTGCCAGGATCCAGGGACGGCTTCCCCAGGAGAGTGCACAGCGCGCCTCGGGCTGGTGCAACATCACGCTGGCCTCTGCCGCCGCAGGCTCGCCCCCCTCTGTATGCCTCCCTCCCCGCGACCTGAGTGAGCCAGAGTCCCCAAAGCGGCTGCTCCTTTAACCCCGTCCTGTCTGAACGAAGAACAGATGCCCTCCAGTGACCTACAGGCAGAGGCGGAGCCAAATCCACAGCTGAGACCCGGGAGCTGTGCGAACAAAGAAGAGAAAGGGAAAACTCTCCCAGCAGCCTCAGAAGCAGCAGATTAAAGCTCCACAATCAACTTGATGTACCCTGCATCTGTGGAATACATGAATAGACAATGAATCATCCAAAACTGAGGAGTCTGAGCCGTGTGGATGAAAGGCTCTTGGTGCTGCAGCCAGGAGTCAGTGCTGTGCCTCTGAGGTGGGAGAGCCAACTTCAGGACACTGGACCACAAGAGACAGCCCAGCTCCACATAATATCAAATGGGGAAAATCTCCCAGAGGTCTCCATCTCAACACCAGCACCCAGCTTCACTCAACGACCAGCAAGCTACAGTGCTGGACACCCTATGCCAAACAACTAGCAAGACAGGAACACAACACCACCCATTAGCAGAGAGGCTGCCTAAAATCATAATAAGGTCACAGATACCCCAAAACACACCACCAGATGTGGACCTGCCCACCAGAAAGACAAGATCCAGCCTCATCCACCAGAACACAGGCACTAGTCCCCTCCACCAGGAAGCCTACACAACCCACTGAACGGGACAGACACCAAAAACAATGGGAACTACGAACCTGCAGCCTGCAAAAAGGAGACCCCAAACACAGTAAGATAAGCAAAATGAGAAGACACAAAACCACACAGCAGATGAAGGAGCAAGATAAAAACCCACCAGACCTAACAAATGAAGAGGAAATAGGCAGTCTACCTGAAAAAGAATTCAGAATAATGATAGTAAAGATGATCCAAAATCGTGGAAATAGAATAGACAAAATGCAAGAAACAGTTAACAAGGACCTAGAAGAACTAAAGATGAAACAAACAACGATGAACAACACAATAAATGAAGTTAAAATACTCTAGATGGGATCAATAGCAGAATAACTGAGGCAGAAGAACGGATAAGTGAGGTGGAAGATAAAATAGTGGAAATAACTACTGCAGAGCAGAAGAAAGAAAAAAGAATGAAAAGAACAGAGGACAGTCTCAGAGACCTCTGGGACAACATTAAACGCACCAACATTCGAATTATAGGGGTTCCAGAAGAAGAAGAGAAAAAGAAAGGGACTGAGAAAATATTTGAAGAGATTATAGTTGAAAACTCCCCTAATATGGGAAAGGAAATAGTTAATCAAGTCCAGGAAGCACAGAGAGTCCCATACAGAATAAATCCAAGGAGAAATACGCCAAGACACATATTAATCAAACTGTCAAAAATTAAACACAAAGAAATCATATTAAAAGCAGCAAGGCAAAAACAACAAATAACACACAAGGGAATCCCCATCAGGATAACAGCTGATCTCTCAGCAGAAACTCTACAAGCCAGAAGGGAGTGGCAGGACATAATTAAAGTGATGAAAGAGAAAAACCTGCAACCAAGATTACTCTACCCAGCAAGGATCTCATTCAGATTTGATGGAGAAATTAAAACGTTTACAGACAAGCAAAAGCTGAGAGAGTTCAGCACCACCAAACCAACTTTACAACAAATGCTAAAGGAACTTCTCTAGGCAAGAAACACAACAGAAGGAAAAGACCTACAATAACGAACCCAAAACAATTAAGAAAATGGGAATAGGAACATACATATCGATAATTACCTTAAATGTAAATGGACTAAATGCCCCCACCAAAAGACACAGATTGGCTGAATGGATACAAAAACAAGACCCATGTATATGCTGTCTACAAGAGACCCACTTCAGACCTAGAGACACATACAGACTGAAAGTAAGGGGATGGAAAAAGATATTCCATGCAAATGGAAACCAAAAGAAAGCTGGAGTAGCAATTCTTATATCAGACAAAATAGACTTTAAAATAAAGACTACTAGAAGAGACAAAGAAGGACACTACATAATGATCAAGGGATCGATCCAAGAAGAAGATATAACAATTGTAAATATTTATGCACCAAACATAGGAGCACCTCAATACATAAGGCAAATACTAACAGCCATAAAAGGAGAAATCGACAGTAACACACTCATAGTAGGGGACTTTAACACCCCACTTTCACCAATGGACAGATCTTCCAAAATGAAAATAAATAAGGAAACACAAGCTTTAAATGATACATTAAACAAGATGGACTTAATTGATATTTATAGGACATTCCATCCAAAAACAACAGAATACACATTTTTCTCAAGTGCTCATGGAACATTCTCCAGGATAGATCATATCTTGGGTCACATATCAAGCCTTGGTAAATTTAAGAAAATTGAAATTGTATCAAGTATCTTTTCCAACCACAATGCTATGAGACTAGATATCAATTACAGGAAAAGAGCTGTAAAAAATACAAACACATGGAGGCTAAACAATACACTACTTAATAACGAAGTGATCACTGAAGAAATCAAAGAGGAAATTAAAAAATACCTAGAAACAAATGACAATGGAGACACGACGACCCAAAACCTATGGGATGCCACAAAAGCAGTTCTAAGAGGGAAGTTTATAGCAATACAATCCCACCTTAAGAAACAGGAAACATCTCGAATAAACAACCTTACCTTGCACCTAAAGCAATTAGAGAAAGAAGAACAAAAACATCCCAAAGTTAGCAGAAGGAAAGAAATCATAAAAATCAGATCAGAAATAAATGAAAAAGAAATGAAGAAAATGATAGCAAAGATCAATAAAACTAAAAGCTGGTTCTTTGAGAAGATAAACAAAATTGATAAACCATTAGCCAGACTCATCAAGAAAAAAAGGGAGAAGACTCAAATCAATAGAATTAGAAATGAAAAAGGAGAAGTAACAACTGACACTGCAGAAATACAAAAGATCATGAGAGATTACTATAAGCAACTCTATGCCAATAAAATGGACAACCTGGAAGAAATGGACAAATTCTTAGAAATGCACAACCTGCCAAGACTGAATCACGAAGAAATAGAAAATATGAACAGACCAATCACAAGCACTGAAATTGAAACTGTGATAAAAAATCTTCCAACAAACAAAAGCCCAGGACCAGATGGCTTCACAGGCGAATTCTATCAAACATTTAGAGAAGAGCTAACACCTATCTTTCTGAAACTCTTCCAAAATATAGCAGAGGGAGGAACGCTCCCAAACTCATTCTATGAGGCCACCATCACCTTGATACCAAAACCAGACAAGGATGTCACAAAGAAAGAAAACTACAGGCCAATATCACTGATGAACATAGATGCAAAAATCCTCAACAAAATACTAGCAAACAGAATCCAACAGCACATTAAAAGGATAATACACCATGATCAAGTGGGGTTTATTCCAGGAATGTAAGGATTCTTCAATATACGCAAATCAATCAATGTGATACACCATATTAACAAATTGAAGGAGAAAAACCATATGATCATCTCAATAGATGCAGAGAAAGCTTTCGATAAAATTCAACACCCATTTATGATAAAAACCCTGCAGAAAGTAGGCATAGAGGGAACTTTCCTCAACATAATAAAGGCCATATATGACAAACCCACAGCCAGCATCGTCCTCAATGGTGAAAAACTGAAACCATTTCCACTAAGATCAGGAACAAGACAAGGTTGCCCACTCTCACCACTCTTATTCAACCTAGTTTTGGAAGTTTTAGCCACAGCAATCAGAGAAGAAAAGGAAATAAAAGGAATCCAAATTGGAAAAGAAGAAGTAAAGCTGTCACTGTTTGCAGATGACATGATACTATACATAGAGAATCCTAAAGATGCTACCCGAAAACTACTAGAGCTAATCAATGAATTTGGTAAAGTTGCAGGATACAAAATTAATGCACAGAAATCTCTGGCATTCCTATATACTTATGATGAAAAATCTGAAAGTGAAATCAAGGAAACACTCCCATTTACCATTGCAACAAAAAGAATAAAATATCTAGGAATAAACCTACCTAAGGAGACAAAAGACCTGTATGCAGAAAATTATAAGACACTGATGAAAGAAATTAAAGATGATACAAATAGATGGAGAGATGTACCATGTTCTTGGATTGGAAGAATCAACATTGTGAAAATGACTCTACTACCCAAAGCAATCTACAGATTCAATGCAATCCCTATCAAACTACCACTGGCATTTTTCACAGAACTAGAACAGAAAATTTCACAATTTGTATGGAAACACAAAAGACCCCGAATAGCCAAAGCAATCTTGAGAACGAAAAATGGAGCTGGAGGAATCAGGCTCCCTGACTTCAGACTATACTACAAAGCTACAGTAATCAAGACAGTATGGTACTGGCACAAAAACAGAAAGAGAGATCAATGGAACAGGATAGAAAGCCCAGAGTTAAACACACGGACATATGGTCACCTTATCTTTGATAAAGGAGGCAGGAATGTACAGTGGAGAAAGGACAGTCTCTTCAATAAGTGGTGCTGGGAAAACTGGATAGGCACATGTAAAAGTATGAGATTAGATCACTCCCTAACACCATACACAAAAATAAGCTCAAAATGGATTAAAGACCTAAACGTAAGGCCAGACACTATCAAACTCTTAGAGGAAAACATAGGCAGAACACTCTATGACATAAATCACAGCAAGATCCTTTTTGACCCACCTCCTAGAGAAATGGAAATAAAGACAAAAATAAACACATGGGACCTAATGAAACTTCAAAGCTTTTGCACAGCTAAGGAAACCATAACCAAGACCAAAAGACAACCCTCAGAATGGGAGAAAATATTTGCAAATGAAGCAACTGACAAAGGATTAATCTCCAAAATTTATAAGCAGCTCATGCAGCTCAATAACAAAAAACAAAAAACCCAATCCAAAAATGGGCAAAAAACCTAAATAGACATTTCTCCAAAGATATACAGATTGCCAACAAACACATGAAAGGATGCTCAACATCACTAACCATTAGAGAAATGCAAATCAAAAGTACAGTGAGGTATCACCTCACAGCAGTCAGAATGGCCATCATCAAAAAGTAACAAACAATAAATGCTGGAGAGGGTGTGGAGAAAAGGGAATCCTTCTACACTGTTGGTGGGAATGTAAATTGATACAGCCACTATGGAGAACAGTATGGTGGTTCCTTAAAAAACTACAAATAGAACTACCATATGACCCAGCAATCCCACTACTGGGCATATACCCTGAGAAAAACATAATTCAAAAAGAGTCATGTACCAAAATGTTCATTGCAGCTCTATTTACAATAGCCAGGACATGGAAGCAACCTAAGTGTCCATCTTTGGATGAATGGATAAAGAAGATGTGGCACATATATACAATGGAGTATTACTCAGCCATAAAAAGAAACGAAATTGAGTTATTTGTAATGAGGTGGATAGACCTAGAGTCTGTCATACAGAGTGAAGTAAGTCAGAAAGAGAAAGACAAATACCGTATGCTAACACATATATATGGAATTTAAGAAAAAAAATGTCATGAAGAACCTAGGGGTACAACAGGAATAAAGACACAGACCTACTTGAGAATGGACTTGAGGATATGGGGAGGGGGAAGGGTAAGCTGTGACAAAGCGAGAGAGAGGCATGGACATATATACACTACCAAACCTAAGGTAGATAGCTAGTGGGAAGCAGCCGCATAGCACAGGGAGATCAGATTGGTGCTTTGTGACCGCCTGGAGGGGTGGGATAGGGAGGGTGGGAGGGAGGGAGACGCAAGAGGGAAGGGATATGGGAACAGATGTATATGTATAACTGATTCACTTTGTTAAAAAGCAGAAACTAACACATCATTGTGAAGCAATTATACTCCAATAAAGTTGTAAAAAAAAAATGAACAACCAAAGAAATTCATATAACCATTTTTGTATGCAGGTAGCTTCATATAGTTTGGGATATTTTGTTTGTTTTGTTTTTTGTCTGTGTTTTAGTTTGATTTGGTGTGACATTGTGCAATGTGGTTTGGTTTGATTATATTTAATAAGAAAAGTTTTATTCTTTATCATTTAAGGAGTTTATATACTTATAGAAATTTAAACACACTCCTACTGTTCTGAATTAAGGTGTGGTTGAGGGATGCTACTACTTGCAACTCTTGTACTCAGAGATTATCGATAAGGCATAATAAAGTCAATTTGTGGGAAAAAAGCATCTTTTAGAATTAAAAGGTGTTTAAACCCCATACTGGTCAAATCATTTTCAAATATGTTCTCTCATTCAGTAGGTTGTATTTTCATTTTGTCAGTGGTTTCCTTTGCTGTGCAAAAGCTTTTAAGTTTAATTAGGTCCCATTTGTTTATTTTTCCTTTTATTTCCTTTGCTTTAGGAGACGAATACAAAAAAATATTTCTGTGATTTAAGTCAAAGAGTGTTCTGCCTATGATTTCTTCTAGGAGTTTTATAGTATCCGGTCTTACATTTAGGGCTTTAATCCATTTTAAGTTTATTTTTGTATATGGGGTTAGAGGACGTTCTAATTTCATTCTTTTACAACTAGCTGTCCATTTTCCCCAGCACCATTTATTGAAGAGACTGGTTTTCCTTCACTGTATATTTTTGCCTCCTTTGTCATAGATTAATTGACCATAAGTGCATGGGTTTATTTCTGGGCTCTCTACTCTGTTCCATTGATCTCTGTGTCTGTTTCTGTGCCAGAACCATACGGCTTTGTAGTATAGTCTGAAGTCAGGGAGTATGATTCCTCCAGCTCTGTTCTTGTTTTGGCTATTCAGGGTCTTTTGTGTTTCCATACAAATATTAGAATTATTTGTTCTAGTTCTGTGAAAAATACCACTGGTAACTTGATAGGGATTGCATTGAATCTGTAGATTGCCTTGGGTAGTATGGTCATTTTCACAATGTTGATTCTTCCAATCTAAGAACATGGTATATCTTCCCATCTCTTTGTGTTGTCTTTAACTTCTTTCATCAGTGCCTTATAATTTTCCCAGCCCTTTTACCTCCTTAGGTAGGTTTATTCCTAGGTATTTCATTCTTTTTGATGCAATGTTACATGGAATTAATTTCTCTTTCTGATAATTTGTTGAACAGCTCATACAACTCAACATCAAATAAACAAATCACCCACTTAAAATGGGCAGAAGAACTTTTTCTTCCAAAGAGGAAATGCAGGTGTCCAACAGGCACATGAAAAGATGTTCAGCATTGCTAATCATCAGGAAAATGCAAATCAAAAACCACAATGAGATATCACCTCACACCTGTCAGAATGGGTATAATCAAAAAGAACACAAATAACAAATGTTGGCAAGAATGTGGAGAAAAGGGAACCCTCCTACACTTTTGGTGAGAATGCAAATTGGTGCAACCACTGTGGAAAACAGTATGGAGGTTTCTCAAAACACTAAAAATAGAGCTACCATATAACCCAGCAATTCCACTCCTGAGTATAATCCAAAAAAACAAAAACACTAATTCAAAAAGATACATGCACCCCAATGTACATAACAGCATTATTTACAATTGTCAAGGTATGGAAGCAACCTAAGTGTCCATCAACAGATGAATGGATAAAGAAGGTATGGTGTATATATATATACTATGGAATTCTACTCTGCCATAAAAATGGATTAAACTTTGCCATTTGAAGCAACTTGGATGGACTTGGAGGACACTATGCTAAGTGAAATAAGTCAGACATAGAAAGACAAAAACTGTATGTATCCCTCATATGTAGAACCTAAAAAATACAACAAACTAGTGAATAAAACAAAAAAGAAGCAGACTCACAGACAGAGAACAAACTAGGTGTTACCAGTGGGGAGAGGGAAGAGGGGAAGGGCAATACAGGGGAAGAGGAAAAAAAGGGTTATTACAGGATTATATGAAATCACACATGTGAAACTTTCTGAAAATTGTAGAACGTTACAGAATTTAAAGAAACTTTCATTCAATAAAAAAGATATGATAAATAAATAAACAAATAAATACATAAATAGTGCTTAAAGCCTAATTTCTACTCTCTGAAATTTGAAACTAAGGAAATTTTTTCAGGATATATTAGATAATACTGATCACACTCTGGTATCAGGGTATGGTTATGGAACCCCCAAAATAACATGACCATCAAGGCTGATGACACTGGATTCATACTAAAAGTACATGGGGAGAGTTGCTTTCTGAACAGTGCATTTCTAATGCTGGAAGACCTTTAGGGTTCAGGCAGCTTGGTGGGGAGATTGGGAATAATGAGGAAAAATGGCTGAGCATGCTGGGTAAACTAAAGAGTTGGTGTCCTGAGAAGCCTAGTATATACACCCTTTGGTGGTGCTCATCATTTGGGGGGAGGGGTGGAGGGGTGGAGGAGTGGAGTTCAAGCTTCCTCCCTAGAAGAACCAGAGCTGCCTGCAGGTTTGGGCCTAGGCTATAATGGACAAGTGTCCATGGGATGTACAAACACAGCATCAACAGTGACACCATGATTAAGTAAGTTCCCAGTTTCCTTGGATAATTTGGCAAAGGAGAGTGTGGTCCCTGCCAACATGAAGTCTGGTACTCGACGAAGTATTTTTGACCATAAGAGGAGTGACTATATGTGTACTCTCTAAGTTTGAGAAGTAGGCCATATTGGTCATAAACATAATTTGAACTATTCAGGAGTCTTCAGTATTATTCCTTGGACACCACTGAGACTTTCCTTGACAGTAATTATTGCCTTTGACAACGAATCCTATACATGATGGCATAATTTACAGAATAACATACCAGCTGATTCAAATGAGTCAATATTGGTAAACAATTGAAATGTGCCAGACACATAACTCCTATATGAATGTTTGCTATAATTTGCTACATTTGTTTTTTCATGCGTTATGGGTTGGAAAAAAACTGCCCATAATGCTTAAGTCTTTGATGTGTTTTAAAATAGAAAGTCTAGAAACCTATCAATTATACTCTACTTTGTATATGTTGGTGAATATTTTTACCACTGATATAAGTGGAATTGAATGTGATATATATTCTGATACATCAGTACCACTTAATAAAATTTAATTCCATGAATTATTTGATAAGGGGTATTGAAATAAGTACAAAAGATTTTTAAATCATTACCTAGGCTACTTATTCTTCTAAAATGTGCTAAAAATGCATAAGAGGAGTGAGTCTAGTTTCTTACAAATTTTAAATAACTTACACCAGAGAGATAAAGTCTTATCTGGACTACTGTACATATGAACCACTTGTGAGTATCCTAAATGGGTGTAATATCTCTGGTACTAGATGAAAGTTTTCATAATTTACCGAAGTCCTTAAATGCCATTCACAGACTTAGTTTTTAAATATATTTCCATTGACAGAAGGCAATTATTTCTCAACATTTTCTGAATGTTTGATAATCTAAAATTTTAAATTTGGCCTGGTCTAGTTATTTTAAAATGTTATTTTAATCTAAGAAAATAAAATAGTGCTGGAATTTTAGAGATTCCCATAGTCAGATACACAAGAATAAATGTTTAATTAAAATATTTTAAATTTTATTAACTAAAAATATATTTATTACCATATATGAATCTGTAAAGCTGACCTTAAAACTTAAGTCCACACACAGGTTAAAGGATGATACCTAAGTAATAATTGGTAAGATATATTTGAGAATAAAGAAACATCTCTGCTAACATGAAATTAATCTTCCTTTCCAGGAAATATGAATTTCCACCGAGAAGAACAGTGTCAAAAACCAATAAACAATTTTAAATTTTCTATAAATGGAGGTATAGTGGGTGCTCCTTTCCTGCATAAACTTCTGTAGAGTCCCTTTTAGGCCTCCCTACTTTTATCTGTGTCCCTTCACAAACCTCCTGAACACACAGGAGAAATTTCTAAAATGATAATCTATCATGTCTCTTTCCTGTTCTAGTATTTCCATGGATTCCAATCCCTTACAGACCAAATTCCGAATTCCTCAGCATCACAAGCCCATCATGATTGTAGATGGATGGACTAACTTTACAAACTTATCTTCTGCTACTCCTTTCTCACACTTGATCCAGCAATTCTGAACAGTTTACAGCATCTCAAGAGCACCACATCGTTTACATGCCCATGTCATCTGGCATCTCCTGTTATTTATAAAGGATGTTGCCTCTCACGGAATGCCCACCTTCCCATGTCCTGCCCCAAACAACCCACATACACACTCCTGTGTTCTGTCTGGATAATTCTTATTCCAACTTCAAAATCCAGTTCAAAACCTGCTTGCAAAAAGCTTTACTGTCGGGGCTTCCCTGGTGGCGCAGTGGTTGAGAGTCCGCCTGCCGATGCAGGGGACACGGGTTCGTGCCCCTATCCCGGAAGATCCCACATGCCGCGCAGCGGCTGGGCCCGCGAGCCATGGCCGTGGAGCCTGTGTGTCCGGAGCCTGTGCTCCGCAACGGGAGAGGCCACAGCAGTGAGAGGCCCGCGTACAGAAAAAAAAAAAAAAAAAAAAAAAAAGCTTTACTGTCACCCGCCTTCTGGTAACTCAGAGGAGAAATAATCATCCCCTGATCTACGCAATCTCTGTATCTTCTACATGTATTCATTATTGCAGTTTTTCACATGCTATTAAGTATATTGTCTCCTGCATTAGATTATGAGTTTCTTGTAAGCAGAGCCTGTCGCTGGTTTGCATTTATCCCAGGACCTAGCATAGGAGCACACAGATGGCATTGAGTCCTGTTTGTGCTTTACTGGCTAGATTCAAGAAGACCTTTAAAGACTATTTTCTTGCTTTTGTTCCCTTCAAAATCACAATAGAACTCTGAGATCTCAGCAGGTCCTGTTGTTCTATATGAAAAAGCCTTTATCAATACTGAGCCATTTAACAAAGAAGCTCTTTCTGAAAATATTAGTACCATCTTCATTTATTTAAATTTCCAGAAAACTGCAGTAGCAAGCCTCACAGCAGCCTTTGAGCAAATTACACAGCCTATTTCCATTTCTGAACTTTCATAATTTCTAAGGGCAG
This sequence comes from Mesoplodon bidens, assembly GCF_964165515.1. Classification (NCBI taxonomy): domain Eukaryota; kingdom Metazoa; phylum Chordata; class Mammalia; order Artiodactyla; family Ziphiidae; genus Mesoplodon; species Mesoplodon bidens. The sequence continues at coordinate 54,175,292 of NC_138166.1, forward strand.
ATGTAAGGAAAGAAATAAAAATGCTTCTTCAGATAAAGGTTGTGAACCTGCTTTAAATCACTTAGAAGCTCTGCTCTATGGGGCAAAAAAATCATATTAAAACAAAATTTTTTACCAAAAATGGAATGTCTGAGATACACATCCTTCAAAGTAACAACATAATGGCAAATTATGACCCACCAAACTCAGAGAAGCAACATTATGTCTGAAGAAATATAGATCAGATCGGTGCTAAGAAGTGAGCCTTTTTCATGGGTAATTAATAAGGTAATCACCCAGGCTTCTGGGTGCTGAATCACTTGCCACCTGATCAAGGACCACCCCTGGAGAGGAGTACTGGAATCATCTCAGAGTGCCCTAGGCCAACCATAAAAAGTCATGACAGAGGTCATCAGTAACTAATAAATAGGTGTATATATATAACCTGAGGACTGCAGGAGGCTTTGTGAATACCCAAATGATATCAAACCTAGTCCCTGTCTTCAATGAGTTTATAGTCTGGAAAGGGAAATAAATCTTAATGCAAATGCAAAGAGAAAATGCAAATAACATGCAAGTGATGTGATTTTCCAACACAATGCAAGGTAATAAAAGATTTTAAGTTTCTGATTGACTCATTTCATTAATATCGATTGAGCTTAAATACCGTATACTTTGCCTCAGAATGATACAGTCGATAGGAGCTATGAGATTTCAAAGGAAGGAGATCTTTATAGATTAAACTGTTCGTGAAAAGCTCCCACTGGAGGAAGGGGAGATCTGAACTGGGCATTCAGAAGTAGGTGATATTTAGATTGGCAGAAAAAAAGGGAAATGGCTCAGACATAGGAAAATAGGTATGAATCAAAACACATTACCAGGTTATATTTTTAATCTTTATCCAAATTCTAAAATGACTTGTGGTTTGAGGCCTCAAGCCCTGGACTTGTGTGTGTATCGTATACACAGTGGAAATCTCCATTCCTTCACGCTGATTCCTTGACATTACTGAGCTCTACGATTCTACCCACTTTCCTGCCTCTTTAACAACAGAAAAGAGAGAGAAAAAAACCTTTCCTGAATCAACAGAAGAGTCAGTCTATAAAATGACTTCTGCGCTCAACTATGTGAAGAGAGGCATGCACAAAGCTAATCTGGTTTGGATACTTACTTGCTAAAATTTTGAAATGTCCCCTGTGGCTAACAGGCTCATCTAATAAACATATTCAACACTTCAATAAATAGCATATATTTCTACTTGCTTCTTGGCAATTGCTTTCATCCGACTTGCTCAAAGCTCTTCAAAGACATGGAGCCAGATTTGCCACAGTTCTAAGTCACTCCCCAAAGGTAATGTGGACAGTTAAGGCGGTGCATTAATTCTTTCAGGCCATAAGGGGCCCATTTGCTGAATATATAGTGAAAAACCAAAAGAGAAACAAAATTCCCCTGAGCCCCAAAGATGGGTAAGGACTCTTCCCTGAGCCCGTGGGAAACATCAAGCTCTCTGCAGCATGTGAATTAGCACAGAGGAAGCAGAACTCTGTGTTTTGGTTTTACCAAAGCCAAGCAGAATGCCCACCAATGACTGACACTCTTATTCTAAAATGAATTATTTCTTCACAATTTAAATATTGTTTTAAAAAAACTTCCAGATATGACTATAATTGTAGCAGCCAAGAAAAAATACCAACAAAAAAGATGAATCAACACAACTCCAATGATAAATTGTACCAAGTTTAGAGACATCAAGTGTTTTGTTAATTGTATTGTTTTACACTTAGATTTTATTTCCCCTTGCTTAGGTATGAGGCAATTTGCAAAGATGATGACCTATCCCAGAAGTCTCCTACAGACATATCGAGCGTTTGAGACTTACTCAATTCTGATCTTGAAAGCACCTTCAAGTATCGTTTAGCCTTGAGAGAGAAGATCCAGACAAGTACCCACTGAGAGAATAAAAAATTAAGATCCCCTTCTCCAGCTAGATTTGTGTATAACTCTAGCTAAAGCCAGGGCAGATGTGCATCAAAAAGAGAAGTTCATATGCTTCTACCAGTTTCTGGGGACAGAAGAATCATTAAGATTTATGCTTCATTTTAACCCCCCTACCCCTGTCATGTTATGTCTATTTTATAATCTCAAACAATTAGAAAATGACTATTAAGAATGTTTTCACTTAATTGGTTCATATATTTACAAGTGTTAGTGAAACTGCATATAACGAAGGAAAATAAAGCAAGAATGTGGAGAAACAGATGGGTTTGTGTCTACTTTTTGTGTTTTGTGTTTGCACAGGATTTGGTTATCAAAAATCACTTTGAGCTTCTTAGAATTAAGCTGTCCCATTTCGGAAAATGTAATTTTATCAAAATAACCAGTGCCAAGACTCATCATCTATTTTCTATAAAGATGTTTCAAAGGAATCTATAAATTAAGCTTATAGAGTGTACCATTTTGGGTAAGATGAGGAAAACATAATTCAATCCAGGTATCCACAGAGAGGAAATTTAGTACAGATAACTACTTACAGAGATGTGAGAAGAGATGAAAACAAGGAAAGATGAGGTAACCAGAAAATGACAACAGTAGGAAATTGCTACCATTTAAGGGCAAGTGAGCAGATAGAGAGTAGATGGTGTTATCAGAAGCAAGTTGAGAGGGCCTCTGTGTGTGAGCTGGAACCAGGCAGAAGTGACTAGGAGGGAGTGGCTTTCTTTCATTTTCTTTTTTTTAAAGCAATGTCATTGGTGGCCTTATTAGGATGTGAATGTCCACAGGTATTAACACCAGTTTTTTGAATTTTTATTGAAATATACTTGATGTACAATGTTGTGTTAGTTTCAAGTGTACAGCAAAGTGATTCAGTTATATATATATTTATTCTTTATTTTATGTATGTATTCTTTTTTTACATTCTCTTACATTATAGGTTATTACAAATATTGAGTATAGTTCCCTATGCTATACAGTAGGTCCTTGTTTGTTATCTATTTTATATATAGTAGTGTGTATAACTGGATCCAGGAACACAAAGATGTAGCCACTGTCTTGAACATCACTAGAAGCACCACCAGCTTCTTGTAAACTCCTGCTTGCCAATGTCCTGGCAGCCCTCCCTTCAGCCAAGCCCAACCAGAAGCCAGTGGGAAAGGGAGCCTGGGCAGTGTGGGTTGTAACAATCAGGCCCCCCTGAAACAGAGCAGTGTAGAGGAAGAAAGGGGCTCCATCTGAGAGTAAAGCACCAGATGTTTACACAGTTTATCCTCTTTGCTCCTCAGCATCCATCTTCACTCTCTACCCTTCATACAACAGGAACTACTTGTATCTGCCTATCGTGATGCAAAGATCCTTCATGCAAACTAACATACTCTCACCTCCTTCAAAAAGGGAGAGAATGTCCCATCTGTGTGAAGTTCTCATCTAACTCACTCAAAATCCTACCAGGGTATTCTGTAACCTAAAAAGTACTTGTGAAATTAAGGAGCACACTTCTTATATGAAATAGTAGAGCAAGGGAAAAGTAGAAAAGATAAATGAGTGGTTAATATTGTCAGTGTCCTTCAGCCAAAGACCATCAGTTGAACGAGTTGAACAAGTTGGGTTTAATACCTACTGCATCGAGGGAGAACACATGCCATGGGAACCAAGAGTTGACTCGGTAAGATGGTGTGAAAAATAACCTGTTACAGGGTAGGACTCGGGCTTTAGCTGGGTGATTTGAGGATGCTCTGAGGAAGTGGGGGTTCCCCTTAGATTGAGTGCTGTCAGAAAGCCATCTATGATGGGGTAACTCAATAAACCTTATCTATAATAGGGGTAAACTAGAACGAGGACAAATCTGAAACCGAAAAAGCAGCAGCAGTCACTCTTATTATCTGGGAGAAGAGGATGTTTGGTTGTTTGTGGCTGGCTCAGTGGCCTTGCCTTTGTCTCACTTCATTGTGGTCACAGACTGACCTTGTCTGATATTGATGTTCTGTGAAATTGTTTATATCCAACAGGAGAATAATTTGGGCTACTTATGAGCAGCAGACCAGTTACCAGATGATGAAGGCTGCTTTTCTTCTTTCTCAAAATGCACAGAACTCGTATTCATTATACATATGAATACACACACACACACACATATATATGCATATCTTTTCTGGTCTTCCTTCTAGTAACTGATCATGAGTGACTGTTACTATTTTAACACATCCTTCTTCTACCATCCATTCCATGTTCCCTTTGCCCTTAGCCAACACCTTGGCGGTAGAGATTCTCTGCCTGGCGGAGTGACCTACACATTCTTCTCTGAAGAAGCTCAGCCTTTAGTGGTCCAGCCTTTACTGGATTGTTCTGGTCTCACATTAACTTTTTTTATTCTATGTGAAAGTCCTAAGTGCCCAGTGAATACTCTGGGTCCCAGGCATCTCCATTGCAAGAGCAATCCAACTTTCCCTTGTCAACTGGAATCAGTCTTCTCAGCCAGGCTAGTAACCTCTTTTCCCATCTACTGGTTCAGTGACATGAAGAGCCCAATGTGGCCAAGTGGTAACTTCAATTCAACACAAGAAAACCATCTTTATGCCACCCCTCCATACCCCTATTGAAGCCTTCTCCCCTAGTAACAAAAACTTCTGAAACATCTGAAATCAAGGTTGTGGGAATGAAATCAAAAGTCATTAGAGACCAGAGTTGTGGGGAAGGGAGGAATTATTAGATATAACAGTGAGAGGAATCACTCCTACTTCTACCCCTTGGATTCGGCTATGGGAGAAAGAACATTCTATACTAGCTGCCAATTCAAAGCATGCGTGGCATCTTGTAGGACAGCATCACCAATTTGCAGGGCATCATATCCCAGCTGGAGCCATAATGAGTTTTCAATAGGCCATTCCATTGTTCTATGAAGCCAACTTTTTCTGGGTTACAGGGTAAATTATAACTAGAGGATTCTGTGGCCCACAGGCTCACTTCTGCCGTGAAATGATTTCCTTCGTCAGATATGCTCTTGTGTGGGATCATTTTAGGCTGAGTAAGTCATCCATGAGTCTACCAATGGTGTACTGTCAGAAGCATTATTCACAGAGAAGCTGGGTGAAGTGTATGAGGAACTCTCTGTACTATTTTTGCAAGTTTTTGTAAGTCTGAAATTAATTCAGAATTAAAAGTTTTAAAAAGAGAGAAGGCTACGTAGGAGAGGAGGAGTTGTTCCTGCCGACGAGGAGACACAGAAGGAAACTGAGGGTTCAATGTTTCGCAGAGACAGGGAGAAACGTGTTATTTTAATCAAAATCACATCTCTTCCTTATGTTCAAAATAAGTAATTGTTAAATGCACTGATGTGATATAGCACTGATGTGATATTTTAACTTATTTGAAAATGTCATGAATTACAGAGGGTTTTTTCCCAATTAGGCTTTTTCAAAATATGTTTAAAATGTTTACGTTTTTTTCTGTTATTTCCAGGGCAACAAAGTATTTCCATCTTTTCTATAGATTTTGTTCTACGTGCAGGTTTTTCTTAAATTTCTGAGAAGAATTTTTTTTTGAGGAGGAGGGAGCATATATTTTCCAAAAAGGGTTTAAAATGTAAATACCAAAACAAACCCCCTCATTCTTAAGGATTAGTAATGTCTGAATTCCTTTGGAATTTCAGTTAACTGTGCATCTGGTTGTTCTCTGGGTTGGTGGCCTGCCCTAGCTCTTCAACTTGCAGCCTGAATCTGCTCTGCCCATTGGAAGAGTGCTCAGTGGATAAACCAGTGCAGGGCACCTGTGATGTGCTGCGCTTTTAGTTTCAATCAAGGGCGCAATCTCCTTCAGCAGGATAAGGGGCACTTTTTAATTTTGTCCAGTTATTAAAGGCATTGCACTTAGATACATGAGTTAACTGGTTCCATATTTCTCATTTGTTCCAATCACATTTCAGCATCTTCAAGTGACTGGTACCTGGAACAGCCACCCAACGGACCTACTCCTTAATCTGGCATTAGCAGAGGGAAGAATATAATTGTGAGACTGAAACAGTCTAGTCTCTGACACCATTTTCTCAGTTTTAAAAAAAATAATACTCAACCTGTGCTCACCTGAGGTTTCTTGGCAATTCAGTTCTTAAGTCATAGACAGACAACTGTGAAAGATGAGGAAGGCTGAAGAGGAAAGCCAAGATGATCAGATGATGAAGGACCTGACAAGCAATGCTAAATGAACTGAGAACTTTAAACTTGAACTTGATGCACTGAGGGGGTTAGGAAATGGTAGCAGGCATGGGAGTGGTTAGAGCAGACTGACATCTTTAAAATCTAATTGGATTAAAAGCTTCATTTTCAATATGCAGATAAACCTGAGAGGTTAAGCCTTTGTCACTCAAAACTTGCTGTGCATTATTTTGATCAGCTCAACACAGGGCAACTGGAGAGGATTGGGTTTTGAGGAGGTGGAGGTGGTCATTGCTCAAAACAGATTGTGTCTAGAGCCTGCTGTCTACAGTATGTCACTCCTGAAAAGTGTCCCCTGTCACCTTCAGCAAATGTTGTAAATTGTATACATCTAAGGGTTTAAGGCCAGTATGCACAATTTTGCCCCAGGATATGGTCCTAAAACAACTATCTAGGCTCCATTTTAAAAAACTGAATCAATTATTTGCGGGATTAGACTAACTGGAATATTAGTGAATCAAAAATTCCTATATGTGGGGTCCTAAACATATAACCTGGCTCAGAACAATACCTAATCTAACCTGCTCACACCACCTCCTCAAAAGAGCAAATCTTTCCCTGATCAAAAACTACTAAATACAATACCAGTGCACTTTTAAAAGCAGGATTTCAAAGAACAAAACCAGGACTTGTCTGTAACCTGAATTGCCTTTTCAGTCTGTTACTTTGCTGAACTTTAAGAATATGTAACTTACGGGCTTCCCTGGTGGCGCAGTGGTTGAGAGTCCGCCTGCCGATGCAAGGGACACGGGTTCGTGCCCTGGTCCGAGAAGATCCCACATGCCGCGGAGCAGCTAGGCCCGTGAGCCATGGCAGCTGAGCCTGCACGTCTGGAGCCTGTACTCTGCAACGGGAGAGGCCATAACAGTGAGAGGCCCACGTACTGCAAAAAAAAAAAAAAAGAATATGTAACTTACTGTCATACAGAGTAAGTCAGAAAGAGAAAAACAAATATTGTATATTAACACATATATGTAGAACCTAGAAAAATGGTACCGATGAACCGGTTTGCAAGGCAGAAATAGAGACACAGATGTAGAGAACAAATGTATGGACACCAAGGGAGGGAAGCAGTGGGGAGGGGTGGGTGGTGGGATGAACTGGGAGATTGGGATTGATATATATACACTAATATGGATAAAATAGATAACTAATAAGAATGTGCTGTATAAAAATAAATAAAATAAAATTCAAGAAAAAATTTTTTTCTTATTTCCTATACATCATTTCCTGAAAAAAGCCAAATGTCTTCGTGATATCTTTATAAGCAACTCAAGTTTGGAAGTGGTAATTTGTGTATACAGATTATGCTCAACAAAGCATGAATCATATAGATCCCATTATGTGATTATGCAAATAAACACTAAATATACAATTACAAGCATACATGGGCAGTGAAATTTAATTAATTATTATGACAGCTCACTTGCCGACTGTAGTTTTATTAACTAACCATCCACAGATGTGTTTCCTCTCGATTCATTTACATTTTAATACCATGTAGAAATGATAAAGTATTGTAACAACAGATGATAAAAACAGATGGAATAAACATAATTGAACCCAAGATAATTTACATAGGTTTGAACTGAACAGTTTGTATATTTAAGCCAGTCTTAAATGCTTTATTCTTGTATTGTGGCTATTTAGGAAGAACTTCACACACACACACACACACACACACACAAAGACATTCAAACCAGCCAAGGACATTTACAAATGCATATTTAAAGGCTATTAAGTAGCTTTTTAAATTGATGAGCAATCACTAATTATATCTGAAGGTATAAATATTAAAAAAAGTGATCAAAAAGATCAGACATCGTAACCTAGAGACTATAAAAATTATCAATAAACGTTCATGCTAAGTTAAGTGAACATTTGACCAATGACTAGGTATAATTGTTAATCTCAGCCACTTATAGATTACATTCTCCCCTGGAGGGCTGCATTCAAAACTTAAATAATTGATGATCTTTCTAAAGAAAAATCTAAAACCATCAGAATCACTTCATTCCGTTCCAAAAGAGTATTTGTACGTGTGTACGTGTATTTGCATCACCAAGTCTTTTAATGGGCATATATTCGAATTGACATCCAGGACTATTACTCCTATTTGTTCGAAATTCCATCAGATAAGATTGCAATTACATTAAAAAGTCAATATTGGGGGCATCAGATTTCTCTGATGTCCAAAAGGTGAAGAAAACTTGTTCTTGTTTGTCAAAAAAGATTACAGGAATAGGACAGGACATGACCTGGTTACCAGAATATAAATGTTCAGCGGTCTTTGGAAAGCCTCCCTCCTCCCTGATTATATCATATGGTGTTCCTGGCAGAATCCTCCTTTAGCAGGAAGCAGAGGGTTAGAACTGCGTGGGCTTCAAATCACCTTCGCTCTCCTTCAACAATTATTTTAACCATAATTCATTTCTCGGGTGGTATTTTCACCGTTCATACTTTACTTCTACTATTATGTGCATGGTGCTAAAAGAAAGCGCCTAAGATTGTGTGAATAGGAAAAGAGCATTTTCTAAAATTGAGTTATTTTATAGTCAAGTAAGCACTTTTTAAAAGAAGTTAGAGTAGGTATTTCTGTGTAGGGCTTCATTCTGTCGTACTGCAGAAAAATGACTTTTCATCCCTGGCTTGCCTTTGGGACTCAGAGATATATGAGAACTGGGCTTACCAGAAAAGGCCAAGTGTATCTGATGGGAGGCAGCAAGGCTGATCAATATAGCAATGCCAGGAGAAATAGTCCGCTTAAGCTACACCGTCTAGGGCCGAAGGCACTGGCTGGTGACTACTCAGCTGCAAAGATGTAATATAAGATATAATTTAATTAGAAGAAGCAGAACTGAAGTGGGTTTTTGGGGGGTTTTTTGTTTTATTTTTTGTTTTATTTTGAAACTTACAAGAAATTATACAGCTAAGCAGGTACAGTGAAATAGCCTCGCTAGAAAGAGAATGATAGTTAATATTTATACAATAAAATCACATCTTATCCCTGGGCCAGTTATCATTTGTGCTTGAGTTAAGTATAGTGGCTTATTTTTTAATTTCCAATTATATCTTTGAAATAGAAAGATACAGTGGAGTCTGGAAAATGGATCACGTCTCCCCACACCCGCATTACAAGTCCACATTCACTGCCTTTGCAACCCCTTCCTTTACCACTTTTATGCTCATCTCATGTCATCAAGAAGCTTCTTCAATGATTAAAAGTAAAGTAGAATGGTTGGGATGAATCAGATACACAAAATATCTAACTGACCTCATTAACAACTTAAAACTTGGGAATTCTTAAGCTTTATATTTAAAGTTCTTGGAAAATATGCATTGTTGCCTTACCTTTCCTCAAATCACCATAAAAAGGCCTTAAAATCTTGATAAAATTTTCTGGGGATGACAGTACTTTTCTGTATTATATACTATTAAGCCACTGTTATTATTAGCAATAAAAATTTTGCATCTTCATAAATTAAAAAAACATCTTTTGTAACACCAAGTCTGTATTCTCTAAAGTGTGATTTCTAATAACTTTGCTACCCATAATGAACTGAGTAAGTTACATTTGATGGTGACATCACACCACCTTTGTGCCAGTGTTCAAAAACTGGGCAGAGACCTCAAACCAGTGTCCTGTACGACAGGGTTGACAGATTTGAACAGGTTCTTTAGAGTCACATTCTGTCTCCATAGTCACGTATGCCTGCCTTTTCAGTAATAATTGTCATCCCCACTTTACCACCACAAATCAATGTGTTCAAAATGGTTTCAATGTCCTCCATGGAAAACATTACCTTGTAAATTCCTTGTTCATAGGTATATTTCCAAACATTAATAATGAAATAAGTGAATTCTATCATGGAATCCTATTTTTTTTCTTTCATTCATAGAAATTTAAAACACTGTTGTTATGGCACCTCTACAAATTCTGATTCAAACCTTTGGTTTGCTGTGCCAGGCTCCAGCAATCAGACTACAGACTAAGTGGCATATTCAGCTTCTTTGGGGCTCTAGAGAGTTAATAGATTTGTTCATTTGTTTTGATTTGTTTGTTGTTGTTTTACTTTCTAGTTCTTTAGCATTTTTGTTGATTTCTGTTCAGAGCAAATTGTGTCAGATATCCTAGCTCTACAGCTTCTGTGATTTGATATGCTCGTATCTCTTGGTCATCTGAGTCCTTCAATTTACCAGCATTCCAATTCACACATAGTCAGAGGTTTCTGGACAACCAGATCCCTCTGCTGCGTTCCGTATGAGACATTTCATTCTGAACTACTTGGTCTGTGATACCTTAAAGGAAACTGGGGACATGATTCTATAAACCTATTTTCTATTTCAATTGGATGCATGTCCATTCATGAAGGCTGATCCCTCACCTTCAACTCAGCCATAAACTAACAGTCCTGAGTCTTCAAAGTCAGTGATGTCACTTACGTCTACTGTATGCTAATGTGAGATCCCTTCCTGGGTCTGTGCTTAACATGCCTTGTGTCATGATCTGACCATTGCCCGTCCTCAGAATTCACATTTCAGTGTCCTCCTGCTACATTATACTCCAAGCCCCTCTGGCCACCTTCCTTTCCTTTAACAAAGAAAGCTCATTCTTGCTTTAGAGCTTCTACAATTGCTGTTCCTAGAAATCTCTACTCCAAAACCTTCCTAACTTGCACCGTCCTACCACTTAAGTCTTAAATAAAATGTCAGTGGTGCCTTACCCAATTTCTCATTCAGAATTAGTATCCCCATCTCCAGACACCCATCATACACAAATAATGACGTTCCAGAGATGGTAAGGGGTTCCCAATAGCAGGTAAGAATGACTAGCAGCTTAAGTTGGTAAACATGCCATTAATTTATAAAAACAAAGCTCTGAATGTTAATAAACTTTTTCAGAGTTTCAGACGTTGACGTAAGGCTCGAGTCTTAACTTTTTCATAATATAGTTTTGTTTTGTTTTTTTTAATTTATTTATTTATTTATTTTTGCTGTGTTGGGTCTTCATTTCTGTGCGAGGGCTTTCTCTAGTTGCGGCAAGCGGGGGCCACTCTTCATCGTGGTGCGCGGGCCTCTCACTATCGTGGCCTCTCTTGTTGCGGAGCACAGGCTCCAGACGCACAGGCTCAGTAGCTGTGGCTCACAGGCCCAGTTGCTCCACGGCATGTGGGATCTTCCCAGACCAGGACTCGAACCCGTGTCCCCTGCATCGGCAGGCAGATTCTCAACCACTGCGCCACCAGGGAAGCCCCATAATATAGTTTTGAAATGCCCTCTGTAACAGAATAATAATCCATACTATTTTCATGATAAGGTCATTTAATTTCATTTTAATTCTTCGTAAAACAGCATTTTGTATGAGAACGTTCATGAGATGAAGAATAAATCTGAAATAGTTTGTGAAGGCACCTAGCACTGTGCCTAAAACATAGCAGATGCTTGATAATGCTTGTTGACCGACTACACAAATAGCATCTTTTAAAATGACAAGTTATATTTTCTAACAGGCCTGGGGTTACACAAGTCAACATTGCAGTATGAATTAAGGGGTGCTGAAATGAGGTACGGCCACAAAATCTCTCTCCCGTGCTGATTCTACCAACAGTGTGTTATTCTGAAGTCATTCCTTTCCTTTCCATTAGAGACCTCTTTTTGAAATGCAAGACTTCAGGAAATTGTAGCAAACCCCTGTTGTGTTGTATATTCAGGCTCTCTTCTGCAGGAACCACCCCTCTCTTGACCCCAACCAACAGGGGAACTCCTAGAAGCCAAGTGTCTATTACATCATGTGATTTTGCCCTAACTGGGCCAGTCAGACATTTTCTTCCAGGAAGTTAAAATTCTAATCTAAAAGACACAAAAACTGGAAATTTTGAATCTTGTTCCGATAAACAACAGAGCTCTAGATCTGTCCAATACAATTGCTACTAGTCACAGGTGGGTCTTTAAAATCAGATTTCAATTTCAATGAATTAGAATTAAAAATTCAGCTCCTCAGTTGCATTAGCCACATTTCAAGTGTTTGATATTATACAGCATTTCCATCATCACAGAATATTCTATTAAACAGAGGTGCTTTAAAGCAGGGCTCAACAAACTACAGCCCATAGTCCAAATTATTTTTGACAATCCATGAGATAAGGTTTTTTTCACTTTTAAATAGTTGTAAAAAATAAAAGAAGAAGATTCTAGGATGTGAAAATTATGTGGCATTCAAATTTCAGAGTCCACAAAGTTTTATTGGAACATAGCCATACTCATTTACTTACATATTATAGATGGCGTTGAGTATTTTTGACAAGTCGTATGACCAGCTAAGTCTAAAATATTGACTATCTGGCCCTTTATAGAAAAAGTTTGCTGACCTCTGCTCTAGAGGGTGGTGCTAAGGTCTCCAAACCTGTCTCAGATTCTGAAAGGTTATGAGGAGACCAGATAACACACTGAAATGCCAATAATGTGTCCGATACATGGAATGTCTTTTCATTTCTGTGTTGGAGGTTGGAAAGGAGAAGGACCAGTGCTAAGAGTATGTGTTGATATTGGGGGGATTAAAGGGGAAGAGTGTCTTCTTCCCCAATACCAACGGACAGATGTGGGAGCATCACATTTTACTGTGCTAACTGCAGTGTGCCCAGGTCCACCAGAGCCAAAAGGCAGAGGTGAAAAAATGAATGCCCTAGCATTTCTCTAGTCTAAACAAGAGCCTTCTAGATTTCCTCTGTGAGAGTCCTGCTAAACTCCCTTTACACGTGGGCACAGTACCAACACCCTCTGCCGTTGTACAGCTAGACACACAGGCCAGAGCTGATGGGCCTCAAACCAAGTGTAAGCGTCATCCGAGTGGAAAATATGCAACAGCATCCTGGGGGAACTGTGAACTCCTCCCAACACTGAAAGGAGGCACACTTATTGTGTGTGTTTCTTGAAAAGATTTCATTACAGAAGGGTAATTGACACAAGTCAAGAAATGGCCAGGGTCACCCACACTATAGGAGTTACACTTTCCTGGGACTTGCCCACAAATTGACAGAAAAAGGAGATCCCAGGCAGAAGGATACAAAAGATCAAGATAGAATTCCTGAAATGGGTACAGAGATGAAAGTGTCTCGGGGCTCAGAAGAGAGGCGGTGCTTCGTGGAAATTCTGGGTCACTTGCTGTGACAAGAAACTCTCAGCTCAGGACTCGCATGTAGAAAACTCCGGAGTCTTCTCTCTAGTAATAAGTCTGCCAAATCATGTTTCATTTTCTCAGGAGGTGCCAGGTCATCACTTTGTCTCTAGCTCTAATATAATCACTATGGAAAAGTGGGTGAGAGCACCAGCATGACATCAGAGGGCCTGAGTTGGAATCATGTCCCCATCACCTACTAGCTTCCTCATTTTTCTCAACTACAAGATGAGATACCTACTTATAAATTTGTCTTGATCAATAATTAAGATATTTCAAATAAAAGTGCTTACCACTGAGACAGGCAAGAACAGTAAAATGGATGCTGATTTAGAAGACATTGCTAACGGCCCGGCCACTGCCCATCTTCGCCCCCCGCTTTCTTTGCAAACAGATTTCTGAGGATGCACAGAGTCAGTGTCTGATTCCAAGCAGTGAATCATGATCTGTTTAGACCTATTCTGACAACCCTGTCCCCACTCTCCCAGCCTCCTTTGCAGTTAGAGATTGTGGGGTGCTCTGTTTCTAGCCAATGAGACCTTAGTAGAAAGTTCCTGGATATTAGGTAGGGTGGGGATGGAGGTAGTTCTGGGAAAGCTTTGGTTTTCTCAGGTGGGAGGGGACAGACAGTAAAGTAACAAATATGAAGACAAGGCCACAAGAATTAGTCAAACCATAAAAACCCTCAGCCACTGAGCAATGAATCAATACTCTAGACTTCTCGTGTCATGAGAAAAATAAATCTCCACCTGTTAGGTATTATCTTACTGTCACCCATTCCTAAAAATGGATTAGGTAGAATAAAGGTACCCAAATTGTACTAATAAAAAATGTGTTATTTCCCTAGAAATATGCTAGCCATCAATATAAAAATGGGAAAAGAAAGAAGCAAACTATGTCAACTAAAGTTTCCTTCCCTCACAGTTCCCTCCAGGGAAGTGTCTTTAAGCCCTGCTTCTCTCCTTCCCTGTTAGAATCTATAATGCTATGGAGAGGTAGCCATGGCTGCCACAAGAAGCCACGTCTTTCTCTGTTTGGGAACCATCATTGCTACAGGGAGACAGACACAAGGACAATAAAAACATTTTCCAAGTGCTTACTATATGCCAGGGACTGTTCTAAGAGTGTTACACATATCGACCCATTTAGTACAATTATATGCTGATACTGGTACTATTTTTTTAAATTAATTTATTATTTATTTATTTATTTTTGGCTGCGTTGGTTCTTCGTTGCTGCACACGGGCCACGGGCTTTCTCTAGTTGCAGCGAGCGGGGGCTACTCTTTGTTGTGGTGTGGTGGCTTCTCTTGTTGCAGAGCACGGGCTCTAGGCACACAGGCTTCAGTAGTTGTGGCATGTGGGCTCAGTAGTTGTGGCTTCCAGGCTCTAGAGCAAGGCTCAGTAGTTGTGGCACACGGGCTCAGTTGCTTTGTTGTGTGTGGGATCCTCCCGGGACAGGGATCGAACCCATGTCCCCTGCATTAGTGGGCAGATTCTCAATCACTGCACCACCAGGGAAGTCCCCAATTATTATTATTATTTTTTAACATCTTTATTGGAGTATAATTGCTTTACAATGGTGTGTTAGTTTCTGCTTTATAACAAAGTGAATCAGTTATACATATACATATGTTCCCATATCTCCTCCCTCTTGCGTCTCCCTTCCTCCCACCCTCCCTATCCCACTCCTCTAGGTGGTCACAAAGCACCGAGCTGATCTCCCTGTGCTATGCGGCTGCTTCCCACTAGCTATCTATTTTACGTTTGGTAGTGTATATATGTCCGTGCCACTCTCTCACTTTGTCACAGCTTACCCTTCCCCCTCCCCATATCCTCAAGTCCATTCTCTAGTAGGTCTGTGTCTTTATTCCCATCTTGCCCCTAGGTTCCTCATGACCATTTTTTTTCTTAGATTCCATATATATGTGTTAGCATACGGTATTTGTCTTTCTCTTTCTGACTTACTTCACTCTGTATGACAGACTCTAGGTCCATCCACCTCACTACAAATAACTCAGTTTCATTTCTTTTTATGGCTGAGTAATATTCCATTGTATATATGTGCCACATCTTCTTTATCCATTCATCTGTTGATGGACACTTCGGCTGCTTCCATGTCCTGGCTATTGTAAATAGAGCTGCAATGAACATTTTGGTACATGTCTCTTTTTGAATTATGGTTTTCTCAGGGTATATGCCCAGTAGTGGGATTGCTGGGTCGTATGGTAGTTCTATTTTTAGTTTTTTAAGGAACCTCCATACTGTTCTCCATAGTGGCTGTATCAACTTACAGTCCCACCAACAGTGCAAGAGATTTTTTTTTGTAGATTTTTTGATGATGGTCATTCTGACCGGTGTGAGATGATATCTCATTGTAGTTTTGATTTGCATTTCTCTAATGATTAATGATGTTGAGCATCCTTTCATGTGTTTGTTGGCAATCTGTATATCTTCTTTGGAGAAATGTCTATTTAGGTCTTCTGTCCATTTTTGGATTGGGTTGTTTGTTTTTTTGATATTGAGCTATTTTTTTTAACTTTTTATTTTACATTGGAGTATAGCTGATTAACAATATTGTCCTAGTTTCAGGTGCACAGCAAAGGGACTCAGCCATACATATACATGTATCCATTCTCCCCCAAACTCCCCTCCTATACAGGCTGCCACATAACATTGAGCAGAGTTCCCTGTGCTATACAGTAAGTCCTTGTTGGTTATCCATTTTAAATATAGTACTATTAACCCCATTTTACAAATGGAGAAACTGATGCACAGAAGAGTTAAGTAACCTGCCTAAGGTCACACAGCTAGAAAGTGATGGAAGGAGGATCCAAACTCAAGCAAACTGAGTGTGAATTTAAGCAGTACGCGCTGCACCTCTCCCTCTGCGATGGCAATAAGCATGATGGTCAGCAAGATAAGCAGTTGAAATTGACCTGATAAATTGACCTGGCAGGGACCTTTTAAAAACCCCAAATCTCGTATTTTGCCAAGCCATCTATTTATCAAGCTCTTCGAGGTATCCAGATAATAAGGGAATAGGTCAGTCAGTTTAGAAAGTTAGACAATCTAAACATCTACCAACTACTAGAAAAGAATGGAAGGTGTTTAGCTTTGAAAACAATGATGAAGGGACCCATCAAAGGGGAGAGAAACTCTCCAGAAGAGAGATATGAAGGGAGCAAGGCAGAATTTAGAAGGTCGGGTAACATTTATCCCCATCTACATCAGCTCTCTTGGCTGTCAGATGTGGCTCTTACTCTCCTATTTTCCCCCCAAGATACTGAGTTGAAATCTGCCTACCATCAGTATTCTCATCTAACCTGGGTAACTGCCCCTCTGTATCCTTAAGCAACAGTCTAGAAGTAGAACAAGCTCGAGTCTATTGTTGGGGAACAGCGTCACTACATTAGTTTGGGCAAAGTTGTCCTGTTTGGGATGGATAACTCAGTTGAACAAGGTAACTGTAAAATTCTCTTTCATATTGTACCTGAAGTAAATTATGTACAATTTCATTTCAAGAGAAAGGAATGGTTTAAGTGACCAGTAAGAGCACCTTTTGTTTCTATTGGTTCTTGGTAACCATATTAGCTTTTCTAATGGAGTCCAAATTCATCTTTGCTTGCATACTCATTCATTCAAGATACAAACTATTGCATCCCAGCAATGTGACAGGCATGGTGTAAAATCATATTAACAGAACAAGAGATGTGCCCCATATCCCTTCTATTTCTTTCTAGAGGTTTTAGGAGTGGAAACTAAATTTTATGCTGTTATATTAATGTATCTTATATTTACTGGTGCTCATGAAACAGAAACTTGAATTCTCTGATAAGCATGATAGTGGCAGAGTACAGATAGGCAGCTCTTCTGGAAAGGGTCTGTTTGGAAAGTAATTAGCAGTGGCATTGAGAAATGACTGATGACTGAGGACAATAAAGTGTTTAAGGCAGGGGTTCCAAAAAGGGAAGCCTGACCTAGAAAGCGTTTGATAAATGCCTGAAGGATTTCACCCCAGCAACCCACTGTTTCTTACTCTGAAACACCTATTCCTTCCTTCAGTCCATGCCATTCCCCAGACTGTCTACTGCAGTCAGGGACACACACACCCCCCTCAACAAGGACTATCACCACCCACCTAACCCCTCCCCCCAAAACACAGATTTAGGGAATTAAAAACTGCTTTCTCCTTGCAAACACACACACAAAACAAGGCTGCTAGATTAATGTCATCCCTAAATTGTCTGTTCCGATGGGTGACCACTGTTCTGAAGGAATCTGTCTGCATGTATTTTATTGATCATCTTTAAGAAACCCGGCAACCTCAGTACTTTTTAAAGAGCAGAAACAGGTTCTGCTACCTCAAAGCATAAGAAGCCACACTGGGGCTATTTTTAAGGGGAAAAAAACCTGCCTACTAAAAAGAGAGAGAGAGAGAGAGGCCATCCAAATTTCTGTCAATAAACTAGATAAAAGCTGACAGAATAAATTCGGATCCCAACCCTTCCTTTTTTTACACCAAGAAAAAGAAAGGAGTCTAGGGCCATGAAGAGAATGACTGCCGCTCCATTCTGGAAGAATGACACTGAATGAGATGTGAAGAGACAAGGTGGCAGGTCGGAACACAAGTTTATCTTCAACGTGGGATGTATGTTAATGCTTCCTTCATTGTGGCTCTGTGGCCATCACCTGGTCGAAAAGCCTTATGATCAGTAGAAGTCTCCACCATTCATGGAAATGAAGGGGGTGATTCAGGAAGAAAACTCCAGGTGGTGACATGGTCCACCCCTCCTCCACATTTGCAACAATTGCCCTGTTCAGGTTCTCACCGCCTTTGGCAGCACCACTTGCCAGAAACCTTAATAGAGATGAAGAAAAGCAAAACTGTCAGCTTCAATAGCAGCCCACAACAGATGAATATATTTCCAAATTAATCGAGTAAGAACATCTGGCCATGTCTGCCAGATTTATTTTATTGTATGATTTGCAGGCTAATAATGAAGACTGAGTTCTTAATTATAAGATTTGCATTTCTCCACTCCATCATAAAAGCTCATACAAAAGCTGGTTTTTTCCTTCACTGAAATAAGAGTTTAAATGCATGATGGAGAAAGGACAGATTGGCAAATCAAATGCCTTCCTAACTAGTATTTCTTAAGGACTAAAGGTCCTTCTCAAGTTACCAAAAGGTGTAAGTTATAAAATTCAGCTCCTGGTCTCACAATTTTGGAAGTTCCATTTCTTGTACTACAGGCAGGAAGAAAGGGTGGTGTACTTGCTCATACATGAAGAAGCCCATGTTAACTCCCCATCATCTGAGATGTGCACTGTGAGTCATTTTACAGGGTAGATTTTAGTTTTGAGTGAAACCCCAAGGGTAAATGATTTGGCGGGTGTGAGGAGAGAGACTGAGAACAGGGATACCGCCCCAAACTCCTGAAAAAGCGGGTGTAACAGGTTCAAAACTAAAGAAGACCCAGAGTGCTAACCTCAAAAGCCCTTTGATGCCACATGTTGAGCAACTGCGTGAAACCTCCACTTACTAGCACTGACTCACTGGAGGGCAAAGCTCTAGCTTTAGACAAGCTGTGTGGTGGACCAGTTGTGGGAGACCAAAGCACAGGACTGGCTGTTGTATTTTAGAACAATCCAAGAGAAGAGAAGCTTGTTCCTGGGAAGGGGGTTTCTTTGGGACGGAGAACTAGAGAGGGACCACCAGACAAGAAGGTTCTTGAGGGTGGAAGAAATTGGAGTCTGTGAAGGGTCTTGATTTCAGACTTAAGCTACTGGTCAAAGACAAAGGTTGAACAGAAAGCAAGAATTTTTTAAAGCACATTTTTTAAAGTGGCTGAAAAAGAAGAAGATGGAAATATACATTTCAGTGGCCCTTGAACATTAGCATGTATCAGAATCCCCCAGAGTGTTTGTTAAAGTACAGCTGCTGGGCCCACTCTGAATAGGAGGCCCAAGGTGAGGCTTTGAGAGTGTACGTGTCTGACAAGTTCCCAGCTGATGCTGATACTGCTGGTCTGGGGACCACATTCTGAGAACCACTGATCCACATCAGGGTTTCTCACTCTCAGCATGATTGACATTTGGGGCCAGATAATTCTTGTTGTGAGGAACTGTACTGTGCATTATAGGATGTTTAGCAGTATCCCTGGCCTTTACCCACTAGATGCCAGTAGCAACCCACACACACGTGACAACCAAAAATGCCTCCAGACATTGTCAAATATCCCACAGAGGGGACTATTGCCCATTAAAAACTACTGATACACATATACACACACACACACACACAAACACACACACACATATATACCTTTTCAGATTCTTTTCCCTTATAGGTTATTACAAAATATTGAGTATAGTTCCCTGTGCTATACAGTAGGTCCTTGTTGGTTATCTATTTTATATATAGTAGTGTGTATATCCAGCACCATTTTTACTTTGGAAACTAAGAATAATGATAGTGCATGCAGCATTCAGTAAATGTTAGCTCACATCCTCTTCTTTTGTCCACATAGGATTTCATCTCTGGCCTTATCCTGATACTCTTGGGAGTATAAGATTAGTGCTGACGAAAGTGAGAATTTTGTCTGTATAAGGTTTTCTGGATTGAACCCAGAGGTTTTGAACTGCTGTAGTGAATTACTTGTTCCTTAAAGCCTGGGGTATCACGCCAAAATTGTTTAGTTGAGTTGAAAAAGGTTATTTACAGTATCTTCCACATAACTGACTTTTTCAGCCAACTGATTTGCCTACAGTAGAACATCGCCAATTTATGCTAGTGACTGAGAGAACACTGGATATTACAAATTTAAGAATTAGCAAGTACGGTAAGGGAAAGCATGAAATTAAAAGCAATTAGGGGGCTTCCCGGGTGGCGCAGTGGTTGAGAGTCTGCCTGCCGATGCAGGGGACACGGGTTCGTGCCCTGGTCCGGGAGGATCCCACATGCCGTGAAGCGGCTGGGCCCGTGAGCCATGGCCGCTGACCGTGTGCGTCTGGAGCCTGTGCTCCGCAACGGGAGAGACCACAGCAGTGAGAGGCCAGAGTATGGAAAAAAAAAAAAAAAGCAATTAGGGCCGTCTCATCACAAAACGGACTTGATTAGTCCATGCTTATTATTTATGGTAGTGATTTATAACACGTCATCATTTATTTTGTAACAAAACCTTCATGATGTGACATTTTACTCTCATCCTACAAGAAAGATGGACAAAGCTGCCAGAGAATTGGTAAAGCTCATCAGCTTTCCTGATCGACCCATTCATTCACTCAGCATTTACTGTTCTATGCCCCTGGCCCTGTGCAAAGTACATCTAAGGACAATTTTAATGGCTTTTTTCTACTACTATCAGACTCATAGATTTTCACTGGAACCCAGAAAGCACTGAAAATACAAAGAAGAAAACAGAAGAACACCAGTAATCTCATCACCTAAAGATGACCACTGCTAACATTTGCCATGTCTACTTCCAATATTTTTCTATTGCATACATACATAAGAAAATGTGAAGTATATAAATATCTTTGCATAATTAAGATCATGTTTTATTTTCAATTTTGTGTTCTGGTTTTTCACCTAGCTGTTGATGAGGACATACCAAATTATATATGTAACTTAGTTATTGACGCACATTTAAAATGTATCTTATAGCTAGTGGGAAGCAGCCACACAGCACAGGGAGATCAGCTCAGTGCTCTGTGACCACCTAGATGGGTGGGATAGGGAGGGTGAGAGGGAGACACAAGAGGGAGGGGATATGGGGATATATGTGTATGTATAGCTGATTCACTTTGTTATACAGGAGAAACTAACACACCATTGTAAAGCAATAAAGATGTTAAAAAATATTTTTAATTTAAAAAATAAAGTGTGTCTTAAAGTCATCGCTTATGTCAACCTAGTTAATACTTAGAAAGCAGCAGTTGTTTAGTTGCAATTATTTGAAAATAAATTAAAATTGTTCCAATAGTCCAAACTGGTTTTGCATCATTAGAAGTATGACATTTGTATATTTTTCTGAATGGCTGTAAATAACTCAGTATGGAAGACTAGACAAATTCAATTCAAAGCTGGTATTACTCGCACTGGCTACCAAAGTCTTATCTTCCTGGTGTAAGCAGCAACAACTTCAGGGAAACAGGAACAAGCACTGGTTCAATCTATACTTAGCCTTCTAATGAAACTGAGCTTCCTCAGTCATTACATTGCGTTATAATTTCCATAGCCATTTTCAGCCCACTTCAATTTTGGAGAACTTCGATTAGAAGTTCCAGAAAAATAATTCTTGTTTGCACTGTTACTATTTCTATTTCACAGGTGAATTAATTTTAGCACTAAATGGGTAGGTGATTTTTAGAGGACTACACAGGAATTGAATTTCTTACCATTCCTAAGGATTTTTTTTTAAATCCTTGATCTCCTACACACTCTCTCAAATGAAGACTAAAGTTGTGCCTGAAGGAGACAGATGCGGTGGAGTCATTTTCAATTGAAACTATGGCCACCACACGAGAATAATTGGCTTTAATTAATGTGTTTAACAGCTTTAAGCTGACTATGCATTTGCACAACTCCCCTAAAAGCTTCCTAACAGCATCCTCTAAAGTGTGCCTAACAATCTCTGAAAAAGTCCCTTAGAAGCACTTCAGTAGTCTTGATAGAAATATTTCACCCAGTGCTGTTAAAGCACATTAACATCTCTTCTATGTTCGGTTCTACAAGACACTTAATACTGCTCACAGTAGGTTCTCAATAAATGTTCACAATCACATATTCTTAGTGGAAATTTAAATGGCTACTGAGTTCTTTCTTTTATCTCCAGAATTGATGATTTGCAGTTTCTTCTTTGATATTCCCTGGAAAACTGCTGTAGTCTTGTAATTTCTATTGTAAATCTGAGGCATTTCAGAGTTAATAAAAGAGAAGCAAGAAGTCCTTTGCTCTGTTTCTTCCAGTTCATAAATTAATCTCTTTGGTGTATGTTCATATATTGAGGCAAGGTAAATTCCTTTGTGATGCCCAGAAAATAATATAACAGTAGTTAATGCAGAGAGTTCTTTTCCAGGGAAAGAAAATACACCCTTAGTGGTCCTGCTCCATGCCTGCCCTGAGCTGGCAACATTACACCATCTCATTTGAACCTTGCTATGACTTTATAGTAAAGAAAAAGAGGTTTGGAGCGTTAAGTCTAGGATCTGACCTGATCCTACATCTGTCTGACTTCAAGCTTGCGCTGTTTCCACCTCAGCATGAACTATTTAACAATCATTGCATAGTCCAATAGATTTCCAATGCTGCAGTATATGCCAAGTGGCCACGAGGTCGAAGGAGCTGGCCACAAAGGAGACCCAGCTGGTTCCCTGCTCTCCAGGAAGTATGTTCTAGAACTCATATTATTTTACAAGAATGCGAAGTCTAGACAAAGTCTGGAGCTTTTTTCCTTCATTTGCTAATGTACCAGATAATGTGCTAAACATGTGGAATACTTTTGTAAAATCTTAGGAAAAAAGAATTTTGGAGTCCTCCAAGTGAAATCCATACTGGGTCAGGGTTCCACAATAGTGCCCCACAGAATATCCTGACTCTTTCCAACAAAGAATAAAGTCAGCCCAGGAATAGAAAACCACGAACCTCAAAATATTACAATGCCAACCCTGTCTATAACTGCATGCCTAGGACAGCAGGGTTCCTAAAATCATTTATTCATTCAGCAAATGTGTTTCGAGCATCCACTTTTTGCCTGATACAACTTACTCGGGATATATCAGTGAAAAAAGCAGGAGATTCTAGCCCTTGGGGAGCTTGAATTCTGGCAGGATAAAGACAAGAAACAATAGAGATAATAAATAAGCAAATCATACAACAGATATCAGGAGGTGACTAGGACTATAGAAAAATATCCAGTATTGCAAAGGGACTCAGGAATGTGCAGATGGTATGCGTTGCAATTTTAAATCGGACAGTCAGGTTAGACTCCATGCAGAAGCTGATATTTGAGCAAAGGATTAAATGAAGTTAAGTGGTTAGCCATGTACACATCTGGGGAAGAAGGTTCCTGAGAGGTGTGCAAAAGTCCTAGTGGTTAGCCATGTGCACATCTGGGGAAGAGGTTCCTAAGAGACGTACAAAAGTCCTAGGGCAGAAGCATGCTTGACAAATTTGAAGAAGCAAGGAGGGCTGTGCTGCCCGGGTGGAGTGGACATGCCGTACAGTAATAGGATGGAGAGGGGCATGGGGTCTGACTATGGAAGGCTTTTTACAACAGTGTAAGGACTGGGTTTTATCCCAAGTGGCATCTACTGCTAGATTTTAAGTAGAAAAGTGACATAATATGACTAACACATTAAAAAGGCTCACTCTGGATGCTATATTTTGAGTAAACAGTAAAGCAGTGGGGGGTGGGCAGAGGGATATGGGCAGAAGCAGGAGGCCCATGTGACAAGGCTATCAAGTAAGAGGGGAGGTGACAGAGCCCTGGACCAGTGGGAGTAGTCAACGTGGTGAGAAGGGGCCAAATTCTGGCATATCTGGAGATACACTGCAGAAAGAACTAACAATATTTTCTGATAAACTGGATGTGGGGTATGAGAGAAAGAAGAGTGAAAGATGACTTCTCTGGTCTGGGCCTGAGCAGTTGGAAAGATGGATTTGCTGTCATCCAAAGATGGATTCAGAAGCTCAGTTTTAGAGACATTAAATTTGAAATACCTATTAGACATCTAAGCAGAAAATAATAAAAAATATCACATTGGAGGCAGTAAGAGAGATCTGATGGGATGATGTAAATTTGGGAGTTATTTTTTATTTGTTTGTTCATTGAAGCCACAAGATTGTATGAGATCACAGACAGAGCATCCAAGGACTCTGCCCTGGGCGCGCCAATGTTAAGAGGTCTGGGAGATGAGAAGGAACGTGCAAAGGCACCTGAGCAGGAGGAGCCAATGGTGTAGAAAGAAAACAGAGGGCATGGTATCCTAGAAGCCAGTGGAAGAAAGTCTATTAAAGAGAAGACAGAGCAGTGTGCCCATTGCTGCAGAACTAAGATGGGCACTGAGAAATGGCCACTATATTTCGCGATAAGGAAGACATCAGTGACCCAGACAAGAGTAGTTTGAGGACAGTAGGGGGATAAAAGCCAAATTGAAAAGAGATGGGAGGAGAGAAATTGGAAACTGAGTTTACACCACTCTGCTTCAAAGAGTTTTGCTGCAAAGAAACTGGGCAACAAGAGCTGGAAGAAATGAAGTCAAAGAAGAGTTGTTTTCTTGCTTGTTTTGGGTTTGTTTTGTTTTTTTGTTTTTAGTAAGATAAAAACAGCCACATGTTTGAATGCTGATGGTAATGACCCAGTAGACCAGTAAAACAAACAAACAAACAAAACCCTAATGACATCAGAGAAGGAGGGGAGAATTTCTGGATGAATGTCCTTGAGTAGCTGAGAGAAGATGAAACCCGGGGGCTGAGATAGGGGTAAAGACACCCACCCATGGTCACAGCTAGGACAGCAGAGTATGGGGGTGCAGACCCTAGAGGGCTTTGAAAGTAAATGTCATGAGAAGCTGTGGAAATGCTCTTCCAATGCCCGAATTTTCTCCGTGAAAATGAAGGTAATGAAAGTGTTGAAGCTTGGGGAGGAGGAAAGAGTAAACTAGCTATTGAGCAGAGCAGAATAGGGAAAGTTTGGAATGGTTGTGGGTGGGAACTCAGGGCCCAGATGAGGCTCAAGGTCAAGAATTTAAGGAGACTAGTCAGCCTCATTACGTATTTTTCTTAAGTCATATGGGTGCTGGCCTGGAGAAATTAGAGAGTTGGATTTAACCAGAGTTGTGGTTTGGAGAGTACAAGTGAGTACAATAAAGGGAATGGGACAAAAGAAGGATTACAGCCACCAAGCATGGAGGTTATGCTGGACATAGGTCAGTGAAAGTGGCAGGTCACTGGTTGATTAATCCCTCCTATTTGAACAGATTCTGCGAAGGAGACCCAAGGTGGCATGTGTTACACTCCTGAATAGTTACTGGTGACCTTGTACATTCAGGCTCCTGGACCGAAACAGTGAAGGCCTGGACAGAGCCAGCACTAGTCTCTGCTCCTCATCCATTGTGTGACTTTGCTCCCATCACATTATCTCTATGCATCTTTTTTTCTCCCATCCACAATTTAGAGATAATACCTTCCTCATGGGATTCTGAAAACTTACTGAAAACGTGGGTAAAGACTTCAAAATCCTTGAGTAAAAGCATAAGCATTTTGATAAATTAACTTAAAAATTAAATTTAAAATGCTTTTACATTTGAATTCTTTGCAGAAGTGTGTTCTCCACATGGTTTATACAAAAATACATCTATCCTTATTACTTGTGTAAATAAATCTTATGACATCAATTGCTTCCACTCCCTTTCTTTTAAATTTCCTTCACTTTTGCCAATTTAACATCTGATGTTGAGATGTCAAGAACTGAATGCAGAATTTAGAATAGAGATACTAGTCTCCTGGCAGATTTATTATATTAAAAAAAAAGGGAACTACTATGTAACAGACAGTACACATTTAGTATTCAATTTAATCTTCAAAACAATGTAATAGGTTTGCTACGATTATCAGCCTTATTTTACAATGAAAAAACTGAGCTCAGAGAGATAATGGAATTTGTTCAAAGATACATAGATTGTAACTGGTGAGCCCAGATTTGAGCACTGTTATACACGAATCCAAATTACATACCCTTACTTGCCGTTTTATTCCAGTAAAACTCTAAATGTATGAAATGGATTAAAGCCAGTGTGGTTCCACTTTAGAAAAGACGTTTCCAAAATGGAGAAACTGAGAATTACAGAGAACCCGTGCTACACTACTCAAGGAAGCTTAAACTGTTCATTTCCCACACAGAACGAACTGACAGCTTCTTTCCCTACTGCCCTCCCCCCGGTACCACCCATGCACCCATGTTCCCACCATGGAGGAAGAGGGTCACCTACAGATGGGAGAAAAAGGAAGTACTTACAAAATAAATTCAAAAAAGTTCTCACAACCAGTAGTATGGAAAACAATAGGATCATTTGGTGGGAGGGTCACACTCAGGGGAGGAAATACAGATTTTGGTAAAGGTCTGCATTCATGCCAGTGCTTAGCACTGAGTGCTTAGTAAAGCTCTGTTCAATGACAAGAGGGACCCATCACATTGGTGAAAAGATAAGTGGAAACATGGATTCAACCTGTACGAGTGAGTTGGAAGGCTTTCATAAACTGAATTCCATTTTGATTTTGTTTTTATCGTTGTTTCTAAAAGATGCTTTAGGGCCCTTAAATTTAAGGGCTCTGCATCAGAGACAAAATAGTAAATAAGGAGAATATAATGTCACACTCAGGGCCGGCAAGTTTCTCAAACAACTGTAGCCAAATTGCGAAGTGTTTTGAGTTGCTGAAAAGCTGGCTGAATGAAGCTAGACTGGTGAGAGGGTAGCTAGCCAAGTGTAATATTTCACTGTAATTTACAGGTATTTTAATAGTGTGTCTAATTCTTGAAAACCAAAGCTCCTTTCCTGAAGTAACAAACTTCCCCTAGTGGAAGGATTCATGTATCTTTCATGTGCCTGTCAATTCCTAAACAATGTGCTCTAGAAATAACAGCATCGTATGTTCATAATAAAGGGCACTGAAAGTGGATTCTATTTGAATGAAGCAGAAAACCTGACATAAAATGGAACCTGTTCATTCAAGCTCTTTGAATGCTTTTTATGAGAGATTAAGGAAAGAGAAAAATTAGAAGAGTTTTGTACTGCCAGGTTGTTCATTTGATAAAACCAAAATTTCCTTAGGAAAAGTAGTATATAAAATCATCATGTTACTATAGGCCCTGCCCAGGCCAATAGAATATGTTTTCTTTTATGATAGGAGTTACTTTAGAGCAAATTATCCCACAATTCTCTGCAAGAGGGAGGGGACGGGGCAAGTGGGTGTTTAAAGTACATTACTGCTTATCTACCCCTACACATAGCCAATTATCTGCCATCCCACAGGCCACAGTGCCCACCTCTCCTGAAATATCACGTGGAACAACCATATCAGCTAATTCACACTTGTAATGCTCACATCAACCAAGAGACCATTTTACCCAGTCAGCCTGGGAAGAGAGAGGCCTACTTTCAGCCCGACCACAAAAATTATAATTATCAAATCTTGAGATAATTTATTCCAGTGGGGAATAAATGCTCTTGGGTCAAAGAGTCATCTCCCCATTCTTATGGACTGCAAGAGTGCTTCTCTCTGTAAGCTGTACTCCAAGCAGAGAAATGTCTTTTCAGCATATCCTTGAGTTAAATCAGCACATCTGTGCAAGAAGCCCAGGGAGACATGAGGTACCGCTTTGCCATCCTCGTCACATTCTCTCGCAAATATATCCCTAGTGAGGCCTGAGAGCCCCACAAAACTGCTCTTGCAATCAGCGTGCAGTGCCAATGGAATCTCTGTCATTAGAAAGAAGGACTTTCTCATTTCTAACCAGTTCTGCATCCGAGGCCCATTCTGGGTGGCATGTCTTTTGTCTTGAGGGAAAATGGTATTAACTTAGGAACACCAAAGGCAGATTTCTGGGTCTGCTGGCAAATCTCAGTTTATGCTAAGTCTGGCCACAAAATTGGCTCACATGCTCTGGGCAAAGCATCCCTGAGGCTTATGTGTTTCCTTTGTAACTTATATGTGTTTTTATCCATACAACAACACAAGGGTATGGTTTACTCTTAGAATCTGCAGCCAAATGTGCAGCTGGGTATGTGAGGTCTGGGAATGCAACAAAACTCCGGCCTCCCCTCATTATCCACTCGCTCATGAACTGGAGGTTTCCCGTGATGCCTTGTTGATTGGTGTGTGATGCTGTTTATTTTCTAAGAAGGCATAGGGCTGTTGTCTTTTACCTAGTGAAAAGATGATATAATCTTATATCACTGTCAAGAGACTGAAATAATTTAAAAGAATTTTCTTCATAGCCAAACAGTAGTTCACATACAAGATAGAAACAGTCTACCAAAGACTATAAAAGGCAAAAAAACAGGGCTTCCCTGGTGGCGCAGTGGTTGAGAGTACACCTGCCGATGCAGGGGACATGGGTTCGTGCCCCAGTCTGGGAAGATCCCACATGCCACGGAGCAGCTGGGCCCGTGAGCCGTGGCCGCTGAGCCTGCACATCCGGAGCCTGTGCTCCGCAACGGGAGAGGCCACAACAGTGAGAGGCTCGCATACCGAAAAAAAAAAAAAAAAAAAAGGCAAAAAACAGTATTTCCAAAGGCTTGGATAACTTCTAGTATGAATACCTACGGGGCTGGGGGCGGGGGAAAAATGCTGAGATAGAAAGAAGAGAAAGAACAGTGAAGAAAGTCAACTGTTGGATGAAATCCAGTTCCTCAATCCCTAGACTCAATGAAAAGAAAGAAAGAAAGCCCCCCTATATCACTCTGAAATGACTGACCCAGCCAACAAGGATGTGGAACTCATAGACTTGGAATAAAATCAAATTGTC
The DNA here is from genome assembly GCF_964165515.1 of Mesoplodon bidens. Classification (NCBI taxonomy): domain Eukaryota; kingdom Metazoa; phylum Chordata; class Mammalia; order Artiodactyla; family Ziphiidae; genus Mesoplodon; species Mesoplodon bidens. Next base: position 54,204,183 of record NC_138166.1, read on the forward strand.
TTCTGGAAAGATTGGATTATGGCAAAGAAATCTTCTGAAGGGAATGATTAGCTGGAATAGGATAGTGATTCTCCAGAACAAAAGAAAAACTTGCCTGACTTCTCAAAAGAAAAAAGCCAATAAGCACACAATGGATGTGCAGCTAGCGAATGGCTGTCTACAAAATGCCCAGAACTGCATGCCCAATTATTTCACCAGTATTTTGTGGCTTTCTTGTAACCCACTGTTCTGAGGGCAGCAAACACAGGGCAAAGCATTTTACAGATAGATGATAATGGCTTTCAGTGTTTCTCAAGTTGACTCAAAGCCCATACTGTGTAAACTGCTAAATAAAAGCCCATATGTAATTCTGAACCTCTTGCAGGCCCTGAGACTCTGTGTGCTGGTAATAATTACAGAGACTGGATAATTAACTTCTGACATAAAAAGGAATGAAGGTGAGAAAAGAAAATGCAGACCTTATCAACTTTTACTTAAGGCAAGGGCACAAATTGACATAAACCCTGAGGCATTCATTTGGGAAAAAAGCACTAGAGCTTTTCTCTCCAATGCTTCCCTATAAGAAAGGGAAGAAATTTCTCCACGTTCACACTACTATTCTTTTTTTTTTTTTCTTTTTTTTTGTGCAGTACGCGGGCTTCTCACTACTGTGGCCTCTCCTGTTGCGGAGCACAGGCTCCGGATGCACAGGCTCAGCGGCCATGGCTCACGGGCCCAGCCGCTCCACGGCACGTGGGATCTTCCTGGACCGGGGCATGAACCCGTGTCCCCCGCATCGGCAGGCGGACTCTCAACCACTGTGCCACCAGGGAAGCCCCACACTACTATTCTTTTCCAATATTTCCCAGTGTTACATTCTTATTCATTTAAATTTGTTTTGACAGTCTTTCCTTATCAGTCCTAAGATTCTTTAAAGAAGACATAGGCCCATGGCACATGAAAGCATGGAGTGTTACCACTCCCTCTGGAAGAGAAGATTGGCTTGGCCTCTGCCTATAGTAAGCAGAAAGGCTGAAATGGAGCCCTCTGCAAAATACAGAGTGTTGAAGAGCTGTGGCTTTCATTGAAAACAAACAAACAAACAAAAAACTGAAAAGCCTGGGGAAAAAGCACTAAAGTTTGCCATATGTCCAGGGCTCTAAGGGGGGATCAAAGTAAACTCATGAGACATCAAACCACAGGCAGGCAGGGTCTCAATCTACACTAATTACACAGTAAGGCATCCTGATGACAAGAAATTAAGATACAGACCTCTCCACAACCAGTGAAAATGTTAAGGCTCTGGAGCAAGCAGCCACAAAAGTACTCTAGGAATATTTTCACATCCAAGATCTCAAGGGACTCCTGTGGGGAAAAGTTGGTCAGCTTAAGAGGAACTCAGAGCAAAAATTTTAAATCTCCTAAGAAAAGGTAGTGCCATGAGGGACAAAACAGATTCCCCTGAGAAGTTGGCCCCTGAGAGCTGAAAAAGACCATAAAATAAACTATTTAGAATTATTAAGAAACTAAAACAATAACTAGAAACTATGAAAAAAGTTCCAGCTGAGCTTTAATAACTAAATAGAAATTCTGTGAATATAAAAATTGTTATTATAATTTAAAATTCAATAGATATCTATAATCTTCACAGCAAATAAGGAAATATATATTTTCATAAGTGAAAATAACAACCAGGTAGAAAACAAAATGCAGTAAGTGACTCCATATGGAAGAGCGTTGAAAAAGATAAAATACCAATGAATAAATGTAAGAAATGAACAAGACCATTATGAAAAAAACCTTAAAATGCTACAAAAAGACACAAAAGAAGACAGAAACAAATGGAAAAATATACCATGTTCTCTCCTTAAAGAAATGTATAAATTTAACAATCCCTAAAAGTTTTTTTAACTAGATAGGTACATCTTTTAAGTTCATATAGAAAAATAATCAAATACAATAGTCAGGAAAAAACTGAAAAAAAAGATCAAAGGGGGGATTAGAATTATCAGATATTAAAACATTTTATTAAATACCAATAATCAAATCAGTATTGTAGTGAGACATTAATAGACCAGTGATATAGAAAAGGAAATCCAGAATAGACCCAAATACCTATGGTAATTCACTATATGATAAAGATTGAGTCTCATGCCAGTGGAGAAAATAGATTAATCAATAAAGTGTTGGGACAATTCAGTAGCCATGTGGAAAAATAAAGTTAAATATGTAATTCCTACCTCACACTAGGGTAAATTACACATGGAACAAAGAATTAAATATTTTTTCAATGAAGTGACAAGTAGCAAGAGAAGACATGGGAGAATTATGTTGTAAGGTCATTTTATCTGTGACTCAAAATCCAGAATCTACATGCGATAAGGTAGATTTTCATGTACATTTTGGATTTTGAGTCATAGATAAATTTAATTAGTCAAAAAAATTTTTAAATATTTTTGGAGATAAAAATTATAAGTAAAGTCAAAAGACAACTGAAAAATCAGAAAAGTGATTTTCAAGTCATATTAGAGACAGAGAACAACCTCCCTAATACATAAAAGAGTCTTAGAATTGATAAGGAAAAGAACAACTCAATATAATAATTGCCAAAAGATATGAACAGAGTTCACATAAAAATATTGGCTCTCAAACATATAAAAAAATATTCTCAGTTCACTTAAAATAATAGAAAATTAGGATAGAAATACACTTAGAAAACTTTTTCACTTGTCAGATTGGCAAAATTTCAAAAGTTTGATCACACTTCAGTAAGACTGTGAAGAAATAGGAACTCCATGCATTTCTTGAGTGAAGTAAATTGGTACAACACCTAAGGAGGACAATAAGACAGTATCTATCAAATTACAAATGAATATACCCTTTGACTTGACAAATTCACTGCCACACATTATTACACATGTAAGATCCATGTGTAATAGGAAAAGTAAGGAAACAGTCCAAATATCTACCAATAGGGGCTGGTTAAATAAAGTATGGTACAGGTGTATAATGGAATAGTATGCAGCAGGAAAAAATAAATGAGACTTTTCTGTATACCACTGTAGAAACATCTACAAGCTATACTGTTATGTGGGAAAAAAATCAATATACAGAACAGTGAATAAATATGCTAACTGTGGTGTGTCAAGGGGAAAAAGGGATGGAAGTCTAGTGAAATATCCATGTTATATTCAAATATGCATACAGAAAATCTGGAAGCAGACATATTTACCAAAAATAATAGTTACTTTTGAGGGGATTGGCTATTGAGGATGGAAGAGAGACTTTTCACTATATACCTGTTAATACTTTCTGGGTTTTGAAAAATGTGAATGTATTACTATATTCAAAAAAACTAAATTTAAAAATGTACATAAATGTGTAAACTCAATAATAATTAATAAAAATTAAAATTCAAACAATAATATACTACCTACACCTATAAAATTAGGAATTATTGTTAATGACAAACCCCCAGTTTGGCAATGGCCTAACAGAAAAGAGCAACCATATATATATATATATATATATATATATATATATATATATATATATATATAGAACAGCAATCATACAAACTGGTACATTCTTTCTTTGGAGCAATTTTGTCAAGATCTTAAATCTTTGTATGTCTGGCTCATCAGTTAGATTTCTGGAAATGTAGCCTAAGGAAGAATAATATACACATGGATTAAGATTTATTTACAAGAACATGATGGGGGGAATGGAAATTGAAGAGGTTAGGATCCAAAGGATGCTTCAATTTTATCTATAACATTTTACTAAAAGTAAAAGAAATATGAATTAAATACAGTAACATGGCAACACTTGTTAAATCCAGGTACGAGGTATCTAGGTATTTGTTATGTAAGTCTCCCTACTTTCCTGTATGGGTTTGGGTTTGTTTTTAACCTACTACACAAAATTACCCCTGTAAGTGAACAATATGACTTTCTTAGTATCTATAAAAAGAAATTTTGCTCCAGGATGACAACACCTATGACATATGCATACTTATACCTTACTTAATATTGCATGAATATCTCTGAAATATTAAATATAATATGTAACACACAGAAGTTTTGACTTTAAGCGAAGAGAAACTACATAACTTTAAATTTATGGAGAAGATTAGAGGTGACCTAATGATATACATCTCAAACACTGGCGAACATCATCAAGAGTTTCTCTGAATTCCCAGGTCCAATATCTGATCCATAAAATCTGGTTCTCCAGGAAGATGGCTAGGCAATAAATTTAAAATTAAACTCTATTCCAAAGTCTGAGGTTCACTGGTTGAAGGCATAAAATAATGCTTCCTAAAGCATGGAACAGCAGCCTGCCTCCAGTGCTTTAGAACATTACAGATTCCTCAATGCTACCCAAGATTCTTTTAATCTATCCCTCTGATGTTGGTGCCCTGGGAATATGCATTTTAGCAAGCAACTTGGGTTATTCTGATACAAAGTTTTAGAAACACTGGTATAGATCATTGATGTGTTTTTCTTTGTCACTTAGAAAGAACTGTGTTCAAGATACAGCTGGAGGGATGAAGGCTAAGTAGAAGGCAAGAACTGATTAAGTGCGCAAAGGTGTTTCCAAAGGAGGTTATAAAATTTACTACTGTGGAAATGCTGCAAAATGCAGTCTTGCTTGGTAGCAGAAGGCTAAACTAATGACCTCTGGAAAGCTTGCATAGTTCTATACAGTTTTAGATAAATTAAACACCCAAAGGTAAAGGAGAATAAGAAATTGAATAGGTTTTTGGATGATGAGTTAATAATATAATAATGGGCTAGGCAGGGACAATTTTGGTGTTCCTTTGAAGCTTCGCAATGAGTTTTCAAAAACTTTAGGACTGAAGGAGTGTGTGAGAGCAAATGTGGTATCTTAACCTTCTTTAGTGACCCCTAAGGGATAGTAGGTGAGCAGAATACATGCTTTTCTTTATTTCAGCTGTACAATCTCCCCGGCCTGAGCTGATTTTGCCATTGTCATCTTGCCTTTCCCTGAGCATTACCTCAGGTTCCAGGCAAACAGAGTATACACAGCCAGATGTAACACACACACACACACACACACACATTCAGAGCTTTCTCATGAACACAATTTCTACCCAAATAAATCTAAATGGCCTGAAATTGAGAGAAGGAAGATGTTAACTTTCATTAAGCTCAGAGTCAAATTTTTTGCAGCCCTCCTGTGAATGTATAAAAGAGTTATCAATTTCAAGCACCCCCTTCACCCCTTCAAACCTCACAGCATCCCACATGTCCGCATGCACACACACATGCACACATATTCATACACCAAGAAGCATGTTTTTTAAAAAAAAGAAAAGCATTGCACTGTACTGAAATAACCAACTACACATCCCTTCCCACCCAACTACTTTTAGTTTCGGAGTCCGAAAGTAAGAGTAAATTGTGTCATAAAGGAGAGAAGGCTGGACTTAGAATTGCAGCTCTGAGTTTAAATTCGGATTCTAACCTTTACTAGATATATATCACTTATACCTTATGGTGTGTGTGTAGCAGCTTTAAAATGCATTCAATACACGGTTATTTTCAAGAATAAGTAAAGTGGAGCAAAAATAAAATAAAAGTAGGAAACGAAATAAAATTCACAGTCAGATCAGCATGCAAATAATGTGTCACTATTGCCTTAATCTTTTGTTATTATGGGCCACAAATTTGGTTCCAAACCTTCTGGCAAGCAAGACAAGTGAAAAAGCATGCTCAGTTACATAACTTACAGGGTCCATAAGACTTAAACACAGTTATTCATGAGAAGTGCAACTATTACTAACACTGAGTCCAGTGAGAAATTTTTCCCATTGGGCTTTCATAACAAGGACCAATGCAGTAAATAATGTCCTCCAAATAGCCTTAGAATAAATGCAAGAATGCGTTTCTTATCATGGACCTCAGGTACCTCAACATAAGCCGAAAGTACAATATCCCCAAAGCAAAATGCTGTAAAACCAATTCTACAAAAAAGAATAAATGACGTGTTATGACCAGTCCCATGATGGGGGCTTAAAGTTTCTGGAGAGGAAGTCACACATGGGCAGAAAATAGGCCACATCCAGCCCATAAATGTATTTTATTTGGGGTTGTATTATTATTATTGTTGTTGTTGTTATTGTTATTATTACTGTTTCCCACATTTAAATTGGGAGTTTCAAATAAGATCCAATTCCAGTGTGTGTCTGATTTGATTTATTAGGTCTTGACCCACTGGCAGCCCATTTCAATTTGAGGAGGTCACTGGAAGCTGAAGAGCAGCTATCCTGTTACCCATTGTCCCCTCTCTGCCACCTCAGTCATCAGCTCTGCCTGCTTCGTCCCTGTAACTCACACTAGTTTGAAACTCCTCACCTGGAGGAATAGAGGATATTTTCCTCAGACAGTACAGCATCAATATTTCTCTCAAAAAGCTTCCACTAAGTACTGAGCAGCAACAAAATTCACTGTGGAGCCTTGAGCAAGTGATTTAATCATCTCTGACCCCCCATTTCCTCCTCTTAAGAAAGGAATTAAAACTACACACCTCTCAGAGTTTTAAGGATTAAATGAGGCGAGTTCCGGGAAAGATGGCGGAAGAGTAAGACGCGGAGATCACCTTCCTCCCCACAGCTACACCAGAAATACAGCTACATGTGGAACAACTCCTACAGAACACCTACTGAACGCTGGCAGAAGACCTCAGACCTCCCAAAAGGCAAGAAACTCCCCACATACCTGGGTAGGGCAAAGCAGAAAGATTCCCCCACAGAGGATCGGTGTCGACCAGCACTCACCAGCCCGAGAGGCTTGTCTCCTCGCCCGCCGGGGCGGGAGGGGCTGGGAGCTGAGGCTCCGGCTTCGGTCGGAGCGCAGGGAGAGGACTGGGGTTGGCGGCGTGAACACAGCCTGAAAAGGCTAATGCGCCACAGCTAGCCGGGAGGGACTCCGGGAAAAAGTCTGGACCTGCCAAAGAGGCAAGAGACTTTTTCTTCCCTCTTTGTTTCCTGGTGCGCGAGGAGAGGGGATTAAGAACGCTGCTTAAAGGAGCTCCAGAGACGGGCGCTGAAAGCGCGGACCCCAGACAGGGGCGTGGGACGCTGGGGCTGCTGCTGCTGCCGCCGCCAAGAGGCCTGTGTGCCAGCGCAGGTCACTGTCCATGCCCCCCTTCCAGAGAGCCTGTGCAGCCCGTCACTGCCGGGGGCCCAGGATCCAGCGACGCCGGGAGAGCGCACGGCGCGCCTCGGGCTGGTGCAACGTCACGCCGGCCTCTGCCACCGCAGGCTCGCCCCGCCTTCGTACGCCTCCCTCCCCCCCGGCCGGAGTGAGCCACAGTCCCCGAAGAGGCTGCTCCTTTAACCCTGTCCTTTCTGAGCGAAGGACAGATGCCCTCCGGCGACCTACAGGCAGAGGCGGGGCCAAATCCAAAGCTGAGACCCGGGAGCTGTGCGAACAAAGAAGAGAAAGGGAAATCTCTCCCAGCAGCCTCAGAAGCAGCGGATTAAAGCTCCACAATCAACTTGATGTACCCTGCATCTGTGGAATGCATGAATAGACAACGAATCATCCCAAATAGAGGAGGTTCTTGGTGCTGCAGCCAGGAGTCAGTGCTGCGCCTCTCAGGTGGGAGACCATCTTCAGGACACTGGTCCACAAGAGACCTCCCAGCTCCACATAATATCAAACGGCGAAAATCTTCCAGATATCTCCATCTCAACACCAGCACCCAGCTTCACTCAACGACCAGCAAGCTACAGTGCTGGACACCCTATGCCAAACAACTAGCAAGACAGGAACACAACAACCACCCATTAGCAGAGAGGCTGCCTAAAAATCATAAAAAGTCCACAGACACCCCAAAACACACCACCAGACGTGGACCTGCCCACCAGAAAGACAAGACCCAGCCTCATCCACCAGAACACAGGCACTAGTCCCCTCCACCAGGAAGCCTACACAACCCACTGAACCAACTTTAGCCACTGGGGACAGACACCAAAAACAACGGGAACTACGAACCTGCAGGCTGCAAAAAGGAGACCCCAAACACAGTAAGATAAGCAAAATGAGAAGACACAAAACCACACAGCAGATGAAGGAGCAAGATAAAAACCCACCAGACCTAACAAATGAACAGGAAATAGGCAGTCTACCTGAAAAAGAATTCAGAATAATGATAGTAAAGATGATCCAAAATCGTGGAAATAGAATAGACAAAATGCAAGAAACAGTTAACAAGGACCTAGAAGAACTAAAGACGAATCAAGCAATGACTAAAAACACAATAAATGAAATTAAAAATACTCTAGATGGGATCAATAGCAGAATAACTGAGGCAGAAGAACGGGTAAGTGACGTGGAAGATAAAATAGTGGAAATAACTACTGCAGAGCAGAAGAAAGAAAAAAGAATGAAATGAACTGAGGACAGTCTCAGAGACCTCTGGGACAACAGTAACGCACCAACATTGAATTATAGGGGTTCCAGAAGAAGAAGAGAAAAAGAAAGGGACTGAGAAAATATTTGAAGAGATTATAGTTGAAAACTTCCCTAATACGGGAAAGGAAATAGTTAATCAAGTCCAGGAGGCACAGAGAGTACCATACAGAATAAATCCAAGGAGAAATACGCCAAGACACATATTAATCAAACTGTCAAAAATTAAATACAAAGAAAACATATTAAAAGCAGCAAGGGAAAAACAACAAATAACACACAAGGGAATCCCCATAAGGTTAACAGCTGATCTTTCAGCAGAAACTCTGTAAGCCAGAAGGGACTGGCAGGACATATTTAAAGTGATGAAGGAGAAAAATCTGCAACCAAGATTACTCTACCCAGCAAGGATCTCATTCAGATTTGATGGAGAAATTAAAACGTTTACAGACAAGCAAAAGCTGAGAGAGTTCAGCACCACCAAACCAGCTTTACAACAAATGCTAAAGGAACTTCTCTAGGCAAGAAACACAACAGAAGGAAAAGACCTACAATAACGAACCCAAAACAATTAAGAAAATGGGAATAGGAACATATATATCAATAATTACCTTAAATGTAAATAGACTAAATGCTCCCACCAAAAGACACAGATTGGCTCAAGGGATACAAAACCAAGACCCATATATATGCTGTCTACAAGAGACCCACTTCAGACCTAGAGACACATACAGACTGAAAGTGAGAGGATGGAAAATGATTCCATGCAAATGGAAATCAAAAGAAAGCTGGAGTAGCAATTCTCATATCAGACAAAATAGACTTTAAAATAAAGACGACTGGAAGAGACAAAGAAGGACACTATATAACGATCAAGGGATCAATCCAAGAAGAAGATATAACAATTGTAAATACTTATGCACCCAACATAGGAGCACCTCAATACATAAGGCAAATACTAACAGCCATAAAAGGGGAAATCGACAGTAACACATTCATAGTCGGGGACTTTAACACCCCACTTTCACCAATGGACAGATCATTGAAAATGAAAATAAATAAGGAAACACAAACTTTAAATGACACATTAAACAAGATGGACTTAACTGATATTTATAGGACATTCCATCCAAAAACAACAGAATACACATTTTTCTCAAGTGCTCATGGAACATTCTCCAGGATAGATCACATCTTGGGTCACAAATCAAGCCTTGGTAAATTTAAGCAAATTGAAATTGTATCAAGTATCTTTTCTGACCACAATGCTATGAGACTAGATATCAATTACAGGAAAAGATCTGTAAAAAATACAAACACATGGAGGCTAAACAATACACTACTTAATAACGAAGTGATCACTGAAGAAATCAAAGAGGAAATTTAAAAATACCTAGAAACAAATGACAATGGAGACACGACGACCCAAAACCTATGGGATGCAGCAAAAGCAGTTCTAAGAGGAAAGTTTATACCAATACAATCCCACCTTAAGAAACAGGAAACATCTCGAATACACAACCTAACCTTGCACCTAAAGCAATTAGAGAAAGAAGAAAAAGAACACCCCAAAGTCAGCAGAAGGAAAGAAATCATAAAAATCAGATCAGAAATAAATGAAAAAAGCAATGAAGGAAACGATAGCAAAGATCAATAAAACTAAAAGCTGGTTCTTTGAGAAGATAAACAAAATTGATAAACCATTAGCCAGACTCATCAAGAAAAAAAGGGAGAAGACTCAAATCAATAGAATTAGAAATGAAAAAGGAGTAACAACTGACACTGCAGAAATACAAAAGATCATGAGAGATTACTACAAGCAACTCTATGCCAAAAAAATGGACATCCTGGAAGAAATGGACAAATTCTTAGAAATGCACAACCTGCCAAGACTGAATCAGGAAGAAATAGAAAATATGAACAGACCAATCACAAGCACTGAAATTGAAACTGTATTAAAAAATCTTCCAACAAACAAAAGCCCAGGACCAGATGGCTTCACAGGTAACTTCTATCAAACATTTAGAGAAGAGTTCACACCTATCCTTCTCAAACTCTTCCAAAATATAGCAGAGGGAGGAACACTCCCAAACTCATTCTACGAGGCCACCATCACCTTGATACCAAAACCAGACAAGGATGTCACAAAGAAAGAAAACTACAGGCCAATATCACTGATGAACATAGATGCAAAAATCCTCAACAAAATACTAGCAAACAGAATCCAACAGCACATTAAAAGGATCATACACCATGATCAAGTGGGGTTTATTCCAGGAATGCAAGGATTCTTCAATATACGCAAATCAATCAACGTGATACACCATATTAACAAATTGAAGGAGAAAAACCATATGATCGGGCCTCCCTGGTGGCGCAGTGGTTGAGAGTCCGCCTGCCGATGCAGGGGATACGGGTTCGTGCCCCGGTCTGGGAGGATCCCATATGCCGCGGAGCGGCTGGGCCCGTGAGCCATGGCCGCTGGGCCTGCGCATCCGGAGCCTGTGCTCCGCAACGGGAGAGGCCACAACAGTGAGAGGCCCGCATACCGCAAAAAAAAAAAAAAAAAAAAAAGAAAACCATATGATCATCTCAATAGATGCAGAGAAAGCTTTCGACAAAATTCAACACCCATTTATGATAAAAACCCTGCAGAAAGTAGGCATAGAGGGAACTTTCCTCAACGTAATAAAGGCCATATATGACAAACCCACAGCCAAACTGTCCTCAATAGTGAAAAACTGAAACCATTTACACTAAGATCCAGAACAAGACAAGGTTGCCCACTCTCACCACTCTTATTCAACATAGTTTTGGAATTTTTAGCCACATCAATCAGAAAAGTAAAGGAAATAAAAGGAATCCAAATCGGAAAGAAGAAGTAAAGCTGTCACTGTTTGCAGATGACATGATACTATACATAGAGAATCCTAAAGATGGTACCAGAAAACTACTAGAGCTAATCAATGAATTTGGTAAAGTAGCAGGATACAAAATTAATGCACAGAAATCCCTGGCATTCCTATATACTAATGATGAAAAATCTGATAGTGAAATCAAGGAAACACTCCCATTTACCATTGCAACAAAAAGAATAAAATATCTAGGAATAAACCGACCTAAGGAGACAAAAGACTTGTATGCAGAAAATTATAAGACACTGATGAAAGAAATTAAAGGATTAAAACTGGACAGGGACATGTAAAAGTACAAGATTAGATCACTCCCTAACACCATACACAAAAATAAGCTCAAAATGGATTAAAGACCTAAATGTAAGGCCAGAAACTATCAAACTCTTAGAGGAAAACATAGGCAGAACACTCTGACATAAATCACAGCAAGATCCTTTTTGACCCACCTCCTAGAGAAATGGAAATAAGAACAAATATAAACAAATGGGACCTAATGAAACTTCAAAGCTTTTGCACAGCAAAGGAAACCATAAACAAGACCAAAAGACAACCCTCAGAATGGGAGAAAATATTTGCAAATGAAGCAACTGACAAAGGATTAATCTCCAAAATTTATAAGCAGCTCATGCAGCTCAATAACTAAAAAACAACCCAATCCAAAAATGGGCAGAAAAGCTAAATAGACATTTCTCCAAAGACGATATACAGACTGCCAACAAACACATGAAAGAATGCTCAACATCATTATTCATTAGAGAAATGCAAATCAAACTATAATGAGATATCATCTCACACCAGTCAGAATGGCCATCATCAAAAAATCTAGAAACAATAAATGCTGGAGAGGGTGTGGAGAAAAGGGAACACTCTTGCATTGCTGGTGGGAAAGTGAATTGGTACAGCCTCTATGGAGAACAGTATGGAGGTTCCTTAAAAAACTACAAATAGAAGTACCATACGACCCAGCAATCCCACTACTGGGCATATACCCTGAGAAAACCATAATTCAAAAAGAGTCATGTACCAAAATGTTCATTGCAGCTCTATTAACAATAGCCAGGACATGGAAGCAACCTAAGTGTCCATCTTTGGATGAATGGATAAAGAAGATGTGGCACATATATACAATGGAATATTACTCAGCCATAAAAAGAAACGAAATTGAGTTATTTGTAGTGAGGTGGATGGACCTAGAGTCTGTCATACAGAGTGAAGTAAGTCAGAAAGAGAAAGACAAATACCGTATGCTAACACATATACATGGAATTTAAGAAGAAAAAAATGTCATGAAGAACCTAGGGGTAAGACAGGAATAAAGACACAGACCTACCAGAGAATGGACTTGAGGATATGGGGAGGGGGATGGGTAAGCTGTGACAAAGCAAAAGAGAGGCATGGACATATATACACTACCAAACGTAAGGTAGATAGCTAGTGGGAAGCAGCCGCATAGCACAGGGAGATCAACTCGATGCTTTGTGACCTCCTGGAAGTGTGGGATAGAGAGTGCGGGCGGGAGACGCAAGAGGGAGGGCATATGGGAACACATGTATATGTATAACTGATTCATTTTGTTATAAAGCAGAAACTAACACACCACTGTTAAGCAATTATACTTCAATAAAGATGTAAAAAATAAAGGATTAAATGAGATGTTTTCAAAAACAATGAACTGCTAATTACTATTCAAATGAACAATATTATTACCAGAAATTACCCACAATACTAGTTTACCTCATCTTAATCATCAGGGATCTTTACTTTAGGAATATTTTCTTCACCCTGTGACTGTTGGCTTTTCCATAAATCTTTAGTATTTCTGTTACCTATTAGAATAGACCTCACTTGTGCACCACTTCAGATCCTCTTGGTCCACCTCTTACTCCAGCCCCTCCTGCAATAATGAGTTCAATGGAGGTTCAACAAGCTGAATGCAGGTACCACCTGACAGCTCTTCACCTGGTGTCTGTGGGGTATACCTGTATTGCTTCCTACCCCATGGCTTCTCCAATGCAGCATGCGATGCCATCAGAAACCAGCCTGGCACACATCATGCACATCTCAGAAGTTAATGCCCTAGGGATCACCCTTGACAAATGGGTGAATGGGAACTGATAGGTAAATACTCCCCTCTTTGTCCCACAGATGAACAGCTTGGAAACATATTTTATAAAGCTCCTCAGAAAATCCCAGCAAGGATCAAGTACCTCTTTGTCCCACAGATGAACAGCTTGGAAACATATTTTATAAAGCTCCTCAGAAAATCCCAGCAAGGATCAAGTACCAGTCACTCATACCATTTAGTCAATATCAGAGTGACAAAGAACACACAGAAAGGTTGACGAAAAATTCATCCACATGGATTTCACTGTGCATCACTCTGAATATCTTATACCTTGGATTCTACTTTGAATCTCATTCCTGGCGGCAATGAAACAAGTGCTCAGCCTTTCTGGAAAATGATATTTTTCTGCATTTCAGTGTAACAGTAGACATTTCTGGCATTTACCCTAGTCAGATCTAAATCTTCTGAAATTCTGTTGATGAGTATTCTTAGCCTTAGACTGAAAGAAATTTATACCATGAAATTATTGTCATGGTAGCAAAAACAAAGGACATATTGCCTACAACCTTAGCTCTTGATGAAAAGAGTAGCTGTATTTTTTCAACACTTTGAGAATTTCTCAATTTTAATACCAGGAAACATTTTCCCTACAAACAGTGATCTCACATATCCAATGAGTTGAAATGAGCTGATTTCACTGCCCAGTGTCAGCATGTGAGCCTGATCCAGAAAAGACGGTTCAAGAATTATGATAAGTTTCATTGGTAGACATTGGTTATTTCTACTATTATCCCTAGTTCCATATTTCCTTTCATTCAGGGCCTAGGCCAGACCTGCTGGGACACTAGAAGAGAGAAGAAACAAAATTTGTTTATCATAATCTTTTTTCAAGCTAGTCATGGAGTTATCACAATTTTAGCTCAGAAATAGCCTGACTTAACTTCAGGAAGGAGGTGCATCCTTCACTTCGTCTTTTGAAATCTCAGTCACAGAGGATTTGGAAATACAGATTTTTAGCTTTTCAGTTTCTTCAAACTTAAAAAAATGAACTTTAAAAAAATTCACCCCATCAGGAAAAAGAATACCTCACCCCATATATATATATATATATTTATGTATAAAATTATACATTACTTTACTCATACTATGTATACTATAAACAGATACAAAAATAGAAATTATAAATGAAAAATTAATATGAATAAACAATATTTTGAGAGGTTTACTGTGTTTATTAACAGTACTAAACTATTTTCCTCACATTAAAAAATAATAATAATGCCTTAGCAAAGTAAAATAGGGGTGATGCAATCATCCCATAATGTAGTCAAAGAGTGACCTCAAATCATAGAACACGGTAAGTGTCATTTTCTTGGTGTTCATCTGTGTTAGCATTATCTTCAATCTATAGTTTCTTTCCTGAAATATTATTCAGTCATTTAGCCATCTTGTGAGGGTTAGTTTAGTTAAAACTAGAGAATATGATTTGTAACTCTTCTTAATTAGTGCAAGTAAAATGCTGAATGTTGCAATATGCTAAAAAGAAACCAAGAATGGAGACTGTGACCACCAATCCCTTCCAAGTTGTAGAATTTCCCTTGGGCTACATGATTATCCAACATCCAGACAAAGTCAAGATGCTGCAGTCAATTCATTAATTAAATGTGAGTAACCCTTAACTTATTTATTATTACATTATTGTTAGATTTTTTAAACAGAAATGCTCTAATATTTTCCTCCTATATCCCAATGTATCTTGCACATATTGCAGTATATAGTTACTCCTTTTGGAAAGCATGTCTTTAGAGGTCAGTCTAGCTACAAAGTGACAACTCTTTGGTTATATGTTAAATCCTTGGAATCAAATATACATATGTCATTAGAAATGGGTTTTGTTGCATGTTACAGAATGCACAAAATAGAGTGGCTTAAACAAGACAGGGTTTGTTTCTTTTTCACATAAACAAATTTTTGGAGATAAGCATCCAAGAGCTAACTTGGCGTTCCAGGATATCAGGCTCCTTCTGTCTTACTCCTCTGCCATCCACACACAGGCTTCCCCTTCATCATCCAAGATGAATTCTTGGGCTCCAGACATCATATCTATATCCCAATCAGCAATAAAGAGAGATGGATAAAGAAAGACACTTTTTGTAAATTTAACACAACACTCTGATAACATCCCATTGGAGAGAAATTACTCAAACGTCTACACCTAGCTGCAAGAAAGAATCAGTGGTTCTATTATAAAAGAGAACAGCCAAGACTCTCAGTCATAATGCATAAAGATGTATTGATAAATATATAGAGAAACAGAGGAGTTCTACCCTTTTAGTGTCATCTTCTTACTCTACATTTGTGGTCTATCTGGAATAAAAATTTCAAAGACTATCTAGCCAAAATGGTCTATGGACCAGCATGTCTCTCAAAAATATAACAACTCATTTGAAATAATCAAATTCCACAAAATACATTTCTAGTTCTCCTGATTGAAGTCTAGTTTGAGAATTACTGGATTATATTGTAACAAAATACTTTTTTTCCCCTTAAAGCAACTTTATCTGTCTTCTAAGGAGAGAACAGAGCTTTGTTTTAATAGGCCCCTTTCTGAGCTTGTGTGTACAACTTTCCATGTGGGAGTCAGGTCAGAACTGAATTGCTCCATATAACAGAAGGCAAAAGGTAAGGTGAAGGAGGGCAGAGATTAGAATCCAGCAGGAAAGAAGAGGTTGCATAAAAGTGGAGCACTTACTGGGAAATGGTCAAAGAGAGACTTCCCATGGCAGAACCACTAAGAAAGGACTTTGTTTAAAATGGATATTAAGTTGTTTTCTGTGAGGTGCAAGATATAAATCCCCTCTTTCTTCTTGTCTCCTTCAGTAAAATCTACTATGCTTATTCATGCTTTCTTATGACTGAGAGAAACTTGAAGAGGTTCTGAATTCTGTGTCCAGGTGACTTTGGGCTCTAATAGAGACAGAAATTAGAGGACAAGGAAAGATCAACATGAGAATGACAATGATAATGTGAAAATAGAGACCCCTGCATTCTCATTAAAGCCAAATTTATATATGATCAGGTAAACTGATACAGGATTTTCTTACTGTCAATCTTCCCTCTAATAGAACCAGAAATTAAACATAGATCTATTTACATGCCTTGAAGTATGTTTAAATGAAATTTAAAATTTGCATTGAATATTTTGCTTAAGGTTGGAAAACTTTACCACACTGTAAAATTTTTAGAGTTCATTTAAATGAATGAATGTATTATAGTTTAAAGCACTGAATAAGAAACTTCCTATAAATAGAGTCTGACTGAACAAAGCAGAGACAGGAGAATATGGATAGAGAGAAAATGAGGCTGATTCAGGGCAGAAGGGAAGTCCACCTACAGAAGGAAGAAGGCCAGACAGCTCTACACAATTGAACTAGAAGTCTGAAAAGCTCACTAGTCTGTGTGAGACTAGGCTCAGACTGGATCTTGGTCAGGAGAGAGATCACATCCAAGAGAGCTGAAATAAAAGGTCAGCACAGACAGGCCAAGGGCTAGGACAAATGTCCCAATAACTCAGGCACAACATCTGTGCTGACACTATGGGTTGACTAACCCAGCTTTCATCCACAGCACACCTGTCCCATCCAGGGATTGGGCAAGTGGGGATCATGTGACCTACGGCAAGCCAATAAGCTATAAGCAGAAGTTGCTGAGTAGGGATTTCAGGAAAGCTTTCTCAAAGGTAAAAAAGCAAGTGGCCTGTATTTGTCTTTCCCCTTCTCCCTAAAAGGTTAAAGGCACAGCAGCCAACTCACAACCACAAGAGTGAAAAACACACATTAAGGATGGGAAGTCCAGAAGACTGAAGGAGCCTGGAATGCTGAGGATGTCTTTGAGCAACTGCACTATCAATATCCAGACACATTATGTGAAAACAGAAAACAAAAAAAACCTTACCTGCTTAAACCACCCTTAATTTTGTTTTCTGTTACTAACAGGTAAAGAAATTAATAACTGATTCAGATAGAATTTGGAGCCCAAAAGCAGGGTACTGCAAGCAACAGAACCTAAAACACAGAGTTGCCTGAAAGATGGCGATAACAACCGAATACCAAATACCCAGACATTCCAGGCTGCAATGTAGAGACATTTGTCACATGGAGGCAGAACATTTGTGACCCATTCTGGAACACAAACCAGGAGTTCAACACAGTATGTGGTTTTAAACTGGGACTTTTCAGAATGTGGGAAATGATGGTTAGTTCTTGCAATTTTCAGCCAGTTCCTACAAAAACAACAACAACAGCAAAAAGGATAAACTCAGACTAGAGAAAGCCGTTCTGCTTGCACAAGTGGAAAGTAAAACAACATTACTGAGATACACTCTGCCTTCAGCAAGCAATCTAGATTGACTGAGAGTCCCCAGTAAGGATTCTTTCAGGGTAAAAAAGCCAATTACCTCTGTACCCCATATTGAAACCCTTACAAGTTGTAAAGTAGCAACCTTGACAGAAAATGAAGTTGGTAACCCTGGGCTTTCTTAAGCACATTCCATTAAAATTTCTTTGGCAGGAAAAAAAAGAGCTAAGCTCATAGTAAGTTCAGCCATTCTACCTAAGAGGTTATTTCAGATGTCTGCAAAGCAGCAGCCATTAAGCTAATGAGGGTGTTCAAAACACTGAAGCCAAAAGCCAGAAGTTCTAAAGCTTCAAACTTAAACAGATTTGTTGTAGTTCCTCACATTTAAATCTACTGGAAGCAACTAGACTAGAAGCCTACTAGGTTTCTGAGGGAACCAAACTGCCAAAGAAAACCCAAGTCTCACAGGCAATGGCCAGTAACTGTATTACTCTTAGATAATCAATCCCCCGGACTATAAATGAGAACAGGATGCCATACACATAGAAAAATTTGGTGAATAACAAAAGAGAAAAAGGTTTACATTTAAAATGTAATAACATGTTTTTTAAAAAGCTCATTAGAAGAATTGGAAGATAAATTTGAAGAATTCAACTGGAAGAGATTTTAAAAACATAGGGATAGAAAATGAGAAACAGAAAAATAGGAAAATGATAAAGTTCACAGAGTCCAACAATCGAATAATAGGAGAACCAAAAAACAAAGAACAGAGAAGGGAAAAACTATTAAAGAAACTGTTTAGAGTACTCAGAACTGAAGAATGTGTGTCCAAATTAAAAGGACCCATCAAGTTTTCAGCACTGCATGAAAACAGATTTTCACCAAGGCATATCATTGTAAAATTTCAAAACACTGGACACTAAAAGGAGATCTCCCAAGTGTCCAGAGAGGAAAAGCAGATCACAGTCAAATGATCAGGAAAGAAAATAGCTTCAGATTTGAAAATGGAAGCAATGCTTCAAAATTCTTGAGGAAAAGTTATTTACAGACTAGAATTCTCTATCCAGCCCAAAATCCAGTCGAGTGTGTATGTAGAAATAAAGACATTATCAGACTTTAAAATCTAAAAATTTAACCCCATGAACCTGTAAGGTACAAAGAATGAGAGGGAATCAACACAAAAAGAGGAACGTCTGAGGTATAGGACACAGGAAATGCAATACCAAAGAAACAGGAAAGAAATCATATAGCTGAGAATAAAGGGAGATCCCGGGACACCATCTATGTTCCAGGTATAGAAGACCACCAGTCCATACCGGAGTAGTTACAACTCTGGCAAAGAAAGGAGGGTGAATTTGACAGAAAACCTAATAGAAATGAGATAGGAACTTGGAAGACAATTTGAAGTTCAGCTATTGAAACTAAGCAAACAAAGAAAAAAGACAAGTTGGTTTAAAAAAAAAAAAAGATTTTAACCCAGGAGAAACAAAAAATTGTGCCAGAAAGGAAATTAATCATAGTTTAACATGGCTTATCTCTAAAAATACATACTCATAGTAATACAAACAATGAAGACTGAGTTAACCAAAATGATGGTGTAAATATAGTATGAGAATGGAGAGATGAGCACATGCATGCTGGGGAAATAATGGGGGAAAAGAGCTGCATGTTCATATTCCATAGTGGAAGATCAATTAGCTAGAGTGTTTTAGAGATATAGAGATAAATGCCCGAAGAATCAACTCAAAGTATGGAAAGGGGTTGCCTCTGGGGAAGAGGAAATGAATGGAGGGCAGGAGAAATGGGACTACTGTCTCTTTTATTTTATTATTATTATTATTTTTGTCTGTGAAGCCTGCATGATAGACCAGGGATTGAACCTGGGCTATGGCAGTGAAAGCTCCAAGCCCAACCACTGGACCATCAGAGAATTCCCAGGACTACTGTCTTCTTAAACTATGCACTTAGTGACTCCTTAAACTATGTGCATATGTAACTTTGATTAAAAATAAATACATTAAAATTCAATAATAAGAAGCCAAACACTCTAGTAGAAATCAGGCAAAGGGCATTGAGACATTTCACAAAATGAGAAATAACATATAAATAACAATTAACATTTTAAAATATTCTCAGTCTCACTAGCAGTTAAAGAAATGCTATGAGATACTTTTCAAACTTGTATTGAGAAAGATCAACATTAACAATGAGAACCTTTTTGGGTAGGATATGTAGAAACACTATTACACTATTGATGTAAGGAGAAATTGATACAGCTCTCGATAGGGTTCTTTAGTAATATTTACAAAACTCTTAGAATGTTCATATTCTTTCACCCAGTAATTCCAGGCACTGGAATTTATCCTAAAGATATAATAAGAAATGTGGCAAAGATTTATCTACAAGGATGGTCATCACCACTTTGTTCATGATAGCGAAAAACTGGAAATAACTTCATATGTCCAACAATAGCAGTATATATAAATACAGTATAAAATGCAAAATTTCACTTCTATTAAAAATGATGGTGTGGATTATATTGGCCTAGAGAAATGTTCACACGTATTCTACATGAAAAACTAGATTACAAAATAACACACATAATGGGATCTCTTTTTTGTTAAAAATAATTATGCAGTATTGTATAAGAAAAAATCAAAGGATGTACAACAAAATTCTTTGTGCCTCTGTACACAGTATTTCAGGGTTTTTTTAGTTAATACATGCACAACACCTAAAATAGTACCCAACATATAATATGCACTACCCATAAATGTTGGTAATTACTAGCTATCATTACCTGTAGAAAAATTTGAAATTTTTTCTACAATGACTACTTTTTACTTAGGTGTTTAAAACTATAAATGAAAATTTTTTAAATGGCAAGGATCCCAGTAAGGGTATAATTGTCATTGCAACCTCACAAATTTTATGATATCCAGACAGAACCCAGGGAGTCCTATGAAGACCATGACAGTCCACAGAATAAATGATGACTTTGACTTTGAGAATCATAAGTGTCTCAAACATGAAGTCAAGGACTGCCCTGATGATTGCACTGGAAAAGGTAGAGAAACAGAAAAAAGTAGAGGAGAATAAGAAAATAGATGCCTCTACTAGTCAGACCTCTGGTAGGTAACAGATGACACTCTCAAATGGAGTCATGAAGGGCAGTTCATTGAAGCAGCCATTTACAAAAGTGTGGGCAAGGCTTAGGGGAACCAGCAAGGAAAGGTGCAGTGTCCCAAGCCAGAAACAGCAGGCTGCTGCTATTACACTTCAACCAGAGCAATGACAGGAGGGAGGAGTTCCAGCACTCTGAGAAAAGGTCTGTCTGGAGAGGGTCTCTGTCAGGAGCTGTGACTTTGGGCAGAGGGTTACAGCCAACCCACAGAAACTTTGCCGGGGTAGAGCCAGACCAAGGACAGCCACTTCATTCTCCTTACATCCTCGATCATCTGAAGGGGCCTCCCATTGCCCAAACTTAATTAAAAGCCAAAGATCAAGGCAACTCATAGAGGTCATATTCCCTGCAAAGAGTAGCATAGAGAAGGATACAGAGTGCTTCTGGAAGAGCAAATGTAAAGTACTCAACAAACTATCCCATATCAAGGCATGGGTTGTATTAGAAAGGAATGCACTTGTCCCTTCCTCAGCGGTGGTTTTAGCTGCCACCCAATTCTAGCAGGATACTGCAGATCCTGTAAAAAGAAATCTTCTGCCACAGGCCTATTGTTTCTTAAATGCCTGACCTTATTAGCATCCTAAGAGTCACTCCATTTGTCTCCCTGTCTTTGCAGTGAAGATCATTGATACTATTTCAGTATCAAAAAACACACAAAAATCTAGTGGCTTTAAAGCAACAAGGTTTATTAATTGCCCACTCTATCATATATAAGCCAGGCATCTCTACTCAACACTATCACTCAGGAACCCAGCTAATGGAAGACTGTTATCTCAACACATCATTTCCATGACCTCAGAGTTAGGGAAAAAACATGGTGAATTATACAACGGCTCTTAAAGCTTCTTCATGGAAGTTACACACATCAATCACTTCAGCTCACATTTTACTGTCCAAATGAAGTCACATGGCCAAGGCTAAGTTCAAACTGGCAGAGAAAAACAATCCTACTATATCCCAGAGTGAGAGAAATTTCGTTTTTGAGCAGACCCTAATGACTAACATGTATGCTCTATTTGTTCCACCTTATTCTTAGGGGACTGTAACATTGAAAAAGATAAAATAAAACCACACTGTGAGGTCCAAAAATTGTCCTTAAAGTAGCAAAGGTTATAATAATTTATTATAGGCGTCAGCAACCATTTGAAACTAGTGGACCAAACTGAGAGATTTGTTAGAAGCTAGACAGGGTCAAAAGACCTTCACAAACTAGTTCCTCCCTTCAGATTTCTCTTGAATGCAATAAATATTAACACTGTCAGTCATCCTAAGATGCAGCAAATCATGGGCAGAAAATGTGACCTTAAAGGGTAAGCCTTTAGAATAGAAACAGAGGGGTCATATTATTCTCTCTGACTTGACAGGGAGTGGGAAGTGTGGACTCTGCCCCCAGGCAGCAAAGGGACTTTCTTACTCTCTCCAGTTGAAATGTCATTTGGTCAGAGATACCTAACCTGCACACTTTCTACTTAATAGCATCCCTCTCCACCCCCACCTGGAGCTTTCCCTTCTGCTTAATGTGCTTTATCTTCATAATACTTATCACCATCTTATATGCCTCATATTTATCTCTTTCTTCCTACCCACTAAAATAGAAACTTTTAGGACAGGGGTTTTTATATATCCCCAGTGCCCAGAAGAGCGCTTAGCACATAGGAGGTACTTAATAAAGATTTGTTTATTAAATAAATGACTACATGAGAGTTCTACCAGGTGTTTGGAGGGAAGGCTAGCCTTTACCTGCAGGAGGGACTCAGCCACATGATGGGCCTTGGGCTCAGAGACTATGAAAGAATCCATATTGAGGCTCCCATTGTAAGAATTTCCCATGTAAGTCCTCTACGCTGATAACCCCTGCCTTCACTAGGGCCTTGCTAGACATTTTAACCTGGTCTCAATTATTCCGCATATTTCATTCAATGGAGAATAATGAGACTGTAATATGTGCTTCTATTACTCCGTAGGAGACAGCTCTGGACTGCAGCTGGGTCTGCAGCCAATGGCTCCCTTCGCACTGTGGCCATGCTCCTACAACCTCTCTAAACCTGCAGATCCTTCAAGGACCAGGTGAGTCACTGATTCAAGAAGTATTCCCTGGCCCCAAAACTAGGCAGAGCACCATGACTAATGCCGTTCTGGTACCATGTAAACTTCCTCCATTGCACATTTCATACTCAGAACTCTAAGAAGTCAGGAACCAGCTTGTTTGGCTGCCTCTGTATACCTACTGCTTTATACAGTGCTTAGCATGTAGTGCATGATCTGTCAATACATTTTAAATGAAAAGTTAATGTGATGAATGAATAAACGAATGAATGAATGAACGAATGAATGAAGTGGTATTCTGGCAATCTAAAAAAATCCATGTGCACATCAGATAATGTCTATATACTGAAGAAATAGTTCCCGTACATATATGTACTACTATCATTCACATGTGTGGAGATGCTTTTGACATTCATGACATATACATGTATTTAAAAGGGTTACTGAATTAAAAGTAACTTTTTGAAATTGTATATTTTCTCAATTAGTAAATGCTAAAAACACTATTACTATCGTATGGAAATTCCAATAATGTTTTGATTTTTTTAAAAAAGTTATTCTCATACTTGAAGAAATTGGAAAATAGTGAGCTAGAATAAGATGATGAAATTAAATTCACATACAAAAAGGTGTAATACAGGCTGCAAATATACTGTCTCTATTAAGTAAGCGTATGAAGTTTACAGAAAATTAATTCAGTCATGATTTTGACTGCCTCAACATAAATGAAGAAGCAGACTCATGTTAATTCCTCTGACAGACTACAGATTTCCATTTCCTTTAGACAGGAGGCTCTCAGATGCAACACAATTATATTTTCTCCCAATGAATATGACAACCTCCTTCTCACCTCCAACATAGACATACAAACACACAGCAGCAGAGTCTCAGGCAATCTCACATATATTATGACCAAACAAAAACTCTGAAATCTTTTCCTCTATAAAATGAGAGGATCTAGCCAGATAATCTTTAAGGTCTTCTTTTTAGGTTTAAATTTTGCAACTTCCCAAGAAACCTAGCTGCGAAGTTATTTTTACTTTACTTGAGAGAATATATTGATTAAATCAACTATAATATGGTCAATCTAAAGTTATTATAGAGCCTGTAAAAATAACCACACAGATTATTCATGTCCATTATTGCCTTCAGAATAACAGACCGCAGTCTGTTATTCCACAGACAGGTGAGAATATTTCTGCATCAGCTAGCTACTAACAAACTTTAAACTACTATGGTCTGTAGCAGTAAAGCAGTTATGAGCACAAGTCTGGAACCATGCAGATCAAGACTGAAACCTACTTGTCTGTCACTTATAAGCTACTGGTTATTGGACAAATCACTTCAGACCTCTAGGATTATTTCCTTCACTATAAAACGGAGGTCACGATACCTACTTCACAGAATATAACACAGTGCTTATCACTTGGAAAAAACTAACTAAATGGCACATCCATACATACCCACCAGATATATTTTGACCTCATCTAGAGAGGATATAATTGGAACATCTTACCTGGTCAATTCCTCCATTTCTTAGCTATAGACTGTGTTGCTACTTTTGGACCTTGAATTGACTTATAGTCATTTTTAAGTTCCTTTTCAATTATAAGGGCTTGGTTCGAATCTTGTTGATTACAGGATCCTCTTCTAAACACTCAGATGAAAAATGCACTGTGTGCTCTGCATGATCAGCCCTTGCATTTACATCCAGAAGATTCTAAAAGGAAGAGATTCCTTCCCTGGTAGTCTGATACCTTGTAATTAAGAAAAGGAGAAAACGTACTATGGAAGTTCTTAACATAGAAGCCTGATATTTGAATGCATGATCTTAGCGAGGAGACAGTAACTGTGCTCATATTTTGCTAACTTTAAGAAAACATATTTGAAGTCACACACACAAAGGTATGATATAGGCTGCAAATGAACTTTGTCTCTAATGAGTAAATATATGAAGTTTATAGCAGTTGTATTAGTCATGATTTTGATCACTGACTCAGTGTAAACAGAGATGCGGACACATGTGAAATTAAATGCCAAGTACTTATATTTTCATAGGTGATTATTTACTGATCTCTCTCTCTCTCTCCGTCTCTCTCACACACACAGACACACTTTTCATTTCAAGAATTTTCCATAATAGCCCATAAATCTCTATGTTCAGGGGGTTGAAAAATAAAATACTCTAATAGACAATTGTACATCCCAAGGATGTTTCTGCAATTGCTCCACTGAGGTCCTAAATTTTGAAGCCACCACTAGAGACCCAAAGTTACATAAAGGAATCAGGTAAGCGAAATCCTTTTTTTTTTTTTTTTTTTTTTGTGGTACGCGGGCCTCTCACTGCTGTGGCCTCTCCCGTTGCGGAGCACAGGCTCCGGACGCGCAGGCTCAGTGACCATGGCTCACGGGCCTAGCCACTCCGCGGCATGTGGGATCTTCCCGGACCGGGGCACGAACCCGTATCCCCTGCATCGGCAGGCAGACTCTGAACCACTACGCCACCAGGGAAGCCCGTGAAATTCTTTTTTGCAGAAGGCTGTAGCCAGACTACACTCATGGGAGAATCCATCTGAATTCTAACCCCAAGGCTAGAAATGGAAAATAATAGAGCAATTTTTCCCTGAAGGAGAAAGCTTTTGATCCTAGCACCTATAAAATGCTATTGCCTCTGTTCTTTGCAGATTTTGATTTATCCGAGCTCTGAAAGGTCCTGATGCTCCTCTTATCTGCACTACCCGCAGTCCAATGGGCTTTCTTTAATGGGCGAAAGTACTGAAGTGAGTTAAGAATAGATCCCAAGTTTATTTTGAGACCAGTGCCTCTTAGTTTGCTCCCTTTCTAACACATGTATCATTCTACCACTGCATTCTGTTGAACTTTCTAACATTCATACACATTTAATTCCTACACTGGGACCTTGAGCAAGAAAATGTGTGTGTGTGCTGTATTAATTAAATATATTCTAAAGGAATAATCTAGGGTTTCAAATGCAAATATCTCATTCTGAAAAGATCCTCATACTTGGAGAAATTCCATACAAAGAATAGATTGCTGAAGACACTTCATAAATAGCAAAGAAAATGCTGAGGAAAATCAGAGAATTTAAAGATAGGGAAATGAGCAAGTCTGAATTGTTATATTCTGCCTTAAAGAGAAGCTGGTCATTTTAACAGAATGAGAATGTGACAATGTCAGCTGAGTAAAGGGAACTTGTAATAGCACATGGTGAGAAGAAAGGGTAACACTACTAGACAAAAGGAGTATTTTGGAAGAAAATAAAATATTTTGAAGCCACTGATCAATTATCTCAGTCTGCTTAATAGTTGTGCAATTGATCATCAGATCTATCCCACTGGTTAATACAGCTGGATTTTTAAAAAATATTAAAATTTCAAATACTAAATATCCTTAAATATACTAGCTAGATAGAAAATGAAAACAAACTACCACTTTCAGGTTGATTTCAGTGAGAGATAGCATAATAGAAAGGTTGTTTCATTTTAAACATTAATGAATGCATACCATGTTTCACAAGGCTCCTACCTGGTTATTGTCTGGTCTAAATGTAGTATTTATGTCCTATACGATGTATTAGTTGGCTGTATTGTCAATTGATTGGTACATAAGGTACCATATAATTGCATAATGACATATTGACATATTCAGTTACAGTGAGTTATTTCTTACACATCATCTGCAATTTGTGTTACCTAATTGTTCAATTTAAAAACACAGCCATATTTCCATAAATGTATGGTTCTCATCACACAATTTCAAAATAAGATACTACGTACCAACTGTGTACAACACTACTGGAAATATATGTAATGTCTATTTCTATATTGAAATAAATAATGTATGCATATTAAAATGGGTATATCAAATCTACACACCTGAAACTCCATAATGGCAGGTCAACCTAAATTGGACAGAGAACTGATTTGGCATGAAACAAATGGGCCATATCTACATACTCAGTATGTGTACATATAGAACCAGAGCTTTCCACCAAGGTCACTGACCAGAGTCTGCTACATGGAAGCTCTATGAGAACAAAGATTCACAGAACAGACAGAATACGTCATCAATTTCTACACAATATTGTGTATTCAATAATGATCCTATTATAGTTGAAGGTATCTAAAGAATTGTAGTACAATTGCTTTCTTCACATTAGGTTGTCAGTGTAAGTAACATCCCTGAAATGTAGGCTTGTACTTACTGACAAATTTTAGCAATAAATCATGAAGCAAATATTCATATTTTATGTACTTCATGGCAATGGACAGCAGGATACTCTGATTGACCACTCTTTGAAAACTCCAACATTTACCTTCCTTGAAAATAAAGTGAACTCTTCTATAAGTGGGGTGTGCATATGGGGAAACAATAGATGAACATACTTATTGTTTATTCTCTCTGGCAAGTCGTCCATTCAGAAAAGAAAGAAAAAAAAAACTTCTCTCATGGTAGCATTCCTCTATGACAGAAGTTTAGGAATTTAAAATGTAACTTCAGCCTCTCTGGTACCTGCTTTCTACTCTTACCTAGTCTGGCCTTATATCTAGTTTAGGCTCCCCAGCTTCTCCATATCACCCTCACCTCTGCCACTGCCCACCCTCCTGCATGTCTGGACTGTTTCCTATGGTGTGAGTTACCTTGGAGCCATTATTTTTTCATTTATCATTATTCAGAAGGAAACACACTTGTTCGTTTGTAGTTCTCACCACTCATTCAACATATATGTATTTCATGACTGTTACGTGTCAGATACTTTTCTTGTCACTAGGAACACCTATGTAAACAAGAAACGTCTGACTTGTTCTAATGACACTTACAAACGTCACCATTCTACCAGATGTCACAGCAGTGGGGCTAGGTAGGAAGGGAAGAAGACAGGGGAAGTGATGAGTGGAACCAGAACCCCAGGCTCAAAGCTAAGGTGCTGGGGAAAATCAGGCAGTGGTAGAACACATGAAGCAGCCTCCACCCTTTGGATCCACTGAGTTGCCAGACCAGATCTCTAGCACTCAGTGAAAATGAACTTCAGCAGTACCTTTACCCACCCTGGATTTCCAATGTCAAACATAATGCTTAATAGTAGATGTCAAACATCTCTTATTTTTAATTTTATCTTTAAACCACAGCCCAAGAAGGAACTGAGTCTTCAACTTCTTTTATAACTTTCCAAGCTACTCCATTCAGTTCCCCAGGCACAATGGGATATGACACACTTAACTAATTACATTTTTTTATTGGGCTTAGTTGAGAAAAGGCTTGAACTCATCTAGTTTTACATTTATTTCAAGATCCTGAAGTTCTACCTGAAACAGAAATGTCTACTGAGTGCCTGGGTTTTGATAGTTTTTATACCAGGTAACATTTTATGCCTCATGGTTACTTGAATTGAGCTGACGGTTTTATATGTAACAGGAGATACATCCTATACCTAATTTGTGGACCTCCTTTGTTTTGGAATGGTCTGCACTCAACCTGCCATTAAGAACACATTGGTACCCAGAGAGATGAATGGCTTGAGAGCCACATTTTTTTCCCTTATTACAACAAACAACATTAGAAGTTGAGACACGTGAAAAAACATTTGAAAATGTGTGTATACCCATCTCTCCTGCAGGCAAAATGACTAGAAGTGCCTTTAAAATGTCACGAGTAGGCCACTACTTACATTCCCCAAATCATGGGTGTTTTTAAGCCTATGACAAACTATATTTTGAGAAAGTTTTAGAAGCCACTATATTCAAAATTTATCGACAATTCAAACTTAGAATTTACATGTATGAAGTTTTCTAATTTGGGAGCATGATTAAACCTATTGTTACTGTATTTCTAACATTTTATGCTATTATACCAATAACTTACAATATATAGGGCAATAGTACTTCAGAACATTAAATATTTGAGCTTCACACAATATCATTTAGCCAGAACATCCACGTCAAAAGGGGCACAAAAGATCTTTTCTGTTTTTTTCCTTAGATTAACTTTATTAAGGTATAACTTACATTCAATAACATGCATCTATTTTATGTGCACGAGTTCTATAAGTTTTGATAAATGTGTACAACCATGTGATCAACTAATCAACACCCCAACCCGGATATGGAACATTTCCATCCCACCAAAAGTTCCCTCATACTTCTTTGCATTCAATCCCCCAAATCCCCAGCCCCCAACTACGACTAATCTACTATTGCTGTAGATTAGTTTCCCGTGTTCTAGAATTTCATACACAGTAGTTCCTCCTTATCCAAAGTTTCGCTTTCTGTAGTTTCAGTTATCGGTGCTCAACTGGAGGTCCAAAAAATAATAAATGGAAAATTCCAGAAATACACAACTCATAAATTTTAAATTGTGCACCATCCTGAGCAGTGATGAAATCTCACGCCATCCTGCTCTTTCTCGCCCAGGACGTGAATCAACCCTTTGTGTAGCCTACCCACACTGTATATGCTATAATACAGGGGTCCCCAACCCCTGGGCCGCGGACCACTACCGCGGTTAGAAACCAGGCCTCATAGCAGAAGGCGAGTGGCAAGCGAGCGAAGCTTCATCTGCCACTCGCCATCGCCGCACGACCACGTGAACCATCCCCCCCCACCCATTCGTGGAAAAACTGTCTTCCACAAAACTGGTCTCTGGTGCCAAAAAGGTTGGGGACCACTGCTATAATACATGCCAACTAATATAGGGAAAAACATAGAATATATAGGGTTCAGAACTATCCACAGTTTCAGGCATCCACTGGGGGTCTTGGAATGCATCCCCCACGGATAACAGGACTACTATAAAAGGACTCAGGTAGCACATATGCTTAAGCATGGTTACTTTTACTCAACATAATACTGTTGAGATTCATCCATGTTTTTGTCCATAGTTTGTATCCATAGTTTACTCCTTTTTGTTGCCTAGTGGTATTCCATTATATGCTATGCCACAATTTGTTTATCCATTCACCTGTTGACAGACATTGCAGAAAGATATTTTTAGTGGCATTCTGTCATTGTTCTCACCACGGCTGTGTGCAAATGCATGCATGTGTGTTGTAATGGTGTGTGTGTGTGTGTGTTGTAATGGTGTGTGTGGGGGGAGGTGTTTTTTTGTGTGGAGTCTGACATGCGGTGTCTTTGGTCATGTATAAGCTAGAGGGAGAGTGCAGGAGAGGAAGGACTATTTCCAATTACTCTAACTTTGGAGTTTCTCCCCCAAATTAGGCTTCTTGGGAAATTCTCCAAACACTGATTTGCTTATATAAACTAAGAAGCCTTTTTTACTAATGGTGGTTCAGGAGAGCAGCAGTGGATCACTGTGGGCCAGAAGCAAAGCTTGATATGCACCAAGTTCTAACACGGTGATCCCTGGATAATCACCCCTGACTCCCTTCTGACATGGTCACTGGAAAGCATGGCTTATTGCAAAGACCACAGAGCTTCTCCACTACACAAAAGAAGATATAGTATATATGAGCCATAAAAAGAAGGAAATTCCATCATTTACAACAACACAGATGGACCTGGAGGGTATGATGCTAAGTGAAACAGTCAAACAGAGAAAGACAAATACTCTGTTATCATTTATAAGTGGAATCTAAAAAAATAAAACAAACGAATAAATATAACGAAACAGAAACAGACTACTAGATATAGAGAACAAACTACTGGTTACCTGTGGGGAGAGGGAAGGAGGGAGGGGCAAGATAGGGGGAGGAGATTAGGAGGTACAAACTACTATGTATAAAATAAATAAGCTACAAGGATATATTGTACAGCACATGGAATATAGCTAATATTGTATAATAACTTTAAAGGGAGCATAATCTATAACAATTTTGAATCACTGTATTGTTCACCTGAAACTAATATAATATTGTAAATCGACTGTACCTCAATTAAAAAAAAAATTAAGTGGACCAAGGGAACATGACAGGGTCACCAGAGGCATCTGCTACACTTACCTTAACAGACATTGACCATATTATCTCTGCCTTTGCACTTAATCCACATACTGTGGTTAGTAATACTTGTGAAATACTCAAAACTAAGCACAAAGACAACACCTACAATTGACCATGAGCGACTACAGAGACCCAGAGCAGCTACAAAGATAGTTAGTGAACAACTGCCATCACCATCTGTTGGTAGAAATCAAATTGCTGTGCCTTTACTCTGCAGAGTAGCTCCATTTGGATTAGGAAAACTTCATAAATGGAAGTTTGTAAGCAGAGGAACTTCTGTAATTCTTATTGCACAGGCTTTTTTGTGAGGCATAAATAACCTAATTCATGGGAAAGTACTTTGTCTCTTATAAGACATTATATAAATGTTAGTTTTATACGAATTTTAGGGAGGGTTTAAAGCCTCATCTCTCTTCCTAGCCCAGATTCAAAGGCCCACTGTAGCCAGATACCCAGCAGGTGTCCTAGAGTTTACAGAATGCTGTTCTTATTTTTTGCCTCTCCTTGAAACATCCATTCTGTGATTTCCACCTGCTGGGAGTCAAAGTCCCGCGGAGATGTCACCCAAGAAAACAGATTGTTTCCTTCCCTGTGTGCCCTGTGCATCATCACTAAGACAGCACTTACCACATTCTGCTGTGCTTCATTTTAAACATTTCTCTGGCCTCATTCAACAGTGAACTTCTTGGAAGCAAGGACTGTATCTGATTCCTCTTTGTATGCCTAGCATGTAGCATTATATTTGGCATATAGTATGCATTCGATAAATGTTTGTTGAAATTGTTGAATTAATTTGCCATCAAATAACAACAGCCTCCTTCCTATTTAGCTGTGTCTCACAGCAAGCAGCCAGGCCCAGCAGGGTGGAATAGATGAAGGGAATTCATGTAAAATCAATTTCTTTGAGAAGAAAATATACTGTATTCAATGAAATTATTGTTTCAGCTTTTTTGTACATAGCTACAGAGCTGTACATGATCATAATTTTATGTCAAATATCAAGTCCCTTAAGTCATGTGGAGATATATTACTTTTTGGACACAGTACATCACTGTAAATACAATACTATCAATCCTGCAGGAACTAAATCCTGGAGTCATAGAAAGTGAAATACTAACAATTCACCTGGTAATGGCTGGGTCTTATACAATTAACAACAAAACTACAACAAAAACAGAAATTCCTACAAACTTGTAGATACTTAGATAATGTCCATACTCATAAAATGATCAATTTTAAGATAATGAAAGACATCTCTTCCCAAAAAAGAGAAAACCATATGGCTCGTTTGGAAATCAGTAGGCTCCATTCCAATTTAAAAGATCGCAGACCAGAAGACCACTTGGGATGTCTTCAGTGAGAGCCTTTCCTATTTTTCTGAAACTAAAGAGGAACACTCAGGATCAAGCCATGGATCAGAAAAATATGTAATCTTGACTGTGTGATAACACCTCTAAACTGGAGAAAGGCCTTGTTGAAATGAAGCAGCCTAATTGACTTAGAATGCCATCCAAGTGTAGCTAGTTTAATGTAGCCAGGCTATAGATTATGCTTTCTTCCCAGGAGATGAAAACAACTGCCAAGTAGAATTTAGAAAACTTAAAAAAAAATGTCCTTTTGAAGTTCAGCGATGGTCTGCTCTGCACAAGTATCTAGGATTTGGCTAGCTCATGCAGTATCGTTTAAATACAAGCAAAGTCAAGGGCTACGGAGCAAAGAGTTGTCCCGCCTGACACAGAGTTGGGACCCCACCTCCCCACCTTCATCAGCTGCTCAGAATCCAAGGTCCTCTAATGAGGTGGGGTCAATGGGAAGCTACTGCTCCCTGCTCACTTCACTCCATCTTCCAAACCTCCCTACACAATCTGCCGACCTTGCTCACACCCCGGTCCCTTCCAACGTTCAGCCACTGGGCACGCTAGTCTCCAGCTGGCATTTACTAATGCGCTACTGCCTCAAAGATAACATTTATGTTTAACAGAGGTTTTTCTGGAGACCAGGAGGAGTCATTCCAATGGTGGAAACTGACAGCTCCATGTTGAGCCTGTGAGGAAGTTATTTTCCGACAGTCCTTTTAGCACCTCCTGGGTCACACCATAAACAGTCCGTCCCTCTCCCTTCTCCCAGGGGAGGGCCTGTTGATCAGCCAACAGCAGGATGAAGGTTCCCAGGTCTTGATGACTTTCCAGGAGCACTCTGGGGGCTCCTATAATACTGACCACATTTCCTTGTCCTGAGTCTCCTTATTACTTTCCTCCCATGCTCCTTGTAACCCATTCATGAGGAAAGAGTGAAATAGCTCCTGAAAACTTGTTAATAAGTTACTGTCATGAGTCTGCCAGTAAAATTGACATGTAATAGTTTGTTGTTGTTGTTGCTATTATTTTCGTAAAGTAGCATCAGGAATGATTTAGGGACAAGGGATACAGACTCCCTCATTTTCCCAGAGGGAAAAAAAGGAATTTATTTCCTTGAAAATAGAACTATTTAGAAAATGTTATCCAAAAAACAGAAAGAAATTTGGGAGCAGGGATTATCCCTTTTTGCGGGGGGAGGAGGGATTATCTGTTTTTTTCTCCCTGAAATCCCTGAAATCCTATAACTGAAAAGTTGTAGCTCACTCACCGCTCTGGTCCTGTTCTTTGCATCTATTTAAAATCTATCTTTTCTCTTTCTCTCCAACTGCGTCTGCTTTCTCCACGTCATCTTTTAGAACTTCCTGAAAAGGTCAGTTGGGAAATGGAGTTCTGGGACCAGGAGGAACAAGCGTACCCTTTACAGAATGTTTGCTCAGGCCCAAGGCCCCAACACATGTGCCCCTTCCACAAAACAGGTGGGCCTTGCTTTGCCTGTGGTTAGAAGAATGCTGAAAAGAATGTCCGTAAATGTGTAATTAAAGAGATTAGAAACACCCCAAACTCAAACACAGAGAAACAGTTAACCCCCTCAGGGAAAAAGAACTCTGTGATTACTTTTTGCTGAACTGAAACTAACCAACTGCATTCTAACCTTTCAGGAAAAAGACTAAATAGAAGACAGATAGTCAACACAAACGTGGAAGGAAAAATGAGACTTGAAGAAACTCGAAGACCCCAAGCGGACACCGTTTCCCAGCACTTTCCAGGTGAGGAATACTCTGCATGTGACCAAGAGGTGCATATCAAGCTAGCTGGGTGGTGGGAATTGATTTATCAAGCCTTACACTGGCCTGGAATAAATACTTCCCTTTTTCTCTGAAGCCATGACCTCAAGTATTCATTTGATAATAAAACTGAATTTTCTAGGTCCCTCAATACCAGGAAAGTAGATGATCTGGATAAGAGACAGGCCTTCTATCATTGGAAAAAGTTACCATTCCTTGAATACTAGTAAGTTAGCCATAGGGTTTATACATCTTCCCATGCAAGCTGGGTTGATTTACATCTATCACCATGATACTGTGACTGTGTTCACATAGTTCACAGCCAAGCACCACACACCTATAACTTCCCCAACAAATAAAAATAGCTATCATTTAACTCATTCTTACCATATGCCAGACATTCTCTAAGCAATTTATATACATCAATATATTTTACCCTCACAACAGCCCTATACAGTAGGAATTATTATTAGCCCCATTTTACAGATGAGGAAAATGAGGAACTTGCTTATGATTACACAGCTGGTGAGTGGCAGAGTCTGGCTCCCAATCCTGTGTCTTTAAGCCCTATATGATGCTCCCTTTTAAAGTGGTCTGTGCCCCAGTAGCCCTTGTCTGGGCCTCTAGCCAGTCTACCCAGGTGATGCCTCATTAAGTTAGGCAGCAGAATTTTTAAATAAAGTGCAATTTATTAAGTTTTGAATGAATATTGTAACTGATATGTAGCAAATAAAACTTTTTCACATGTTTCACTTGGTAATATTTGATACTTATTCAAGAATATATGTAGCATTGTAAGTTATAAGCATAATCATCAAATGAGTATCTGTGAATTCCCACACCAACTTAACTACACCATAACCTTCACCATTGTATCCACCTGCTTGCTACATCTAGATCCTATCCTCAAATCCATAGTGAAGAAATCACTATGCTAAATTTTATGCTTATGGTTCCTATCTTTCTTATTATGGTTTTACCATATATATGTATATGTATTTATCAAACTTATGTACATATACATGTTTTTGAGCTCCATGAAAACAGTATTGCATCACATGTACTTCTTATTTTTCCAAACTTATTTCCAAGTTTCATCCATGTTGTTACACGTATTTGTAATACATTCAGTTCACTGATTTCCCATAACTGTTCCCCAGTCTAAAAGTTAAGTTACAGGAGATTTAAAAACAAGTTTACTCCTTTATAGAGATTCTACAATGGAGCTATAACTTGAGCTGATTCTTAAAGGTAGTTGGCTTGCTGGAATGGAAAGGAGGAAGGTGAACACTTGAGGAAAAGAAGAGGACCATGAGAAAAGTACAAAGGCAGGAACATTCAAGACGTGTTCAGGTGAAAACACATGTTTTGCTTACAACAATATATTGAGGCCAATGAAAGATTGCTATCCAAGGAGACTGAGAAGGTATAGAGAGATGGGAGGAAAACAGGGAATGTGTGATGTTTTAGGAGCAAAGAGAGGTATGGCTCAAAAAATAAAGGAGATGACCAACTGAGCTGAAAACTGCTGAGGAGAGAAAACTTCCCCTTGGATTTTTTAACACCATCATCAAGCCACCTATTTAACATTCAATTCATCTAATGCCTCCTGTTCTAATTCCATGGTCACCCAATCACTGTCTGATTAAGAACTGATTTTCCATGTAACTCTGCTGGTAGAGGGAGAATTCATCAAGAACAGGACTTCAAGTATTTCTAGCCCTTCTGTTAAGATATCTTATGATAAATTAATAAAGCAGTTTCTGAATACGAGTTTGCATCCCATATGTGACTACAGGGGTGTATTAGTCTGCTTAGGTTGCTATAACAAAATATCATAGTCTGGTTGGCTTAAGCAACAGACATTTATTTCTCACAGTTCTGGAGGCTGGGAAGCCCCAGATCAAGGTACCAACCAATTCAGTTCCTGACAAGAGCTCTCTTGCTGGCTTCCAGCCTCTTCTCTGTGTCCTCCCATGTTGGAGAGAAAGCAATCTTCCTCTTTTTTTAAAGCCCCTAATCCCATCATGAGGGCTTCACCCTTTGTGACCTCATCTAATGCTAATTACTTCCCTAATGTCCCTTCTCCAATACCATCATATTGGGGGTTAGGGCTTCCACATATGAATTTTAGGAGAATACATATCAATCCCCAACAGGGAGAAATGTGGGTGTTCCCATGTGGCTATGACAGTTTCTTGTAATAAAAATAACACTGCTTACTGGTAAGAAAATCACAGATTACAAAATTTCAGTTTCCTTTTCTTGACTCTAATAATGCTTTCTTTTAAAACTAAAAATCAACTGTAAGATCTAACTATTTACTTCCTTAATGAAATGTATTCTTCTTGGTTTCAACAATCGGTGAGCAAACTTTACTTCAAAATAAACAATCTAGTCTTCAGAATATGTGCTCCCATAATCACACATCACTGTGCTCGTTCTAATTCTTGACTTTGTTAAAAGGATGTAATATCACCCATGTCTTGGTTTCCAAATAACTTCTCCCACTAAAAAGAACGATGAGTCCTTGGAAAAATGGCTGAATCCCAAGGCTGGAATCCAAAATGCATCTGGAACACCTTCTTATGCCAGAAAAAAGAAAGTACTCAAAAAATTATGATATTTACCAGAAGTTACAGCCAGCTTGATGGGACTCTGCTCAAATCTAGGATAATTTTATCATCAAAATAAATACAACAAAAACCTGCACACAGATGTTTATAGCAGCTTTATTCATAACTGCCAAAACTTGGAAGCAACCAAGATGTCCTTCAGTAAGTAAATGGATAAATAAACTGTAGAACACCCAGAAAATGTAATACTACTCAGGACTAAGAAGAAATAAGCATGTTGATAAATTGTCTATATTACCCAAAAGCTATTTACAGATTAAATGCAATCCCTATCAAAATTCCAAAGATATTTACAACAGAAATAAAACAATCATAACATTTGTACAGAATGACAAAAGACCCCAAATAGCCAAAGCAATCTTGAGAGTGAAGAACAAAG
This sequence comes from Mesoplodon bidens, assembly GCF_964165515.1. NCBI lineage: Eukaryota > Metazoa > Chordata > Mammalia > Artiodactyla > Ziphiidae > Mesoplodon > Mesoplodon bidens. The sequence goes on from NC_138166.1 coordinate 54,241,301, forward strand.
GTGGAGGCATCTCACTCCCTGACTTCAAAGCTATAGTAATCAGAATAGTATGGTACTGGCATAAAAACAGACACATAGGTAAATGGAGCAAAACAGAGAGCCCAGAAATCAACCACACATATATGGTCAATTAAATTATGACAAAGGAGCCAAGAATATGCAATGGCGAAAGGACAGTCTCTTCAATAAATGGTGCTGGGAAATTGGACAGCCACATGCAAAAGAATAAAACTAGACCACTATCTTACACCATACACAAAAATCCACTTAAACTGGATTAAAAACTTGAATGTAAGACCTGAAAACATAAAACTCCTAGAAGAAAACTTACGGGATAAGCTCCTAGACATTGGGGTTTGTGATAATTTTTTAGATTTGACACCAAAAGCAAAGGCAACAAAAGCAAAAATATAACAGTGGGACACATCAAACTAAAAAGCTTCTGTACAGCAAAGGAAACCATCAACAAAATAAAAAGGCAACCTACCAAACTGGAGAAAATATTTATAAACCATATATCATATAAGGGATTAATATCCAAAATATATAAAGAACTCATACAAATTGATAGCAAAAAACAAATAATCCAACTTAAAAATGGGCAGAAGATTTGAATAGACATATTTCCAAAGAAGATATACAGATGGCTAACAGGCATATGAAAAGATGCTCAACATCACCAATCATCAGGAAGATGCAAATCAAATGACAATATCTCACCTCACACCTGTCAGAATAGCTATTATCAAAAACACAAGAAATAACAAGTGTTGTTGAGAATGTGGAGAAAAGGGAATCTTCATGCACTGCTGATGGCAATATAAATTGGTGCTGCCACTATGGAAAACAATATGGAGGAGCCTCAAAAAATTAAAAATACTACCATATGATCCATCAATCCCACTTCTGGGTATATACTGAAAAAAATGGAATCAATATCTTGAAAAGATATCTGCACCCTCATGTGCATTGCAGCATTATCCACAATAGCCAAGACATGGATACAGTGGATGAATTGCACCAGGTGTCCACCAGTGGATGAATGGATAAAGATATATATGCGTCAGGCTTCCCTGGGGGCAGAGTGGTTAAGAATCTGCCTGCCGGGCTTCCCTGGTGGCGCAGTGGTTGAGAGTCTGCCTGCTGATGCAGGGGACACGGGTGCGTGCCCCGGTCCGGGAAGATCCCACATGCTACGGAGCGGCTAGGCCCATGAGCCATGGCCACTGAGCCTGTGCATCCAGAGCCTGCGCTCACAACGGGAGAGGCCACAACAGTGAGAGGCCTGCATACCGCAAAAAAAAAAAAAAAAAAAAAAAAAGAATCCACCTGCCAATGCAGGTCTGGGAAGATCCACATGCCGCGGAGCAACTAAGCCCGTGTGCCACAGCTACTGAGCCTGTGCTCTAGAGCTCGTGAGCCAAAACTACTGAGCCCACAGGCCAAAACTACTGAAGCGTGCGTGCCTAGAGCCCATGCTCCGCGATGAGAAGCCACCGCAATGAGAAGCCCGCACACCGCAACGAAGAGTAGCCCCCACTCGCCACAACTAGAGAAAGCCCACGCACAGCAACAAAGACCCAACGCTGCCAAAAATAAATAAATAAATAAATTTATAATGAAAAAAAGATATATGTATGTATATACACAATGGAATATTATTCAGCCATAAAAAGAAGGAAATCCTGCCTTTTGCAGCAATATGGATGGAGCTTGAGGGCATTATGCTAAGTGAAGTAAGTCAGAGAAGGACAAATACTGTATGTTCTCACTTATAAGTGGAATCTAAAAAAAGCCAAACTCATAGAAATAGAGAGTAGAACAGTGGTTGGCAGAGACTGGGTGGTGGGAAAAATGGGAGATGTTGGTTAAAGTGCACAAACTTCCAGCTGTAAGATTAATATCAATAAGTTCTAATGAGCTAATATACAGCATGGTGACTATAATTAACAATACTGTACTATATACATGAAAGTTGTTAAGAGGGTTAGTCTTAAATGTGAGTACCACAAAAAAGAAAAAATGGTAATGATGTGACGGGATGAAGATTTCAGTAAACTTCATTGTTGTAATCATTTCACAGTAATATATATATGTCAAATCATCAGGTTGTACACCTTAAACTTACCTATGTTACATATCAATAATATCTCAATAATCCTGGGGAAAATCTATAATTTTAAAAAAGTTAAAAAAAATAAAATTGTCAAAAAAACATACTTTCAAATAGTTCAGAAAAAATATAAAGATACATAGAGAGAGGAAACAATAAAGCAAATGTGGCAAAGTGTTAAAAGTTGTTAAATGTAGACAAAGAGTATAATTGAGTTCTATCACCTTTCTGTAAGATTTAAATTATTTCCAAACAAAAATTAGAGAAAGAGAAGGAAAGTTCCCAATCCCAGAACTATAGAATCAGTAAACCTAGAAGTTCTTACTTAATTGACTTGGGGTGAAACCTGGATTTAGGATTTTTTTAAAACTCTCCCAGTGATTCAAAAGTACAACCAGACTTGAAAATCATGAAACTAAAGGAACTTACTTTCACCTGTAAAATGTTTCCACGATGTGGTACATTGAGTATAAGCCTTAAATCTTCCCCCCAGCTTTTTTAATGAGATCAAATTTCATCAGTATAATCAATAATAAATATTGATATAGTATACCAATAAGGCATATATCACAAAAGGCATTTCTGAGGTTCACTTTATACATGAAATCCAGGGTCTATGCCCACCTGGCATCTGTGAGTCTTCCCACGCCTTCTGTGGGGTCACACATACAAGCTAAACACTGAAGTCAAATGCTCTGTGTACTGAATTTCATTCCCCGGGGAAGAAAACTGTCCTTCCTTGAAGCTGTGTAACAAGACTCCTTCTTCCTAAGCATGATAGATAATCCCGAAACAACCAACTGCAGACAACCTAGTGAGTAATGAACTTGAGCAGGGCAGTAGAGGACTGCATGATTTACATTCATTAAAACTAATTAAAACCACAAGCAGAAACTAAAAGCTAGTGACTTTTATAATCAACAATTATTGGACTACACCACAAACTATTTCTAACAGCTCTTTTAAAAACTTTCCTATCTAAACAGTTAACTCTTTCTATCCCACACTCTAGACTGGAGTTTAGTGTTGGATTTTGCATTCTGCCAGGGAGGTTATTTTATTATTCTGGAATAGAGACTCCAAGGATCATGACATTTATCTCCAGTATAAAATGTAAACAGTCTAAGCAGATATTTATGACTTTAACTGATCCAAGGGAGATATGGTGTCCTCATACATCTCTTCCTTCTTTCCACAAATACTTGTCAAAAACCTACTCTGAAAAATACAATACAGGTATTTCTGTAATCTGAGAACCATGGTATTTAAAAATTACACAGATTAAAAGTTCGACCTCCAAGGTGAAGCCATCTGTGAGTACAGTTAGATCTATTTTTTACTCAGTGCTTCAAAGTAAAGCTCTGATGTAATCTCTAACTCAACAGTATAATCAATCCTCAAGAGAGGTTCTTTGAGTAGACAATAAACAGCACTTCCATCCAACTCCAAGATCTTTAATAAATGTTGCAACATTTATAAAGTCAAATGGTGCATTCCAGCAAAAAAAAAAAATGGGTGACACCATGGATCAGTTTTTAATTCAGTATTCAGTGATTATAATTCTGTATCTTTTAAATAGATATTCAGAGAGTGGTACAAGTGGTACACTGCAATACTCATAAGAAATAAAGTAGAAAGACAGTTAAAGAAGAGAACCAAGTTCTTGGAGTTTATCAGAAGTGTTGAACAAACTATGTTATAATTTACCACAAGCTGGACCACACACAGTTACCTAATTGCAGTATGAACTGTCATAACTCTATGCCTTGACACATCATATTTCTCAACTAGGAAAACCTTTTCCTTCCTCCTCCTGAAAAAAAAAATCCATCCTAAATGATGTGAAACCTTTTTATTTAAGTTGCACTTCAATCTAGTAACTCGCATTATATTTAGTGTTTTTAGTTTGTGATTTTAATTTGATTATTTGCTTTTGTTTTTTAGGAGTCCATGTCACCCATGTATTATTAATTCCTTCAGGGCTGGACTGAGTTATATTAATTTTTATAGCCCCAACTGCCTAGCAAAGTGCTTGGCACAGTGTATGGCCCCAAAATATATTAACCAAATTTGAACAAAACCGAAAGGAATACTATCATTCTGAATTACTATGATATACAACCCACTGCTTTTATTAATTAACTAGTTTAAATTTATTAATTTTTAGTAAACAAATACTTTTTTATTGAAGTATAAATGAACTACAACACTATGTCATTTCCAGGTGCATAACATAGTGATTCAGTATTTCTGTACACTACAAAATGATCATCACAATCAGTCTAGATAACACCTGTTACCATACAAAGTTATTACAATATTATTGACTATATTCTCCATGCTGTACATTTCATCCCTAAGATTCATTTTTTCCGTAACTAAAAGTTTGTACCTCTTGATCTGCCTCACCTATTTCACTGATCACAGATATAGAGAACAAACAGATGGTTGCCAGAGGGAAGGGGTTTATTTTTGCTTTTGTTTCCCCCTTGCCTGAGAGGACAGATCCAAAAGAAATATCTGCTAAAACTAATGTCAAAAAGTATACATCCTATGTTTTCTTCTATGAGTTTTGTGGTCTGAGGTCTTACATTTGAGTTTTTAATCCATTTTTACTTTATTTTTGTGTATAGTGTGAGAAAGTGGTCCAGGTTAATTTTTTTTTTTTTTTTTTTTTTTTTCTTTTTGCGGTATGCGGGCCTCTCACTGTTGTGGCCTCTCCCGTTGCGGAGCACAGGCTCCGGACGCGCAGGCCCAGCGGCCATGGCTCACGGGCCCAGCCGCTCCGCGGCATATGGGATCCTCCCAGACCGGGGCACGAACCCGTATCCCCTGCATCGGCAGGCGGACTCTCAACCACTGCGCCACCAGGGAGGCCCCCAGGTTAATTTTTGCATGCAGCTTTTCAGTTTTCCCAACACTATTTTTTTAACTTTTTATTTTATATTGGAGTACAGTTGATTCATAATGTTGTGTTGATTTCAGGTGTACAGCAAAGTGATTCAGTTATACATATACATGTATCTATTCTTTTTCAAATTCTTTTCCCATTTAGGTTGTTACATAATATTGAGCAGAGTTCTCTGTGCTATATAGTAGGTCCTTGTTGGTTATCCATTTTAAATATAGCAGTATGTACAAGTCAATCCCAAACTCTCTAACTATCCCTCTCCCCCACTCTTCACCCTGGTAACCATGAATTTGTTCTCTAAGTCTGTGAGTCTGTTTCTCTTTTGTAATTAAGTTCATTTGTATCATTTTTTTTAGATTCCCCATTTTGTTCATTGTTTTCTGGTTGGTTTTGTAGTTCTTGTTTGTTAGCTTCTTCTTTTGCTCTCTTCCCTTGTGATTTGATAACTATCTTTAGTATTATGTTTGAATTCCATTTTCCTTTTTTGTGTGTGTCTATTATTGACTTCTGGTTTATAGTTACCAGGAAGTTTATATATAATTGCTAGATAGATAGATAGATAAATAGATAGATATAGATAGATGATTATTTTAAGTTGATGACATCTTAAGTTCAAATGCATTCTAGCAACTCTGAATTTTTACTCCCCCCACCCATGTTTAATATCTTTGACTTCATATTTTACCTCTTCTGGTTTTGTGTATTACCTACTTATTGTGGATATAGATGATTTTACTACTTTTGTCTTTTAATCTTCCTACTAGCTTTATAAGTGGTTGACCTTTACTGTATGTTTGCATTTACCAATGAGATTTTTCCTTTTATAATTTTCATATTTCTAGTGTGGTCTTTTCTTTTCCACTTAGGTCTCTTTAACATTTTTTGTAAAGCCAGCTTAGCGGTGCAGAACTCTTTTAGCTTTTGCTCCTCTGCTACACTGTTTATCTGTCCTTCAAATCTGAACGACAGACTTGCTGGCTAGATGATTCTTGGTTATAGGTTTTTCCTTTCATCACTTTAAATATATCATGCCACTCCCTTCTGGCCTGAAAAGTTTCTGATGAAAGTTAGCTCATAATCTATGGGAGTTCCTTCATAAGTAACCTCTTGCTTGTCCCTTGGTGAGTTTAAGATTCCATCTTTTTTTTTTTTTTTTTTTTTTGCTGTACACGGGCCTCTCACTGTTGTGCCTTCTTTATCTTTAATTTTTGCCATGTGTCTTCATGTGGATCTCTTTGAGTTCATCTTGTTTGGGACTCTCTGTGCTTCCTGGACCTGATGTCTATTTTCCAGGTGAGGGAAGTTTTTGGCTATTATCACTTCAAATAAGTTATCTGCTTCTTTTTTCTCTTTTCTCCTTCTGGGAGAAATATTAGTATGCTTGATATTGTCCCAGAGGTCTCTTAAGCTATCTTCATTTAAAATATATATTTTTTTATTTTTCTGTTCAGCTTGGGTAATTTGCACTACTCTGTCTTCAAGTTCCTCTGTATCATATAATCTACTGTTGAGTCCGTCTAGTGTATTTTTTATTTCAGTTACTGTATTCTTCAGCTCAATTTGGTTCTTCTTTATATTTTCTAACTCCTTGTTAAACTTCTCACTGTATTCACCCATTCTTCTCCCAAGTTTATTAAGCATCTTCATAAATATCACCTTGAATTCTTTGGCAGGTAGATTGCTTATCTCCACTTCACTTAGTTCTTCTAGGATTTTGAAACTCCAGTTCACTTAGTTCTTCTTCTTGTTCCTTCAGCTGGAACACATTCCTCTGTCTCCTCATTTTGCCTATTTCTGTTTTTATTTCTGTGTATTAGCTATATCAGTTATGTTTCCCAATCTTGGAGAAGCGGCCTTAGGTAGGAGATGTCCTACAGGCCCAGCAGCATACTCTGCTCTGGTCACCAGTGCTATATGATCTAGGGGTGCCCCCATGTGGGCTGTGTGGGCCCTTTTGTTATGGCAGGACCAGCTACTGTCAGTGCACCAGTAGGCATGCTGGCTCCCAGCCCAGTTGGCTGCCAGGCCCTGCCTCAAATGGTTGCTTAGGTGTGCTCATAGGTAGGGCAGCATCCAGCATGGCTAGTGGTGATGCCTGGTGTTAGGCAAATTGTGTGCCTGCTGGTTGGTGAGACCGGGTCCCAGCACAGGTGGCTGTGAGACCCAGGTGGTCCCAAGGCTGGTACCACCTCTCTGGTGGGTGAGACCACATTCTAGGGTGGCTGGCTGCATCACCTGAGGGACCTTGGGATTGGTACTGACCAGATGGTCGGTAGCTAAGACCCTGGCACTAATTCACTAGAGGAGGACTCCATGATGATGCTTGCCAGCACCAGCGTCTTCCTGGTAGAACAAGCTCCCCAAAATGGCTGCTACCAGCATCTAGGTCCCCAGGAGAATCCCACTCACCTCCTGCCTCTCTAGGAGGCTCTCCAAGATCAGCAGATGGGTCTAAACCAAGCTACTTCCAAATTATTTCCTCTGCACTTGGTCTCAGAGCATGTGAGCTTTTGTGTGAGCCCTTAAGAGTGGAGTCTGTTTTCTATAGCCCTCCAGCTCTCCCATACACAAGTTCTGCTAGTCTTAAAAGCCAGACATTCTGGGGGCATGTCTTCCTGTGGCAGGACCCCACACTGGGGTCCTTGAACTCCTGGCTCAGTGGGGAGAACCTCTATAATTGTGATTATCCTCCCATTTGTGGGTTACCTTCCTGGGGGCGTGGGTCTTAACTATCCTGCATCTCCACCCCCTCCTACCTATTTCATTGTGATTCCTCCTTTATATATCTTTATTGGCAGAAAGTCTTTTCTGCTAGTCTTCAGGTCTTTCTCATGGACAGTTGCTCTGTAAATAGCTGTAATTTTGGTGTGCCCATGAAAGGAGGTAAGCTCAGGGTCTTCCTACTCCACCATCTCAGAAACCACACCCACTGCTTTCAGAGACTCCTTAAGGAATTATACAACTCATTTTCCCAAGGAGATGTAGCATACAGTTTTTAATGACAGTCACATTGTGCTCTAAGGCAAACATAGCATTATATACTGCAGCAGGCCACATCTCTTCAGCTTAAGGCTGCAGATTCAAATAAAGAAAATCAGTTTCATGTTTCCTCTGGGAATTCAAACCAAGACAACATTATTAATAACCCTTTGGTCCTGGAATGTTTACCAATGTGCCATTTCCCTTTAGTCAACAATGAGTATTTAGCTAGTCCCATAAAAATGACAGAGTCCATACAGTTCTGTCAAAGGTCAGAATGGTCAAACATAAAGCCATCCTTTGTTTCTTTGGCTTTTTCTTTTTTTTAACACATTATGATTCTAGCTTGCATACTCTATGACTAAAATCACTGTATCTTTAGCCAAAATTAAAGGTGCTAGGCCAAACCCACTTCTATAAACATTCTTTAACCTTTCCAAAAAGTAACTCTTTAAGAATATTCTAAAAAGACACTTTTTAACTTTTCAGAAAAAGATTACATCTAAACACTCATCTTTATGCTGTTATGTTTCAAGGCCATCTACATAGCCAATTCAATGGCCTGCATTATTTGGAAACTAACAGTTTTATAGGAAAGCATTTTCATACATTTTTGAAGCCCTAGTCTTTGAACTCCAGGTGAGGATATTGTGTTCACTTAAAAGGTAAAAGTCCAGTTTCTACAGTTTTACCTGTAGAATATTAGAATATTTAGAATTAATATGTTAGGTTAGAATATTTGTATTTAGAGTATCAAATGAAAATAGAGTATCAAATGAAAATAATTCAGAAATGAATAAAAATAATTCAGACTCTCAAAGACCTAGTATCACCCAATAGTACTTAAAAATTATTTATTCATAAATTTACCTATGTCGTTATAATTTCATAGAAAACAAACTTTTTGGCAATTAAAACTATTTTTAACCTGAAAGCATGAGCAGTATAGTCAATAAATGGCTTAAATGCTATTATAAGAAGAAAGCCCTATTCTTTATCAATTTCATGCTGAACAGTGTATGTCACAAATGAGAATTTATTACTGCATTGCAAATGGAGCAATATTAAATTTCCTTCTTCTGCTCAATTATCTTAATTACCTGAATTGATTATAATTCTTTTTTCCATCCATTTCCTTTCTGCAAATCAATATCAGATCATGTGAAAGAAAGGCCTAGTCAGAGTGAGATATTGAAATTTATATTTCTTAAATGTATTTTTGTGTTCTTCCAGTTATTCTCTCTTCAACTAGAAATTCAGACCACACGACAAAACTCAGTAATGAGAAAATTATATTTTATCCCATTGACCTTAAACAAATAGACTGCCAGTTACTTCTGCTGCAAAAATGGTTTACTCAGGATCAGCAAAAAATTGCAGTTTGGGGTCTGCAAACATGTCGAGTCACATTCAAATCCCCATGCCACAAGGAGAGGAGAACTCTTTAAAGAGGGGAAAGGAATTTGCGATGGCTGTCGTAAACAAAGTGCCCACTGGAGGAACTGAGAGTTTGAAGTACGGTGGCCTGTTTTTGTTTTGTTTTTTTTTTTTTGGCTGAGTTGTGACAGTCTCTCATTGGCTGAGCTCTTACTAGACAATAAGAGGAAGTCTTTCTTCTTCCTGTTGGGCTCTGCTATCATCAAAGAGTATGAGAGCTCCCCCTCTGGCATTCTAACTTTATTTTAATTGAGGTTTCTATTTATTACTTTCCACAATTCATAAAATTTTTATATAGATTTTTACTTCAAATGTAAAACTGGAAAATGACCATTGCAGGATTCGCTTCAATTAGAAACTGGTTGAAGGGAGAGGAGAGAAAAAAAATTAACTAGAAATTTATGTGATTTTAACTAAGGGTCACTGTCAGTTAATTAGAAGTTAAATACTAGGAGAAAATATTCCAGTCCCAGAAGAGCCATCTTAGCTCATAATTTGTTTAAAATATTTGGCTAGATAAAACAGAAGCAATATTGTAACAAATTCAATAAAGACTTTTTTTAATTTTTTAAAATAAAAAATAAAATATTTGGCTAGATAGTATTTAATCCAGCATGATAATAGTATTAGCTAACCATTCTAAATGCCTCACAACAACTGAAAAAGGCAGGTACTACCATTACTCTTGCTTTCCAGGTAAGGAAACTGAAGTTCAGAGAGGGTAAATAACTCACCAAAGGTTCTATGGGGGAGTTAGGACCCAAGGTCAGGGCATCTGACTCCAGGACCTCCACTCTTTACAGTCTTCTAAATTATGTCCAAACAGCACACGTTCTCAGATCTAGACCCACATCTCAATACCAAGGTCCCAGAAAGTAGGAAAGTACGTAGTAGGAAGAGTGCCCTCAGTAGAAAAAAAGGAACAAGTCATCTATTTCGTTTGGCTTTGACAATTCTAACTTTAGCTGATGGGAATGAAAAATAATAGATTCACTTAATTTTTCTACCCACTCTAATACTTGGTATCTCTGTGTCTTTCTGAAACTCAATATTTCACAGGCATGCTTCATTTTATTGCCCTTTGCTTTTTTGCACTTCAATATTGTATTTTTTACAAATTGAAGGTTTGTGGCAACCTTGTGTTGATCAAGTCTATTGCCATTATTTTTCTAATAGCATTTGCTCACTTTGTGTCTCTGTGTCACATTTTGGTAATTCTCACAATGTTTCAAACCTTTTCATTATTATTATATTTGTTATTGTGATCTGTGATCAGATGTTACTATTATGACCACTGAAAACTCAGAGGATGGTTAGCATTTTTTAGCAATAAAGTTTTTTTGTTTTGGTTTGGTTTTTTTGTGGTATGCGGGCCTCTCACTGTTGTGGCCTCTCCCATTGCGGAGCACAGGCTCCAGACACGCAGGCTCAGGGGCCATGGCTCACGGGCCCAGCCGCTCCACGGCATGTGGGATCTTCCTGGACCGGGGCACGAACCCGTGTCCCCTGCATCGGCAGGTGGACTCTCAACCACTGTGCCACCAGGGAAGCCCCTAAAGTATTTTTTAATTGAAGTATGTACATTGGTTTTTTTAGACATAATGGTATTTCACACTTAATAGGCTACAGTATAGTGTAAACATAACTTTCATATGCAGTAGAAAATGAAAAAAAATTCGTGTGACTCAGTTTATTTTGATATTTGCTTTACTGCGGTGCTCCAGAAGCAAACCTGCAATATCTCTGAGGTATGCCTGTGTGCAGTTTTATAGTTGGTGGAAAAGGAGCCCCTTTATTCATAAGAAATATTGTATTACAATAGCTTTGATTTATTGATCCAAATCAGCATGTGGGCAACACGACAAGAACTCACCATTGGGGGGGAATTCAAATGATCAAATTGTTGCCAAATAGAAGAAATCTTTTTTTTTAAGTGATAAATGAGAATAGTAGAAGGATGGGATTTCCACAGTTTTCAGGGCAGGAATGAGGAACAAGAACAAGAAACAGATTTATGCTGATTGGGGTTATGAATGAAGTGACCAGAAAGGATGTGTTGGAATCTAGAGGTACTTTTATTGTCATGCTGCTGCAGTAAATGGTATGAGACGTGTGAAAAAGTACAGTAGAACAAAGGAAGTAAATGATCCTGATGCCCATAAAGCTGTGTCAAGCATTTAATTCAATCCACCGGCTGACTATATCTCTTTGAATAGACAAAAGAGTAGAAGAGATGGTATTTTTAACACAGGAAAGAGAAAAACCGTCTGATCATTTCCTGACTCCAGTACTGTTGGTTGTTGCTAAATTAACAGAACATTTCATACTTGAGCAAATTATTAAATCTTTAAATACAACTATGGTACATTTTAAAATATCAGTTCTAATTATATTTTCTTTTGACAAAGTAATTATACTTCAAGAAACAGTGATCGGAACAATTTTTTGCTGCCAAATCTGAGAACAGAAGGTGGAAAAGGTGCATTTAGATTATCTTACCAAAAGCTGGCTAAACTTTATATAACCTTCTTCCCTAGCCTTATAAAAGAAAGGCTTAAAAATAGACTAACAAACACAAATTTTAATCTTCTTTCAAGTCACTCATTGATTTGTAATTTAATGTTCTTTAGTACAATGGTGGTCACATACTGTAGCCTGCTTTTCCCTCCTTGGATATGTTTTGTTCATATTTAAAATCACTGGGTAGAGCCAGAAGCTTTTTTTTGTTGTTATTAGTCCAAAACAAATGAATTGAACCCCGAGAACTCTTTTTCCCCAGAGGAAGCAATACAATGCCCTCAGCTAGTACTTTAGACTTCAAAATTTCCAACAATATCTCTTCCCAGGAGTCTATAACTATTTCTTTCCTTCAGAGGTCGGTAGCCCCTTATACCTCCTCTCCCTTTGACTTATGTCTTAAGGAATAAGCATTTCTCTGTTCACCTGAATGGGATTCGTTTTGCCTCTCTCTGTCCTGAAATTGCTCCCTCAGGAAACTGTCTCACTTGTCTGCAAAATCCTTGGCACAAAGGTTTAGGGGCAGCCTCCAGCTACAAGTCCTAATATTCCTCAGCATTATCCTTCTGTTGGTAGCTCTTCTTCCCCATGAGGTAAAGAGGTCTATAAAATGCAAATGCACAATGAATGAACCACAAAGTACAGATGTACTGAATTGGTTGGCACAAGTTTTTTCTCTCCCTAGTCAGTGTAATTTTGAATTAAATTCACCAGGAAGTTAACAGTAAATATTAAGAATGATCTCTATCTTCTGAATTAAGGAGAGGTTATGGAGAAGGGTAGGACAAGCAAAGGCCACACTGATAGGTTGAAGGAGGAAGGTAAGGAAAAAGAAACATAAGACAAAAATCTCTGCCCCCAGGAGCCTGGCAGTTTGGAAGGGCACATTTATATGCATGAAACACTTTGAGAAGGACATAAGAGAGCACATAAAGTGCCAACTTATGTAATACTTTGGCTTTTTTAGGTGGGTCTAGACATTTTAATAAGTCTCACCGAACTATTAGATGCTTCAAGGTTTCAGGTGTTCTCTGCTACAGATAGGAAGAATTGAAGCTGACACAAACCTGAAAGTGGAAAGAGAGGAGGGGTGATGCCAAGATTTCAATTCTAGGCAATTTCATTCTCAGCTGAGAGCAAACCATTGATCAGCATACCAATGATTTACAAGTAATCCAGAGATCTTGAATTAAATAACTTCCATATCTACCCTGTTGGAGACCATAAATGAAAATGTATTTTTGCATATGGGCTAAAAATAAACATCTTAGAGATTAAATTATATGGAAAATGTATAGCAAATGATAAACTTTTTATTCCTATCTGACTGCTTCTAATCATCATGGTAACTGAGTCCACTTCATGTTTTTAGAACCTCTAAGTATCATTATCTTTTCCTGCTCTCTATAAATATTTAGAGATGTTTTGTACATCAGAATACAACACTATGCTGATTTTATGGAACTGTCAATAAGTAGTTTGATCTGTCCTATCTTGAAAAGTCATATACTTTAAAAGCTGATATTAAAATTTGAATGTCATACTTGTTTTTCTCCTCTTCCAAAATTTGTATAAAATTTGTGTTCATCACAAAATATAATGATCTCCAGTGATTCATTTGTTAAAAATCAAGGGGAGGAAAGAGAAGAAAGAAGAACTACAATCCTGAAGCCTGTGGAACAGAAAACACATTCAGAGAAAGAAGGACAAGAAGAAAAGGCAGATGGCTATGTACCAGATGAAAGGAAAAGATAGAACCCCAGAAAAACAACTAAATGAAGTGGAGATAGGCAACCTTCCAGAAAAAGAATTCAGAATAATAATAGTGAAGATGATCCAGGACCTTGGAAAAAGAATAAAGGCAAAAATCGAGAATGTGCAAGAAATGCTTAACAAAGGCCTAGAAAAATTAAAGAAAAAAAAGAGATGAACAATACAATAACTAAAATGAAAACTACACTACAAGGAATCAATAGCAGAATAACTGAGGCAGAAGAATGGATAAGAGACCTGGAAGACAAAATGGTGGAATTCATTGCTGCAGAACAGAATAAAGAGAAAGGAATGAAAAGAAATGAAGACAGCCTAAGAGACCTCTGGGACAACATTAAATGCAACAACACTCGCATTATAGGGGTCCCAGAAGGAGGACAGACAGAGAAAGGACCAGAGAAAATATTTGAACAGATTATAGTTGAAAACTTCCCTAAGATGGGAAAGGAAATAGCCACCCAAGTCCAGGAAGCACAGCGAGTCCCATACAGGATAAACCAAAGGAGAAACACACTGAGACACATAGTAAACAAATGGGCAAAAATTAAAGACAAAGAAAAATTATTGAAAGTAGCAAGGGAAAAATGACAAATAACATAAAGGGAATTCCCATAAGGTTAACAGCTGATTTCTCAGCAGAAACTCTACAAGCCAGAAGGGAGTGGCATGATATACTTAAAGTGATGAAAGAGAAGAACCTACAACCAAGATTACTCTACCTGGCAAGGATCTCATTCAGATTCAATGGAGAAATCAAAAGCTTTACAGACAAGCAAAAGCTAAGAGAATTCAGCACCACCAAACCAGCTCTACAACAAATGCTAAAGGAACTTCTCTAAGTCGGAAACAAAAAAGGAAAGGACCTACAAAAACAAAGCCAAAACAATTAAGAACATGGACATAGGAACATACATATCGATAATTACCTTGAACGTGAATGGATTAAATGCTCCAACCAAAAGACACAGACTGGCTAAATGGATACAAAAACAAGACCCATATATATGCTGTCTACAAGAGACCCACTTCAGACCTAGGGACACATACAGACTGAAAGTGAGGGGATGGAAAAAGATATTCCATGCAAATGGAAATCAAAAGAAAGCTGAAGTAGCAATACTCATATCAGATAAAATAGACTTTAAAATAAAGAATGTTACAAGAGAAAAGGAAGGGCACTACATAATGATCAAGGGGTCAATCCGAGAAGAAGATATAACAATTATAAATACATATGCACCTAACACAGGAGCACCTCAATACGTAAGGCAAGTGCTAACAGCTATAAAAAAGGAAATCGACAGTAACACAATAGTAGTGGGGAACTTTAACACCTCACTTACACGAATGGACAAATCATCCAAAATGAAAATAAATAGGAAACACAAGCTTTAAATGACACAATAGACCAGATAGATTTAATTGATATTTATTGGACGTTCCATCCAAAAACAGCAGATTACACTTTCTTCTCAAGTGCACACAGAATATTCTCCAGGATAGATCACCTCTTGGGTCACACATCAAGCCTCAGTAAATTTAAGAAAATTGAAATCATATCAAGCATCTTTTCTGACCAAAACGCTAGGAGATTAGAAATGAATTACAGGAAAAATAACGTAAAAAACACAAACATGGGCTTCCCTGGTGGCGCAGTGGTTGAGAGTCTGCCTGCCAACGCAGGGGACCCGGGCTCGTGCCCCAGTCCAGGAAGATCCCACATGCCGCGGAGCAGCTGGGCCCGTGAGCCATGGCCGCTGAGCCTGTGTGTCCAGAGCCTGTACTCCACAATGGGAGAGGCCACAACAGTGAGAGGCCCGCGTACCGCAAAAAAAAAAAAAAAAACAAAAACAAAAAAAAAAACACAAACACATGTAGGCTAAACAAAACGTTACTAGATAACCAAGAGATCACTGAAGAAATCAAAGAGGAAATAAAAAAATACCTAGAGAAAAATGACAATGAAAACACGATGATCCAAAACCCATGGGATGCAGCAAAAGCAGTCCTAAGAGAGAAGTTTATAGCTATACAAGCCTACCGCAAGAAACAAGAAAAATCTCAAATAAACAATGTAACCTCATACCTAAAGGAACTAGAGAAAGAAGAACAAACAAAATCCAAAGTTAGCAGAAGGAAAGAAATCATAAAGTTCAGAGCAGAAATAAATGAAATAGAAGCAAAGAAAGCAACAGGAAAGATCAATAAAACTAAAAGCTGGTTCTTTGAGAAGATAAACAAAATTGATAAACCATTAGCCAGCCTCATCAAGAAAAAGAGGGAGAGGACTCAAATCAATAAAATTAGAAACGAAAAAGGAGAAGAAACAACAGACACTGCAGAAATACAAAGCATCCTAAGAGACTACTACAAGCAACTCTTTGCCAATAAAATGGACAACCTGGAAGAAATGCACAAATTCTTAGAAAGGTATAACCTTCCAAGACTGAACCAGGAAGAAATAGAAAATATGAACAGACTGATCACAAGTAATGAAATTGAAACTGTGATGAAAAATCTTCCAACAAACAAAAGTCCAGGACAGATGGCTTCACAGGTGAATTCTATCAAACATTTAGAAAAGAGCTAACACCCATCATTCTCAAACTCTTCCAAACCATTGCAGAGGAAGGAACACTCCCAAACTCATTCTATGAGGCCACCATCACCCTGATACCAAAACCAGACAAAGATACTACAAAAAAAGAAAATTACAGACCAATATCACTGATGAATATAGATGCAAAAAATCCTCAACAAAATACTAGCAAACAAAATCCAACAAAACATTAAAAGGCTCATACACCATGATCAAGTGGGATTTATCCCAGGGATGCAAGGATTGTTCAATATATGCAAATTAGTCAATAGGATATACCACATTAACAAATTGAAGAAGAAAAACCATATGATCATCTCAATAGATACAGAAAAAGCTTCTGACAAAATTCAACACTCATTTATGACAAAAACTCTCCAGAAAGTGGGCATAGAGGGAACCTACCTCAACATCATAAAGGCCATATACGACAAACCCACAGGAAACATCATTCTCAATGGTGAAAAACTGAAAGCATTTCCTCTAAGATCAGGAACAAGACAAGGATGTCTGCTCTCACCACTGTTATTCAACATAGTTTTGGAAGTCCTAGCCATGGCAATCAGAGAAGAAAAAGAAATAAAATGAATAAAATTGGAAAAGAAGGAGTGAAATTGTCACTGTTTGCAGATGACATGATACTATACATAGAGAATCCTAAAGATGCCACCAGAAAGCAATGGTGGCATCTTACCAAATGATTTGGTGGCATCTTACCAGATCAATGAATTTGGTAAAGTTGTAGGATACAAAATTAATGCACAGAAATCTCTTGCATTCCTATACACTAATGATGAAAAATCTGAAAGAGAAATTAAGGAAACACTCCCATTTACCATTGCAACAAAAGGAATAAAATACCTAGGAATAATCCTACCCAGGCAGACAAAAGACCTGTATGCAGAAAACTATAAGACACTGATGAAAGAAGTTAAAGATGATACAAACAGTTGGAGAGATATACCACGTTTTTGGATTGGAAGAATCAATATTGTGAAAATGACCTTACTACCCAATGCAATCTACAGATTCAATGCAATCTTTATCAAATTACCAACGGCATTTTTGACAGAATTAGAACAAATCATCTTAAAATTTGTATGGTAACACAAAAGACCCCGAATAGCCAAAGCAGTCTTGAAGGAAAAAAACGGAGCTGGAGGAATCAGACTCCCTGACTTCAGACTATACTACAAAGCTACAGTAATCAAGACAATATGGTACTGGAACAAAAATAGAAACATAGATCAATGGAACAAGATAGAAAGCCCAGAGATAAACCCACGCACCTATGGTCAACTAATCTATGACAAAGGAGGCAAGGATATACAATGGAGAAAAGACAGTCTCTTCAGTAAGTGGTGCTAGGAAAACTGGACAGCTACATGTAAAAGAATGAAATTAGAACACTTCCTAACACCATACAAAAATAAACTCAAAATGGATTAGAGATCTAAATGTTAAGACCGAACACTGTAAAACTCTTAGAGGAAAACATAGGAAGAACACTCTTTGACATAAATCACAGCAAGATCTTTTTTAATCCACATCCTAGAGTAATGGAAATAATAAAAAAAAAAAAAAAATGGGACCTAATGAAACTTCAAAGCTTTAGCACAGCAAAGGAAACCATAAACAAGACGAAAAGACAACTCTCAGAATGGGAGAAAATATTTGCAAATGAATCGACAAAAGATTAATCTCCAAAATATATAAATAGCTCATGCAGCTCAATATTAAAAAAACAAACAACCCAATAAAAAAATGGGCAAAAGACCTAAATAGACATCTCTCCAAAGAAGACATACAGATGGCCAATATGCACATGAAAAGCTACTCAACATCACTAATTATTAGAGAAATGCAAATCAAAAGTATAATGAGGTATCACCTCACACCAGTTAGAATGGGCTTCATCAGAAAATGTACAAACAACAAACGTTGGAGAGGGTGTGGAGAAAAGGGAACCCTCTTGCACTGTTGGTGGGAATGTAAACTGATACAGCCACTATGGAGAACAGTATGGAGGTTCCTTAAAAAAACTAAAAATAGAATTACCATACGATCCAGCAATCCCACTACTGGGCATATACCCAGAGAAAACCATAATTCAAAAAGACACATTCACCCCAATGTTCATTGCAGCACTATTTACAATAGCCAGGCCATGGAAGCAACCTAAATGCCCATCGACAGACAAATGGATAAAGAAGATGTGGCACATATATACAATGGAATATTACTCAGCCATAAAATGGAACAAAATTGGGTCATTTGTTGAGACGTGGATGGATCTAAAGACTGTCATACAGGGTGAAGTAAGTCAGAAAGAGAAAAACAAATATTGTATATTAACGCATATATGTGGAACCTAGAAAAATGGTACCGATGAACCAGTCTGCAGCGCGGAAATTGAGACACAGATGTAGAGAACAAACGTATGGACACCAAGGGGGGAAAGCGGCAGGGGATGGGGGTGTGTGTGATGAACTGGGCGATTGGGATTGACATGTATACACTGATGTGTAAAAAATGGATGACTAATAACAACCTGCTGTATAAAAAAATAAATAAAATAGAATTCAAAAGTGAAAAAGAAAAAAAAGTGCCTATTATAGCATCGGGCAAAAAGAAGATATTTAATAGATTGATAGATGTTGTTTTTTGGGGAAAAAAAAGACAAACATTCTTACATCCCACTTTTCCACTAGTTATCAACCTTTCCCTGCCCCCCTTCCAGCAATTTCCCATGCCATGGTGTATCTTCACTGTTTTCAGTTTTTCTCTTATTTTTCTCTTAAACCCAAAGCAATTATGTAAAAGAAAAAAAAAATCTAGGGGAGGAGACCCTTGCTTAACCTTATTTGTATTCACTCTTCAATGCAAAGCACTGCCCTATATATCTCCTTGATTTACTGCATTATTTTATTATGTTTTGTGAGTTGATCTCTTATCCAGTAGCTAAATGACTAGGCCTTGTAATTTCTCTCCCAGATAGTAGGAATTAGAAAAAACAATCTCTTTTTGGTGGGAATCATGAATATTGGGTGTGTAGGAAAATTTTAGTAGTTTCTTGGCTAAATTTCAGTATTTTTTTTTCTACAGATTCTGAAAAATCTGGCACAAAGTCCTGAAAAATACGATTAACATTTTTTTGTCTTTAACTTTACCCACAAAAAAACTTACTGACAATGCTAGGCAGATCAATTATGGAATCAGAAAGCATTTAATGATCAGCCATCCAGAGAAGCATCATGGAATCAAAGTATCTAGGGGACTGTACAGCAAATGGAAACATCAGTATACTAACTAAAGGCCAGACTAGCCTTCTTGACAAGCCTAAACACACACTTTCTTTTCTAAACCATTTCCTAACATGTGTTTAACGCTGAGCAGGGTACCTGGCATAGCTTCCTTGCTTAAAACTCTTCTTTCCCTGGAAGTCTTCCCCAAGAAGTCTTCCCAGGCCTGATCACCTATGTTTTCTCTTACTTTGAATTCCTACCACACCTAGGAATTCATCCTGCTCTTTACTATCATATGCTTGCCTTGGAATCTTTCTCAAACTATTCCATGATTTCTGTCTTGGGCTTCTCAACTAGAACTTCACTGGAAGAAAGAAATCATGACACCTTTTGTATTCCTCATGGATCCTACCATAATCTGGGTCCAGCAGTCATCACTCAATAAATGTTTCTAAAGTAATGAATGAGTAAACAGAACAAAAGGACCTATTCATTACTCTGAAGCACCAGTATTCCAGTAACCAGAAGGGAAAATAATTGCTTCTATTCATGCCAAAGGTACAAATGAAAAAGTCTGCTTTATAACATATTTTGATTTGTTTGACTTTTTGTGTATTTCACACTATCAACCTGGGTGGTGACAGACAGTGGTTTCTGTTTGATTTTATCACATTGCTTTGCTGCTCCCCATTAGCATTTATATACTTAGGAGGATTCCTACTAAAGAAAGATACACAGTTGGCCTTGGTATTGGTTTAAACAGTGAGATAATATCAGTAATCCCATGTGGCTCAAACTAAGAACTTATTTTTGAAGATTTCATCAATGTCAGCCCACCACATCATCAACTGTGATATGTGTGTTTCTGTTTGGGTACTGGAGAGCAGGAGATTGGATAAGGAAATCTGAAAATTGGCAGAGAGAGAAACTCAGAGGGAGAAATGAAGTAATCTGTTGAAACACTATGTTGCCTGTTTCTAAAACTAAAAAAAACAAAATCAAAAACGGATGAGCTTCTATTCTGATCTGAGTTTTGTGAGTTTCATTTTTGTTGCTTGTTTGTGTATGTTGTTTTCCTCCCCCAAAGGATTTCCATATTCAATCTTTACCCTTAGAATGCAAGTCAAAACCTACTGGAGGAGAACTCATGAAAGAGGAGGTTTAGGGGTCCAGAACTTCAACGGGGAGGAAGCCTAGGGAAGACTTGGAAGCTGTAGGAAAGAAAGGCACCGACTCACTAAAGCCAGGCAGGGTAGACGTCTCTACCCTGGGCTTCAGCTGGGCTGTCTCTGCTGAACCCACAATTTAAAGTTGCTTAGTAGTTATGTGAGTGCTGTGGCTGTGAAGTTGTTATTAATAGGTCGGGAAACCTGTTTATGTTACTATCAGACTAAGAGGTTTTTTAATTCACAGTGTCTGTAGGCTCCTGAAGAAGAAACCTATTCAATGATGATTTGATAAAGATAATTTTTGCTTTAAGATTTCTTGAAGTAAATAAAAATGGGTTTAATTTAGCTTTGTTTCCTAAAGGACTCATTAATTATCTTATTATGCTCTTCTTCTAGCTATATTGTCATAAAATTAGAGTGAATATATTTATGGATAAGCAAAAATGTTATTTGATCTCAAGGGGTTTTTTAATCATTTAAGCCAACTGTATTATGATTACTTTAATGATCTTTAAATTCATTCTATGTTCTATTCCAAGAAGAGTATTTATTAGAATTGTGAAACTTCACTCTTCTACTGTGTCTGGTTACTGTCTATATAAAATTCAGAATAGTAGTCCAGGAAAACAGAGAAAAATAGAAATTCCTATTTAGTAAAAGAGAAAATAATTTACCAATTATCCTATTAAAACAAAGAGAAAAGATGAACTGATTATTTTTAAAGAAAAGCACATCACCTGAAAATAATCAAGCAAATGTAAATCAAAATAATTTTAAGGTGTCATGACACAATTATTAAACTAGCAAAAAAAAAGGAAATAAATTTAAAAACTAACATTAGAAAGATCGGAGGGAATGAGAAAGGTTAGGGGTTCTGCAAATTGCTCACTCTTTCTGGAGAGCAATCAGGCATCTGTGACAAGACCTGTAAAATTAGGAGCAGAAACAATATCGTTGTTATCTTTTAATAATCACCATCATATGCCCAGCAGCAGGCACAAGTTCTGGTATATATTGGGAAATGAATACATACTTAATGAAGGAATGAGTGAATGAAATGCTTCCTGCCCATTAACTTGTTAATTCCACCTGGGGAATATGGACAGAAAAATTAACCTAAAAGAAAAATTAAGACTTTTTACAACTATTCATAGTAGTGAAAAACTGGACACATTTCACATGCCCAACAAAAGGGGAGTATACAAGCTTGATTACATGTTACCTGTAGCATGATATATAGATCATGTTTAAACAACAACAAAATGTGTGCATGAGTTAATATTAGGTCTCTTTGTGGGGACTGAGGGAGCAAACTGGACAGAGCAAAGGAGGGAGCCTGGTGGGTTCTGTTCTGGTGTGCTGATAAGCAGTGTCAATTACCCAATGAAAAAAAATTGAAACTGACCAAAACCATTCCAGGAAGTCTAGGACAGACAGTATAGAAACATTGATGTAAGAAATAGAAAAGTCCTGGCCATTGAGGACAGAATGGAAGGAAGACGCAGAGCACCCCTATGGCTCACAGTACTCCGCAGATTATAAAGACTTCCTTACCTTTGATTACCTATCTCTATAGACGAAGCCGTTTTAGAGATGTGAAAAGGAAATTTCCAACTGAAAACTAAAATTGAACTGCTCAGAAGCTCTGACCCATAATCAACTCATTACTGAATAACTCTTTTAAGACAACTTGACTTTGAGTCTGTATAAAGCCATGTCTTAGGTGCTACAAGGAAGGCATTTATAGAGAAAACACAATAAGGCTGCAAATGCTCATTGCTAAATGTTAACAGTGACATATTTAAAGGGACGCTGACTTTTTTCAATCAATGGACATGTTGAAGTATAACAATGGAGCTGAAGGCCAATTTTCAATTGATTTAATGTCATTATAATTGCCAATACATAAGTAAATTTAGATAGAATTTTTGATACTAAGATAATAAAAATGTTTGAGTCTAATAATAATAGGACCCTAAATGTCATCAAAACAATTAGGTCTCTCGTGGTTACCCTGTATATTTTAGTTCTGTCATTTGAACAGTAAAAAAATAAAGGAATAGATTAAAATCATTTTGTATATGATATGTTGGGATTAACAACATAACCATTTCTTTACAATGTTTGACAGGTACTAACCTGTCAATATTCCACAATAGTATGCTAAATAATAATATTTAAAATCAGTTCTAGTGTCCAGACAACAATTCCTGAGTCTACTAAAGAACTTAGAAAAATTTACTCTATTTCTTCAGTAAGTTCATGTAGATAACTTAATAATGAATGGAAGTCTTCTGTTTAGCTTTACTAACCTACAGCAAGTCTTATGAAATTAGTTGAGCCCAGCTATAAGTACACAAATCAGAGGTTTAAGGTAAAAAAAATAGGAAAAGTAAAAACATTTATGAAATTAAACTTCAGGGCCTTCAATATCCTGGATTTTTATTCAGCTTAAATTTGTTTCCTAAGAAGAGCAGTTTATTCCTATCTTGAGTAGATCCAGAAAGAAAGGGAAATTTCCATTATTTTAGTATATGACTCTTATTTGATTTTTAAAAAAAAACAAAAAACTATTACTCCAAAATTATCCCAAATCTTACAGTTTATAAGGATGGAGAAAAAAATCTAAAAGTCAGAAATGAGAGAAGTCATCTTAATCAGGACTCAACTGCATAGAGCAGAAGCCATTCTAGCACCTTTACATCTAAGAATGGATTTAATGTTGCATATTAGGGTCTTACAACATTTTTAGAAGTGTTTAAGGAGGAGGAGTGACACCCAAAACACTGCCAAAGAATTGCCCTGCCAAAGAGTCTATTACCACTGATGGAACCAGGAAGCTGTGCCAGGGTCACAACATAATTAGCCATAATCTGAGAAATAATAAGCTGTCACCAAGGCTGTGGTGTTGCATTTCCAAATTCCAGTCTCCTGCAGGTGCTCCTGATTGGCAGAACCTAAACCACATTGGGACTTCCAGCTGCAAGGGTATCTGGGAAATGAAGTATTTAGCCTACCAGCCTCTGCAGGACAGGAAAGTGCACTGCAGGTAAACCAAAACAGACATTGAGAGAGTCAAGCACCATATCTGCCATAGGTAGGCAGTTCCACTATCATGCTTTAACATTTGATGATTCTTTCTTCCATGTTTAACCATTTACAGGAAAATAAAGGTCATACCAGGACATATTGAAAGAACATTATTTTCAAATTCAGTTGGACTTATTTCTAGATATGTATTTTTTCAAATAAATTAGGAAAAATAAGACAACTTATTTGTGAGTTTTGTTTCTTAATAAGGTTAAGTAAAAAAAGAGCAGAATACAAAAGAGAATTGCAGAGTGGTTATAGAAACGTTATAATGTTTGTACATATATTGATAAATAACAAAAGTGAATATAAATGAAAAGCATAGTATTTCTGAGCAGGAAAAGATCACCAAGTCCGCTTCCTTAGCTTGTAGTTGGAGAAAGTATACAAAAGTGGTTGCAAGCTTGGGCATTAGGTCATTGGAAACTCAGCCCCATAACGTATTAGCTTTGTGACCTTGGTAAAGTTATTTCACATCTTTTAGCCTTAGACTCACTTCCTAATCTAATTTTAAAAGGAGAGGATATGGTAATACCATATTATAGGTTTGTTATGATGGTTAAGTAAGACAATGATATATTTTATGCTTGCCATTTATTTAATAATAGGTTGCACATTTTATGATTTCTGAAATCTGGAATTTTTACATTTTTATTATTTAAAAAAACTTGATTGTATCCATGCAGAAGAATAATTGTCACTTCCAGGCACCTACAGTATCTGTTTATCCAATTGTCACTTCAGTTGAGGTTGTTGCTGGTTTTATTTGGGAGGAGGGTAGCGTATGATTGAATTTTTTATGGCATTGCATCTTTTGTTGTTCTTAAAATGCTTTCTAAAAATTACTCTAGTATAAAGCTTTGAGGAAAAAAGGTAATTGTAGAAAAGTTATTCTAAGCTAGGAGTTGTTGGAATGTCTGTCTAGTTTATGTGCGGTGAAAGCCTGTCACAAAGCATTAATCATTTATTTAGCAAAAGCTTCCAGTTGACTTTCAAGTGATATTTGATGTCCAAGAAGACATAGTTCCATTAAAAAAGTGAAACCATAAGTTAACTAAATACGAACACCAAGAAATAACAGGTACTTTTTGATATGCTTTATTGTAATCCTAGAAGTGCTTTAAAAAGATCATAATCCCAAATACTGACATCAGAGAGTAGTAGCTTATTGGAGTGCTGGGTATGACTGCAGCTGGCCAAAATGATTTTTAAAATTTTTGTATTTAGATTGATGGTTGTTTACCTGGTCTAGATTCAAATTCTGGTTGTAATACAACACAAGAAGAAATATTAGGTCTATCATTCTAGAGTTTATTTCCTCCTTTTTTCTTCCTTTTTTTTTTTCTTATTCCAAAAGTTATTAAATCAATGTCAAATTGAGGCTACTTGAAGGTCATAGTATGGAAGGTGAAAAGTTGCTAGTGATAAATCCACTTCAGTGTTCCTATATTCCCAAGACTTTCGATTCTTTTCTTTATATTTTGCCAAGGAATTTTGTCCATCAGCTACATTCAGGGTAGGCCACACAGGTTTCCATCAGCGAACAAGCAAACAGGTTAGATCATCCCAAGCTGCTCAAGATAGTACACTTAATTCATAGAAACAAATTCAGTTCAATTTAAATTGTGTTTCTCCTTTTTCTCTCCAGTATAGACCCTCAGAATTCACATCTAACTATATTCTCAGCTCTCACATATATTTGCAAAAGTTTGTAAGTGACTTTTTCTGTGGTCTTATAATCAAGTTGATTATCAAGGTAATAATTAGAAACCAAGACCCAAAGAAGCAGAACCACTTAACCCAGATCACACAGAGAATTAATGACTAAGCCCAGTAAGGTGGATCTGGGGACACACATGCCGTCATTGCCCCGGCCCAGTGACAGAGATGGTTCTCCCAGCCAATCCTAAAAGGCTTTGTCTCCTGACTTCTAGTCTCCATCAGATAAATGCTTCTTGTATTTCTCCAACTTTTATTTTTATCACTAAATTTTTGCCCTATCAAATCACTGTCAAAACTACTTGTAGTGTCAATTTATGTCTAACTTATTTTCTAAAAAACACCTTGAGCACTCCTTGTGTGTTAGCAACTGTGCTGGGCACAGGTGATAAAGTAACCAACAGGACAGATAAATCTCTACCCACTAAGAGATTTCCATCATGTTACAAACTTTTTTCTAGGCTTCAAAACCCTCTAGGTTCATTTTGTTGTTCATGAGCAGCAGGCTTATCTATTTTTTCAGTTTATAAGGAAAGAAACAAAAATTATGGTTGAGCCTTATGTATAATTTTCATTTCTCCATCCCTCTGTATTTACTTACTAGTTGCTTACGGGTCAGAAAGAATCACAGTCTCAGCTTCCATTAAAAGGGATAATTGGTGAACAAGCATTTCTCAAACTCCTCAAAAAAGGCAAATACAATTGGTTCTCTTTGTTCATGGTAACTATATTCTATCAAGTCACTGAAAACCCTGAAACACTGGATGCTCCCAGGAGAAATAGAGGGTTAGATTCCTGCAAGCTTCTGATCACAGTATTTTCATCCACCAACCAATACAAAACTCTGTTTTATGTATGTTTCAGTTTTAAAGACACATTTTTAAATGTATACTGTTGACTCATTAATGTAGAAATCACGGCCAACATACCTGCATGAATTTTACCCCACATATTCTCTCCATAAGGCACATTAAAGGCTTCTTCTGTACAGAAACACCTGACAGCCATTCAGCACTAAGCTTAGAGTTCATTTTAAATCACCAACAAAAAGTTGGAGAATGCAATAACCATGGCACTAAACAGACCAAGTCAAGGACGTGTGTTTACCTTAGGAGAGGTGAATCAAGAGAGCAAGAGCATCAGCCTTGTTTAACCCCAGCTGGGACCGTGTACATGGGTCAACTCAAATTTTTCACCCACATGTCCATGAATGACCTCAAAACTGCCATGACAGAGGAATGGATAAAGATGTGGTACGTATATACAATGGAATATTACTCAGCCATTAAAAAAGAATGAAATAATGCCATTTGCAGCAGCATGAATGGACCTAGGGATTATCATACTAAGTGAAGTAAGTCAGACAGAGAAAGACAAATAGCATATGATATCACTCATATGTGGAATCTAATTCTAAAAAAAGACATAAATGAACTTATTTAGAAAACAGAAACAAACTCACAGATTTTGAAAATAAACTTATGGTTACCAGAGTGGAAACATGGGGGAGAGTTAAAATTAGGAGCTTGGGATTAAAATACACACACTACTATATATTAAAAGATAACCAACAAGGGCCTACTGCATAGAATGGGGAACTCTACTCAATGATTGAATCACTTTGCTGTACACCTGAAACTAACACAACATTATAAATCAATTATACTTCAAAAAAATTTAATAAAAAAATAAAAGTATTAAAAAAAAGATACAGGACAGTTCCATCAGAAAAAAAGAAAAAAACTGCTATGAGCTGATTTTAGGGTTACAGAGGAATTCTAGTGAATAGGAGAAGTCACAAAAATGGAACCCATGAACAATATGGATCAATTGTACCTGTCCTGCATGAAAGGTAAGTGGAACCTCACCCTGATTTTGCAATAAGATCTCATAAAACCTATATGTAGCTAATAAATTTTTAAGAATTAATCAAGAATACTTAGTGATGGCACATTAAGAAGATCAGAAAAAATACATAATTGTTGAGACAATTTAAGCTCCACTCTCTTTTCTAATGACCTAGCACACAGCAGCAATCACATTTGTTGAATGAATGAACAGAGTTGGGAACATGGCTTCCTTTGCCTATAGAATATGAAGCTAAATTACAAGGCTGGGGGACTTGGAATGTACAATGAAATCTCATTATTTGGGCCTCCCCAAACTTTGCAATTCATATCATCAGGAAAAACCACATGGGCAAATTTTACATTCAGACTTTCCTTTAGAAAGGAGTTCACAAAACATCTTTAGTTGTAAAGGAAAAACCTTCAAAAAAAGATCTAATAAATCAGAGAAGAAGCTTTCAGAAATGTTATATGTACCTGTTTATGTATTTTAAATGCTTATTCAATTAATTCTGAGTTAGTTGTCAAAAGGATAACTTTTCTAAATCTTGGTTTGTCTAGTTCCTTTTTCTGTGTGAACTTTGAAAAAATAAGATGCCATTAAAAAAAATCATGATGAAAACATTCTATGAATTTAGATTCATTTACTAACCTGTGACCTAGAAAATGAATCATATCCTATATGATCTCTATATGCTGACATCTGATGATTCTGTGATTTGTCCATGTCAGTGAGGGCATTTTAAAAATTTTATTTATTGTAGTTATTTATTTTGGGTTGCACTGCGTCTTTGTTGCTGCACATGGGCTCTCTCTAGTTGCGGCAAGCGGGGCTACTCTTCGTTGTGGTGCGCGGGCTTCTCACTGTGGTGGCCTCTCCTGTTGTGGAGCATGGGCGTGCGGGCTTCAGTAGTTGCAGCACGCGGGCTCAGTAGTTGTGGCTCGTGGGCTCTAGAGGACAGGCTCAGCAGTTGTGGCACACTGGCTTAGTTGCTCTGCAGCATGTGGGATCTTCCCGGACCAGGGATCAAAGCCGTGTCCCTTGCGTTGGCAGGCGGATTCTCAACCACTGTGCCACCAGGGAAGCCCCAGTGAGGGCATTTTTGTACCAACTATACATATCTACAATAAGTCTCCGTCCTCTGCACAGAGATTGCTTTCTCTTTGTTTTTAGCCCATGTTTGAGGTTGCATTTAGAGGTATTTTCTCCTCCTCCTCCTACTACTACTTTTCTCTTCTGTTACTCTTTCTCAATTCCAGATTTGAGATCAGTTCTAAAAATGAATATCCATTTCCAAAATCCTAGCCACATTTCTAGTTTAAAAAAAGAAATCTATAAGTCTCAAATTTGGTAAATCTGTAGTCTATGAGATTAATTCATATTAATAAAAACCACTTTCTTTTATTGGACACATATATTATATGCCATCACAACAATCCAGAAAGGTAGACGGTATTCATATTACCATAGGTGACAAAAAAGAAATTGGCTTACAAAGGCTAAGCAATTTGCTTTAGGCCTCACAGATAGGAAGTAGAAAATCTGCCATGAGTTACAAAGCCATTAATTTAACCATTATGCTCTCCTGCCTCCGGACAGATACAAGACATGGGTATTAAAAGGATGCCTGATCCCAGGGCTTCATTAACATTCCTCCAACTAAAGGGAACATCATGATTTTATCTTCTCTTAACGTATTACTTACAAGGTTGTTTAAGTCCTTTAAAATATTAAATATTTAATTAGTCCTATTACAGTATCTCCCTGAGGCAAATAGTTAGCCTGTATAATTGTTATGTTGGTTAAAAAGAAGAGCAAAAGGAAGCTTGAGCATAAATTAACAATAATAAAACAGATCATTACATTTCATGCCTGGAGATTAACATGGATAACTTGCTTCAAATAAAATTGTAAGGTGATTATTAAGATCAGTCTCTACAGATGACCTTAGTCATTACACTTTAACTGGGTCTCCACGTACCCAAAATGACCTGTCATTCCATTAAATATAAGGTTACCATTCTCATCCATTATTTCTCAAAGTGTCCACCAAAGACTCCTGCATCTGAATCACCTCGGGGTTTTGTTTAAAATGGAGATTTTGGTACTCACATGAATTATCTTTCTGCACTTTTAGCAAGTATTTCCAATGATTCTGGGGTAAAATATCAACCAGTTTTTTTAGGGCTGTATCCTAATTTGTAATATAAATGTATAAAATATTATTTCTACTTATGTAAAGGTTAAGAGAGTTTTATTCCCTTACCAGTTTGAGAACACCTTGAGATTTGAGTCATGCTTTGTTCAATAATTATTCCACTGTTTAGAAAGAAACTGGAACAAAACTGAGCCTCAAGATAGTTTAATGTTGAATGATCCAAACATGGTCGACTGGATTTTTCATTTTAAAAAATATCTGCTTTCAGCAAAATATATAACATCTTACATAACATATCTTATGGACAAACCCAAACAAACTTTTTGATCAACCCAATATATATATTCATGTAGCCATAGTCTTTAATAATCATCCATAACAATTCTGGGAAAGATACTTGAGATTTGCTTCTTTTGTTACAGGGTTGCCGACTAACCTACATGCTCTCAAAAAACTGGTCTCCTCCATTATCTAATCAGAAGATGTTTGAAACAGTGAGAGTTCCCACAAAGAAAAGAAAAATGCTTTTCACAACGGGATGTCAACATTACCGCCGACATGCCTGGTATTCTAAGCCTCCTTGAGCCAATAGCCTATTATTACTTTACACACTCATCTGAAAATCCAGAATTGATTGCCAAAAAAGCCCACTTCAGGGAGGTTCAGTCCAAAGGTCATGTTAAATTACACATTTAGATAAAGTTCTCAAGCTCTTGTCACTGTATTCAACTGTTTAATCATCAAGAAGCAATATACTATCATCATACTGTTTTCATTCCCTCCCCAAAATCACTTCACAAAATCTAAATTTCATGACCTTAGCATTTATTGAAGACTAACATAAGAAAGGTATATTTTTAAGATTCTTTTCATTTTCTTTTTCAAAAAATATGACATTATACATCATGTTACATTATGACCTTTTATGCAAAAAGACACCTAATATATTCCTCTTAGTATTCAGTTGCAGGAAAATGTGTTTCTCTCCAGATGAACATGAATGATTCTATTCATCCTACTTTGAGAGCTCGGCAGCCTCTTACACTCCCCTGTTTGACTTCACTGCCCGAAAGAGGAGAATTAAATTCAGTTTTCAACGGCAGCAACTAATTCATTTCATATTCATTTAATATAAATATGTTTTAGCTTCTTAAACTTGTTTCTATAATTGTTCCTTTTATCTTGCCTGTTTTAAGTAGATTTTATCATTGCAAGTCACTTCTAATGATTTGAACTAGTAGACAAGGAAAAAGTCAACCTTTTTCAAGAATTAAACAAGCAAAGGTAAGTCTGGCGAGGAATGTGACAAGAAGATTACCTGAATACATGGAAAGATCAAGCAGTTAGGACAGAATCAATTTTTCTTGCTTTATAGTCACAAGGTCATTTTAACTAACAATAATAAACTAACAATAATACCACCAAAACAGATCATTAAGAAACCTCACAGAAGCCAGCACGACACATGACCCTTGTCAGACTAGCTCAAAGCCAGATACAGAAGCAAAACAGCTGAAGGATAATGAACTATAATCTAACCTGTAACTAGGTAAAAATCACAAAGGCCCAAAGATGAAAAGTGTCTTAAATAGAATGCTTTCAATGTCTGATAGTTAACTGCCCAGAAGTTATTTTAAGCATATACTCTGGGGCTTCCCTGGTGGCGCAGTGGTTGAGAGTCCGCCTGCCGATGCAGGGGACACGGGTTCAAGCCCCGGTCCGGGAAGATCCCACATGCCGCGGAGCGGCTGGGCCCATGAGCCATGGCCGCTGAGCCTGCACGTCCAGAGCCTGTGCTCCGCAACGGGGGAGGCCATAACAGTGAGAGGCCCGTGTACCACAAAAAAAAAAAAAGAAAGAAAGAAAGAAAGATACACCCCTTCTCAAATTTTCATGTGAATATAGTCACCTGATTATCTTAAAATACAGATTCAGATCCCATGATATTGGGGCCCAGGATTCTGCATTTTAACACACTCCCAGGAGACACTGAGGCAGCTGGTCCAAGGACCACACTGAAATTCTGCCTTCTGAAATTCAATGCTGCCTTCAGAGCTTGCTGTGACTGAATCCATCCCAGCTTTACCACTTAAAAGCTGTGACATTAGCCAAGTCCTTTAACATCTCAGACCTTCAGTTAGCTTATCAGTTGCGTGGGGATAACAATATCTACCTTGTAGAGCCCTTGGGAGGATTTAAAAAGATAACTGCATGGTTTAATAAGGCCCTTGATAAATATTCTTTTAGTGAGAAGGCTGTCTTTATTATGACAGAACACCACCTTAGGATTTGGAATGTTATACTTTGTTTTTAAGTACAAAAGTATGCAAGATGAAAACCTAGATTCTATAAGATAAATTTTACAATTGAAAGGCAGATGTGTGTCTATGTGTGTGTAAGTGAAGTTACACTAACAAAAGTTAAGTTTCACACCCCCATACTGACTACTATATAACCAAAATCCGGGATACTATGCACATGTTTATCTGATAAGCAAGAATCTCTATATAAGGTGAAATGATCACGGCTTGGAGAGTAGCTGAGCAAGAAGGGCTCCATATTTTAGAGAAAAGATGGGCAGCAAAGGCATGAAATTAAACAGTATTCTAAACCCATTCTTTTATATGACTCTTCAAGCCAAGTCCTCATCAGCACAAAATGGGGTTTGTCAACTTACACTCTTTGTGGAGCGAAGCAAGATATAAGCACCAAAAAAATAGAGCTTCTAAAATTACACAGAACTATATTAACGACCTAGGAAGTTAATTAAGAAATGTGTTAGTAATAACCAGAAAACTGTTACCAATAAAAGATTCTAACAGCACTCATGGCCAATTTTTTGCTGGCTTTTCAATTGATTTTTGACTTCAGGTTATATTCAGGGTCCAGGAAAAAACATTTTTTCTGCTTTGAAAAATCAAAACCCTGGCCTGAAATAGAAACCTTGGAGAGTTTCCTTCTAACAAGCAGAAATGGTAGTATTTTGCTTCCCCTTAACCAAGATGAAATCTCTAAAAGTGCATAGCCAGAAGCAAAACCCTCAGAAGACTAATAATACTTTAACATCTTCTGTTCACATGTGAATGTTAATTCCACTCTCTGAAGAGAAACACCAAAATGGCATTCGTTAAGATTAAAGCCATATTACTATAGAAATGGGAAATGTATATGTATGCTTCCTATAAAATGCAAATGCTGACAAAGAATGGGTCTCCATTGAGTTCTCTCCACACCTATTTCTTTGCAAAGTTAAACCACACTGGCAAAGCACTTCATAAAAGCAGTATAAAATTCTTAAGTTGCCGGTACTGGCTGCTCTGCTGCCAAGGTAGCCCCGCAGGTTGTTTTCAACTGTGTGCCCCCCTGATGAATGCCCACCTATGCTCATGGAACAAGCATACGGCCCTGGTAATGGGGGCAGACAGGAGACATTCCAGACTTTCAGCATCTGGCAAAGTGGAAGAGGCTCCTGCAAAACACAACTTCTGATTGGGGTTGTCTTGCCCTTGGATCAAGGGCAAGACATCTTACCTGGTTAAGTCCGTTGAAGAATGTGATCTGCAATGGCTTTTTTCATGACTACAAAGAAACAAACAAAAGAAAGGGTTATAGAAAATGCTAGAGCTATATTTTTTCACTGTTTTTTAACAGGCAGTATTTTTAACAGGTTACTGATAAACTACAATATTCAAATTAATGGTTCATTACTGGGACTGCTTGGTCTAAGGGAATGGAAAGGAGAGATGGGAAAGAATATAGATTTGAGGAGGGAGTAAAGCATGAGGGAAAAATGTGACAAATAATAGTAGGAGCTAAAAGTTACATAGTGATTTATATATACCAACTCATAGGATCTTCCTAAGAATTCTATAACATCAGTAAATTTTGCAGCACCCCAATTTTACATATGAGGAAACTGAGGCATAAGGTGGTTAAAGAGCTTCCATGAAGCCCCACAATGTAATCTGATTCCAGGCTGCCTGGGTCTTATACACTACACTCTACTGCTTCTTATTCGCTGTAGTATTGGATGCCTGTCACATACCAGTGCTCAATAAATATATGTGAAATGAATGAGAGATTTTTCACAACCCCTGCAGCCATTATGTCCTAGACACAATGTCTCTGAGGGTAGGAACTGTCTTAGTCATCTTGTCCTAATCCTCAGCACCTAGCGCAATGCCAGTCACACACAGTAGATGCTCCCAAGTTGTCTGATGAAGGAATGAATACAGACTCAAATAGCTATAGGTAGTATGAACCATAAGTAGAGAGAATCACATGGTAAAATGAGGAAGAGTGGGTATAGCTCAGTATCTTCCCACAGTTCCATGAGGTGGTCTAGAATAACAAACACAATGGTCGATTTTATTATCCAGTTTCTCCTACCTAACTACTAGTAGGACACAGAATAGAAATTTTGAGTTCCTCTTTGCAAAAGAAAACCTCATTTTCATGATGAATAAAACAATGGGTTCCTGAAGGAGCTCCACCTTCAAAAACATGATATGATCATTTCTACCAAAATGAACACAACTAAGGAAATATCCAAATCAAAGTTGAATAACAAAGTAGGTGCACAAGCAGTGTTTCTTAACCCTGCCCAGTGAAGTAATCTTTGTTGCAGAGGAAAGGACATACGTTCCTCTGAGACATAGCTATAAGCAACCTGCTTCAGCATAAAATTTCACTGAGGTCTTATATTTTCTCTTAAAAATTCATCTTTTTTTTGGTATTCTGAGGTGTGTTTGTTTTTGTTTTACCACAAAAATTATGTTGTGATTACTTACCATTATGTAAAATGCAAAGGCCACCATCTGTATCCTTTAGCATTCAACACCCTATGGAATGTGTTAGCCCATTTGAGAAACCAGAAACTGTAGCATCTGGTACAGACTCTCATTTAGAAGAAGCCCAAACATTTAGAAGCAAATTACGAATACATTAAGTGAAATATAAATACAGACCCCAAATGACCGTAATGAAATTAGAATAATTTGGTGTGAGATATGGCATCTGTGCACTTAGCAAATACCTTCTTAATAACCATCCTGAATAACCACATATAAAGGTAAACAAATAGGAAAGCTAGTTAGGACAGCTCACACTCAGGAATTTCTCCTTCTCCAATGCCACATGGGAGGATTAAACTTCCCCAACTGCTTAAATCTGCCCATGTAATTTGCTGGGTCAAGAAAATGTGACTGGAAGTCACCTATGTCCATTCCAGGTGAAAACACTAAAGATTTAACCTGCAATCTCCTATGTTCTATCTTCCCTGCCACATGACTAATAAGGCCATATGTTCCAAGATGATGGCACCTTCCTCAGCCTGGAAGCATGACTTGTCAAACAGGGACAATTGTCTGGGAGATTCATGCAGATGCACAGTGGACTCCAAAGAAGAAATAAACCTTTGTTGGGTTAAGCCACTGAGATGTTGTTAGTGGAGCATAACCTAGCCCGTCCTGGCTGATATGATCCCAGATGTTACACTCAAATTCAAATAGACCAAGCTCCATAAACATTAAAGAGCCCTACCTTATTTCTGTTTTATTAGTCCAGAGCTATAAAACAACAATCTGTAAGCAATATGGTTATTTATATGCAATGCCCAACAGTTTTAGCTAAAGTGTCTCATAAACTGCTCTCTTGAAAAAAATTCTGTCAAATTGGTCATTTAGAAGTGTGTAAACAGTCAGTTGACACTTTTCCTTTCAAACCACTTCAATTGGAAGTAAAGGGAAAAACCCATACAGTACACTATAAAGTTCTCTACTGACACACACGATATTGGTGAATATACTACATTAAATACTCATTTCTACTTAATTACCAGCAAATCATACCACAAAGCAAATACAAACTGACAATTAAAAAAAAATTACAGGGGACGAAGGGAAGATGGCGGAAGAGTAAGACACGGAGATCACCTTCCTCCCCACAGATACACCAGAAATATATCTACACGTGGAACAACTCCTACAGAACACCTACTGAACGCTGGCAGAAGACCTCAGACCTTCCAAAAGGCAAGAAACTCCCCACGTACCTGGGTAGGGCAAAAGAAAAAAGAATAAACAGAGACAAAAGGATAGGGACGGGACCTGCACCTCTGGGAGGGAGCCGTGAAGGCGGAAAGGTTTCCACACACTAGGAGCCCCTTCGCGGGCGGAGACTGCGGATGGCGGAGGGGGGAAGCTTCAGAGCCACGGAGCAGAGCGCAGGAACAAGGGTGCGGAGGGCAAAGCGGAGAGATTCCCGCACAGAGGATCGGTGCCGACCGGCACTCAATAGCCAGAGAGGCTTGTCTGCTCACCTGCCGGGGCGGGCGGGGCTGGGAGCTGAGGCTCGGGCTTCGGTCTGAGCGCAGGGAGAGGACTGGGGTTGGCGGCGTGAACACAGCCTGCAGGGGGCTAATGTGCCACAGCTAGCCGGGAGGGAGTCCGGGGAAAAGTCTGGACCTGCCGAAGAGGCAGGAGACTTTTTCTTCCCTCTTTGTTTCCTGGTGCGCGAGGAGAGGGGATTAAGAGCGCTGCTTAAAGGAGCTCCACAGACAGGCGCGAGCCGCGGCTAAAAGCGAGGACCCCAGAGACGGGCATGAGACGCTAAGGCTGCTGCTGCCGCCACCAAGAAGCCTGTGTGCGAGCACAGGTCACTATCCACACCCCCCTTCCGGGGAGCCTGTACAGCCCGCCACTGCCAGGGTCCCGGGATCCAGGGACAACTTCCCCAGGAGAACGCACAGCGTGCCTCAGGCTGCTGCAACGTCATGGCGGCCTCTGCCACCACAGGCTTGCCCCGCCCTCCGTGCCCCTCCCCCCCCCCACCGTGCCCCTCCCTCCCCCCCCACCGTGCCCCTCCCTCCCCCCCCACCAGGCCTGAGTGAGCCAGAGTCACCGAAGCAGCTGCTCCTTTAACCCCGTCCTGTCTGAGCAAAGAACAGACGCCCTCCAGCGACCTACATGCAGAGGCGGGACCAAATCCAAAGCTGAGCCCCAGGAGCTGTGAGAACAAAGAAGAGAAAGGGAAATCTCTCCCAGCAGCCTCAGAAGCAGCGGATTAAAGCTCCACAATCAACTTGATGTACCCTGCATCTGTGGAATACGTGAATACACAACGAATCATCCCAAATTGAGGAGGTGGACTTTGAGAGCAAGATTTATGATTTTTTCCTCTTTCCTTTTTGTGAGTGTGTATGTGTATGCTTCTGTGTGAGATTTTGTCTGTATAGCTTCCACCATTTGTCCTAGGGTTCTATCCCTCCGTTTTTTTTGTTTGTTTTTCTTAATAATTATTTTTCATTTTAATAACTTTATTTTATCTTACTTTATTTTATTTTACTTTATCTTCTTTCTTTCTTTCTTTCTTTATTTCCTTCCTTCCCTCCTTGCTTCCTTCCTCCCTCCTTTCTTTCTTTCTTTTTCTACTTCTACTAATCCTTTCTTTCTACTTTTTCTCCCTTTTATTCTGAGCCATGTGGATGAAAAGCTCTTGGTGCTGCAGCCAGGAGTCAGTGCTGTGCCTCTGAGGTGGGAGAGCCAAGTTCAGGACACTGGTCCAAAAGAGACCTCCCAGCTCCACATAATATCAAACGGCGAAAATCTCGCAGAAATCTCCATCTCAACACCAGCACCCAGCTTCACTCAACGACCAGCAAGCTACAGTGCTGGACACCCTATGCCAAACAACTAGCAAGACAGGAACACAACCCCACTCATTAGCAGAGAGGCTACCTAAAATCATAATAAGTCCACAGACACCCCAAAACACACCACCAGACGTGGACCTGCCCACCAAAAAGACAAGATCCAGCCTCATCCACCAGAACACAGGCACTAGTCCCCTCCACCAGGAAGCCTACACAACCCACTGAACCAACTTTAGCCACTGGGGGAAAACACCAAAAACATCAGGAACTACGAACCTCCAGCCTGCAAAAAGGAGACCCCAAACACAGTAAGATAAGCAAAATGAGAAGACACAAAACCACACAGAAGACAGAAAACCACACAAGATAAAAACCCACCAGACCTAACAAATGAAGAGGAAATAGGCAGTCTACCTGAAAAAGAATTCAGAATAATGATACTAAAGATGTTACAAAATCTTGGAAATAGAATAGACAAAATGCAAGAAACATTTAACAAGGACCTAGAAGAACTAAAGATGAAACAAACAACGATGAACAACACAATAAATGAAGTTAAAATATTCTAGATGGGATCAATAGCAGAATAACTGAGGCAGAAGAACGGATAAGTGACCTGGAAGATAAAATAGTGGAAATAACTACTGCAGAGCAAAATAAAGAAAAAAGAATGAAAAGAACTGAGGACAGTCTCAGAGACCCCTGGGACAACATTAAATGCACCAACATTCGAATTATAGGGGTTCCAGAAGAAGAAGAGAAAAAGAAAGGGACTGAGAAAATATTTGAAGAGGTTATAGTTGAAAACGTCCCCAATATGTGAAAGGAAATAGTTAATCAAGTCCAGGAAGCACAGAGAGTCCCATACAGGATAAATCCAAGGAGAAATACGCCAAGACACATATTAAGCTGTCAAAAATTAAATACAAAGAAAACATATTAAGAGCAGCAAGGGAAAAACAACAAATAACACACAAGGGAATCCCCATAAGGTTAACAGCTGATCTTTCAGCAGAAACTCTGCAAGCCAGACGGGACTGGCAGGACATATATATATATATATATATATATATATATTTTTTTTTTTTCTGAACCCTTCACCCTCGTGCCTTTGTCCCCACACCCCTTGTTCTGAAGCCCCTCTTTTAGCGGCTTGGAGCTGCCCTTTACATCTGAGCACTTTGTGTATTTGTGTCTGATCCTAGCAGCTCATAATTTCCCAACCACTTTACACCTGGACTTTTTTTTTTTTTTTTGCGGTACATGGGCCTCCCACTGTTGTGGCTTCTCCCATTGCGGAGCACAGGCTCTGGACGCACAGGCTCAGCAGCCATGGCTCACGGGCCCAGGCGCTCCGCGGCATGTGGGATCTTCCCGGACCAGGGCACGAACTCATGTCCCCTGCATCGGCAGGCGGACTCTCAACCACTGCTCCACCAGGGAAGCCCCTACACCTGGACTTTCTAAGGGGCAAGGCCGCCTTGCTGAGGGCCAGCTGTCCTGGCTTCTGCCACCTTCCAGCTCTTAACCTTGGGTGCACTACTAACTGTCCACTGGGCATAAAACCATCTCTCAGACAGTGTGGAGGAACAATGAGACAAAATATGGGCACAGCCCTTGACACTATGTCGACATCCATCCATCCAATCCACCCACCTAGCTAGCTATCGCTTATTAAACTTAACTGCCATAAATTAAAATAATGTTATGGTAAAGGCCCCAGTTTTCTCTATTACCTGCCCATTCTTCTCTTTTTGTTCTTAGAGTTACTAATTAACCTTTGAAATCTTTAAAAATTATTTATTGGTCCACATGGAGTGTATTGTGGTTAATACAATCACTTTTACACCTTCAGGAGTTGCCATCAAAAGCCTAGGGGTGTCTTCCTGATACACATGTACACACACATGCAGACACATACATTCATATATATGTTTAGATTCACACACACATACACACACACACAGTTGTGCACACGCACAGCAAGCCTTACGTGTGAGTGCTCCTGTGTGGAGTTTGTACTTGCAGAGCTCACAGCTGGACCCTGTGGTTTGGATTCTGTAGAACAGGTTGGAGTGTTCATTTAAGGTTACATTTAATAAGTTTTTAGAAAGCATGTATCATGCCTCACTAGCAATTTTGTTAGGCATCCTGGGGAAACAAAAGAATGAAAGCTCGTGAATTATCCATGTCCCCTGGACCTTCTCATTTTGGGGGCTTTCCTCTCATGCACACGAGGTGCTGGGGCAGTGCTGTCACTGGCTCACCTCTGTGGACCCCCCCCTACTTTATTGGGTGGACTCCGTGGGTCCTGTAAGTGGAGCTGTGCCCGAGTCAGGGCCTCAGGGGAGGTGTGGGAAACGGTGTTGGGCATTTACTTCCCTGCCTGGGAGGAGCCCGGTGTTGTACCCACCCCCCCGCACCCCTGCAGTTCCACACCCTGCAGGACTGACTGTACTATGGCCCCACCAGGGGAGGGGGCCAGCCTGATTCTACCCGGCCCACCCCTGGTGGGTCCTCGCTCAGTGCCAGTCTCTGGGGGAGGTTTCAGGTAAGACAGGCCAGTGAGGGAGACAGGCCCACGCGTTCGATTTAAGCCCTGTCAGTTTTGGGGCCACCTGAGTTTTTTGCTGAGTTTCTTCTGGCAGGAAGTACTACTACCCCTAATTAACATTCACACGGGCCTTGGCCAAATGCTTACTGCACGGGTAGCGAGCATCGTTAACCTTGCTTCCAAATGAAGAAACTGAGGCTCGGGTTGCATGCCTGCCCCATCGCCCTGCCCGCCTCCCGAGGAGGGATGCTCAGAAGAGTTCCTGCAGGTGGGATGGGAGCCAGGCTCCCACAGGGGCTGAGGGACCGAGCCCTGACTGCTCTGCCCAGGGTGCGTGGGGCTGGCTGGGAGGAACAGGAAGGGGTCCAGAACCCAGGAGCTGTGGCTATTCCACAGAGTATTTCTGCCTGGATTACGAGGTAGGTGCCCGCAGTTGTATAAGTAGATGCTCAAGAGTGAATTAAAAATGCATTGTTGAAAATGAGTTCAAGTATGAACAAAGATGGGCATGAAGGTCGGTCCCTGTATTTTTAGAGGCTAATTAAAGTGCGTGAACAACGATAAATCCAGATAACCCATATAGTCTAAAATCACCGTTAAGCATTCACTAAAGAGCTCACTGCATAGGACACTGTGCTGGTGACCCGCAGAGGGTCCTGAGGTCGTGGCCGTCATGGCCATCAAGCCATGCGTGCTTTTGCCCATGCTTAGAGCAGACTGTGTCCAGACGGCTGGCCCCAGGGACCTTCGCTTCCCACACTCGTACATCTCTGCAGCCCTGTGTTGGGACACGTGTGGGCTCTCCCATGGCCGTGTCTGAAGGCAGGACATATTTAAAGTGATGAAGGAGAAAAACCTGCAAACAAGATTATTCTACCCAGCAAGGATCTCATTCAGATTTGATGGAGAAATTAAAACCTTTACAGACAAGCAAAACCTGAGAGAGTTCAGCACCACCAAAACAGCTTTACAACAAATGCTAAAGGAACTTCTCTAGGCAAGAAACACAACAGAAGGAAAAGACCTACAATAACGAACCCAAAACAATTAAGAAAATGGGAATAGGAACATACATATTGATAATTACCTTAAATGTAAATAGACTAAATGCTCCCACCAAAAGACACAGATTGGCTGAATGGATACAAAAACAAGACCCATATATATGCTGTCTACAAGAGACCCACTTCAGACCTAGAGACACATACAGACTGAAAGTAAGGGGATGGAAAAAGATATTCCATGCAAATGGAAATCAAAAGGAAGCTGGAGTAGCAATTCTCATATCAGACAAAACAGACTTTAAAATAAAGACAAAGAAGGACACTACATAATGATCAAGGGATCGATCCAAGAAGAAGATATAAGAATTGTAAATATTTATGCACCAAACATAGGAGCACCTCAATACATAAGGCAAATACTAACAGCCATAAAAGGAGAAATTGACAGTAACTCATAGTCGGGGACTTTAACACCCCACTTTCACCAATGGACAGATCATCCAAAATGAAAATAAATAAGGAAACACAAGCTTTAAATGACACAATAAACAAGATGGACTTAACTGATATTCATAGGACATTCCATCCAAAAACAACAGAATACACATTTTTCTCAAGTGCTCATGGAACATTCTCCAGGATAGATCATATCTTGGGTCACAAATCAAGCCTTGGTAAATTTAAGAAAATTAAAGGAATTAAAGATGATGCAAGTACATGGAGAGATATACCATGTTCTTGGATTGGAAGAATCAACATTGTGAAAATGACTCTACTACCCAAAGCAATCTACAAATTCAATGCAATCCCTATCAAACTACCACTGGCATTTTTCACAGAACTACAACAAAAAATTTCACAGTTTGTATGGAAACGCAAAAGACTCCGAATAGCCAAAGCAATCTTGAGAACGAAAAACGGAGCTGGAGGAATCAGGCTCCCTGACTTCAGACTATACTACAAAGGTACAGTAATCAAGACAGTGTGGTACTGGCATAAAAACAGAAAGAGAGATCAATGGAACAGGATAGAAAGCCCAGAGATAAACCCACGCACACATGGTCACCTTATCTTTGATAAAGGAGGCAGGAATGTACAGTGGAGAAAGGACAGCCTCTTCAATAAGTGGTGCTGGGAAAACTGGACAGGTACATATAAAAGTATGAGATTAGATCACTCCCTAACACCATACACAAAAATAAGCTCAAAATGGATTAAAGACCTAAACGTAAGGCCAGAAACTATCAAACTCTTAGAGGAAAACATAGGCAGAACACTCTATGACATCAATCACAGCAAGATCCTTTTTGACCCACCTCCTAGAGAAATGGAAATAAAAACAAAAATAAACAAATGGGACCTAATGAAACTTCAAAACTTTTGCACAGCAAAGAAAACCATAAACAAGACCAAAAGACAACCCTCAGAATGGGAGAAAATATTTGCAAATGAAGCAACTGACAAAGGATTAATCTCCAAAATTTATAAGCAGCTCATGCAGCTCAATAACAAAAATACAAACAACCCAATCCAAAAATGGGCAGAAGACCTAAATAGACATTTCTCCACAGAAGATATACAGACTGCCAACAAACACATGAAAGAGTACTCAACATCATTAATCATTAGAGAAATGAAAATCAAAACTGCAATGAGATATCATCTAACACCAGTCAGAATGCCCATCATCAAAAAATCTAGAAACAATAAATGCTGGAGAGGGTGTAGAGAAAAGGGAACACTCTTGCACTGCTGGTGGGAATGTGAATTGGTACAGCCACTATGGAGAACAGTATGGAGGTTCCTTAAAAAACTACAAATAGAACTACCATGTGACCCAGCAATCCCACTACTGGGCATATACCCTGAGAAAACCATAATTCAAAAAGAGTCATGTACCAAAATGCACCTCTATTTACAGTAGCCAGGACGTGGAAGCAACCTAAGTGTCCATTGACAGATGAACAGATAAAGAAGATGTGGCACATATATACAATGGAATATTACTCAGCCATAAAAAGAAACGAAATTGAGCTATTTGTAGTGAGGTGGATGGACCTAGAGTCTGTCATACAGAGTGAAGTAAGTCAGAAAGAGAAAGACAAATACCGTATGCTAACACATATATATGGAATTTAAGAAAAAAAAATGTCATGAAGAACCTAGGGGTAAGATAGGAATAAAGACACAGACCTACTAGAGAATGGACTTGAGGATATGGGGAGGGGGAAGGGTAAGCTGTGACAAAGCAAGAGAGAGGCATGGACATATATACACTACCAAACGTAAAATAGATAGCTAGTGGGAAGCAGCTGCATAGCACAGGGAGATCAGCTCGGTGCCTTGTGACCACCTAGAGAGTGGGATAGGGAGGGTGGGAGGGAGGGAGACACAAGAGTGAAGAGATATGGGAACATATGTATATGTATAACTGATTCACTTTGTTATAAAGCAGAAACTGGGCTTCCCTGGTGGCGCAGTGGTTGAGAGTCTGCCTGCCGATGCAGGGGACACGGGTTCGTGCCCCGGTCTGGGAAGATCCCACATGCCGCGGAGCGGCTGGGCCCGTGAGCCATGGCTGCTGAGCCTGCGCGTCCGGAGCCTGTGCTTCACAACGGGAGAGGCCACAACAGTGAGAGGCCCACATACCGCAAAAAAAAAAAAAAAGCAGAAACTAACGAACAATTGTAAAGCAATTATACTCCAATAAAGATGTAAAAATAAATAAATAAATAAATAATAAAATTAAAAAATTACAATCAATTTTATTAATTTTCAAAATTCTGATGTTCTATTACTTAGCAGCTCAGCCAATTTTGAAAGTTATACAAACTCAATTTTTGTATACGTCTCCATCCATCTACGTGAAGGTTTCTTAAACTTGGCACTGTTAACATTTCAGACTGGATGGTTTTCATTAAGGGAAGCAGCTGTCCTGTGCATCGCAGGATGTTTAGAAGCATTCTCAGCCTCTACACACTAGATACCAATAGCACCTTCTCAGTTGAGACAACCAAAAAATGTCTCCAAACATTTCCAAATGTCTCCTAGCAGACAAAATCACCCCCAATTGAGAACCACTAATCAACTTCAAAGTTCCACACACAAAAAAATGTGAATATTAGCAGCTCTTTTCAGGAAGCAACTCTCTGCAGGAGGCCTTTTGTCTTGTCACTTTAGTAAAGCTATATTTTAACTAATCTTTACACCAGATGCCCCCATGCTTAACTAACCTCCATCCCAAGCACACCTTTCAAATCTTTTGATCACACAATGCCTTGCCTAACCTATTGATTCTTTCTTTAGATTAAAGAAGTAGAAATGAAGAATACGTAATTAACAGATGAGTAGATCTTTTGGCCAGCTTCCCCTTTAGTAATCTCATGAGCAGATGGTGTCAACAAGATACCACCTAAAGAAAGATCACAAGGAGTAAACAAGCCTGCACACTGTGGGAGATGACAGGAGTCTGACCCCCTTACTCAATGATTAATGAAATACTTCACCTTTTTCCCTTTAAGAACTTTCATGACCAAGCAGAATCTTCAAAGTTGATTCTGGGACATGAGTTTGCCTTCTCCCCAGGTTGCTGGCCTCCTGAATAAAGCAAACTTCCCTTTTCCAATCAACACCTGTCTCTTGAGTATTGGCTTTTGAGTGGCGGGCAGCTGAATCTGAGGTCAATAACATGAATTCCATCCCACTGCCCCTTTGCTGCCTTACTG
Source organism: Mesoplodon bidens (assembly GCF_964165515.1). Classification (NCBI taxonomy): domain Eukaryota; kingdom Metazoa; phylum Chordata; class Mammalia; order Artiodactyla; family Ziphiidae; genus Mesoplodon; species Mesoplodon bidens. Next base: position 54,285,793 of record NC_138166.1, read on the forward strand.
AAGTGACTAACAATAGCACAATAAAAATGGTGTAACAGAATTTTACTTTCTTTTACTATTACATAAAGCAAATAATAATTGTTAAAAATTAGAAAATAAAAATTTGCAGAACTAACAAAATAATTACTTGTAATCTCATCTCAGTTAGCATGTTTACAGACAGGTATTCCCTGGATTCACTCATTCAACAGTAACCAAGTGACTGCTTTGTGCTGGGCACTGTCCCAAATGTCAGAGATAGAGTGTTGAGGCAGACAGATTCTAGCCTTTCTGGAGCTTACAACTTCATGGTGCCTTCAATAACAACAGCAAATAATGATAAGAATCATAAGGAAAAGTGCAGGTTCCTATGGTCCTACAGCATTGGCTTGAGGTGTTGTCTCAGGGAAGCCTCTTTGAAGAAACAGCATCTTAGCGGAGAACAGAAGGGTGTGGAATAACAATGGCTAGCACTCCAGTGGTGCTTGCTACCTGCCAGGCATTTTTCTAAGATTCTACGCATAATAACTCATTAGTCCTCTGAACAACCCTGTAAGATAACTGCAATTATTATCCCTGTTGTAAAGATAGAATATGGGTTCAGAGATGAAGTACCTTGCCCCAGACCACAAAGCTAGTATGTGGAAGAAACAGAATCTGAACCTGGTCTGTGTCCCTAATGACTAGGACAAGGACAATCTGCCCACCACCACCCCCAAAGTGAGCCAGGCAGAGTGGAGGAAGAGGGGTTCTGGCAAAGGAGGCTGTGGTGCACTATTTTCCCAGACAAGGAGGCGTGACCTTCCAGCCACCAAGAGAGAACACAGAGGATACTGAACTCCACCTCATTATATACATATGGTAGTTTCCTAGTGAAATGCAGCCCCCTTAAATCCTTTCTTGGGAGAAGATGAGGTATAAATTATTTATAAATTAATTAATTATGATGAGAAGTAAGCAACAGAGTAGTCTAACACTGAAATTGAAAAGAGAGGTGGCAAGTTCCAAAAGGTTGAATTCATAACAGCAACTCACTCAAATACATATTGTAGATGAGTCAGGAGGGATGAATTTCTAGGCTAATAAACTCGTATGTTTTGAGCTGAAGTGAATGCTCTCATGATGCTTCTGCAAGTTGTGTGGTTGCAATAAGATAAAGGGAACGCTCCTCACTAAAATGATTTCCAGAAACTTCAATGATCTAAATCACTCCCTAAATCTGGTAATGACACAGTTAATCTTATAAATCTAAGAACATTCACTATGACAATACAGATTTCAATACTACTGAATATGCTTTTATTGCTTTTATTATTTGAGATACTGTTGGTTTAATTTCTATATGACTGCATTATATATAAATTCTAAATATTACAAAAGGAAATCATAAAAGTAAAGATTTTGTTTTTTTAATTCACTTCCTATATGAATTATACTTCTTTTCAGAATTTAGAATACATATAATTATCTGTTGGTTAGAATACTAGGCTAATAAAACTATATTTATGTATTTGATCTATATGTCAAATTGCTCTGTGGATATAGCTGCTTTGGGCATCTCAGCATAATCTACTATCAGATTTAGAAAATAACTCAAAAGCAGTGGGGACCACTAATTTCATTTTCATCTATGAAGCATCTTATAGATACCAAAATCTCAAGGAATGAGTTGCTCTGATTAATTGCATTTTCTGGATAACTGAGACTTATCTAGAAAAGGTTTAGTATCCCATCCCTAGAGTTGAAAATATACTGGTAGATGTTCTTGCCATAGCAAATCATATTTTAATCTTTGTGTGAGGACAGATAATACAAAGGATGATCATATGGAAATTAAAAATAATTTTACAGTATTGCAAATGGAAGTGACAGAACGAGCATGAGATTGTGTTGAATATGTACTCATCTCAGAGCCTAACCATTGCTTTTGAAAAAAACTACTAATGTTGCTTCATTCTACTATCACTTGACCCATTATGAAAAAGTGAACTGCAAAAGAAAATGGGTTTGATTCTTGTTAGTGTTATTGCACGAGGAATAACTGAGAGGGATAAAAAGAATGTGCTGGATATTTTAGTACACATGATATTTTTATTTCCCCCAACAAGCAAAAATAATCTTCCTTTTCTATTACTATAATTAAATGAAATTCTCAGCTATTTTGAAACTCACACAGCAGTGTCTACTATAATTTGATACTGCTTAAGTTCATTGTTGCTTATTTATCAGCCAATTAAGAGGCAGCAATATACTGGATTAAAAAGCGGTATGAGTATGTGTGCATGCTTTTTTAAACTACCTCCCGTGTGCTGCCTAAACTCAAGTCTTGCTGGGAACTTTTGATAAAACTCTCTCTTGCTTTTACTCTTCTGAGTATTTGTTTCTCTCTAGGGAAAAGGTATTAAATAATTTTATTGAGACTAACAAACTATGTTAGTTCTCTTTTCAAATTGTGTATTGTAACCATTTCCTACCTACATTTTACAGAAGTGACTGTAACTCAAAGAGCAGTGGCGGGCTTCCCTGGTGGCGCAGTGGTTGAGAGTCCGCCTGCCGATGCAGGGGACACGGGTTCGTGCCCCGGTTCGGGAAGATCCCACATGCTGTGGAGCAGCTGGGCCCGTGAGCCATGGCCGCTGAGCCTGGCGTCCGGAGCCTGTGCTCCACAAGGGGAGAGGCCACAACAGTGAGAGGCCCACATACAGCCAAAAAAAAAAAAAAAAAAAAATAGAGCAGTGGCATGTTTATAATTATGCCCTTAATTAATGGAGTAGAATGCAGGCACTTTTATACTCTATCGCCCAGTGATTCTCAAAGTCTAGCCCCAGACCAGCAGCATCAGTACCACCTGGGACTTTGTTGGAAATGCACATTCTCAGGCCCCACCCCAAACCTACTAATTCAGAAACTCTGAGGATGGGACCCAGCCATGGTTGACCAAGCCCTCCAGGTGATTCTGATGTACACGAAAGTTTGAGAAGCAACGCTTTAGGCTGAAGGGTAAGGGGACTTACCCAAGGTTAGGAGCTACTTCAAGACAGGTTCTCCCCATTTTCAACATCCCATTTCTCCAGACTAAGTCATTAATTTAGACTTTTTGAAACATCAGCACTGACCTGTTATCAATGAATGGTCAATCATCTAGTTTTCTCTAAATTCATAAGGAAGGGATACCCAGATACTGTCCAGTATACACTCTTATGATATGAATAGCCCCCAAATAACTGAGAGAATCTGGTCATTCTCCTCACAGCTATATTGCCCCCAACTAGCTCACTGTGGATGCCTCTGCTAGAACCACAAGATGAAGATTAGTGTTGCTGCTGTTGTTGCCGATTAGTGAAATTTGACCAGAGTCCATTTTGACCAGATTTTTTAAATATTGCAAAACCAAATGTGGATTGTTCTCCGAAATATTAGTATTTTACACTGCTTCATGCAAATAATAGTCATTATTAGAAGAACAAAGCCTTATCAATAAATCTCAATGTACTTCAATAAATGGAACTGAATTTCCTAACAAAATTGAGAGAGAGCATAAAGTTCTTTGTATAAACTGATCTGGAAAATGAGTCAGAAAATATTTTCTGACGAGTTGCCATTTCAAAACAGAGTTATAAAGCCAACCAGCTAATCAGTTTCCTTTCTTAACTGCTCCCTTCTTGCTAGGTGGAGGGAAGGGTGGGTTGGAGAGGGAGGGGAAAAGGTGGGGTTCCAGGCACACAGAGAAGGCAAGGCATGAAATCAGCTGGATTCAGGAACTAGAAGGAGATTCGTTAATGGTGTAGGGCAAGTGATGAGGAGAGGAGATCAACTGACGAACGAGGCCAGAAGTAGGCAGGTACTTATCATGAAGGACAAGGTGAGGATTTATTCCTAAAGGTGGCCAGAATTCATTACAAGATTTTAAGTAGGGCTTCCCTGGTGGCGCAGTGGTTGAGAGTCCGCCTGCCGATGCAGGGGACATGGGCTCGTGCCCCGGTCCGGGAAGATCCCACATGCCGCGGAGTGGCTGGGCCCGTGAGCCATGGCCGCTGAGCCTGCGCGTCCGGAGCCTGTGCTCCGCAACGGGAGAGACCACAACAGTGAGAGGCCCGCATACCACAAAAAAAAAAAAAAAAAGATTTTAAGTAAGACAGTGTTGTGATCAATCCAGAATTACAGTACAATCACTTTGCCAACAAACGATAGAAGGATGGATTCTAGGGAGAAAATGGTAAAGAGCAACTGCCATCAGGACAAAGGTGATAAGAACCAAAACTAAAAGCACTATCAGTGGGAACAGAGAGAAGAAAATGGATTCAAGGGATACATAGGAGGTAAACAGACCTTCCACTGGAGAACTCTACTTAGGAAATAACAACCATGAGCCTCTAGCCTTCTCTCAAGAGTCCCTGCACTAAAAAAAAAATGGCTTACAAACTTTTTAGTTAAATCACTTCTGAATCACACTCACATACAAATATTTGCTGGAGAGGAAAGGGGACACCAACTCTCTGTCAAACACAACCAGATTTTGAAGCCCAGTTTAGACTCAACTAGAGAAACACTCCCTACAGGCACCCATGTGCATGTACACGCACACACACACACAAACTCACACGTGTGTGCACGTGCACATTCTACCATTAGATGATGGCCTTACAATTGAGTTGGGAAAGGCGTCTGTCCAAACTACCTTATCCACACCATGGTCTGGGCGATTCTCTCTCCTCAGCCTCCCCCATTCCCAACCTAGCCAGTTCTTTAGCTGGTCTACTGGAATTGCTTTCTAAATTGCCTGTGCCCACCACACCAAGCATAGATTTTCTGATTACTTCCAGTTAAACTTAAAAAAAAATGTCATGATTACTTAAAGACATGAGCCTTCAGTGGGCACCATTTTTTTAAACCCTTTTCCTTTCACTTGTCTCCACTCAAGGTTACACCCTCCATTTCTCCATCTTTTCATTACCAGCTAGTTGTATGGAGGTTCCACAGGTGAGAACGTGGGCAGTTGTTATTATGTAATTGTTGTTATTATGTAATATTATGTTATTACTGTTTTACTCTCTGGTTTTTGAGTACTCTTTGGGCAGCACTCATGCTTGGTTGCCAAAGCATGGCTACCATGGTAATATCAACAGATAGCAATATTTTAAAAAGAAAACAGCAAATTAAAAGCTTATTTTAAATGAAACAGTGAGCAAAATAGGTAGAACTCAGTCAAGAGGCAGATTGCTACTGAGTAATTCTCCTCTCCTGGGCACACAATGTTTTTTTAAAGAGCAGCCATTCTCCAGGGGAACATTAAAGATAAATAGTCTGCTTGTTTGTTTTTTACTTACCTCTCAAAGTATTTCTTTAGTGGAGAAAGTTCCTGGTTTTTCAGTAGTTAGTCTAGGTGAGGAAGCAATCGTGTCTGCTTCCCCAAAATATCATTGCTGACCTCTCTGAGCACTCCATTGAGGTCAGGGTGGAATTTTTCAGTCCTCAAACCTCTCAGAGAAATGTTCAGCCTTTCACTATTTTACGTACTCTCTCAAGAACTCATGTACAGAAATCCCACTACAGTAAAACCACAACAAGGCAGAATACAAATAATGAACACGTCAGTCCCCTGGCAGCCGATGCTAATAGCCAGGCTTATGTAAAACTAATTTCTTAAGTTGAAATTGGTTTATTTGTGAGGTATGGCATTATATAATGTAACATTTAGCTGTTCTATTTAATAAAATTGGTCCTATTCTTGGCAAGTAAAAAAGTCCTAATATTAAATTATGCAATTTCCATGCTTTTCAATTCCTTGTGTGCCAATGTTACAGAAAGCCCAATTTGAAATATAAATAAGAGAATGTTACATTTTGTGCAAGTAGAGATTCAATAGTGATCTGAACTCTTTTTTTCCTTTAAAATATGTCTTTTAAATGCACATGTGATAGCTCCTGCATTTTCATAACATCTGAATTCTGAACTTCTAAGCAGCAATCAAAGCTGCAGGAGCTGACCTACTGCAATTTTACTGCCGTGGCAAAATCAGCCCCTTTATTCCATGGTACACATTTTCAAAGACAGTCTCAGCAGTGTGCTTTTTTTATGACTCCAGTTTATGCAACTTTTCCTTAGGACCTTACCTCATCCATATATCTGAGATTCCTAAATGCAGCGAGCTGTCAAGTCATAGCATTATTTTCTTTTTCATCAGTAAAGTATCAGTACAGAACAGAGAATGAGGAATAAGTTGGGGTCACAGACATGCTGGGCATGTATCCTCTATGAAATCCATTCAGAAGTTATGAAAATGTAGGAGCTGACACTTGTACATTTAAAGGTGTATATATTCAAAAGAAGGGGGAAAAGAAGAGTTCACATCATTTCAGAACTAGGGTTCTTTGTGAATAAAGGGCAAGTATCCTAATGGATACTGGAGGCCAGAAGCTCACACGGGGCCACAGCTGAAATTAATAGTGAGCAACTTCTAAGCAAGACCTCTAAAGGGAATGACTCAAAAGAGAAAAACCAAACTGCATGCATTCTTTTACTCCCTGCCAGAAAATCGGGGTCTCATAAATTCACTGAGACATCCAATGAGAACACAACTGGGATTTTCCCACTTGCAGAAAAATCAAAGATGGCCATTTGGAAGGGAAGACAAGGGGGGCTTCTGAATCAAGGATTATAGTACTGGACAGGACTATGCAGGTCAGAGACGAAGATTTTTTCCAAAAATATCATCCTTTGAGTAATTATGTATTATCTGTTTTCCTATAGTTCCTAGAGCTATAAAACCAATGCATACCAACGTAATTTCTTTATATTTTATGAGACTTCAGCATTTCTATCTTTGTCCTTAACTAAGCTTTTGGTTGGAAGTGTCAGTTTGAGTAGAACCCCAGGAGTGAGCATAACCCCTCTACATGGGTCTAAAGAACAGAGAAGTGTACGGATGAACTTCCTTTAGCCCCTAACACCAAAGAGCTTCTCACCTCCCACAAGTAGAACTCTCTTGTATTTTGTGATTCTGAGGATACCAAGGAGAGTTTCAAGGAAAAGGAGTTACTCACCCAACAGACAAGATAAAGATCCATTCAACTCAGTAGTGTGTGAGCCGAGCTTCCACTAAAGCAAGGAACTCAACATGTCATAATTTTCAAGGCAGCTTATAAAATCCAATTTCATCTCTCAGCAACGTGTAGCTGATAATGCTTGTCACCTGGATGGCCTGCAGATGTGTTTTAAGGATAAAAAAGACACTGAATTTAATTTACAACTTTCTCTAAAAAGAAGAGAGCTTTTCTGAAGTTAATAGAAAACATAACATTGAAAATTAGTACGCTTTTTCAGATACAGATAAATGTTAATCATATTAGCAAACCAAAGGAATTATTTATCTATTTCAGTTAAAATATCTGTCTTGGCTTCAATTATGTAGCACATATGTAACTAGTTAGAATTTTTGAGAGAGTAACTCAAATAACTGCTTTAGTTCCCTATTATCTTTTATTGTTCATTTGCCCTGAAGACTGAGAAAAACTTTAAAAATAATATAGCTACCTTTTAATTATTGATGGAAAAAAGGTTAACAATGTGAGAATCTGTTTTACTTTCATTGCCATGATTAAATAAATAAATTATTACAATCATTTGCCAATTACTCTTCTGCTGTATTTGTATTTGTGTTCTTTTGCTTATTGTTTGAAACTAAAATATTTTATCACCATCCTACCTGGTAAAAGGGATAAAAGAGTTTTCCTTACTCTGGTGATTTTTATTTCTCTAAGAAATGACAGTATCAAATTTCCACAGGGATTGAGAAAACCCAGCTGAGTTAGTTTTAGGTTATATGACTAGATCATTGAATATAAAGTTTTGAATTCTCATACATTTCAATAAAACCACTGATAATTAAACTTCTAACCACACAGTAAGATGCTAAAACAAATAATTGCAGATTAGCTATGCAAAATCTACTTCCCCTAAAGGAATATAATCCAAAATTAACTTTAAATAACTATGTATTAATTGAGCATATACTCTGCATGATCATAAAACATAATAAATGCTAAAATTTATTTCTAATTCAAAAACCATCCTGGAGGAGGGAAATCATTGACCTACAGTAGCCTCTGCACATATATATAGCTGAACAGACTATGCTTATATTAGTCCCATTACCTTTCTGCAACTAGATTTTTCTGCATTTCATAAAACTATCTCACCTTACTTAAATACTGTGATGCTTTGATAACTCAAATGCAAAGGCTATACACAAACAATGCTGTTTTTTAACATAACAAAATTAAGATTTTTATTCCATATTTGCAGTAGCAGGTATGTATATGTTTGCATCCTAGAACAAAAATGGAGCTGAATAAACAAATTTTCAGAATTGACAAATTAAGCAATACATCTGTCCACACATGGAAACAAATTGTTGAAAACGGTGTTATTTACTAGTCTGTGCTCAGGGAGGAAAGGGAAGAAGGGATGTATTAATTATACATGACGAATGACTTGACACTTCCTGGGTGTTAAGATGAAGTTTTGAAAGGTTTTCCTGGGGGATTCCTTCATGTCTCAGATGAATATGTGTTTCTTCATATTTTTACATTTTAAAGACTTTTAATAAAGATGACAGAAATACATTATAAATTTTGGAATACACAAACACACACATACACATACACACATATTAATCATATTCAATTGCTCTCAATATCCAAAGAGTCAACCTCTGGGTTTCTGTAAGAAAGACAGATGGTCCCCATTTATTCATGTGCCTATGGTAACCAAATGATTCCAGTTCTCACTTATGTTCTAGATGGTAGCTTGCATCTTGTTAGTGTTACTATTTCATTCAAAGAAACCTGAATGACAGTGCAGTAGTGATGTGTACAGTAAAATTATGATTACCTATGACAAAAGGAATGGCAAAAAAACCCCTCACATTTGAAAATGACCTTACACCAAAAGCCTACTTCCAAACATTGTACCAATATTGGCTTTTATCTTAAGATTGTGCCATTAAAAGACAATTAAACCATCACTTTGCTGTACACCTGAAACTAACACAACATTGTAAATCAACTATAATATAAAATAAAAATTAAATTAAAAAAATAAAAGACAATTAAACCTATTTATATATGTTATTTCCAAGGCTGTCAATTCGAGTTATCCCAGAGTTTGTTCCATAATCTCATACACTAGGTATTCATACAAGAAATCAAGAGACCTAACATCTCTAAATCCTAACCAATTCCCCTCTTCCTCCTTTCAGTTGAATAAAAAAATTATAATTTTATCTCTTTCCTTACGGCCTTGTCTCAGGTTTCAGGAAGCTCACTGTGCATAGAGTGATGGGTGTTTCCAACAGAGAGAGACACCGTTTGGCAAAGAAAAAAAATCATCATTCTGAGTCATCGTGAATACTACAGATTGCCCCTACATCTCTGAAAGTAATTCCCTAATAAAGTAGTTTATAATATACAGGGCCCAACTCGCCACATTCTGTGATGGAACGGTTGCTCTGTGATATGTAATGCTGAGATTATCCTGACATGATGTGTAAGGTCGAGACCTCTTCCTTTTTCTGCCCTCACACCAGCTCCCCACCTGCACAATTAATTCATCGCCAACCACCCCAGTTCCCAAAGACAACGACTCCAGAAAAGCAGTAGGCTAATCACATACCAGGTGTGCCGGCAGTGTAACGTCTTCTTTGTCTTTCCCTGCTTGTTTCTCCCATTAACACCTGAGACCAGGGACCACATCCTACTCTATTATGTGTCTGAACAGCATATAGCACAGGACCTGGCATGTAATAGGCACAAAATAAGTGCAAGTGGAAAGAACAAATTTAAACCATGGTTAGAGCAGAATCTATGGAAGCCTATGTAGTTAGGTTTTATGTAGTAAAACCTAAGTACACAGGGATTGTTTCCATTATGTGTAACCTTCCAAAGAGCACTGAGAAGACCTCATTGGCCTAGGCAAGAATTGGAACTTCTGCTTTGCAAGGAGGGGCCCCTGCTTCAGGTCCACAGAGCCACTGACATCCCTGCTTCAGGTCCACTGACCTCGGGAGGTGAGGAGGGAAAGGGCAGGGTAGAGGCCACTTTAGCAGAGCAGTGCAGACAGGAGCAGGACTGGCCTGCGGCCATACACCGCTGCCCAGGGATGCGGGCTCTGGGAGGCCTGCAGAACACATTTCCCTGTTCCGTGATTCTCTGGGGCACGGAGAAGAGGGTGTAAGTTAAATACTGGCATTTAGATCTGCTGTTGTTTCTGCAGACAAACCAGAAGTGCCTATTTTTTCCATTTATTTTTAGGTAATTGGATCTGTGGGCACCTAGGAAAGTATTTAAAGCTCTACCTCCTTTAACTTCTGGCATCACTATTTACGTGTTTCCCAGGTAATTTACAGCTGAAAGTTCATTGAGAATGAAAAGATTAGGCCAAAATATAAAAAGATGAGGACAGGGTTTCCCTGGTGACGCAGTGGTTGAGAGTCCGCCTGCCGATGCAGGGGACACGGGTTCGTGCCCCAGTCCAGGAAGATCCCACATGTCGCGGAGCGGCTGGGCCTGTGAGCCATGGCCGCTGAGCATGTGCGTCCGGAGACTGTGCTCCGCAACGGGAGAGGCCGCAACAGTGAGAGGCATGCGCACCACAAAAAAAAAAAAAAGATGAGGACAATGGGATTTAAAAAAAGATTGCTTCTCACCCCTTGCTGCAATTTTACTTGTTTAACGTGTCATATTTTTCCCTAACCTCCTACATTTACATAGTTGTAATACACTGTCTTTCAACTGTTACAGGAAAACCATTCAAAATATCACTTTCTGTGACTTCTCTATGATTCCTTTGGTAGATGCTTCTTGAGGGCACCAACTTTAACCAGAATCTGGGAGCATAAGGCTCTAGGTTCCAGGCATCAGGGAAAACATACTTCCTCTTCCCTCTCCTTTCTGAAAATCAGCTGTTGACAAGATTGTTTACGCTGATTTTTAAGAAGCACCAGAATTCTACTGAAAAATTACATCGGGGTGGTGTGCTTAAGCGCACCCTGAGCTTCCTGTCAGAACTTTGCGGCCACCCCTCCTCCCTCCAAGACATTCTGTCAGCCAGAAATAGAGAAGTCGTCACATTCTTTCATTTAAATAGCAAGGTATAAAAAGCTGATAGGATGCCTGATCACTGCTTCAGATTCTAGTGATGTCTCACTTTTCCATGATGTGGACTGTTCAACTTGAATAAACCAATCTAACTGCTACTAGTACCTCATCAGGCTCCAATTCTGCCATTTATGGGGCACTTACCACGTGCCAAGCTCTGTGCCAAGCTTTTTACTCTTTACAACCACCTGATGCTGTAGGTGCCCTTGTTATCTCCAGACTACAAACCAAAGCTCAGAGAGAGTCCATACCTTAGACAAGTACACACAGCAAGAGGAATCAAACCCACACCCACCGTGTGGAGTTCTCGGTCTGGACCATAAGCACTCTGCTCTCAGGCGGCTCTCTGAGGGTCTCGCACTTCCCCTCCAAAAAGGTCATTGCTTCTAAAACAATGAAAGGCCAACCTCCTAAAAACGCTTCCTTTTAGAAAAAAGATGCGTTGCTGTATCACACATCGTGCGCTCTTATATTTCAGCAATTTTTTTTTAAGGCAGAGGTATACAGTGGCCTGAAGATATGAGTTCGGCCTTTATGTTGAGAGCATAATTAATAACTTGGTGAATTGGTACTGCTATCCTGACCGGTCAGCGTGCGGGCTGTTAAATCACCGGGCTCTGAGCTCTATCACCGCTGGGCGGTGCAAAGCCAACGCCGACTCCGCGGTGTTCCTTCGCCATCTAGAGGCTCCGCTCTGCAGTGGTGCTGTGTCCCTGGAAGGCCAGGCTGAGTTCTGAAATGCATCCTTGTGCCCCTGTTTGGATCACTCCTTTATGGCATTTCAGTCTTCTTTTCTCCTCTAAAAACAGAATTGCTTTCTTCGTTAAGTCTCCAAACTTAAGAAAGGCCAATTGCATTAAATAAAATATGATGTTGATATTTTCATGATAATGAATTTGAGAACAGCAATCATGAGAAAAATAGCTCATTAAAGAGCTCTATTGCTGGCATTTTAGGAATAAACACACTACTTTCTATACACAGTGATCAATTACCAGTTATGTGAGCAGTGATTCATCTCTCTTTGAATATGTCCAATATTTGAATGTTCATCATGTAAGTTGCTAGATGTTTTCAAATAGCAATAAGAAATAAATTTTTCTCAAATACCAATAAGAAATAAAAACAGCAAGACCTAATTTCCTAACCTTTGCCTTATATGAAAAATTTAGAGGAAAAATTGCTAGCGGATATGTAATCTGATAAGCCGTAATAATGCTGATAATGATAATGATAAAACAACATTTACTGAGTCCTACTGTGTTTAGATAGTTTTGTATGTTTATGTATTATTTCTAAGCTCATAATAATTTGAAAGTTATTAGCATCATCATCTGAGGAAAAAAAATCTTAAGTTCATATAAATTATAAAGCTGGTAAATTACAACCAGTAATTGATGAAACTGGCATTTAAAACAAGACTCCAAAAATCCATTGTTTTTCCACTAAATCATGTTAACTTGAAGATAATAGAGATACTAATTGTTTATCCAAAGTGACCAGTGATAAGTTAATATCATTAAGTATTTTGCATTAAAGATAAATAATGAAATTCTTTCACTTGTTTAAAATTGGATTGAAAATCATTGAAATAGGATACATTTTAAAACTGAGTGTACAGTTTAACCTGCTGCCATGTCAGATGAAATTGTTTAACCTGAGGAATACCCCAGGGTGAATATAAGAGAGAACAGAGATGGGTATGGAAAAAGCAGAGGTAAGGGTGACTTGATGAAATGATATTGTGGGATGTTTTCAAGCATCTTTCAAAAATGAATCCACTGCTTCCAGGTTCATAGGCAGGTAGCCTGGTTCTAGATGAAGAGTTAGACTACAATATCTTCTGCTCCAGTGGAGCCAGATCCTTCCAGAGTGAGGAGTGAGATGGTCCTACAGGGCACAGGCCAACAGCACAATGTCTGTTTCTGACATCCATGTTCTGAGTACTTCTGGCTTCTCCAGAGTCTGTCTATTGTTAAAGATTTTTGCTGAGATTTATATTTTGTGACATTTTATTCACTCAGAAACACTTCAACAAAAAATGTCATAAATGTTGAATAGTTAATGTCCTGAGAGATTTTTTAATGCAAATGTTTACATACAAGCTCTAATATATTCCTGTGGAAAATATATGTCCTGCTACCTCCAGATGGAAAAGGAATAATTATGAATACTTGGAGGTGTATCCACAAATGGGAGGGGGCACAATTATTCTTCTTAGTATATAAATGTGGATTCTTTGGTATTTTTTAAATTGTAAAAGTAGCATATGGGCAAAATGATCTTAGAATGTTAAAACTAGAAGGGACGTAAATATCATCTATTCTAGTCAACATTACATTTTGCACAGATGAGAAATCTGGGGCCCATAGAGACGAAAGAACTTGCCCAATACTCACAGGAAGATAAGGGCAAATCCAAGAATAGAACTTGGTGTCCCGATTGCTAGTCTTGATATTTTGATAGAGAGTGCAATATGTGCTGTCCATGCATAGTCCTTCCTACTCACACACAATGCAGTAAGCTTGATGAATACACAATGTCTGTCTTTGCTGGGCTGTAACAGATCTTAGTAAGTGCCTCTAACAGTGCCTGGCATATAGTAGATACTCAATAAATACTGGCTGAATGTTGACTGCCTATATGAATGCATTCACCTGGTGGCATCTTCTACATCCACCTGTATAGAAGAGAATGCGATGGAAAAAGATGATACCCAGAGGACAACTTTTGAAAAGAAACCCCTCCATTATTTTGTCCTTCATGTGATGGAAATGGAGGGAGAACGTCAGATTTGCCATAATGAAAAATCATTATCCTTTTGTCATAATTCCAGAGCACTTACACAGGAAATAGACAGTGTTTGTCATCACAGATAAAGACAAGTGATTTAATAAAACTGCTAGTCTTAGAATATATAAACTATCAGAAGAAAATACAAATTAGTAGTTATGAAATTTAGTAATTTGACAGATAAATAATGGGCTCATTCTAAGAGAAATACTGAAACACACTTAAGCACATTCTCTGAGCTGTGTCAACCTTGACATCCAGACACGGAGCTGGAGGGTCCTACCTTCTGAGCAGCCCCCATATGACTTCAATATTGCATAAAATTATGAGAGTTCAAGGGGCACAGTCCAACAGGAATTCAAAAGGTCCACCCAATCAAGACTGCGCCATAGATCTCAGCCTCATTCATAAAAACAGAAATGTGAATTTAAACTATCCCAATTTTATCTATCACATTGTTAGAATTTAAAATTGTGTTAATACTCTGTTGCCCAGGCTGTGAGGAAATAGGCACTCTCATATGTTGCTGCTAAGATTATCCCTATGGAAGACTGTTTCCCAATATCTATCAAAATAAGAACTGCACATACCCCTGGAGCCTGCAGTTTCACTTGTGAATTTATCCTACATATATACTTGCACTTGTGCAAAAAATAATGGTTAAATGTTCTTAACTACCAATGTGATAGTGAAAGAATGGAACCAATGCAAGTGTCCATCTATAAGGGAATAATTAAATAAATTATCGGACATTCATATAATGAATAATATTTGCAGCTAAAGCAAACAGTAAAGGACTTCCTTGGTGATCCAGGAGTAAAGAATCCGCCCTCCAATGCAGGGGACAAGCCGACGTGCCACAACTACTGAGCTCACGCAGTTCAACTAGAGAGCCCGCATGGCGCAAACTACAGAGCCTATGTGCTCTGGAGCCTGCGCGCCACCACTAGAGAAGAGAAAACCCGCACACCACAACAAGCGAGTAGCCCGTACACCACAACGAAAGATTCCACATGCTGCGATGAAGATCCTGTGTGCCAAAACTAAGACCCGAGGCAGTCAAATAAATAAATAATTAATTTAAATTTTTTTGAATTTTACCTATTTACTTTTTATCCAGCAGGTTCTTATTACTTATCTATTATATACGTATTAGTATATATATGTCAATCGCAATCTCGCAATTCATCCCACCACCACCACCCTCCCTCCACTTCCCCCCTTTGGTGTCCATACGTTTGTTCTCTACATCTATGCCTCTATTTCAGCCTTGCAAACTGATTCATCTGTACCATTTTCCTAGATTCCACATATATGCATTAATATATGATATTTGTTTTTCTCTTTCTAACTTACTTCACTCTGTATGACAGTCTCTAGGTCCATCCATGTCTCTACAAATGACCCAATTTCATTACTTCTTATGGCTGAGTAATACTCCATTGTATATATGAGCCACATCTTCTTTATCCATTTGTCTGTTGATGGGCATTTAGGCGGCTTCCATGACCTGGCTATTGTAAATACTGCTGCAATGAACATTGGGGTGCATGTGTCTTTTTGAATTATGGTTTTCTCTGGGTATATGCCCAGTAGTGGGATTGCTGGGTCATATGGTAATTCTATTTTTAGTTTTTTAAGGAACCTCCATACTGTTCTCCATAGTGGCTGTATCAATTTACATTCCCACCAACAGTGCAAGAGGGTGCCCTTTTCTCCACACCCTCTCCAGCATTTGTTGTTTGTAGTTTTCTGATGAAGCCCATTCTAACTGGTGTGAGGTGATAACCTCATTGTAGTTTTGATTTGCATTTCTTTAATAATTAGTGATGTGGAGCAGCTTTTCATGTGCCTCTTGGTCATCTGTACATCTTCTTTGGAGAAATGTCTGTTTAGGTCTTCTGCCCATTTTTTGATTGGGTTGTTTGTTTTTAATATTGAGCTGCATGAGCTATTTATATATTTTGGAGATTAATCCTTTGTCCATGGCTTCGTTTGAAAATATTTTCTCCCATTCTGAGGGTTGTCTTTTTATCTTGTCTATAGTTTCCTTTTCTGTGCAAAAGCCTTTGTTTCATTAGGTCCCATTGGGTTTTTTTGTTTTTATTTCCATTTCTCTAGGAGGTGGGCCAAAAAGGATCTTGCTGTGATTTATGTTTTAGAGTGTCCAGGCTTATGTTTAGGTCTTTAATCCATTTTGAGTTTATTTCTGTGTATGGTGTTAGGGAGTGTTCGAATTTCATTCTTTTACATGTAGTTGTCCAGTTTTCCCAGCTCCACTTATTGAAGAGACTGTCTTTTCTCCATTGTATATCCTTGCCTCCTTTGTCATTGATTAGTTGACCATAGATGCATGGGTTTATATCTGGGCTTTCTATCCTGTTACATTGGTCTATATTTCTGGTTTTGTGCCAGTACCATATTGTCTTGATTACTGAAGCTTTGTAGTATAGTCTGAAGTCAGAGAGTCTGATTCCTCCAGCTCCATTTTTTTCCCTCAAGATTGCTTTGGCTATTCAGCATCTTTTGTGTCTCCATGTAAATTTTAAGATTTTTTTGTCCTAGTTCTGTAAAAAATGCCATTGGTAACTTGATAGAGATTGCATTGAATCTGTAGATTGCTTTGGGTAGTATAGTCATTTTCACAATATTGATTCTTCCAATCCAAGAACATGGTATATCTCTCCAACTGTTTGTGTCACCTTTGATTTCTTTCATCAGTGTCTGAAAGTTTTCTGGGTATAGGTATTTTACCTCCTTAGGTAGGTTTATTCCTAGATATTTTATTCTTTTGGTTGCAATGGTGAAAGGGACTGTTTCCTTAATTTCGATTTCTGATCTTTCGTTGTTAGTGTAAACAAATGCAAGAGATTTCTGTGCATTAATTTTGTATCCTACAACTTTACCAAATTCATTGATTAGCTCTAGAAGTTTTCTGGTGGCATCTTTAGGTTTCTCTATGTATAGTATCATGTCATCTTCAAACAGTGACAGTTTTCACATCTTCTTTTTCAATTTGTATTCCTTTTATTTCTTTTTTGTCCCTGATTCCCATGGCTAGGACTTCCAAAACATGTTGAATAATAGTGGTGATAGTGGACATCCTTGTCTTGTTCCTGATCTTAGAGGAAATACTTTAAGTTTACACCACTGAGAATGATGTTTGCTGTGGGTTTGTCAAATATGGCCTTTATGATGTTGAGGTAGGTTCTCTCTATGCCCACTTTCTGGAGAGTTTTTATCATAAATGGGTGTTGAATTTTGTCAAAAGCTTTTTCTGCATCTATTGAGATGATCATATGGTTTTTATTCTTCAGTTTATTAATATGATGCATCACATTGATTGATTTTTGTATATTGAAGAATCCTTGAATCCCTGGGATAAATCCCACTTGATCATGGTGTATGATCCTTTTAAGGTGTTGTTGGACACTGTTTGCTAGTAGTTTGTTGAGGACTTTTGCATCTATATTCATCAGTGATATTGGTCTGTAATTTTCTTGTTTTGTTTTTGTTTTTTTTTTGCAGTATGCAGGCCTCTCACTGCTGTGGCCTCTCGCATTGCAGAGCACAGGCTCCGGACGCGCAGGCTCAGTGGCCATGGCTCATGGGCCCAGCCGCTCTGCGGCATGTGGGATCCTCCCAGACCAGGGCACAAACCTGTGTCCCCTGCATCGGCAGGCAGACTCTCAACCACTGCACCACCAGGGAAGCCCTGCAATTTTCTTTTTATATAGTATCTCTGCCTAGGTCTGGTATCAGGGTGATGGTGGCCTCGTAGAATGAGTTTGAGAGTGTTCCTTTCTCTGCAAGTTTTTGGAATAGCTTGAGAAGGATGGGTGTTAGCTCTTCTCTAAATGTTTGATAGAATTTACCTGTGGGGCTTCCCTGGTGGTGCAGTGGTTGAGAGTCTGCCTGCCGATGCAGGGGACACGGGTTCGTGCCCCGGTACGGGAAGATCCCACATGCTGCGGAGCGGCTAGGCCCATGAACAATGGCCGCTGAGCCTGCACGTCCAGAGCCTGTGCTCCACAACGGGAGAGGCCACAACAGTGAGGGGCCCGCGTACCACAAAAAAAAAAAAAAAAAAAGAATTCACCTGTGAAGCCATCTGGTCCTGGACTTTTGCTTGTTGGAAGATTTTTAATCACAGTTTCAATTTCATTACTTGTGATCAGTCTGTTCATATTTTCTATTTCTTCCTGGTTCAGTCTTGGAAGGTTATATCTTTCTAAGAATTTGTCCATTTCTTCCAGGTTGTCCATTTTATTGGCAAAGAGGTGCTTTTAGTAGTCTCTTATGATGCTTTGTATTTCTGTGGTGTCAGTTGTTACTTCTCCTTTTTCATTTCTAATTTTATTGATCTGAGTCCTCTCACTCTTTTTCTTGATGAGGCTGGCTAATGGTTTATCAATTTTGTTTATCTTCTCAAAGAACCAGCTTTTAGTTTTATTGATCTTTGCTACTGTTTTCTTTGTTTCTGTTTCATTTATTTCTGCTCTGATCTTTATGATTTCTTTCCTTCTACTAACTTTGGATTTTGTTTGTTCTTCTTTCTCTAGCTCCTTTAGGTGTAAGGTTAGGTTGTTTATTTGAGATTTTTCTTGTTTCTTGGGGTAGGCTTGTATTGCTATAAACTTCCCTCTTAGAACTGCATTTGTTGCATGCCATAGGTTTTGGATCATCGTGTTTTCATTGTCATTTTTCTCTAGGTATTTTTGGATTTCCTCTTTGATTTTTTCTGTGATCTCTTGCTTTTTACTAATGTATTGTTTAGCCTCCATGTGTTCGTGTTTTTTTTCGTGTTTTTCCCTGTAATTGATTCCTAATCTCATAGCATTGTGGTCAGAAAAGTTGCCTGATACGATTTGAATTTTCTTAAATTTACCAAGGCTTGCTTTGTGACCCAATATGTGATCTATCCTGGAGAATGTTCTGTGTGCACTTGAGAAGAAAGTGTAATCTGCTGTTTTCAGATGGAATGTCCTATAAATATCAATTAAATCCACCTGATCTATTGTGTCAATTAAAGCTTGTGTTTCCTTATTAATTTTCTTTCTGGATAATCTGTCCATTGGTGTAAGTGTCGTGTTCAAGCCCCCCACTATTACTGTGTTACTGTCGATTTCCTCTTTTATAGCTGTTAGCATTTGCCTTATGTATTGTGGTGTTCCTATGTTGGGTGCATATACATTTATAATTGTTATATCTTCTTCTTGGATTGATCCCTTGATCATTATGTAGTGTCCTTCCTTGTCTCTTGTAACACTGTTTATTTTCAAGTCTATTTTATCTGATATGAGAATCACTACTCCGGCTTTCTTTTGATCTCCTTTTGCATGGAATATCTTTTTCGATCCCCTCACTTGCAGTCTGTATGTGTCCCTAGGTCTGAAGTGGGTCTCTTGTAGACAGCACATATATGGGTCTTGTTTTTGTATCCATTTAGCCAGTCTGTGTCTTTTGGTTGGAGCATTTAATCCATTCATATTTAAGTTAATTATTGATATGTATGTTCCTATTACTATTTTCTTAGTTGTTTCGGGTTTGTTTTTTCTTCTCTTGCATTTTCCACTTAGAGAAATTCCTTTAGCATTTGTTGTAAAGCTGGTTTGGAGGTGCTGTATTCTCTTAGCTTTTGCTTGTCTGTAAAGGTTTTAATTTCTCCGTCAAATCTGAATGAGATCCTAGCCGGCTAAAGTGTTCTTGGTTGTAGGTTCTTCCCATTCATCACTTTAAATATATCATGCCATTCCCTTCTGGCTTGTAGAGTTTCTGCTGATAAATCAGCTGTTAACCTTATGGGAGTTCCCTTGTATGTTATTTGTCATTTTTCCCTTGTTGTTTTCAGTCATTTTTCTTTGTCTTTTATATTTGTGAATTTGATTACTATGTGTCTTGGCATGTTTCTCCTTGGGTTTATCCTGCCTGGGATTCTCTGAATTTCCTGGACTTGGGTGGCTATTGCCTTTCCCATGTTAGGGAAGTTTTTGACTATAATCTCTTCAAAGATGTTCTCGGGTCCTTTCTCTCTCTCTTTTCCTTCTGGGACCCAAATAATGCAAATGTTGGTGCATTTAATGTTGTTCCAGAGTTCTCTTAATCTGTCTTCATTTCTTTTCATTCTTTTTTCTTCATTCTGCTCCATGGTAATGACTTCCACCATTCTGTCTTCCAGGTCACTTATCCATTCTTCTGCCTCACTTATTCTGCTATTGATTCCTTCTAGTGTATTTTTCATTTCAGTTATTGTATTGTTCATCTCTGTTTGTTCAATTCGTCTACATGTCTGTTCTTTAATTCTTCTAAATTTTTGTTAAACATTTCTTGCATCTTCTCAATCTTTGACTCCATTCTTTTTCCGAGGTCCTGGATCATCACTATCATTATTCTGAATTCTTTTTTCTGGAAGGTTGCCTATCTCCACTTCATTTAGTTGTTTTTCTGGGGGTTTATCTTCTTCCTTCATCTGGTATATAGTCCTCTACCTTTTCATTTTGTCTTTCTTTCTGTGAATGTGGTTTTCGTTCCACAGGCTGCAGAATTATCGTTCTTCTTGTTTCTGCTGTCTGCCCTCTGGTGGATGAGGCTGTCTAAGAGGCTTGTGCAAGCTTCCTGATGGAAGGGACTGGTGCTGGGTAGAGCTGGGCATTGCTCTGGTGGCCAGAGCTCAGTAAAACTTTAATCTCAGTAAACTTTAATGTATGGCATCTTCTCTTTTGTGTAAGACAGAGAAGAAAAGATGATACTGGTATGTGCTTGAATAAAATTGTTTTGTTTTTATTAATTCTGGAAGGACACATAAGAAACTGACAACAGTGGTTACCTGTGGCTGGAGGAAGATAGGAAATGGGCAGATGAGGGACAAGAGTCAAATGTAAGATTTACACTGTTTCCTTTAAGCTTTGAAAAATTTGAATTGTCTTCAACTTTAAGAAAGGGGGTGGTGGTGTTGAAAGTGATGGGAGAAAATAAACTGCACAGCCTAACATACTTAGTAGAGAATTTGTCAGGGTCTCAGGCTTGCTGTGGGGCAGCCCTACAGGGAGTCTTGGGCAGGCAAGCAGCTGTGGCACCAAATGGGCACCCTGAAGGGCCAGAGCAGTCAGTCCCGGAAAAGCCAGACCACTGCATGCACATCTTACCTGAGATTGACAGGAGAGAGGAGGATGACTGAGCTTTTGTAATTTGGGGGTATTCTGACTTCTACAATGCATTTTGATGCAGAATCTGTATCTGGCTGAGTTTAAACTGAATGATCTTAAGAATACCTTTTCCTATGGACAACATACCTGCTGTAGGTAGAAGACATGGTGAAGGAGAGGCTTATAAATGGACATAAAAAGGCAGGCAGGGCTTCCCTGGTGGCGCAGTGGTTGAGAGTCCGCCTGCCGATGCAGGGGACACGGGTTCGTGCCCCTATCCCGGAAGATCCCACATGCCGCGCAGCGGCTGGGCCCGCGAGCCATGGCCGCGGAGCCTGTGTGTCCGGAGCCTGTGCTCCGCAACGGGAGAGGCCACAGCAGTGAGAGGCCCGCGTACAGCAAAAAAAAAAAAAAAAAAAAAAAAAAAAAAAGGCAGGCAAAATGGGGGTCCTCCTGAGAACCCATGTATACACACTCTCATATATGCATAAAAGTCTAATGGTAAGGCCAATTTTTATAAATCCTAAAGCCAATGCATTGTCAATCAATTTTTTTTAACTCTGTAGAAATATAAATAAGCTTAACAAAAACATAAAAGGAAAAAAGAAAAAAAAACACATAAAAGGAAAAACAAAAGAGTGTACAGGAAGAGTTGTTGACAGGAGAATATTAACAATACTGGTACTCTCAATCCTACATGTGCATATTATAAACTAGAAAATCATGTGGACAGAAGGATGAAAACATGATTCTCCATGGCAACATCACTGAGAAAAAGCCTAATTTTATTCCCATGGACTTTGGCATAGTTAGACCTACCTAGAGATTTCCCAAAGCCGTTGACAGCTTGTTTCTCTCTAAATCTAAATGTTATTTTCTTTTTTGAAATGAAGTCAATATGAGAATTACACAATTTACACTTCAGTTACTTTAACCATAATTTTAAAAACATGCCATTGAATTCTGTGGGCTTGAAAACAGAAATGCCTTGAAATCCCTACTCCTCTAAATGTCTGACTAAATTACAGCACTGGAAGGTTCACAAGAAGACATTTTACTGGCCAATATCTGCCAGATGTATGATATAGTGCCTTTTTTTAATCTTCCTAGAAAAGACTATGGATCTTTCAAGTATTTTACATAGGTAAAATTTGCTTTAAATTGTAATACCAAACCTAACCATGATACCCAGGAAAGTCTTTAGTGTATGGGTTCTCCACTAGGGTAACTTGCCCCTTCCCCCACCCCTGGGACATTTGGCTATTTCTGGAAACATTTTTGGTTGTCATAGCGGGGGAAGTGGGTAGGTTGGTGGCACTATCAACATCTACTGGGTAGAGGCCAAGGATGCTACTAAACATCCTACAATGTACAAGACAGCCCCCACAACAAAGAACCTCCGGCCCCAAATGTCAATAGTGCCGAGGTTGAGATAACCTTGATCCTCTGTTATAAGAGGGGTAACTGTATTTACATTTCTCAGATTAAATTAGGAATTCTGGCTAGAGCACACACAGGAAGGATGCTGCTATTATCATATCCATTCCTAAGGTTAATTGTTGTTTTAAGTATATCTTGACTCCAATATTTTAGAAAGTGAAAATGTGACTGCATTTGTTAATGGGCTTGAGTTTAATGGGCTTAGCATTGTACACTAGGAGGCACTTTCATTTCTTCACAATTCTGAGTCAGAAGACAATAATAGGAATCAAAATTGAAAAAGAAGAAGTAAAACTGTCATTGTTTGCAGATGACATGATACTATAAGTAGAAAATCCTAAAGATGTCACCAGGAAACTACTGGAGCTCATCAATGAATTTGATAATGTTGCAGGATAAAAAATTAACACACAGAGATCTCTTGAATTCCTATACACTAACAAAAAAAGATCAGAAAGAGAAATTAAGGAAACAAACTCTTTCACCATTGCAACAAAAAAGAATAAAATACCTAGGAATAAACCTACCTAAGGAGGCAAAAGACCTGTACTCAGAAAACTATAAGACACTGATGAAAGAAATAAAAGATGACACAAACAGTTGGAGAGATATACCATGTTCTTGGACTGGAAAAATCAATATTGTAAAAATGACTAAACTACCCAAAGCAATCTACAGATTCAGTGCAATCCCTATTACATTACCATGGGCATTTTTCACAGAACTGGAAGAAAAAAATTGTTACAATTTATATGGAAACACAAAAGACCCCAAATAGCCAAAGCAATCTTGAGAAAGAAAAACGAAGCTGGTGGAATCAGGCTCCCTGACTCCAGACTATATTACAAAGTTACAGTAATCAAAACAGTGTGGTACTGGCACAAAAATAGAAATATAAATCAGTGGAACAGGATAGAAAGCCCAGAGATAAATCCATGTACCTATGGTCATCTAACCTATGACAAAGGAGGCAAGAACATACAATGGAGAAAAGACAGTCTCTTCAATAAGTGATGCTGGGAAAACTGGACAGCTACATGTAAAAGAATGAAATTAGAACACACCCTAACACCATACACAAAAAAACAAACTCAAAATGGATTAAAGACCTAAACATAAGGCCGGACACTATAAAACTCTTAGAGGAAAACATAGGCAAAACACTCTTTGGCATGAATTGCAACAAGATCTTTTTTGATCCCCCTCCTAAATTAATGAAAAATAACAAAAATAAACAAATGGGATTTACTTAAATTTAAAAGTTTTTGCACAGCAAAGGAAACCACAAACAAAACAATGGGAAGAAATATTTGCAAATATTTCTCAGAATGGGAGAAAATATTTGCAAACATAACAACAGTCAAGGGATTAATCTCCAAAATATACAAACAACGTATACAACTCAATATCAATAAAACCAAATAACCCAATCAAAAAATGGGTGGAAGATCTAAATAGATATTTCTCCAAAGAAAACATACAGATGGTTAAAAAGCAAATGAAAAGATGCTCAAGATCTCTAATTATTAGAGAAATGCAAATCAAAACTACAGTGAGATATCACCTCACGCCAGTCAGAAAGTCCACTATCAAAAAATCTACAAACAGTAAGTACTGGAGAGTGTGTGGAGAAAAGGGCACCCTCTTGCACTGTTGGTGGGAATGTAAATTGATACAGCCACTATGGAGAACAGTATGGAGGTTCCTTAAAAAACTAAAACTAGAACTACCATATGACCCAGCAATCCCACTTCTGGTCATATACCCAGAGAAAACCATAATTCAAAAAGACACATGTACCCCAATGTTCATTGCAGCACTATTTACAATATGCAGGACATGGAAACAACCTAAATGTCCATCAACAGAGGAATGGATAAAGAACATGTGGTACATATATACAATGGAATATTACTCAGCCATAAAAAAGAATAAAATAATGTCATTTGCAGCAACATGGATGGACCTAGAGATTGTCATACTGAATGAAATAAGTCAGACACAGAAAGACAAATGTCATATGATAACACATATACGGAATATAAGAAAAAAGGGTACAAATGAACTTATTTACAAAACAGAAGTAGAGTCACAGATGTAGAAAGCAAACTTATGGTTTGCAGGGGAGAAGGGGGGAGGGATAAACTGGGAAATTGGGACTGACATATACAAACTACTATATATAAAATAGATAAGTAATAAGAACATGCTGTGTAGCACAAGGAACTCTACTCAACACACTGTAATGGCCTATACAGGAAAAGAATCAAAAAAAAAAAAGAGTGGATGTATGTATAAGTGATTCACTTTGCTGTAAACCTGAAATTAACACAATATTGTAAGTCAACTATAATCCAATAAAAAAAATTTTTTAAGTCAATAATGGGGGGCCGACTCAAGACGGCATACTAGGAGAATGCAGAATTCGCGTCTCCTCACAACTAGGGCACCTAACCAGGCTCATTGCGGGACCAAAGACACCTAAGGGGATGGGAGGAAACACCAGCAACCAGGTAGGACGTGGGGTGTGGGGGAAGTGAAGAAGGAAGAGAAGTGGAGGTGGGACGGGACTGGTGCCCCTGAGGGGCAGCTGGGGGAGGGGAAGGGATCCCATGTCCAAAGGGGGAAATTGTGAACCAATGGGAGGGCAGAGGATCAAAAGGGAGCATGGCCAGGTTTCCCCTGCACAATTGGGCCCCCAGGAACCTGCTGAGATCCCAGGCCTGATCCTCTGCCCAGCAAGGCCCCCTCCACTGCGTGGGTCCTGAGGGAGTGGGAGGAAGGGAAGGGGGGAGCAAAAGTAAAGGCCAGACATCTGGGAGGGCACCGCTGAGGGGTGGCTGGAAAAGGGAAGGAATTCCTACACCCAGTGGGACCCATGCACAGTTAGGGGTCCAGCGGGAATGGAGGATACCCTGGGGGAGAAGGGGGTAGGGACACGAAAGAATGGAAGGGAATGCAGCCAGTGTTTTCCCTGTCCACCTAGGCACCGGGGAGCCTGTTGGGCTCCCGGGCCTAATCCTCTGCCCTCGGAGCCTCCTTCCTGCTGCGCAGAGCCCAAGCCCTGCCCCTACACCCCCACCAGGGTCCCACCTCTACACTCAGAGACACCCTCCAACAAGCTGGGCCTAAATCCCGCCCACATACCCTCACTCAGGGCCCTAGCTCCAAACTCCAGAACCCCACACTTCAGTGGCCCACCTTTCCAAGTGCTGCCTCTCCCCTTCTGCACAGGTCCTAAGCACAGGCCCTGCCCTATGCTCAAACGTCACTCCCTCACCTGCCTAGGTCCCAGCCCACCCTAAACCCCACCCCGCCTAAGTTCCACTCCCTGCCTAAACTCTGCCCCCATCGCCAAGGCTTTTTTATATCCTTTTTTTTTTTTTCCTCTTTTAGATTGGGGCTCTGTTTTACCTTATTGATTCATTGTTGTTGACTCTTTTATATTTTTATTTTTCTTAGTAAATCTTTTATTTTTCTAATTTTATTTTATTCTTTGTACTTTATTATTGTTATTATTATTTTTATTGTTCTCTCCTTTTGGCTTCTTCTCCTGCCCATTTTTTCTGTTTTTTTTGTTTTTTCTGTTTTTTTTATTTTACCTTGTTGCAGTTGTTTCAATTATAGTTTTATTTTTCCTAATATATATATATATATATATATATATTTTTTTTTTTTTTTTTTTTTTTTTTTTTGCGGTACGCGGGCCTCTCACTGCTGTGGCCTCTCCCATTGCTGAGCACAGGCTCTGGACACGCAGGCCCAGAGGCCATGGCTCACGGGCCCAGCCACTCCCCAGCATGTGGGATCTTCCCAGACTGGGGCACGAACCCGTGTCCCCTGAATCGGCAGGCAGACTCTCAACCACTGTGCCACCAGGGAAGCTCCCTAATATATTTTTAATCTTTCTGATTTTATTTTGTTTTTTTTCTTTGATATTGTACTGTTCCTTTTCTTTCTTTCTTTCTTTCTTTTTTTTGAAGCCATGCCACGAAGCCTGCAGGATCTTGGTACCCAGGCTGGAGGTCAGGCCCAAACTCCTGTTGTGGGAGCTCTGAGTCCAAACTACTGGACTAACAGAGAACCTCAGATGCCAGGGAATATCAATCAGAGTGAGGCCTCCCAGAAGTCCTCATCTCAGCACCAAGACCAGGCTCTATCCAACTGCCTGCAAACTCCAGTGCTGGATATCTCAAGTCAAACAACCAGTAAAACAGGAATACAGCACCACCCATCCAAAAAAAAAAAGAAAGAAAAAAAATGAAATGACAAAAATATTTGTCAGAGATGAAGGAGCAAGGTAAAAACCTACAAGACCAAATAAATGAAGACAAAATAGGCAATCTACCTGAAAAAGAAGAGTAATGATAATAAAGATGATCCAAAATCTTGGAAGAAGAAAGGAGAAAATACAAGAAACATTTAACAAGGATCTGGAAGAACTAAAGAGCAAACAACCAGTGATGAACATCACAATTACTGAAATTAAAAATACTCTAGAAGGAATCAATAGCAGAATAACTGAGGCAGAAGAACGGATAAGTGAGCTGGAAGATAAAATGTTGGCAATAACTGCCAGGGAGCAGAAAAAAGAAAAAAGGGGGCTTCCCTGGTGGTGCAGTGGTTGAGAGTCCGCCTGCTGATGCAGGGGACACGGGTTCGTGCCCCGGTCCGGGAAGATTCCCCATGCCGCGGAGAGGCTGGGTCCGTAAGCCATGGCCGCTGAGCCTGCGCGTGCGGAGCCTGTGCTCCACAACGGGAGAGGCCACAATAGTGAGAGGCCCGCGTACAGAAAAAAAAAAAAAAGAAAGAAAAAAGGAATGAAAAGGATTGAGGACAGTCTCAGAGACATCTGGACAACATTAAATGAACCAACATTCGAATTATAGGGGCCCTAGAAGAAGAAGAGAAAAAGAAAGGGTCTGAGAAATTATGAGAAGAGATTATAGTCAAAAACTTCACTAACATGGGAAGGGAAATAGTCAATCAAGTCCAGGAAGCACACAGAGTACGATACAGGATAAACCCAAAAGAGAAACACACCGAGACACATATTAATCAAACTGTCAAAAATTAAATACGAAGAAAAAATATTAAAAGCAACAAATAGCATACAAGGGAACCCCCATAAGGTTAACAGCTGATCTTTCAGCAGAAACTCTGCAAGCCAGAATGGAGAGGCAGGACATATTTAAAGTGATGAAAGGAAAAAACCTACACCAAGATTAGTACTCTATCCAGCAAGGATCTCATTCAGATTTGATGGAGAAACTAAAACATTTACAAATAAGCAAAACTTAAGAGAATTCAGCACTACCAAACCAGCTTTACAACAAATGCTAAAGGAACTTCTCTAGGCAAGAAACACAAGAGAAGGAAAAGACCTACAAAAACAAACCCAAAACAATTTAGAAAATGGTAATAGGAACGTACATATCAATAATTACATTAAACGTAAATGGATTAAAGGCTCCAAAAAAAAGACGTAGACTGGCAAAACGGATACAAAAACAAGACCCATACATATGTTGTCTACAAGAGACCCACTTCAGACCTAGGGACACATACAGACTGAAAGTGAGGGGATGGAAAAAGATATTCCATGCAAATGGAAATCGAAA
The DNA here is from genome assembly GCF_964165515.1 of Mesoplodon bidens. Lineage (NCBI taxonomy): Eukaryota > Metazoa > Chordata > Mammalia > Artiodactyla > Ziphiidae > Mesoplodon > Mesoplodon bidens. The sequence continues at coordinate 54,313,927 of NC_138166.1, forward strand.
GAAAGCTGTAGAAGCATTTCTCATATCAGACAAAACATACTTTAAAATAAAGACTATTACAAGAGACAAAGAAGGACACTACATATTGATCAAGAGATCAATCCAATTAGATGTAACACTTGTAAATATTTATGCACCCAACATAGGAGCACCTCAATACATAAAGCAAATGCTAACAACCATAAAAGCAGAAATCGACAGTAACACAATCATAGTAGGGGGCTTTAACACCCCACTTTCACCAATGGACAGTTCATCCAAAATGAAAACATATAAGGAAACACAAGCTTTAAATGACACAATAGACAAGATGGACTTAATTGATATTTATAGGACATTCCATGCAAAAACAACAGAATACACTTTCTTCTCAAGTGTCCATGAAACATTCTCCAGGATAGACCATATCTTGGGTCAAAAATCAAGCCATTCTAAATTTAAGAAGATTGAAATAGTATGAAGTATCTTTTCCGACCACAACGTTATGAGACTAGATATCTACTACAGGAAACAAACTATAAAAAATTCAAACACATGGATGCTAAACTGTACACTACTAAATAACCAAGAGATCACTGAAGAACTCAAAGAGGAAATCAAAAACTATCTGGAAATAAATGACAATGAAAACACGACACCCCAAAACCTATGGGATGCCGCAAAAGCAGTTCTAAGAGAGAAGTTTATAACAATAAAATCCTACCTCTAGAAACAAGAAAAATCTCAAATAAACAACCTAAACTTACACCTAAAGCAATTTAAGAAAGAAGAACAAAAAAACCACAAAGTTAGCAGAAGGAAAGAAATCATAAAGATGAGATCAGAAATAAATGAAAAAGAAATGAAGGAAACAATAGCAAAGATCAGTAAAACTAAAAGCTGGTTCTTTGGGAAGATAAACAAAATTGATAAACCACTAGCCAGACTCATCAAGAAAAAAAGGGAGAAGACTCAAATCAACAGAATTAGAAATGAAAGAGGAGAAGTAACAACTGACATTGCAGAAATACAAAGAATCATGACGGATTACTATAAGCACCTATATGCCAATAAAATGGGCAACCTGGAAGAAATAGACAAATTCTTAGAAAAGCACAACCTTCTGAGACTGAACCAGGAAGAAATAGGAAATATAAACAGACCAATCACAAGCACTGAAATTGAAACTGTGATTAAAAATCTACCAACAAAAAAAGTCCAGGACCAGATGGCTTCACAGGTGAATTCTATCAAACATTTAGAGAAGACCTAACATCTAACCTTCTCAAACTCTTCCAAAATAAAGCAGAGGGAGGAACACTCCCAAACTCATTCCACAAGGCCATCATCACCCTGATACCAAAACCAGACAAAGATGTCACAAACAAGAAAACTACAGGCCAACATCTCTGATGAACATAGATGCAAAAATCCTCAACAAAATACTAGCAAACAGAATCCAATAGCACATTAAAACGATCATACTCCATGATCAAGTGGGAGTTATCCCAGGAATGCAATATACACAAATCAATCAATGTGATGCACCATATTAACAAACTGAAGGATAAAAACCATATGATCAGCTCAATAGATGCAGAAAAAGCTTTCAACAAAATTCAACACCCATTTATGATAAAAACTCTGCAGAAAGTAGGCATAGAAGGAACCTACCTCTACATAATAAAGGCCATATATGACAAACCCACAGCCAAAATCGTTCTCAATGGTGAAAAACTGAAACCATTTCCTCTAAAATCAGGAAGAAGACAAGGAAGCCCACTCTCACCACTATTATTCAACACAGTTTTGGAAGTTTTAGCCACAGCAAACAGAGAAGAAAAACAAATAAAAGGAATCCAAACCAGAAAAGAAGAAATAAAACTGTCACTGTTTGCAGATTACATGATGCTATACAAAAAGAATCCTAAAGATGCTACCAGAAAACTACTAGAGCTAATCAATGAATTTGGTAAAGTAACAGGATACAAAATTAATGCACAGAAATCTCTTGAATTCCTATCCACTAATGAAGAAAAATCTGAAAGATAAATTAAGGAAACACTCCCATTTACCACTGCAACAAAAAGAATAAAATACCTAGGAATAAACCTATCTAAGGAGATAAAAGACCTGTATGCAGAAAACTATGAGACACTGATGAAAGAAATTAAAACGATACAATCAGATGGAGAGATATACCATGTTCTTGGATTGGAAGAATCAACACTGTGAAAATGACTATACTGCCCAAAGCAATCTACAGATTCAGTACAATCCCTGGCACACTACCAATGTCATTTTTCACAGAACTGGAACAAAAACTTTTACAATTTGGATGGAAACACAGAAAACCCCAAAGTGCCAAAGCAATCTTTAGAAAGAAAAACAGAGCTGGAGGAATCAGGCTCCCTGACTTCAGACTATACTACAAAGCTACAGTAATTAGGACAGTATGGTACTGGCACAAAAACAGAAATATAGATCAATGGAAGAGGATATAAAGCCCAGAGATAAACCCACACAGATATGGTCACCTTATCTTTGATAAAGGAGGCAAGAATATACAATGGAGAAAAGACAGCCTCTTTAATAAGTGGTGCTGGGAAAACTGGACAGCTACATGTAAAAGAATAAAATTAGAACAATTCCCAACAGCATACACAAAAATAAAGTCAAAATGGACTAAAGACCTAAATGTAAGGCCAGACACTATAAAACTCTTAGAGGAAAACAAAGACAGAACACTCTATGACATAAACCACAGCAAGATCCTTTTTGACCCACCTCCTAGAGAAATGGAAATAAAAACAAAAATAAACAAATGGAACCTAATGAAACTTAAAAGCTTTTGCACAGCAAAGGAAACCATAAACAAGAGGAAAAGACAACCCTCAGAATGGGAGAAAACATTTGCAAACGAAGCAACTGACAAATGATTCATCTCCAAAATATACAAGCAGCTCATGCAGCTCAATATCAAAAAAACAAACAACCCAATCCAAATATGGGCAGAAAACCTAACTAGACACTTCTCCAAAGTAGATATACAGATTGCCAACAAACACATGAAAGAATGCTCAACATCACTAATCATTACAGAAATGAAAATCAAAACTACAATGAGGTGGGGCTTCCCTGGTGGCGCAGTGGTTGAGAGTCCGCCTGCCAATGCAGGGGACACGGGTTCGTGCCCCAGTCTGGGAAGATCCCACATGCCGCGGAGAGGCTAGGCCCGTGAGCCATGGCTGCTGAGCCTGCGCGTCCAGAGCCTGTACTCTGCAACAGGAGAGGCCACAACAGTGAGAGGCCCGCGTACCACAAAAAAAAAAAAAAAGAAACTACAATGAGGTATCACCTCACACCAGTCAGAGTGGACATCATCAAAAGATCTACAAACAATAAATGCTGGAGAGGGTGTGGAGAAAAGGGAACCCTCTTGCACTGTTGGTAGGAATGTAAATTGATACAGCCACTATAGAGAACAGTATGGAGGTTCCTTAAAAAACTACAAATAGAAGTACCATACAACCCAGCAATCCCACTACTGGGCATATACCCTGAGAAAACCATAATTCAAAGAGTCATGTACCACAATGTTCATTGCAGCTCTATTTTTAATAGCCAGGACATGGAAGCAACCTAAGTGTCCACTGACAAATGAATGGATAAACAAGATGTGGCACATATATACAATGGAATATTACTCAACCATAAAAAGAAACAAAATTGAGTTATTTGTAGTGAAGTGGATGGACCTAGAGTCTGTCATACAGAGTGAAGTTAAGTCAGAAAGTGAAAAACAAATGCTGTATTTTAACACATATATATGGAATCTAAAAATAATTAAATGGTTCTGAAGAACCTAGGGGCAGGACAGGAGTAAAGATGTAGACATAGAGGATGGACTTGATACAGGGAGGGGGAAGGGTAAGCTGGGACAAAGTGAGAGAATAGCATTGACATATATACACTACCAAATGTAAAATAGATAGCTAGTGGGAAGCAGCTGCATGGCACAGGGAGATCAGCTCGGTGCTTTGTGACCACCTAGGGGGGCGGGATAGGGAGGGTGTGAGGGAGACACAAGAGGGAGGGGATATGGGGATATGTGTATGCACATAGCTGATTCACTTTTTTATACAGCAGAAACTAACACAACATGGTAAAGCAATTATACTCCAATAAAGATGTTAAAAAAAAAAGACAATAATAGCCTTGGGAACAAAAGGGGAAAACAAACATGTTCAAGATTTTACTATTTTTTCTTCTCTGCTACAAATCACAAGAATTGTCATTAGCTGTTACACATATAAGTGTATTGTTTTACAATTTGATGTAGGATGCCAGATCACACCCAAAACTTTAGCCAAGTCTATACTACTAAAGCATAATTAACTGTCAGTCATTTACATTGACTGTGGCTCACAGAGTGATAATGAACATAACCCTAATAATCATGTTTTCATGTCGCCATTGAAGCCATGCCGTGAAACTCTGATTAAACAAACTAACAATTTTGGACTTACTCCATCTGCCTATAATTACAGATAGAATCTTCCTGTTCATGTTAGCCATCCTGGAAACATTACAGTACTTTTTCAAATTATCTCTCCTGCCAAAAAGGCTTGACTTTTTAATCTAGGTCAAGTGGAGATAAAAAGTAAACAAACTAGTGACATGAGAGGCCATTGACCTCTATTGAACTTGCTACGTTGGTGAAACTGAAATTTACTAAATGAAGCCAGAGTGGGGAAATAAACATGAGAAAACCCAGAACTTTAGACCTTATGGTTCAGGAGTAATACTTTTGTTCAAATAGTACATGTTAGTAGCAACTTCTGATTATTTTCCAAGAAAGAAGAATATGTAAAAATTCAAACCAAACATGCAATTTTTTTAGAAAGGTAATTATGAGATGCGGCTAAAGTGGGCTTTCACAATAATGTGGAGACACTCTATTTCAACTTCACTTTAAATGTGCTGTTGAGTTTTTTATTAAGGTTCATGAATATCAATCATTTACAAAGTGATTTAAAATATATCTGTGAACATGTGTGTGCTCAAAACAAAATCCTTTGGATTTTGTGTGTCATGTAAAACACTTCATGTGTCAATGGGAAAAGAAGCCTTACATATAGAGTTGCATTAGTTTTTTCAAGTTGGTAGAGATACCACAGACTGGTTCTTTTCCATGACTTCCTCACCTTTTAAAAATGGGTCCTGAAAGTCAAAGCAGATAAAGTTCAAAACCTAAGCTGACATCTGTGCTGTGAGTCACCTTGACAATCTGGCCCTGACTCCCAGAACCTCCTAGCCTCCTCTAAGCTCTTTTAATGTCCTTCTCCCTCCAGAACAGGGGTTCCCATGACTGTCACTGATTGGTCTTATTTTTATCTCTGAAGGACAACATTTCTGTCATTCCCTTACCCTACAGCATAACCCTCAGAGAGTACACTGCAGCTCAGAATATGTGAGCTGAATTTTTTAAGCTCTCAAAGAGTGAACAAGCAGAGTCAAAATGCCAATTAAAGAAACTTGGAAACAACATGATGCCCTGTGCCTTTTAGAGGTTGGCTAGGAGAGATTTTCTAGGATACTGTGTAAGTTTCCCTCCTCTTTTCAGGATGGATTAGACCATGCCCATCTCTTGCTGATGGGAAAAACAATTTTGAAGAACAGTAATATTGACTCACTTTTTTCTGCAACTTACAATTTTTTTAAAGATTTTTTTGATGTGAACTATTTTTAAAGTCTTTATTGAATTTTTTACAATATTGCTTCTGTTTTATGTTTCGGTTTTTTGGCCACGAGGCATGTGGGATCTTAGCTCCCTAACCAGGGATCGAACCCTCACCCCCTGCACTGGAAGGCGAAATCTCAACCATTGGACCACCAGGAAAGTCCCTCTTATGATTTATGCTTCTTTCATTCAATCCTCATAACAACCATACAGGTTAGGCGTTATTTGTCATTACTAGTATTAGTATTATTAATGTTATTTCTGTTGCTGAGTGAATTGGCCAAAATAAGGATTTACGTTCAGAAGACACGAGACTGCATTTTCTGTATGCCTTTTATGTACAAATTCAAGCTAACTACTTTCATCTCTCTGAGGATCTGTCTCTTTATCAGTATAGTTGTTCTAAAATAGATTATGTCATGGACTTTCAGAGAGAATTAAACAACACAACCTATATGAAAGCATCCTCCAAAGTGCTCACAACACTCTTTATTTCATGCCATTTTTAGAATGAGGTTTGTTTATTTGGTTTGGTTGGGTCCATTTTTTTTTTTAATGAGGACATGATGACTCGAAGAAATTAGGGGATTTTCTCAAGGCCAGTATGGTAGAGCAGAATTGAAATTTAAGTCTTTGGCGTAGATGCTATGATGGACCAACCAGACTCTCTCTGTCCCCCAACCTGCCCATTCTGAGCAAAGCACTCATTTCCCAGCTGCTTCCAGGATTGGTGGCTGGGAGCTCACATTCCTCTCGGGACCAAAGGTAGCTAGCTGTCTCCCACAAAGTAAGCCCCCTCCCCACACGGGTCACTGCCAGGTACAGAGGCCTGGTTCCCTTGTCTCCCTTGCAGATGATGCTGGAGGTCCATCCTAGCTCCAGAGATCCCTGTAGGAAGGGCTGGAGTCTCTGTTGTCACGGCATCACAGTTCACCTTCTTTTGCCCAGCCTTGTTTCCCTCACCCCTCACAGGTGCTGATCCCCAGAACATTCCCCGATAAACCTCCTGCTCACAAATCTCCATCTCAGAGTTTCCCAGGAACTGGACTTAATATAGTTTCCTGACTCCAAATTCCATGTTCGTGGCACAGCACTTCATGTGAGAGTGGGCAAAATTTTCTTCTCAATAAAACTATATCTGTCTGCCAAGTTATCAGCAAATCTTTTAAGAATGTAAAACAGGACCTGTAATTGTAGAGAGCTGTGGGGCAGCTTCAGCATCATAAAGAACAGGGCCCCGAAGCAAAATTTAACAACAAAAATATCCTCTGCCCTTTATTTTGTTCAAGGAGGTACAAAAAGGGGATAAAAGTGGCCCTTGCTATCAAGGACTTTGCAACCAAATTGCCCAGGATATCAGCTCCTCATAGAGGAAGAGAGCAGAGACATAGCTACTACTCAGAAGCCCCTGCTTTAGGGGTCTGCCTCCGTCAGAGTGCATAAACCAAGCAGCTGAGTACTTGCCCCCCGAACAGTCACAAACCACTGGAAAGCTGTCTGTCCAGCATTGTCTTTGGGAACCATGCCCCTCACCCACACAGGTCTTCTCAGAGCTGTTTTATTTCTGCTGCCATTGTCCCCTTGACTAGAATTCATTGATTCGGAAGAGGATGGCTGAGTCAGGCTGAACCAATCAAATCTCTCTCCCAATAATCTGGACTTTTAAACAAAGGCACCCAGAAACTGCTGGCCTCAGTAATGTGAAACTGCAGAAAAGTGGCCACAGATGGCTGCTGCAAAGACCCCTGGAACAGCCCTGCTTCCCAAGGCAGGGAACGTTCCTCTGTAACGTTTTACATAAAGTCCCAGACATTTTAATTATGCCTTTGGCAGACAGCATCTATCTGTGTAAACTGTCTCCCACATGGTGATGGTGACAAAAGAAAAAGGGAATTTGAAAAAATATCTTCCTGTCTCAACGCCGTAGAACAAGACCATACAAGCAGAATTAGAAAACTCCAGAAGAGCAACAGAAGGTTAATAGGTGACATCACTTCTTTCTCAAAACCCTCCACTAGCTTCCTATCACACTTCAAATAAATGCAGCCTGTACATTGGCTGGACACTACATTACCTACCTTACCTGACCCTTGGCTATCTCGGGCCTCACCTCCTCCTACCCACCCCTTTACTTACTCCATCCATATACACTGGCTGCTTTGTGCTTCTCAAGCACACTCCCACTCAGGGCCTTTGCACTTACAGTCTCCCTTAGCAGGACATCTAGATGTCCTACAGATATCTACATGGCTTATTCTCGCTCTTCCTTCAGGTCTCTGCTGAAATGCCATCTCTTCAGAAAGACCTTCTCTCTGACCTCCTATCCAGAAAGGTAGCCTTTCTCTCCCTTTAGCCTCATATGCCACTTAGTTATTCTTCATAGCACTTGTCACTGCCTAACATCACATGATAAACCGCTGCCTATTCGTTAATTATCTGTCATCCCTACTAGATTTTATTCTCCATTATGGTCATGAATTTGTTTATTTTTGTTCAATGTGGAGTCCATACTGCTTAGAAGTGTCTGACCCATAGAAAGTTCTCAGTTTATATTTATTAGTTGGATGAATAAATAAACAGTTAAAATCTAAGCACTGGGTTTCCCTGGTGGTGCAGTGGTTGAGAGTTCGCCTGTCAATTCAGGGGACATGGGTTCGTGCCCTGGTCTGGGAAGATCTCACATGCCGCGGAGCGGCTGGGCCCATGAGCCATGGCCGCTGAGCCTGTGCGTCCAGAGCCCGTGCTCCGCAACGGGAGAGGCCACAACAGTAAGAGGCCCGTGTACCGCCAAAAAAAAAAAAAAAAATCTAAGCACTGAGTTATTTCCATTTGGAGGCAGAGTGTCAAGAGTGTATGTGTAGGGTTAAAAATGACCTTGCTTCAGTCCCTCATGTCCTGTGTTGGACAAGGACAGCAGACATATACCCCTAGAGGAGAGAGTAGGCCAAGGCCCAACAAGGGAGCAGCCCTCCTTCTGATGTCACTTCAGCACACACCTGCCATGGGACCAGGTGATGAGTGCTCTGAGTCTTTAGGAAGGTGGAGGGCCTCTGTGAGGTAGAGAGCCAGCTGGCTTTAATGGCCGCAACCAGAGCAAGGTGGCAATGAGTACTGACCAGGGCAATCCCAGGTTGGGGTGAAGGAGGAGAAACAAGCCTTGGGGAAGAGGCAAAAGGGTGTCCGACTAGCTAACTGTTGAAACATCTGCTCTGAAAATTGCAAGGTTTCTCCTACAGGTCTTTTCCTTCTTGCTAAACAGCTTTTTGAATAATTCTGCATACATGAACTAGGCACACTCTCTTGTAGTTTCGAAATCTAGCCAAAATTGTGCATCTTCACCTCTGTTTGTTCCATGGTCTCACTCCACCTGCAAAATAGTTTCCCTTGGGTTCAAAGAAAAATCAAGTTTTTATATATTAAATTTATTGTCTCACAAAATAAATTTTGTTAGAGTTTCCTAAACTTCTTTAAAGCGGGCCGAAGCAAGTAGGACAACTGTCATTCTCGCTTATACAGCAATGATGAATAGAGGTCAACAAATGACCTCTAAACAAATATGGCTGGGATACAGCCACATAATGACAGGTCCTTTTCCTGCCATTCTTACCAAACCCACTGGACATGGGTGGAGGACCAGGTTACAAGGGGCTTGGATGAGAAAGTGTCCCAGAGAGATGAATTCACACCACTGCTAAATATCAGTTCTTTTATAAAGTACAATATGTGAGGATACATACATGACACATATGTGTCCTTATGTTACTTTCCTAGGTAGGTAGGTAGGTGGGTAGGTAGGTAGATACTTAGCTAGCTAGATAGATAGATAGATTGATCGATCCTTACTTAGTCATTGGGCATCATACTAGTTGACAACTGAATATAAAATTCATGTTGCCAAAAGCACAAAAATATAAAAATGGGCTCTTAGAGTGTGAAAATAGGTATGATCTCTTCAAGAAAAAAATATATCAAAAGCCTCAAAAATATACATCTCTTTGATCTTCGATTTCTGGGAATTTAGACTAAGATAATAATCATAGATATGCAGAAAAGTTCACTTACAAAGATGTTGGCATTGTGTGTAATCATAACCATGAAAATTTGGAAATAACATAAATGTCTAATGAAAGGGGCTGAGTAAAATAAGCTGTGAACTAGCAGCACTACTTACAATAGCCAGGACATGGAGGCAACCTAAGTGTCCATCAACAGAGGAATGGATAGAGAAGATGCGGCACATATATACAATGGAATACTACTCAGCCATAAAAAGGAATGAAATTGGGTCATTTGTAGAGACATGGATGGACCTAGAGAGTGTCATACAGAGTGAAATAAGTCAGAAAGAGACAAGCAAATATTGTACAACAACGCATATATGTGGAATCTAGAAAACTGGTATAGATGATCTTATTTCCAAAGCAGAAACAGAGACAGATGTAGAGAACAAATGTATGGATACCAAGGAGGAAAGGGGTGGGGTGGGAGGAATTGGGAGACTGGGGTTAACATATATACATTATTGATACTTTGTATAAAATAGACAACCGATGGCACCATACTGTAGAGTACAAGGAACTCTACCTAGTGCACTGTGGTAACCTAAATGGGAGGGAAGTCCAAAAGGGAGGGGATATCTGTATGTGTATGGCTGATTCGTTTCGTTGTGCAGTGGAGGTTAACACAATATTGTAAAGCAACCATACTCCAATAAAAATTAATAAAAAATAAATAAGCTCATGAACATCCATGCAAGGAGATATAATAAAGCCATTAATGAGATGTTAAAATATTTAGAGGTTTTGAAAAGTAACTACAATATAGTTTTAGGCTTTAAAATGTATTCTATTTTTTAATATACTGTAATGCCAACTTATTTGAAAAATAAATGTACATTTTTACTCAAACATTTACTCAAAGAAAAAATCTGGAAGGAAATATACCAAACATCATTAGTGGTTGTTCCTAAGTATTTTAATTACACATAATTTTTATTTATTGCCTCTATACCCTTACTCCAGAAATCAGCTACAATGAATGTATATTGCCTTTTATTAAAAAGTGCTACATATTTTTTTTAATTGGGGTATAGTTGCCTTACAATGTTGTGTTAGTTTCTTCTGTACAATGAAGTGAATCAGCTATATGTATACATATATCTCCTCCCTCCTGGACCTCCCTCCCACTCCCTCCCAATCCCACCCATCTAGGTCATCACAGAGCACCGAGCTGAGCTCCCTGTGCTATACAGCAGGTTCCCACTAGCTGTGCATTTTTAAACTGTATGATAAAGGAAACGCACATCGTGTGCAGCAGAAGATTGGAAACAAAAGCATTTGTTCATGGCAATGACAGAGAATAATTTGTGTGCTACCTCTTAGAGATATAGTTCTATCTTGTCACTCTGAAATGATAATAAATAACAACCACTCTTACAATGAAGCAGCATCAGAGTGCCACAATGGGAAGCCAAAGTAATATTAATAGTCCCAAAGTTGTATGTCAAGTAAATGCAAAAGTTCTCTAGAAAAGATGCTGGTAGAATAAATAATCAAGAATAGAAGACTGTACTTTTGGTAAATAGTGCTCCTTGTGAGGTGGCATAAACAAAATAAGTTTTAACAGCATTTAAGATATTAATCACTTCTGGGCTTCCCTGGTGGCGCAGTGGTTGAGAGTCCGCCTGCCGATGTAGGGGACACGGGTTCGTGCCCCGGTCTGGGAAGATCCCACATGCTGCAAAGCGGCTAGGCCCGTGAGCCATGGCCGCTGAGCCTGCGCGTCCGGAGCCTGTGCTCCGCAACGGGAGAGGCCACAACAGTGAGAGGCCCGCGTACCGCAAAAAAAAAAAAAAAAAAAAAAAAAAAAGATATTAATCACTTCTAATTTTTGAGGTATGGTGATAAGTATTTAAAGAGTTATGTTGCTAGATTCATACAATCACCACATAAAGAGTTTGTGAAACAAAACGATTTGAAAATTTTGGTCTACGTAATCACATTAAAAATTTATTTGTATTAAAGGGCTTATAAAATCATTATATCTACAAATTTACGAATATATTTATCCTTCAAATGTTACTTCCTTTGTTTAATTTCTCCCTACCCTGACCAAGCTTGCAGGCTCCCCTGTACACACACACACACACACACACACGCACGTACATGCTACCATCCCATTGTCATGGTATCAAAAACAATCAGTATTTCTCTGCAGTTTTACCTGGTATATTTTCTACTCTCTGGTGAGAAAGGGAGCTAAGGCAACATACCAGGAATCAGAAGTTCATAAACTATCATTGTCTGCCAGGGTACTAGTCACTGGTGGCAGTAGTGCAGCTTCCAAACGGGAGTCCTCTGGCACACCCAGAAATAGTTAAGTCCTCAGAATAATAAAGAGACCTTGTCTCTGAATGATACAAACGGTACATGTTTATCTCTCAAAGTGATTCAAACCATCTAGAGTGGATAGCTTCAATTATCCTAATAATTGAAGTTCACTTCTAATTCTAAAGCTATTATTTTTTTTTTAATTCATGAGACCATAAAATGCCTGAAAAGTAGCATTCAATAGCCCTTACTTGATTCATGGGTAAAACAATGGCATAGATGCCCTTGGACTCCATTAAGCAGCCATCTACCAGTTGGAAATGTCTAATAGAATTTGAACAAATAGGCAACTTGTTCAACAATCACTACTCAGTGTTCACAGATACTGTTCATCTTCACACAGAGAGGAAGGAACCCTAAGCTAGCCTAGTTTTAGACAGTGTCACACTGTATCTTTGCATCACACCATTGAGTAAGGAGCAAGTCCTTGGCAAATAGATTCTGAAATGGAGTTATCAGAGAAGAGCGGTGATAACATTATTTCAATCACTTTGAATCAGGGGTCACTGAAACCTCAAATCCACAATCTGATGTTAGAAACATAACATTTTTTTGGTTATAATATATTTCTGTTTAATATAGTGAAAAGTAGTATAGTATAGTGGCCAAGGTCATGGACTCTGAAATTAGATGCTGGGAATTCTGGCTTGCCACAAACGAGCCATGCAGCTTGGACAATTCACTAAAGCTCTCCATGCCTCCATTCTTTTATGTGTAAAATGAAGATGATAATGTTTCCTATCCCAAATAATTGTAGTAAGGATCAATACAAATAACATTCTTAGAAAAACACTGGGCAATATGATGAATAGTAACTATTTTTAGTAGTGAATTACCATTTCCACTTACTGACTAGTACTCCATGAACTTCACTTCACAAGAATTATTTGAAAACAGAAGTAAGCTGGAAAGAGTTTACAGATACGATATAATTGCACCCAGATGTTAGTTAATACCTTGAGGAGATTAAGCTCTGTAAAAATTAGGAGCAAGGGGCTTCCCTGGTGGCGCAGTGGTTGAGAGTCTGCCTGCCGATGCAGGGGACACGGGTTCGTGCCCCGGTCCGGGAAGATCCCACGTGCCTCAGAGTGGCTGGGCCCGTGAGCCATGGCCGCTGAGCCTGCGTGTCCAGAGCCTGTGCTCAGCAACGGGAGAGGCCACAACAGTGAGAGGCCCGCGTACCGCAAAAAAAAAAAAAAAAAAATTGGTAGAAAGCTTTTACTGATTTCGCCATCATTAATGGTTCATGACGTAATGTTTGAAAAAAAATACTGTATAACCAATCCTTTCCGTGAGATAATTTCATGGGAAAAGTATGTGCCCTTCCCATTCCTGGCCACTCTTCGGCCCACTCCTGCCCCGTAGTACCAGGGTTAAGCTCTCCTTTAGTACAAAGGGAAACAGAGTCTTTTTTCTAGATCTCAAAAATTCCCAGCTAGATCAGAATACCCTGATCTCTAGTCCTGACATAAGCTACTCATCCTTCTCAGTGCTTCTCTGAACATGCAGGACGTGGGGAATGATTGCTCCTTCCTGGGAAAATAAAGACGGTCTTCTCTCTGACCCAAAGTTCTCCAGTTGTGAATGTGAGAGGCGTAAGACTGCAGCAAGAAGGGGGTCATCAAACCCCTGGAGAGCTGTAAGGAGCTTCTTCCCAGCCCCAGAATAGAAATGATGTCCCTGCCCTCACATCCAATTTGCGGCCAAAGCAGCGCTCAACACAGCATCTAGTTGAATCCTGGACTATTAAACACATAGCAAGGTTTCAGGGATGGAAATTTTGCAGGAACAAGGCCAGATGTAGTATAGTTTTAGATCAATGGTCATTGTCTCCCACCAGAAGATCACTTGAACCGTGGTCCACTTGCTCTCTCCTCTTCTTCTACTCATATCACTTGTGCATCACTACATTCTACCTTAGTCACGATACATGTCTTATAACGTAGCTCTGCTCCTTGGTTTCCAGACGTGGTGGATTGAATTCGAGATGTGAGACTTTCACTTCACAAAACAGTATTAAATGAGAGTTCTAAAAAGGTGATGATGGGGATTGCACAATGTAAATATACTTAATGCTGCTGATCTGTGCACTGAAACATGGTTAAGATAGTAAATTTCATGTGATGTGTATTTTACCACGAATAAAAAATAATTTTTAAAGTATTAAATAGAAGTACTTTCAAATTCAGATTACACATTTAGACAATCCTCCCAACTCACCCCCTCATTACTAAAAACAGAAAAAATACAAGCAAGTGTTACATTTTATAGTTGTTAGTCAAGTAAAATTTAGCTAGTTATTTAGATCTTTAAATCTAAATGTCATCCATCACCACTTGCTAATTTTTGTGGTTGTGGGGAATAACCAGAGGAAACGGAAATATCCCTCTTAATCTCTTATTTACTTAAAAGTTTCCACACATACAACCACCCCCCTGAAAAAGTTCTCCCTAATAAACATGTATCCACAAATAGCCTGATATTTTTCCTGATGCCAGAATTGACATAGTAACTTAAGCTCTGGGTCAGAAACCCACTGACTTACTCAAATTGAGTAGTCAAAAGTAATAAAAATATATTCAAAGAATTATATAAATATGCTGTTCTAAAAAGTATGAAAATAGAGGACTTGTTCAAAATTTCTGCTTGGCTACACCTTGAAGAGACCACAAGGACATATGATTTGGGTGCCTCCTTTAAATGAGGCCTTGAAGAAAGCCAGGGGAGCCGTTCATTAAACATGTGCTTCTCATTGACCTTGTGAGGCATCTGTCCAGCATCTTAAATAAAAGAATGCTTTGAGTAAGCATACGCTCTTACTGTTGAATTTTGATGGCCTTATAAGCCACTCAAGCTTCACCTTTGCGGTTAATGTGTAATCAGGATCCATTTCTAGTCATTTGTGGATAGCTTTGTTGCAGTTTCCAATTACCGTAGTATATAGGCTTCTCTCTCATGGTCCTGTTAATACCCAAACCAAATAATCTCCTTACTAAGAACAAATTCACTTCATGTAAGATTCACTTTTTAAATCTTTTACACTTAGGCTTTTTTCACAGTGCTTGAATAATGCATTTAACATCTCAGTATTAATTCTTATCTTGAAATCTACCTCATTCAAACATAATGGCTTGACAGTACTCCTGTGCCCCAGCCCACCCCTCCTGATTTCCCCAAATAATTGGTTATATAGGAAAGAGAGTATTATTGAAGGGATTGAAGGAAACACACTTAAAAGTTAAGGCTGACTGTACAAATACCTGTTTTTCAATGAACAGTTCTGCTTAAGCTAAAGGCCTTAAGTAAAGCATATTTTGTGGCACCATCCTCATCTAGAACTAAAAGGAATTTCTAGACAAAAACAACAGGTCAAAGTTTCCAAACTAAAATTCTGCAGTCCTGTTATGTTGTGTAGTATACAACTACTACACTACAAGGAGTTGAAGGGAGATAGTCAAATATAACTAGAATTTTAAAGACAAACAATACAAACAGATCATATTTCATACAACTACCAATGAACAAATTATATCAACAGCAAGATTTTTTTAAACTTGGCAAAAGAGCTTTTGAAATTTACATAGTGGGCAAAAGATGAAGATTTATACATGCACACTTTCAAGTATAAGCCCCTTTAAAAATAAGGAAATCTCAATCTTGGACCCTTGAAGTCCTAAATCTATAAACAAGGAGGTATAGCTCACCCAAAATGTTAGTGGCATTTTTTTTGCATTAAACAAAGAGCTGTTAAATAGCTATGAAGGGTGAAGGATATCGAATGCATTTCATACATTGGCCAATTCACATTCCTTTCATCATTCAATAGTCCTCCCGAAACCTTTTAGGCCCACATCCAGGAAATCTTTCCAAATGACTTATATATATCACACTCTTGTTATTATCACAGTCTATTCTGCTCAATCTAGTGACTTCCAAAAACTGTTGCTTTTCAACTCCCAATCATGACTTTGATTACTACTAACCCTTCCTACCATGTAAGAAGAAGAAAGGGAATGGGAATAGAAAAGTAAGAAGAAGGGGAAAAGGGGGGAAAATATGGGAAATCAATGGAAGAAAAAAAACAAGTAAAATCGTTATTACAATAGGGCAAAATACTTCATCCCATTCTTTTCCCATTCCCTAATTTACCAAATTCAGTGGTCATATATTGAAAAATTTTCTAACAATAGATAATGTTTACTGAGAACCTATTATGAGCCAGGTATTTCTCTAAGCACCTTACAAATATTATCTCATTTAATACAACAATTTAATATGGTAGGTACTATTAACATTCCACTTTACAGAAAAAAGGCTGAGGTACAAAAATGGTAAGTAACTTGACCCAAGTCACACAGCTAGTAAGTACCAGATTCAGAATTCAACCTAAGCAATCTAATTCTGGAGGTCACATTTTTGCCTAGTATGTTATGTTGCTTTTCTGTATTAGAGGACCTGCTAACCACATCCACTTGTGGGTTCCATTACAATACCAAGCACTCAGCGGGGAGGGAGATCCTAGGGATTCGTTCCTTCGATAAACCTTTATGATGAAATGATTCTAGCTTTAGCTGCTTGAAAAGAACACAAAAATGAATGAATCATCGTGCAAGCCCTAGATAAACACACACTCTAGTGGAGGATATGTAATTACAACACAGTGGAAACAATGTTTATAGAGCTATGATCAAAATGCTACTGGGGACATGGGAGTGGAGTCACTAACTTCTTGGAGAATTCAGGGAGATGCCCCAGAGAAGGTGATTAAAAAAAAAAAAAAAAAAAAAAAAACTTAGGCTGTTTAACATCTTTATTGGAGTATAATTGCTTTACAATGTGTGTTAGTTTCTGCTTTATAACGAAGTGAATCAGCTATACATATACATACATCCCCATAACCCCTCCCTCTTGCGTCTCCCTCCCACCCTCCCTATCCCACCCCTCTAGGTGGTCACAAAGCACTGAGCTGATCTCCCTGTGCTATGTGGCTGCTTCCCACTAGCTATCTGTTTTACATTTGGTAGTGTATATATGTCCATGCCACTCTCTCACTTCGTCCCAGCTTACCCTTCTCCCTCCCCGTGTCCTCAAGTCCATTCTCTACATCTGCATCTATATTCCTGTCCTGCCCCTAGTTTCCTCAGAACCATTTTTTGATTCCATATATGTGTGTTAGCAAATGGTATTTGCTTTTCTCTTTCTGACTTACTTTACTCTGTATGACAGTCTCTAGGTCCATCCACCTCACTACAAATAACTCAACTTTGTTTCTTTTTATGCAACCTAAGTTTTTTAAAAGACAAGTAGGAATTTCCAGAAAACAGGAAAGATAGAGGGAGTAACTAGGTATCCATGTTTTGGATAATGAAGATTCATTTGTTAATAAAAAAATGTTTGGTGCATGTATACACAAGGGTTTGTGCTAGGTTTTATAAATAAAAATTTATATAAAATTTGTAATTTTTATAAAAATAAATTATAGTCTCTTTTTCAATAAGTTTATAATCTAGGAGAGGAGATAACACACAAATGAATATTGCAAGCTTACGTGTTTTTTTAAATGCTCTAAGGCTTCTACGTTACACCCTTTAAACTATCTAAGAGCTTCCTAGAACGAATGCAAAGAATTCTGGGGAACTGATGCCTAATCTGCTTCTATAACCCTGAGTTTAGGAATGTGGTTGGATCAGCTGAAGAGCCTGAGCATAATGGATGAGGACTGAATGCACTGCTTCAATCACATTCTGCATTAGACAACACTGAGCCTGATGATGTGTACCTGGACCAAGTGAGGGAGGATCTGCACAGATCCAGACTAGACAATGTGTAGACCTTCTCCAGCCTTCTGCATAAACACTGGGCAAGGAAAGGGACGAGGTACACTTCCAGAAACATGTGCAGTCTGCACTCACAATCATATAATACCTGGTTAGATGGGGGCGCTCAGAAACTTGCATCTTTGTACTAGATGACGATGATGCTGATCTTGCCACCATTTATCCTACCTGCACTTTGTACTGCACGGCTAATATAAATAAAATGTGCTTGATTTGCTCAAAGGGTATCTATCCTTTGTCTTTCTGTCAAACCAAGCCTGCTAAAGAAATATTCCAGGACAATAGTTGGGCAAAGAGTTGAACAAATTATACAGGAGTTTAGAAGAAGAGACTACTGCTGATTCAATAATGAAAGAGTTCTCAGAGGAAAAGACATTGAAAGGATGACTAATTGAATCTACCACCAAACAATCAAGATTTCAGTCTGACTCACCCCCAAGTGATTGATACATTCACCCTTTAGGTAAGTTAATATATTCCAAAATATGAGAGTCTAGTCTTATTGGCCTTGGAAACATCCTGCCCTTAACAAGGTCTAATTTTACAATTTATTTATAAAGAGAAAAATTTTAATTCCCTCATTCCCAGGTTCTTACAGGCATCTTACAGTACTGACCAAGGATGTCAACAATAATAATAAACATCTATTGCATAGTTCTTTCTATTTACACAGCATTTTTTAAGATTATCATCTCATTTGATTCCCCAGTAACCCTGTGAAATATTAGTCAAGTTTAGTTGACTTGCCCCAGGCCACATGCCTAGTAAGTGGACAAGCCAGCTTTTTCCTGTTATCCCAAAATGGAGTCCCAGTTCTGACTGAACCCACTTTGGAACCTCCTCTCAGCCCATGAATTATTACCCCCCTCTCTTTTCTCTGAGAATTGTCCTCCTCATTACCCTCATAGGTGTACCCAGCCATGTTGTACCATATAACATCCCCACTCAGGCCCATTTAATTGGCCTCAAGTATACAAAGAACCAAGCCAGAAAATCAGATTCTCTAAAGGAAGACTTTGGAAATTGACACCAAGATAAGGAGAGTTTTTCTCTCCATGTGCCAGGAAATAAAGTATGCAAATTTAGAAGCCCTGAGGGGCCACATTCCTCCCTGAGAACAAATGTTGGAGAAGAGTTGGCAGAGAGAAGAATGAAGGAGAAGCACAAAGAGAAGCAAGGGACAGACACAAAGAGAGTACCCAGTGGCTTTGTCATCCCCATCTCAGGCCTGGGAGACATAGCTGTATTCTTAGCCCTTAGTCCTTTCATCTTACTTAAAACCACTTTCTCACACCATATACAAAAATAAACTCAAAATGGATTAAAGACTTAAATGTAAAACCTGAAACCATTAAACTTCTAGAAGAAAACGTAGGCCATATGCTCTTTGACATCAGTCTTAACAATATTTTTTTGGATATGTCTCCTTAGGCCAGGGAAACAAAAGCAAAAACAAACAAATGGGACTACATCAAACTAAAAAGCTTTTGCAGAGTGAAGGAAACTATCAGCAAAACGAAAAGGTTGCCTACTGAATGGGATAAGATATTTGCAAATGATATATCCAACAAGGGATTAATATCCAAAATATACAAAGAACTCATACCACTCAACATCAAAAAATAAAAATAAAATAAAAGTGAGAAGAGGACCTGAATAGTCATTTTTTCAAAGAAGACATACAGATGGCCAACAGGCACACAGAAAGATGTTCAACATCACTAATCATCACAGAAATGTAAATCAAAGCCATGATTAGATATCACCTCACACCTGTCAGGATGGCTATTATCAAAAAGACAACAAATAACAAGTGTTGGTGAGGACGTGAAGAAAAGGGAACCCTTGTGCACCATTGATGGGAATGTAAATTGGTGCAGCCACTATGGAAAACAGTGTGGAGATTCATCAAAGAATTAAAAATACAACTACCATATGATCCAGCAATTTCACTTCTGGGTATTCACCCGGAAAAAAAAAACACATTAATTTGAAAGGATATATGCACCCCTACGTTCACTGCAGCATTATTTACAGCAGCTAAGACCTAAGCAACCTAAATGTCCATCAATAGATGAATGGATAAAGAAGATGTGGTATATATATACAACAGTATATTACTCAACCATAAAAAAGAATTAAATCTTGCCATTTGCAACAGCATGGATAGACCTAGAAGGTATTATGCTAAGTGAAATAAGTCAGACAGGGATAGACAAATATGACTTCACTTATATATGGAATCTACAAAACAAAATGAATGAGCAACCATAACTAAACAGAAGCAGAGTCACAGATACAGAGAATAAATAGGTGGTGGCCAGAGGGTAGGGAGTTGAGGGGAGGAGAGAAATAGGTGAGGGAGATTAAGAGGTACACACCTTCAGTTACAAAATAAATGTCACAGGTACGAAATGCACAGTGTGGATAATATAGTCAATAATTATGTAATATCTTTGTATAATGACAGATGGTAACTAGACTTACCATGGTGATCATTTTGAAATGTATAGGAATATCGAATCCCTATGTTGTGTACCAGGTCAATTACAGTGCTGTAGGTTAATTATACTTCAAAAACAAACAAACAAACAAACTCATAGAAAAAGAGATCAGATTTGTGGTTACCAGAGGCAGGGGGTGCAGGGAGGGGAATTAGATGAAGGCAGTTAAAAGGTACACTTGCCAGTTATAAGGTAAATATGTAATAGGAATGTAATGTACAATATGATAAAGATAATTAACACTGAAAGTTGAAAAGAAAAAGCTGTGAAGAGACTAAATCTTAAGAGCTCTTATCACAAGGAAAAAACTTTTTTTTCTATTTTTTAATGTTGTATCTATATGACATGATGGGTTTTCACTAAACCTATTGTGGTCATCATTTCATGACGTATGTAATTCAAATCATTATGCTGTACACCTTAAACTTATACAGTGATGTGTGTCAATTACATCTCAGTAAAACTAGAAAAATCAAAATTAAAAAAAAAAATCCCGGAAGGAAAAAAAAACACCAATGTGTTCCTGAAGAAGAAAATGTGATTTAGAGAGAAATATAGCTAAGTGAGCATGATGTCTTGCACTCTCTCTGTAACATCGCAGGAGAGGTCTACCAAGAGAGATGATGTCAGCACTGACATCACAGTCCATAGCAGAGGCTGAGCAGATAATTGGCACTCAACAAATAAATGTCTATCGGATGAATTAATGAATCTGGTACTCAAATGGGATATGGGGATATATGTATACGTATAGCTGATTCACTTTGTTGTAACTAACACAACATTGTAAAGCAATTATACTCCAATAAAGATGTGAAAAAAATATGTGTGAATATATGCATAGGTATTTTTGTTGCTGATTTTTTTTTAATTGGTTCAGAAAAGAGAGAGCATTCTGTAGTTCTTCACCCTAAGGAGAACCAAAAACAACAATAAGCTTGCCTGTCTTGAACATCAGAGAAGAGGAATGTAATTACATGTCATATCCAAGGTCATTCAGCCACACCTATACACCCCGAAGCTATATCATCAGCAGAACAAGGGAAGTTCCTAGATTACTTCTTTTAATAGAGTGATGATCTCAGAATCCTTTGACTACCACCCTACTCCCCCAGTTGCTTTATGATCTGTTTCTCTCTATTTAACATTCTTAACTAGCCAAATATCACATTCCTTCTGTATAACAAATGTGACATTGTGGTGATAGTCCATATAGTGTTTATATGATTAATTGTGACAATAAGATAATGGGCAATTAAAGTCAGTTTAGCCTAAAGGACTTTATTGTGTTTTATGTTCATTTGGAGTTTACTTTTTGTACATAAGAAAATAAAATAAATATTGGATTTGTAAAAGAAAAAAAAAGGCAAAGTAATATAAACAGAGAGCATTTTCATCCTCATAAAGGAAATTCCATCACCCCTGTTTTCACCTGACCTTTCTCTAATGTCACTGTTTTCCTGTGAAATGACTTGGTGCCTCCAGCAGTAACATTCCAAGGGTAGCATGCTTCCCATTTCCAGTGACACTTCAAATAAGGTCTATGAGTAAGGCAGGGTAAAGATTCTCACATGTTCCTGATCAAAACTGAGCACTGGCAATGACTGATGATTATAACCTACTCCTCCCGGGCAGAAATCCTAATCAAACTTGCCCAAATATGATAGCAAGCAAAAAAAACACGTTGTTACACAAAATGTAAAATGTAAAGTAATTAAAGAGAACAAGTGCTTGGATCATTTTTGGAAAATTGGAATATGTCTATGCCCTCAAAGGAAATATGCTAAATAACCCAGTTTTCTGAGGAAGCAAATGATTTAGTGACCTCAGACCTCAGTTGTCTTCCTTTCTAAGAGCTAATGCAGGGGTTCTTAAAATTTTCTGTGCCATTTATGTCTCTTTTACAGTCTGGTGAAGCCTATGAACTCCTCCCAGAAGAAAATTTGTAAATGCTTAAAATGAAACAGGTTTACAAAAGCAACAGAAATCGAATTATAATTGAAAAGCAATTGAAACAACTATCAAAATATTAAAAGAAAATGTTGTGATATGGTAATATACAACTTCTTTATTAATGTGTTAAATAACAGCATTGTTGTGGAGCTAATAACTACTATAATTCCAATACAGTAATTAGCATGAACAACATTTCAGCAATACTATAATGTGTAAGGAAATGCAAAAATATTAATCATTTCTACTGTGACAGAATCAGAGGTATATAGTAACACAATGTAGCATTCCTTGGCTCCATGGTTTGGAACCTAAATTCATAATTGAAAGAAATTCTAAGTCTCAGTTTGAGCTTACTGTAAATAAAGCAGGTTTGCTATGAACCTAAAATTATAGAATCCGGGTTAAGAACCCCTGGTTGTCCCTTTTACAAATAGTACAAATACAACGGACAAAGGATTAATCTCCAAAATATATAAACAGCTCATGCAGTTCAATATTAAAAAAACAAACAACCCAATCCAAAAATGGGCAGAAGACCTAAATAGACATTTCTCCAAAGAAGACATACAGATGGCCAAGAAGCACATGAAAAGCTGCTCAACATCACTAATTATTAGAGAAATGCAAATCAAAACTACAATGAGGTATCCCCTCACCCCAGTTAGAATGGGCATCCTCAGAAAATCTACAAGCAACAAATGCTGGAGAGGGTGTGGAGAAAAGGGAACCCTCTTGCACTGTTGGTGGGAATGTAAATTGATACAGCCACTATGGAGGTTCCTTAAAAAACTAAAAATAGAATTACCATATGACCCAGCAATCCCACTACTGGGCATATACCCAGAGAAAACCATAATTCAAAAAGACACATGCACCCCAGTGTTCACTGCAGCACTATTTACAACAGCCAGGTCATGGAAGCAACCTAAATGCCCATCGACAGACAAATGGATAAAGAAGATGTGGTACATATATACAATGGACTATTACTCAGCCATAAAAAGGAACGAAATTGGGTTATTTGTAGAGACGTGGATGGATCTAGAGACTGTCATACAGAGTTAAATATGTCAGAAAGAGAAAAACAAATATCGTATATTAACGTATATATGTGGAACCTAGAAAAATGGTACAGATGAACCGGTTTGCAGGGCAGAAGTTGAGACACAGATGTAGAGAACAAACGTATGGACACCAAGTGGGGGAAAGCTGCTGGGGGTTGGGGGTGGTAGTGTGATGAATTGGGAGATTGGGATTGACATGTATACACTGATGTGTATAAAATTGATGACTAATAAGGACCTGCTGTATAAAAAAATAAATTAAATTAAATTAAAAAACAAAAATAGTACAAATACAATTGGTGTTCACCAACTGTGATTATTAACTAAATTAAGTTTTTAAATCCTACAACTAAGACTTCACTGAGTGATCAGAGAGGGCAGACATAGAACTGTGAAGGCTGCTGGCATGCATGGGAAAGATTAAAGTACATACATGGATGTGGAGAATCTCTGATACACTCTGAGAAGCAAGGTCCAAGAAATCCACTTTACCACTAACCTGGCTCCCAGAAGGGCCCTGAAGAAGTATCCTGAAAATCCATAATGTGCAAATGACAATCGTAAGTATCTAAGATCATGTTACTAAAGTACCTTTCTCTCTGCAATATTTAGATTAAAATTCTACCAGAAGAAAGACTTAATTCAGAAAAATTCTAAGCTAGGCATTGTTCAGTAAAATATTAATAAAAATATAGTCATTGGAATTTTCTAATAAGAGCATATGTAAAACACACATGAAATACTTAAAAAGCAAAACCACAGAAGTACAGCTTTTTTTTTGTTTAGTTGGTAGGTTGATTGTTGCTAGTATTGGGTTCTCTTTACTGTAAAGGTTGGGAGAAACAGCTCCTAACCCAGGTACTAGAGCCAAAGTGGGCATTTGATGATATATGAGATAGGAAAGAACCATAAAGGAAGCAATAATCAGTAATAGGCAAGGATTTTCACAGCATTACCCAGTCCTGAGTTTATTATTTGCCCACCTAAAACCAAATGTATTAGTTTCCTAGAGCTGCCAGAACAAATTACCACAAAACTGGGGGCTTAAAACAACAGAAATTTATTCCTTCACACTTCCAGAGGCCAGAAGAACAAAATCAAGGTGTTGGCAGGGTTCACTCCCTCTGGAGGCTCTGAGGGAGAATCTGTCCCGTGTCCCTCTCACGTTCTGTGGCTGCCAGCAACCTTTGGCCTTCCTTGGCTTGGGACTGCATAACTACTATCTACTTCTGTCTTCACCTGCCTTTCTCCTCTCTGTGTCTTTGTGTCTCTAATCTCTCCTTTCTTCTATAAGGACACCAGTTATTAGATTTAGAGCCCACCCTAAATCCAGAATGATCTCCTCTCAAGATCCTTAACGAACTACATCCACAAAGACACTATTTCCAAATAAGGTCACATTCACAGATACCGGGAGTGAGGACTGGGATATATCTCTTGGGGTGGGGGGAACAATTCAATCTACTACACTGAAGCAGCCTAAAATTCCACACATTCTAGATACAGAGGCTTTTGATAAAAGATAATCAGAGGCAATACAAAACATAAAGCATTTTTTTCCTTACAGCAAGTATTAGTGGATACTTCTATATTTTTTTTAAAAACTGCACATCATAAATTCCTAGGATTGCAGATGTGTGCAGTAAACACAGGGAGGATATGGGTCTACAGAATTGAAATAGAGTTAGTGCAGACTGTGTAGTTTAGACAGAACGTTAAGATATTTTAGGGACTTAACTTTGAGAAATTATAGACACAAACCAGGAACTCCCGGCAATCATCTCTGAAACGAGGCTGGCCCTGGAGGGTGTGGGCCAGTGTAGGATATAAAAACAGGATGAAGAGACATGGCCCGTTAGTCACTGTTGCCTAAGGATATTCTCAGTTCTTCAGTGAAATAGGCTGAGTATCACCCAACCCAAGCAGGAGCTATGACTGGATTGTTTAAGATATGCTGTCTATATTGGTCCTTAAATTACCTCTTCGTGAGTTTTTTTTTTTTTTAAGTTCATAGTTCATCTAGTGGTACGTAGCCAACTTTACTAACCTAAAGTTTTTATGTTTACATAAAGTCTGAAATTAGTGGGAAAAAAGACTCAATGTAGTACAAAGAAAAGTAGTATCTGAAGTATGTAAACCAACTAATACTGGCAGTCATAGTGTTCAAAGAGGGGAGACTGTCTGATGTCCAAATATGAAAATTTTTTTAGATCCAACACTCTTTATATATCCTAAGATTTGGGAAGTTGGTGCCAAGGTATGGTGATGTGGCCTTTATCCACATATCTAACTTAATAAATATTTTCCATGTCTTCAAAATAGAAAGCATGTTATCATCTAAAAATTAGAAGTATGCATGCAAAGGCATATTTTATCAATTTGTTCATTTTGTTTAATGATATTATACAGTTCTTTGTAGATGTACAGTCCTTAGACTTACTAAATAGATTACCCCAGTCTTTCTAGAAAGGACCTTGTTTTATTCTTCTTTGGTATCTCCCATAATACATAGTCTGTTCCTAGTGTATAATCAGTGATCAGTGGTAGCTACAAGATTTCCTAATACTTCATACTAAATGGCAGTTCCTTCTCATGGAAATGACCACCTACAGATGTGATTATCTGAAGGGATTCGTATTAGCTAAACACTGCTGAATATTTTTCCCACTGAAGCGATAATAAAACCTGAGTTTGGACAGCACTTAATTGTGCTGGTGCACTCGGTACCTCAGTTTCCCCATTCCCCTGTCTCTTCCTTTGTTCCTTTCAGGCATAGTAGCCTGAAAACTGGACTTCTCAGAATTAACTAAAACATCTTTGAGTGAGGGTCTTAAACGCACGCCTACAATTGAAGTCCATGAACTTGACCGAATTAGTTTGGTTTTCTCAGGTGTCCTTTACTTGGTTTCCCTCCCTCTGGTCAAATGATGCTTTATTCTTTAAAGAGGAAGAGTGGGCACCAGGATCAACGGATGATACTAACAACAGTAATAATAATAATAATAATAAATAATAAGCTTTTATGTCTAGCAAGTGGATTTTGATGAGATTTTACAAACTTCTCTATTTAAATTTCTAGTGTTCAACTAAAATACTTCTCTTGCTTATAAATGATCTTCTTGGGGATAGCTATCAAGTTATGAATGGCACTGGGTTTAAGTTCAATGTTAAAATAGTTCTGATCTAGGGTTTTATATAATTCACATTTGAATGACGTAAAAAATTATAACCTACCTCCCCACTGCCTCTGAAAATTCTTTCTCTTGTGGCCTTTTTCATGTACAATATCTATCACTGCTTTATAAAATGCAAGAAAACACAAATTAAGAATATTCCCAAATGGCCACTAGTCCAACCAAATTAGATATCTAAAGGGGACTAGGAGAGTAAGCCATTTACTTTGTTTTTCTCCATTTCCTTTTTTCAATGATAAAAATATTTTTTACTTAGGCCAATTGAAAGCAAATGTCCACATCTCTTTTTCCTGCAATTATTACATAAAAACACAGATGACATTTCTGAGAAATCAAAACTCTTTCAGTGGCTGCTGTGCATTTCCAAAATGTGAAGAGGTGGGTGGTCTCCATTCCCTGTCATATAATGAATCCTGGACATAATCCCACAGCCTATTGACAACTGTAACTCCTGGGACTTAGCAAGCAATATCTCACTACAGAGACACTTACCAAAAAAAGGTCCAAGAACTCTATTATATTTTCACAAAATGCTATTGCATAGGAGATATGGAGTTGGGAAAGAAGTAATTAAATGAAAAGATTATAGATGAAAAAAAGTCTGAAAAAAAGCAGAACCCTGGGAATAGCAAGAGATAAACCAGCCAGAGGCATCTGGCCTTTTCTGAACAACTTTAGCACAAAAATGTTTGGCAATCAGCAGAGGCAGTTACTTGAGTATTTCACTTTAGCTGCTGAAGCACAGGTTTAATCTCACCAATGTTTTTGACATGAATGATTTCAAAGATCTTAAATTTCTACATCCCTCTTTTACAGGTTTCTATCAGTCCATCATTTTCCCTTCAAACTATTCACTCATTCATTCATCAATATTTGTTGAAATAGTTCAGACAATATTTGAAAAAACAGGGCTTCCCTGGCGGCGCAGTGGTTGAGAGTCCGCATGCCAATGCCGGGGACATGGGTTCGTGCCCCGGTCCGGGTAGATCCCACATGCCGCGGAGCAGCTGGGCCCGTGAGCCATGGCCGCTGAGCCTGCGCGTCCGGCGCCTGTGCTCTGCAACGGGAGAGGCCACAGCAGTGAGAGGCCCGCATACCACACACACACACACAAAAAGAAAAAACAATATATTTTTTGTTTTTATAAAGAAGATTTATGACTGCCTACAATAATCCTTTGAAGTTTTCTTACTAGAATGGAATATGAGTTTTAGGACAGCTGTTGATTTAGTTGAGGCGGGTGGGGTAGAAGAAGAAATCGTCACAGTATTTTCAAGAAGTAAACACTTCAGTGAAGATTTTATATCAACTGATGTTGCCCTAAGTTTTTCAGTTTTAAAATGACTTTTTAATTGCAAAGGAATAGGTTTAAACACAGGAAATATAATCTAGACCAGTCCATTATGCCTTTATTGAGACCCTATTATGCACTAGTCACCTTCTAGGTATTACATATACAGCAAAGCACAAATTACACAAGAATTCTTTGTGCTCACTGCACTTGCTTTCCAGGGGAAAGGCAAACAATAAGCATAATAAGTAATTCAAGTGCAGTGTGCTACAAAGTAATGAGTGCTATAGAAATAACACAAAGAAAGGAGGAGCAACGGAAGGGAGCTGGGCGTCTATGTGTGTAATTTCAAATAGAACTGCCTTGACTGCTCTTTTCTGAATGATCTCTGAGTTACAGTAAGTGAAAAAAGCAAGATGTAGAAGAATGTGACTAGTAGGCTGCCACTTGTATTTTTTAAGAATAAGTATGTGTGCTTTTATATGCACAGTCTGTCTGTGAAAGGAGCCCATAAATCATCAACATGGTTGCCTCCAGGCAGGAAAACTCATTGTCTGGGGAAAAATGCTTTTTCAAGTACATCTTTCATGTCTTGAATTTTGCACCTGTGCATCATTTTGTCAAATATTTTAACTAATTCTTTAAAATGAAGTTATATATAACCCAAAATAATCTATAGTAGTTAAATCAATGGTTTAGCAAATAATCTGTGAATATAAAATAAATCACCTAGATTTGGTATTTCCCTACCAGCATGATAAAGTTTTAGAGTTATCCCAAGAAAAATAACTCTTAGAAGCAATTAACGTTTACAAACGGTCACAATTATGCAAAAATAAACATATGCCTAATATTTTCATTCTTCTTGTCCTTTTCTTTTCCTCCTATGATCTGCTCGTTGCTAATTCTGTTTGAAGGTGAACAGGACAATGCATGAAGCTACACGTACTCTAAATTTTTTCTCCTCTTTAGCGATTGAAAATCCAACTAACCTTCCTTTACTGGCACCAAGCGTAGATTGGCTGGGCTGGAAGTGCCTTTACCAATAACACCTGCAGTACTAACAGTAATCCACTGTTGAATCGTAGCCCTTTCAGCAGCCTGATAAGTCAGGTGTCTACCAGCAGGCTGGGGTGAAGCTGAAATGGCTTATCTTCACTTTTCAGGATTACTAATAGAGTACCTCTGTTAATAACAGTGGCGTTTATCAAAACATTAACTCAACTTAAAAGTTTCTCCATCTCTTCAAGCTATTTTGAACATCTTGTTCTTTGATAACATCATAGCTAAGTGACCTCCTCTGGGGTCAGCAGGTGAGGCTTGGGTCACATCCAGATTTCGAATGGGGGTGATCAGTTCATAGCCCTGCCAGTGGCCTGGGAATCTCCAACGTTAGCACAGACTTTGTGACCTGGAGAATCAGAGAACTAGATAAAGAGGACTGGGACTTCTTGCCCATTTCCAATTCCCAGAAGTAGCTCCCCTCACCTGTACTCAGGGATTTTTTTAAATATTACTATTTACTTATCTCACACACTCAACTCTTCCACTTTTACCTGCTCTTGAATTTCTAGTGAGAGTTTCTTTAGGGCATGTTGTATTTTTAAATTCTTTATTGTCATTCCTGACATCATCTCCTAGCCTAGTCTCCACTATTGTCAGCGTCTGGCATATTTTCCCATCAGGACTTTTTTTGGGTACAGGTGGGTGGCAAAATATTGTTTGGTTTTGCTTCCTGCTGTGTGTTGGCAGGAATCCTAAAAATAGGTTAAAACCAGGTCCATGGCTTGTGTTTCTTTACTGTACCCCTTGCAGTTTTACAGTTCAGGGGCATATGAGGTGGGTGGCTCAATTAGCCCACCTCCCGGCAAAGCAGGAAAGAAGTAGAAAAAGAAGTTTGCTGGGACAAGAAATTAAATTTCAAGTCTACCAGGAAGTAGCTGAGAAGCTTCAGCCGCAGAGGTTGATTATTTACCTACGTCCCAGATATGCTACAAGAAAACTCAGGGTTTTTTTGTTTCTTGTGTTCTTTTTCCGAACAACACATGTCATCCCTTTGTGTGATGAAGGCACCTTAAGTAGGCAGAACCTACTGCCTACTTAGCACTTGATTGGAGAACCAAGACTGATCAGGTGCCCTTCTCATCCTACCCAATCCCATTTTATTAGGCAGGACTTATACAAAAAACAGACCATACAAATATGGACTCTCATAACTTAAAAGCCCAGGGTATAGAGCTCTCTTCAGGTAGGGAGTTCCAACAGTTTCAGAAATCTGTCTCTTCCCATCTCTTTGCTCTCTTTCCCTTGAAGTGGTTTCTTTCTCAGGTTCACTTTCTCCTCACAGCCACATTCCAGCAGCTCAACAACCCTCTGGAAAGAGTGTGTGTTGTTCCAGGAAAGATTCCTATTGGCCCAGCTTAGGCCACATGTCATCACTGAGCCAATCACTGTGGACAAAGTTGTGTGCTTTGATTGGCCAGGCCTAAGTCATGGGTCTATTCCTGAAACCCCAGCAGTGCTGCCGCTTCCACTTGGACCACAAGGATTGTGCAAGGGTGTTTCTCAAAGAAAAACAGGGCTATGATTAGCAGAAAGGAAATGGATCCTGCAAGGCTAGGACAAGAGGAGGTCAGTGAAGCACCAACAGGGCAAAATTTAAAGAGGCACGCATTTTCTGATTCATGAAAGTTTGCTTTTGACAGTGAGCTTCTGCTCAAACTGTGTGCCCTATGCTCCTCACTCACCTCACCCTCCTCCTGGCCCTGGATGCTGGGTAAACAAAGAAACCAAAAACATTCATATACCCATGTTCAAAACTATGGCTGAGAGTACCTGAAATCCATACGTTTAGAGACTCATTTCTCTGAGTAGGCAGAGACATCTCTAGGGGTTCCTCAATTTCTTTTCCCCAAAAAATAGCTACAGGGTAAATCTTTAGTCAATGAAAGTTTCCCCAATACATGCTAGTTATAGGCTATCAAGTCAGTAACCTCCAGAGCCAGCACGTGTTAAAAGCCCCACGCCACAAAAACGTGTGGTGCACTATGAGGGCCAAGTGGGCAAGACCTGGGACTGTACAGAAGAGGGTCCCTGCAGAGGAGGAAAATGACAGAAAAAAAGGAGATACAAGATGTTAAAGGCTTTTATCCAATCACTTAATAAACACTTAATGAACACTGGCTCTAGGTCTACTTCATCGATTTTCCTAAGTTCTACCATATGGAGAAATGAAGGTAGCAGGCTGGCAAGAGAGGATGTAGCCGGAAGGACTCAGGGCGCAGTCCATGTGGAAATCTCTGAACAGGACCTCTTTGATGGTGTGCAACATCTGGGAAGGCTTATCTGGAGTTCCAATGATAAGGCTACAGGCAGGAGAGTGAATCCTGCCAAGGGAAAATCCTTGCTTATTCTGGAGCCTGGTGTCTTTGAAAGTTTAATTTTCCCCTACAGTAAAGGTTTAAGGAAAGACTGGGAAAGTTATGAATTGTGTGTCCCTCCTAGGACCAAGGGAAAAGTCAATTCTTAAACCACAAGATAAATAAGTCAATTACGTCTTAAGTTTGGTATGAATAAAGACAATTTTTTTTCTATCTTTCATATTCCACTAATTTTAATCTTCCCTTTTTGGGACTCTAGTTGCCTTTGGCAAAGAAAAGAGCTTACATAACTGAAATATATCTGCCTCTAATAAAAATCAGGTTTAAAAATTTTTGTCCATCTTAAAAGTTCATAAAGAAATGATTCTGTTATTAGTTGGAGGCTGCATTTGGGAATATGATTTTCCATTTTGTCAACTCATAATGGATCCAAACACTACCCAGAAACCAGGGTAACCTGGTCCACAGACATCAGCTGTCTGCTTCTGGTGGTATATATGTCACCATGGTGTGAACGGTGGATGGCCAGATGCCAGCAACCTTACAACCTTATAAATCACTCCCCTGTTTACGGAGCAACCTTCCACATAAAATGGCTTCCACAGGATGTGCCTACTGGGAGAGCATGTGGTGGCCAGAATGCCTAGTGACTTCAGCAACCATATTTCACAGTAACTATTTGCTTTATACTCCATTGATAACTAACATATCAGCATTCTAGTTGTAAGTACCAGGTTCAGTGTGCTAAGAATCAAGTTTCTGTGCCCACAAGGCTTGCAGATGCTGGACCAGGGGCAAGTCACAGGAACTGTGTTGATCAACGGTGAGGCCTCTTAGAGACACAGCAGGAAGCCTTCTTTCCTAGTTACACCCCTTCTCTCACCCTGTGAGTCTTCAAACTGGGAAAATTAGATGCTATACCAAACATAAGGTAGATAGCTAGTGGGAAGCAGCCACATAGCACAGGGAGATCAGTTCGGTGCTTTGTGACCGCCTGGAGGGGTGGGATAGGGAGGGTGGGAGGGAGGGAGACGCAATAGGGAAGAGAGATGGGAACATATGTATATGTATAACTGATTCACTTTGTTATAAAGCAGAAACTAACACACCATTGTAAAGTAATTATACTCCAATAAAGACGTAAAAAAAACAAAAAAAGCAATGAATACCTTTTTAAGTTCTTCCTTGCCCAAAGAATACTACCAGATGAACTTTTTGCAAAATATAATAATTGGCAGTAGTTTTATTAATGAGTGCAATAAATATTGAGTACCTTATTATATGCCAACTACTGTGCTAGGTGTGGTGGAGAATTCCAGGCTGAAAAGGATAGGGTATCAGTCCTCAAAGCTTGCAGACCAGGAGAGGAGATACACAATAACTTTCTTAATAGATGTTATTCTAATTTCTGTAGTAGAATGAACTACACTGTATGGATAAAGAAAAGATTAATTGTAACAGGTGGCTCAGAGAAGACCTCTTGGAAGACATGGGATCTGAGCTGACTCCAGGAGATGATCTGGGGAGAGCTGCAATCCAGGCAAAAAGGGGTTTGGCTCAAAAGTGCAGGGAACAGGACCCCCACGTGGCTGAACATCTGGGCCTTGGCAAGCATGCCATTAAGACCAGGTGACTGGCTGAGAGACAGACTGAGAAAACTCGGGGCTCCAGACCACAGAGCATGGGAGTGCAGAAGTGCCCTGTCCCATAGATTATCATGGTTAGTTAAATCTTAAACCACCATGGCTGTGTTTTTTGAGCTCTTCCTAAGTAGAAAGACTATCAGTCCAATATATATTATTGTGTATTAAGGTATCATCATCCCTCTCTTTTACTTGGTTTGTTTCTTTTGAACCATTTAATCTACCTAAATTAAGACCTCCAAATTCAAGACTATCCAGGCTATGAGCCCCTCCCTGGGGAAAAAAAAAAAAAAAAGAGGGTTTCCAGGCACAGGGGAAAGATGTCACCTCTGAATTAAGACACTGTGGCACAGGGGGAAATGCCTAGGTGCCTAAATCAGGTGGTGTTTTCTCAGCAATTCAGAGCGGCCCCTCTGGCTCCTTAGGAAAGGGGTCCTCCTCAGCCTCTCCAAGCCTCAGTCTGCCTGGGATGCACATATCCCGAGGGGTTTGGGGGAAACGCTTTAAAAACCCCGCTGGCCAGAGATCTGCAACATCTGAAGCAATAGCGGCAGTGGCAGCACCGGAATTTCTGGTCTTTCCAGCTGCCCGGGATTCCCAGCTTGAACTCTTCCTGGAAACGCTTGCTTTATTCACCGCTTCTCTTGCGCAATCTAGTGGGCCCCTCCCTCCGCTCTCCGGCTTCTTATACCGACGAGAGCGGCGAACCGCAGCCCCGAGCCTGAACGCCACACAGCGTCCCCTCTCGGCCCGGCACTCAGCGCGCCCCGCAGCAGCCACGCTGGACCACAGCTGTCTGGGAAACACCTCTCCCGCAGGTGGGTCACATTGCTGCTGGCCTTCGCCTTGTACCTTTCGCCACAGGGCTCCCCTCCCTTATCAGCTTCCGCCCACCTCGAACCCCTGCTTCCAGGACCCCGCTCCGCAAACCTGCTCACCCTGGGAAGAAGGTGCAAGGCCATCCAAGGGTGTGGCCAGATGAGATAAGCAGTTCAACAAGTGGCTTGCTTCCTAGCCTTTCAGCCCCGGGGGTGCAGACGAGACCGAAGAAGACTTGGAGGTTTGGATTCCTCTCTGTATCTTACTTCTGAATAAAGGCAATCTAGATCTGAGTCCGCTTCTTGACCAAGAGCTGAAAATGTGTCCTGAGATCTGCAACCGCTTCCATCCTTGATCTTGATTCCAATGTCCTTCTGCAGTTTAGTGATTAATTGCTTTTCCAGAGAAATATTGTTTGGAATGTGATCGTTTAGAGTAAATAAAGTCTTTGGTTCCCTGTCTGTCCAGAGGCAGCTGGAAGGTAGTTTTTCCCTCTGGATAGTAATTTTAAAACTTTCTTTAAAAGATGACTGGTGTAAGGGAAAGTGAATTGGATGGAGACTAGGGCAGGTGTGGATTGGGGAATTCTATTCCTAGTTCTAATTAGAAGTTCAGTACCTCAGCCTCAGTTTCCACACATGTAAAATAAAAGGCTCTTGGACCAGAGCAGCCACAAAATCCAACTCTAACAAGGTGAAAACACATGACTAAAGATGTTTGCAGGTTTGAAATACACTGAAAATTTCATCAATGCTATAAGTGTAACCAAGTAATTACTTTCTTCATAATAATGCAGGTTTCACTTTTATAGGGAAACTACCCAGCTGTGAAGAGATAGTCTTTCCCCACTGCGTATCTAGACTTGTACCACATTTATCATTCAGAGAATACTCTCAGCTTTCCAAACCAATTCTTCAGCCTTGCTGTATGAGAATGTCCTATTCCCTATAAATAGCAGTCATATAAATGTCACTCATATGAAAGAACATTTTTTTCTGATACAGTAGGTGTAATTTTATAAAATGGCACATTTATTTGAAGCAGTAACTTTTTTGCAAGGCCCTGAGTTTTTCAGAATGCTTTGATTTAGCATGGTATGAAATTCTACCTGCCTGTATTCTACCTGCATGGCAAACACTGCCAACCCAGAAAGCAGGATGAAGCACTCCCTATTTATCTGGCTTCAAGGTTGTATAGGAAATGGAACATGTGTATGGAGAAATTGGGTCATAGCACTCTGTCCATTTGGTAACATTTATGGTGCTGCTGAAGTTCACACGGCAACTTAAGGTTCAGAAACCAGCATGTTTGAGACCTGACCCCTAACTTGAGAATGATTTTCGGATTCCTGCCTTGCTTAAGCTTGCTAACTGTTGTTCGAAGTAACCAAATATGTTTTTATAAGCCTGTTCATACATTGAAGACCTTAAGCCTTGAGCCTTGTTCTGAACAGTTTTAAGAAAAATCGATTCATTTGTCATAGAATTCCAAAATGGAAGAAATCCTGAACAGTCACTCTACATTTCCTCATCTCCTGAAGGACCACCTCACGTCACTCTACCATTATTCATGACATTATTAAAAGAGTGTAGATTCTCTTTTTAAAGTTTCCTGAGTAGTTGATTCTGAAGTCACCCTTAGAAACACATCCAGTGTTTCATGATCCTCACCATCCAGTTATCTTTATAAGTCATTTGCATCTTTTGTCAACTGCTATTTAAAAGTTATTTCCTTTTAAAATCTTCACAAAGTTAATAATCTGCTAGCAAAAAAAAAAAAAAAAGATATAATCACCTTTCAAACTTGAAGACTTGCCAGGGCAACTTGTAGGTTTCTTCTGGGTTGTCCTCTGAAGAGAAAGTCAATTGTTAAGTGTCTGCAACTACATCTACCTGTAATTCCTACTCTAAGAATCTAGGACAGGCTGTGGATAGTGAAGTTTTCTGTGTGGGATTTTTTTTGAAGTTGTAGTTAGGCCAGAAGTAATAGAAATAAAGTTTACAAGGCCTCTGAAGTCACCTGTTTGACTGTGCTCTGTATGTCCTTCTGTGCTCTGCACATCCAAAGAGAATGGGTCACTAGTTAACTATGAAGACAGTTAACTATGAACAGGTCCACATGATGTATTCAACCTACCATGAATTTTGAATGACTTTTAGGTCATTTCCAAAATGATGTGAATTAACACTTGTTCTTTTGTTGAGAAGAAATCAGACCTGGAAGGAATAGAGCTAAGTAAATAACTAATGGATAATTAATGCTGAAAACAATGTATGGTAAGAAAACATACTTGGCCAACATACGTAAGCAATTTGTTCTTCCAAAATCATTACGGAAAAAGGAACAAAGAATGCTTGCACTGTACGAAGATCATCTTTCAGAAATACATCACTGCAAAAAATATGCAATGTTCTACTCAAAGGAGCATTTCCACCCTAATTACCTAGGCAGGACATGACATCCTAATCTGAATGTTTCTCCACATTGTTCTAGAAGAGTGTAGTCTGCCATGTGTAAAAAAGCCTTATCATACTGAACTTTGATGGTTGCATACTTCTGAAAACTTATTTTGAGGAAAGTATGTTTCTTTGAAATGTAGATTACATGATCAGTCTTCATGTCAGGATGAAGTTAAGTTCACTTTTCATCTTATAAGGAAGGTAAATTGCGTGCAAAGGGTAATTTTGAAAAGTCAGCACTATAATTCTGAAAAAAAAAGAAAGCTAAGAGGTAACTTAATATAACTATATAGCACTCCTCTTAGAGAGGGGTTATTAGAACACATCTCTTTTACCTTAGCTCCAAATATTGAATGAAAAAAAATGGCATCAAGCACAGGGCCAAGTGTTCCAACCAGGGTTTCATTGGTGATGGCACAAGCACTGAGAAGCATGGGAATAGGAGGGCGTGGCTAATGGTCCATACTGATTATACATCTTTCATCTATACTTCTCATTTTACAGGGTGTGGAAACAGTTTTGAGCCCAAATTAAGCAGTGGCTGAAGCAATTATGTACAGACTTTGGTAAACTTTCTTGTCCTACTTCCCAGGCAGAATAGCTCCCCTCCTCTGTATATGCAACATCTTCACACGCTGTGTTGCAGCAGTTTGATTATGTGTCTATATCTTTCCCAACTTGGGAGCCCCTGGGGAACAAGGTCAGTCTAAAGTTTATCACTTTATCCCTCTTGTATGGCACAGTGCCTGGCTCAGAGAGGCTGTTCAATAAATCTGTCAAAAAACATGCAATCCTACTAAGACATTGTTGATAACACTAATTTTTATTTTTGAAAGATGCTTATCATTATGGACATAGGAGGTTATAAGCATGGATGCCCCCTGAGCTGTACTAGTTAATAGGGTCACAGTGTCCTGCCCTTCGGGAAGAAGCATGAGATTGCTGTATGCTGTACAGTACATATAAAGTAAGTAGTGGAAATTATTATAACTATTCTTAAAAGGATAAAGAAATTGCAGCAACCTTGGTATTTCTTCTCATTTTAGTAACCCCATTATGTTGCTATCCTGGGTAAGGTTCATAATAAATTTGTAACTATAATACTTTGGAGTTTAATTCATTTTAAAGAGTGACATAATGAGATTAAAGCATTTAACTGAGGTCATGAAAGTTGGAATATTGAATTTTTAAAGGTTTTAATTAGTTTAACTTAAGTAAAACACTTGAGCCCTTCTTTAATACCTGAAGGCATGGCATAAGAAATGAAGCCTATTGAACAGTTCAAAAGAACTAAGTTACAGCAAATCATTCTTATTATAGAAATGATCATGCTTCTAGTTATTTCTTCTCCAGTACCCAAGTACTAAAATGATTTCTTCATCCTATTCAATTGCCCTGACTTAGGTGATATGAGATACGGGAGGGGGCTGAGGAGAAAGCAATTAGCAAGTTGGTAAATGGTTCATTGCAGTTAATAATGGTTATCTTCAACTGAGATCCTAAACTGTGCTTTTTTTTTTTTAATGCATGTCTGGAAAATTAGAAGATATGTGTTTGGGGGTGATGGTACACAAAGAGGTCCCTGTATCTATCTCCCTGAGGGAACCAAGGGTCTAGCGGTGTCAGACTTACAGCCAAAATCGTGTTAACTCCATGTGTGCAGTGGAGAGGGTCTGGAACATTTGTTGAGGGAGGGAAGCCACATGGATTCTGTTATCATTAAGAACCTAGGAGCCTTCCTAGAAGGAAGGCCTCTAAGGAAAGAGATTCTAAGGCTTAAAGTACAAAGTCAGGATTGGGAAAGTATATCATCCTGTCAGTCCAATTATTTCTCCATTTCCATGGTCACAGGCAGAGTCTTGGGGAGAAGGGGATGAGAGACAGAGAAAGAGTCAGTGGTATGCTGGTAAATGGCTCTCTAAGGCAAAAAAAAAAATGTCCTGAATTACAGCATTTGCTGATTTCCATGGTGTGAAAACTCCCAACATGGCTGATTTCAAACTTTCAGCTGGCAAGCCAGCTCTGGTCATACCACACAACTAAAAAGAGCTGAAATTAAATACCTAGGACTTAAAAAGAAGGAGCTGCTTTCACTAAAATATATTTAACAACCAGCACGGCTCTCAGGCTTGTATATCAGAGTATAATACAGGAAGCGGAAAGACGTTTCAAGGGTACTTTCCCTCCTGGGGTAAGAAATGAAGCAGCTGAAAGGCCAGATCATGGTCGCAGCTCAAGCTCATGGGGTCTTGGTGAACATTAGACGTACTCTGGCCATTGGGAGTCCTTGCCTCCAGAGCCAAATTAGAAATAGAAGAAAACGGTACCCAAAAGAAGATAAAGGAGACTATATAC
Organism: Mesoplodon bidens; assembly: GCF_964165515.1. Taxonomy (NCBI): domain Eukaryota; kingdom Metazoa; phylum Chordata; class Mammalia; order Artiodactyla; family Ziphiidae; genus Mesoplodon; species Mesoplodon bidens. Next base: position 54,352,540 of record NC_138166.1, read on the forward strand.
AGGACATGTAAACCACCCCTAGGAGATTTCTAAAAATGCTAAGGAGATGCTTTGAAGCAGATTGGAGTTACCCCATCAGCAGGGTTGGGGGCCAGGGAATGGGATCAGATCCACAGCAAAACTGCTCTATCTCCAAACTGAGTTGGCAGTTATCAATACTGAGATAATGGCCTCAAGGTGAGGATAAATAACTATTCACAGGAAATTTATTTAAACAAAGTTAATTCTGAAATGATCAAATCACTTCCTAAATATCTCTGACTACAGCAGTCTGGGGAAAAACAAAACACACTAATGGATACTAAATATTAAGTGGGTTTTTGTGATCACCAAATTACCCAATAAGCAAATGCTCAGAACGTCCCTGGTGGCACAGTGGTTAAGAAACCGCCTGCCAATGCAGGGGACATGGGTTCGAGCCCTGGTCCGGGAAGATCCCACATGCCGCGGAGCAACTAAGCCTGTGTGCCACAACTACTGACCCTGCACTCTAGAGCCCGTGAGCCACTATTACTGAGCCTGCGCTCTAGAGCCTGCTAGCCACAGCTACTGAGTCCGCACACCTAGAGCCCATGCTCCACAACAAAGCAAAGCCACCCTAATGAGAAACCCGCACACCGCAAGTAAGAGTAGCCTCCACTCACCGCAGCTAGAGAAAGCCTGTGGGCAGCAACAAAGACCCAACGCGGCCAAAAATAAATAAATAAAATAAATTTTTAAAAAATTTAAAAACTACTTAAAAGAAAAAAAATAAGCAAATGCTCAGGTATTGTGTACGAGTCAAATGCCACCCAGTCAGTGAGATAGACTTGTTTTTCTGATGGTGGCAATCCAGGTCCTGATTCTCATGCTGAATCTTTGGTGAACGACAGATTTATAAGCTGTTCAGGATTCAGAATGCAAACAGAGGTCAAGGTAAATTAACTCAGCCATGACTCAATCCCTGACCTTGCTGTCATGAGCCCCAGCTTTAATCAAATGAACTAACTAGCCTAGACAGGGGATAATAAACCTACATGATAAAATTCTTAGCCAGGGAATCATAAAACAATCTTCATTTATCTTGACAGATGCAGCTGAGATGTAAATGTGAAAACATGTATTAAAACACGTATTAATTAAAGATTTTTAGTTGGACCAGAATTTCACCAAAGAACCAACATTTAAAATAAATAAATTTTCTCCTAAAGTACAATTAAAATAGATAATATAGCTCTGCATTACCTTGCTCTCCTGGTATTCATTGGGTGGCAGTGAAATGTTACTGACAGAATCATTTTAGCTGCAGCATGTCATGGCTAGTTTTACTTATTAGCAATTCATGTGGATATATATCCCCATAGAATATTAATGTAAAGGTTATATTTAGTTATGCTCTTGTGATTTAATCAGACTGTACAAGTTAAGATTAGTTTCCTTTTAGGTCATTCTATTGGCTAGCATAAAGACTAAGCATCAGTAAATTAGAGTGCTATGAGATACATAACATTTTCTCCCAAAACAATTGAAATAATTAATTAATTTTTCAGCAGCCAATCTGCAATGGTTTCTTTATTTAGATTAAGAGCTTTAAATGATGGATTTATGTCAGTCTATAGCTATTACTGACAGAGCTACTTCTAACTACAAGGCTAAAATAAGAAATGTACTATTATATTTTCAAATAACATATATAGACTGAAGATGGAACTGTCAAAAAAATTAGAAAACTCCATTAATTATGGGCACATTACATTTTTTGTAAACTACAATCAGTGGTCTTTTTAAACTAAGAGCTTCTGATTTTGCTACAGTAATATATACCTGTTAGTAGAAGAATATGTGCTTAAATGTGAGCATGCTTGCTTTCCCTAAAGAGCCTTGATCTCACTAAATACAGAAATAGCTCAGTGAATAAACTGGATGGGTTCATGTATTATTGTAAGGTTTTAAAAATTTTTTTTTTTTTTTTTTTTTTTTACTATTTTTTGCTTTCCAATTGTCCCTGGGATATATTAAAACAAATGCTCTGAATCAGAGGAAGCCTGGCCTAGTTGCAGAACTCCGTCCTGCCCCTATGCCTGGTGATTAAAAGAAACATTTGATTGATGGGCTTCAACTCATTACAAATTTGTTGTCAAGTCATCTAGGGCTTTCAGGTTGAAATTCAGAAGGGATAATAAAACAGAAGGAAAGAATTTTAAAAATCCCTGTTTACAGGCATCAAATTAAAATGAAAAATCCTGTCACGTCGTATAGAGTTTAAAAGTGTCATTTGTGTTCTGACTTCCTGGAGGTGCCAGGCCAGATCACTGGACTTGTGTGCTACAACCCTGATGGAGGGCAGGGGGTTGTCCGGAGAGGGTACTGTAGGAGGAGTTCAAAACCTTGTGTGAACAATCGCTTCAGAATTCAAAGCTGAATTCTCAAAGGGAGAAAGGGGCAGAATGTCTTTAATACTGGTTTCATGCGAATGTAAACGGGATGTTGTCTGGCACCGTATGAGAGATGCTATGAAGGAGCGACTGTAGCAGATTCATGGCTGGATTTGATCAAACTACAACTTGTGGCTCATGGAAGACAACTCATCAAAGTTTCCTTAAGGGAGTTGTAGAGCAAAGCCTACCAAGTCTTCTTGTGTCTGGCATCCCACAGGGGGCCTACACACTCTTTTTTTGCCTCCAGTTTTCATAAAAGTAGGAATTCTAGGCTACCAGACCCAGCCAATGGTTACTTAGAGGAAGAAATTGTAAAGCAGGTGAAATGTTTCTGCATCCCCCTACAAGCTCATCCACAGCCTGTTCTCCCTCTGCCTTTTCCCTCCTCACCATCTCTTTCCAAAAAAGATACCCTTATCTTTTCCCATTTCCAGTGGTTCTCAGCTCTGGATGCTCTTTAGAACTGATCTGTTTGGTCTGGTTTTTTAAAAGTACAGATGTCTGGGCCCTACCTCAGAACAATTGATTCAGAATCTCAGGAGGTGGTGCCCGAGCATTTAATAGCATTGACTTGTTAAGTATAAGCACTTAAAACATGCAGATTTTGTAACGCTGTTGCAACATTTCCAAATAGGACATTCAGGTAGCAAACTACCAAATGAAGAAGTCCATACCATGGACTCAACACCAAAAAGGAACGAACTATTTACATGAACTATTTACATATGCGCCAACTTGGATGGATCTCAAGGGCATTATGCTAAGTGAAAAAAAGCCAATATGAAAAGGTTGCATTTTGTGTGATTTCATTATATAACATTCTCAAAATGATAAAATTACAGAGTAGAGAACAGATTAATGACTTCCAGGGGTTGGGGCTGGAGACAGAGAGGGGGGATAAGTATGACTATAAAGGGGTAGTAATGGAATAGTTCTGCATCCTGATTGCAGTAGTGGGTACCTGAATCCACACAAGGGATAAAATGACAGAGAATTATACACACCCAATGTCCTGATATCAGTTTCCCAGTTTTGATATTGTACTCTAGCTATATAAAATGTAAACGCTGGGGGAAATGATAAATGATGCACAAGGACCTCTTGTACTAGCTTTAAACTTACTGTGAATCTATAATTATTTTAAATAAAAAGGTTTCTTTGCTTGTTAAATACAAGTGTTTAAAATGTGAAATGTTTGTATTCCGTTAGGACATTTCCATGTTTTTCATATGCTAGAATCCTCTAAAGCTGGAACTGGTCTGGGCCTCTCTGACCTCTGACCTCTGGGAGATGAGAGAAGTAAAAGCACAAACCAGACTGGCCCTAACATTCTCATGGGATACCTAGTTGGGAACATCCAGGGGAATGCTGCCTTAGGTTCCCAGAACCCGGGGTGGGCTCTGCAGACAGAGGGACCTGATGGGCGAGACTCTACATGACCCACACCAGTACCACTTCATCACACACGCACATGCGCATGCACACATACACACACTCACGCTTATGCTTCTTGGTGGCTGCTACCATGGCCCTCACAGTTGTCTCTGCCACCTTTGCATCTGCATCATTGGTTGCCAATCTCTATATAAACACTCTTGCGGGGTTGCTTTGCCTGTCTTGGCCTCCCTCTCTAGGAGATGCTTCCACAGGAGGCAAAACCTGGAGATTTTCCAAACCAGGGGGTAGTCTTGTTTTGCTTCCTGTTACATAACAGGTTTGGAAAGTGCTGAAGCAAGGAGAGGAGACCACTATGCCACAACCATCTTACCCCAACTTTCCCTTAATAACTCCGCTTCCTGTTTACCACCTTTCTTATTTTCTTTATTCCTTCCATCCTACATCTATGAATAAAACAGGACTAGGAAAGTTTTTTTCCAAGTCTTTGAACAAGAAACCTTACTACCTCCATAAATCCATGTTTATACATGGGAGTTATTTTGAGTTACAAATAGTCTGAAATGACTGTAACTTCCTTCTTTACCTAGTACTTACTGTAAAATACACCCTCAATGAGATCTCCCTTGTGGTTTAGAGTGTGCATACATCTCATTTTCATGAACATCTAGTTTCAGGATATTTCTTCCAAGAGTGCTGAATCAAATTCTTCCAAAGAATTAGCTAACTTTTTTATTTTTTACATGTTATTTCATCATCCCAGTTGTAACCTGAGGTCTGATCATTTTTCTTCTACCATAAAAAGATAATAATAATCAAAATAGTGTAGTATCCTGAGTTGATTTGCAAGCAGAGCCTGTGACAAAGGCTTGTGTGCAGATAGTTTATTACAGAAGTGATTCCAGGGAACAGGAGTGAGGGGCAAGGGGCTTAAACCAGGGAACATGGGAAAGACAGGACAAGAGCCCATTAAATCGGCCACTGTTACAGATGAGTGGTACTCTATTCCTCTGGGACTTTCATAGGAGCCTTATGAAATGTGTCAGAACTGTGCTCCAGAAGATGAAAGGGGAAGCACTTATCCATGGAGTCCTGTGCCCCGTTGTCTACAATGGGGCCATGGGCTGTACATGTCTGAGTGCCAAACAGGCACAGGTATCAGAGAAGCCCAGGACAAGGATCAAGAGCTAAAAGATCTAGAGCCCCAAAGTGAGCCTCTGTCAGGCAGTGGAAACAGAGCAGAGCTCAGTTATTGCCCAAGGACTGGAAATAGAACCAGGAAGATTTGAAGTGGAACTCAACCTTATAACTTCTATAACTTGATATGGAGTAACTAACTGCCCAGTGGAATAAGTGTATTCCTTTCTATTAACTCCACCAGTGATATTTTAATATCTCCTTACTGTTTTTGTATCTTCAGTTTGTCTCTGAAGATTTAAGAGGGAAAATAAATTTTAATGCTTGGGATAACAGCCCAAGTGTGTTATATTGGATTGCCAAGCTGCATTTTAAGGGGGAAATATTAAAATAAAATGTGAAAGAATTACAAATGAGAGAAATTCACACTTGAGCTGTTTTTACATCTGTGTTTTGGTAAATTCATATGCTCTGAAGCCATTTTATATAAGGTTTTATTTATGAGAAAGAAGTGGGGAAAGCAGAAGCTTCTCAAGAATTATTGAATACTATTTCAGGTAAATTTTATATATTCCAATAATCACAGTTATAGAAGCATAATTAACCCTTAATTTATAGAATTTATATAAAGACTATATTAATTAGATCATTAATAGACTGATTAATTAATTATAGCATATTAAATACTCTCCTAATAATAGCCAGCTTATTGAGTACTTACTAAGTCTCAGGAATTGTTCTAAGATACATTAATTCATCTGATCCTCACAATCCCTCTAGAGTAGGTACTACAGATCTCTCATTTTAAAGTTGATGAAACTGAGACACAAATAGTTTAACTTACCCAAGGTCACATGGCCAGTAAGTGGAGCAAAAAATACTAGTGTAGTGTAGTTAATATCATCATTTTTTTTTTAAAAAAAGTTTATGACAGGTTAGAATAGATGAATGTATAGGCCACGTGGTCAAAATAAAGTCTGGACTCTCTCGCTGCAATGATTAAGGTAATCCAAATGATAATATGTCAGTAAAGACATCATCCATTTCATTGCAGGACACAGGCAACTTTGTCAAATCTATATTTTGCTTGCAAATGTTCATCCCAATATAGGAGATAGAAAAATAATATATTAGGATAAAGAATGGAGAAAAAGTGAGGGAATAGCCAGGCACACTGGCATTCTGTCAATACACACACAAACCAGTTCTACGAAGTAGGAAAATTAAGGCATCATTCAGCAGTTTAGAGTCTGAGTTATAACAATTAGTTAACTGATTAGCAATATAATAGAATTTGCTACACTAGTTTGCATTTGTAGATGCTGCTAAGAGTTTTTCAAAGGGACAGCTGTGTTTCCATATGATAGGCCCTGATCATATCCAGGTGCTTTCCCATATAAGGTCATTTCCTACTCCAATAAAGTTCAGGATATCAGTCACTAGCTAGTTTATAAAATGATTCATTTGTTGTGCTTAATTAAATTATTCAAAGAGTTTCTGTGGAAGTACAGAGAAGTCTTGTATTTCTTGTCCCTTTTCTCCATGACTTCTGACTACTTACAAATGTCTGAATGGTCTGTCTGCTTTTGATATAGATACACACCTTCAGAAAAGCTCAGGTAAGAATTCCTTTTCTCTAATTTGAAAAAATACATACACCCCAATGTTCTCAGAAGCACTATTTACAACAGCCAAGATATGGAAACAACCTAAATGTCCATCGACAGATCAATGGATAAAGAAGATGTGGTATATATATCTATACAATGGAACATTACTCAATCATAAAAAAGAATGAAATAATGCCATTTGCAGTAACATGGATGGACAAAGCAAATCTCATACTAAGGGAAGTAAGTCAGACAGAGAAGGACACACATCATATGATATCACTTATATGTGGAATCTAAAAAAAATGATACAAATAAAGTTATTTACAAAACAGAAATAGACTCACAGACATTGAAAACAAACTTATGGTTACCAAAGGGGAGGGGATAGCGGGGGCGGGGGAGACAAATTAGGAGTTTGGAATTAACATATACACACCACTGGGCTTTCCTGGTGGCGCAGTGGTGGAGAATCCGCCTGCCAATGCAGGGGACACGGGGTCAAGCCCTGGTCCAGGAAGATCCCACATGCCGCAGAGCAACTAAGCCCGTGTGCCACAACTACTGAGCCTGTGCTCTAGAGTCCGTGAGCCACAACTACTGAGCTCACACGCTTAGAGCCTGTGCTCTGCAACAGGAGAAGCCACCGCAATGAGAAGCCTGCGCACCGCAACAAAGAGTAGCCCCCGCTCACCGCAACTAGAGAAAGCCTGCGCACAGCAACGAAGACCCAACACAGCCAAAAATTAATAGATAAAATAAATAAATGTATTAAAAAAAACATATACACACCACTATATATAAAAAAGGTAAACAATAAGGACCAACTGTATAGCACAGGGAACCATATTCATAATGGAAAAGAATCTGAAAAAGAACATATATATACATATATATATATATACGTATAACTGAATCACTTTGCTTACCCCCAAACTAACACAACATTGGAAATTAACTATACTTCAAGAAAAACAAACAAAACACAGGTGTTTTCCATGGGCTAAAATGGAAAGGGCAAATTTCTGAAATCCTATTGAAAAGGTGCAATCTTCATATGCTCTACAATCTGCATGAAATTCACCATGCTGGAATGGAAGAGTGATTAGGTCTGGATTGAAATTCCACATCAAATTCACGAAGTTTTACTTTAAACCCATTTGGATGGAAGAAGCAATGTCCTTACCACACCTTCCCCCACTTCTCTGCTTCACCTTACTCCTCCCTAACTCCCAGTGCTCAGTCTGTACTCACTCAGCTTCCTCCTCATCATTCACCTCATGCTGTGCCTGGCACACAGAGGAAACCGCTGCTTCCAGCTCCGATATTCCACCCTTCTAATATGATCCCACAAATATTTATCAAGAAGTGCCTGGTCCATCACAGGCAGTGCTCTTTTTTAGCACTGAGGATGCATCACTGAACACAAGAGACTACACACACACACACACCCCAAAAAATAAAGATTAACTAAAAGTTTAAACTAAATGCTAAATATTGGGAAGAGAAAATTTTTTGAGAAAAATCCAGTACCGAAGGAAGAAATAATATTCTTTGAAAGTGGAGAGAGTATCCTAGATTATTTTATTAGATCATGAAAACTTCAAGATCTTTAAATTTCAAAACCTTAAAAAGCAACACAATCACATGGTTTATAACAGTATCTCAGTTTAGTTTTACCCTGCATTTCTTTTACTTTGGGTAAGATTAGGAAATCTTTTACTATATTGAAAAGTCATATTTCCCTAGGATGAACTAGCATCTCATATTCTTTTGCCCTATTGTCTAATGGGCAAATTTTTTATTGGTTTGTATGAGTTAAAAATATTTTTCCAGTTTGATTATCTTGTGACTTCACTTATCATGATTTTTTGCTTTTCAGGTATTATTTATTTTTATGTAATCACATTTGTCCCTTTATTCTTTAATGATTTCAAGGATTTGTGAAATAGGAAAAGGGCCTTTCCCCTCTAAGGTTATAAAATAATTCTCCATGGCCTCTTCTAGTTCTATTATAGTTCCATTTAAAATATATATATATTTAAATCTTTAATATATTTTAAATTTACCTTGGGGAGGAGTGTGAGGTATAGATTAAACTTTTCCTTCCAACTGGCTATTTAGATAGATACTTTGGCTATTTAAATAGATACTTTGTATGTTAAGGAAATATCTATTTGTTCCTTTTTAAATATGAATCAAGAATAAATATCAAATTTTTAAGGTTTTTTTATTGAAGTATAGTTAATTTACAATGTTGTATATATTTCTGGAGACATATAGGTTCTTGATCTTTTAGCATACATAAATATGGCCACATTTTTCTCCTTAATTTTCTAATATGGTGAGTTCTATTAAGATTTTCTAATATTGAATTTACAGAACTAATCTTTACATTCCTAGAATAATCCCATTTGATCAATATGCACTGTCTCTTAACAGGTTGCCAGATTCTGTTGGTTAATTTGGGATTTTTGTATCACTAAACATAAATGAATTGGTCTGTAATTTCTTTATTACTGCATTCTTTGTCAGATTTTGCTCTTGAGAACTTCAGGAACTGTTAAGTGTTCAATAAATGCAGTATCATTGTGATACATGTCCACAGTTTAAGACAGCAACCAGTAAGCATCTTGGGTTTTTACTGCATTTCTTTATCCAATAGAAGATTTTGTTAATAAGCCATACGAGACATATATACACTAATTTGTATAAAATAGATAACTAATAAGAACCTGCTATATAAAAAAATTAAAATAAAATTCAAAAAAAATAAAGACATATGAGAATATATGAGACAGTTTTTACTCCTTCCAAATTTTGTAGGGAATACGTCTGAGATAACTCAGTAAAAGATTCAAACAACATCAGTCAATCACTGTTTCCTGGATATAATTCTCATTAATTTTTCCCAGAACATTCATATTTTGTTGGGTGTTTGCACTATTATCTTTCAGTTATGGAGAAAACTACAGATGTACTTCTTCTCACTATGAATTCTTCAGAGAAGCAAGAGACTGTATGTATTTTTGGAACTGGAGATTTTGGACAATCACTGGGACGTGAAATGTTCCAATGTGGTTATTCTATTGTTTTTGGAAGTCGAAACCCCCGGATGTCCAGTCTGCTGCCCAACGGTGCAGAGGTCCTGAGCTACTCAGAAGCGGCCCAGAAATCTGACATTATAATCATAGCAATCCACAGGGAACATTACGCTTTTCTCACAGAATTAACTGAGGTTCTCAATGGGAAAATACTGGTCGACGTCAGCAACAACCTCAAAATCAAGCAGTATCCGGAATCGAATGCACAGTACCTTGCTCAGTTGGTGCCGGGAGCCCATGTGGTAAAAGCATTTAACACCATCTCAGCCTGGGCTCTCCAGTCAAGGGCACTGGATGCAAGTCGGCAGGTAAGATTAAGTGATAAATTTACACTCCATCTTTAAAAAGTGAATGTTTTAATATGTGCTTACATCAAAGATTCCAAAACATAATTCCAAAAGAAAACACTTCATTCTGCTAATATGTGCCATGAATAACTTTCTTGGGCTTGGCCAAGTAGGGTAACCAATTGTAGTGATTTATTTAACACTCTCTGTGCCCTCAGCTTTTAGCTTGATGGAACCCAATGGTGTCAGTCTCTGGAGCCCTCTTGTCAGTACTAGAAAATAACACTGCTAAATTGTTGATGGGTATCCCTTCCACTCCCATTACCTTGTATGAAATGGGTTCCATTTATTCATAGAGACTAAAAGCAATCCATATGTGATATGGCACCCATGAATACAGAAGAGAGATCAAACTGTTTGCATTGTGGAGAACCAAGTCTTTTCATATCAGTGTGATATGCTTATAGCCACTCTCAACTTAAAACCCTGGTACTTAACTATCCAACACACATGTGCAAGTCTAAACCATCATCTTGTTAAATATGTCCTTTCTACAGCCTTGTTTGAAAAGCAGTTAACTACCATATGGCATTGTCTTGCACAGTGCTTATACAGACTTTCAAAATAATTACTAAAGAAAGAATAAATACAAAATGAATTATTTTAACCCAGGTGTTTGTCTGCGGAAATGACAGCAAAGCCAAGCAAAGAGTAATGGATATTGTTTGTAGTCTTGGACTTACTCCATTGGATAAAGGATCTCTCATGGCAGCCAATGAAATTGAAAACTACCCACTGCAACTATTTCCAATGTGGAAGTTCCCCTTCTATTTGTCTGCTGTTCTGTGTGTATTCTTCTTTTTCTACTGTGTAATAAGAGAAGTAATCTACCCTTATGTTTATGAAAAAAAAGATAGGACATTCCGCCTGGCTATTTCTATTCCAAATCGTGTCTTTCCAATAGCAGCACTTACACTGCTGGCCTTGGTTTACCTCCCTGGTATTATTGCGGCCATCCTGCAGCTGTACCGAGGTACAAAATACCGCCGATTCCCAGACTGGCTTGACCACTGGATGCTTTGCAGAAAGCAGCTTGGCTTGATAGCACTGGGATTTGCCTTCCTTCATGTCCTCTACACACTTGTGATCCCTATTCGTTATTATGTACGATGGACAATGACCAACAGAACCATTGCTCAGGTAAATCTCTACTCATTTGTATTCTCCTATTCTTTAAATCAAAGAGCAATCCTGCTACATCATATTCCACTTCACAGTTATAAAATCAGTCTTCTAAGCATCTTTATTTTTTAAAGTAGCTATAATTAGACACCTCATGTTTGTTTTGAGGGGTTTGTTGTTTTGTTTTTTACTGAATCTGGTTGAAATCTCATACATCTATTGAGAATGAAAAGTAGATTCCCAGGTCCACTTGGGTCCATATCTGTATTCCCAGGACTCACTGAGATACTGACAAACTAACAGATTTGGAGGCTCAGGAAAACTTAATGAACCTACTTGAGTTACTTCGATAAATGGAAGCCAAGGTGTTTTCAAGTTTCTATTTTTATGCATGCTACTTCCTTTTGGAAGTCAAAACCAACCATCTTATAAGTGAGGGGGCTGTCCAAACATGTGTCATAGGAATGTAAACAAATTCACAAAAGGGTGCTTATAACTCCATTAATGTTTGACTTGTGGGATGCTGTCCTCAATAACTAGAAAACTAAACAATTCTGAGCAAATGTCAAATACTATATTCTGCATAGTCAAAATATTCAGAGAGAATCAGCTCAGGGAGTCCTAAAGCAGTCCCGGAGGAAGTTCTATACATCAGTTCTAGTTTGGAAATAATTGATTTTGATCAACCTTACTGCAGTCTCAAAGTGCTGGGTCTGTGGATTTCTCTACATTATTTCCCTAACAAATACATGGGATGTCCTTGGTAAGAGTCATGTTACAGGGGCCAGATTTCTCTCAAGATGTGATTCAACAGACTTGATGCTATATTACAACATAAAAAACATGAAAGAACTCAAAACTTCATGTGTGTGAATAATCAGCATATAAAGCAGGAAAACAGAATCCTGATGTAATCATTTGAGAACACCAATTTTTGCTTGGGAAACAAGAAGCCGTATGGTAAAGAAGGTTTAAGTAAATGTTTATTTTGTTTTAGGATTTATAGGGTCAATTAAAACTCTCTATACAACTCCTGGAGTCAACTATCATAATAAAGTCCCAATAGAACCAATTACTTTTTCTATCAAAAAAAATAATATCTAAGTGTATTTTTCTAAGTGTAATTATTTTCAGTGATTGTTAAGAAATGTTATACAATTTTCCTCGAGCAAAGAAACCATGCAGAGGTATTTTTTCATCCCCTTAAAAGTTTGGGCAGTTGGTAAAAAATGGAACTTTTAAAAATTGCTTATAACTTTTCTTAGGCAATAGCCAAGAAGGAAAGTCCATTTAGTACCTCTACTGCCTGGCTCAGCGATTCATATGTCGCTATGGGAATGCTTGGATTTTTCCTGTTTGTACTCCTGGGAATCACTTCCTTGCCATCAGTTAGCAACATGGTCAACTGGAGAGAGTTCCGATTTGTCCAGGTAAAAGACTTCACAATTTAATCTACTTTACAGTGCAAAATGATTCTGGCTTTACAAATATTCTCATTTTTCTCTCATACCCTGCATAAATTTTCATTTAACTCCATCAGTTCCCTAGCAATCTCATAAAAATAGCAACTGAAACAAGTTCAAATTAGAAAATGCTAAACTCTAGTACCAAAAGGCAGATTCCATAATGGTTTAACTTCCTAGCAGGACATCCCTTGCCAAGATTCCTGACCACTCCCAGAGCCACAGCTAAGAGTATAGAGTGAAAAGCACCAACTACTATTAAATTCTGTGTGTGGAGATGTACCAGGTGCAAGGTGGAGAGAAACCCAAACACAAAATTTCTACTTCTGAAAACCAACTTTAGAATATGGACTTATTGATATGAAAAGGCATATAATGAAATAATCTTTAAAACCTTCAAAGCAAGATACGCTAGAGTGTCATCATACCAGATTCAACGCTGGTCTGTAAGAGGGAAAACCAGTTTTTCCACACATCAACCACCAGATACCTCATTAAAAGCAGCTGGTAACTAATCTTACAGACCAGTGGTTTTCAAAGTGTGGTACCTGGACCAGCAGCGGCAGCATCACAAGCATCACCCGGGATCATGTTAGATGCAAATCCCCAGGCCCCACCCAGACCTAAATGGATCAGAAACTCTGCAGGTATGGCCCAGCAGTTTGTTTTCACAAGCCCTCTGGGTGATTCTGATGCATGCTCCTTGGGAACCAGTAAAACAGAATAGACTATTAGTAACTGAAATCAGCTTTGAACTTTATAGAACAATTTGAATTTCAGAAGACCAAATGCAGTCAACATTTTCTCATGTTTACACCTTTATTCAAGACATTAAGACAGAAATAAACATTGAGCTTTGTATTTAGGCCAAAACAAACAACTAACCAAAAGTAAAGTTTGCTAATTGCTCTTTATTGCGACAGAATGTAGCTAGCATCTGCTCTTAGTCGGCAACATATACTAATGTGGCGCTTCTTGAGGACATACTGTATCTTACTCATCTCTGGCCTCCAGAAAAGGTGATTCAGGAAAGAGTTTTACCATTGAAGAAGAAGGTACATTATTTATTCTAATGCAAAAGAATTTACTCCTGGGAATCTTTCCTAACCTAATCTTTCCCAGTTGGGTTAAGATGAAACCACCATGTCATTTGCAAGCACCGTCTTTTTATTTATTTGGCTGCGTTTTTTTCTTCTTTTTTTTTGGTCTTTATTGCTGCGTGCGGGCTTTCCTAGTTGCGGCGAGCGGGGGCTACTCTTCGTTGTGGTGCGCAGGCTTCTCATTGCGGTGGCTTCTCTTGTTGCAGAGCACAGGCTCTAGGTGCGTCGGCTTCAGTAGCTGTGGCACATGGGCTCAGTAGTTGTGGCTCACGGGCCCTAGAGCACAGGCTCAGTAGTTGTGGCCCTCAGGCTTAGTTGCTCCACGGCATGCGGGATCTTCCTAGATCAGGGCTCGAACCCATGTCCCCTGCATTGGCAGGCAGATTCTTAACCACTGCGCCACCAGGGAAGCCCAGCACAGTCTTTTTTCAAATGATATACTGATTATCCTGAAGGATAGTTAATGCTTTTTCAGGACTTAGCAGTGTTCTAAATATTACAGGTTTCAAAACTTGTGGCTTTGACAAATACCCTTCATTGGCTTACAGTGTAAACAGTATTAATGTATGTTTTTGTTTCTTGCTTATAGTCCAAACTGGGTTATTTGACCCTGATCTTGTGCACAGCCCACACCTTGGTGTATGGCGGAAAGAGATTCCTCAGGCCTTCAAGCCTCATCTGGTATCTTCCTTCAGCCTATGTGATAGCACTGATCATCCCTTGCACGGTGCTGGTGATCAAGTTCATCCTCATCCTGCCGTGTATAGACAAGACCCTTACACGGATCCGTGAGGGCTGGGAAAGGAACCCGAAATTCTCAGAATCAGCACTGAATGGAAAAACAGATATTTAAAGCAAAGTTCAATTCACCTGGACTTCTTAACTATGGTGTTGTATGTTTAGAGAATAATAATGGGTGCAGTGAAGAAAGCGTTTTTCTCCCACCACGGGCTGAAGCTTGTGAATAGAGAAAGAAATCATGCCTGACTTTGAGAAATGGACACCGTTTGATCTCAGGCTGGCGTTGAATCGGTGTTGGCCTCTGCCTCTCCTTTTGCTGCAGTTGGGGGTGCTGAGGTCACGATTAGCTTTGTGGTTTCACACTAGGAAGCTTCTTTGTTGTGGGCAGCATGCATGACCTAATGTCTTGCAAAATCTAGGGGAAGTCCATGCACTTTCCTTCTCTGGATCAAGGGCAGAGAGGAGTGAAAGAGAAAACAGTAAGATGGTGGCCACTGATAAAGGCTTTATTAGATATGTCTGAAGAAGAGGGCGGAGGAAGTAAAAGGAATGAGATTTTTAGTTTGGTTTTGGGCAGTGCAGGTTATCATAAATATTGCCATGGTGAATTCTGTAGTTGCGTGTGCTCTTTGATTTTGTTACCAATATGGATGTGTAGTGTGGGGAATTATTTTATAAAACACTAAAAATATCACAATTGATTGGAAGTAATCATGGGTTGGATATATAAAAAGCTATATCATAAGATATAGATCCTTCCTCTACAAAGGAATAGGTATAGGAAAGATTGAGTTAAAAATGAAGGATACCCACTTGGATTTTCTCAATGCACGATAAGCAAAGAAGAGGTGATAAAAGCCCTTGTGCAAAAAGTTCAAATAAACCAAAATTTAAATAAATTTTGTAAAGTTGCACTATATCAGGTTTGGTATTGTTTAGGTTTTGTGGTATGCTTTGTAAATAATATTTTCCAAATTTTGTTCAACATTAATCATCTATGAAATGCATTTCTAGTATAAAAAAGTAGCTTCTGTAGCTTGTCATAGTTTGTTGTCAATTTAAGCAGTGAAATTAAATGAATAATGAAAGTGTAAGTTGGACCAATACATAGATGAGAGAGAATTATGCTGTCTTAGGGGAGAGAGGTGTGAGCAGTAGTTGTAATAGGAGACTTGGTTTTTTCTCAGATCCTTGCTGGAAGGCAGGATGGTTGTCTCTGCTTTTGTGTGCTGACGAGGCCATTTCCAAGACAACCTTCAGCAGGATTAGCCTTCCTGGCTCACACATGGAGCTGAGAGGAGCCTTACGTGTGAGCTTCCCACACAATGAAATAACCAAAAGGCTTCGGGTTTGACATTTTTCTGCCTGCTCCACAAAGGCCATTTCTTTTACTTTTTACTTTTATTATCATATATTCTACATGACCTTATATAAACTGATTAAAATATATTAAAACATCACCCGCAATCCAGGATAATTTTCTATAAAACTTTTTGAAAATAGTTCTGCCTATACTGTATATTCAATTTTTTACCCTTCCTTTTACACTTAATATATCGTGGCTTTGTCTGCTTACTTACATGGTATATGTATTGAATCAGTGGCTGCATAATATTACATCAAATATGCATTTATTTAACCACTGCCCTAATTCAACATTTAGGTTATATCCATTTTTTACTAAAACATTTCATAGGATATCTTGGCACGTACAATTTTTCCCTATTTTAAATTACTTCCTCAGAATACTTGCAAAGAATTGGGATGAAAAAGTAAAGAACTTTTAATAGCATTGGATACATATTGCCAAATTATTTCTAAAGTCAATACCATTGGCACTGAATGAGGGTGTTGGTTTCATTATACCCTACCAGATTTTGTTTTTTATTTCAATTTGTGTTAATGAGAAGATACACAGAATATATACTCCATTACGTTATTCTTGATCCACCCAAGCAAGGATACAAAAAAGCTTGCGACTTTGAGCAGAGCTGTGGTGTGTGGTGCTGACCCAAGAGCATCAGTGAGAAAGACTGGGAAATTGTCACTACTCATCCCGCTATTTTATGCAAAACAGCCAAGTATTCTAGGGTTGGCAGATGCTTTTTGGCTAGAGAATTGGTTGATTAAAGGTTAAGTACTATCCAGGCTGATTTTAAAAAAGCCTTTGGGATTAACCATGCTCCTTTTCGGATAAAAGAATAAAGTTTTTACTGGCTACATGGTTCATTACTAAAAATAGAAAATGCCACTCTTAGGTTTAAAAAAAAAAAAGCTTACCTAGAGTAAAAAGGATTCTACTTTTATAACCTAGTAAAAATGCTCTACCTGGGTACTTCACAGAAGGCATCCAGGAAGCCAGATGTTACAGAGCGCCCCTGGTGTTTTGGTGTCACAGTGCATTGTTGGGCATGACCCTCAGCCTCATCCACAAGGGCTCTAAGCCCCACCAGATGACCAGAGAAGCCAATTCCCTCCTTTCGCCCCTCCCAATATCCCTCCCTTCCCAAACCATCAAACCAATGTGCCCATCCTAACACAGCTGACTCCCCCAGTTTACTTAAGGTGGAAAGAACGAGTTTGAAACAGATAGAAATAGGTGTGTTGGGTGAACTATATTCCTTTTAACTGTTCCAAACTATTCTTCTACATTAAAAAATGAGACTAAACTTCCTTATTGCTGGTATGTTTCCTGGATTCTAGAAAAATTTTTATGATATCTATACCTTTTATTTTTGTATGTTTTCCCCATATTATGGGATGCCTGCTTCTGTAAAATCTTTCTAGTTTTGTAATCATTCTGGTTTTGACTCATCAGCATTCCAAAGAAAGTGACTGAAAGGTTTTGAATCACAGTAGCTCCAGCATCTGGAACTAAAAATAGTTCCTTTCAGAGATAAGGAAAAGGAGAGGCAGTACAGGGGTTGAAAAGCACATTAGCGGATTTGCAGCTTCATGTGACACATGCTTGCACCCAGCGGGGTGATGCCTTTCAACATCCTGCATGTTTCAGTTTTACCCTCAGAGAAGGGAAAGAATCAGCTGGCCTAACAGGGGTAGGGGTAGACTATCCCACACTGGACTTTTGTGGAAGAAAAAAAAGGCTTTCCTTCCTCCCTCCAGATGGATGCCACCCGGACAGGGCAAATGCCTTAATGAGTAGACTGATTTCAAGTTGGATTTCAACCTGTGGGACCCGATATGAAATGCCCTGGACAACTGAACAGCTGCAGCCCTGATGGGTGTTATCATTCTTTTGAAAACAAAATAAAAACAGATAGATAAAGAGAGGGCCGGCAACCTGCAGTAAGCTAGAAGCACAGAGAACAAAGTCCCTATTCGAAAGCTACTTCAGTTAGGAATTGTGTTCAAGAGCTCTTCATGCGTTTATTGTTCAAGGATCACAGAAGAGCCATGATAACGATGAATGTAAATATAATGAATTTGACCACTAGGTCCTCAAAAGGTTCTGGACCTCCTCCCCAAATCAAGGTGGAATGGCAGTCAAGGTGCTGTACACAGAGCTCTCAATGTCCATTCTCCATCAACACCACCACCATCCACACCACCACCCGTTTAATACACACATACCAAAACTCTCCTTATATGATCCTCCTTCACTTTTCTACAGTGAGTTAAGATTACAATGTAGAAAAACCCTCTAGTCTTCCAAAGATTCATTCAGTAGAATTCAGGAGGAGAGAATAAGTCGCTCTTCTCTTCATTACCTTTCTGAAGCTCAAAGCAAAGCCCTGACCTCTCAAATAAGAGGAAGCAAGAAGATCCAGTTGAGGGGGAGGAGGATCAAGGGTGCAGGGGAAGCAACGAGGGCTGGGGAAAGGGGGGCGTGGATGAGTAGGACCGTGCAACCGTGCCCTAGCCCAGCCGATCTCCTCCTTTCATCCCTCCCAGTATCTTTCCCTCCCCAAACCATCAAACCAATTTGACCATCCAAACACAGCTGACCCCTTCCGTTTACATAAGGTTCTGTTTCCTGCTAGGAGGGAATCTTGGAAGGCTTTTAATGACGTTGAATGTATGATACTATGAGCAAACAATAAACACTTGACATGCATTATCTTATTTACTCCTCATAACAATTCTCTAAAATACTCTCATTATCCCCACTTTTCAGAAGAAGCTGAGCCTTAAAAACATTGAGAGGCAGACATGGGATTTGAACTGAGCCCATCTGAGTAAGAGGCCTAGTAAGAGGCAGACATGGGATTTGAATTGAGGCCATCTGAGTCCAGGGCCATTGCCTTTCAACACCACCATACAATGGAGGACCCTCCCGCTGTCCTCCAAAATGTCCCTTTGGGTCCATGTATTAGGCTGAGTGACTGAACCACTGGAAACATTTTTTTGAAACTTTTTAAAGGAAGCTTTAAATATTACTGATTGCCACATTTGCCTACTGTTGATTTTAGGATGCCCTTTAAGGTTGCAGTGACATGTGATCCCTTGGTTTCAGCATTGAGCTCAGCTCTAAGTGCCACGTTAATCTTCCTATTCCAATCTGGCCACAAGCTTTCCCAATCAGCAGAGAGACCTCTGTTCAGGTAGAGGTAGGCAAAAACTCCCTGACCTGAGGGTTCAGAGGAGCAGCCAAGGAGAGTACAGCTCTTCAGAAGCTGCAAGGCAAATGTTTTCTTTCTCTCTGGTTTCACCTTAGTGCATTGTGTACTGAGACGACTTATTTGTTCTTGAGATCCAGTGACGCACCAGGAAATCTCATAAAACTTTTCACTTAGTATTTTAACAGTAGTTGAGAAATCTTAGTGTTAAAAAAAAAAAAAGATTCAGTCCCACTACCTAAAGTTGCCAGTTTTTCAGTTTTGTAAATATGAAGGGCTGTTGGAATGGAACTCACGATATATCAAAAACGATCAGAACAGGATCAACTAAAATTAAACCCTTATGATTTTTAGAGAGTCAGCATGTATTAAGGAATACAAACCATGTATTGGTTTCATTTTTACTAATCTTTTATTTCATAGAAAGAGGTGAATTACTGTTCAAGTTTCATAAAGGCAGAGTAGTAAAATCTGTTAAAACGAAAGATCTGCCCTCAAACTCAAGGATTCTTCACAGTCTCACCAGCCCAGCCAACCAAGTGGGCTTAACTTTTCCCAAGTGTTGACTGCCACCCACAGGAAATCTTTTCCATTTTTAGGTACTGTGGGCAATTAGAAGATTCTCTCATATCTAACCAAAATTGTCCTAACTGTTCTTCCATCCACTGGTCTTCATGCCATCATTTAAAGTTGTGCCTTCTCCAACTGTGGAGTGTTTTTGGTTTTGTTTTTTCCAATTCATCATAGACATGTGTGTGTGTATGTGTGTGTGTGTGTGTGTGTGTAAAACATAAAATCACCACACTTAAATATCATAGCAACATCAAATTGCTGTAGAAGTTTCTATTTTGTGTTTTTTTTTTTGCGGTACACGGGCCTCTTACTGTTGTGGTCTCTCCCGCTGCGGAGCACAGGCTCCGGACGCGCAGGCTCAGCAGCCATGGCTCACAGGCCCAGCCGCTCCGTGGCATGTGGGATCTTCCCGGACCGGGGCACGAACCTGTGTCCCTTGCATTGGCAGGCGGACTCTCAACCACTGCGCCACCAGAGAAGCCCAGTTTCTAAACTTTTAAGCTCAATTTCTGAATGTATCAGACAGGTGACAAACAGGTCACGAATCATCTGCAGCCCACATTTTGAGTAGCACTCAAAGATGGGCCTCACAACCTGGCTTGACTTGGGTTCCACCAGAAGCCAACTCTGAGGCAAGGATTCTAAAGCAAATGTGTAGTTTATTCTGGAAATGAAATCATTAAGTACTGGGAATGGAGTAGGAAAGTAGACAGAGCGGGGGAGGAATAAAGTGTGGGTTTTCAAGCCAGTTACCATTGTGGGAGCCACTCCACTGGGAAACAGCGTCATATATACCTTTTATCCCCATCAAGGGGAAAGGAAGATGCGGGTTTTATATACCAAATTCCCGTTTGTTACTGGATGAGAGAAGCTGCTAGGGCCCTAACTTTCTGGTTCTTTTGAGTTTTCCCATATGCTCACTGTACATGCCACCATGGCCGGGGAAAAATCCTGCAGACAAGGTGTCACAGGTGTTCACACAAGCAGTTTTCAGCTCCTAGGGGTGAATGCCAAGAGGATGAGCGTTCAGTACTAACAACAGCTACACAATCCAACAGAAAATTGTACAGCCAGTCTGAACAGTTCACAGCGGTGGGGGGGGGGAGGCTCATCAACATATGAAAAGTCAGTCTACTTCATTCATAAAGAAGTGCATGAAGACTCAGCCTGCATTTAAATACCATTTCTCACTTCACAGATGGGCAAGAATCCAAGAGTTTGAGCACACATTCTGTGGGTGAGGCTGTGGAAACACGCATTCTCATGCATCACTCTTGGGTGTGCAAACTGGGACTACCCCAAGGAGAGCAGTTAGGCATTATCTTTCAAAATTAAAAATGCAGAGTTAATTCTTACCCAGGGGCCCCACTCCTGAGCATTATAGATATGCCTGCAAGCCTCTGAGATGACAAATAGACATTGCTGTTCATTTTTCTTGTTTTTCAAGAACAACACTGTAAAAACAAAATATAGGCAAGAACTCAAGCATTCATCTTCAGGATGGATGAAGTAAACTATGATGATTTCACAAAAAGGAATTCTATGTAGCTCTTTAAAACAAACGAGTCACCTTCTTTATACATATAAAGAAAGAGCTCCAAAATATATTATTAAGCAAAAAAAAAAAAAAAAATCAAGGTGCAAAATAACATGTAAAGTTTGATTCCTTTTGTATATGTACATTTGCTGGTATTGCCTAAAGAAACAATGAAAGGATTTGAAAGAAACTAATAAAAAAAAATCATACCTAAACAGGATGGGGGAACAGAGGAGTAGAAATAAGAGCAAAAGCACTATATATGCTTGGTTTTTTGGGGGTACGCGGGCCTCTCACTGCTGTGGCCTCTCCCGTTGCGGAGCATAGGCTCCGGACGCGCAGGCTCAGCGGCCATGGCTCACGGGCCCAGCCGCTCCGTGGCATGTGGGATCTTCCCGGACCGGGGCATGAACCCGCGTCCCCTGCATTGGCAGGCGGACTCTCAACCACTGCGCCACCAGGGAAGCCCTATATATATGTTTTATATCATTTTGATTTTTTAATTATATGAATAATTTACCCAATTTTTAAAATAAATTTAATTTAAAAAGTAATTGGTTGTGGGTCCCTGCTAAGTCTTCTCTCCTTCACACTAAACCTCTCCAGCTCCTTCAATCTCTTCTCTTACATAATTTCCGTATCTTTCATCACCCTGCTCCCTCTTCTTTAGATCTCCTACAAACATTTCAATATTCCTTTTAAAACCAAAACCAGAACTCCAGATAGGGTGTAGCCAAGTTAGAGTACAATATGATTGTTGTTTCCCTTATTCTGGATCATGAGTCTCTATTAATGTAGTTAAGCCTTTATTAGGTTTTTTTTTTTGAAAGTCACATGATATCGGGATCACATCACACAATATGCCTAAATTCTTTTCACATAAAATGTTAAGTCCATGGGCATCCCTGGTGGCGCAGTGGTTGAGAGTCCGCCTGCCGATGCAGGGGACACGGGTTTGTGCCCCGGTCCGGGAAGATCCCACATGAAGCGGAGCGGTTGGGCCCGTGAGCCATAGCCGCTGAGCCTGCGTGTCCAGAGCCTGTGCTCTGCAACGGGAGAGGCCACAGCAGTGAGAGGCCCACGTACCGCAAAAAAAAAAAAAAAAAAAAATTGTTAAGTCCAGTCTCTCCACCATCTTCCCCACTAGCCCTATCCCTGCCCCCTTTCAGCACTAATACCACCCACTCAACACTGATTGCCACCAATATTTTTAAACTTATGTAAAGCAAAAATAAATAAGCACCCTGTACTATCTTCACAACAATTATGTAAATCTAAAACTTGTCTTAAAATAAAAGGTTTATTTTTTAAAAACAAACAACCCACTCTATCCTTATTAAAGTTTATCTTATGGAAAGTAACCTATCATTTCAGCCTGGAAGATTTTTTAAATATTAATTGCATTTTCCAATATATGTGCTGTCCACACATTTCCTAAATATAGCTTCCATATCTTATTTTAGTTTTTGATAACAAATATAGAGACATTTTAACCATAACCTCCAACTTCACCTACAGAATTTCATAGATTTGGAAACTGAAGCCCAAGGGGGTAAAGTAATTTCCACAAGGTCACACAGTTACATGGTGACAAAGCAGAATTAGACCACAGATGATCTTATTCCCAGGCTAGGAGTTTTTCCAGTCCTTTTGGAAGCAAGTGATTCAGTTGAAAACAGTTGTAGATCAAAATCAAAAGGGTCAAAAGGACAGACTGATCAGAAACAGGTATATCTAGTTAGCAATTTTGTACTTTTCAGTAAGTGCTAAAGTGGTAAACTACTCTACCTTTAAAAAATGATAGGACGGGCTTCCCTGGTGGCGCAGTGGTTGAGAGTCCGCCTGCCGATGCAGGGGACACGGGTTCATGCCCCGGTCCGGGAAGATCCCACATGCTGCAGAGCAGCTAGGCCCGTGAGCCATGGCCACTGAGCCTGCGCGTCCGGAGCCTGTGCTCCGCAACGGGAGAGGCCACAACAGTGAGAGGCCCGCGTACCGCAAAAAAAAAAAAAAAAAAAAAAAAAAAATGATAGGACTTTAGGGCTTCCCTGGTGGCGCAGTGGTTGAGAGTCCGCCTGCTGATGCAGGGGACACGGGTTCGTGCCCCGGTCCGGGAAGATCCCACATGCCGTGGAGCGGCTGGGCCCGTGAGCCATGGCTGCTGAACCTGCGCATCTGGAGCCTGCATGACCAGAGACTGTGCTCCACAATGGGAGAGGCCACAACAGTGAGAGGCCTGCGTACTGCAAAAAAAATAAATAAAGCCTTTAAAAAAAAAAAAAATGATAGGACTTTAGAATAGTATTATCTAATGGTATATTTAGATGGCCTATGATTATTAGAATGCTAAATAATAAAAAATGTTATTTTACCTCCTTTCACATTCTCTAAAGTGAGATAATATTAAAATTCTTAGTAGACATTTTAGGAATATCCAACAACAAAAAGTTATCCATTATTTAATCCCTGTTAGGATTTTTCCCCCCCGTACAAAGGAGACTCTGTCAACTGGCTTTAAAATATTGTAAAAGGGGCTTCCCTGGTGGCGCAGTGGTTGAGAGTCCGCCTGCCGATGCAGGGGACACGGGTTCGTGCCCCGGTCTGGGAGGATCCCACATGCCGCGGAGCGGCTGGGCCCGTGAGCCATGGCTATTGAGCCTGCGCGTCCGGAGCCTGTGCTCCACAGCGGGAGAGGCCGCAACAGTGAGAGGCCCGCATACCGCAAAAAAAAAATTTAAAAAAAAAAATATTGTAAAAGAAATTCACAGTAGAAATATCTCTTTGAAACTGGCTAAATACATCAAGTAGACATCAGTGGCAGCCATGGAGATAGTCACATGTCCCTTCAAGAGAATCTACTGAAAGGGAACATAGCTGATTGATAGCCTTCAGCTGTCACTCCTTGGAATGAACCACCTCACTCACTGGGTTCATGATTCATGTTGCCCTTGGACTGCTCCCAGCCAATGACTGTGCATGTCAGAGATACCGGAACCATTACTTCCTCACTCAAGATTCCTCTAATGAGCAACATTTGCTTGGGCATTTCCCATCAGGCCAGCCAAGTGTGTTTCACAACTGCACTGCAATCGGAATCTCTTCCTACCCAATCCTCCCCTTACTTTTGTCTTTCACAGGTGTAAGACTTGTGCGGTGTGAAAGCTATATGAGAGCTCCCTCCTCCTTTATTCCGCAAGGCATTTCCTCCAATATATCTCTAATCCTATCTTGCTGTCCACTGCTTGGAGGACCTAACCAATAAGCATTATTGGCTGAAAAGTTGCAAAATAGATTATTTTATGATAATATGTCTTGATAATCATACCATTTATTGTGTCTTTCACCCAAATATACCCTTTAACAATTAGTTTCATTGACTATTGTGTATTAAGATAAGGTAGGCATAAATGAGAGAAAATGCTCATCACAGAGTGTGTTAGTAAAGTGCTAAATAGAGTTGGCATCTACTTTCCCAACCTCTAATCCCTTACCCATAACAGAGAAGATAGTATGTTTCTAAAGGCCTGAAGATGTAAAATACCCTTAAAAACAAATATACAAAAGAAAAAAATGTGTTTCTAATTTCACTGAAAATTGTGAAACTGATGGTCTCTGAGATGGGCTAAGTGTTCAGAAGATAAGAGGCTTGGGCAATAAAACTTGAAAGTGGCCAAGTCTCAGAGAAAGGTATGGATTTAACCCCTCCTCTGTCCTGAGACTGAGGCAGACAGAGGGATGAGGGCTGTGGAATGAAGCATCACAAATGCTGTGAGACGTCTTGCTGAGTTTGGGTATGACACAAAGGTTTTAATAAGAATCTTTAGCCATTGGAGTGAAATGCTCTAAGAAACATCTCTAAGGCCACCCGAAGCAAAGTGCCTAAATTGAGCTAATTCTTAACAGCAGTATCCTGTACCCAGAGGAGCCAAAATGATGTCAACCACCGAGGGCACAGGGCCAGACTCCTCACCACCTTCAATCACCAAACAATCCCTGGATTCTGCCTTGATAAAAGAGTGAGGGAGAATAAGTCACTCTATTAATCTGCTATTAGCTAGGTAAGGGGTAACTCCATAAAGAGTTTACAGATTTAGAGAATTAAAGAATTGTAACATTCCATATTCCCAGGAGTTGTGCACGAAAAATTATGGAAGGATAGAAAAATGAGAATTGACAAATGTCAAGAATGAACTGGGGAAAAAAGAGCAAGATTTAGAAATAAGGACTGTCTCAAATTACTGAGGAAAAAGGTTATTATAATTATTAGGACAACTAGACACAAATTTGGGAAAAAAATAAAATCAGGTTAGTACTTCATACCAGAATAAATTTCAAATAAATCAAAATTTAAATGTACAATCTAAAAACACACTAAAAGAAAATATGGGAAAATTGCCTTATAAACTGATCTGAAGATAACCTTACTAATTCAAAAACTAGAGGCTATGAGATAAAATATTGATCAATCTAATTACGTTAATTTTCCTTAAAATATTGAAATGACACAAAAACAACACAAGCAAAGTTAAAAGACACGTGATAAACTGAGAAAATATATCTGTATTTAAAAGGTTAATAATCTTAAAATATTAAGAGCTCCAACATATTGAGAAGAAACAAAATAACAACCTGATAGGAAAGTGGCAAAATATATGAGCAGACATTCACAAAAGAAATGAAAATGGCACCTAAATGTACACAAAGATGCTCAAACTTGCTCTTACTCAGGGAAATGCAAATGAATACTGCTACGAGCTACAAGTTTTCATATATCTGATTGTCAAACATCCAAAAGTCTGACAACATATTCCATTGGCAAGGTTATAGGAAACAGCTGATGAGAATATAAAATGTACAACTCTTCGGCAAAGAAATTTGATAATATCTTTAAAAAAAATTACTAGCAATCTATCTAGCAATTTCAGTTCTAGGAATTTACCTCCAAAAAATTCTGATAAAAATACAAAATGACTTGTATGCAAAGTGTATTTTTCCAATGGCTAGATACAGAAGAGTATATGTACTATTCTAACATTTAGGTAAGAAAAGAGATTGTTAATATGTACACAAATGTATTATATTTGCAAAAAAAATCTAATAAAAATGGTTATCACCAGATCAGTGCTTCTTAAACTTTAGTGTACATAAAAATCACCTTCAGAGCCTGACTCCCAAAGTTTCTGATTTAAAAATTGTGAAATGGGGCCCAAGAATTCACATTTCTAACAAGTCCACAAGTGATGCTGAAGCAGCTGTTCTGAAGACCACGCTTTGCCCCCAAACTTAAAACAAATGGAAATAATTGGACCTATCAATATCAAATTCATGACATTATAATACAGGGAATAGATTTATTTATTTATATTTATAGATATAGTGACTTTTGAGTATTTGAGAGTATATCTTAAGTGGAATGAATTCTAATTCCAGACAGCTTCAAATAAATCTTAAACTTAATTCAGTATTTATTAGTAATATTAGTATTATTAATTTGAAACTAGTTTATACACATGCAAATACACACAAACATTTATGCATGAAGTCAAACATGCAAATACACACAAACATTTATGCATGAAGTCAAATAATAGTGTCAATGTTGTTAAGAACTAAAATTATTGGTGTAAGAGAAAAGAGTTCAAAGTTAAAGAAGTTAAATTAAGATTCAATGATGTTAAATTTGAATTGAATATTGCTATTGAACATCAGTATTATTGTATGGTTTTGTTTTTTCTGTTCAAAATATATATTCCTTAGCTCAGTGACCACCAAAAACAAGAGTGCCCCTAGTGCCCACATTTTGGTCTCTAAGTAGTGTTTCCCACTAAAAGGAACCAAAACTCTATGGTAGAATTCTGATTCCAGATTTGGAGAAGAAAATGCATTAAATGGGTTTAGTGACAAATTATGCCAGAAAGCAAGAAGGAAGTCAAAGACTAATGGGACATGTTAGAAGCAAATATAAACAAAGAGGAGCAAATATAAGGGAAGAATCCCACTGGCAAAATACGAGAACAAATTAAAAATAGTGACTGCAATTAATTAATCAGAATTCATGAATTCATTCTATCACTAAAAACACTAACAAAAATGAAAATTAAAAAACAAAACACACACAAGCAATAATCTAGTTGGTCACTATTGTATTTAGAACGTTTCCTCATTTTGAAAATTGACAGTAGAAAGAAAAGAATTAAGCATTTTTCCTTCCTTCTCTGTACTACAGAGTAACTAAAGAGCCCTAGTTGATGAGAGAAAGTTCTTCTCCATAGAAAACATCCAGTTAACAAAAGTTACAAGAAAGAGAAAATTAGAAAACTGCAACTTTGCCTAATGAAAATGCTTTCATCAGTAGATGAAATGGCTAGATGAAAAGTTGCTGGGTAATTGTACCATGTCAGCATCACAAAAGTGTGATAACTAGACACTAACACCATATGCTGTCTATGAAGCACCCAAGACCACAAATGTTTGCTAATAGAGGTGAACCTGAATCACTTCAAGCCTTGACTCCTCACTTCAGTTACAGGAAATACAGGGGATAGGGTAACAAGTCAAAAGTCACCAACAGGAAGCAGACAGACAAATCCAGAATATGAAAAATTCTACAGGTTAAGTAACCCAATTTTTTTCAATAAATTAATGGCAAGGAGGGTATAGAACTACTCTAGATTAAGAGATTTAACCAAATGCAGAAGGTGAACCTTGTGAGTTCCTTAACTGAATAAAGCAAATATAAAAAGATATTTTTGAAACAGTTGGAGAATTATAAGTATTGAATGTATTAGACTGCACCAAGGAATTGTTAATTTTGTTAGAGGTGATAATGGTTTCATGATTTTTTAAGTCCATTTTTTAACAGAGCATAGTAATATATGTCAAGGTAAAATAACACAACATTTGGGACTTGTCTCAAAATATTTCAGCAAAAAAGAAAAAAAAGAATGGATGAAACAGGTGAAGTGAAATGATGATGATTACTGAACCTGGCACGTGAGCATTCATTATACTATCCTTTCTATTTTTACATATATTTAAATTTTCAAAATATATTTTTAAAAGTAGAATTGGCCCAAAGACCTCTGTTAACTTTTTAAAGTATTTCATGTCACTTTTTCAGAAGTACAATGGAAGATTCTAGATTACTGGTAATTACTGCTTTCTAATCACCTAAGAGTTTAATCTAAACCCCATTTATAGAAAGCACTCTAGAATACAAGTCCAGAAGGAAACCTGGGGCCAGGCCCTCACATTAATCTTCTGGATCTGGACAAGTCATTTAATCTTTTCAGAGCCCATGATCTGTAAAGATTGGAAACTAGACCACTTTATGTCTCATCTTTACCCCCAATCACTAGAAAGTAATATGACTGTACATTTTCAGGTGAGCAGAGGGCACAGAATTGGGTAACAAAAAAAGCATGAAAGTGTAGCTTAACCAGAATAACTTCCTCGAATCCCCATCTGGGAAATAAGTGAGTTAGATTACACTGTCTCTAAGATGTCTCTTAGTGCTAAAATTCTATGAAATGTAAAAATTGTAGCCATAGTCCAGACAAATAATTGAGTGTTTTATATCAAATTCTAGTGGCTGATGTTGGTGCTCAGTTTCAGTAAAGCAGTTGTTTTTGTACTCTGGGTAGACAGTATACTTACTAATCAATAGGATAGAAAAGCATAGATCAGTTATTTTCCAACTTTCTTATCCCTGGTTCATAATCCATGGCCCATATTAAAGAAAGAGCCTATTAATGATGAAGAGGAAGTAAGTTAACTTTTTTTAGTGTTGTACTGCAGTACCTCAAGAGACACCCAGTGCTGTAACCCCAGACAAATATCCAGGCTCTCGGGGGAAAAAAAGTCATGATTAAGACAACAATTGATACTGAGCTGGAGAGTGTAGTGTCAGCACTCTAAAGGGAAGATCAGAATTTAAACTTGGCAAATGATAGATGTCCTTCAGTGTTACATCTGATGAGTTTTCATGGTAGGTGGAAGGGGTGAGGAGAAGCTGTTGGCCATTACTAGGACCAATAAGTGAAAGTCATCAGGAGATACATTTCACAGAACCTTGAGGATGAGATTGTTCTTCATAAGGGCTACTGCTGCCTGAAGGCAGAATGGATCATCTCAGGGGAGATTAAACTCAAAGTCACTGGATGTTGTTTCACCAGAGGTTAGTGTATATTTTATAAAGGGATTCCAAGCATCAGAAACAGCATAATTTATACAATTTTAAAATTATAAATAGTGGAGGTGGGGCTCAAAAAAGCTATTCCATCATTTGTTTAAAGTATTTTTAAGCAGCAGAAATACAGTGAAGGGATCTACATCACTGTAACTACTGTTCTTTATTCATTCGAGAAAATTCCAACTCCCAATTAATGAAATTTATAGTTGGAAATTCCTATTTGTCTATTCCATATATGAAATAAAGAAGATGGTTGCAGGGCTTCCCTGGTGGTGCAGTGGTTAAGAATCTGCCTGCCAATGCAGGGGGACACAGGTTCAAGCCCTGGTTCGGGAAGATCCCACATACCCTGGAACCGCTAAGCCCGCGAGCCACCACTACTGAGCTCGTGTGCCCCAAATACTGAAGCCCATGCACCTAGAGCCCGTGCTCTGCAACAAGAGAAACCACCGCAATGAGAAGTCCGTGCACTGCAACAAAGAGTAGCCCTGGCTCACCCCAACAAGAGAAAGCCCACGTGCAGCAATGAAGAGCCAACACAACCAAAAAAATATAATAAGTAAATTTTTTTAAAAAGAGAATGGTTGCAAATATTTTGTTAAATGAGTGAATACTTAAGAACTCAAAACCTGAAATTTCAGAGGGAAAACATGATTCATTCAACAAATTAGTTTTTGAAAGTCAACTATGTGCCAGAAAGTGGTAAATTCCCTGTCTTCATGGAGTTTTCATTCTAGCAGGAGGAGACAGTTGATGAACAATTTTTTTTAATGTCAGATGATCATTCTGTTGTACACTTGAAACTAATGTTATGTTGTTAAACCTCAATTAAAACATATGTCAGGTGGTTAAATTCTATTAAAGAAAAGTAAACCAGATTAAGTGAACAGGATGGGGAGGCTGCTATTTTAGATAGGGTTTCCAGGAAAGCATGTGTCATAAGGTAACCCTGGAGCAGGGGCCTGAAAAGAACTGAGGGGAAAGCCCAGAGAGATGGAAGAGCAGGTACACAAGACCCCGAGGCAGGAGGGTGTTTGGCACTCATGGAAGAACACGGAGGTAAGCATGATGGGAGCAGGATGAACCAGCAGGGGAACAGATGGAGTCAGGTCACAGGCGCCGGGGCCATTCTGTGAGCAGTCTCTTGTGAGGGACGTTACTGCAGGGTCTTAAAGGGAGGAGTGACTTGTTTCAAAAGGATCACTCACCTTGCCGGGTGTAGACTGTGACGGGGCAAGGGAAGAAAGAAGACGATAATCCAGGAATGCAATAGCGGTGGTTTGGACTGGAGTGGTCGTAGTGAATATGGTGAGGCATGGTCAGGTTTGGGAGGAACTGGCTTGAAGTGAGGAAACTTCATTTTGGACATGTCAAATGTGAAATGCCCATTAGACATCCAGGTAAAAGTATCAGATATGCAGGTAGGTGTACATGTGTGAGAGCTGAACTGGAGATGTAAACTTAGGAGCCCTGGGCATACAGATCTGGAATTGAGTGAATCACCTGAGACATGAGTGTATATGGAGAAGAAATCTGGTCTAAAACTGAGATGTGGTGCATCCTAACCCTGGAGGGTGGGAAGATGAGGGAAGGAACCTCCAGCAAAGGAGACGGAGGTAGGACCGGAGGCCACATGAAGAAAGTGTGTCAAGCAGGAGGAAGTGATCACTAGGAGAAGAGCATCCCTTAAGCTCAATATGATAAAGGCTGAAAACTGACCACTGGATTTGGCAACATGGAAATCACTGGTAACCCTCATAACCCTAATCACTGTACCTCTGAGAATAAAAAAGACATGGCGTGTGCTTAATAAATATTTATTGAATAAATGTAGATATATGCTGCAATTCTGAAGTGTTTTTGATTTCAGTAGTTGAGCTGCTTAAAAATACAGAATAAAAGAAGTTATTATATTTCTCTGATTAAGCAAGACAAAGGCACAAAGGAAAAAAACATCTATACAAGTTGCCTAAATGCTAGAGATACTCAAGATTTTTCATACATGATTGAAAACAATCTTTTAATGCTGAATGTTATGTTTATTTAAGTAATTTTTTGTTAAAAATAAATAAAAGCAAAACTCACTTGAGAGCCTGCAGGAGATAGTAATGTATAGGACTAACATAAAAACATTAGCTTCTAAAAGAGCTACAGAAGGAAGCATCCTGCCTCCAGGATATCTAAGTAACCAGAGGTCTCAGGGTAGACTTTCCAGATACCTGCTTAGAAATTGGCTTATTTTTTCAGATCTGTTCCTGTGGTTTTAATTAAGCTAAAGATCATATCAGAGTTTATGCTTGATATAAGTTACCACATTTTCAACAGCTCTCTAGATTTCTAAGTAACATGTAGAAGACATTAAAATGTTATGGTTTACTTTATGTCATTTCATTCAGTGAAGAAGTTTAACACCAATAATAGATGATGGGGAAATGGGAGAAGTGGAGAATGAGTACAAAATACTAGATCTGAAAACCCGTGATGATTTTTCTAAAATATCTTCACACATGTCTAAATATATTAAGTAAACTGAAAATAGGAATTGATATTTATGCAGTCTTCCATTTTTTTTAATTTTTAAAAATTTTAAAATTAACCTTTACTGGAGTATAGTTGATTTACAATGTTGTGTTAATTTCTGCCATAGAGCAAAGTGAATCAGTTATACATATACATATATCCACTCCTTTTTACATTCTATTCCCATATAGGTCATTACAGAGTATTGAGTAGTGTTCCCTGTGCTATACAGTAGGTTCTTTTTGTTATCTATTTTATATATAGTAGTGTGTATATGTCAATTCCAATCTCCCAATTTGTCCCTCCCCCCTCCTTTCCCCCTTGGTAACCATGAATTTGTTTTCTACATCTGTGGGTAGTATCTATCCATTTACGAGCATTTGAAAACATACTCTACAGGGAACATAAAAAAATATAAGAAATGATCAACTTATAGCCACCTGATTTGCAAATAACAAATTGTACAGCTCACATTTGTATAAATAGTTTGATTTTAACTAACATTTTCTGAGCATCTTATATGGGACAGAAATTAAAAACAAGGATGCATATAACACCTTCCTTCTTTATGAATTTTTAAACCTAGAGATTGTTTTCTCCCTTACTCCAAGGTAAGAACAGGTTGGTTGAAATTGTTGATTAAAGTGAAGGAAAGTTAAGCAAGTCAACTTTGGGGGTCAGAAAGCCCTTTTGTGATTTCCCTGCAGACAGGACAAAAGAGCAGCATAACATTTTGTGATCTAAAGAGTTAAGAAAATGAAAAAGAAACACAATGCATAAGGGGTAACTGGGTTAATTGGAATATGGACTGGGTATTAGAATTATTCAAAATTATTAGGAAATCAATGTTAATTTTGTAACATATGACAATGGTATTGTGGTTATGTTAGAAAATGTTCTTGTTGTGTACAGATGGGTAATAACACATTAAGGAGCAAAATGCCATGATATTATTTATTTACACCACTTCAGAAAAATAAAAAAAGAGAGAGAAGTGAATTGAAAGGGTATCAGCCACTTCTGCCTAATTCAAATGTTTGTCTGCTGTGGAACTCTGATCCATAAAATTAAAGGAATCTTTATCTCTGTATCCCCAGGCAATGTGTACCCAACTTCTGAGACCCAAAAGGGCAGACTGGAATTATAGTTCAGCTAGGAATTAGATGTTTTTAAGTTCCTATCCATACTGAACAGAACCCAATATATAAGCTGTCATATAACCCGATTTTTCTCCCATTTGCATTGGCCTTCTTTTTGTTTTGCCTTTTACTCCCTCCCCTACCTCTCTTTAAAATTTTTCTAATTTTTCTGGATCTCTATTTTTGAGGACTATATACTACAAGAGCATAATACAGATATTTTAAATTTTTAATCTATTTTATTTGGAGAATTTAATCCATTTAAATTGATTGAGATTGTGATTAATGATATATTTGGATTTATTTCAAATATCTTGTTTTGTTCTTCTTGTTTATGTTACTTTGTAATACTCCTTTTTCCCCTTTCTTGCCCTCTGCTGGATTGATGGACTATTTCCTCTCATTCCAGTTTTTCCTTCTCCTACTATGAATATTATAGTCTATTGGTGTCCTTATAGTCAGTACCCTAGAGACAGCAACATGTGTATTTAACTTTTAAAAAGTTTAAAGATAATCATCGTCTTTACTCTCCTTCTAAATAACACAAAGACCAATAATGTTTTTATGCCAGCCGCCACCCCTTCTCCTTATAAGGTCTTGTTGTTTGATTTATTCATGCTGTTTAGTTACGTACTGTCTCTCACCTCCACGCCCACTCTGCTCTGTGTATTTCCCAGACCTTCTTGCCCACTGACTTCCTATAGTGTTATTAGTAGGGACACAAAAGGGAGGTGAAAGATAAGAGGAGAAGAGAAAAGCATTCCTTCCAATTTTCCAGTTCTAGTCAGCATTGTCCATCAACAACTTTGTTGGTTCAACTCTCAGCCTTTTTCAGAACTCCCAACATCAGCCTAGGCAGTCTCCCTCGGAGCAGCTAGCAGCCTCCAGGGGCATCCCTCTGAGAAGCCCAAGCTGCAGCTGACTACTAAGAGTGGAAATGCTACGCAGATTCTAAAATAAATATAATGTTACAGTGACACCTCGTGGATACTGGCAGGAGAACACTGACTTAAGCAACAGTGAAATGTAATATGAGATATACTGTACAAACACCAAAGATATTAGGTATTTGGGAACTTAAAAAAAAAAAGTTGTCTTAGTTAAGCTAGAAAAAATGAAAAACAAACATAGGACAATAGAGAATATAAATCGGTGAAATCACTTTTATATTCCTTGTGCTACAGCATTAGATCATTCCTTTTTTTTAAATTCAATTTAACTGCTTTATTCCATTATATGAATGTACCACCACTTCTTTATCCATTCTCTTGCTATTTAATTTGTTTTCAGCTAGTATTTTGCTGTTACAAAAAAGATTTTGTTAAGCATCATTGTTTGTCTCCTTTTGTACATGTGGGAGAGTTTCTTCAAACTATGTACCTATAAGACAAATTTCTGGAACTTAGAATTCTGTAATTTCTAGTAAAGTTGAAAATGTGAATATTCTAAGTTCTAGATCATTCCTTAAGACTAGCTTTCTCCAGTTCAGTTTACTGTCATTTTAAATTTCCCAAGTTTAAAGACCTCATTTTTTTTTCAAATAACATTGATCCTCACCTTTTCTCAGAATTAAAGTGTTTTTCCTATTCATGATCTATGTTTTCTAGTTATACTCTGTGGCTTTATACCATTTTTATTAAAATCTTCAATTTGTCAATCAGAAAAACTGAACTTCTGTAAACTAACTGTTTTTGTGTGAGAAGATGAAATTAGCAGGGATATAATCATAGTACATCCATAAATTTTTCTAAATTTTCCCTTTTTAAAATAAAATTCTGGCCCACCAGAGCAACCGTCAGCTCTACCCACCACCAGTCCCTCCCATCAGGAAACTTGCACAAGCCTCTTAGACACCCTCATCCACCAGAGGGCAGAGAGCAGAAGCAAGAAGAACTACAATCCTGCAGCCTGTGGAACAAAAACCACATTCACAGAAAGATAGACAAGATGAAAAGGCAGAGGGCTATGTACCAGATGAAGGAACAAAATAAAACCCCAGAAAAACAACTAAATGAAGTGGAGATAGGCAACCTACCAGAAAAAGAATTCAGAATAATGATAGTAAAGATGATCCAGGACCTCGGAAAAAGAATGGAGGCAAAGATAGAGAAGACGCAAGAAACGTTTAACAAAGACCTACAAGAATTAAAGAACAAACAAACAGAGATGAACAATACAATAACTGAAATGAAAACTACACTACAAGGAATCAATAGCAGAATAACTGAGGCAGAAGAACAGATAAGTGACCTGGAAGAGAGAATGATAAAAAAAATAAATAAAATTTAAAAAAAAGAAAGTGATTTAATTCTGTTAAAATACTTGGCACAAACATCACAAATAGTAATAGAAGGTTATTAAAAACCAGAATTTTATTTATTTATTTGATTTATTTTCTTTATACAGCAGGTTGTTATTAGTCATCAATTTTATACACATCAGTGTATACATGTCAATCCCAATCTCCCAATTCATCACACCACCACCCCCACCTGCTGCTGCTTTCCCCCCTTGGTGTCCATATGTTTGTTCTCTACATCTGTGTCTCAACTCATGTTTTAAAATTAAATTAATATGGAAAGAAATTTGGTAGACTAACATTAGAAAACGAGAGACTTAGTTTGAAGCCCTAAATTCAAGTGTAGCCTTTCTATTTATTAGAGACCAGGGGGAAATTACTTCAATTTAATTAGCCTCAATATAATCATCTGTAAGATGGGAATTAAAAACATGACTCACAAATCTTAAAATATTGACTAGGAAAATGAACAGGAAATATATATTATAAAGTATTATACAGATACAAGGAGTTGAAAAACATGTATGTATTATGTTTAATATCTTTATTCATAAGAGTCTACTTATTTTAGAATTTTGTCTGAAAGAAATTTAAAGTAGCCCATTGCATGCATCTGGCAAACAATGATTACTGAGGGTCTATTTTTTGCAAGATACTTTGAGAAGATGAATAGTTCCCAGTGATCGCCTTTGAAGTTTTATAATTTTTTTGAGGATTCACATACACTTAATAAGCTAAATTACAAAAAAAAAGAGATTTAACTAATCCTTAGGTGTCATCACGGAAGAAGTGTTCAGCTGAGTTTGGGGTAGAATATAGATGAGGAGGGACATTTATTGATGAAAAACTGGTGTGAACACAGGAATACTTTGATTTTCCCTGTCTCAGTATTTACTGTTAATAAACATTATTATTAACTTTTGGCTCCTAACTATATGATCCTTTAACATACTGTTTTTGTTCCTAACTATAGCTTTTGGCTCCTATTTAATTGAGGATGCTTGCATGTATGTTCAATTAGACTTGGTCAATGATTTTTTCTTCTCTTTTTCTTCTAGTCTTGCATTGTTTTCATCATATTGCCTTTCTTTAAAATGAACTGGATAGCATCTCATTTTTTTCCATGTTTTGCAGTAGTTTGTATAAAGTGTGAATAATCTGTTATTTGAAGATTTAGTGAAACATGTTATTTGAGGATGGCAGAATTTTGCAATATCATTAATTTTTCTTTTGTGATAATTCCTCTATTCAAATTTTCTACTTCTTCTTTGGTCTATTTTGCCCAAATGTATTTCTTAAAAATTATCTGGATTTCTAGTTTTTCAAATTTATTGTTAGCATGCTGCAATAATGCTGTATAATAAACCACTCCAAACTTAGTGATATAAGGCAACATTTAATCCAGCTCACACATCTGTAAGACAGTTGGACACTGGCTGATCTCTGGGCTCAGCTGGGCTTGGCTCCATATCTGAGGGTATGTCTCATAACCTTCTTGGACCAACTGGCTACCCAAGATATGTTGTTCTCATGGTGATGGCAAAAGTACAAGTTCGATAAGTGGAAATAGGTGATGCCTCTTAAGGCCCAGATTCAGAACTGGAACACTCTCAGTTCTTGCTCATCAACCTAAGTAAGTCACATGGTCCAGCCCTGTATCAAGAATGGAGGTGGATATACTCTACTTTTCCAGGAGGAACTGCAAATTTACGTCACAAAGTTTACTGGTTTAGGAAGGGGTGAAGAATTGAGAACAATTATACAATCCACCATAAATTGTGTTAAAATGTATATTCCTCTTTTTTGGGGGGGGGCTCCCGTTGCTGTCTCCTCTTTGGTAAATCACACCCAAGAGTTTTCTACATTATTAGATTCCTTAAATAACTGACTTTTGATTTGATTAATGAATTCAAATTAATTTTTTGGTTTGTTTTACCTCTGTGGTCTATTGCATGGTCAGTTTTCAAAGATATTCTATGTTGAAAAGAATGTGCATTCCTGTTTGCTGAGTGCACAGTAATCTGTGTATTAGATTCTGCTTGCTAATGATGTCAGTCTAGGTTTCTCTATTCTTATTTTCTGCCTAATTGACCTTTTAGTGTCTGTGAGAGTTGTGTAAAAACTGCCAGCAGGCTGTACTAGTCCATTCCTCCTTGTAGTTCTATCAGTTTTGTTTCATAAAGTCTGAGACTGTACTGTTCCTGCATAAAAGTTAATGACTACTATGCATTCTTGGTAATCTGGGGTATTTTTTTCCAATGTGAAATAGCATACTTTAGACCTTTTATCTTGGGAGATAAGTGAGAACATAAGCTGGTTTTTACTCAGAGGCACTAACTTGTGCTCTTGGGTATCCATACTGAAAGCTGTGCAGGGTATGGAGGACTAAGAGATGCCAAACAATGGCCTAGAGAATCAAGTGGAAGAAACCTTTCAAACCACATAGAAAAAAAAAAAGGAGCGTGAAAAAAAGGAGAGAGACACACACACAAATTCATGAAGGAAAATATTAGAGAATTAGAGCATAAATCCAAGGGATGTAATATGCAAACAAACATTCCAGAAATAAAAGAAGGAACAGGTTATAATTAAAGAAATAATAGAAGAATTTTTCCCAGGGCTGAAGGAAGACCTCGACAAGATCCAGGAAGGACTGATTTAACACATATATACACTATGGAGAACAGTATGGAGGTTCCTTAAAAAACTAAAAATAGAGCTACCATATGATCCAGCAATCACACTCCTGGGCATATATACGGAAAAGACAAAAACCTCTAATTCTAAAAGATACATGAACCCCAATGTTCATAGCAGCACTATTTAAAATAGCCCAGACATGGAAGCAACCTAAATGTCCATTGACAGATGAATGGATAAAGAAGATGTGATATATACATATAGATATATATAGATATAGATATAAAATGGAATATTACCGTTATAAAAAAGAATGAAATAATGCCATTTGCAGCAACATGGATGGACCTAGAGATTATCATACTAAATGAAGTAAGCCAAAGAAAGACAAATAGCATATGATATCATGTATATGTGGAATGTAAAAAAATGATACAAATGAACTTATTTACAAAACAGAAAGAGACTCACAGATATAGAAAACAAATTAATGGTTACCAAAGGGTAAGAGTGGGGTAGGGATAAATTAGGAATTTGGGATTAACAGTTACACACTACTATATATAAAATAAACAACAAGGACCTACTGTAGAGCACAGGAAATTATATTCAATATCTTGTAATAACCTATAACAGAAAAGAATTTGAAAAAGAATATATAAATATCAATACCTATATATGTGTGTATATATATATATAGCTGAATCACTTTGCTGTACACCTGAGCCATTGTAAATCAACTACACTTCAATAAAAAATTAATAAAAATAAAATATATATACACACACACACACACACACATATATGTATGTATACACACACTTCATGGTACATTCTAAACATTCCTAAACTCCAAGGAAAAAGGGAAAACCTTATAAGCATTCAGAAAGGAGAAACGAGTTGCCTACTGATAAGATTGGCAATGAACAGCTCATCTGCAATGTTAGAAGACAGATCGGCATCCAAAGACCGGTGAGAGAAAAGTCCTGTAGCCCAACTATCCCATGCCAAACATATCAATAGATTTGTGGCCATGCAAGGATTCAGAAAATATATCTGATTTAAGGAAAGACTCAAGGAAAGATTCCCAACAATAAATGAATGTGAATAGAATAGTTAAAATACAGGCCTATGAAGAAGAGAGGAAGAGAGTAGTAAGCAATGTACTTTGCAATGTAACTGAATTTAAATTTAAATGACTAATGATAAACTGGGGATACAAAAAATAAGTAAAAATAGGGAACACTGAAATAGAAGAGATGTAATACCAGATATATTCTAATAATAGTCATGAACTAAAAGCAGTAAAGATGATCAGCAATTCTTAGGAGCAGGTGGTCGGGATAGGAAAGAAGTAAAAACATTTCAATGGGGATCAGAGGAGGCTAGCTGAAGAGCAGGGATGACAAATTATTCTAAAGATCTTGTCTTCTTGGGGAGGGGTAGTGAGGAAACTGAGCATCCTAGTGGGAGAAACATTGGGTATCATATAATAAACAGGTTTTCAAATAAGAGAAGTAGATGTCTAATTGTAAGTGATGAAACTTGAAAAGTATGGTGGAACTTACAAATTAATAAGGGGAAAAAACAGTAAACAACCAA
Organism: Mesoplodon bidens; assembly: GCF_964165515.1. Classification (NCBI taxonomy): domain Eukaryota; kingdom Metazoa; phylum Chordata; class Mammalia; order Artiodactyla; family Ziphiidae; genus Mesoplodon; species Mesoplodon bidens. The sequence continues at coordinate 54,392,054 of NC_138166.1, forward strand.
ATAAAAAACAAATAATAAAGTACCATGGAAGGAATATCAAGAATATTGGTTAGGAAATAATACTCCTATGAATACCCTCATGAAAAGATATAGATTCACTTGAAACAAAACCCAGCTACAGGCTGTTAAAAAAAAAAAAGGAAAAAGTATAAAGAAAGGCTGATAATGAAAGGAGGGGCAAAAAGATACCAGGAAAACATAAATATAAGCAAAACCAGGATGGAAGAAAAGATTAACTTAAAGTTAAAAGTGACATAGTAGTAGGTCATATGTATGGCTGGAGATGGAGATGCAGATGCAGATGCAGATGCAGATGCAGATGGAGGTAGAGAAGCTCTTACAAATTGTAAGAACAAAATTTCCAGTAGAAAAACTGTCAAAGGATATAAGTAGAAATTTCCAAAAAAAAGAAGGCAAATGTAAATAGCCCGATATACAAACAGTACATTACAACTCTTTAATACAAACATTAAACAATGTTCAAATTCTACTAGTCAGGGAAACACAAATTAAACTATCAATGAGACATGAATTTATTCCCATCAGATTGGCAAAAATTAGAACAATAACGCTTATTTCTGTCAGGAATATATGGAAAGAGGTATTTTTTTTTAACAATGTGAGTAGAAATGTGAACCACTGCAGATTTTCTAGAAAGCTGTCTGGCAAGTGTATTAACATCTGAAGTATCTTCTGATATGGGAATGTCTCCCATAGTAAGGAGAGCACTAGAAGGTAAGGATACACGTACACAGGTGTTTATTGCAGCACCACGTTAAGAAAGTTAATAGAAGAATGGTGTATAAAATACTGTATATCCACACCATGGAATATTATACAGTTATTTTAAAGTACAAATTAGAGCTGTACTCATTTTCCTGGAGATTTTTCCAGATAGTACTGTTAACTGAAAAAGGCAAAAGACAGAAAAGTATATAAAATGCCTCCCATTAAAACACACGCGCATTCAATCTTATAAACGTGCAAAAAATACAATTGTGTGATATGATTATATGAACATGGAATCATTAGAAATAACAAAGAAGCAAATAAAAAAGAACTCCAGAGAGATAGATGGACACAGCCCACAGTGGCAGCTTCCTGGAACCTATAGGAGAGAAGCACCCAGAATCATCACTCAGGTCATTTGCAATGTTAAAAAAGTGAGTGCAGGGTAGTGGGGCAGGTTAACGGGGCGGGGGGGGGGATGGGGGGGATGGAGGAGATTCCCAAAAAAGGGGAAACTCGAGGAGCAATTCCTCAGAGTCTCAAGTCCTGTGTAGAAATAGCAGAATCGACTTGTTTTTGCTTTACAACAGCAACAAAGAATAAGATTATGGGTCTCAAATTTGTGAGCTGTGAGGGTACTTACGTCTAGGGCAGTGGTTCTTACCCTGGGTGATTCTGCCCCCTAGACACATTTGGAGACATTTTCTATTGTGACCACTGAGGGTGGGAAGTGTTGCCGGAATCGGGTGGGTACAGGCCACGGATGCTGTAAACACCCTACAATGCACGTGGCAGTCCCCCACCACAAAGAATTATCTAGCCTAAAATGTCAGTAGTTCGGAGGCTGAGAAACCTTGTTAGGGTAAACAACCATCCTGGTTTGCCCACGTCTGAGGAGTTTCTCGGAACTGAGGACTTTCAGCCCCAAAGCCAGCGAAGTCCTGAGTTATTGTGAATAAAAATGATTGGCAAAAAAAAAAAAAAAAAATGTGACTGTGTACAGAGCACTTCTGGGCGCTCAAGATGCTGATCTAACTTGGACTCCTATCTCTATCTCTACTCCTATCTCTATCTCTACAGATGGTTTCACAGCTCCTTTAAGTTACTTTGGAGCTGCAAATATAAAAAAATAGAGTTTACACCACGGAGAGAAATTTTCTTCTCAGATAAGAGCTGAAATTAGGACAATGCCTCCTAATTTTTTTTTTTTTTGGCAGTACGCGGGCCTCTCACTGTTTTGGCCTCTCCCGTTGCGGAGCACAGGCTCCGGACACGCAGGCTCAGCGGCCATGGTTCATGGGCCCAGCCGCTCCACGGCATGTGGGATCTTCCCGGACCGGGGCACGAACCCGTGTCTCCTGCATTGGCAGGCGGACTCTCAACCACTGCGCCACCAGGGAAGCCCCCTCCTAATTTTTTTTTTAACTTAGTAAATGGGCTTAAAGGCTAACCTATAAAGAAGTATGTGTTTGTCAAAATCAAAATTGTATATTTAAAAACTGGGGTTTTACTGTATGTAAATAAACCTCAATAAACCTGACTTTAGAAAAAGAAAGTCTTCTCTATATTTTTCAAATAAGTAATCCTAACGTATAGGTTAGTTGCTAGGTCTTTTTTTTTAATAGATACATAGTTTAGATAACTTAAAGAATAAAATCATGCTTAAGAAATAGTCTCTTTTTTTCAGGGAAGATGTTTCTGTGCTACAAGTAACATGAAACACTGACAAAGCTACATTAAGTAATAAGGAAATCTCTTGATCAGAAGTCTGGCAACTTTAGGTGCAGTAAGTCAGTGGTCTGGCTCTGCGCCCTGAGAGTCTGTTGGTGCATGTATGTCAGACTAGCAGTGAAACACATGTAACAATTCCAGACAACCATTTCTTCTTCAATCACTTTTCTTAAGAGCAAGCAAACATGTCCTAGACGCCCCCCACATGACTTCCCTTCCAGTCTTACTGGCCAGAATTAGATCATATGCTCATTCTTTTTTCTTATTGTGGTTAAAAAAATAAACACATAAATTTACCATCTAAACAATCTTTAAGCGTACCATACAATACTGGTAGCCATGTGCACAGCGTTGTACTACAACTTTTCCTCTCACATGACTGAAACTCTGTACCAGTGAACAACTCCTCATCTCCCCTCCCCCACTCCTGGCAACCACCATGCCACTTTCTGTTTCAATGAGTTTGATTACTTATTTCATATAAGTGGAATCACACAGTATTTGTCTTTTTGTGACTGACTTAATTCACTTAGTACAATGTCCTCAAGGTTCATCCCTATTGCAGTATATGACAGGTTTTCCTTCTTTTTTAAGGCTAGATAATATATTTCATTGTATGTATATGTTACATTTTTAAAAATCGGTTCATCTGTAGGTGGACATTTGGGTTGCTTCCATATCTTGGCTGTTGTGAATAATATTGTATGAAGATGGGTATGCAAATATCTCTTGGAGATTCTGTTTTCAATTTTTTTGGATATATACCCAGAAATGAGATGACTGAATAATATGGTAATTTTAATTTTAACTTTTTTTGAGGTATCTCCACACTGTTTTCCATAGTGGCTGCACCATTTTACAATACTGTCAACAGTACACAAGTGTTCTAATTTCTCCACATCATGGCTAACACTTGCTATGTTCTGTGTTTTTTTTGATAATGGTCATCTTAATGGGTGTGAGGTGGTATCTCACTGCGGGTTTGATTTTCATTTCCCTGATGATTAATGGTGTAGAGCATCTTTTCATGTATCTGTTGGTCATTTGTATATCTTTTTTGGAGAAATATCTGGTCAAGTCCTCAGCCCAATTTTTAATTGTGTCATTTGTTTTTTTGTAATTGAGTTGTAAGAGTTCTTTATATATCCTGGATCTTAAACCAACCAACACCAGGGTGTAATGGTTGTTGGGAAATCTATCAACACAGGACTCATCTGCCTAACTTTTGTATTACATCTCAATGACAGGAGAGTTTATTAAAGATATTATGGAAGATTTTATTTAAATAGATGCATGTAGACAGCCAAGGTATAAGTGAGAGGAAATTGGATAGAGCCTCAGGGGACCTAGGTTCCTTTTAGGACTCAGAAACTGCTAACAGTGTGACCTTGTTAAATCACTTTACCTTTTAAAACTATATGTAAACCAAAGGGTGGTTTCATAATTCCAAATTGTGACATCAAATTGCTGGATAGGTAGGCGTGGGCAGGTATGGATATGTGTACATTTAGGTTTGTAACTGAGAGTAATATGTATGGGCAAGGGTGTGTGTGTGTAGATGTAGGACTATAGGTAAGAGTGGGTATCGGTTGGTAAGGTAGGTGTGTGTGTGTGTGTGTGTGTGTGTGTGTGTAGGATTATAAGTGAGAGAGTGGTAGATCAAAGTGCAGAGTAGGCAAAGGACAGGATGAATCTCAAACATGTCTCCATTTCACTGATTTATATTTAATTGTGTAGGATATAAACGCATTACTAAAGATGTTGCAAATATTTTTTCTAGTTTGTATGTGCCTTTTATTTTGTTCATGGTAGGGTTTTTTATTTATTTTATTTTTTTATTTTTTATTTATTTTATTTATTTTTTTTTTGCGGTATGCGGGCCTCTCACTGTTGTGGCCTCTCCCGTTGTGGAGCACAGGCTCCGGACACGCAGGCCCAGTGGCCATGGCTCACGGGCCCAGCCGCTCCGCGGCATATGGGATCCTCCCGGACCGGGGCACGAACCCGTATCCCCTGCATCGGCAGGCGGACTCTCAACCACTGCGCCACCAGGGAGGCCCAAGGTAGGGTTTTTTAATGTTACAAAGTTTGTTTTCTATTTTTTTTAATTAATAGGTCACTTCTTTCCTTTTAGTGTTCACTAAAAAATACGACAATTTACATATAAGGAAAATTAAAGAAAAAATGCCCATAAACTCAGCACCTAAGGATAACCACCTTAACAACTCAGTCTACAATCCAGTACTACAGAGGGAGAGATGTGCAATGACATCACTGTACATCACTGCACACCTCTGTATAATAGACCTAAATGTTTCCATATCCTATTGATGATAGTATAAATTGGCTATAAACTTCCTGTCAGGCAATCTGTAATAACTATCAATAATTTCAAAAACCTGCCACAAAGTACATGAAAAGATTCAACATCACTAATTATTAGAGAAATGCAAATCAAAACCACAATGAGTTATCACCTCACACCAGTCACAATGGCCACTATCAAAAAGTCTACAAACAATAAATGCTGGAGAGGGTATGGAGAAAAGGGAACTCTCCTACACTGTTGGTGGGAATGTAAACTGGTACAAGCCACTATGGAGAACAGTACGGAGGTTCCTTAAAAAACCAAAAATAGAGCTACCATATGATCCAACAATCCCACTCCTGTGCATATATGCAGAGAAAACTATAATTTGAAAAAATACATGCACCCCAATGTTCATTGCAGCACTATTTACAGTAGCCAAGATAGGGAAGCAACCTAAATGTCCATCGACAGATGAATGGACAAAGAAGATGCAGTACGTACATACAGTGGAATATTAGTCATAAAAAAGAATGAAATAATGCCATTTGCAGCAACATGGATGGACCTAGACATTATCATATTAAGTGAAGTAAGTCAGAAAGACAAATATCATATGATATCACTTATATGTGGAATCTAAAAAAAATGATACTAATGAACTTATTTACAAAACAGAAATAGACTCACAGATTTAGAAAAAACTTATGGCTACCAAAGGGGAAAGGTGGGGGAGAGGGATAAATTAGGAGGTTGGGATTCACATATACACACTACTATATATAAACTAGATAATCAACAAGGACCTACTGTATAGCATAGGGAACTCCACTCAATATTCTGTAATAACCTATATGGGAAAAGGATCTGAAAAAGATTCAGAAATATGTATATGTATAACTGAATCACTTTGCTGTACACCTGAAACTAACACAACATTGTAAATCAACTATACTCCAATATAAAATTAAAATTATACATTTCTTGGGGCTTCCCTGGTGGCGCAGTGGTTGAGAGTCCACCTGCCGATGCAGGGGACGCGGGTTCGTGCCCCGTCTGGGAAGATCCCACATGCCGCGGAGCGGCTGGGCCCGTGAGCCATGGCCACTGAGCCTGCGCGTCCTGAGCCTGTGCTCTGCAATGGGAGAGGCCACAACAGTGAGAGGCCCACGTACCACGAAAAAAAAAAAATTATACACTTCTTAAATAAATACAGTTCAATAAAATTAAAATTTTAGTTCCTCATTTCACATGCTCAATAGCCACATGTGATTATTGAATATGGTGTTGTATGACACAGATATAGAATATTTCCAGCATGGCAAAAAGTTCTTTTGAACAGCGGTGGTTCCAATTCATTATTACCCACAATGTGCCAGGAACTGGTTAAATACTTTACACGCGAGCACTAAAACAGCAGTGATGGAAGTTTTACTATTCCTTTAAAATACTATAGTTACACGATTAAGTGGGCTTTTACTCTGGGCAGTTAGAGAAAAGGGGTGTCTTTTATTCCCAAGTGAAGATTCTAGTCTTCAAATTCTTTCCCATCCATCTTAAGAAAATAGAAATAATACTTCTTAGTTATATATGTTGTTATAAACAATCATTTCCACATATTTGGAGATCTGAGTTCTCTCTAAGGCAGAGGTTTTTAAATCATGAAGTGACACACTCAGATTAGAGTTAAAAGAAAGCTGAGACCTTAATCTGGCAAAGGTTACTGCTCATTTCTTCCTGATATGTTAGACCTGTGAGCAATTCAACTGCAGGAAATGGTGAAAGAACGGCAGTTACTTTAGATATCTAGACTATTTCTTTCACCACTTCTCTGAGTGAGAAAGTTCTGGATGCCACACACAGTACTTTATGTTAACTTTTCTCCAGGGGCATAGAGTGTTTACGTTGTCTTTTTTCTTCAAAGTATGAATACAGACGGATAGGGGAAGGTACACCACAAAAAATCAAGACCCTCTCTGAGAGGTATATTCAGATAATGCCACAACTTTAATTGGAAGAGTCAAATATTTACATCAGGCTAGGCCAGCCCTTCAACAGCTTGAGCCATGTACCTCCTCCCAGGCTTGGTTTCTTCATCTGTAAAACAACATGGTTGGGGAAGTTGATCACAAAGTCTTCTGTGATTCCAATGACTTTGCAAAATGACTATGATCCATAGCCTATCTAGAAACTTCCTATAATCAGCCATCAAAAAGAATGAAATAATGCCACTGGCAACAATGTGGATGAACCTAGAGATTATCATATTCAGTGAAGTAAGTCAGAGAAGGACAAATGTCGTATGATATCACTTATATGTGGAATCTAAAATATGATAAAATGAACTTATTTACAAAACAGAAACAGACACACAGATATAGAAAACAAACTTACGTTACCAAAGGGGAAAGGGGGGGACATATTAGGAGTATGGGATTAGCAGATACAAACTACTATATGTAAAACAGATAAACAACAAGGTCCTACTGTATAGCACAGGGAACTATATTCAATATCTTGTAATAAACCATAATGGAAAAGAATATATATAGCTGAATCACTTTGCTGTACACTGGAAACTAACACCACATTGTAAATCAACTATACTTTAATTCAAAAAATAATAAATAAATATAAACCTCCCATAGCTCTCTCCCTGACCCACGCTGCTGCCAGGACCCTCAATCATTGTGGTACGGCTGCGTAACTCTCACAGTCTTTTGCTAGGACTTAGTAAATTGTTAGGACAAATAACACAGTATTCCAGCTCCCCAGACTGTCCATACCAGTTAGGAATCCCTCTTCTAACTATATAGCTCGGGTGCTCTGTTACTGAGTTTCTTTAAATGACGTGAGGATTATTAGTGTCCATATCTAGGATTCTGTGATTTGAAGCCATAGGGATAAGATAAGAATGAGTTCTTATTCCACTGGGGTTTTTATTTGGTTCAAAATTAAAACAGACACAAAGAGTGGATTCTCTCGCTCTGAACTATTTCTTTGATGATTTGTGTTCTTGCCCAAGGCTGATTCTTATAAATTTTGGAGGGTTTTTCTACCCCTAAGATTCTTCTCTGGCAGCCCCTCTTCTGCCCAAATTCCTCAGGAAGCGGCACAATGATGAGGAAAATGTAAGCTTGGTTTAGCATCTTTGTAGTTTGTTTACATTTTAAACACCCATGCTTTAGAGTTGGATAAATCAGTTGGGCTCAAGACCTGGTCTGTAACCTTGGGGAAGTTACCTATACCTCAATTTCCTCATCTATAAAATGTGGATAATTGCATCTCTTTTCCAAGGTGATGTTCTTGAAGTGCAACCATAGGGAAGTACCTAAGCCAACACTTGGCACAAACCAAGAACTTAGTAAAGCTGCTCTTTTCTCTCACTCTCCACTTTCACCCCTTCCATTGGAATGAATATCAAAACCATAAAAGTAAATTGTCTGTATTCACCTCTATCCTTGTAGAGTTCTTACTGAATCTTTATTTTTTCCTGATTTTTTTTTTAGGCTTGGCAATACTCAGCCATAAATAAAGAATCCACGTTACATGAATAACATTTAAAAGCTAGCTTTGCATCCAGCTTTGTCATGGTGCACGCCCCTGGCTGCTACTACAAAGGGCAAGACTGAGACCAATGAGTCACAGTTTTCCTTCTGACCATCTTACTGGAAGCCACTCTATACATAGGATCCTACCCCAGGGAGGTCAGCATTTCTCAGGGTAACTCAGCCACCAGTACCTATAAGCTTTATCTGAAACCAATAATCATTTGCTAACATGCTATTCTCCCAGAGTCATAAACCAGAATCCTGGAGGGGTTTGCAACAGTGTTTGCGGTTTGCAACAATGGTTGGCAAACTACTACACAAGGAACAAATCTGGCCCACTTCCTGCTTTTATACACCTGGGACCTAAATGATACATACTTTTTTTTAATAATTGAAAAAATAAAATAAAGAGTAATATTTCATGACATATGAAAATTGTATGAAATGCAAATTCTGGTGTCCATAAATAAAGTTGTACTGGAACAAAGCCACAGCCATTCATTTGTGTATTGTCTATGGATGCTTGCATGGTACAGGGGCAGAACTGAGTAGTTGCTACAGAGACTGTACGTCCCACAAAACCTAATTTATTTACTATCTGGCCCTTTACAAAGTTTGCTGCCCCCTGATGTGGGGCACAGACTCCAGGAGCCAGACAGCCTGGTAGCATAATTTAGCTCTGGGCAAGTTCTCTCACCTCCTCTGTACCCTCAACTGGATATAGAGGATGATAAAAGCATCCATCTCATGGGGTTTTATGAGAATTAAGCAAATATATAAAGCGCTTAGAAGAGGGTCTGGCACATATTAAGTACTATATATGTGTCTGTTACTATTAGTTGCCACAAATTTTTTCATAAACTAAAGCAGCAGCAGCTTACCAATTTGTTAGCAATAATTGTGAGAATTTCATTTGTAGCACTCCATTAAATTCAATTCTTTAGCAGCGGGGCAGTAGGAAGGTGTTAAAGACAACTGAAATGACAATGAACATAGATGCTTATCCATAAAACTAGTTCTGCATTCTTACAAATATTTTTTATGCTATATACTTCTTTCAAACTTGAGTCTTGGAGGAGCTTACACTCAACTTTGAATTCAGCACTCACCTCTATTCCTTACAGTTGGAAGAAACAGACTTCAAAACAGAGGCTAAGGAACAGAATAGAGAGCCCAGAAATAAATCCATGCATATACAGTCAACTGATCTTGGACAAGAATGCCAAAATTACACAATAGAGAAAGGATGGCCTCTTCAACAAATGGTGCTGGGAAAACTGGATATCCACATGCAAAAGAATGAAATTGGACCCCTATCTTACACCATACACAAAACTCAAGTCAAAATGGATTAAAGACTTAAATGTAAGACCTAAAACTGTAAAACTTCTAGAAGAAAACTTAGGGGGAAAGCTTTGTCACATCGGTCTTGGCAATGATTTCATGGCTATGACACCAAAAGCACAAGCAACAAAAACAAAATAAATAAGTAGGACTACATCAGACTAAAAAGCTTCTGCACAGCAAAAGAAACAACAGAATGAAAAGGCAACCCATGGAATGGCAGGAAATATTCGCAAACCATATATCTGACAAGGAGTTCGTCTCTAAAATACATAAGGAACTCTCACAACTCAATGGTAAAAAAAAAAAAAAAAAAAAAACACCTAATAACCCAATTTAAAAATGTGCTAAAAACTTAAATAGACATTTTTACAAAAGAGACAAACAAATGAACAGCAGGTATATGGGAAAATGTTCAATGTCAATAATTATCAGGGAAATGCAAATCAAAACCACAATGAGATATCACCTCATACCTGTCAGGGTGTCTATTATCAAAACAAAAACAATAGACAATAAGCGTTGGCAAGTATTTGGAGAAATTGGAACTCCTGCACATTATTGGTGGGAATTAGAAATGGTGAGGCTGCTATGAAAACAGTATGGAAGTTCCTCAGAAAATTAAAACTACCATATGATCTAGCAACCCCACTTCTGGGTATATATTCAAAATAATTAAAAACAGGATTTCAAAGAGATTTTACACCCATGTTCACGGCAACATTATTCACAGTAAGCAAGATGTGGCAGCAGCCCAAATGTCCATCTATGCATGAATGGATTTTTAAAACGTAGTATGTACATACAATACATTGTTATCCAGCCTTAAAAAAGAAGGAAATCCTATAATATTTTACATGATTGAACTTCAAGGACATTATGCTAAGTGAAACAAGTCAATCACAAGAAGACAAATATTGCATGATTCTACTTACATGAGGCATCTACAGTAGTCAAACTCATAGAAACAAAGTAGAATCGTGGTTGCCAGGGGCTGAGAGGAGGAAATGGGGAGTTGTTCACTGGTATAGATTTTTAGTCATGTGAGAGGAAACGTTCTGGAGATCTTCTGTACAACACTGCATGCTTTTAACAATAGTGCATGGTACACTTAAAAATTTGTTAGGCTGGTAGATCTCATGTTGTGCTCTTACCACAATAAAAAATAGTAGGGAGAAAAAAAACCAAAAACTCTACATAGGCCAAAGGACTCATATGTCTAATCTACGTTGATGATGGCTGTGGCATTTGAAAACAGTAGTCAACTTCCTGAATCAAACACAAAGCAAGTAATATATAGTTTACTTGATATAAGACAACAGGGACTATTAGAATTTTCTCACAATTCAGGACTTTGGCTTTTAGCATTTGGGTATCCAAAAAGAGGACTTGAGAGGGAAGTTTATACATAAGAGGAAAACAATGACCCTAGTGAGAACACAGACCAGGAACTCAGTATGGAGGAACCCGGTCCACCACTCCACCACGGTGAACAAGCACAGAACCTCGCACAGCGGGTGCTCCAATATTTGTTAAATGTTCATGACTCATTCAATTTTTCTGTGCAACCTCCATAGCAAATACTGCGAACCTTGCTCGTTATTGCATTTCTTAAAACGTTAAAATTCAGAAAAACATTCTGCGTGATTCAAATTACCTGAAACAAAACCAAGCAAAAATCTCACATCTGAATTGCTTCAAACTGTTTAGGTGAAAAAGAAAACTGTGTGAAGTAAAGAAAACTGTTTCCTGAATCAACTGAGTGAAGTTCCAAGTTCCAGCTCTCTCACCCTCCTGAATATTTACCAGCACACTCTCAGCTTGCGCTAAACTTTTCTTGCATAAAAAGCAGCTGAGTAATTTTGGAGAATGGGACTGTTTTGCCTAAATCATCCAGATAATTCAAACAACTCAATTTCTATTAACAATCTGGGCGAGGCTGCCCTGCCCAGTAAATGCTCTCTATACTCCCCAGGCCATGGCCGAGTCACACCCAGCTTAGCCAGGAGATGACAGTGTCCCCTAGGAAGGAAACACGCCGTATTGTTCAGGGGTATGTGCAACCGCCAGCCAACGCTCCCCGCTCTCTGTTCCTCGAGTTTATTCCAGTTTCCCGAGGGCGCTTTCAAATTTTGATTTTTCGACGACGTCTCCTTTCCCCGAAAGCATCTAAGAGCTGCCCTAAAGCCTTCAGCCCCTTCCCCCAATACCGCACTCTGCTTAGAGGCCGTAGGCCTGTCCAGTAAAGTTATTTAAAATAAAAAGCGTAACAGAACATGTCCAAGCAGGAAGAGAAAAAGAATACCCCGGGAACTGGGTTAGTGTCGGAACGTGCCATTCGTTTCGAAGGGAGGAGAGTCCCAGGTGCGAATTGTATCGCGGGTCTGAAGTCACTTACCGGACCTCCGATTCGTCAGGGCCTGAGTACGTAAACACCAAAGGCCGGGCGGAGCGCAGGAGGGGGCGAGGGGCCGGAAGTGGAGCCTGGCAGGGACGGCGGGCCTGAAGCGCGTCCCCCGTGGGCTCCGGTGGTGCGGCCCGAGGCGGCCGCGGCGGGGAGGCGGCAGGCGCAGGGCTGCGGCACAGAGGGCAGCATGGCGTACCCCGGGCACCCTGGCGCCGGCGGCGGCTACTACGCAGGCGGGGTGAGTGCTGCCCGCCCGGGCTCGCGGCCGGGGTGCGACCCCTGGACGCCGGGGTCGCCGAGAGGCCACACGTGGCGACTCCGCCGGGGCGGCTCCCGGGCGCCCCCGCCCTGCCAGCCGCCTCGCCCCGGGCCCCTGCCGACCGGCCTCTGTCTCCAGCGCCCTCTTTCCCTCTGTCCCTTCAACCCCCGGCTGGCTGCGCGGGGCCGGGGCGCGGGTGGTTTTGACCCAAGAAGCCCACCCTGTGACTCCCGGATCCGCGGCGTGAAATAGTGCACACGGGGTGTTGCCTTCCTCTCCGCCTTCCCTGAGAGCAACAGCCATTTTAATCTAGAATGGTCCTGCGGTCCACCTCTCCCTCTCTGAAAGAAAGTGGGAAAAACAGGAAAGTCAGGGAAAGTCCGTTAGAGTCAAAGACCTCCGGGAGGAAGGCCGCCTCGCCCTGCGTCAGGGATGCGCGTCGTCGTGGGAACTGTTTCCAAAAGAGAAAGTTCCCTCGCCTTGACCCACCTCACCCCTCCCGAGGCTACACCTGTCTCAAAACGCTTTAAAAATACCGTAAACGCTAGAAAAATGTAAGTTGCATGCCCAGGTTTCGTTTATCTCAGTAGCCTGCGGGTTAATGGGGATTTGTAAAGTTGCTTCACTTACTCTGATGTCACTGTCAAGACTACTCATTTTGATCCTAGCTGCCGGTTTTTAAATTATAACGGGGTGAGAATGGGAGAAAGGGGAGGAGTGATTGCAGGTAGAGAGTTCCAGGTGGCAAACGACTGACAGCGAAGGCCTGGCAATTGCCTGGCTTTGCATGAGGCATTCAGTGGTGAAAGAATAAAACTTGGTCAGCGGAATGATGCGTTTGTTTCCTATCTTACAGTATGGAGGGGCTCCCGGAGGGCCTGCGTTTCCCGGACAAACTCAGGATCCGCTGTATGGTTACTTTGCTGCTGTAGCTGGACAGGTTAGCTTTTCCCTTTAACATTAAAGGACTGTCAGATTCTACATTTGTATTAACCTTTGTTATAGTGGCACAGAAAAACAGCCTTTCCTCTGGAAAATAATTCCTTTGCTTCTGCACAAGAAAAAAAAAAGAGAAGTTCATAGGCAGTTACTTATTTTTGAATATTCAGAACGAATTAGGACAAAGGGTTACTCGTGTTTATGTTACATTCAGAACTAAACTTGTGATTGAATTAGGGTCAGATTCAACAGAACAGGCTAGTATAAATGTGCTTTGAAGATATGTAAGGTAGAAAGATGTCTTCAGAACTGAATTGTCAGGGTCCATAGTGGTTTCCAGAGAAGAAATACCAGATCTGCTGAACATTAAAACCTTCTTTGTACAATTAAAAGCATGTGGTACTAGTAATTCTGTAGCCAGATTCTAGGGAACACTTTCTTTGGGTAGAGTTTGATTGTTAGTCAGTTACCCCCTTAGGAAATAGGTGTGTATGGTAAAAACCCACCAGCTTCAAAATAAGAAAGGTGGGCTTCCCTGGTGGCGCAGTGGTTGGGAGTATGCCTGCCGATACAGGGGACACAGGTTTGTGCCCCGGTCTGGGAAGATCCCATGTGCCGCAGAGCGGCTGGGCCCGTGAGCCGTGGCCGCTGGGCCTGCACGTCCGGAGCCTGTGCTCCGCAACGGGAGAGGCCACAACAGTGAGAGGCTCACGTACCGCAAAAAAAAAAAAAAAAAAATTAAGAAAGGTACTATATTCTTCTTACTATCAGGAAGTTAATCTTCTGAACAGTTTAGTTCCTCTTTGATGCAGATGCTGTTACCAGGTCAAGTCTTCCATGTCCTTATCAGGTGTTGTGGTCTGTTGACCCAGAGAGAGAATTAAGGTCAGCACCCCAAGACCATTCACTTCTTTACATTCTAAGTCATATGACAGGCGGTAGTGCATCTTGAGGGAGGCCCCTTCCCCAGCTCCCAGGTCAGTGAATGTATATGGTAAATATGCTGTTGATATAACCCAAACATGTCCAGAGGGGGTGTCTGTGCTTATGAATTCACCTTAGCTTTGTTTTGATCAAAAGCTAGAAGTAACACAATCTTAATGTGAAAATGCCTTAGACTGTTATGGAATAACAACCTACAACCACCTTTTAGAATAGCACTCTAAGAAATACCGTTTGAGAAACACTGGAAAATTGAGTCTAAAACTGAAAGAGCTGCCCCTTAAGTATCTGCTTCATCTGTTAGTGATCAGTATCTTTGAAACCACAAGACACGGCAAAGCTCAAGACTCCTTATTCTTAGACTGCCTGTGCCTGCAGCCATGTAAGTGACCCCCCCTGCTTAGTTTTCAGCAGCCCTGGCCTGCAGCAGCATGCCCATCGTTTTTCACATTATTGATCATGCCCCTCGTCTAGAACATATAATAGTCATGGACTTGAGGAATTTTATTTTAAAATCCCTAAAAATAACATGTATCTAGTTCTGACCTAGGTCAGCCGGTGAATAAGCACGGGGAACCTCTGTCTCCCAGGTATAATCGTGATAAAAAAAACCCAGTTCATCACATCATAAGCAAAGGTGATCACAGAGGACGCTTTCTGTGGGAACCAGACTTTTCACTTACTGATGTCATCTGTATACCCTGCTCTCCACACACCCCGACAAAAAAAAAGCTAGAAAGAGTAATAAGACTTTTAATCAACTACATAAATAATTTTATTTTAAAATGCTTGCTTTGGCAGATCCCTAGCTCAGACTGAGAGTAGTTCAAGACAGAAACTAGTTTTCTTCATACATTTAAAAATATCATGTCTCAGTGGAAGAAACTGAATTCACCTCACTGTTTTATTAAAAGAGGAATCTTATACTTGAGAACATTTATGCCAAGTCTAATTCGGGAATTTAGTACTACCAATACCTTTTCATCATTTCATCTAAAGTATAGGTGTAAGCAGCTTTCAGACTTGGTTAATTCTTGTATAATGATTATTTAAAATAAAGCCTGAAATTGAATGCCCACTTTACCTAGGTATTAAGAAATGTATTTTTTGTTTATGGCCCTAATTATACATTTATGGAAGAGGCCATAACAATTTGTCTTTCTTTCTGTACTTAAATTGTTATGGGAAGTAGACTGAGGAAAAAGAATGCCTACTTTTAGCAGGCATTCCTTTAAAAAAAGTCTCATGCATGATAATATTCATTGTCCTTACCATTATTGCTACACTGAATACTGAATGTAAACAAAGAACTAGAAAGTACAAATCATGATTGTGATTCCTTTTCCTATTTTTTTTTTTTAAAGGATGGACAAATAGATGCTGATGAATTGCAGAGATGCCTGACACAGTCGGGCATTGCTGGAGGATACAAACGTAAGTTAGGAGGCCCAAAGTGTCTCTAGAAATACTCCTGTGTTTCATATTTCAGATGTTACTTGTGATTATTATAGCCTTCAAGGAATCTGAGCTTTTCTGATCCAGCAAAGTTAAGAATTTCAAAAGCTGAATTCGGTTGGTTCTTTTGTATTTCAAAATGTTAATTTGAGAACAGTTCTTACTGAATCATTCCACACTACCCACCGATTTAGTGGGTTTCTTGGATATGGGTTCCATGTATCTGGAACCATTCAAACCAATGACAGTCTATATGGCCTCCTCAGAAAATGAGGTAAGGTGCTGAAATGAAATCCACCAGGTCAGGTGTTGTTAATGATAGGACCTAACATTCACTGCTGACTGTTTGCCAAGAGCTTATTCTGTCTCTGAGCCTGGTGGCACTTAGGGCTTTGAGTGGCTGGTCCTGTGCACCTGGCCCCCGAGTGGCCTGTCCTGCATGCCTAGTTCTGAGTAGTTGGTCCTACCCTCCCTTTTCCCCGGTGCCTGGTCCCCAACCCCTAGTCCTCAGGGAGCCAGTTCTGCACTCCTGGTCTCAACTCCTGGCAGCATGAACGCTCACCTTGACATCCCCCAGCTCTTTCCTCTTTCTACATCAGGCTAAGTAAGACGTGCCCTTCCTAATTTCTAAACTCCTTACAGTAGTCCTCCTTCCTGCCACCCCCCAGTTTCCTCACAGCCTGCCCCTGTACTTACACCTGCTTCCTGCCTTTTGACTCTGCATGAGCTGCAGAGAGAGAATTCCTGCCAAGATGCTGCATCCCACACATGCCACATGCTGCTCTTCAAATCATGTCTTGACCATGATAGAGAATAGTGTCTTGGCTAATGTACATGACCTACCAACTTCTCTGCCAGTTGTTAATTGAGACAGAACATCAGATCGAAGCCTCAACTTCCCAGTAAGCTGTGAATTAAAACACTCAAACTAGGGAATTCCCTGGCGGTCCAGTGGTTAGGACTCGGTGCTTTCACTGCAGTGGGCCCGGGCTTGATCCCTGGTTGGGAACTAAGATCCCTTAAGAAAAAAAAAAAACACTCAAACTAGAATTCACACTTGAGGACCCGTAGTGGCCACTTTTGACTGTTTGATACGGCACAGTTACTAGATGGCTCTCTTTTAAACTACTTGCATATCCATTTTTATCATCCTTCAGTATCCAATTAACATTTCCTAGTTGTGGGAATTAATACAAAAGAGGAACCTTTTGCATTTCTGTCATCTACCCTGGTCCTAAACAAAAGAAGCCCTTTTCTAGATTAGGGAATTATTATTTTTTAAACTATTGTAGGCAATACATTTAAACTATTGTAGGCAATACATTTAACCTCAAGCAGTTGGAGCTGGTGAACAAAGAAGGTCTAATAGCAGGGTTTACAGAAGTGAGCCATGTCACAACATAGACTATTACTCTACACCCTTTCAGTAGAAGAGGTGTGGCCGGTTTTCAAATCGAACAAAGTGGGCAGTATATCCTTGGAGAGCAGTGTTTTTAAAAATTTCATTTGAGAAAGCTACATTTACTAATGATCTTAGATCACTGAGTTATAGAAAAGACATATCCTGAATCATCTGGATCATGTGATTGAATTAATTTGCTTGCTGTCATCTGGTTATGGAGGCTGTAATGAACCACAAAACCATCTTGGTTGTGAGATGTCAGAGTGTTGTAATGCAGAAGTTATACAGCCATTGGTCTTTTCAACCCAGCTTCCAAGCCAGAAAGTGCGGACGGGCGCTAGGGGTGGCAGGGGGGATAGAGACACCTATGGCACCTTCTTAACCAGTTTAAGAGGGAGCAGTCATGCCTAGAGGTGGCGCTGATGAGGGAAGTTGCTCTTTTTTCCTTGAGTGTAGTGGTTGTTCCTCTGTGGTAAGGTTGAGAGAAACAACTGCAGGTGGGAATTTCCTGCTAGGTCTGTTACGTTGTGGATTTCCACTAGAAGAAAAGTTGTTTGAGGTATTTTAGCAGAATGAACAGGAGAAAGGAGATAGAGAGTCAAGATAAAATTATAACAAAGATTCTTTTGAAATTATTTAAAATAGGATTAGCATTAGTAAAAGCTCTTTCTGGGGAAAAAAAAATACTATTAACATTGAACAAGAGTTCTCCTCACCCAAACGTATTAGATGTCAGTGTTCTAACTCATTGGAACTGCCCAGAATGGTGACTTTTCTGTTTTGTTCACTGCCTACCTCATTCCCTCCCTTCTCAGTCCTCTCACAAAAGAGGACCAGATTTCTGTTCTCCCTGGCAAAGAGCTCTAACCTTTCACTGTCCTCCTCTAAAAATCCTGAGTAGCTCCATGGTGCCCATATAAAACAAAAGCCAGACAGCCTCCCAGGAATCCAGTCTCTTCAGTGATGCAGCCTCATCTGACGGTAATCTCTCCCACTTCCTTTGCCTGTCCAGACTTCACTGCTTCTCTCTGCTTATGCAGGTCCCTAGCTCTACATGGTTGTCGCCAGATGTCCCAAATCTTTTCTGTTGTTCAAAACTTGGCTTAAATGCTGCTGCTTCTATGAAGTCTTTCTTACCAAGAAGGAGCCTCTCCTCAACATCTGGTAGTTTTTGGTGCCTCCATTATGGCTTACCATCCTCTACCTTGTGCACATGACTTATCTTTAACTTTAGACTGTCAGCTGGGCCAGGTTCCAGTGTCACGTTTGTATCTCCAATGTCCCTGGTACCCTGAGCCCTGCACATAATGAATATTTAATAGGCATTTGATGAATTAATGAGTATAGAAGACTCCCTAAAATGGAAAAATCATATACCCATATTTGAATTCTGACTTAAGAAAGATTGATATTTACCTAAGGGATTATACATTACTTTTAAGTATCAGTGAAAATCAGAAGAGTCCGTTTAAAAACCATATCCTCCTTAGGCTCTTTGAGAGGGGTATACAGCTTCCTGCATAGGGATGAGAATTCAGTCTCACGTGTTCATTCATTTGGCCAACCAACACATTTCTAATGGACACCTACCACGTGGTAGGTGCTGGGGTCTGCAAGCGCCAACAGTGCCTCGGGAACACGGTGAAAAGCGCTGGGGTAGGTAAAGGGTTTACCTTTTACTGTAAGCTGTGGGGTCACATCAGAGGGGCCAGTAACCCAGACAGAGGTCAGGAAAGTTTTCCTTGCAGAATCGATACCTCAACTGAGGAGAAATGAAAGTTGAGCAGAAATGATGCAGACCAAGAAGTGAGTGAGGTAGGGAAGCTGTGTTCCAGGCAGACAGAACAGTGTGTACCCAGAGATGAGAGGGAGGATGGTTCAATCAAGAAACTGAGAGAAATTGACCAGAGGTAGCTTATGGGGTTGAATGAACAGTAGGAAAGGAGCTGAACTGAGAAAATATGTGTATGACCTTATATGCCAATTAAGGTGTTTGGACTTTATCCTGAGTGCAGTGGAACACCTCCACTGAGTCTTAAGTAGAAGAGCACCTATTTCCCTGGCTGTATGAGAAAGACCAAATTGAGGAGTATGGGTGTGGGGAATGTGGGGAGTCAGGGATACCAGTTAGGTGGCCCTTGGAGTCAAACAGATGAGAGAAGTGCTGACTACACTGGGGATAGGACAGTGGGACTGGAGTTGGATGGATCCTAAGGCTGTTCGGAAGGTGATCAAAGGTCAAGGGAGAGGGAATTGTGGACTTTCTCAGGTTTCTGGCTCAGGGGGCTGAGTGGGTAATGGTGTCATTCATAGACCTGGGAGACAGGGACTGGCTGCTTCCTGGCCGCCAAAAGCCTCGCTTTACATCCAGACACAGTTGGCCCTGTCCTGTGGTGTCAGGCCCTCTGGAGCAGTAGTCCTTACACTGCAGCAGCTGCAGCATCACCTGGAAGGTTTGCTAAAACCAGATCGCGGGCCCTGCTCTAGCATTTCTCTTTAGGATCTGGGGTGAGACCTGAGAATTTGCATCTCTAAACAGGTTGGGCCTGCTGGTTCAGGTTGAGCTTTAATATGAATATATATCCCCTGGGGATCTCGTTAAAAGCGCAGATTCTGATTTTGTTGGTTTATGTTAAGGGCTGAGATGCTGCAGTTCTAAAAGCTCCCAGGTGAGGAAAAACAAAGAGTTAATTACAAGGGAACACCCATAAGGCTATCTGCTGATTTCTCTACAGAAGCTTTGCAGGCTGGAAGGGAGTGGCATGATACATTCAGTCTTGAAAGGGAAAAACCTGCAAACTAGGATACTCTACCCAGCAAGATGATTATTTAGAGTAGGAGAGAGAAAGGATTTCTCAGACAGGCAAAAACTAAAAGAATACAGCAATACAAAACATATCCTAAAAGATATATTGAAAGGTCTACTCTAAAAAGAAAAGAAGCAAGAATCTATAGGAAAGAGAAAAGCACAATTGGAAAGTAAATCATTTAAATAAGCCAGTATCCAGATTAAAAAAAAAATCCAAAATATATTTTAAAGTGATGATAACTACAAAGAACAGCAAAAGGATAAACATGAAGATGTAAAAGAGGACATCAAAATCATAAAATGTGGGGGAGGACAGTAAGAAAATGTGTTCTTTTTTTTCAGAATGTATTTGAGCCTGTATGACTATCAGTCTAAAGAAACTAGATATAGTAGTGGGTTAACATACTTGAAAAACAGGGTAACCACAAATCAGAAACATACAGTAGATTCACAAAAACCAAAAAGAACTGAACACAAGCGTTAATACAAAAGAAAACCATCTGTTACAAGGCCTGCACTTGCCCAGTTTTAAGACAGAAGAAAGAGCCCGGAGTCAGCAACAGAGACATCAGTGGTTTAATGGATGGGGGAGCTTATACATCTGAAGCAAGGTCCTGGAGCAACACCCCACCGTGTGCAGCAGAAGGTGGGCAGGACACTCCAGAGGGGAAGGGGAGACTGCCAGTTATAAGGCGGGGTTACCTCAGGTGGGCTCATTCGTTACCAGGGAAGCCAGCAGAGGGGCACTCACTGCCCCTTTGATAAGAACAGTCACCAGCTGGGGCCCAGGGCAAGTACTTAGGAAGGTCAGTCCTGTGCGTAGGGTATAGGTGACGCAGGCCCTGGTCGGGCAGAGAATGTACAGAGAGCAAGAGAAGAGCCATCTTGAGTGGCCTGACCATACACCATCAAACCACAAAAAGAAAAACGAAAAGAAAAAAACAAGAAACAAAAGCTCCCAGGTGATATTAATAACAGCTAGTCCAGGAATCACACTTGGAGTAGAAGAGTGGTCTCAATCTTGACTACTCACTACAATCATCTGAGAAGCTTTAAAAACAAAACAAAACAAAACAAAACTAATGCCTGAGTCCCATAGTCAGATTCTGATTTAATTGTTCTGTGGTGGTGGTGACTATACTTAACAAAAGTTGTTGAGAGTACATCTTAAAACTTCTCACCACACACACAAAAGGTAGCTATGTGAGGTGATGGATGTGTTAATTAACCTTATTATGGTAATCATTTTGCAGTATATACATATAGAAAATCATTACAATGTATACCTTAAACTTACACAATGTTATATGTCAATAATATCTCAATAAAGCTGAAAAAATAATATTTGTTCTGTGGTGCAGCCCAGGTGTCAGGATCTTTTAAAGCCTCTGGGTGATTCTGATAAGCACCCAGGTTTGAGAACCTCTGGTCTCCACTAGAGAGACTTCATACTTCCACAGAACTTAAAAATCAGAATGAAGAACCAACCAACTCTTTCTCAAAAGTGCAGAAAAGTATTGCCTCCTCTCACCTCAGAGAACTGTCTCTGTGGATCAGATGGAGGTTGAAGGACCAAAATAGGAACAGCCCCCAACCTTTTATTTCAGGGTTCCAGGATATGCCAAACAGAGGAATCTATTAAAAGTAGAAAACCTCTAGTTTGTAATGTTCGGAGACATTACAGTAATAAGAGTTAGCTTAGTTGTGTTTTAAATTCACTTTTGTTAGAGATAAAAATGAAGCTAGTAACAGCTGTAAAAAATGTTAATTCTGTGTGCATCTTAACAAACTTGTCAAATTTATGCTAGCTTTGCCCACGTGACCGTTGTCACTTCTTCCTTCTAGTTTCACAGCTTCTTTGTACCTCAGAACACTTCCTCAAAGTCATTGGTAAGGTGCAAGGAATTCTTTATTTTTAATTTGTTAATGCTTAGAGTACCAGTAGGCCATTAACCAATAAGTGTATTCTAGTTTGGTTGTCTAAGTGAGGTATGGAAATGCCCTCAGAACACCCTTGAACTGTAAGTAAACTAAAAAGGTTTCTGAACAGTGGCCATCACTAAGTGGGTCATCAGGTCTTAGTCCAGAATGCTCTTGTTTAACACACAATTCTAGCAAGCATATTTATCTTATTGTCTATGAAAAGAGGCCGTAGGCTGTTTGGGGTAGGAGGTGACCATTCAGTGTCTGACATTAAAGGGAAAAGAAAGAAAAACAAATGATCAGACTCAGAACTAGCAAAACCAGCTAGAGTCAATTGTGAGTAGGAACAAAGCAAACTAACCCTCCCATTCACCATGGTGGATGATAATACATTGTGGTTCATTATGGTGAATTGAACTCACTATATTACAGTTTCAAAGGCAAGAAAGAATATAATACTTTTTAAAAACCATGTTATAGAAAAGTTTAAGCTTATCCAAAAATAGAGGTAATTATACAGTGAACTCCTGTATACCCATCACTCAGCTTCAACAGTTATCAATGTGTTGCCATTCTTGTTTTATCTGTAATCCTGCCCATGTTCTTTTAAAGCAAATTCCAGATCTCAACATTTATTCCACCTACAAATAACTTCAGTGTATACTTTTCATAAAGATAAGGACACTTTTTCCCCCCAATTTCAAAACCATAAATCACACCTAAAAATATTAACAGTACGATGCAAAACTTTTAAAAAAGATTTCTATTAAAGTTGTTAAAATCAAATTTGGGTTCTGGAAGGAATCCTGTCTAGCTGGAAAAAAAAAATCTACTTCAAAGCTCCATGAATTTAGCTCCATGTAGATTGAGCAGCATATAAAAGTGTATAAATAATCACATTCCTAATTAATTTGAATGTATCCAATGTAATGTGAATTTTTGAAATTGTATTAATATGTATGTACTTTTCTTGATTTAACAGCTTTTAACCTGGAGACTTGCCGGCTTATGGTTTCAATGCTGGATGTATCCTTTACCTTGATTGTGGCCAAGAGTATTTTTTCTGGATAAAAAAAAAAATCCTTCCTGAAGGAATTCATCTAAGGATTAATACCCAGTAAACACAAAGTGACAAATGACCACAAAAAAGTTTTCCGAAATCATTAGCTTTCAAGATGGTATTTGGTGTGAAAAAGGAAGGAAGTTTAGTAAGTAGAACATTCATTATTTAAGAATTTGAGGAAGCATCAAAGACAAACAAGTATAGAAACCAGAGCAGTCAGGGAGGCTTTTTCACCGTGACATTGATTATCCTGCATGATTCAAACCTGGCCTTCAAGCAATGGGATTTTTCACATCACAGTTCTTAGACTAGTTTAGCTAGTGCTGATGGTATGGTTCTTTCATCCCACTCATTTTCCAAAAGTGAGAACAGTGGGTCTGGGAGGGCTTACCAAGCGAGTGTTAGGGCTAAAGAGGACCCCGGACAGAAGGACAAGCAGCATAGCCTGGGCCACCCAGAAAGTGCAGCCCAGTTTGGTTGTTACAGGTGGCTCGCAATGGCCTCGTTATTCCCTTGTAATCACATCATATCAATTAACTTTTCTCCCCAGGGGAAATAGGTACTCAGAGCTTTTTCTCCATAGGCCCTTTTTATTATATCATTAGTCTCTTGTCCTATCATGTCCAAAAGAATGTATAACATTTTTAACCTTTTCAGCAGAAAGAATATTAAATTCCCTTATCCTTGATCTTTGATTTAATCATTAGAAAATGTTGCAAAATAAAGATGCGCTAATCCTTGATTACAGTTCAGAGAGATATGTCAGGCACAATGGGTTTCAGCGAGTTTAAAGAACTCTGGGCTGTACTAAACGGCTGGAGACAACACTTTATCAGTTTTGACAGCGACAGGAGTGGAACAGTGGATCCCCAGGAATTGCAGAAGGCCCTGACAACAATGGGTGGGTATGACTGACTCCACCTCTCTGTTCATTGGTAGAAGTAATGTTTTTTTTTAATTTCTAAAACTAAGTGCTACATGTAGGTGGTTTCTATTTGTAGAAGTAGTACATATTCATAATTTAAATGAGCCCTCTCAGTCCTAAAAATTTGGGGGGGCTTGATTATTTTTAACGGTCTTTTTGTAATCCTTGATTTTTTTTTCTTTTTTGGCTGGATGATTTTTCTTCCTTTCAGGATTTAGGTTGAGTCCCCAGGCTGTGAATTCAATTGCAAAACGATATAGTACCAATGGAAAGATCACCTTCGATGATTACATCGCCTGCTGCGTCAAGCTGCGAGCTCTAACAGGTGTGTCCTTTGAGATCACTATTAAGCATGTCTGGCAGAATATCTGTTTTCTCAGAAATTTTTTTCACATTACTAAGTAATCTGCCGTTAAAATAATCCTAACTAAATTCCCTGGTGGTCCAGTGGTGAGGACTCCATGCTCTCACTGCTGAGGGCCCAGGTTCGATCCTTGGTCGGGGAACTAAGATCTCCCAAGCCAGCGGCGTGGCCAAAAAAAATCCTAAATAAACTTTACTAAAATGTTTCAAAACATAACAAGCTAACTGATACGTTTTTGATCAGAGTATGAGCAGTATTCTGTGATTTCTCCCCAGAATGTGAAATACTTGAAAAAAGTGAAATTACTCATTGGTAGCTCTTTCCTGTTTCCTCCTGTTGGAAAGATTTTAAATGGTGGTCTCTGTTTCAGATGTCCTTCTTTTTTTTTTTTTTTTTTTTTGCGGTACACGGGCCTCTCACTGTTGTGGCCTCTCCCGTTGCGGAGCACAGGCTCCCGACGCGCAGGCTCAGCAGCCATGGCTCACGGGCCCAGCCGCTCCACGGCATGTGGGATCTTCCTGGACCGGGGCACGAACCCGTGTCGCCTGCATTGGCAGGCGGACTCTCAACCACTGCGCCACCAGGGAAGCCCCAGATGTCCTTCTTAAATGTAGCTGTATCAGTAATCTACTTTTCTCTCCCCTCTATTCTTTTTCTTTCTTTTGTATTTTTTTTTCTGGTTTCGTTCCTCTCTTTAGCTTTTTACCCTTTTTAATATCTGGTTTTATGATTTTTTTGCATCCTGACACAACTTTGAGGGTGGATTTTCTTACTAAAGTGAATCCTTTTAATAGGACAGAGCTCAAATGGGTGGAATATATGATCACAGCTGTTTGTCATATTAAGGACTCCATCCATCTATTTCCTAATTAAGCAATATCTATGTTATTAAGAACTTGGAAATTCTGTGCTTCCATCACAATTAAGGAATGATCTCAGAAGTCAGTGCAGCTTTTACTGACTTTGGGATGAGGTGTTTTCTTCCAGCTCCATGTTGAGAAAGACAGTTGGCCAACTTCTGCATGTTGTGTTACTTGGTTGCATATTAAATCTATTCATATTGGTACAGTTGGTTTCTTTGCTTTGGTCTTTTGTTTATGCTGGCTGGTTGTACAATTTAAATGTTACTGCATTTTGAACCCAGTGCCAACATAATTAACTATTAT
This sequence comes from Mesoplodon bidens, assembly GCF_964165515.1. Lineage (NCBI taxonomy): Eukaryota > Metazoa > Chordata > Mammalia > Artiodactyla > Ziphiidae > Mesoplodon > Mesoplodon bidens. The sequence goes on from NC_138166.1 coordinate 54,417,371, forward strand.
AATTTCAGATGAAATGCTTAAAAAGACTCATAAATTTTACTGTGGTGTTTTACAGACAGCTTTCGAAGACGGGATACTGCTCAGCAAGGTGTTGTGAATTTCCCGTATGATGATGTAAGTCTCAGTAAATTTGGAACTGACAAAATACAAAAATGCACATATTTTCGGTTTAGCAGTTGCTGCAGTTACGAGTACACTTTAAAAAGGCTTGTGTGTAAACATGTTTATTTCTTCTGCTTAAAGGTGTGTTCTCTTCAGTGTGCATTAACTTCTCAGGTGACAGTCCCGCTCTGTTTCCAAGGACGGAGAGGTGGCCTGTAGAGCAGAAAGTGCATAGGCTTTGGCCTCAGCAGGGCCACTTAAGGAATATCTGAACGTCCTGACCCAAGTTCCATTTTCCCTGAAAAGAGGGGTAATCAGCCCGGCCTTGCAGGAATGCTGCAGGAATTAGCAGTGCCCAGGGCCTCAGTGGTGTTGGAAGAATGCAAAAGAAAACTGAGAGCAAAGGCAGAGTCTACTGCTGTGTGTTTGGTGGTGAAGCAAACATTTCACAGCAAATACTGATGCTTCTACACTGAGGTTTCTGATTTGCAAGGGAAGGGTCAGATATTCTGTTTCTGTGCATCCATATACTGGCACACTAGAATTTATTTTAATAAAGCAGATTTTAAGGGAATAAACCATTTTAAAGGCACTCTGGTAGAATAGTGGGTTAAGACTGCAGTTCTGAAGTTCCCCATGGGATAGAATGCTATAAACTGTACTGTTACTTGTATTTGTAAGTAGGTGCCTTTGATCATGACCATGTCTAGAGTAAGATATTATTTGGAATTTAAATAATTCTTTGTCCACTGGGGTAAGATGAGCTTCTTGTAAGAAGCTTTGATGTGAGAAACACATTGGGTTTTATATTAGACTGCTTCCTTCAAAAAATGAACCTTTCCACTCATCATTTACTCCTATTTTGAAAAGGTTTTTTTAGATCCACAGTTCAAATGAGAATACCAAAAGGTAAGCTGCCTAAAAATAAGCTAGGGTGTATTCTGCGTTCTGAGGTCTGCAGTGTAACGCTGATTTTTCTCTTTCAGTTCATTCAGTGCGTCATGAGTGTTTAAATCAGCAGGAAGACCTATGAAGATAATCCACATTCATTCCAACTGGAGTTCTCCTTTGCTCTTTGCCTTCAGTAATTGTGTGCAAACTTACACAGCCACTTTTCCTTAACAGCTGTTGTAAAGGTTTATTACTTTATGTACAACTGAAGTTTTTAGTTTTGATAATATATTCTTTGGAATGTTATTAATATCAGATCTGGTCAGTTAAACACCATTTAGAACTTCCTTGAGCCATTGTTAATCATTCCTTATTTTCTTGCTAAGCCTCTTTTATGTAAATTTAAGTGTGCAAATTGTTTAAGGCACATTATGTATTTTTCATTGTAAGCTACTAAAACCTTTTCATCAGACTACAGCCGTTGTTGTCCCTCTTTTAGAAGGGCTTTTACGTGGTATTGAAAGCTTTATGTGTGGAGTATTCTCATCATGTAAATGGTTTAGACCCACTTGGATGCAAAAAAACAACCAACAAACAAACCTGGTAATATATGTCAGGAATCTCCTGAGTGGAAACTTAACACAGCTTAAAGGCTTACAGAGATTTTGATGGCTGTATAAATGGAAACTGGTTGAATAATTTGAGTGGCAAATACTGCCTGTCATCAAGTTCCTTCTTGTCATCATCCGTGTAGACCTTTGCTAACTATACTTAAAAATCTTGAACATTATGAGCTTAACTATGTAAAAAAGAAAATTGATAGGAAAAGACTAAAGGAATGTATGAAAATATTAACTGTGGTTATTTTTAGCTAATGGGATTCTAGGTGACTAATTCCCTTTATGCATTTCAGTATTTTCCAAGTTTTCTATAATGTGTGTGCTTTCCTTTTAAAATCAGAAGATGCTAATTTTTAAAACGGTGATACACCCATTTTGATATGCCATGTGTTCACACTTACATTAAAAAATATACACAGACATAGAGAATGGACTTGAGGACACGGGGAGGGGGAAGTGTAAGCTGGGAGAAGTGAGAGAGTGGCATGGATTTATTATATACACTACCAAATGTAAACTAGATAGCTAGTGGGAAGCAGCCGCATAGCACAGGGAGCTCGGTGCTTTGTGACCACCTAGAGGAGTGGGGTGGGGTAGGGAGGGTGGGAGGGAGACGCAAGAGGGAGGAGATATGGGGATATATGTATATGTACAGCTGATTCACTTTGTTATACAGCAGAAACTAACACACCATTGTAAAGCAATTATACTCCAATAAAGATGTTAAAAATATATATATACACAGTAAAAGGACTGGAAAGAGTACACAAGAATGTTGCTGTGGCTTCCACTGGAAGTCAGAATCATGAGCTCATTTTCCCCCTTCCTGCTACTCTTCCAAATATTCTCTGACAAGCAAATATTACATTTATAATGGAAGACATTTTTTTGTTTTAATTTTTAAACCATGTACTAGTAAGGTCTGGATTCTAATGCTGGCTGTGCCTCTTACTAAATATGTGGTTTGATCATTTTAGATAAACTCAGAGCCTCAATTTCCCCATCTTGGAAAGGAGGTAATATATGCCTCCTGGGGTAGTCTGAATATGAAAAAGTGCTGGCATGATAAGCACCAGTAATGTTTCTGTTTCTTAAATTTAAAGCTGGCCTGGTTTGCTTTTTAGCAAAAGAGCTTAACAGATAAAACAATGAAATTAGTCTCCCTGCCAGCAAAATATCTCTTATTTTAGGGCACAATGTGAGAGTAACCATTCAGATGATCAATTAGTTGTCAACGAATGAAAAATAAAACATATTCTAAGCATCTTTAGCCTCATTCCACCAACTTTTTTCAAATATTGTGTGCACACTCTCTCTCTCCCCATATATATATATATATATACACACACACACACAGAGAGATATATACATTTAACAAATATTTATTAAACCCTAACTTACGTATTTCTGTCATGTAGTCACACTCAGGCTACATCTCAGAATGTGAGTCAACCTGCTTTCTATTAATTTCATGGTGAGCCTAGGTTTCATTCCAGATATATTGTCTGTGAGGTCACAAAGCCTGGCTTGAGCCTGAGCTGTACAGAAGAGAACTAATGGGGGCCCAGAGGACCAGGAGGGAAGGAACTCACCTTAAGAGTCCCAGCACCTAGAGGCTTCAAATTCATCAGGATCCTCTGAGTAAATCGTAGTTTAAGGAAATGGTCATTTCCTGGGTGACTAAGGTGGTAAGGAAGAAGGCCCTTGCTGACCAAAGGTTATGTACCATTCTTGCACCATCTGACTGCTTTGGTAGGTCCCAAGGTGTGTTGCATCAGTCATGGTTCTGAATTTGCTTTTGGGTAAGTGCTAAAGTGTTAAAAAACTGTGTCTCTGGAAATAATTCAGCTTTAATTATTGATATCCATATCTCCTCCACTTCTACTTTCACTGTTTCTTTCTGAAAGCATACAGCCTGGTCTTCAGTATGTCCTGCAGTTAGAAAGTTTCCTTCCCCTTGACAAATGAGACGTATCCATCCTCTTTCTTTAACACAGCCAAAATCCTCGTTACAAGTGAATCTCGTGTTGCCTTATTTCTGTTTTATGGTGGGTTCTGTTTTACTCATTATATACATCCAGTGCAGCCTCACCGCCTTCTTCAAAACTGTTTTTTGGTCTACTTTTCTTAGAGCATGTAGTTGGAGCATAATAAAGCTGTGAGCTCAAACTTGAATACTTCAGTCATTTGGAGAATTAAGTTCCTCAAATCACCCCAACTCAAGATTTAATTTAATTTTGGGGATGAGTGCTTTATCATGGTGTGTCAAGAGATTTGTGATTATAAAGTACTTACAGCCCTTTCTGAGCACTTCCATAGGCCGCAAGAGGCCTGTGCTTCCCCGGGGACAGTTGGCATAAGATTTGCACCACAGCAGTCATATTTCATTAATCAGAGCTCTCACTCCTATTGAGCCAAAAAGTCTAGACTCCACTTCAGCGTGATGTTCCAGGCGGTACCGTCAGTCCACGAAATGGCATGTGAGCGAGAACTTCTGCTATCTCTGATCTAGACTTTGCTTTTGCTTCGCTGAGTGTGTTACTGTTTCAGTGTTTATCTTAGTAGATTATTATATGCCTAAAATACTATAAATTGAAGAAATGGAGCTATATGTAATCACCATTTTTTTAATCTCATAATAAATGTACAAGCCCTTAGTCAATGACTTCTGTTTTTCTCACATTAAAACAGTACTTTACTTATAACTGCTTTTTTCCTCAGCAGACTAGGAGCTGAAGGCAAGGAAATTCCAAGTGCCAGGGTAAAGACTGGTAGATGAAAGGGCTGCTGGGGAGATGATGAAAAGGCCGGGTGGAAAAATTCTTTAGGCAGTGAATTCATGGACCTAAACTGAGCCCAACCAAGGCACAATGCTTTACAGTCTGACACAAGTGAACTCATTAAATAAGCACCACTGCCTGGGGTCTAGGACAGAATATAGTAAATTGATCCTTATTAGGGTGAGGGAGATTCATGAAATAAGGCAGGTGGATAGAGAAGACTCCATATGTCACCCAGCTGGGGCAACTGTCCAACAAAGTAAGCATTCAGCCTTCACTAAAGGATCATGGTATTTCTCCCCATGCCGGTGGTCCATTCTAGAACCGCGTGGAACAGAAAAGAAAGAACCCCCAGCAGCATGCCCACAGAGCTTCTGAAAGAGAAAGAGTGACTGGGAGAAAAGCAGGATTAAAGGGAGTCATGCATCAAAATAACATAGATCTTTTATTGAAAGTCACTTTATTGATGTTACAATGAGAGTAACATAGAAAAGCGTCGTACCTTATTAGCTTCAGAAGTGAACACTAATAAAATTGTGCCAGAAATTTGAACCTTAAGTTACAGTGACCTTTAAAAACAGCAAGATTTTGTTTACCTACAGTATAACAACTTTATAATTTGAACAGCCATGAAACAAATCGCACTTGATCTGGAAAGCAGTTGCCATATATTTCAGTTGCTGTTTGCCAAAACCCAGTAATAATGTTTAAATTAGCTTAAGAACCTGAAGTGCAGAGTAGCTGAGAGAATGTTAAAATGAAGCCAAACTATATACACCTGATTACCTGGTTACCAAAAGTGAAACGGCGCTGCCATTAACACTTCCCCAAGCAGTGTCTTCCACTAGCTGTAGATGGGACATCATCCCTTGAAGATGATAGATGTGGAAAACACCAGTGCAGACCTACACTGGCTAATATATGAACTGCTATGTTTAGGTAAAAATGCTCAGTTTTTAAAAGAAGTTGTCTTTTTGTGATGCTAAATTGGAGAGGCAAGTCTCTTCCAGCAAGTTAAAAAAGGAGCACGTGCTTATTATTCTGAATAAACCTTTGCTAAGCATCTTTGAAGTTAGAGAAAAAAAAAAGTTTTCCATACAAAACAAAGATGTTGGGTCATTTTGACCCATTTAAAAGACTGGCTGTAGAATCACAGTTTGATTTTGTACTGGATTAGAAAAGTGGGGTTTCTCATCAGGCAGTGATACACATGTATAATTTAGCAAGAACTCTTGTATTATTACTGAATAAATGTATTAATTCCTATCAGCACTTTTTGTATTGTGTTATCTAGTGTAACTTAGCACCACTGTGTTTAAAGATTTGGGGGCTCTTTGCATTTTTTAAGAGCTTGACCATCAAAACACAAATCCACATCTGAAACTTCATAAAAACGAGAGACTAAGCCCTAAAGTAAACGTATCATAGTATAGTACAGTATTGTATGCATATGTATTTTTTAACGAGAGGAAAATGCACGTTTCTTCAAAAACTCATAAACTCTTCAAAAACAGTATTGATGAATTTGCTAAGCATATTATCTCAACATTGCTAGACTCATTGTATGCCTTTTTGTAAAAAACGAAAAACAGAAAAGAAAAAAAAAACACACACACACTTTTTCCCTGGTTTTGATTTCAAGGACGCCTAAAAGCATGAAATGATGATGTCCTTAAGCCAAACCCCTGCCAGCCTTGAAGCACCTCCAGGTTCTATGAACAATGCAACAGGGACAGCCACACCAGGCATTGGCCCATTATGACTAGACAATGAGGTTTACACAGCAAACACTCAGTAAAACTGCAAAGCACACAGGTCTGCCCTAGGCACGCAGCACCTCTCCCTATCACACCACCAGCGGCCGACCTGGGCTCTTCCGCTGGCTTGGCTTCTGAGCTCTCCCTGCGCCTCTCCATTCTGCTCCTATCCAGCGCTAAATGCCCCATGACCTCCCAAGCCTTGCTGTTTCTTATCTCCCCTCCAGCCTGAAACACACCCTGACAACCGATCTCTCAGTGACTTCCCAAATTGCATAATCCATGCCCAGATGCCGATGGAAGGGCTAAAAGTGCCTCTCTCCCCTAATTCCACGCCCCAATGGTTCCCCGAGTGCCAATTCAGGCGAATAAGTGACTTACCTCCATGACAGTGAAAGTTCCTAGTCAGGAGAAAAGGTCTGACAGCTACTGAAGAGAGAGCGACTTTGGAAGTAGGAAGGGTCTGGAAGCATCTCTCAAACCTACAGTGAGAATGCTTACTGTTTGTCAGGCTATGCATATAAAGGACAAAAACACTAGGCAGGTTTTTGTTGTTTCCGAATGTTTTGTTTTTCTACCTACAAACTGAACCATAAGATGCTCCATTTGGGGGACTCTGACAAAGAAGAAATACTCCTGATTTCTAAGACCCCGCTCCATCTTTGTTTGCTCTGCATCTGCAGGTGGGGTGGAAAATTCCTCAGAGCAGATGCTAGGAGCATGCGCCGAAGTTTCCCAGCAGGTGTGGCTGCTCCGACCCCCCCGCCCAGATTCCCACACACACCCAGAGCCAGATAGGCTGATCCCTCTCAGCTGATTTTCACAAGAGCAGGCTGGGCTCCTCAGGGTCCAATAAACAGGGGAAGCTGTTTAGGAAAGTTCTTAGCTCTCCCAGGCTGGAGGAAAGTTGCTGCCTCTGAAATCAGAAGTCTTAGCCCTTCAGAAAATATCTCAGAGGAGAAAAATTCAAAGTTTGAGCCTCCAATTAAGCCCTATGTTTGCTTCGTATATGTTTTAAGCTAATCGAGTGAGAAATTCATCTTGACTCCATTTAAGAAAAGAAGTATTTGAGTGTCAGTTTTAGAGGAAACATAGACGGGATAGAAAAAAAATAATTAGGAGCATAAAAAAGTAGACATTATGCTACAAATGGGAGTCAGAACGTTTCACGTAAAATTCATGTCAACTTACCAACAGGTACGACTGTACTTAAAATATGCTGCCCAGGGACTTCCCTGGCGGTCCGGTGGTTAAGACGCCGCGCTTCCACTGCAGGGGGAACAGGTTTGATCTCTCGTGGGGGAATTTAAGATCCCACGTGCGGCTTGGCCAAAAAAAAAAAAAAAAAAAAAAGCTGCCCATAGGGAGCGTCCTGGTAGCAGGGGGCGGTGTTCTATCAGGCTGCGGGGGGCAGCAGGCCTGCTTCCCTCACTGCCTTTATTCAGCTTCCCTTCCCATACACTCGGCAAGCTACTCGGTAAGTTCCAGTATATTCCCTTTCCTTTTTAAGTAAAATAAAGTAAAATAAAATAGTCTTCTCTTTACATAAGGATTTATTATCATGTCGAATAACACAAGGAAATATTTAAAGCACTAAATATATATGTTAAAATAGAACTACATGACAGCAGGAAATGAAGAATGGATGAGATTAATAAATGAACAATTTTGAAACACCGAAAGTGAACAGAAATACCATATTTCCTCTAGCCCATAGGTAACTATAAAAATTAAAGAAAACCTAAGAAGGTAAAAGGTAAAGGAGACACAAAAAGATCTGAGACAATAGAGGGGATTAAATTATGCAAATCTGCAAGGGGATCAACAGAAAAAAGAGAGAAATGTTAAGACTGTTTGGGAATTCAAACATAAATAGTCCTTCTGTGGAAGTGCACAGAATACCTGATTTTATCTTTTCAGCGACTTCTTTTAGAAACCCTATCAATCTTATGTTCAGAAATCTATGCTGGATTGACTTTACGCAGTAACACAATTGTAAAAGCCTTTTTAAAGCAAGGGGGGTGGAGGTGGGCAGGGGAGTGAAACTGTAGTATCATTTAATAAAGCACCTATATATCAACCTGGAAAATAGCTTTGGCATTTACTTTATTAGTCAACGTTTTATTTTAAGGAAAAGCACTGGGTATCTTTAAAAAAATACAGCAACCACAAATTGAAAGGCCTCCTGATGCTGCACTGTTTGAGTTTATTCCTTTCCACCGATTGCATGTGGCCTGGGGGCCACTTTCTAGCTGGGAGACCTCAGAGGAGGGTGCCACTTCCTGTCTAAAGAATGAGGGGCTGGACACAGAGACCAGTTAATCTGACCAGTCAGCTCCTTTATAGCTCCATGTTTCCCACACCTCCTTTGTTGACACTCTTAGGGGAGAGATATGTGTTGCTTTAAATCAGGGTTTCCTATACTGTAACAACTATGGATAAATGGAACATCTCAGGCTGCAGAGTTGTCAATCTGAAGTCTAATCTATGCACAAAACTTAAAGAGAGGAAAAAGGCATACAATGTAACACAAAGGCCAAAAAGCTGCTCTTCTCTGCTTAGTATAACAGTCCTATAGTTGACTGGGGGCTATAAATATTAGTTTCATGATACAAACTGCTATGTGGCCTCAAAGTTGCTCTCCAAAATAGATACTCAAAAAAAATGAATAATAATAATAATGCTGTGCTTACGTTTAGTGCCATGGGTCCATTCTCCCTGCCTCAGCGGATGAAAAGTCATAGATATTTAGATTTAATACATCTAGAACACCAACCATGAGTTCACATACAGGTACTTCTCACAACTAGCCACTGAAATTATAAACTTGTCAAAGAATGCGGCAAATGGCTGTAAGAATGTTTACACATTCCTAGATAGATATCTAGAATAGAACATCAAAGGTACTATAAAATCATAGTCTCTCTGCAAATAAAACACTTTTCATTCAGTTCTATATGAAGTTTATTATCGAGGAGGATGACTATAAACTGTATACCTCTAGAGCAACCATGTCTCCCAAAAGGAACAAATAATGATTTTTCACTTGAAATAATAATCTTCACGTAAAAATAGTTCAGAAGGTGAGGAAAGAGAGAAGGGTGAAGGGATCCATTGACTACATAGCTAATCATTTGTGGATTCTTTCAAATGAGGGATGTGTAACCATAACTAGGAAGCATATTTACATGAGGTACCTTACATTCAAATCTATAACTCTTTTATAGTCAAAATAAACCTTCTAACATTAGCCTTTTATACACTCAATATCAGAAAACATTCAGTGCACATTAAAGTGATCTTGGTCAAAAGCCACTTTATTTGCTACATCTTTAAATCTGTCTGCCCTCCTGTCCTTGGCTTGGGCTATATGGCAACATCACCCAACTTGAGAGTGATGGATCATTTTATTGTAGTCTCGAGAATCACATCCCTTCCTGTCATGAAAACTGCTGTTTATACTTTATCATTTTCAATAATTAAACTGCTTCTCAAATGTTTTCAAAGACTTTCAGAAGAGAGGTCCGTTACGGAAGACATAGACACATAGAGGAGAAAACACTGCCTTCTAATGGGCCCTTTAGTTTGGGCCTCCAAGATGATTACACACGGAGATGAAATGGGTTTTGCCCTCGGACACTACTGGCAGAGATCAAATTTAGAGGATATTTCTGAAATCTTGTCTGCAGATTCCATTCCTCTCAAGAAAAAGGAGAGAAAATTAGAAAATTCAGAAGTATTCTTTACATCAAAGCATCTGATTGATCCCATTAATTTCTGAGCTCACTTAGGGTCGCCTCCCAAGAGAAGTTTTCTTTAAGAATGGCAGAGCTGCATGATGACAGCTATCAAACTTTGGTTTTAAAGAAGGGGATTTAACATAGATTTCTCACTTTTCTATGGATTAAAAAAATAGAGAGTTCAGAACGTCAGATTCTACCCCTTGCCAGCTGTTTGGATAACTTCACAGTTGCTGCACCCTTAGGGTTTTAGGTTTCTTTGAACCCTCTGTGACCTGTTGAGGCTTGTTGAGGCTTCCCAGCCCAGCTGGCAGAACCTTCCATATCTTACTTACACAACAGTGCAGAATGACCTGCTGGGACTCACGTCCCACCGATGATATATACCCTCAATAAACAGTGTGAAAGTTGTTTTCATTAAAACACGTCATTCATGTCACAGATAAGGGTGGCTAAAAAGCTTTGTTAAAGAACAAAAGTTTAGGCCACAAAGGGTTAGAGTATTGGCAAGTTGGAAGCTACCAATGCATCAGCAGCTGTGGCCTCCTGTGTCTTTGGTGCATTTGTTTAACTCAGCAGGACACACTGCTGTGGGGCTCACAGGACCCCCAAGGTGAGACTAGCAGATGTGCTCTGGCACCGAAAAAGAATAGCCACTGAGGCAGGTGCTGTAGCCCCCAGAAGGAAGATGGACAGGCTGGAGGATTCCCAGGGAGCAGCCAGCTGGCAGCAGAGCGCCTTGAGGCAGTAAGCAAGCTGTGGAGGCCCTAAGTTCTGTCGTACATTTTGTTCTCTTGTTCAATTAATTACTCAATAAAACTGCCTCTAGACTGTGCACACTTTAAAGGGATAGCACATGGTTTGGACAAATACCAATTATGGGGAGACACATATACAGCCCTGACCACTATATTTACAACATCATCCGGTCATAATCTTTAAAGACCATTTGATGGATGATGATGACGTGATTGTGACTGATTGTTTTTAGGCATCTGGCAAAATACACTTGTGTGTAACAGCTGCTTTTTTTAAATTTTAAAAATGTTTACATATGTACAATTGTCCTTGTATGCTGATATAAATATGAAAAGTAAAAAAAAAGAAAAAAAAAGAAAAATACATGTTTACAGTTAGCATATGGGATATTGGCCTCAAGCTTTAAAGTCCTGCAGAAGAAATCCTATATGCTTTAGCCCTGCATGCTAGTTTCTATTATGGGATGCTGTTTCCTTAAATGTGGAAAACAATAAACAGAAGCTTCATGCACATAGCATTACTGTCTACAATGAGGATGTGCTTCAGAATGTCAAGTTCTGAATCCACTATTGTCCCTTAGGAAACTTGCTACATTTGGGTCATGTGAGTTAATTTCAGTGATATTTCTACATATATCTGTCATGCGGATTATCCATTAACATACCAGTACCTTAGTTGTTCCATGTTATAGTGTAACATTTCAGTAGTTCTTTTCATGGTTCAATTAAATCTGAAGCCAATGACAAAAAGAAAATGGTATCCAGATGCGAGTCTCGGCTTCCTCTCCTCTGTGGCATTCAGAGATGTTTTCGAGTTGTTTGAAGAGCAGATAGATTTGCAGTGATTCAGTGAGGCTGAGTTTCTATAAAAGTTGAAGTAAACAGTTTCGATGTATCACATGTAAACAGCTGATCTTAAATGGATGTCTCCCATAGCTGCACAACAGAGAAAAGCAAAATTTCACACTGTGAAAGCAGGAAACAGACATATTCTGAGCTACAAAGATGAAAAAGATTCGGTAATTTCATCTATACTTATGTGATTGTGGATGTGAAGTCTCATAATGGCTAAAATAAACACTCTAAGTTTTAGTTCTCTTTTTCCTCTAAACCTGAGTCTCAACGTTTTTAACAACGGCCACCTTTCAATACAGAAAACCCTCACATCCTCATTTAATATTGGGCTGGCCAAAAAGTTCCTTCGGTTTTAAAGTAAAAACAAAAGACACGTTTTTCACTTTCACCAAAAACTTTATTGAACAACATATTCACCCTTTTGTTCCACTACCTTCTGCCATTTTCCAGGCAACTTCATAATTCCATCTTCCCAAAACTTTTTATCTTTTTGAGCAAAGAACTGTTCCAGGTGCCTTTTACAGTCTTCCAGGGAACTGAAATTTTTTACATTAAGAGAATTTTGTCAAGACTGAAATATATGGAAATCTGAAGGTGCAGTGTCTGGTGAATACGGCAGATGAATCAGAACTTCCCAGGCAAGCTGTAACAGTTTTTGCCTGGTCATCAAAGAAGCATGCGGTCTTGCGTTATTCTGATGGAAGATTATGCGTTTTCTGTTGACTCATTCCAGATGCTTTTTGTTGAGTGCTGCTTTCAGTTGGTTTAACTGGATGCAGTACTTGTGGAAATTAATCATTTAGTTTTTCTGGAAGGAGCTCATAATAGAGGACTCAATTCCAATCCCACAATATACACAACATCACCTTCTTTGGATGAAGACCCGCCTTTGGTGTGGTTGGTGGTGGTTCATTTCGCTTGCCTCACACTTTCTTCCGTTCCACGTTATTGTACAGTATCCACTTTTCATCGCCTGTCACAATTTGTTTTAAAAAGGGAACATTTTCATTACGTTTCAGTAGAGAATCGCATGCGGAAATATGGTCAAGAAGGTTTTTTTTTTGCTTATGGGGAACCCAAATGTCAAAGCGATTCAAATAACCAAGCTGGTGCAAATGATTTTCAGCGCTTGATTTGGGCATTTTGAGTATGCTGGCTATCTCCCATGTGGTATAACATTGATCGTTCTCAATTAATATCTCAATTTGATCGCTATCAACTTCAACTGGTCTACCCGACTGTGGAGCATCATCCAGTGAGAAATCTCCAGCACGAAATTTTGCAAACCACTTTTGACATGTTCAATCAGTCACAGCACCTTCTCCATACACTGCACGAATCTCCTTTTGCTTTTCAGTTGCATTTTTAGCTTTCTTGAAATAATAAAGCATAATATGCTGAAATGTTGCTTTTTTCTTCCATCTTCAAAATTAAAATGGCTACACAAAAATTGACCAATTTTGATAAGTTTTTTTTTTTTAAATGCATGCTGACACGACAGCTGTCACAATACAATCCAACAAAATTGTTTCGAATGCAGTTAAAGACAACTAAGTGCTACTAGAGCCATCTTACGGAAAAAAACGAACGAAATTTTTGGCCCATCCAATATTACTTGAAATTTTGAATAAATTAAATATCGTGTCTCAAATGAAATAATTTAAAATATTATTTTTTAAAACTACACATACCCTTATTTTCCCCAGGATTCTGATACAGCCATCTAGAACAGTGGTTGTCAACCCAGCTGTACATTTCAATGATCTGGGGATGTTTTAAAAATCCCACTGCCTAGACAGCACACCAGACCAACTAAATCAAAATCTCTCTGGGTAGGACTCAGGCATCAGTATATTTTAAAAGTCCTTCAGACAATTCTGTACAGTCAATGCTGAGAACTACTGACCTTAGGAAAGTGTGAGTTCATTAATACCACCACCGCCCACTTAAAAATCATTGCTCTGGGCCTGTGGTCAGGCTATACACTCTCCAAATCCATCACTATCTGCTAAACAATTGTCCTCTCTCAGGAGTGGACATATCAGCGTAGAATGATGTATCCAGGGCAGGATGTCAATTTTGTAATTCCCTCACCTCTTCCCTCTCCTGGCTTCTGCCACCATTTCTTTATACCAGCCCCATTGATAACTAATTTCTAAAATGTTCAGTAATTGCCTTAATGGACTGAATACAAGTTTGGCATGATCAAATATAAGTGCAATTCAGTTCACCAGAGAAGGAAGGCCAATTAAAAAAAAGAAAAATGATCAAGCTGATAAAATGTTTCCAGGCAATATGATGTGGGTATAATTATTATGAACATGAACAAAGAAAGACTAAGATTAGTGTAACATAGGTTGCATCCAATTTCCATCCAAATCCCATTTTTACTGGAAATCTGGGGCCAGTCATAGTATGATACCCAATGAGTTTCTGAGGAAAAAAAAAAAGGAGAAATAGCTAAGTGACTAAGTGGATGTTTCTCTACAGATTCTCTTAATATGTTCTCTTGACTCTTCATGGAAATATTCTGTTACCTACTTTAGGTCCGCTTTATATGTCCTTTTCATTAAAAAAAAAGACACCAAATCTCTCAACTGTGAGGATCTTTGTGTGTGGATGACACCTGTTGGTGGAGACAAGTGAAAATGAATGGTTAAGCAGGAGGTGTGCAGGGCGTCTGAGGGAAAGAAGATCTGGGTTGACGCTCAGATGATGATACAGAGTAGTTAAGAGTCCAGACTTCAGCTTCAGTGAGCCCAGTTTCTTCACAAATGGTTATGAAGATTAAATAATAAATGACAGCTCGCAGAAAGAAGAGAGGAACAAAGGAATGACACTGGGAAAACTTGAAGGTCACGATTATCCCAGTGAGGAAAAAGGAGCAAAGAATTGCCAGGCCATCGCTTTTAAGAATAGGCGTGACCTTGGCCATGTCTGGATAGCTGTAACAGAAGGCTTGCTGATAGAAAGATCTGCTCGTTAGATTGTCCACAGCCCACAAAGACAGCCCAGAGACAGGGGTTGCCTATTCTGTAGGATTCTGCTCCTTGCTCATGGGAACCAAGAACCAAGCAGAACTTTCACACAACTGTCCCCAAGGCTACAGTCTTCACAGCTGCCCCACTCAGCCTAGAGAAAAGGTCAAGGGCCAGCCATTTCTTCTGGAGGATGTCATTTTCATGGGCTCTCTTGTGGGAACATCTCCAAAAACCTGCACCCTGGCATGACAACAGTTAAAAGAATGTCCCCAGTTAGACAGAACAAAACAGCAATGTAGACAATTTATCAGGGAGAAAATGTGAGGTGTTCTACTTCAGCAATTCCCTGGGGAGGGAAGGAATGACATCAGCCTAAGGTTTCATTACCACATACTTATATCACAAACAAGTGGATGCCTACTCACAAGTCTTTTTTTTTTTTTTTTTAACGCCAAAAGCTGAGTGCTGGGAATCTGAGTTATCTTCTTCCTTTCCATCTTTTACCATTGCCTATATTAATATATGAAGGTAATTTTTTGTATGGTTAATAAAATACCACTGATTGTTTTTAAAGTCTTTTCGATTATAGTGATCTAATCAGCACATGTTTTCTTACTGACTCTGAATTGATCAAGTTAAAATTTGAATGATCCATGTTTACCTTGGACCCCATAATGTAAGTTCAGGGTCCAAGAGGCTCTGAAATATCTTTTAAAACCAAAATGCCTAGGAACCCAGGACCCACTAGCAGATAAATCTGTCCAGGCTTTTAAAGCTTTATTTTTATTTTTATTTTTTTTTAAGATTTAAATCAGGTATATTGCTCAGATTTTGGAACTATTTTAGGCTAAGCTTTTTTTTTTTTTTAAGATGTTGGGGGTAAGAGTTTTAGTAATTTATTTATTATTTATTTTTGCTGTGTTGGGTCTTCGTTTCTGTACGAGGGCTTTCTCTAGTTGTGGCAAGCGGGGGCCACTCTTCATCGCGGTGCGCGGGCCTCCCACCATCGCGGCCCCTCTTGTTGTGGAGCACAGGCTCCAGACGCACAGGCTCAGCAGCTGTGGCCCACGGGTCCAGTTGCTCCACGGCATGTGGGATCCTCCCAGACCAGGGCTCGAACCCGTGTCCCCTGCATTCGCAGGCAGACTCTCAACCACTGCGCCACCAGGGAAGCCCTAAAGCTTTATTTTTTTGCAACATTATTTCTGAGAAGATCAAAATTATAGTGTAACTAACCACAACAGAGCCTGGACACCAATAAACGTAATTATTCTTTAGTTATATCTTTCACTTAAGTTTCTGAGGGTGGGTCTGCCTCTCTAAACTCGACTGTATCCCAAATTTCACATAATGGATGTGTTCTGGGTTGTTGTGAGACTAAATAAAATCATAATTTAAATGTAAAGGGGGACTTAGTATTTACGTGAAACTTCTGATGAATCATTTTTATAAAAATAGTAAATTCCAAATATGTTTTTAATGTTTTTTTTAAATAAAAGGTTGATAAATTTCACCATACCCTTTGCCATAGTCTTAATATTACAGATTTTCAAGGTTCCTTTCCTTGTACAGTTATCCAAATTCCACCCCCATCCCCAAGACACTGATCTGACTTTCTGTCATGGGTTCCTATTTTTTAAATCCTACTGGGTTTTATTAGCCAACAAAAGGCCTGAGTAAGCAAACTGGGCATGGAAATGAGGCTGGTTTACTTAATCTCTGGCATTTCCAGGTATATGTAAAAACTGATAAAGCAAAATACACTCTCTGTTTTGTCTTTTCCAGGTTGTAATATATTAGCTGCAATGAATAATAAAAGATATAAATATATAGCAGTGAATAATTAATATAAGCCAAATATTTCTAGAATTCATCAATAATTAAACAAATTTGCCAATACAAGCCTGGGCCCAAAAGCCCCAAGAATCTACTATTTTCCAAACTCAATTTTTTTCATGTTCTTATGAACAGAAAAAGGAAAAATGGCTCTCTCTTTTAAAACATCAACTCACAGATAAACGATCATGACTGAGGATGTTAGCATATGGAAGAAGTTCCCACATACCCTGGCACTTTGTCGGTTCACTTTCTTCTCCTCATCGGGAAGGGGAGGCATTGGATAAGGGTATTTTCTGCTGGAGGCAATAGACCCAGTTGACGAAGAAGGAGACTTGGCAGGAGATAAAGTCCTGAGACGTTGAGAACACATGAAATACATATTATGTGATTGCCTAATATCTTTTCAAATATCTGAAAAGTGGGTTCAGAAAGAACCCTGATTTCTACTTTCATAGGCCACTACTGCAAAGGTTTAACTACTGGGACATACTCTGTCACTCACAACACTAGAATGCTAGAATTTTATCTTCCTAACTTCATAACTGCAATGGACTGTTTAAATATTAGTACACAGAATACTTTTCAGCTAGAAAGCCACTAAGGAGTTTTCTTATAGAATAGATTTTTAAAAAGCTAAAATGAAGAAGGGATTAAAAAATACTCTAAGGAAAAAAAAATACTCTAAGAGCTCATAATGGTAAATTAAGTGCACGATATATTAATAGTCTACCTTATTTTTACACTTAATGTAAAAAATGTTTTTAGTGCAGTAATTCCAATTATAGTTTTAAGATCTGAAAATACAACTGATACATTTATTAGTTACTAAGTCACACACCAGGTTACACAAAACTCATGCATTCAGAGGCCAGTGTGTTAGTTGTGAAAGAACAAAGGCAAATACGAGGGTTTTAATAACACATTAGTAAACATGCAAGCGGTAAGGAGTGCAGAGTTCCAGCCAAACAAAGAGTCTGATGAGAACATACAAAAATGGTCTGATTCGTCCCTGCAATCATCATTTCTGTATAGGGGAGGATTCTAAGCCATAGACACAGATCTTGGTAACTCATGTAGGGTATACTTGTCATGTCAATAAGGTGGCAACACTTTAATGACTGGAATTTTACTAAAACTAAAACAGAACACAACAACAAAAACGCTTCCTATTTGGATAACATGTGTTCTCCTCATCATGGAGATATTCCATATGAAAGATCTGCATAAGCTCTTGGTGCATTATGCTGTTCTTGTTTGATTCTGCATGCACAGTGGTAATATTTGTGACTAAGCAGAGCGCACTGGAAGAGACCATATCTGCTGTTTTGTCTTCAAAGTGAAAAGAACAGCTGAGGGTGAAAAGTCTCGATTTACACTGTGTCAATGAAAAATAAACATGATAATTCGGCAGTAGCTACCCATTCACAAATGTCACCACTACACATCCATGATTCCTCAGTTCCTGGTGCAAGGTGGTAATGAGCACATCACTGAACTGGTGGCCCCGCCATGCTGGAGCACAGGTACTTATTTCAGTGGGGTGCACTGCATCTGCTGTAAGTGACTGACTCAGCCTGCGAGTGCTTGTGGTGTGGGAGCCTTCTGTAGGGGGGAGATCTAGTTACTGTACTGCCTGCACCAAATGAAGATGTCCTTTTCTCCCTAATTTTAAATGTCCGTTCCTATCCATATATTATTCTTTGCTCTGGTTCTGCTGTAGTTTTCAAATCAGTTTCTCTTTTATGGACACTAAATTCAAGCTAAGATTTGAAAATAATTTTCCCTATAAACCCTGAGATTTGCCTCAATTTTAAGACTTAAGAGTGATTCAGTTTACTTTAAATCTGTAATTCCTAATGTTTCCTCTGTTTCTGGAAAATGTCCAGAAATGTTCACTCCTTAATGTGAACTGTCACAATATTGCAGCCGTTTGACCTCTGCTGTATTAATGTTCTCCATCGCGGAGCAGATGGGTGGAACTAAGGCTGTAAGTACTTCAAATCCCCTAAAGTCCTATTTTTTTTTAAAGTACTATTAAAGCAATGTACTACCACATCTTTTTCTCTAATTCAGAAATTCATGATTATTTTCAATTTTAGGAAGACATTTCAAATAGGACGATGATCTTTAGGAAACAAATTCAGTATGTGTAGAATGAGCACATACTTTTGTATGTAAAGATTTAAATATATCTTTCTAAAACTAGGGATATGAACCTGGGTTTGGATTTTAGCCTAATCACTACTGATAAGATATCCATGTTCAGAAAAATGAGTCAGGTATGCAAACAGCTAAATCTTGTTTACTTTAGGGGGTCATACGAACTGAGTCCCCTTTTTCATTCTCTGCAGTGTGTGTGGGTGTCCATAGGATGAGGTTTTATTGGCTTATAGCTTCAAAGTCATGCCAGCCATTCACTCAGCCATGGGTCCAAGTGACCAGCTTTGTATACATACAGGGCCATTCCAGTGAGGGTGCTGGAAGTCCAGTCTTGCCCTCAAATAGCTTTCCCTGGCTAAAGCCAATGAGTTTAAAAAAAAAAAAAAAAAAAACAGAGAGGTGTCCTCCAGAACCCCACAGAAACTGCACAGTTACTACTTCTCACACTAACACACTAGTTTAACTGACACTTTGGACCCTAATGGGAAGAGAAACCAAGCAGCACAGTTTACTAGGAGCCAGGGGCGTCAGGTGTGAGGTTGGGTAGTGTGTGACAGCGTCAAGGGAGTTATCCTGGGGGGATGGGCAGCACCAGAGCAGGCGTCAAAGTAAGAGTAGAGAACAAGGCAGGGTAAATCAGTTTAGGGGAAACAAAAACACACTTCATATTTCACAGATGTCTAAGAAAGACATTTCTTCAAGGCTACCTCCAGGCTCTTTTCTGACCTTGGCTACTTGGTTGGTGGTTCCAATCTGGCTTCCACTGAAAACCAGACACCAGCCCAGCTCATTCACTTACAAAGTAAATTTTGGACAAATGCTAACCGTTATCATTATTGTGTTTTTTAAAACCGTAATAACCATAGTGGGTGCCATTTAGAATTACACAGTGAAGGTACGTCCCTGTGCCAATGGATTGTGGTGTGTCTTGGGGCTACATCAGACCTCCTGGGTTTGCCTTCTGTAGATAGGCAAGGCCAATCTCACTTCTGTCCCCCAGAACAGGCAAAAACCAGGCCAGTCACACACGTGGGACATACGCCTACCACTTATTCACTCGGCTGTGCTCATGTGCAAATTTTAGAGTAGTCTGATGGAAAAAGAAGAGATCTTGGAGTCAGAGCCAGGCTTGTAATTCGGGTTCTGACACTTACTGGCTGTGCTATCTCGAGTTACTCTTTTGCTTCATAGAAGGGGAATAAGAATGCCTACATCTCATGATGTTGTGAGAAATAAAGGAACAATGCAGGCACTCAGACAGTTATTATCATTAGTTTCTTTCCAGAGTTACTGCATTTCCACAAGATCATGGAAGAGGACTCACAAAGCACTGATGAAGTGAGCAATCCAGTGGATAATACCCAACAGTAAGGAAACCTTCTAAGAGTTTGTAAAGCACTGTCACCAACAGAACTGCCCCCAGGAACTAGGTGTGAGAAGATAATGCTCTCGCTCTGACCTCACCTGCTCCTTTGTGATGATCTGAATATATACTGACAACAATTTGAGCAAACGCTGTCATATGAGAACTGGGTAAGGGAGCCCAAGTCAGGCACTCTGATCGCTCAAGATCTTTTGGCATTTGTTTTGCTCTTCATAGTGATAGGGATACAATTTTTTTTTTTTTTTTTTTTTAATGCTGGGCAGTATTTCGGACCAGTTTTCTGCAAAGTCCCCATTGCATTTTGATAAGGATGCCACAAACCCCACACCACATGGGTGATTAATAAAGTGACCTTTGCCCTCATTGGTGGTTCTGGCAGGAGAGGTAACCCTGAATGACCTGGCGGCAGATAACGCAGACCTGAGCTTAACCATAGGGCTGGCAGAGCATAAGTCAAGGTGTGGATGCTCTGTGCTTCCGACATGAGGCTTGGTGTGGACAGACAGTGGATGAAATTCACTCTGTTGCGTTAGAATCATTGCGTTGCAAGCCCTGGGATACCTCAATTATTCACCACTTCCACAAAAATTCTATGTTGATTTCCAAGTCTTACAGGCATAACCATTATTAACCCCAAAATGACAGTTAACTTGTAACCCTCCTCTGAATTATATCTAGCTTTTAAACATAAATATGGATTTTTAATAAGGAATTCTTCCTATGACTATGCACTGTAGGACCAACATCTCATATTACAAGAGGAGATAAAGGAACCCTCTACAATTTGCCCTTGCAGCTTTGCACGTGCACCTGGGGGAGCTGAAGCATTTCCCCATCCAAATTACATTTAGTCATGCAGCTTCTGGGCAGACCTGGGGGCTGGTTTTAAGAAATGTGAACTCTTCTCTGGGAGCCACATAAACTACTCAGCTTACCCAGGGAGGTGAATCAACTCTTCCGGAGTACCATTTCACAAATTACTGCTGCAAAATGCTAAGTCCATTTAGGTATATAAGCCCTACCCCATAAGGGACCAAAGTCATTGTGTTTTGGTTCCATGGCTAATACAAATTATAATCTGCCCACAAGCCTGAGGAAAAGAGAAAAGAGAAATAGGACTGCAGGTGAGCCAAGATTCCAAATAACATTCAAAATCATCTTACCTGTCTTCCTGACGCTGGCCATCTTGAGAGCTACAGGTGAGGGTGGGATGTTTGAATGTGAGTGTATGTATATGAGGTTCAGTGCGAAAGTGGCATTAGCAGAGGGACAGGGCAGGAGGGAAAGATGGGGTATAAAAGCAGGAGATATTTCTGTGAGCAGGCAGGGGTTATGCTTCCCTTGGGTTATATGCAAATGTATGGATCAAATTAAAATGCAGGTAGGTCTAATCATTTTCTCAAACTATACATGTCTAAACTAAATGGTACACTGGAAGAGAAAGTCCACCTTATATGGGTGCTGAGAGTTAAAAACACATACATATTTTGATATCTGATAAATGCTTACCCAAGTCATGGTAGTAAGTAATCTGAAAGCTTATTGTTGAAGTTATGTTCAGAAGAGGTAGTAATTGAGTCTATATTGCTCCTTTACGTTAGTTGTCCACAAAGTAGTCATATATAAAGTTGATGTTTACATCTAGGAAGTCAGTTTGATATTATAAAGAGTGAAAAAAATGCCATTAAGAGCCTTGGAAATTCTCTCTGACCTCTAATGTTACATGAGCTGCAGTGAACTGAGTAAATTTGCTAGTTTCTAAAATGTAGGAGTATTCTGTCTGCTCTTTTGTGAATCAAGATCGTGTTTCTGATCTGCTTCCTGTTCTATCTGAAGGGTAAGACAACGACATTCTTACTGGAATAAAAAATTCCTTTAGATGCTTTTTTGAGGATCTGTAAAACCCTTTTCCAGCATAGCCTTCTCTGATAGCAAATGGTTGTACTGAACAAATAAAGCCTAAACTCATTCCACACACTCTCGTGTGGTCAATATTATCTCAACAATTTTCAAGTTCCGTCAAATCAGTGTTTTTACTCAAAGTAAAATTCCACCACATTTTATATGGTTTCTTTTCATGTTTTTCCTTGAGTTTTTGTATGCACTATGCACTCTTCAGGCAGTAAGTAGGAGAAATGCATTATGAAACCGCTAGATTCTAGAAATTAAATTGTTCAGGTTAATAGTGCTTCTTTATTAGTGGAAAGTATGTTTCATGCCCATAGAACACTACATAGCATAGCATGAAGAGAAAGCTACTAAAAAGCTCAAGATGGGGATAGGGACATGCACTAAATGGCAACCCTTTCAAATGGCTTCATTTGAAACGTTCAGAAAAGAACTAAACTTGCTCACGAAGCCAAAAACAGAGATCAAAAGGCAGCAAATAAACAAGGACCCTTTCCACCTATGGGAACTTGTATTAGGAGATACAAGATAGAGAGCCAGTCACACTACAGTATTTGAATGTGCTGGGAGAGTTTGAAAAGGATATAAAATTAATTTATAAAATACCTAAAGTATGGTCCTTCAGTGTTTTTATTCACATCTTCTACCCACTTAGCTACATTATAGTCTCTTTTGAACCATGGGTTTAAATACCTGCAGAAAGCAATGGAAGGAACAAAGAAAGCAGAACAAGATAGAAAATCTGAAAATACACAGCACAAGCTTAGCAAGGATGTTCTTCACCCTCTAAACACTAATGACTATGGCAAATAAACCAGGATGGATGCTGGGTGATTATGAGGCAGTCTGTACAATGACATGGCAATAAACTCAGCTACAACAAGGCTCAAGGCATTCTAGAATGCACTCAACCTTTCAGGGAAAGCCTTTCCAGTGGTTTCCCAAAGTGGATCAGAAGCTCTCTTTCAGAGATCTGTCAGCAGTCCCATTCACCCACCTCCAAAGTGGCTTTTTCCAGGCCACCACTCATTTGGCTTCTTGGTTTTCAAATGATAATGGGCCTTTTTGAGAATATTCAGATGGCTGCAATTCCAACCTGGTGTTTGGGAATATAACACCCCAAGAACAATTAAAAGGGGCCACGTTCTCTTTCCAATATGAAAGGAAAGATTTTACACGGCCTCTGTCTCACTCCTGAGAGCAGATCCCAAGCTGGAGTCAACGAGAAAGGTGATCCAGCTGGCTCTATAAGGAGCAGAAAGGGACCCATTCTTCTGATCCTGGAGCCCCAGCACACAGTAAGTGTGGTCCCAAGAGGCCTCCATGTTCTTGAAGGTGGGTTTAGTAACTTAGGTGCAGCTGTAATGTCCCTTCCTCCCCTTTGTGCACTCCACACTCATGTTTCCAGTAGGAAATGGCCCTCACAGGTTGCCTTCCAAGTGTCTGATCACTAAGGAGTGACTGCCAGAGGACAACAACAGCCTTAGTTAACATTCCCCTGATGGATCTGGCCAAAGTCTCCATCAGAATGACTGCATAAAGAAAAATGTTAAAGGCAGTAAAATTATGAGTGCAAGGGTTTTTGGGTTTTTTTTGGTTTTTTCAGTTTCTTTTGATTTTTACCCTGGGAGCCAAGCAAAATCACATTCTCTTAGAATATGCCCTTGTCAAATAAATACAGTTTCAACAAATTCAGTCATGGAAGAATTTGGAGGTCTTACTGAGTTTTCTCATTTAAAAGGTAACTTCTAGAGATGCTATAGACAATAAAGATTCAAGCTCCATAAAACTTTTAAAGTTATTTGGAAACAAACCAGGGAAAATGATAAAAAACACTGTTTTTTTGTGGTTAAAGTCTGCTTCTTTCCTCCATATTTAGTTTTAGTTAGTAGATACATTTAAATCAAGATACATTTTCACAGTTAAACAAACAAAATTAGATTATTTTTCCATAGTGCTTTTCCTCAACTTGTTAGCTATAACCAATGTACGCCACAAAATAACATCACGAGTTCCCTCCTCAGAGAAGGGCTTGATTGTTTTTCATGCGTACACGACCATTTTTGCTAAGACAGTGTCCCCTGACTTGAGAACAACTCGCACTTCTTTTTGCCTTTAGCCACAATCATTGCCAACTTGTGCTTTTGACAGAGATAGCCAATTAAAACTTGCATAAAGATTTCCACTGAGACTCTGAACAAAAAGAAAAAAGTCAAAAAGCAAGTGCAGCCACACATAAAGGCTAGTAAATGCTCTGGCCTGGGGAAAACCATAGAAAAAGCCCATGCAGCTGTTACCGGGTGAAACACAGCCGCACAGCAAACTGAGTCACCCACAGGCAGTCGGCCACTTCCAGGAGACATGTGTTCCTTTCACTGTCAATCTCAGAAGCTCCAAGGGACAGCCATGGATGTTCCAGGAAACCTACAGCCACATGGCCTGACTTGCACATGGTGGACATTTCTCTCTGTGTCCAGGAACATCTCAGAAAGCTGTGATCACTTCACTAGAGGTCACTGAAGAGAGCTCTCAACTGTAGTTCCCTCTGGGGATGTGCCCATGAAATTGTCTTCACTGTGGGCCTCCTAACATCTCTAGGTAGTGCTGATTGGAGTGATGGGATTTCATCAAACTGTGATACATCTGCCTACGTGGCTTGACTTGGCTTGTAGAGCAACATGCAAAAAAAAAAAAAAAAAAAAAATGCGTTCGACAGGAGAGGAGAGCTCTCTGTGTTCTCCAGGATGGAAAGGCAGAGGAAAATTAGCTGGTGCTGGCTGGACCAGGACCACCTCCGAGCAGATGCTGGGGGTCAGTCACAGATCAAATGACCCTGTTCTCAGCCAAGGAAGGGACTTGGAGGCAGATTAAGTGGCAGCCCAAAATGAAGGGGCAGGTGGAGACTGACCTGTGATCCAGACTCCCTGTCTGGGGGCTGTCAGAGCCCCCTGGGTTTATGCCTTGGGATGGGACTGTCTGGGCGAGGGAGTGCCCAGGCTCAGGTGCTTGGGGCTCCCTCCTGTAAAAACACAATATATAATACAAAGTCTAAGCCAAAAACTTTCTTTACATCACGTACAACAGTGAGGAAGATGCAAAACTTTGAGTGGAAAAACAGTACAATAAACAAGGACATTTTATAGCAGAGTATGCATTTGTGGGGCATGGTTTCATTCATGTCCCGATGTTTCATCATCCTTTGGGATGATGAGATACTAAAGGGAACGTTGAAATAATGGACCCAACAATACCTCATTATCTAAAAAAAATTTTAAAAGAGATGTTTGTCCGTGGTCATTCTGCTCCTCTTATAATTACACAAGTGATACTGCTATATCAGAAGCAAATGGGATTATTTAACAAATACGGAAAGTATTTTAAAAACCTGTCGACATAATTCTTGATATGCTGTGTATTAGGATTTCTTTTAAGAAAAACAAAATAAAACATAGTGTCCGAACAATAAGGTATGTGAGAATGTGAGAACAGTGGTCAGCTTCATGGACTTGGCTCCATTTAGGTTACATGAGTCATGTAACCAAATCTGAAAGTCTGAAAAATCTGAGAGAGTCGTGAACACTTCTTCTTCATAAAGATGACTTCATTATAATGTCTTATTAAATGTAATAATTATCTCACAGGCAAGATTTCTCGAAGGGTATCTATAGTATCATAATATTTGTTACATGATACGTAATTATTTTTTAAAAAAATAAGTGATTATGCTAGAAAGTGTTGCTAAACACCAAGTGTTCCTTGGGTCCTAAAAGCATAGCTTTAATACAATATTGGATATTTGGTTGTTGTTCACTTAAGAGTTTTCAAAGCCTTGTTATAGGAAATACTGTTAGAACACTAAACAGTACACAAAGGAAGTTCTGAAGAACATTCTGCAGTTTTACCTGTACTCTTGTGAGCAACTGAGATAAGCTAAGAAGCTCTTACCAGGTGACCTCATGCAAAACAAATCAAACAACATTCCAAGAAGAGTTTATCCACAGTGAGCCCTAAAGCATTCAAGCGCTTTGGGGATGTATAAGATAAACTCTAACGGATTAGTTATTTGTGATGGAGTTCTATGATGCCAGTCTGGACCATGCAGTGGTATCACTGGAACCTATCTAGTGTTTCTAAGGTAAAGTATCCTCTAGTAAACTTTGACAAGCCACTTACAAGACAATACCATCAGTAGGAAGCTCCATATTTCAGGGCAATGTTATTGTCCTGGACTGAAAAGGCAGGATATATGATGGAAAAGCTAACATGAGTTTCTGACAAGCGGTTAACAAATATCTGCTATTCAGATTTTTTTAAGTATTAAGGCATGAAGAAGCAATAGAGATGCAGGGCATCATCACTAGCGCTGCAGTGAGAAATAAGTAAAAAAAAAAATTTTTTTTTTCGGTGGGTGCAAAGAGTACAGTTAATTAAAACCAGGTGGCAAGGTCCAGAAGGAAACTAAGGATGTGTTTTATTCCATGATGGGAGATAAAGGTTTCAGGAAGCTTGGTTTTGCTTGAACTTTCTTAAGTGTAGAAACAAACAAAAAAAGTGTATGGTGTTTACTTCATTATAAATGACCTTAAATGTAACTGCTGACCCTATCCCCACTTAAAAAAAAAAAAGTGTGGCTATCATTTAAAATGGATAGTGTTGCATTTGGTGACAATGATTCCGTTAAAGAGCAAGTTTAGGTAAATGCCCTTTTAAATGTCCTCAGAAGGAAAATTTAAAAGGGAACCATATTCCAGTAGTCTGAGAGAATGCTTAGATAGCAGCCATGAAGCCCTTGGAGCGGTGGTTTCACACTGTGAGCAGTTCTCATGCTCTAGTACAGTGGGAATCTTCCCCTGATGCTTCTAGGTTGTGTGAATACTGGGAAGAGGAAGGGTGACCCCTCTAAATGGCTGGACCCCCGGGTGATGAGAAGAAAGGAATGTTATCAAAATTCCCTTCAAACGGAACTGAAACACCACAATGGCAGGTTACTGGAGGACAAAGCCTGCAGCGAGGGTGAGACCCCCACTATCAAGGAGTATTGGTTTGGGCACAGTTGCGGAGATGCCTATGTAAAAGAGAAAAGCCATGGTTAATTTTAAAACGGCAAAAAAAAAGAATTAAAAAGACAAAACCAAGACCAAGAGGCATGGTTTACAGTTCTTTGATGATCTGGTTAATTAACTTTTCACACTAATTGCACAGGACCTTGGAGTGTCTTTTTCCATTAGAGGTTCAGACTTACTCAGTTGAATTAGACCGAGGTCTAAATCTTTTGCCTCTGATTTTCTTTCTGTTGCCTCCCAGGTTACCTGAAAAAGATGGTTTATGGCTAGATTTGAATATAAATAAAACAATCGCTGTGTGTTTAATTACGGTAGTTCAAGTGGGTGCAATTCACAACCAGCACCAGCCCACAACATAGGGCTTTAGAGCATTGTGCAGCCTTCTCAATGTGTCCAGTGAGCTGGTGCTACCAAATCCCATCATTTCCCATCCAAGAAAAAAGAACTCATAATAAATGCCCTCCTCTCTGTTGGGAGAAGAGCTTAAGACCTAACAAAAAAGAACAAGTCTTTACAACCAGGAACCACAAAATATAGACTTTAGGTTATGTGGACAGATGGGTTCAGAATGCTGCCCTATACCTTGCCAAGAGTTACTGCGAGGTCGCCCATTTTCACAGATGTCCGAAATATGTTTTGTGTCTGGAATCCTTTCACTCCAAGAATGAGAGAGTCCATTTGACCTGAAATTGAAAATGTATATATATTGTTCAAAAATATAAACAAATGAATGTTTTGAAATCAGTAAGCAACATTTCTAAGCATTACTGTGCATTAAAATAAATCAAGAAAGAAAAAATCTGAAATGAAAGAATGAAGAGAACATGAAAGTCTTCATGAAGAAGGCAGAATTACACAACATTCAATTTAAGAAAAGTCAAATACAATGGAACCCCATTACAAGAGTTTGTAATTGAAAAGTATCAGGATGCAATGCAAGCCAATTACATTCCCAAGAACCATAGATAGCAAATTCACTACATATTTCAGTTACATAACCCATGCAACAGAGTTATAATGGGGTCCCACCATAGATGTTTCTTAATTGTAAAGCAATGGCTTCCATTCAAATATTATGAGAACATGGACTTCCAAGAGATTTCATTAAGATTTGCTCAATTGAACCTGCCTTTATCAAAGTAATATTTAGGTTTTCTTAAACAACAAAATTATTTTCTGAGAATTGGCATTTTTCTCCACAAATATGTTCCCCCAAACATGCCACTGTTGGTTAACTGTCCAATAACTGAAATGAGTCAGACGTTTATCATGGAGGTGTCTCTCACAAAGTCCATGTACCGTTAAGACCTTCTGCTCTTTGTGTCCTGCCATCTTTAAATGAATTGTCTACAAGAAGCAAAATTTACATACCCACCTTGTACCACATAAGAAAAGCATTTTGACAAACTACATATACTTAGGAGGAGTCACATAATTTGGTACAATATTTAACTGTTTAAAAGTCAAAACCCATTGAGATTTTGCTAAAATCTGGTAATGATTCAAATCGATATTTTAAGCTCTTCTTGAAGTACTTTAGAAAATAGCTCTGTACTTTAAATCTTCTTCACATATCATACCAGTTAATTGCTAACAATGTCTATTTTAAAAGGAACTTTCTACTGATGAATGAAAATAAATGGAACTCAGCACAATTATTACATAATTCCCTAGATTTTTCAACACCATTTGCTAAGTATAGAATGACTCCTATTTTGTACAAAAGAACAACAGAAATTCTGCTGGAATTCATTAATTTCTACACTTCTTTACCATATTATTTAATTTAAAATTAAATATTTGACCAAGAAAATAATTATATAGAGAATTTAAGTAAATCTTATTCTCTTAGTCAAAAACTCCCCAATAAGTTAAAAGAATAAAATTTTTGAACATCCTAATATAGAACTGTACTCCTTATGCAGAAACTAATCATTTTACTTTTGCTTTAAGCTATGTTATTTGAGTAAAAACATCCTTCATGCTGAGGACAGTTCCACAGAGAGTTCCCAGGTCTCACTAATTCCTTCTATTCTTTTTCCTGATGTTTATAAAGAGTGAGATCCACTGCAGAATTTTTACAGAGTATTTACTCTATTTAGAACTCCAGAAGAGATCATGTTTCTTCTCAATAAACTAGCAATTTCCCTTTCGGTCTACCAAGTAACTACTGTGCCCAAAGTTATGCAGGGGGCTTTCAAATCTTTTTTTCTATACATTACACCCCTACCAATAAGTTTAAAGAAACTCTTCCACAGGAATATTTTAGCTTTTTTCAATGTGAATGTAGGTCTCATTTCCTAAAACATTCCAACTATTTATTTCTTCTTTCAGCTTATTTTATTAAGCAGTTATAAAGCATGCAGAATTTTAAATGGTCTTATACACCTTAAGATCCTAGAGCAAGAATACAGCATCCAAGTTTAAGACATATAAATAATATATTAACCCCATTTGGACTGTTATAAAACTCAGGCAAACATTAAATATGCTTAAATTAATTTGGCAACCAAGCTCTAAATTATAAAGTCTAGAATTAGTCATTCCAGGAATGAAAGGCAAAATCATAATATTCAAATATATGATTCACAGAGAAGCAATCTTTTTTTTTCACACCAAGCTTAGCTTTGATAAATTTAAAATTAAAAAAATATTCAATGCAGCATTATATTACCAATTTATTTTAACAACTGCTTTTATTGAAGCGTGACAGTAACCTTTTTCTTTGACTACCAAGCATGACATAAAGCTCACCATTTAAAATACGATAAAATACTATGTGTAGTTTCTTAGGCAGTATAAGAGCAAGATTGAAAAACCCTGGGGTTTCTATATCGATTTAGGGTTGTTATTTGCTTAGTTTTGTTTTGTTTGGATTTCTGGCCTGATTTGTTAAACCAGTGGTTCTGAGCATATGGCATTTTGAAGTAGAGTAATCAAAGAACAAAGGATACTATTTTTTTTTAACATTCAAGAAAGAAGGAAGAAGTAATCAAACCTGCTGCAAAATAATGAAATGTTCTGACTAATGGAATAATGTGTGATGGAACAGGTAGAAATCTGAAAATGCGACAGAAAAGCAGACCTCTTCTTAGAACTAGATGCTGAGTTTGTGCTCACTCCAGGAGGAATGTCGCTATAAAAAGAGTCGCCATCTCCAGGCTCTTTTACATAATCTCCCTGGGGTAACTGTCTAAGGCATAATAAACATTTCAGAGTCAGAAAACAAGACACACACATGAGCACAGACATATACAAATAGTATTTTAGGAAAAAAGAGGTAGGGATAATGAGCTCCATGAATCAAGTCTATAACAACATGTAAGATTATTAATAAATGTGACAAGTTAAAGTCATTCTAACTGTAGAGGTCAGATATGCAATCACTGAAGTCTTTACAGTCTGGATGAACAAATCCTTGTTTCAGGGGAAATATAGGAAAAGATGAGGTTTTTCACTGTAACTTCATTACACTTAGAGATGTGAACTGCTGTTTTGTCTTAAAAAAAAAAAAAAAAGACACACAGAAAAACCTGGTGCTGAAGGAGACATGTTGAGACAGACAGTCCTTGCCCAGATAAGGCATCGCTTTTCTCACTGTGGTGAGTAAACTATTCATAATTTCTAAATATTATATAATGTAACCTTGATTTGGTCTTAAAAGAACTGATTGATTTCTAAACTATGTTCTATAATTTAATCCAAATAAATTCTTATTCAATTTAGAGCCTCACTGTTCATTTAACAGAAATATAATTGAAAGAGATTCAAAGGGCAATCAAAAATGTAATTCTATAACTGCACACTAGAATGTGTAAAGGAAAATAATTTAGCAAAAGGAAGAAAGGGTTGCAAAAATAACGGAATTCTTGTTGAGACTAGAGGAAGATATTTATAGGTGGCTGGTGGGTGACCTCCATTCTTCATCTCCGACAAGGGAAAATCTACATCGTCTGCACTATTACTGACACCACTCACTCTGAGTTTGAATTATCTAAGATTGGAACAGATTTTTTATTACTTCTCCTAAGGGAACAGGGTAGAAAACTTTAGATAGGACTGCCTGGTCAACCCTCCTACCTTGGTAGCTAATCTGATCCTTTGCCAGTGCATGGCCCCCAAACAACTGCACCTCAGACTTGATTTGGTTCCATTCAGCACTAAAGTTGGAGGTGGTACAAACTAGTGTTGGACTGAGAATTTTAAACAGAGCTGTACTTAACTAGGTCTTCAACAAAGGCCCACATTTGCTAACGCCTCTTCCTATTTATTTTTCCCTTAGTTACCACACTAGTCATGGTTACTTGCTGATGCTAAATTCAATCCCTAAAATGTTTCGGCTGTTTCCTTGCTTATGCCAACTACCACGTTGTTTTAAATGTTTAAAACGCTTGGTCATTCATTCTTTCGAATGACTGAATATGCTCTCTAATACTCTTTCAATCCTATATATTCACACATCTCTACAAATAAAATTGTTCAACTGATATAAAGCACCTATATTAATTTGTGTGATTAAATCTACTCCTCCCCTTTAAAGAAATCAAATTTCTCATTAGACTTGTATGTAAGATTGATTTTACCTATAATTCTTTGATACATATTCCTTCAAAATATTTTTAACCCTTTAAGTGACTTCAGCTCATAACTGTAATCTTTCTTTTTCCCAGTGTATTATGAAACATTAATTTTATAGGAAAAACAACACAATTTCCCCACATTTATAGTGTTAATAACACACAACAAATGATATATCTGCTTATGCAAGAGATCTTTAAATCTCTGGAATCATATTTTCTGTCTTGCCTCCTGTCAGTAAAATACTCTATCAATTCCTTGAAAAATGCTCTCAATAAAATCAGAATTCTGTAAGTTGCCTCAGGTAGGAAAATTCCCTTTTGTATCATATTAATATTTATAAAAGAATGCCAAAGAACATCCTATCAACATTACATTTCCAATAATAATCCTTATGGCTAACAAGTCATTTCTGTCACTATTACCTTTAATGATAATCTTTATAAACTGATGAGATGTGCCTCACTAAATTCAAATTAAATAAAGACAAGTTCTGACTACACTTGATCTTGCCCATTAATCTATCCCCCAAACTACTCTCTCTTTACATGGTTCTGACATACAGGCACTTACCAAGGGCTCACTTAGCTAAGACTGCAGGATTAAACGAAATGCCTCTCACAATGGATGGTGTTTTTTTTTTTTTTTTTTTTTTGTTCATTTGTTTGTTTGTTTGTTTTAACTAAGCACATTTTACCAGTCCTTCAATGTAATTTCTCTGCAGTCCATGGTCATCTTTTACACTGTGCACAAACATCCTAAATGCTAAACATATCATAAACTATGGGCTTCAGTCAAAGGGTTGAAAGGAAAGTTTAAATTCAATGAACTCTGGGGGTATAGTCTTGCTTTTATCATCCCAGGCAAATTAGATTCCTCTCTATCTCTACTGTGAAGTCTCCAAAATAAAGAAACTAATCTGCATTCTCCTTAAAATTCTACAAGGAATGCATGTAACTTTCTTCACACAAAAAAAGCATTAAAATGTTAATAATAGATGAGGAACTTTGTTAAAGATCTTTTAAGAATAATACTTAACATCCTTCACTGTACAGAAATTTATTCTTTTTTAAATATCCAATTACATATTATTACAAACCTATTTCTTCTTGATTAACCTTTAGTGAAGATAGAGAGTATCAGGTCCCCATGATCATTAAATACCATTTCATCATTTATTATAAAAGATCATAAATGACCAACTAAGTAATAGCTTTAAATTTGTTAAAATTGAATTTATTTTTCTAGTCTTTATAGTTTTCTTCCTAAATTTTGCTAGTTTCATAGAATTTTGGAATTAGGTGGCCTGACCAATGCTAAGTTTTATAATGGAAAAATTACCTCATATTTCCAATATCACATGCAAATATTTTAGACATATATATGAATTTCTTTTATAAATAATGACCAAAAGAAAATAAAATCTTACTTAACTAAATTATTTTTCCTCAGAAAGGATTCCTGTTATGAGGGAAGTCTGATGTTTCCTTAAAGAGTCCACTGAACCATGATATTTAACTTAATAATCCTTACACATACTCAAAATGAGATTACAATGAAAAAAATTGTCTTAACTTTAATGCTGAAGGAGCCATTTCTCCAAAGGTTTGTAGGTGTCTGGGCTGTCTGCTATTGGAATTGTTACTTTTCTGTTTGAAGAAATATTGTGTAATGTGTACTAAGTCACACTGACAGATGCATGAGTATCACTGAAATAATAATAATATAAAAAAAAAACTAAGAAAGGCTTGAAAAAAAAAGGAGGGAGGTTCACAAGCAGAAAGTAAAGTGGCTAAAACAGGTGAGAGAGAGAAAAGAAATAGGGAAGGGGGTTTCTGCTTAAGGTATGGATCAGGAAGACATGATCTAATTATTTATTCTAATTCACATTATGTATGTTCAATGGTGTATGTTCATTTCAGACAAAGGAAGAGAACACTGAGGAATGTGAATGCTTTATAAATCCAAGTTTAATGAATGTCTTCTTATCCTATTGCTATTTGCAAACCTACCTGAAAACCAAAATTCAAATTTCTAATTCTTGTTACAAAGTACACAGCTGCTAAGTGCTAAAGCAATTATGGTAAAATAGAAACAATAGCATCAACTGAAAAAAAAATATGGAGGTCTTCGTTCCTGGAGATTTTAAAGAAAATAATCAATAGCCGTCCTTCCAACTATATGACATCTAAGAATTCTCCATGGCTCCACAGTCCCATGGTCCTACCCTTCACAAGATGACACTGGCAAATTTAAAGTGATACTGTTCATGTATGGCATTCTGTCTCCCAGAATGGGACTTCTATTTTTTATTAGGCAGTTGGTAAACAAAAAGAAAAAAAAATGGGTTTCCTTCTCATCTTTTTGCCAGACATGAAATTAAACCTATCACACATTCCTTCAATATAAAGAAAACCTTGAGGACGCATTCTCTGGTGGGAAAATTTACCAGGTTATCAGGTTTCTTCACAGAATTACTTGCCTGACGTTTCCAGTAATTTGAAAGTTATGTTCAATTTGGCATTTCTGAGCCACTGTATCATCAATAAGAGTCTGAGAAGTGGCTACATACTTAATATGCATTCAGTGTCAAAGCAAACCCATATGTTTACCAATGCTTTCATACCAGCAAGTGCAGGCCTTACTCATGTCAGGAATGCTGCTTTCCTCTTTGAGGACAGCCATACCTACCTACCTCTTTCATTTGAAGATTAGAGAAATGCAAAGTCTTCAGAGACCACACATTAATAACTTTCTGTACTAGAATGCTTCACAGATTACAAAGAACTTTTGTCTGTTTTTAGAGTTGAGGAAAGTTTAAGTGGTTTCCCAAGACCACATACTAGCAAGTGGATTTCTGATTCTTTTTCAATTGGTCCTTCCACCATGGAACCTCAGAGGAAAACTTAATTTAACTCAAAACTCAAAATTCTTATTTCTACTCCCTAGCACCCTTTGGAATTGGGCACATCTTTATTGGAATATCTTCAGATATTTTCACAAGATTGTAAATTTCCTAATGCATACTTGGTCCATTGGCCTTACCACATTCTCTATAACCACTAACATATATTCTAAAAAAGGACAATCCTTCAGAAGATATTTACACACTCACAACTTCCTGATCTAAAGTCCTTTCCTTGCTGTTTCTCCATTTTAAGAATTATTATACAACCCTAAGATTCACTAGCTATGGACAAGGGCAAAAATAAACAAATAAAGGTTGTGCTGAAACATAGCAAAATATAAAAAATTATATCTGCTGAAATGTGACAGCTCTCAAAATATGCACTAGACTACAAAAGAGTAGCCAGACTGATGAAAAGGTGACTCAGTAATACCAAGAGGCATGAAATTACATCAGGCACAAAAAAGAGATTTCTAGCATAAAATTTTTCCTAACTGTACCTATGCATATATTTAGTTAGAATAGGAAATTGGTGCACAGGTTTACATATTTATCATTTTTTGTAGTGTGGGCAATTACTTTATTCTGGAGAATATCCCTGGTGAGAACACATCTTAGAGCACCATAACAGCTTTGCTTATGTTACATATTTGTGACACTGTGCTTTCCTTTTTATATAGTCAGCAATAGTAAATTACATTATAGCCTTAATTCCTATGGAAATGGAGCTAAATCATCAGTTTTTGATCTTGGTATTCTAATTTTATTTTTCACTGAAGAAAGCCACCAAACTTACATTTCTGATATGGCTGATCAACTTCTACCCAACAGAAAGGCATAAATAGCTCCAGCTCTTCTCCAGTCTTTTTGGACACAAGTGTTTAAAACAGGTCACAAAGAAGTCTAGTTTTTTGTGTGTTTTTTTAATTTAATTAATTTTCTTTCAATTTTACTTTCTCCACTAATGGTAGAAGTCAGTTACTCCAGGGCAAGGTCAATATTTTCTAATATCTATGGCTAACTGACCAGGATCTCAATGGATACACTGTAGGTACCTCTTACGGATAAAACCTTACAGGGATTTTAAATTACAACACAGAAAGAAATCGAACAAGTTTAAAACTATAGTTTCTGAAAAAAAATTAAAGCTGTGGCTGGGTCCTGAAAAAGCATCACCACATTTATTATGTCTTATTCCTAATGTGCTTCAGGCATTTAGTGGAACAGTTGGAAAAGGTAAGTAAGTTAGGAGCCTGCATCGGTATCCTGAGTACAAAACTAGTACCATATGATATGGTCTAGATGATCAATTTCCAGGATATTTTAATTTTTATATCAATAGCTAATAGTATTCATAATTTTTTAAATGTAAAAAGTGAAGGATGTACCCCAACATGGGCTAATTTAGATTTAGAAAAAATAGGCAAGTCTTACAGGACTACATGAATGCTTTGTATCTCTTTTTACACTGCTGGTTAAACATAGATTTTAAGGTTATGATGAATGGAGTGCCTGACTTTAGGGGCTTTTTTATTAAAAAAAAAAAAGTGCACTAGGCAATCAGAGATTCTAACCATGCAAATTATTTCTTTCACTACCTGTGCAATTACCTAATCCATACAAAAAAATATTTTCTTATGCAGCGATAAAACAGACTCTTCAAATGCCAAGACATTCTCCTGACTACAGCACTGTGCCCGTATAAATTTTATCATTTATGAATGAAAGTTACTAATTTAACAACAGTAACAAAAAATAAGTTCCCTCAGAAAGTGTTAGGTAATAAGGGTGTTATAAACATGAACAAAAGCCAATCAACCAATGTAAACAAAGGTGACACCTTAACATAAAGGAATTTTGTTTTAGGTAGAAAAAAAAATCAACTCCAAATATATATTACTATAAAAGTAACACAAATAAGAACTATTAATTATAGTATTGTTGGATGACAGAACCATTAAAACTAAATAATGACAGATCTATTTTAAATTCATACATTCCACAGCAACATTACTAAAATTATCATTTCAAGGTCATGAAAAATCAAGATTAGTTCATGACCACTACAGCATAAAAACAAAGTGAACTTGATTTACAACTGTATGTATGAATTCCAAAGATGCTAACAGGATTTAAACCTTTCAGTTTTCAGTTCTATGTTCAGATTATTCTCATCACATACCTCTGTTCTCGATAGTTTCTTTTTATGGACAAGAAGAGAGAGAGAGAGAGAGAGAGAAAGAATTAGTTACCTACAAAAGTACATTAAGAGAGACCAGAAAACCTAAGAGCTCTAGCATTCGTTGAAAGGTCTCCACTAGAATTTCTAATTGCAGAATTAAAATGGGGAATAAAAACACAGTCTCCCTCTCTCACACACACACATACACACACACACACAAATTTCACTTCATCTTTCAAGGAAGTGACACCAAAGGGTTAGTGACAATATCTTCAAGTAACCATTGTTTAAAAGCATAAAGCTTCAGTTATTAAAAAGTAATTGTTTCCTCAATGTCAATTGTATATTAAACATTTAGTAATGCCCTAAAGTCAACCCTATTTCAAATACAGGTTTTCAGACATGTACTTTGATTTAAATAAGGAAATTAGTCAAGTTACTTATATATATTAACTATGTTTTCATACAAATAAAAATTACAATCATTCTTTTGGGAATACATACCCCAAACTAAGCTCTTCCTAAGAATTTCAAATAGAAAAACGTAACTGGACACAAGAACATTTTGTGTATGATAAATTAGTTATCATAACAGCTAAACAGGTAATTAATTTATCATACACAAGAAAAATAATAGAATTCACGGCTGTTATGGACCTCCCAAGTCATCACTACTTATTCATTGAAGCTTCACTGAAAGCTACATTGGAAACACTTTGTTCAAAGTCTCTGTTTTTTATTTGGCCATCTCCTAAAATAAAATTGCATTAGTTTCAGAATAAACCATTCTGAAACAAAAATGTGTTCTAGAGAGTGTGGTAGTGAGGCGCCAATGATTTTTAACTTTTAAATCAAAAGAGTCCATTTAAAACTTTCTCTCATGACCTAATTAGGTGTTAATATTTTGAAGACGTGTTGGAAGGTCAAGCAACTAAGCAGTAGGCTCCTTCCTCCAAGATCAAGGCTAATGTTTCCATATGGATTTCGTCTGTAGCACTTTCACCTGCCAATCTATTCCATGCACTATCTCATTTAATAATGAGTTCATGAGAGTAAAAGTGCCAATTTGATACTTAATATTTTTCATTCCTGAAACCATAAGATAGAAGAGAAAAATAAGCCAAAATCTTTCTGTTCAACATGTTTTACTTTTTACTCTCTCAATCTGATTACCTGAGTGGTCCACCAGTTCCAAATGAGTATTCCTCATTTCCTATTCCTGCCACTCCCCCAAGGCTTGGAGGTAGAAAGTTTAATTGGAAGGATTAATGCAAAAATGAGTTCTCAGGTTCTAAATTCATTTTGGAATTTGAAATAGAATATGTGAAACAACATATTCATGAATTTAATTCCTGTATGAAAATTTCTACATCCTTATTCTATTTTTACACATATTTGAATAAATTTAGTAACATTAAAACTTTCATCAGTCAGGTTCAAATTATTTATGAAGAGAATACTGTGGTATGAACACGATTTGTCTTTTTCCTTAATAATCTGCAAAGTACATACATTCAGAAATGAAAAAAGTGAAACCACTTAAATATCATAAAACTAAGAAATGATATACAGAAAGAAGTACTTTTCATTCTAATCATTAAAACAAACAGACACCGGTAATTTCATTAGCAGTAGGAGTAGATGTTTAGGTTTCATATTTCTGAAAGGGTAATTTTTTCCAAAATTGTAAACATGAAATATCAATTTGCATCAGTAGATGGCAGAAAATCACACACCACAGAACTAACAATTTTGCTTTCCCTCTCACATGACCAAATGAAACCGCTGAACTACTTCAAAACAGAAGGTTGTGATGGCAGTAAGTCTTGCATCAGGGAAGTCAAGGCAATAGTGTGACTCCAAGATGGGGCTAATTCACCTGAGGTGTGAGAAGAGCTCAAACAATATATATACAGAAAAGACTTTCTTTCAGACATGTAATTTTATACTCCAAATGCTATGCTGAAATCAGCCTGTGCAAATATAAGTATGCAATGTGCCTAACGAACTGCACATTAAAAACACACATGGGTACTGAATATCTATGAGCTGGTACAGAGCTAGGTACCCATTTAATTAGGGCAAAGCATTACCACTATGCTGTGCTCTCCTTCACTATGCTATGCCACGTTAACTACATTACGCTAAACTTTACCCTGCTGTCTGTGCTATTCGTTAATACAACCTTGCACAAATGTCTTTCTGCATTTTAATACTTATAACATACAAAGTTTAGCCTGGCAGTCAACTAATTGCCCTCTCCTTTCAGCCAAAGAAACTTTCAGGGTTTTGATCTCACAACAAGCAAGAGCCATAAACACTTTTAAGGAGGTTTCTGTTAATTCAGTTGGCTTAAAACCATGTCAGGGAATAATAATAATAACAACAACAGCAACAAATGATTATATAATGCCTAGTTTATTGAAAGGTTTGGGGTAATTTTAAAGTCTAAAAAAGTCTAATTCCCAAGTCTTTTAGTAAGCCAAATTTGATCTATGAATTAAAAAAAAAAACTATAAAATGGGCTAATACGTAGAAAGTCTAGCAAAATTTGCAGGACTTCTTTCCAAATGGAGAAACACCCCAAGCCTGGGGACCTGATACAACATTTCAGAGATCAGTAGGACTATGATTTTAACTTGAAATATTTTAAAAACTTAAGGTTCGTCACATTTAAGTTTTACTTGATTAAACATAAATAAGTTATTTGAATACTAAGGAAATTTTTCACATCATAAGATTGAAGTACTTAAAAAGGGAAATGAACATATTAAGTATACAAATAAGTTTGGAATGTGTGAAGTCATTTACTTAGCTAAATGCCTAGCTAAGGGGATCCAATATTCAAAAGTTATAAAATGTGTAACTTTTTCAAGTTTATAAATAGAACCAAAAAATTGTAAGTTGAACTTTGAAGCTTAAGAATTAGGTTTCTAAAAGTTGTAACTTATAGTTGAATTTCAATTTTAACAAATTACGTCTCTGAAGAGTTTTTTCTACACACAAAAACAATAGGTAACAAATAACAATGCCTCCTTCATACTGGTTATGGAGAGGTTTTGCTCTTCGCAGGATGCATGGCCACAGTGAAAGCACTCAGGAGCAGATCCTGCCGTTGTTCTTGTTGATATGACCTTTGTCATTAAAGCGCTACGCTCTCTAATTCACTATCTTGCCTAGATTTGGGGGAATGGGTTTAAGTCAAGAGAACCTGCATCGCTAAAGAGCAAACCAACACTGCCTTTGTATGAGACACGATTTAGATTGATTTTACTTCATGCAATGGTTCTTCTTCTTTTTTTTTTTTTTTGCGGTATGCGGGCCTCTCACTGTTGTGGCCTCTCCCGTTGCGGAGCACAGGCTCCAGACGCGCAGGCTCAGTGGCCATGGCTCACGGGCCTAGCCGCTTTGCGGCATGTGGAATCTTCCCGGACCGAGGCACGAACCCGTGTCCCCTGCATCGGCAGGCGGACTCTCAACCACTGCGCCACCAGGGAAGCCCCATGCAATGATTTTAAGAAATACTCAGTATTTTTAGAATAGAAGGGAGTTATCTCAAGATCTAAAAAATGATAAATTATTATTACCTCTAATCATGCCAAGAATAATCATTGATTGAATACTGAGCCAGACTTATTTTCACTGCAGGTATATTTATCCAATGATACAAAACTTTCCAGATGTTTAATTCATTTAGATAAATATTTTAAAGTATAGTTTGACAGTAACATACTGAGCCATTTCACTTACTTATAGCCCCATGCAGTTATTCCTAATATGAGGGCCAGCACTAAAATGGTGCCAGCAATTATGCCTATTATGATATTGGTACCAGCAACACCTGGGGGAAAAAGAAACAATGAAGATCAGTGTATATAACTGAAATTTTGATATAAAATCCTTTCAGGAACTTTATTCTCCAGATATGTAATCATCACACTAATAACATTATTTGTTTTAAAAAGTGGGTATTTTTTTCTTTATACAGTTTTAATTTTAGAGAACTTTTTTTTTCAAATTTTGTTTATTTATTCAGATATAATTGACACATAACATTATATTACTTTCAGGTGTATGACAATGATCTGGTATTCATATATACCTTGAAATTAAAAGTAGGTATTTTTCAAGGGAAGAAAAATCGACCATAACTTAGCAATCCATATCAATTGTTTTTTTAAAATAAATAGTTATTTCTGTATGTTCCCTGCTAATTCTTGTCCAAGTGCATTCTGCACAGTTTTATTTTCCATGTATTTTTCTGGAAAATATAATAAGGTCATTGAACTAAAAGAAAGAAGAGTAAAGTTAAGGGGAAGAAAGGAGGGGTGATACTACTGTATCACCATATAGCATAGCATCCTCTGGGGAGAAATATTTAGAAATCCATGTTCTTTTTTACCCTGATCTCTTTCTCAGAAATTCTAGAAATGTTATTGTTCCTATCACTCCATTTTGACAACCAGTGTAAGGTCCTTATTTTGTGTGATACTTTGTCTATGTAAATATAAGCTTCTAAAGGGGGAAAACATGCCTACAGATGAACAGAATCAGGGCTCAGGTGGTGTAGATGATAGAAGACTGTAGTTCCCAGTCTTGACAGTAATGGCTGTGGCATCCTAGAGAAGGAAAAACCAAAGGTAAGATAGAGTCTGGTGAGCTGGAGGTTGGTGCTGGTGAGGTGTGAGAGCGAGGCTACACCAGACTGACCTGAGGCCAGGGCAGGGCTGGAGCTCAGGACTGGGCAATGGCACTGTTGTGTCTGGCAGCATCCACTGTCAGGCAGGCTGTGCTGTAATCCTTAAGGGATCACAGCAGTGAGAGCGGCCCAGTGAGTCAAAGGCCTGGACAACAAGTGCAAGTGAGAACCCAAGAGCAGAAAAGGCCTGGCTCTGATACCAGGAGACCGGTTTTGCTGATAATGACTTATACCCCATGTTAAATTGCAGGGCTCTCACCCAGAGCAGCTCAGCTATCTCCTTGTCTGCTGCACTCCTGAGGAGTCCTTCTGGACTTCAAAGGTCAGTAATCATGGGTGACTGGAGCATATTCCAATTCCCCATGACAGAAATGGCAGCCTCTCTATCTGGGAGCCCTCAGTAGTCACGGGGGATAGCATGGCTCGGGCATCTAGGAGACTGGCCAACTCCACTCTGCCCAGGTCTTCTGTGGGATGGGTGGGTACAGATGCACCCCGGGACATTGGGATTTTCCTACTCTAAGACCTAGCCTATCTGTCTACCCTTCCTTTCCTTCCAGGGATTTAACAGGGATCAATAAACCTGAAAGCTAGTCCTGATTACTTCTAAGCAATTGTATGACTTTTGACGAGTTAATTAAATCCACGGACGTGAATAGCTTCATCTCTGTATTAACTGCTGGAACCACACTACTATTGCTAAGACTGAGGATGCCAAAACCCTAATCATTCTGTGAGTTTCATTATTAAAGTCACATTGGCTAAGATGTTTAACTTGTATGGATGATTAGAATGAAAATAATAATTTTCTCATTCTTTGGAGGTGAATGGACGTCAGGATTTCAGCATTATTTTATGCAGAAGAATACTCAATAACAAAATGATAAAAATAGTTTAAAAGGGGACATTCATCTCCAAGGTATCTATCTGCATTTAATTTCTACTTCTCCATTTGGGCCACTCTAGCTTTTAGAACTGCACCCACTGTTTGTTATACATGTCGAACCCCTTCCAGGCACCTTAGCCAAGGTTACTACTTCTAGAATTACCTACAGTTCAGGCTACAGAACTGGAGTTGAATATAGATGAGGTTCTTTAAGAAAGAATATTAAAGTCAACAAAATATTTTAAAATCAATTCCCATTTTTCCTCATTTATTCAGTCCCAATATATAAACATATAAAATATCTAAAATATAAAATCAGACACTTAAGAATTTTGACTACTTTCTTCATTGAAAAGAAATGGTAGGGTTTGTTGTCAGCGCCAAATGAGTACAATACTTGGAAAATCTCCGTCTGATATAGGACAAGATCCAGCTAAATCAGTAGACTAAATTATATTCAATATTTCATATCATTACAAGTTAATGGAAACAATCAGTTTCATAATATGGGCCCCAAGTATATATTGTAATTCATTATTATGTGGATTTAACTTATATTTGAGTTATATAAAAATAATCGAAATGAAACTTTCAGACGGGCAGTTTTCTCCTTCCTTGTGCATAAAGACCACATAACGGGACCAAATTAAGTACCTACCATTGCCAGACAGAGTAATGCCAGCCTTTGCATCATCATTGTAAGGGAAGTAAGTGCTGCAGTCCTCACCTATCCAGTGTCTGTTACACACACACTTCAGCTCATTACTGCAAACCTGAAATCCAAAATCAATCTAGAGTCAATGCCAAGTCTCTGGTGCAGAGGCATGAAAAATAAACATTAATTTCTAATTATTATATGCCTAGAATTTGATGGGCCTGAAAATTTATTGGTACTTTCTTCCTACTACTACTTTATATCTTACTCAAGTACTTAAAAAAATATTTTCTAGAGATCAACAGCTGACCCAGAGGGAACAGTGAATTTTAACAGAGGAATGAACTTATATGTCTAAAACAAAAATCAATGAAATGATTGGTTTGAATTTCATTCACTCAAATTTTATTAGGGAGATTTAAAAAACTAAGCAGAATTATAATCATTTGGCAATTATCCAATACAAAGGTTTCTTTCTTCTTCTTCTTGTTTTAAAATAAATTTATTTATTTATTTATTTTTGGCTGCGTTGGGTCTTTGTTGCTGCGTGTGGGCTTCTCTCTAGTTGCGGCGAGCGGGGGCTGCTCCTTGTTGCGGTGTGCAGGTGTCTCATTGCGGTGGCTTCTCTTGTTGCGGAGCACAGGCTCTAGGAGCATGGGCTTCAGTAGTTGCAGCGTGTGGGCTCAGCAGTTGTGGTGCATGGGCTTAGTTGCTCCACGGCATGTGGGATTTTCCTGGACCAGGGCTTGAATCTGTGTCCCCTGCACCAGCAGGCGTATTCTTAACCACTGCACCACCTGGGAAGTCCCTAAAGTTTTCTTTCTTCTAAAGAAAGGATCTTTATACCAAAATTTTATTCATCTTTTAGGAAGCAGATGAGATGAAGAGAAATCTGACAAAGAAGAGGGGAGGCCTGAGGCTTTGCAGTGGTCTGAGAAGAAAGCTTCACAAAACCGCAACCTGGGCACCTCAACCCAAGCTCCAGAGATTAGCTACCTCAGGGTCATGGAAACTGAGAATTCCCTCAAACAGAGCCTAGGAAAAAAATTCACATAAAATGGCACCAAATTTTTAAAAATTATCAGACAATAATGTCCTCATTTATATATCCAGGAAACAGAATCTATACCTAAGATCCTATGATTCCAAGCAACTTTGAAAGGAGTGGGAAGTAGGAGAGAATTCAGTTAGGGTTAAGATCAGAGAAGCGCTTCAGGAGACAGATTTTGACTGGATAGGTTTGTCTTTTGTCTGCTTGAATTTGCCAGAAGACAACATACATGCAGATCTAAATGTAACTATAAAATATGATTAACAAAGTGCAGATTTCAAATAATTCAGATTAGCAAATTTCTGCAGATTAACAAACATGCAGGAAGAAGAAAAAAGGCCTGGGTTTGAGACCCCACTTCACCACTATCTTTTCAACAGACCATAACCAGGCCAACTGGTTTCTCCAAGTATGTTTCCATATCATACAACAGCACCAGTGACATAGTGACAAGAACAGTGATACCGATGTACGATGATCATAATAAACCCAGTCATAGCTAACGTTATTGAACACTCACTATGTCACAAGGATTGTTTTAAGTATTATGTATAAGTTACAGGTGTTAATTCATTGATTCTTCACAACAATCCTGTAAACTAGGCAATATTATTATTCCCATTTCACAGAGGAAGAAAGTGAGTCACAGAGAGGCTAAGTAGTTTGCCTTAGTCACCCAGTTAGTAAGGAGTAGAGCTGGGATTCAAACTCAGACTGATTCCAAGCCCATGCTCTTAACCTACATGATGTATACTATATAGAGAATATCTACTGTATTTCTCATTTTAATTTCTGTCACATATACAGAGTTATATT
Organism: Mesoplodon bidens; assembly: GCF_964165515.1. Lineage (NCBI taxonomy): Eukaryota > Metazoa > Chordata > Mammalia > Artiodactyla > Ziphiidae > Mesoplodon > Mesoplodon bidens. The sequence continues at coordinate 54,461,984 of NC_138166.1, forward strand.
AAAAATACATAGAATATAACTTTTATAATAATTATGCAGAATTATTAAAAATTATTGGATGCTATTTGCCACCTGATTTACTTGTGTCTATCACTCATTTACTCATTCCTTAAACAAATAGTTAATTGACACAACTGTGTTTCACACTCAGGACTTCTAGATGAATAAGATACAGTTATTCATTAGCATAATGATCAAGAAAGAATTCCATTATTCTTTTCTCCCATTCCCCCAAAAAGCATCTCTCCCTAGCATCCTCTTAATTATTAAGGAAAGAAGACTTAGCAGATCTCTTTATAGGAGCAGAACCACTTACTATATGTCTTCTCTATTCTCCTGTGCCATCAGAATCCCTATCCTTGGGCAAAAAGTAACAATTACTACTACCTCCCTAAGGAAATTCTTGGCATATCCCTTAGGGATATACATGGAATGACCAGGATTGAAGGCTTACAATTCCAGGACAGGGGTCTTTTACCTCAACTGGATAGTATAACCAGTTTAAGCAAAGAATCCAGAAGGAGAAAAAAAATCAAATCATAGCCATGCCAAAAGAAAAAGAACAAGAAGTTTTCTTTAGTGTACGAATTCCTAACTGAAAATGTCAAAACTGGAATCACTAATAGAGCATGTTTATTTAACCTATAAACTTACTTATATAGGACCTACATTATCAGATATATGACTTAACATATAGAATTTGGTCTTTTAAATACCACCATTCTTTCCTTTTATTTCTGAGAAACATTTCCTTAATTATTCTGCTTCTATTTCTAGCAGTTATCCTCAGCTGGTACCTACTGTTGTGGCCAAGGCAGTTATTTACGGTCTGTTCTAACGGGTCAGTGCCTGGATCATACCAGTTGTTAAATATTGTGGCCATTGCCCCTGCTTTGCACTCCCTTTTTTATTCCATTATAGTTTGTTAAAATTTGTCTCCTAAGTCACTTGTAGAAAACTAGCATTATATTAAAGATCAATTTAACCTAATAAGAGAGGAAGACAGAAGAATTTGGTTAGGAACATTAAATTTTTTCTTATTCCCACGCTTTCATAGATTACACGGCAGAAATATTCAAATGACTATGACCACATGATGGTTTACATACCAGCTAGAGAAACATGGACAAGCATGTTTTCGATTATTACAGAAATAAGCAGTTTAGGGTCTTGTCTGTTTCTGTGATATAAAAGGACTGAAAAGTTCCCCATGGTGAGGTACTGAATACTTACTCCATTTCCTGAACAAACAGTGCCTTCTTTAGTGCTTAAACAAGTACTAAAGTTGAAGGAAGCCACAGGAAGACACCTGTGTTCTAAGCACATCATTTGGGGACCACAAGGTGTCCCATCTTCCACATAGCCAAGGTCTATATCTTCGTCAAGCTTAACATGCCCACCACTAAAAATAAATTGAGAGCAAAAAGAAAATGGGATTCCGTGAATTCACATTCATCTTGAGAACATGCTTAAAAACTTAAAAGTAGGCAATATCACTTTCTCTATTTTCTCTTTATTATCTAATAAAAAAACAGTAGCATAAACATTTTCAACCCTTAAATGGAGACAGCAATTGAATCTTTTGATCTAATTCCTTTCAGAGATATTGATATAACTTAAGATTTAAACATAATTATTATAACAAGGGCCTGAATTGAAATGGCTTTATCATTTTGCCTTGGCTATCATGTACAAGTCAAGTAAGCCATTATTACTAGCATTTGACTTGATAAACAAGTAGGTTTCAAGATGTCAAATATATTTCAAACAAGGATGAGAATTTTTGGTTTGGGTTTACATTTCCCAAAAAAGATTGTTCTATTAACAAATTACAGCTGACCTTTGAACAACGTGGGGGTTCGGAGTGCCACCCTTCCCCACAGTCGGAAATCCAAGTTCCACGTCCACAGATTCAACCAATGGGGAGTTGTGTAGTGCTGTAGCACATATTTATTGAAAACAATCCACATAAAAGTGGACCCTCATAGTTCAAACCAGTGTTGTTCAAGGATCAACTGTATATTTGAGAAGACTATACTACTGCAACAGCTATTTAAAGTAGCAAGCCCACATATTATGCAGGAATAAAAAATAAACAGGATAAAAATAAATAAATTAAATAAACAGGATGGGAACTGAAAATGTATATTCATAATCAGTTTATGCATATGGTACCATGTCAGTGCTACTATAAAAATCTCCATTCTTTTTGTTTATTTTTAGCAAAATTATGCATGCACATAGTTTTAAGAGACAAATTGGTTTTTAAAATGCAATAAAGCGATCCACTGCCCGCTACTGCTCTGTATATCCCTCCCTGAAGGAAACCAGTTTCTACTCTTAATTGACTCATTTGTTTTTTATGTACATATCTTTAAATAATGAGTTTGTATCACTATTTTTAATTTTTCCATTTTAAGTATTATCAATTGACTTCCCTCTATGGAATCTGAGAATTCATCTCTCCCCTTCCTTCCATCACATATTTTGTTGATCGATAGTTAAATCAATAACAAATTGTGCATTATTATGATTATGTAAATGTTATTTAGTTGAGTGATATAGTACGCCATAATTAAACCCCTTTTCCTTGTACAACTTTTTGTTTTCCCTCAGATTGGCAAGTCTCTTATTTGTTTGTTGAAGTATCACTACCTCAAAATTAGTCCAATTCTGCTGTTAAAATCTCCACTTAAGATGTGCCTGAACATCAGTTCACCTTCCTGAAATAATCTCTCCTGGAGTTTCCACCTGAAGTTTCCTCTGCTCCTATCTGATTTGGTTGGCTCCTGTAAATGGTTCAGAGATGGACATCTTGGATTTCCCCTCACGATTCATTGGAGGATTGCCATATCTCTAAAGCATGGTGAGTATCTTGTTTCCTAAACCCCCTGTGTTTCTTTCTTAGTTTACTTCTTCATTTTGGTGCAGCACAATTTCTAATAGCTACCTGAGAAAGGACACAGGGGAGTAAACTCGGGGGAAACTTGTGTATTTAAATGTGACTTTATTTTCTACCCTCACACTTGATTCATATTTTGCCTGGGTACAGAATTCTAGTTTGGAAATCATTTTCTCCATTGTCTTCTGGATCCCAGGGCTCTTGTTGATACACCCTAAACCATTCTGATGCCTGATCCTTTCTTTCTCTCCTCTCTGGAAACAGTTGGGATCTTTTTCTTTGTCCTAAGTTTCTGAAATTTCCTAACGATAAGTTTTGATGTGTCTCTAATTTCGCTCATTGCACCGTGCACTTGGTGAGCCTGGCAATATGGAAATTCAAGTCCAGCAGTTCTAGATAATGCTCTTGGAGGTACTCATTGCTAATTTCCTCCCTGCTGTTTTCTCTGTTCTTTATTATTTCCATTCCAAAATGGGGAGCTTTGCTCTATGTTCCCTTTCTTTGCCTCTTTGCCCTATTTTCTGGGAGATAATTTCAACTATTGAGTTTAATTTCTGTCATCGTGTTTTTAATTTCCAACAGCCTTTCTTTTCTTTTCTTAATGTTCCTCATTTTTAAAAATAGCACTCTATTCTTGTTTCATGATAGAAATGTCTTATCTCTCATAAATGTTGATAGCTGGTTGCCGTATTTTCTGTTGTTTGTTTCTCTCTCTCCCTCTCTCTCTCTTTTTTCATGTTAGAGTCTTTCTTCACAAATCTGATAATCTGCTCATATTTGAGTTGGGGAACCAGACAGATGATTAGAAATTCTAGGACTTTCTGACTGAATACCAATGAGGCTGGACGACTTCTATACAAATCTGATATTGATATTTCCTGCTGTCCTTCAGTTTGGAAACCTTCTGTTTTATTTTTTGCAGACTGTAAAGCTCAAATCTTTCATGGGAGGGTGAGCAATCCCCCGTTTAGCTGAGTCAGGGAAGCAATCTGTGGATCTAGCAGCTTCTCTAACAGACTTCACCTATCTTCTTCATTTTAGCTCCTTTCCCAATCTCCAACTCGTTTACTCCCTCTTCCAGAAGTAGATGACACTGCCCATTTTTGAGCCTTTCGGGACTGACAGTATGAATTGGGTTATTTCTTGGTTTTCCCCATTACTGACTTAGGACTTCAGCTTTCTTAGTTTTTGTTTGTTTGTTTGTTGTTGTTGTTTATCTATTTTATTTTATTTTTAATTTTTATTGGTGTACAGTTGATTTACAATGTTGTGTTAGTGTACAGCAAAGTGAATCAGTTATACATATACATATATCCACTCTTTTTTAGATTCTTTTCCCATATGGGTCATTACAGAATATTGAGTAGAGTTCTCTGTGCTATATAGTAGGTTCTTATTAGTTCTCTGTTTTTTATATATAGTAGCATGTATATGTCAACCCCAGTCTCCCAATTTATCCCTCCTCTCCCTCTTACCCCCTGGTAACCATAAGTTTGTTTTCTACATCTGTGACTCTACTTCTGTTTTGCAAATAAGTTCATTTGTACCCTTTTTTTAGATTCCACATATAAGCAATATCGTATATTTGTCTTTCTTAGTTTTGATAATCATCTACCACACATCTATTTACTCTCCACGTTCCAAAATTATGTTGCTGTTGTTTCCACTCCCTTTCTCTGCTTCCCTGTGGATAAATGAATTCTAAAAAAGATCCATTTGGTGTCACTTTAGTGGGATTTCAGAAGGGAGCAAAAGAAGATGCATATATTTAATCTACTGATTTTACCCAGAAATCCTCTTTCATTTCCCTTAGTAAGAATGAAATGCAAACTAAACCCTGAAAGATTTTACTGACCAATTAAACATAACTCTAGCCACCATATAACATTCCGCAGTCAACTAATTCTCTTCTTTTCATATCTTTTCTGTCAGGATTTCCTTAATCACCTCTATGGACTAGAGTCCATTTCATCTTACTAACATACACATGGACTGAAAACAGAAGTAATCCTAAGCTACATTCCTGGGAAATAAGATGACTAATGTTCTCATAGAATGGTTAGATCATTACCTGCAGTTTAATGTTCTTGCCTGCTGTACAACTAAAGTAGATGTGATTTCACCATCGAGTTCTCCAAGCCTCGGGATATTACCAATGTTTGTACACAAAAGGTAACCACAAAGCACATCCCTGTGTCAAAAAAGTATGAAGTATTTACTTTACTTCTTTCTCCAAAGACATAACAAATCCTGTAAAGTTAGAACAATAACCTTATCTAATTTTAGCATTTGTTTTTTTATCAACTATACTATTTCCTCAAATTATAAGCAAAGTAAAATGAGCTCAAATTAGTTTACCCCTGCTTTAAAAAGTGTCTTCTCTGAAACTCTTGTTGGTGCACCAAAATCCCAACTGTGTTCTAGCCTTTCCTTTATTGTCCATTAAGTATTTATCTAAAGGAAATTACCCATGAAATAGACTTTTTTTATATCCAAATCTCTTTCCCCATAACACATCACTGGATATACTAAAACATTTACAAAAATATTTGACAAGTGAATGAATGATCTTTGGATGAGTATTCTTTTAGAATACAGTGCTTTCTTCAACCTATGGCACCAGAATTAAAGAAGAGTTTATACGTTTCATATACTTTGTAGATTCTCAACAACATAGGCTCATGATCCCTTTTTCAATGTATGTCACTACTCCCCCAGCTATCACATACATACAATTCTAGTTTAACTTGTAAAATATTTTCATTTGTGCTAAATACTATCTTACTTATTCTCTATATTTAACACATTTTAATTGTTAATATAATAATGATAAACACGTTCTAATAAATATCTTACAAAGACTGATTAGCAGGCCAGCAAGACTATATATGGAAATATTAGGCTTTATCAGATAGACAAAGAGAAAAATTAAGACTTGTATCTATCACCAACATAAAAAAATATGTATTATTTCATTCTTGAAAAATATTTTTTATAAGTTATATCATTTTATTATATCTATCATAAATGAATATGCTTTCTTAACACAGAAGAGATATGCATTGAACATTTTTTTGTTGGAGTTTACTAAATACTTTAGGATATATAAAAAAATTAGACATGATTTTTATCCCCAAGGAAATTATACTCTGGATGAGAAGAGAATCATATACATTAATCAATTATAAAACATAGAGTTGGCAAAAAGGGCCATAAAAATAGTACAAAGGGCTGTGGGAGTTCAGTGGAGAATAGGGAGAGGATTTATTTCCAGAGTAAATCCAGAAATAATTTACAGAGAGAGCATTGTCCAAGCGGGGCTTTGAGGATGGCTAAATTTTTGGCTGGTAATGAAGTGAGTATAGAGGGTGCTTCCTAAGGAATGAATAGCACAAGCACAGGCGTGGAGGTAGGACAATAAAATGTATTAGAAATGGCCAGGTTTGCTAGACTTTGGAAGAGCAGAAAAATATGTAGGTTGGGGCCAAATTGAGGAAGAGGTACAGAGCCGACCTAAGGTTCAGTTTTGTTTGTTAAGCAAGACAGTATGACATTCAGCAAAGTGGTTAAGAGGGAGTTCTAAAATCAGACTGCTGGAATTCTAATTCTGCTTCTGTTATATCCTAGTTACATGGCCTTGGTCAAATTAATTAACTGTGTCTCAGTTTTCTCCTCCATAAAACAGGGCAAACTGCCATAAAGATTAGATGATATAGCTTATGTAAAGTGTAATACAGTGCTTAACACATAGTGTGCGTTCAACAGACGTTGGGTATTATTCTTACTATTAATTAGGTATGTGGAACCAGTGAAATGTGAACAAAGAATTTTTGACATGGTCAAAAAGATTCAGGAAAAGATTATTCTGATGAGAGCATGCTAGAGACTGCTGGCATAGAAAACTAGTAACAGGCTTTTGTAATAGTTGAAGAGTTGATATAGGTCTTAGTTGGGGTAATACAATAGAAGTAGAAATGAAGGGATGAACTAAAGACAAAGGGTAGAGGAGTAAAAGAGAACAATGAACATGATTTGGCATTTGGACAAGGAGCCAGAGGGCAGGTGGCATCAGGGATCACCCTGAGGCTTCTAAACAGAAGGACGGTGAGATATTAAGACCTTTGGCAAAAAGAGGCCTTTATAAAAGTCAGAGCCAGTTAATTCAATCTACCAGCACTGAGGACATATTCTGTTGGCTTTAATTTTTGTGGCCTTTGAGAGGCTGACAGGTGTCTTCTAGGTGAGAAAGTCCTGAGGCAGCTATAGGCATGGCCTGAGCCTTAGGGGAGAGGTCAGAACGCGTGTTAAGATTTGGGAGCTTTCTACAAAGGCGATGCTGGAACTGTGGGAAGAGGTGAGATGAAGAGAATGCTTTACAGGATGCAGAACACAGGAAAGTCCTGGTCACTCAAAAAGTAGTGCCTGCAACTGAGGTATAAACTCTAGCTAATTGGGCTTCCCTGGTGGCGCAGTGGTTGAGAGTCCGCCTGCCGATGCAGGGGACACGAGTTCGTGCCCCGGTCCGGGAAGATCCCACATGCCACGGAGCGGCTGGGCCCGCGAGCCATGGCCGCTGAGCCTGTGCGTCTGGAGCCTGTGCTCCGCAAGGGGAGAGGCCACAACAGTGAGAGGCCCGCCTAACAAAAAAAAAACAAAAAACAAAAAACAAACTCTAGCTTATTTCTCCATCTCACCGTTTGTTGCACTGTATCCATGTGTCTTTGTCTCTCCCACAGTTACCCTTCTCGGTGCCTTCAATATTCAGCTTCTCATAGCAGTATTTGTCTGATGCTGTCACCTCTGAAGCAGAATAGAGTTTTCTATCAGTGAGAGATACACCACATGAGTTGTTCAACATGTTTGCAGTAAGAGGAAAACACCCACGAAGGACCCTCCTTCACTACAATGTTATCAACTCCAAAAACTGTAGCTATGGTTCACAAGAGTTCCCTATACCAAAAGCATCCCTCACTCAGGTACATTTTTCACAACTGCTCCTCTGAAACTTGGAAAACAAATCTATTTAGATCTTTGATAGGACTCAGGCTATAGGTTCTAAGGAAAACACTCCTCAGAATTTGGCCAATAATTAGGGAAAGATGCTACCAAATGTTTCATTGAATAAATACTCAATGCTTTAATCTCAGTGCCAAATATAAAGCATGAATTTCTCACTCAGCAACTTTTATGAATCATAAAGACGATTTTATTAAACGAGTGATGTACTATAATTAAAGATTCAAGAAACAGCAGTATTTCCACCTTGTTTATTAATTTTAACAGCTATCGAAAAATGTTACTCTACTTTTAAACAAACTTGAATTCCAGTTAAATCTCTGAAAGTCAAATAACATTTTTAAGTCATGTCAGCATCTCTGTCAGGATTATTTTTGCTAAAGCCAAGGTTGATAGATGGAGCTATCCAAGAGTTAGATCAAAACAACTTTTGCACTAATCAAAGATGATTGTTGGTATGTATATATAGATATATTTTAAACTAATTATATTGGTAGTTTCTTTTCCTACTTCTTGCTGTCAGCCACTAATTTTTCTTAAGGGGAAGAAGCAAAAACCATATTTCTTTGTCCAGAGCATAAACCTACATAACTAAATTTTTCTCCCATCCCCATGTTTCTCTAGTTGTTCCAAAGAGAGCATACACTTCCCCTCCCAAAAGGATTATAGCCACTGTTTGTGACAATTAAGGATTATCATTATATTTATAGCTTGCTTTCTAATACAAATCATCTTTTGGAAGAGTTTAAAACAAAAACTGCTTTCAAAAGGGCGAGTAATACTTCTGGAAAATAAATCACATTTAAATATACATTCAAGTTAAATATGTTTTAGATTTAAATATCATATGTTTCCCTCTGAAAATCTGATGAATTTTGAAAGAAATAACATTAAAATATCTTTATGATATGGCAGAAATACCTCAGCAGAAATTCACCTATAACAGGGAAAACCAGCTGGAGTTTAAGAAAGAGTTAAGGAAGAAAAAGCAATTCTAGCTAAAATGCTACAGTTCTTATCCAAGGGTGCCCTATCCAGGGTCCATGTCCATTCCATGTGGTTGATGGGTTTTGCCTAAGGATACTAAAGACAGCATAAGAGGAGTTAAAATCCAGGTTTGCTCTATTCTCCAAGCTGCATGCACTAGAGTGGACTTTACCTGCCTGGCAGCAAAGATACTTTCTGTCCAAAGACACGGCCAGCTAGCCAAGAGGTATGGAGCTGTATCTTCTCAAAGAAGGTGCTTTTCTCTAATTTCCACAGAAGTGCCTCTGCTAAGACCTGCAGTGGCTTTGAAAATCCCCTAGTCATAAAGTAGTTGAAAAATTATTTCCAGCTCACATGTCTTTGGGCCAGATACCATACTTTGAAAAGGATCAAGCCATACTATTTACTCACTTTGCCCCCAGATGTATTTGCATTGTCTATCCCTGGTTTTACATCTTCCTCCAAAGCAAATTCCCTAAAATGGAAAAGCATACCCATTAGAGACACAATGTCCCCTTCTGTCAGATAACTGAAAAAGTAAATATGACTAGGAAAACTAGTAGATGAGTATTATACAGGCCTTTTATCTTCAGAGTTGATTACAAAACATTTAATATGATCTTCCTACTTTGATAAGACTTCAGTATTTCTTTCATGCTGGTACACATGAAACATTTAGGTAAAGATGAAGTAACATACCTGGACACCATCACATGAATAACCATCCATCTTATGAATATTGGGGGCACACTAGGAAAAGAAAACAGAAGTATGAACCAAATGCACAGCAAAATATCAAGATGAGCTAATCCCTTTATAAATATTTTCATTTTAAAAATAAAGTCCGATAATATAGGATAGTCTCCCAAACCATCTGAAAATAAAAACAAACAAGATCAAGAGAAATCAAAAGGAAATGCAACAGTTGGTGCACTTTCCCCTAAAAATATGGATCTACCAGAGGCAAAAGTAGTTGATTTGTAAATCCTTATTTACAAATAAAAAGAACTGACAGCAATGACTCAGCTAACTTACACAGACACACTATTCCTCAGAGCAAGAAAAACAAGAGCACAAGACAAAAGCAAGGAAGATGACAACAGATGGAGCAATAGGTATGGTTTCCTCTTTTTCACCATGAGAAGTAACATCGCCCTTACACTTAAAATGACTCTCAAGCAAAGGTTCACCCTGGACATGTTAGAAAAAGACATGCTTTATAGCCCACCCACCCCCTTTTCTTTCCTTGTAGCAATTGCAGAAAAGACTGCAAAGCATTCTTATGTGGATAGAAAGAGAGTGTAATTTTTTAATTTATTATACCTCTTTTCTAGCATTATAGTAATTACATACTCATTTGAGAAAAGTTAGAAAATGTGAAAAAGTAGGAAAAATTAAAGACAAAAGTCTCTCATTTTCCTACCACCCAAAGACAACTATTTTTTATATTTTGGTACATTTTTTTCCTCTACCATTTTCTACAAAATGTGATATTTTTAAACATAAGTGTAATCAAGTTATAGATAATGTTTTATATTCTGTTTCAGCCCTTTACGTTCATCAAACAAGTTTCCTCACGTCATAATAAACTTTTTTGCAGGTATCATCTTTATAGCTGTAACACATTGCCCTGAGCTAACAAACCATATAATCAATGTACTAAAATATTTAGTTATAATTATCTCCAATTTATGCTGTTACAACCAATGGAACAAGAGCATCTTTGTACGTACATCATTTTCGGATTTAGAATTCTTTTAAAATCCCTGCTTATCACATAATCACATTTCAAAGAAGTTGTACTAATATACTTTCATTCCCAGAGCCCATTCACTGTATCTCCGACATCACTAGGTGTTAGCTTAGAAACATAATGCTAATTAGATAGTAGGAAAGGAAAGTACTTTTACACAAAAGATCTTTAATCTCTTAGGATGACTACCTTTAAAATAAAGCATTTTTAGTGGTTAAAGTAGATATACCACTACTGAATCCCTCTTCTCTAGAGAAAAAAAGATGTGGGCAGTCTTCATTTTGCATGAATTTCACTCACACTGGAGCATGAATTTCACTCACCATGGGTTTTGTTAAACAACACCAGTACCCCAAGGACACAGATCCAATTTCAGTTACCACAATAGATTAACTGTGAGTAATTGCATGAAGTACAAACTTTGCTACTAGCACTTCAGTCCACTGATCATTAGGTAAACAAGAGATGCCCATCACAGTCAATGACCCATCTAGTCACTTCTTTCAAAGTCTGCTGGTGATTGGTTGCTGAGCATCTGTTCGTTCAGTTCATGCACGGACAACAGAGAACGTAGATTGTTACCTCTCTCTCTCTCTCTGGGTGATACCATGTGACATCTTACAAAATCGAATAATTGAAAGAGGAAACTGGCCAACAAAGATGAAAGTGCACCAAAGAAATGAAAAGTGATGACATTGGAAGAGAAATTCAAGTCAAATATAAATGGTGTAATAGAAAAAAATCACTATGGGAATGGAATGTTGATACTGCTGTTTAGCAAAAAACTTCCCATTCAAAACTTCACATCTCTTGGAGATATTTCAGGACATTGAAAGCACAAAGGATAAAATGTCAAAAGCTGATACAAACTTAGAAAGGAGTGTGGCAATTCAACAAGGCATAGAAAAGATGCTCACCAAGTGTCATAAGGTTTATGACCAGGAGAAGGCAAGCACAGCTAACTACTCTTGGTAAGTTTTTTAACAAAGAAATAAAATACTACAATTTTCAGTGTTTCTGTTTTAATTTAATATGCTAAATAAATGTTACTTTATTTTTTTTGTTTCCCTATTCGTTTAAGACCAACAGTAGGAGAGTTTTTAATCATCTGACATTTTTTAATGATCACAGAACAACTGTAACTTTTTCCACTGATTACTAGAATAACTTTACGTGGTTTCAGCTTGCATGGTCATTTGTGGTCCTGCACTAATACACAAAGTAAGGACTGCCTATATACATGTACACTGAAATCTGTGAACCCCTGACAAAGTTTATCAACTTCCCTATCTTCCCTATTGACAACTAAATGATATTAAATTCAAGAGCAGCTATTAGTGGCAAGCTGTGTCAGATGTACAAGAGTCAAGACAGGTTCCTTGTCAGAACCCAATACCCCGTGGGTCTCTCTGCCTTGGCTGACTCCTGTTTCAACCAGCTGAAGAGAAAGAGTCTTTTTGATTCCTCCTTCACTAGCTAGACAAAAAGCAAATGGTTTTTATCCTCTACTTTAAACAAAAACAAAATAGTTAAGGCACATATGTATACAGTCTTAAGTTAGTTCAACATTAAGACAAAATCACGCCGAACATCTGCTCAAGCTTTGATTACTGAAACTTCAATTCTCAAAAAAATTAATAAAAGGAGAGTGAGAGTTGACATGAAAGAGAAACATGAGTATCTGGTCCATTTCCATTTCACCTGGGGGTCAGCACACTAAACATACTCCTACTTTTCCCCCATCAGGTTTAGAGAAATTATTCGTAAATTACCTGGCTTGAATTTCCTGAGCATGTTTCACGAATATCACAATCATTTACTGCTTCACGGCATACAGTTCCCATAGGCTGAAACTAAAATGAACAAAAATCAATGTGCAAAGCTGTCAAAGGAAAAAAACTCTCACAGTATCATCTTAAAAAAAAAGAAAAATGAATATTTTTTTGGATAGGAATATCTTAAACTAGTTTAAGATGGAAATCTGTGAAAACCACAGTTACTGCATGAAATGTCAGCTTAATTGTTCTCAGAAAGAGTTTCTCACATATAAAGTAATTTGCATAGTCATCACACATAAGCCTTACAAGATCTTGTTCAAATAGGATGTGCTTGATGGTACATCTGTACCAGAAGGACAGTCAGTCCAAGTTCTAGTAATTCTTCCTTCCAAATAGCTTTTGGATTTACACTTTACCCTTCATTCTTACTGGCACCTTTATCATATTTTTCTTTTTTACCTCATAAGCCAAGAATTTGGAAGTTACATTTTGGACTGAATTGTAAAAGTTAGATTTTCTGGCAAAGCTGTTTCCTCACATGCTTTCCTTTACCATCTTCTCTCCTACCTAATTTTTATACAGATCTATAGCTTGGTCTTTTATTCCTTTTTTAATGTTTTATTATTTGTATTTGTGTATGAGAGTTTTTTTGTCTGTTTTCAACTCAAGTATTTTTTGTAAGTGTGGAAGTTGTACAACTAAATTTTATGCTTGTTGGATTCATAAATTGCAAGAGTATTCATTATAACAAAACAAAGAGATCTATAAAATTATCATCCTTCTCCATCCCTCTTTAATCCCACTCTCTTTCCTGCTCCAAAATATTACTATTTGGGGAGGGATCCTCCCATTCTTTTATCTCTGTTCACACAAACATACACAGTATTCGGGACCCTTCCCCACCCATCCATCACATACAACTTGCATCTTCTCTCCCTTGTTCACGACCCTCCAGGCATTTGAGTTTCCTGCTGTCCGTAGAACATGAGCAGCACACTGCCAACTGCAATCAGGAGTTCAACAGATATTTTTCAGAAGATCAGAACAAAACTTGTGTTCGTTCATTCATTCACCAAGTGTTTGCTAGGCACTTAAAATGTGCTAGGGACTCTCTAGCCACTGGAGACTCAGTGGAGAAGAAAACACAAGAATCCTGCTGGCAAGGAACTTACATTTCAGTGGGAGTACATAAGCCATAAAAATAAGGAAATAAGCAAGGTAAGTTAATTTCATATACTCTCGTTCTCTTCCTCCTTGGGATTGGTGCAAGCTACAATTCTAGAACTTCTGAGGTAGAAGTACGAGCAGATTTAAGGTAGAGTTTATGTGAGAGTGTAAGTGTTCAAGAACTGTCAGGAAAGTTCTGGAAGAAAGCATAGTAAAGGAGAACTTGTTCTAAGTGCTGAGATAAAGCAGTAAATAAATCAACCCAAATCCCTGCCCTCTTGGAATTTACATACAAATAAAAGGAGAAAAAGAGTTAAGAAGTAAATAACCAATGAGTCCCCAAATTATGGCTTGAGGACAAACTTTGGTTGGCTACCTGTTTTTATACATAAAGTTTTATTGGAACACTGCCACACCCATTTACTTCTGTATTTTCAATGGCTGCTTTCAAAGAAAGAGTTGAGTAACTGAAACAGAGACCTTATAACCCACAAAGCCTAAACTCTTTGCTATCTGGCCCTTTACAGAAAGTGTTTGCCAACTCTGACTTACAGATATATTATTATAAATACATACAGAAGAAAACAGAGATACATATGATTTCTCATCTTGTTCTTCCATTCCCTCCTTTCCATTCACTCTTCTGCCTGACTCCTTTAGGGATGAGAGTCGGGGTGTGGGGTAGAGAAAGTGGCAGAAGAGATCTTACTTGACTGGTAAAGTTGTAACTTATATTCTGGGATAGTTAACCCTGCCATTTTATTGTATATTTTAATTTTATTATTTTGTACTTGTTCCTTTCAATGATTATATCACAAAGAGTCTAATTGTAGAAATCCAAGAAAAAATGGCATAATTAGATGCATTTTACGGACAGGCAGACTTAAAACACTGAGAATTAAAATAAATGATTGGGGATCCCTGGAAAGCAGCTGGAGAAACTGAGAGAATAAACAGTTGAGGTAGCCAAAATGAAAGAATGTCTGTTTAACATTTGGTTTAATCTTCCTTTTTCAGAGAGTGCTTTCAGAGACCTCTGCCTGGGCTTTGCTTCTCTTAAAACGCTGCCAGAGACACAGTGGTAAAGTGGAAACAACAGAAATTGCTGCCAGCAAATCTGAGATGTAACTGCACATTTATTCCTTACTAGCTGAGTGACCCTATGCAGGTTATTTCACTTCCTTGAGACTGGCATTGCTCATTGGAAAAATCTGGATAATAATGCCCATCCCAAAAGTGTAGCTATGAGCATTATCTAAGACAGCAGTCTCAACAAGAGGACACCTGGCAATGTCTGAAGACATTGTGGTGTCATGACTTGGAGGGATGCTGCTGGCAACTAGTAGGTAGAAGTCGGGGATGTGGCTAAATATCCTACAAGATGTAAGACACACCCTCACAATAAAGAATTATCTGGCCAAAAATGTCAACAGTGCCAGGGTTACGAAACCTGGATATAGGATGACATAATTTGAAAGTGCTTAGTACAGTTTCTGGCACATAATAGGGTATTTAATATGATAGGTTCATATTTCACCCTCTCTTAACTCATTAAAGTTAGTCAATCAGCAAATAATCAGTAAGAGAGTGCTATGCATATTTATTCATTCATTCAACAATTATTTACTGAAGACCTGTACCAATTACAGTGTAAGTGCCTGGCTCTGCCTCCATAAAATGTACAGACCTGAGGGAAAGGAAGATATTGAACCTCAGAAATAATGTAGAATATTGTACCAGATTTTATATGAGAAGAGAAAAAAGATAGATTTCTTTGAGCAAGGTAAGCCCCAAGTAACTGTAGTCTTGATGTAGAGGCTTAAATATTTGGGGGCAGGTATAGGATACTGTTGGGAGGATGAAAACAGACAAGGTGTATAACGATGCATTAAACTCTCATGCACAACACATGAAAGGTGTTTTAATGTCTAAAGGGATTTCTTTTGTTCCCTCAACAGCTAATGTAAGAGATATACCAAGCTGAGCACCAAGAAGGGAAGGATCTGTTGAATATCCACTTGGCTTTACAATAAAGGAAACACATCATTCAAAAAATAGTTTCATTTAAATTATATTACATTTTATTTTTATTATTGTTATTACATACATATGATAGCACATTAAATGGTTTCATTTAAAGTGCATGCTCCTCAGAGAGGCAGTAGAGAGAGGACAAACTCTGGGGATTACAAACATTCAGGCCCTAGCTCCTAACTTGGTATAAAACCCAGGGAAAACTACTTAATCACTACAAGCCTCTGTGTTCTCATCTGTTAGATGGGAATAAAAATAGTAATTACTCCTGACAAAGTTTGTGAGGCTCCTGTAAAGCACCTGGCACTTAATCACTCAACAAATGTTAGGTCTTACTATTGTTATTTGGTTATATTTACCTAGCCTTAACAATTTAATCAAATATATCCTCCTTTCTTTCAGCTGGTTATTAATCAACATTTACTTACCTTGCACTTTTTACAACAAAGACCATCACTGCACTGGGAGTCTTGAGTTAAGGTGCATTTCTTACAACACTCTGCTCCTTCAAGGACACATTCCTAAGGAATATAAACATTTGCAAAACGTCAGAGAATGGTGTCATTTTCCTGAAAGTACCAGGATATTTTCTAAAACAAATGTACAGCCTCACAGTAAGCATCTTTCTTCCACAAATCTTATGAAATTTCTAGGCATAACACTTGCTCTTCATGTTTCACTGTGTGAACCTGGAATAACCCCGAACAACCTAAAGAAATCATCCCAACATCCAGAGACTTACTGCCGGGGTCCCACAGTCACACTCCTCTCCAGTTTCAATGAAGCCATTGCCACATTCAGGAGGATCAAGAAGCTGTGGAATGAAAACCAAAAAGGGCACTAAAATGCAGAAAAATCAACACCAAAGACCTTACGAGAGACCACAAGTGCCACACCTACACTTCTGGCCTGTCAGTCATTCCAAAATATATTTTTATTTTCCTAAACTGCAAAGTATGACTTCAGAATTTTAGAACTGGAAACTTTAGAACATAGTGTCTAATACTGTTTCCATTTCATATTTAATCACATTTTCATATATAACATACCTATCAAGCAGGGTCTGATAAGTGTCATCAAAATAAAAGATGATCTAGGCATTGTCTAAAACCAAGCCAGATGGACTCCTGAAATTTCATTTCAAACAGGATGCAAGGGATTTGGAGTCAGACATCTGGATTCAAATTGTGGCTCAGCTACTTATCTTGGGCAAATGGCTTGCCATCTCAGAGCCCAAGTGTTTTCGTATTTAAGACAGGAATAATAATAATATTAGCTTCCCATCTACTTAATGAATTGTTATGAGGATCAAGTTCAATTACCTGTGAAAAGCCCTTTATTAACTATTATTTCCTTGTGAAACAGGAAGTTTTTTCATGGACAATAAGGAAAACATCACAAAAATTAATAAATCCACTGATATATTTAATATAAAATACAACTCTTCCTATTAAGATAGCTCTGCAGAGAACAGCAATAATAATTTGCCCCAGAGATGGAAGCAGTTTTTGGCCTGTACAAGAGTATATTTTGAGACTTTTATATTTTTTTAACTTTCTGCTGATTTTATTGTCTTTTGAGTATAATTTATCTTATGGTGATAGGTAAAATTAATAAATAGTAAATAGTTGCTATGTTGCAGATATATAATATTCACTCAAAAGTTAATACAAGTTTACATATTATAGAATGGAAGTGAGTACACACATGCATGCACGCACACACACACACTTTCTTAACCAACTAGAAGGAAAAAACAAGCAAACAAACAAACAAAATCAAGAAAGTAACAACAACAGCAAAAGTCCCCACCTAATTTCAAATACTCTCTCCTCTCCTACAAAAGAATCAACTCATCTCTAGATTTCATTTTCAGTTGAAAGGATCATAATGAATGAGGCAGCTTTGAAAGCCAAAACTAAAACTCTCCAGATGAAAAAACACAGTTATTCTCTTACTCTTGGGCTCAGAATAATCAATTAGTTTGGTTAAAAGACTTGAATTGTTTTTCATTTACAGAAGCAGGAATTTAGTTCCAACATCCCTTCTGAAGCTTTGGGAGAGAGTCTTAAAATCGTCAATTTGCTTTTCAGTGCAGTATGAAATTTCCTAAATTTCACTGGAGTGAACAGAGAATGAAACCAGGTAAATGATTACAAAGGCAATGCCACGTATCACTGTGATGTAGGGAAGCACTTCATAGTCCACATAATTACCAAGGACAAAACACTTCTTTAACATGGGAAGTCTTCCAAATGTATGATGAAGACCTGCTTTCTAGTCAGTAACCAGAGGATGCTCTACAAGCTATAAAAGCCTCTGACAAAGTCTCAGTACAGACCTTCTCCTTTTTAGCAGACTTAGTTTTTATATTGAGAAGTATTGTAATTTTGATCGTACTGCTCATTCTGAAAGGCAGTGGTGGGGAGTAAAGAGGGGAGACAGGCCTCCTTTTCTACCAGTATGAATTGTGATTTGGTATCCAAAGGCAGGGGAGGGGGAATGTATCAAGAACATGAAAAAGAAAGGCAAAGTGAAACCATTTTTGTAAGCTAACCCTGAATCCTCATTTGGCCATATAAAAAGAAAATGGACATTTTTCAGAAAGCAAAACTAATTTCTACCTGCTTTTTATTCCCATCAGAATAACCCCAAATGCCCAAGATTAATTCAACTTAGAAATGCAGATATTTAGTGTATCTAGAATGTGTATATATAAGCTAGTTGAAAAGCTTTCTTTTATAAGACACAATGAATGAAAATTTGTGTTTACAATACTTTAGAAAATTAATAACTAATAACTCTGATCACACTTATTACCTTAGAAGGTTTGTTGAAAAGGCAGGCACCACCTCCACTATTCAGGAAGTCATGATATTCTTCAATACTACACTGGGTGAACTTTTTAGGAAGATAATAGCTATAAAAGAGAAGAAAAGCAATAGCTGGGTACAATTTTAGTCTCCCTTGTTTGTAGATTAGTCTTGAAACTGAACATTGTACATTATTCCTAAAAAATAAAAGAATAAATAAGTAATAAATTCCACTCATGTATAACATTTGCATTCAATCTGTAAGAGTTTATTCAATAAGCACATTTCTAAATTCTTCATTAGGTGGCTAATAGTAACTACGGTTTGCTCATTATCTGCATATCCATTCAAAGGAAACACACCTATAGTACCTGTAATTTCCATCAAATGGAGTTAGAAATAATTTATTTCACAATGAGTCTTCCCTAAATATTAAACCTGGGCTGGAACCCAAACTGCAGGGCATTCTGCAAAATAACTGACCTATAATCCCCGAACATGTCAAAGTCATGACAGTCAAAGAAAGACTGAGGAATTGTTCCAGATTGAAGAGACCAAAAACTGACTGTGATGCCTGATTCTGAAGCATTTGCTAAAATAACATTGAAGAAACACAGGGCTCATCTTGAATGAGGGATAAGAATTAGATGATTTTCTTGGTTGTATTGTGGTCCTATAGGAAGATGCCTTTGTTTGCAGAAAGGCACATAAAGTTAGGTATTTGGAGGTGATAGGCACCAAAAACTTACAATTCAGAGACAAAAAGGTTCTTTGTAACTATTCTTCTAATTCTTCAAGTTTCAGACTGTTTCAAAATACAAAAAAAAAAAAAATTATACCCCCCCAAAATAATCAAGGGTCAATAGAAAAAAAGAAACCTCACGATAGAGCAATTTGTAACTATGCATTAAGAATCTTCAGAACGTGGAATATCCTTAAATCTAGTAATTTTACTTTCAGAAATTTTTCTTGAGGAGTTGATTGGCTATGTGTGCAGAGATGTCTGAATAAAGATATTTATGGTGGCACAATTTATAGTAGCAAATAACATGAAAATAATCTAAATGTTCAACAGTAGAAAACTGTTAACTAAACTGTTATATATTAATAAAATAGAATACCATGTACTTATTAATAATCATGGTAGTGTTAAAGAATGAAGACTCAGAAAAATGCTGACTATATAATGTTAAATAAAAAATGAATAAACAGTTATATCCAACATAATCCAAATTTTATAAAACAGTAAACATGTAAAGAGAAAAAATACAAAACTACTGGATTTATTTTATTTTATTTTTTACCCATGCCACGCGGCATGCAGGATCTTAGTTCCCGACCAGGGATCGAACCCATGCCCCGTACAGTGGGAGCGTGGAGTCCTAACCACTGGACCACTAGTGAAGTCCCAAAACTGCTAGATTTAAGCAGCAGTATTTTAACATCAACCACAGTTATCACCCAATGGTGAGAAAAGAGGTGACACAAATTTTATTTTCTGTATTTTTCAAAAATTATTTTACATTGAGCTTTTTATAAAAGTGAAAACACAATTAAGATAAGAATGGATACTTTTTATAAAAGTCTCTCCCACTAGCCTGTCCGTTTATATGCCTACTTCTTCCTAGCATAACGATTAATGCTTAAGTGAACTAACTAATGGAATTTACGATTATTTACCCTAAACTCATTTACCAAGTATTTCATGCCAAACTCTCCAAATAAAGTTGTCTTGGGTTTAAACTGTCGAACTACTTTACTTCCTTCGTTTCATTTTCCTAATAAGTCATAAACTTTATTATTTTAAAATTTTCTTACATATATTACTTCCTTTTTGCTTTTCAGTGCCTACACTTCAGCCAATGTTTTTATCGCCTTATCTATAATCCATTGTATATATCCCTGTCAGGATTATGGAATTTAAACAGGAATTTCTTCAAGTTCCCTCTTTATTCTACTGGTCAAAATTGGAGGTGGTTCTCTACTGCTAAAGAAGAAAGTCACTGATTTTCAGTGTTGGACCCTTAGAAGTCAAAGTCTAGTTCAGCCCCTGCCCTGCAAAGTCACCATCAGGGGGTTCAGGTTAGCCCAGCCTCCTGCCCACTGCACAGCTGGGAGCTCAGTCTGCTCTCCAGTAGTGACAAGAAACTCTTCCCAGACAGGGAGGCTCTTTTTACACATGAAGAGTTGAAATCTGTACATTGCGCTTACCTTCCCTATGCCACATCTGACTTCCTATAACTGCCGCACACAGTCCTGTATTGTTAAGTATATCAAATGAGACTAATTCTTTACCATACCATGGCCCTTCCAATACCTGAAAGCAGATACCATTTCTCTCCCTAAGCTTGGCCCCAAAGCTTCTTTTTTGCAGGGTAATAAATCTATTCAATGCATTCTTACATTTTTAATTCTTATACCTTTAAATAGGACCGACAGTCTTCATTTCAACGATGCTTTCCAACATTTAACAATACAGAGGAACTTCAGAAAGTAGAAATGGGAGGGAATGTACCCATGGGAAATCTATGTCCCTAATTAGTGCTGACAGGTGATGTTTGGCACAGATCAAATGATACCTGGCATCGTACCAGACAATGTTTTATGTAAAGAGCCTTTCTCTTGTATGCAACTATTTGATGTAAGGAGTTCCAATGCATAGAGCTATGCATATTCGAGTGTAGCCATTGATTTTGCTGCATATTATGCTTAGTGCTAAGCAGATTGTCTATATAATTCTTTTAGTTAATCAGAATAATCAGACAAGATTAAAAAACAAGAACCTCTAGCATGGAATTTAGTAATTGTTAGAAAATTACAACTACAAAGACTTTTATCATTTCTTCTTAATACTAAGCAAAAAGTCCAAAGATATTTTGAAATATATTTTAAACACAAAACGCCCAAAGATATTTTGAAAAATATTTGCATGTACATTCCCTCCATCATCTATTCTTCTTGTCATGCATATGCTGGGAGTTCACATTTCAAATACAATCAATACATATTTATTGAAAAACAAGTCTGTACAAGAGAGTATGGTGTGAGGTCTGTCTGACAAAAATTAAAATTAGTGCAATATATAATCCTAAAAAATTTACATCTAATTGGTGAGAGGAAATAAAGACATACAGAATCAAATTATAATGTAGGAGTTAAAAATTATAATAAATCTCAAGTGGTTAGAAATGTGGTTAGATAGAAAAAAAACTGAGAATTCCAGATGAAGAGAATATATTAAAGAAATCAAAAGAGGTTGGAAATTCATGTACAATTATGATGAGCATATTTTTCAGAGGCTGAACATCCATGTAGGATTACGGTTAACAAATCAGAAAAGGTGGAAACCCATATACAATTATGGTAAACAAACTGCATAAATAGTAGTAGAAAATGAGATTGCAAATGAGTATGAAGAAAGATTATGGATTTCTAAATACTGAAGGAAGGAATGCGAACCTTATTCTTTACACAATGGAGACACAAAAGTTCTGAGCAGGAAAATGACATGATTCATGTGTTTGACATAAAAATTCATGTGCATTAAAAGAAGAATGGAGAAATTGTGCTGTACACATTCAATGAACTAGAGCTGTGTGTGTATATATATATATATATATATATATATATATATATATCATCAGCATGGATGAACCCCACAAACATAAAGCTGATCAAGAAAGTAAGTCACAGAAAAATACATATAGTATGGCGCCTTTCATATAAACTGAAAACATGCAAAGCCATGCTATGTATTACTCCAACACACACACACATATACAGTAAAAGTATAAAAAAGGACCTGTGAATGATATAAACCAAATTCAAGATGGTGGTTACCTTAGCCGGGGTTGGGAACCAATCAGAAAGAACACAAGGGGATTTAACTATGCAGACAGTGTCTTGTTTTGTTTTTATCTAGGTGATCGCATACAAGTGTATACTCTTTTATTCTTTATACCTTTCAATTATGATGGAAGTGGAGTTCAGGCGGGGAGAGAGGGAGCCTGAAAGCTGTGTGAGTAGCTGGAATGTTATCAAAATAATAAGGGCACAAGATAATAAAAGTTTAAAGTAAGGTGGTAATGATAAGCTTGGCATGAAAGGGATGGCTGTAAAATTTATTTAGAAAGAATAAAAGATTGATGCCTGATAGTGTGTCAAGGGTATGACAGTATAAAAATGAAAACTTTTCTTAGGAAATGGACTGGGCACACCACTTCCCACTCTTAATTCACACAGGTAGCTTGAAATCAGCCACTGTGGGAGCACTTATACCATAGGCTTCTACATAAGGTAGAAGGCTGTTGGAAATCTGAGGAAACTACTCATCAGGGCTCTCTTCTTGTTTTTGTTTTTGAGACACACTTCTGTTTATAACCCATTTAATTAGAATAGAAGAAGATAAAAGGAAAGGGAATTAGAAAGTAAGGCTTCAAGAACAAAGTTGTTGCTCATTTCTTACATTTCCAGACTAAATTCAAAGCTAAAAAGTCTTTGATCAAACTACAACAAGGTACCACCTCACACTAGTCAAAATGGCCATCTTTAAAAAATTTACGAATAACAAATGCTGGAGAGGGTGTGGAGAAAAGGGAACCCTCCTACACTGTTGATGGGTGCAGCCACTCTGGAAAACATTATGGAGGTTCCTCAATAAACTAAAAATAGAATTACCATATGATCCAGCAATCCCACTCCTAGGTGTATATCCAGACAAAACTATAATTCAAAAAGATACATGCACCCCAATGTTCACAGCAGCACTATTTACAATAGCCAAGACATGGAAACAACCTAAATGTCCATCAACAGATGAATAGATTAAAAAGATGTGGTAATATATACAATGGAATACTACTCAGCCATTAAAAAGAACGAAATAATGCCATTTGCCGCAACATGGATGCAACTAGAGATTATCATTCTGAGTGAAGTAAGTCAGAAAGATACAGACAAATACCATATAATACCACTTATATGTGGAATCTAAAATATGATACAAATGAACTTATCTACAAAACAGAAACAGACTCACAGACATAGAGAACAGACTTGGGGATGCCGAGGGGAAGGGGATGGAGGAGGGATGGATTCGAAGTTTGGGATTAGCAGATGCAAACTATTATATATAGAATGGATAAACAACAAGGTCCTACTGTATAGCAAAGAGAACTATATTCAATATCCTATAATAAACCACAATGGAAAAAATATGAAAAAGAATGTATATATGTATGTATACCTGAATCACTTTGCTGTACAGCAGAAATTAATGCAACACTGTAAATCAACTATACTTCAATAAATTTTTTTAAAAAGAAAGAAATGTTTTAAAAAAATTATTATATTTACCTGAAGTTGGTGGAATCATATATCCTGCATGCCCCTGACTCACCACATTTCAAATTCCCCCAGCCAAAAAAAAATCTTTGACCTACTAGCTTAAAGGACAGCAATTGTTTTCATAAATAAGAGACTATTTTGTGAAAATATATTCCCTACAGAGCCATTGAGAATATCTACTTCCGATTTTAAATGCCTGTGGTAAGGTTCCAGGCACATAAGTTTCCAGGAACTAAGTTATTGAGTGTCATCCTCCTAAGAAGACAACAGCACAGCAGAGAAAGGAACAGTGAGTTATTTTTAAATAGAAGAGGCTCACCCAGTGTCTCCCATTATGCATCCAGACCACGTGTCCTCACATTTACACTCACCTAAGAGAAAATGAATACACATGCCTTGTTACAAAGTGAAAACAGGTGCATTAGAGTAGTTACTATTTTAAAAAGTATATGTTCTGTTTTATGTAATGCATAACAAAAATCTATTGTACTTTGACCCTATCGAGATTATATAATCTTTACTAAAATAAAATCTTTTCATATTTTAACAAGTGGCTATATTTTTAAAGCACTCACTTAAAATGGCTTAACAATCAAATACCAATGAAATAGTGATGTACAACTACAGGATTCTGGTTTCATAGGCCTTTATGGGAATTATAACAATTTCTCATCCATTTTTAAAACCTCTGCACCCAAGGCTTCTGGTAGAAGCCAGTATAGTATATTGGTTAAGCAAAAGGGCCTCAGAATCAGAAATACCTAGGTTCAAAATCAGGGTATACCACTTAATATATGTGTAATCTTGGAGACATTACCCTTTTAAGATCTAGTCACTTTATCTGTAAAATGGGAGCTGATAATGAATATCTTGCAGGATTATCTTGAGGATTAAATGAGCATCTAGACGTATATAATTCTGGCATTCAATTATCTGTTATATAATGGATACTTCATAAATGGTAATAGTTGTAGTTAATATAAACAATCATATTTATAATATCTGTTACTAAAATAATACAATAAATATGATTATAATCAACTTACTCCAAATATATAGTGTTTAACCATTCCTGGTAAAGTAACTTTACCTACTTGGGAAAATATATTCATCATAGATGCTAAACCTAGCATATTTTACTAGGCCCGTATTGTATTAAGCCCTTTATCAGGTCTGATCCTGGCAGGCAAATTCTACCTCTGTGGCAATACTAAAAGATGTTTTAAATAAACTGTAATAAAGTAGTATGCCTTATGAATATCTTATATTAGTATAGGCTTAGTGGAAATGCTTGGGTTTCGGAGTCACACAGACCGACCTCTATAACCTACCTTGTGAACTTAATGCAATTTACTTCTAAGTTTATTCATTCAATGACACTGGTTTGAACACTTCCTACGTGTCAGGCTCTGTTCTTAGCACTGGGATACATAACTAACAAAATAAAGGGCCCTTTCTTCAGGAAGCTCACATTCTAGCACAGGAGATAGTCAATAAATAATAAACCTGAAAAGCAAATGACTTATTTGGTACAAAAATACAGAAAAAAAACAACAGTATGCCTTAAACCTATATGCCCAGACCATTTAAAATTACCAAACTGAATTTATGTCCTTTTTTAGATTAAATTCAACTGTGAATTTAACATCACCTGGCTTTAAATGTTTACTATACATGGAGGAAATTCATCTGTAATGTAAATATTAACATTTGTATTACTTTTGGGAAAAAAAAATTTTGTGTCCTGGATATCTTTATATTATCACTTAAACTCTTCTGATCTATCAACTGAATTAAAGAATTTCATTCTCTAAAATATTTTTCAGATAGTCTACTTCAAATACAACTAAACCACACATGTACTTAAACTTACCACTTGCTAACTTTCTTTTGTCTGAGATAATACCAATATTATGGGCTAACGACTGGGCAAGTGTAACTGCCATTAAATCCGTTTTCCCAAACTGAAAGACAAAAACAAAAATAAAATACTTGTAAATGCAAATTATTTTTTATTTAAGATGGGCCAGAGAAAATGTCACAATATAATTGAAAATAAGTAATTTCTAAGCATTTTATTTAGCAGAGGTTAAACACATAATAGCTAGTGCTGAACTACTAAGCATTTGGGAAGAAGTAATAAGAAATAAATCTATGTTTGACTAAGTCTTACAGAGAAGACTAGAAGCCAGGGAATCATCGACTTTCAGATTTGGAAACTTACATCTAATTTTGAGCCCAAATTTCACTGGTGACATTCCTGAAAAACTGAATACTTGTACCACAGTTAAGCCAGTCTTTCAGATAAGAGAAAATAAAATAAATGTATAATTTATTTGGAACTTGTTCATCCTTGTGTGTCCACTAGCATTCCTAAAATCCCCAAACTGAATAGAACTTGGCTTCAGAAAACCAATGGTATGAGTCATAGGAAATGGTGATGATCTTTGGCCACAAGAAACTTGAAAAGACCTAGGGATATTTTTTTCGATATGCAGCCTCCCAAAGATTCAGGTATTTTTCTTTTAGATCACTTCCATCAGGTTTAGTGCCCTAGGGGTAGAAGTAACCCTTTGGAAAACCTAGTCTGTTTTTTCCTCCAAAAATTTGCCAAATATTGAGGAAGAAAATTTTCAATTGAGTTCTTAAGTAGTAACCCAGTGCTTCAGGGAATTACTCAATTCTCTGAAAAAACAGTCAACGTGATAAACAGGGCCTTATTTTCAATAAAGGTAAAGGTAAAGATTTTCTCTATCTAATCTGTATATAGCTAAACCTGGAAGTTATTCTAAGTAGGACATGAACAGAATTATCCGATATTATCTTTCCTATTTCCCTATTCTGGCCTCTGGCACTAACCATGTTGGTTGTTAACAAAACAACAATATCTGGAGTATGTGGAATACTGAGAAACTGTCCCTTAAATATTAGGAAAACATCATCAGCCATCATATCACTTTGTATCTTACAGATGTTCACACCTACTTCATTCACGCCTCCTCCTTTCAGCAACGAGCAAATCCCACCAATATAAGCTGCCCCGCTCCGGCTACTCTCAAATTGACTTCCCCTTTCAGAAAAGGAAATGAAAAAGGCTTACTGCTGACAGTCCACATATCATAGCACCTCTCATTATTAATTTACCACACTTATTTTTCTCAATGCACATACATTTCTCTACTATATACTCCTGAGGTAAGGGAGGAATATGAAAATTGTTTGCATGCATAACCAAAGGAAAAGGTTTCTGAGGAATGTTTCCCCACATGATCAATAAATATCTTAAATAGAACTATACCTATGAAAAAAAGGATCTCTAACATGAGGTACACTTATGTGGTATTTCCATCAAAAATGCATATAACTTGAATCTTATAGTGAGAAAACATCAGACATTCTCACAATGAGGAACATTCTATAAAATAACTGGCCTATACTCTTCAAAAATGTTAACCTCAAAAGAGACAAAGAAAGGCTGAGGAAATATTTCAGATTAAAGGAAAGTAAAGAGACATGACGATTAAATGTAATGTGTGATCCTGGATTTGGGCAAGGGTTGGGGGGTAGCTATAAAACATTATTGAAACAATTGGTGAAATCTGAATATAGACAGTGGGTTAGATAAAAACATTGTACGAATGTTAAATTTTCTGGTTTTGACAGTTTACTGTGGTTATATAAGAGAATGTCTTTATTCTTAGGGAATATATATAAGTATTTAGTAGTAAAGGCCCAGTAAGTAAATGTCTCCAACTTACTCTCAAACAGTTCAGGAAAAAAAAACAAAAAAAGACACTGATAGATAGATAGATGCAAGGAAGGAAGAAGGATAGAAAGAAGAAAATCATAAAACAAATGGGATAAAATGTTAACAATTGATGAATCTGGGTAAAGGGCATATGGTATTTCCTTGTATTATTCTTGCAACTTTTCTGTAAATTTGGAATTGTGTAAAATAAAAAGTTACCTCAAAAATACTCTTTCACTTCCATTTGTAACTTTCTTCAACAGCTCTGGCTTTAGATAGTAGGTTTTTAAATTGCTGCAATTTATGATTTGCTCTTACATCAAATATGCAGGTTACCCCCCAGAAAAACCATAAGAGTAAGAAAAAATAAAAAATAAAATGTACCCTAGGTATACTAATCTCTCCCCTTAGACCAAAAACAAAGATAACATTAACATTTAAAAGACAGCAACTTTAAAGATATATAATAATCTGTTGTTAAGAATACTCCTTATGAGAATTAATAGTACTTTCATTCAGTAAATGCTCTGATTAAATCTCTTGAAAAAAATTATATGAAATGTACATGCAATAATAAAATAACTCAAAATTAAATCTATTGAATATTCGTGACAGTTTCAAACAATCTGTACTCTAAAACTTCTTTCAAATATATCTGCCACATCAAATCCTAATTGCATTATGCAGTAGAAAGAATACATCTTATCCACAAGTAGTAGAGTATTCAACATGGAATAAAAAAAAGTAATAAATCATTACAAAAGTTACGTACGAAAAAAGGTGAACTGCATCACTTTTCTCTTTGATAAAATCCCTCCTGTATTTCATAAATTCACGTAGGGTGATCAATGGATTTTCAGATATGGCAAACTTGTTGTCAGCAGCCCAGGTTTCCATGGCAACCAATACTATCCTTGTCTTAAGTTGGTCTTTATATATCTAGTATATTAACAAAATGAACACACCAGCTATACATGTGGTAAAAATCAACTGATTGATAAACAGGACTACAAAGCTCCTTTTATGGAAACTCCTCGAGTTTTAGCTAAATGTGAGAAATTCCACTGTTTTTAGGGGAGATCATTGTTTTTCTAACTTACATGCATTTCCCTTGAGTAATAGAAAATCCAATTGTTTATCAAGTCATAACCAAAGAATAGAGTACTAGTAGAAACAAAATATTGCTTTTTGACAAATCTTTGCACCCTTACTCAAGGTTCTCCCAGAGTCCATTTTCTGGCACCCTATAAGATTCACACTAGCAAAAAGTGGAACACTCATGAAGGAGATAATTTCTGTACACCCTAGCTGGCCCTAATTAAACTCATGGGGAAGGTACTGGCATTGCCTTGTCGGGAAGATTTGGAAAGTAGTTTCAGTAGAATTATTTAGTTGCATCTTTCCCACGGCACCAGGCACTCTTTTGAAAAGGCACAACTGTTTCTCCATTGCTAGAAATACACTGTGAATATCTTTGTTAGGGGCTACGACTCAACCTTTTCTTTTCCAGTGTGAAAAATACAGGAAAAAAACTTAAGGCATAAAGCTGTAACTCTGACCACTTCCTTTTATCATTTTCCCAGCCAGAGATTAAAGTCAATAAAGTTCATGGCAAAGTTACCAGGGACTTAACAGGACACCTTGGCTAAAGTGCAATTTAGGGCAGTGAAAATATAAGAACATTATCCGACTTATTAGCAATCAGGAGATAAATTTCCTCTGTGGCAATACTGAATCGGGTTCATACTTACTAAATCCGCAATGTTCACCACAGATTTCGCATAGGTATTGGTAAGTACCACTGAAAGCCGATGTTTTTTAAACTGAAAGCAAAAGAAAACAAGTGAAGGGCTTCAAGATCATCAGCAAATACTCATCTCAGCAGAGGAAATATGGTGTAATTGAAAGGCCTCTAAAGCTTTCTCTAAAAACTGCAAGTTGACACCTAGTTCTTTAGATGCTGCATAGTCTGAGGCAACGCTCCTAAAAGTTTGAGGCCTTACCTCACTTTGAGGTAAAGTAGAAAACACCCATTCCATCCATTTCAAAAGTTTATTTTTTATCACAAGATTGTTATTCAAAATGATAAAACACATGAAAGTTGTTGATAAATTGCAAGACATACAAATAAAGGTAGGGTGAAAGCCAGAAAAACTGAATGTGAATAATGCTAAAAGTATAAAAAGTTCCACAAGACTTACTCAGTAAAGAGAAGAAAGCCCTAATGGTCATGAGGAGGCAGCTCATAGGCTTGATGTGAATAACATATATCTTTGGTTTGGCCTCATTTCTGTTTTAAAAATCAGGAAATATCATGATTTCTGGCTTCACTCAAAATTAGTATCCCCACATGGTAATAATTGGCAAGGGCTGAGAAGCAGACTCTCCCATTGGGCAGACCATGTGACTTCTCTTTTGCCACAGGCTTCACCCCTCCCTATTGTTTTATACCTGGCTCACTTTATTTGAATTATCTGCTACAGATGCTTACAGACATCTGAATTTATGATATCCTAAAATGTCTAAAATATGTGTTCTTGCAACTTATTTTTATTCTGTAAAAATCTCAGGAAAAAGTAACATTCACGAAATCAAATCAGTAGGAAAAGAGAACTTAGTCCTACCCTGAACAAGGAAGAAGCACTCAATAATAATAATTATTATTAATTAATAATTAATAATCAATGTTATTAGTTTAATCATATTTAAATAAATGACACATTTTCCCCCAAATAAATAATTCAAAGTAAATTAAACTGTATGTGTACCTGAAATTAAGTAAAATTCAGCAACGTGCATCACTGAATATTTTTAGTTTAAAACTCTGCCCATGAATTGAGTATACAATATGCTCATGAACTGAATATACAACATGCCCATGAATTGAGTATGAAAAAAGCCTGATTCAACAAAAAAGGAAGTTTGGCTAGGTTTTTATCCTAAAAATCTTCACTGCTTGGCTATATAAGCTTTTCTTTTTTTTTTAAGTTTTATTCTATATTGCAGCATATATTGATTAAGAATGTTGTGTTAGTTTTGGGTGTACAGTAAAGTGATTCAGTTATACTATACATGTATCTACTCTTTTTTGAATTCTTTTCCCATTTAGTTGATTACAGAATATTGAGCAGAGTTCCCTGTGCTATACAGTAGATCCTTGTTGGTTATCTATTTTAAATATAGTAGTGTGTACATGTCAATCCCAAACTCCCAATCTATCCCTCCCCTCCACCTTTTTCCCCTGGTAACCATAAGTTCATTCTCTAAGTCTGTGAGTTTGTTTCTGTTTTGTAAATAAGTTTATAAGCCTTTCCAAATGGTTTACTACATAGCAAGACAGAAATAGAAAAATTGCTTTCCATTTATTAGGATAAAGCTGTACACTGCAAACTAAAGAATCACATTATTGCTGCTTCACTTTTTCAATATAAAACGGAAGTTTCCCTTTTTTTTTTAACCATGCGATTTTTGTAAGAGAAGATATTAGCCCCTACATTAACTAAGTGAATCCAAAGAGTTAACATTATGAGTCACAGAAATATTTTTGGAACCTCACAAAATACTGTTAATTACTTTACCTAAGAGTGTTCCCTACTTACAGGTTGTTGCTGGGTAACAGAGATGTTTCTTTATACATATACCTTCTCCAACTTACAACTTTACAGACTTCTTTCTTCTAAACATATTTCTGCACCCACTACTTTTACCCTAGGCACAGGCAAGTTCAAACAACACAAAATTCAGCAAATCCTACCATGAGATGATCATTCACAATCATCAGTTCAATATATTTGGTTTCCTCCTCTACGCTACGAGGATATCGACGAAGCTGCAATATAATAAAGGAAATAGCTCGTAAATAAGCCTCCGATCTTGGCTATGGGAAACTTATGTTACATATTAGATTCTCAGATATTATCCCTCTTTTAGCTGAAAGTTTGCACTCTTTTACCAACCTCTCCCTACCTAGTTTCCCCCACTACCTAGCCCTTGGCAACCACTTTTTTACTCTGTCTCTATGAGGTTTTTTTTTTTTTTTAGATTCCACATGTAGGTGATACGATGCCATATTTGTCTTTCTCTGTTTGGCTTATTTCACTTAGCATAATGCCCTCCAGTTTCATCCATGTTGCCACAAATGACAGGATTTCCTTCTTTATTAAGGCTGAGTAATATTCCATTGTGTGTGTGTGTATGTGTGTGTGTGTGTATATACATTTTCTTTGTCCATTCATCCATTGATGGACACTTACATTGATAACACTATATTGTATAATTGAAATTTGCTAATAGAGTAGAATTTCAATGCTCTCACCAAAAAAAAAAAAAAAAGGAAATACATAAGGTGATGGATATGTTAATTAAATCCATGGGGGGAATCCTTTCACAAATATAATGTATATCAAATCATCCTACTGTATACTTTAAATATCTTACATTTGTCAATTATACTTCAATAAAGCTGAAACAAAATTTTTTAATTAAAAAATTTTTTAATATGGGAGAAATAAACAAAACAAAATTTCCTCTTTTATTTATTTAGTATTTTTTTCATTTTCATCAATTTACTTAGTTTTTGAGTGAGTAATACATTTGCATGGTTCAAAAATTAAAGAATTATGAAAAGGTATAGGATGAAAGTTCTCCTCTCACCTCTGTCCCCCATCTACCAATTGTTACTCCTTCCCCCACAATGGGTACAGCACAGTTACTGGTTTCTTCCAGAAATATTTATGCATATAAAATCAAATATGAGATATATTTTATTTTGTACTTCCATTTATCTCCTTCTCTTTTGCATCAGGCTATTTTCATTTAACAGTATATCTGGGAGATTATAACAAATGGTTTAAGCTCCTGAGAATCTCTGAGAGTTCTACATAGGGAGTGGAATGATTGACGCTTTTACTATATAATTTCCAAATCAGGCTTTGAGACATGCCCCTTCTGCTGATAGGGCTCAGAGGATGTCCCAAGTGATATATAGGAGCTCTGTTAGGATAGTTTGGAGAGCTCTCAGGCAGTCTTTGGTTACCCAGTGCAGCTATATCTGTCTGTTCAACCACAAGTTTTCTCCACCTTCAACATCATGACCAATGAATGGTACTGTCAAGAGCCACGAAGGCAGCCACATCCTTTGGTTCTCTGCAATTAGTCTATAGCACAATCTTTAACAAGATCTGCAAAATTAACTTTTTCCTTTGTGCCATACTTTGACACGCATTTATTTTTTCAATAATCTTTTTTGTTCACTTGCTCAAGGGCCATTTTTTCATAAGGGTATACAATCAAACCTAAAAAAATACATGAATGTTTGAGTATTGCATTTAAACTAAAATATTTCTGCCACATGGATTTTGTTTCATTGCTAATGCATTCTCAAATTCTAAAAAACTTTACTTTTCAAAATCCCTTAAAACATCAAGTTAATAGGAAATAATAGACTATTACAATTCTGGTTTTGGAAACCAAAAAATAACATAAACTGTATCCACTGACAAGAGTTTTTTTAATGGATTTTTTACAGATGTAATACTAAAATAAAATTTATATCAATTATTAGAAATCAAATTCACAAATGTATACACAATAAAACATTTCTAGAAAAAAAAAAGGATGTTGTTAGGATGATAGTATTTGCTTTGTTAATTGTGGTAGAGACCTGAGCCTTTCTAACAAGTATACTTATAACAAGTCCCAGTATTTTCTTAGTGTCAGAGAGTTGCCATATTGGCCACATGGTTTTATAACACCTCACCTCCAGGGTCCACAGCTTTCTCATAAAGAGAAATCAAGGGTTTGTCTGCTTAGCAAATGACTGGATGTTGCAGATGTTTACGAAGAACTTCAAGGATCATGTCAAAAGAAAATTATCCCATTCTCTTGGTTCTTAAGTCATGAAAGTAAATACTGATTCAAATTAAATCCTGACGGCAATTACTTTTATCTATTTAACTGGGCCTCAATATATGTGTACATTCACAAAATATATAGAGCACATAGTAGTAATTCATGGGACACAACAGCTTCTGAGAGGCAGTAAGTAATGCATACATGGTTATAAGCACTGCTCTGAGACCAGACTTCTAGGTCAGAATCCCAGCTCCACCATTGGGTAACCCAATGTTACCCTGGGCAAGCTTCTTAAGCCTCTTATGCTTCAACGTCTTTATCAGTAAATTAGTGATAATATTAATAATAATTCCCTCCTCAAAAGATTGTTATGAGGATTAAGTATGTTAATACAATTGCACATGGTGAGTACTCAATAAAATTTAGGAATTATCATTCATATTAGAAATCTGTATGTAAACACATTTTATTTCATACTTACTGAATATATATTAAAAAGAAGATACCTCATTCCTTCAACGGCTTTATCTTACTAGAGATCTATTTCTCTCATCCTATTTTTATGCCATACACACACACTCATACCAACCACCACCACAACTGTCATAATATCTTAATTCTGATGACCAGAGTTCTTATTTTGTCTAAACTATTTACCAGCTCTACGATTCTGGGCAAGTCATTTGCACATTTCAGAGACATCATTTTTTTTGCTGTGAAAGGGGAATAATAGCACCTACTTCGTGTGGTTAAAAGCACTGTATGAACTGTTGTTATTATTAAGTTCAATACCCTTTGAACATTCATAAAGCAGACATTCAGATTTATATCCTAGACTCCACAAAGTATTGATAGCTCAAGTGTGAAAATACCATTTTGTGGCTTCAAAACCTGATGGAGTCACTCTTAAGGGGGTATCTTTAAGGGGATAAATACAAGGACATGTACCACCCAAGTAGACTCCATGATGTGGTGTAAAACAGGCAAGGAAAGAGGCCTATGGTAAAAAGAACCTAAGATGCCACAGCAGGGGCCTCATAATCCATCTGTATGATGAATGACCGTATTATCACCACTATGAGTCCTTTTGAGTCTATGAAATAATATGGCCCCAACTCCACTGCTCCTACGAATGTGTCACCCTTCTTGTTTACCACACTACAGCAAATGCCTGAACTAATTCTTATCTCTCACAGACTTCATGTAGATTAAATTGATTGGCAGTTGCCAAATGTTTTTAAAACATCATGACATATACCTGTGAATACATACCTGTCGTTTACTCCGTTTTGGTCTTGGCTTCAAAATAAATTTTGGTGGAGTGATATTTACTTGTTGGAATTCTAAAAGGAAATAAAAATAAATTAAATTTAACTTAGTGCATTTGCCAGCTTTCTTTCACGAAGGGTAATCAAAGTTTTACTAGCCCTTCTTAGTATCAATTATATAACTGTACTTTAATCATCAATGAGTATTATAATTTATAAATTACAGAATTATAACTAATTATGAATTTTATAATATATAATATTGTGCTTAATGAAAATACAGAACATTGATCTTAGTAACTGCATTCATATTAATACTAAATAAACATACCACGAAGGAATACAATTCAAAAAAAATCTCAAACATTATTCCTGTTCTAATTTATCTCAAAATTTTTCTCAAAATTCTCCTATAAATACCATCACATTTTTATGGGGAATTGTCTGAACAGCCACTCGACCTTCACTTCCACCACTGATCTTCACTAAAGAATGACACACCAAATGTTGGTGAAGATGTGGAACAGTTAGAACTCTCATATAATGCTGATGAGAGTATAAAATGATATAACCACTTTGGGAAAAGGTTCTGCAATTTCTCTTCCAACAGTAGTTCTCAAATTGTGATCCTTGGACTAGTGGCATCAGTATTACCTGGGAACTTGGAAATGCAATTTCTCATAACCCACCCAAGGTATACTTAATCAAAAGCTGTAGAAATTAGTGCAGCCACTACGGAAAACATTATGAAGGTTCATGAAAGAATTTAAAAGAGAAATACCATATGATTCAGCAATCCCACTTCTGGGTATATAGCCAAAGGAATTTAAATCAGGATCTCAAAGAAATATCTGTACTCCCATGTTCACTGCAGCATTATTAACAACAGTCAAGATACAGAAGCAACCTAAATGTCCATCAGTGGATGAGTGGATAAAGAAAATATGATATATACATACAATGGAATATTATTCAGCCTTAAAAAAGGAAATCCTGCCATTTGCGACAACATAGGTGAACCTAGAGGACATTTTGTTAAGTGAAATAAGCTAGACACAGGAGGACAAATACTATATGATACCACTTATAGGAGGGATCTAAAATAGTCAAACTCAGAGAAACAGAGATTAGAATGGTAGTTGCCAGGGGCTGCGGGGAGGGGGATATAAGGAGTTATTAGTCAAAGTGCACAAAGTTTCACTTATACAAGATGAGTAAGTCCTAGAGATCTATTGTACAGCTTAGTGCATATAGTTAACGATACTGTATTGTATACTTAAAAATTTGCTAAGAGGTTAGATTTTATGTTAAGTGTTTTTATCATCATCATAAAGAGGGCTGGAGGAAACTTTTGGAATGGATGGATATGTTTATGGCAGAGATTGTGGTGATGATTTCATGGGTGTATATTTATCTCCAAACTCATCAAGTTGTATACAGTAAGCATATAAAGCTTTTTGTATGTCAATTATACCATAATAAAGCAGCTGAAAAAAAAAAACTCTAAAGATGAGGCCAGCAATCTGTGTTTACCAAGCCCTCCAGGTGATTCTGATGCATGCTGAAGTTTGAGAACAATGTTATACAGTTAAACATATACCTACCTTATGACCCAGTGATTTCACTCCCAGGTATTTGATAGAGAAATTTAGACGTGTGTCCACAAAAAAGATTTTGACAAGCATTTTCATAGCTGTTATAGTCATAATAGCCAAAAACTGGAAAAAATCCAAATGTCCATCGACGGAAGAGATAAAAAATTGTGGTATATTCATACAATAAGAACATACTCAATAATATAAAAGAAAGAACAATTGCTACCCTCAACAACATAGATCTCAGGCATGTGCTAAGCAAAAGAAACTGAACATGATGCATAATTCCATTTGTATGAAGAGCTACAACAGGAGAAACTAATCTATGGTGAAAAAGTCAGAAAAGGGACTGCAGAAGT
This sequence comes from Mesoplodon bidens, assembly GCF_964165515.1. Taxonomy (NCBI): domain Eukaryota; kingdom Metazoa; phylum Chordata; class Mammalia; order Artiodactyla; family Ziphiidae; genus Mesoplodon; species Mesoplodon bidens. The sequence continues at coordinate 54,498,603 of NC_138166.1, forward strand.
GGTGGCACTGACAGGGAACAGACACAAAGGAAGTTACTGGGGTAATAGAAATGCTCTATATCTCACCAGGGGAGAATGTGGGTGTCAAAACTCAGCAAACAGCACACTAGTTTTGTGTATTTCATCATAGTAATTTTCTATTGCAGTACAATTGACATATAATATCATATTAATTTCAGGTGTACATAACAGTGATTTGATATTTATTGAATGTATATAGTTTGAAATGGTTAGGTAAGTCTAGTTACCACCTGTCTCCATACAAAGTTATTAAAATATTATTGACTACATTCCCTATGCTTTACATTACAACTCCATGATATATTTATTTTATAACTGGAAGTTTGTACCTCATCACCCTCTTCACCTATTTCACCTGGCCCCCATTCCCATCTGCTCTGGCAATCACCCAACTGTTCTCTGTATCTATGAGTCTATTTTTGTTCTGTTTGCTTGTTTTGTTTCTCATTGTAGTCATTTTTAAAACACTGAGGGCTAAGTGGTCAGTGTTTAAATAAATAAGCTTTTCTCAAAATGTGTTCTTAGGAATACTAGTCCTGAGAGATGTGTCAAATGAAACAAAACGTTCCACAGTCAAACAAGTTTGGGGAGCACCTGATCATATTTCTACCTCTGGCAAATACATAATGCATAGCAAAAAAAAAAAAAGACATAATATAATCCATAACTCAGTGACACTATTAAATCTAAAATAAAAAAGCTTCCTTTTGAGCTTATATCACAAAAATTACAGTTTTAACATTTGTCTATTTTTTGTTTCCTTCTAATTTTTCATAGTAAATCTTAATATGTTGAGAGACAAATGACACTCAAAATTGACACTGTAAACTTCTGATAAGAAAAGAAAACCAGGAACAAACTGAGACAGACTTGAGTTTTCAAAGAATATGTTCAAAACTCATTTTTAATAACAGCAAAACTGCTGAGTCACTTCCAAAATTTTTGTTGTAAAGAAACCCTGAACAAAGTTTTTTAAAAATTATAAGATTGTATCATGGCAAGCCTACAATAAAGTCCTTAGGGGGGACTCTTTATTTATTACTTTAAATATTAATTAATGTTTATTGTTTCCAGTAATGCCTATAAGATTGTAACTTTGTTCTCAGGCAGCTAACCATGATTTATTCTCTTCCCATAATAGGGATTATAAAAAATTTCATAAGATAATGAAGGAACAGTCTAAAGTGTCCATGTAAAGTAAAAGCAGCTAGCTATATATATGCTCATTTGCAGAGTTTTCCAAACAGTGAATTCTATAAAATAGGATCTTCTATTTCTTTGGCAGCAGGAGAAAAGGGGTGAGTTCTGTTTCTCCTCAGGGTAACCGCAGAAGGTCAAGGAGTTACAAATTTGTTTCAGAGAGGAAGAAACATTAGAAAACCCTTATTTCATTTTCCAACGAGAAGACAATGCAGCCTTTAAGTCATTTTCCTAAGTAGTAGTCTAGGGTTTGCTTTAGTCTAGTAATTTTTCCATTTGCCCTTGTGCCTCTCTCCCAGGGTACATTCTTGTAGTGCCATAATCCAAACCCCCATTCAGTCCCTTACTAGCTGTGGGACCCTAGAAAAAACAAACTAGCTGAGCTTCTGTTTCTTCATCTGTAAAATGAGAATGATAATATTGACCTCACAGAGCTGTCGCAAAGATTAAAAAGAGTTTAAAAATTAGAATGTACTATGGCCATAGTCAGGGCTCACTAAATAGGGGAGGAAGCATCTCCACATCAGATATTCAAAGTGTGCCCTATCTTTAGAAGGAGAACATGAATGAGTCTAGCATAGCCAAAGATAAATGCACTCTGCATAATCATTGCTCCACTAATGAGGCCAAAGCCTGAGTACTCTGCCTTTCTTGCCAAGAGAAGACATGGATGCAACTTTCGAATCAAATCTATAAATAGATGGACCCATAATCACACATGGGAAGGAAGACCAATTTCACAAATAGCACATCATAATAATAAATGTTAATCTACAATAGTTCTTTCTTAAAATGCTGGGGCAAAAAAGATGAGGAAACAACAAATGGGAAAATAATTAAGGGTTCATCTCTATGTTTACAAACTCAGTATTTCACCAAGAATGAATTTCATATATTCTATGTATGCAGACCAATTTTTGCTTTAACATTATTTCTCCTGTAATACCTTACTTTGAGTCTTATAATTTTAAAAAGTTTTCCTTCATCGTGTTCAAGCTATATCTTTCCAAACTCATCCACTATAAATGTGAGGTAGGTTTGCATTTTATTCTCTCTCTTGATGTTACTTGACTTTCTAAAACTGTTATGAGCAGTCACAGGCTGATGATATTCCACATATAATTAGCTCTAAAGCATTAAAATGAATTACTAAAGTTGTCTTTTTTTTTTTTAAATCACTATAAGAAGATCATACCAGATGGAAGATCATCCAAGGGAAATTCAAACAGTCTGGATTTGTAAACCGAATGAAAACGGAAATCCTCCTGAAACAACACAAACAAGAGAGATGAGGCATGGACAAGCAGATATCTCCAGGCTCAGGCAATCATAGCTGGAGGAGCTTAGACCTTAAAAGAACCGTCGTTTGACTACGTATTCTCTTGGGTTTGGAAAGGCCAAGAGCCATTGCACAACCCCTCCAGCTCACTCCTGTATTCTCCCAGCACCAGAGTGACAGCCCATTAAAAGCAAAACGCCTTCACAGACAGAGAAGCCAAAGCCTGCCATAATCAAAAAGAAATAAATGGACCTATTCCCCCAAGGAGAAGCAAGACGTCTGGGAAAATGGGCTAATGTTTTTTACAACTGGTTCCTTTCCACGGAGCCCTGCCCCCTTTTAGAGCCTGATAGCTTTGTTAGGCACACTGCAGAGCTAACAGTCTTCCTGTACTGGGGAGCAGGATGACTAGAACAAGCAGAAAGCCCAAAGCAGACCGTGCCTCAACATTCAAGTGTCACATAAACTTCTGCGAAAAACCAACAGATAAAAAGCCATGTTTCATCTAAGAAAACTTAATGAACATTCAAATAACTTCATCTGTCTTCCTTCAATTACCAAAAAAAGAATGTCATAAATAGTCAAGTTTCATGATATTACTTTTTTTAAAAATCACACTGTCGGGCTTCCCTGGTGGCGCACTGGTTAGGAATCCGCCTGCCAATGCAGGGGACGCAGGTTCGAGCCCTGGTCCAGGAAGATCCCACATGCCACGGAGCAACTAAGCCCATGCACCACAACTATTAAGCCTGCACTCTAGAGCCCTCAAGCTACAACTACTGAAGCCCGTGCGCCTAGAGCCCGTGCTCTGCAACAAGAGAAGCCATCACAATGAGGAGCCCGCACACCGCAACGAAGAGTAGCCCCTGCTCACTGCAACTAGAGAAAGCCCACACACAGCAACGAAGACCCAACACAGCCAAAAATAAATAAATAAATGTATTTAAAAAAAAAAATCACACTGTCAAGCAAAGTGACAGGACAGCTCTCACTGGGTACCCAGAAAATAACACACAAAACAGATAGTTTCCCACACAAGATTATTTATGAGTGGCAAAACAATGTGTGTTTCTTGAAATTATTTGCCTCTCTCAGTGTTTGATCAGTGTTCCATGATACATGGAAGAATATCTGTGTGTACAGAGCTAGGATGGAAGTGCATTATGTTTCTCTATAGTCAGTAATAGTACCCCTTTTCTAATTTGTGAAAAATGAATGTTTCAACTAAAGTGAGAGAGAGAATTGAGAAAACCCAGATTTCTCTAAACTTCGTCACCACGGGGCCTTAAAGAAAATGGGCAATAGAGAAAAATCTGGAATCTAGAAAAGAAAAAGGTTGGAAAATCACATTATCTATGGATTCGATCTGTTATGAACTGACAATGTGTCTCCCAAAATTCATGTTTAAGCCCTAAACTCCTAATGTGATTATATTGGGAGACAGGGCCTGTGAGGATGCGATAAAGGTTAACAGAGGTCACGAGCGTGAGGTCCTAATCTGATAAGGCTTGTGCCCTTATAAGAAGAGGAAAAGACACCAGACCTCACACTCTCTCTCTGTCATGTGAGGACACGGTGAGAAGGTGGCTATCTGCACCCCAGGGAGAGAGCCCTCAATGGACACTGACCCTGCTGGCACCTTGATCTTAGACTTCCAATCCCCAGAACTGTGCGAAAATAAATTTCTGTTGTTTAAGCCACCCAGTATTTTATAATGATAGCCTGAGCAGACTAAGACAGACCACAGCACATTATGGTGGAGATAGAAATGAAGGCTTCAGAACACCTCAGAAGGAAAGTATTTCCAACTGAATGGAAGAGTAACAGGCAGATTTTTTTTAAAAAGATCACTGTGATTTTGCCTTATTCACTATTTAATTTAAATGTATATGTGTACATATTGCACATATATATGTATACATATATTCCTGACCTTAAAATATGAAAATAAAGCAAAATAGAGAGAAAAAAGAGGGAAAAAAAGCTCCCAGCATCAACATTTACATTTGCCACAGCAAACAGAAGGAGCACTTACTTGGGAGGTGTCATTTCCTTCTGGCTCGATGAGATAGGTGTGGTTCCCATCATAGAACATCCCACTGCCAAGGACAAGAAAACAGTTAAGCCTGGCAATTGACTCTTGCCTCAGAACAAGATCATTTTAAAGTCAGCAGCCGCCGGAGGGCCAGTTTACTTCTCAATGCCCACTTCCCAGTTCCACCCATCACACGGGGTGCACCCCACATAGCACAACCCACACACATACATACCACCTACAGCACACATCATACACACTCACACACACCACACACACCACAGATCATACACACTCACACACACCACCCATACCACACACACACACACACCACACACACCACCCATACTACACACACACCACACATCATACACACACACACACCACCCACATGCCAACCACACACACACCAATATACCGTACATTACACACCACAACCCCACACATATACACACCACATACCACACCCACACACACACCACACAACACACACACCCCACTCCACGTATCTCACACACACACATACATACACACACATCATATACATTTAATAAGATGAAAAAAGCTGCAAGAAGAGCAGAATAGGGAGGGCACAAGACAGCAGGATGCAGGGAACAGGGTGCAAATCTGAAGTTAAATTTTGGACCTCATTGGCTAGAGATGACTATCAGCCAATTGAGAAATCCTCTGGAGGGCATCTTAAGCTACACATGGCCTCAACTCCCACTCAGAGAGATCAGATAGCCACCCCTTTTAGAGGAATGTGGTTTTTCTACTAAGATCAGGTCCCTCCTGATACTGAAGGAACTTGTGTTACCACTCAGGTGTCTGAGGGGGGTGAAGCTGTGATCCTCTGCAGTCACGTTTCAGTGTTAGGTGGAAATGACTGCATTATACCCAAGCTGCTAACCATAGAATAGTATGTTTCTTTCATTGATCGCTTAGTGAAATCGGCTGGTTTCCTGAGCTATAATTATAATGGCCTCCAGCTCTATGTCTATCCAAATTCATTCACTCCTGCAGTAACATCTTCCACATGTCCTCTACTTTCATATACCGTTAGAACTGCCCTTTTCACATCTGTAACGTCAACCCAAAGTGCACTTTCTGAATTTGGATGACGCTGCATTTGGAATTTAAAGATAAACAGATGCAGTTTGTAAGATATTACTGACAATATATGCCTAAGGAATCAGTGAGGGGAGCATTTTTCAGAACAGTAGACCAAATATGGCAGTGAACATTCTGCTGATAACAGGCCAGACCCAACCAGAAAAATGTACAAAACCATCACCCTTTGCCAAAGTTCACATGGCTACACTGATTAAGTAGCAAGCAGGTTGTTTTGTTTAAATAGTATTGGGTGCTATTTCCTCTTGAATTAGGTTAGTATCCAATGCAAAAATCAGTTATTTTTTATTGGATTTAAACATCATGATACATGGTATAAACAAAGCAGATTCTGACACCATCCATGAAGATTCTGGTTCCCTAAATGAATTATTATTATTTTTTTGGCCCCAGGGCATGTGGAACTTCCCGGACTAGGGATTGAACCCATGCCCCCTGCACTAGAAGTGTGGAGTCTTAACCACTGGACCACCAGGGAAGTCCTGGTTCCCTAAATGAAAATATGCCATTTTTGATTCTTTAACAATTAAAAAGCATGTGTGTTTCATTTACTTTGAGGATTGAAAGCTTTCTGTTACATTTATATAAATTCCAAATAGTATACCGAGTCCATCACAGAGTTTATAATTGATAAAATCCTATAACTAGGACCAAGTCATTACCAGCCAATTGATTGAGCTAAAATTTTAAAAGGCTGCAACAAAGCAAGATTTTGAAAGGAAACAGTCATTCTTACAAATTGCCACAAGAGGGCAATAAACTTACATTTGATTCTATTCTTTAATGTTCCCATAGTTACAGGATTTTGTCAAAACATCAGACATACCAGGACCAAAATATTGCCCATCAGTCCTTCGAATATGAAAAAAAATGTGCTCCTGCAGGTTCTTTATGGAAAAGATATGAGTTTGATTATTTTACTCTTTATGTTCTTTAATGGAATTCAGTAAATCAAGAAAAATGAAAAATCTCAACATGTACTTGGTCATTTATTGAAGATGAGTCATGGATGAAATAATATATCTCATACCTAAATCACTGCAATTGAGACAACATAAATTATTTAATATTTAGAAATAGCTCCCCCAAATATTTCTGTCAGCAATGTTTGTTCAGAAGGTAAAATCAAGATGAAAAGTAATAATTAATAAATAACAAAAAGGAACAAGAGTGAATTTATTCAACATGCTCATAAAAGTCTAAGAACACCAAAATACACTTGTACACAATCCTGACAGTGTCCCTACACACGGTGGGTTTTCTGTTTGTTTCTTCTTGTTTAGTCTTAAATGAAAAAGTTTCTAAAGGGAGAAATAAATTTTACTTAGTTAAAACAACAGAAGCAGGCTCTGAGTTCAACTCCTCAGCTAGTCACTAAAACGTCCTTAAAGTTCCCTTTCCATCCTTAGAACTGTGTAGGATTAGTAGGTGTTGGTCTGAGGGTCTCAGGTCTGTTAGGGTCCTTAGAAGGCAGTAATACCTTCTCTCTTATTCTCACAATATTGTGTCCATTTGGAAAACTGGGGGGTGGGGGAGGGGAGGGGCAGGGAGGAATTGGAACATGTACTGGGGCAAGACACTTACACTGTGACTTTGGACTAAGATTTTAAGAGGAAGAGAGAGGAAGGAAAAAGCCTAGAACAGACATTTGCTGTCACAAAAGTCGGCAGGCCCAGTGTACTATTCCTGGCTGACAGCTGTGCTCATCTTGAGATCAGAGATGACAATTTTACTGTTGAAGGAGATATCGACGTTTCTTTTTCCAGATTAAGAATGCCGAGGCTCTCAGATATTAGGAACGGATTCCATGTTTGTAAAAATGTCTCCTTATTCAAAGAATTTACTTAAACTTAGTAAAATGGTCCTTTAGAAAAAAACAATAAGCAAATGGAGGTCTATCCTGCTCTCAGGCATGTGACCTCCTTTCTCTGGCTATTTATCTGATCCCTGTGCTCTCTCCTTCCTGCCTCTCACGTACTGCCAGAACCTGACCAGAGGCACCACTTAGGCAGACTGGCTAGATTTCCCAGCCTTTCCCATTAGGTCCCTTTCCTCACTTTCTTTGGACCTGTCAGTCGAACCGCTCCTCCTGGAAGATTCTATCAAAGCCTGTTCCAGGGCCCACTCCACCTTCTTCAGGTGACATCTCTCTGGAGCCCTCAGGGATGACCTCATTCAGTGCCCACTCTCAGCTTGCGTTTTTCTCAGGTTTTTTCTCTCTCAAAGAAAACAAATACATGTACCACATTCCATAGCACGAAGCTGGGCTAGACTTAGCTTCCCCACTAGACTGGGAGCTCTTGCGGGCAGGGCTCACGTTCTAATCCCCTTAATATTCCAAGTGGCTGGCACACACCAGATGCTCAATAACTGTTTGTTAGATGAAAAATCCACGTCTCTAACTTGGTAATAGACAGGAAGTATTTTAAAGCTTCCAAACAAAAATTTCACAGAACTAAAGTGCTAGCTGGTTCTGGGCCCCAAAAAGTAACAAGGAGCTTGGATGATTTAGTCTAAGTAGAATGCTGAGGGCTGACACACTATCTTTATAAGGGGTCACAAGACAAGTAAGAGACAGACAGCCACCTGGGTACCACCATCATCGACAGGATGGAGGAAGCTGATCTATTTCCACAGTAAACATCAGCAAACCTACTTTGATAGTGAAGGTTATGTAAAAGGAAGCAAGGCCCTGAGGAAGGATGAACTACGTTCCATAGAGATTTCTGAAAACAAATGGACCCTCCCATGAGTTTGCTGTGAGTTAGGTGGGATTCTGGCTGAATAAAGGGCTAAAACACATGAGCTCTTGAGGTCACCTGCAGCCCTTGTCTTTGTGCAAGGAGTCAGGAGTTTCCACCTCCTGAAATCTCTATTATTCCATACAAATGTAAAAATGAACATCAAGGAGTATGAGGGGTAGAACGGGTACCAAGGGGCTAAACACCCACGGAAACAGAGAACAAATTTACTCAAACCACTCCTGTCTCCATCTGGATGAAACTAGAAAAATGTTTCAAACATCACTAAGGATGCATATTATAATCATAGAGCCCCTGGTTTCTGCATCTCTAATTTAACAATCTGCTTGGTTTATAAACCACAAAGGAGAAAAAGATTTGATCCACCATTGATTTAAAATTAGTTCTTGATATAAAATAGAGATTTTGACCACGGTGCATTAAAAATAAAGAAAATAAGTGAAAAAAAATGGATGATACAAAAAATTTGGGGACACTTACTGAAGTCCATGGCATGTTGACAATGCCACAAATGAGGCAGGGTTTCCTCGGATGTGGCCCTGGTAGTAACAGTGTTCTCCTCCCTGAAAGCAGAAATAGAGAACATAAGCCTTTGCCATCACAAAGAGAATCTGCCACAGCGTTTCACAGGTTTCTGCCCACACTGCACCTCCACGTGCAAAGCTCTGTACAATGTTTCGCTATCCAGGCTAGTATTATCAAACCATCTCTAACAGAATTATTCATAAACACTCCCAGCGAGCTGACTCCAAATCAAAAGACAGGGAAATAAAAGTTGATTTAACTTTCCTTTTATGTAGGTGATGATAGACAGAACAAAGAAACAGACTCTGAAATACATATGTGGTCCCCAGCACCAGGAAAAGTTCAATCAGCGATTTCACCAGTCCTGAAAAACTCAACCTTAAGTAGCAGCAAAATGATGTGCTTTCCCATAAAGTGAAGTAAAATGAATATAAATCATCTGAGAGTCACTAAATTAAATTGATGGAGAAAAATGCCTATTTTTACAGTTATCAAAACTTGACAAGTTTACACTAGTCTTTTCTCCAGCCAGGAATGGCTTTACTGGTAAGCAGTCTAGGGTAGTGTTTGAGATTGAGAAATTTCTTCTAGAAGTGAGCCAAATTAATGAAATTCCACTAAGAGACTCGTTTCTTTGGATTAAATGTTCCTGGAAAAGGTAACAGGGTAGAGCCTCTGGCATCTCAAGGTGGTACCCCAGTCTTTAGATGCTTGCTACTCAGACTGTGGTCTAGAAAACAGCAGCACTGGCGTCACCAGAAGCACATCAGAAATGCAGAATCCTAGGGCCCACCCCCGACCTACTGGATCAGAATCAGCATTTTAACAAGGTACCTAGGTGATTCATATGCACATTTAAGTTTGAGAAGCACTGGTCTAAATGACCTTTCCCATTCCCCCACTAACCTCCCATTTCCTCAGAAGCTGAAAGCTTTTAATTCAACTGACTCACTGATATATGAAAGAGCAATGTAGGAAGGACTGAAGGAATGGGTGGTTTAAAGGGGCAAATGTTACCTACTTCATAGTCTGGCTTAAGGACTAACCCCACTTAAAATACTCAGTGCTTGACAAGGGCAGGGGAGAGAACAGGAAGACATAATGATGGAACAAGGTTGAAGACATTTTCTTCACTGTAATTCCAAGGAAGGCTCCAAGGAGCTCCAAGGAGCCTGCTGCTCCTCATGAGATAATCCCACAGGACAGGGTGAAGCTCAGCTTTGCTGAGGGAGCAGAGAGCAGGCAAAATGGCTCGCAGCACAAGCCCTGACACTCTTGACACCTCCAAATTCCCAAGGGAGTCACTGAGAATCATGAACTGAGGACTGGGGTTGGATCGGATGGAGGATAAGATAGGGAGGTACTTCACGTGTAATTCTGACAGGCAGTGGAACCCAGAAGGCCATAGACTTAAGGGGAGAAACAAAGCCAGTCCCTGACTTCCGGGGTAGGGTTGGTTTGGATGTTAACAGTGTGAGCTATTAGCTCCTTCACTTACTTTAGAACAATGCATGGCACTTGGTACACACTCAATAAATGTTTGCTACCATTATGATTACTGTGTGTCACTTATTGTCCTACTCAGTTTACACACACAATCTCCTTAAATCCTCACATTGCTTCTACAAAGAAATATTGTCATCTCTATTTCACATAGGAGGTCACAATCTCTGAGAGTCAAGGCTGTCCACCTGGGAAGTGGCCAAGTAGGGGTGCAAAGTTTGTGTGTGAATGCGAGGCCTGTGTCCTTCCCCCTACATTACTTATGAGTTGGACCTACGTCGGAAGCCATTCTGGAGCATGACAAAGTCATGAAACAACGGAAGGCGAAACTGCAAGGCAGCGCCATGCCAGGAAGGTGGACTACAGCTCCGTTGTTATGTTTTATGATAATAAATTTACATATAGGGGCAATTTTGGGGGGATGTTGCTCCACGTGAAAGAAAAATTCCTCTAGGACTCCCCCTCCTGAAACTACCACAGAATGGGAAGTACCCACTAAAGCCCCGGGGAAATAGGTAAAGAATTAAGAGCCTGGAACTAAGGGGATGTTTTTATGAAAAGCACCCTCTAGTATGGAGTTACGGGCATGGGCCGGAGTTCCTGATGACATAGGAAATTTATGGTTCTATTATAAAGGAAGATTAATTATAGAAAAGCAAATGACTAGAGCAGAATTGGTTGCTAGGATAGGGAGAAAACACTGTCTCAGTTGAAGGAAACAACGAGAAAGAGCATGCAGGGTATATTGTAAATATTTTCATGGAACCATTGTAAAAGGTTGCCCATGCAAGAAGAGAAATAGGAACAAGTAGCTCCAACGTTTACAATTAAAATAATCATATAATGGCCTGGCTTGGTTACTAAGAAATAACCTGTGATTAATGGGAACTTGGGGAAATATTTTAATAGGACATCTAGAAACTAGGGGATTTTTTTAAAAAAATCTTTATAGAATATTTTGAGGTTTGATTGTGCTAAGATTGTTTGGCCACGTACCTGGTAATGTAATCAACTACAATATATAAACCTGTGATTGAAAACAATAAAGAAGAATGAGAAAGAGAAACATGCAATGCTGATACTTTAAGAAGTGTAATAGAATTATTTCTTCGCCGACGCTATCCATCCCTCGGGTATCCCTGGACTCGCTGGAGCTGGACTCCGGCAGACCTAGAACCTGTGAGTTATGCAATGCAAGCTTCCCCTAGGCTGTTTTTGTTTGTTTGTTTGTTTTTAATTTTTGGAGTAAAGCTGGGGGGTAAATTTAACAGAACTTAAAATTCCCTCTGTTGGGCTGTTGGACTGGTGAACTATCCAAAAGATTAGTGGAGGAGAGGTTACTATGTTTCAAATGACCTTGATTTCCTGGACACATTTGATTGGACCAATCAAAACTCTAGCATTTGTTTGGCCATACACAAAAAGCCAACAGTCAATGGGGTGACCTGGAAAGACAGAGCAGCATTTCTTTAAATTGGACACAGACTAAATAACCCAATCAGATCTCTCTCAGAGGTCTAAAACTCACAGTGAAGAGTAGGTAGAAAGATAGTAGAAACAAAGAGAAGCAGAAACCAGGAAGATAATCACAAGAATTACGGTATCAGGTTAGGGAACAATGGAAGCTGACAAGTCATTGTATGTGGGGAAAATACATCAGAGGTAAAGGCATATAAGACATGTTTTATAAATTACTGAAGTTTTCTTTAAAATACCAACTTTGGAAGCATGTTATGTTAAATCATAAAAAAGGACAAAGAATTCATCTTTTGAAACAATCTGTTATATAGGGGTTAAATAGATGATCTGATAATAGAAAACAATCTTTCACTAATTTCTGATTCTGAAAATAGGAGTCAATCCAAAAAATAGCATATGATCATGATCCATCTGCACAAAAGCCTAACACTGCAAATGAAGTGAAGAGCTCAATATGGTTGAATCATTATCAAATGTTTCCATGACACTTGAAGAGAAGCATAAACACCAGGGGCAGGGAAATCTCCTCAATTTAGACTATTGTAATTCAAATCTTGAGGGTCTCAACTGGCATTATATGTAATTCTTCTAAATAATGGTGGAAATTAATTTTTGTGTTGTAACTTTTTTTCAGGAATTATTCGCCATAAATCAACAATTATTTCAACTTAGAGCTAAAGTAGATTGTTTTTTTCCTTTGACATGCCTGGAAATATTTCTTAGTCCAGAATAGAGGCCTTAATGTTAAAGGGCTTCTTTAATTTATATAAATCTATAGTTAAATTATTAAAATAAATAGACAAAATAAATTTAATAGATTTTTGCTTTTAAATAAGTATTTTCACACATTATTTTTAAAATAATAAATACTTATGGCAAAAATCCTAAGAATTCAGGTGGTACATGGTAAAGAGTAAAAATATCCCATTCCTACACATTGTCCAGGCTGCAGTTGCTTCCTAAAAGGTAAGCATTTTTGACAGATTTTGTGTACCACATCAGGAGTTGTCTATGCATATTTAAGGAAATGTGTATATACATAAATATACATATATCCTTTTCAGTGCATAAATGAGTTTACACTACCCATACTGTTCTACCACTTGGTTTTTTTCCTTAAGGTAACCTTAACATCAACCTTATTCTTTCAACTGTGGCAGAATATTCTACCACAGGGGTGAACCACAATTCATTTAAACAATCCTGTACAAATGGACATTTAGGTTATTGCAACAAACATTCTTTCATATATTTCTGTGCACTTCTGTCAGTATATATGTAGGATAGATTACCAGATGTGTAGGTCAAAGAATATGTGCATTTAAAATTTTAGTGGATAGTTTAAAAGACAAATATAAGTGTATTTCTTTACACATATCTGTTTTAAAAGATGCATGGCATTTTAAAATAATAAAATGCATTTTTATTAAAAATTATATATTTTAATAAAGACTACCACTTAAACCAACTTTCTCAAATCTTATCAATAATAAAGATTCTCCATATCTTCACATGACTTTCTTAAGGAACGAGATGCTTTATGGAAGTAGGTATTATAAAAAATAACCTAAGACAGACGTTGTAGGAAAATAAAAAAGCCAGCACATCCCAACAGAGTTTAGCTCTTTATCCAACTGCCAGTCATGGCTTTATTCCTTACTGTCTCTTGTTCCAAAAATAAATCCATTGTCCTTGAAACTTCTTTCATACTCTTTGATTTAATAACACAGTCATAACAGTACAGATGTTTATTTTTAGCTAAGTAGATAGTTGTAGCTAAAAAAATTACCCAACCTCTATAAAAATGAACTATATGATAATTCACATGTCATATTGGTTTATCTTCCCTGTGGAAAAAAGCTTACTGAAATTTAATTCTAGGGAAATCGAAATAATCATTTATTTGAAAAATTCAAACACAAACCACATTTTTATTAAGCATCCAGAACTCAAAAGAAAAGCAGAATTTATTACAAATATGATGAGATGATAATGCAAAGGAAGTTACACAGCCGGGGTTATAAAACTATGAAAACCCAATAAAAGAAACTAATTAGAGCACAGCTACAAAGCCACGGTCATTTGCTCTTCATCCAGACTCCCAAAGGAAACTACAACTTTATCTTCTCCAAGGGCCACCTCTTCCAAAAAGCCTTCTCAGATTCCCTCCTCCTTATAAAATTAACCTTGCTAACCATTCTTTCTCTGAATTTTCATATTTTATCTCCTTCTACCTGCATTCTTCTTTCTGTCCCATGCCCCCACTAAACTATGGTCTCCTTTCAGGGAATCACAGGTGCCTGATTTACATCCCCAAGTGTGCTGTTAGGGGGAAAGCCTCCCAGAATCTCAGCTTCCTCATCAATCAAATGGGGAAAATAACAACCCACACTGCCTCACAAAAGAATGCAGTGGAATCCATGAGATACAAAGTCAAGTCCACTGTAAACTGCTATATAATTAGGTGCAGTCAGGCAATATTTACTCAGTGAGGGATTCTGTATGTCCCTCTAGCTATGATTCTCATTTTATTTGTTAAGCCTAACAAACTGTTAAATTCAGGGCATTAGCTAATTAATAATGCAGATTACTGTGTCTCTTGCCCAGAGAGTCTGTTTAGGCAGCTCTGAGATTAGACCCAAGAATCTGCATTTTAACAAATATCCCATGTTTTTCTTACTCTAAGGATACACTAGAGCAGTGGTCCTCAACCTTGGCTGCATATCAGAAACACCTTGGGGAGCTTTCAAAATCCCAGTGCTCAGGCTGTACTCCAACCCAATTAAATCATACTCTCTGGAGACAGGACGCAGGCCTCAGCATCTTTTTAAGTGCTCCAGATGATTCAATGAAGCTGCAGTGTCTGAGAATCCCTGCCCTAAAGAAATATTGCTTAACAGCAGGGGTTCTCAAAACTGACTATCAGAATCACCATGACTCCCAGAATCACCCACGGGTTCCCAGGCATTCCCTCAGACCTACTGGATCAAAATCTCCAAGGAGAGAGGGCTCTAGGCGTTTTACGGTTGCAGAAAGTTCCCCAGCTGATTTTGATGATCATATTTGGAATTATTAACCTAAAAATATTCAACCCAATACCAAACCATCCCCAGGTAGAGGATACCAGAAAGACTGAGATCTTTCAGAGAATGAAAGTGTATGTCATATCCTGGGCATTCTGCTTGGTGATGAATGTACTATTTCATGACGACTGATGAAGTGAATATCAATTTTTCCATTTCACAAGTGAGAAAATGTCGATTTAAAGTGAGCCTTCACACCCAGGTATGCCTGATGCATAGTCAAGTCTCTTTATGTTGGTGGTTCTCAAAGAGTGGTGTCCAGCCCCAAAGCATCAGCTTATTAGAAATATAAATTCTTAAGCCTCTCCCCAGACACATTCAATCAGAGGCTCTGGAAGCTCTCCAGTGACTTCCAGGCACTCAAAATTTAAGAACAACTGCTTTTCGCTACATCTGCCTCTGCATTTTAAAGCTCCTCATTTGCTGAGTTCCCTGAAATCCTACACTAGTTCCTGAGCAGAGTCTAACTGAAGCATAAAAGATATAAACAGCCATAGCTCTTCTCCATTTCTTCTCTTTTTTCCCAAAGCCAGCTGGTTTTATCAGAAACAGAATTGAGGGTAAAAGGTGAAATAAGAATACTTGAGGGACTTCCCTGGTGGCACAGTGGATAAGACTCTGCACTCGCAGTGCAGGGGGCCCAGGTTCAATCCCTGGTCAGGGAACTAGATCTCATATGCATGCCACAACTAAGAGTTTGTGTGCCACAACTAAGAAGCCCACCTGCTGCAACTAAGACCTGGTGCAACCAAATAAATAAATAAAAATATTTTTAAAAGATTATGTGAGAATTTTACCATGTACAGAGCCAGGAAGAGCAGAGCTATTCTTTGTAGGTGCTGGTAAGAGGGTACCATACAGGATGCTTTGGCCAGGACTCAAGGGACTAGAGCAATCAACATCCCATTAGCTTGGAACTAAGGGGTCTCCCAGGATGCAGGTCATTCAGTACTCCATCCATGAAAGTCACAGGCAAATCAGTGTGAGTTTGGTCACCCCAAAAGGGACAGGGTTACTGCAGACACTTCCAGACCCAAACAGCAGCCTGTAACCCTTGTGTTCCTGCTCTGGTCCCTGAGTCATAGTTCTCTACCCCTCTGTGGGCACCAGTCCCAGGACTGGCTTCTGCCCTGCAGATCGGAGTTTATGCCAGTCATCCTCCTCCATAAGTGAGACCCTTGCTCACTCTAGAAGTTCGCCACCCTGGGTGCACATTAGTGTCACATTACTGTCATGAGGGAAGTTTTTTTTAAAAAAAGATCAAGGCTTATTCCGTGCCATTTATATCAGGACCTCTAGGGATGGAACCTGAACATTATTTTAAACTGCCCAGATGATTCCAACATGCTGCCTTAGGTTGAGAAGCTATGCTCTAGGCAATTTCCCCTTTGCAGGAACTGAAGACCTGTGCCTGAACTCTACTGCACCCTAAATTTCTCCCAGGCACGTGCACTGGCCAGACTTCTGTTTGTGGCTGCATGGCTGGAATCTGTTCTGCCAGGCATTTGTCTACAATAGCCTCTTCCCAATTTCCTCCTGATTGGCATTGACATGACATGCCTCTCCCTCCCAATAGTGAGAAATGACATTTTAAAGTCAAGAATATTCCGAGTCTCCCTAGGGTCATCTGCATCAAGGAAATTCCTAGAAAAGCTAAATCTTATTTTGGAGAGGATCCAGCAACCTACCCTGATTAAAATGTATAACCTGGTATTATATAGAATCAGATGGGATTCATAAAAGGGACATATTTTAAACATTTGTTCAGTTACAGAATGTAAGGTTATCTGATTCTACAGGCTCTCCAAGGAAAATAGAGAGAAAAGCAATCTCATCTTATTTTACAGTAAATTAAATTAAATAAAGCTATCACATGGTCGATAATCCATGGATCTACACTATGCATGTCAAAATCTTTACCAGTTCATGCCAAAATAAGAAAAATAAGGGCAATTCAGTTTTTCATAAAGCTAAATGCAATTAATTTTCATATAACTGTCCTTTGGTTTGAGATTTATTCTTGCCTTCTCTTTTAAAATTATCCATTTTTAATTTTTAATAGGCCTTTTTATTTTGAAATAATTGTAGATTCACAGAAAAGTTGCAAAGATGGTACAGAGAGTTCTAGTATATCTATCACTAAGTTTCTCCCATTGTTAACATCTTACATCAACTGAGTACATTTGTCAAAACTAAAAGACTGATATCAGAATGTTACCGATTACTAGGCTCTGAACATTTAGATTTCACTAGTGTTTCCATTAACTTCCTCTTTCTGTTCCAGGATCCAGTCCAGGTTACCATATTGCATTAGTTGTCATAGTCATTCTTTTTGAACTGGGAGCAATAGTAAATAGAATTTAGGCATTTTGAAGGGGCTGTTTCCATATACAGTAAAATAAAAAGATTGGCAACCCTATATTGATCTAAAATTTGTTTTGTTAGTGTACTGGGCTATGAAATGCAAGTCCAGGATCAAGAGTATGAATGAATATTTCCTAGACTCTAACTTAGCACTATAGGTTTCAAAATATTTTTTTTAAACTATGCTTATGTAAACAAGCTTAATTTAAATGACTTATTAAAACATAATTTTTAATATAACCCATAGAGATAATTTCTGAAAGGTTACTCAATAACACTTTTCTATAACAATAATCTAGGACTCCTCATTGCCTGAAATTGTTCTGGACTGTCCTTTCAAGGATGTTTGCAGAGTGAAAAGCCTTTGAAGATAGAGCTATCTCCCTCTAGAGCAAAAAAGAAGCATGTTTACTTCCTATGATAAAAGATTCAAGTTTTTTAAATTCAGAATTTCTCCAGTAACACAACATGCTGTGTGTGCAGGTGTCATCTGGCCCTTTCCTCTGTCACCCTCTGGGGATCGAGGCTCACGACACAAGCATAAGAAAATGCTGATA
Source organism: Mesoplodon bidens (assembly GCF_964165515.1). Taxonomy (NCBI): domain Eukaryota; kingdom Metazoa; phylum Chordata; class Mammalia; order Artiodactyla; family Ziphiidae; genus Mesoplodon; species Mesoplodon bidens. The sequence continues at coordinate 54,516,542 of NC_138166.1, forward strand.
TTCTGGCTACTTCTTTGACCCACGATCTCCTGTCTTCTGCCAGCATAGATGAAACTGCAACAGGCTAACTTGTTAACTTGCAAGTAAGATAAAATCTTAGACCCTCACAGTTGTTGAAACTTGGATTTCCATTTTCCCCTGAAGATTAGGAGATTTGTTAACAGTGAGCCTCCATTCCCACATTTGCATTTTGCTGTAGGATACAAATCAGCTGCAGATAAGAATAAGATACACGTTGTCCATCTTATTACAGCTAGCCTATCTCTCATTTATACCACTAGTTGACACCTTTGGACATCTGTGTTTGCCATTCCATTCCAGGATACAAGTGTTCAAGCAGTATCAAAATTCTCACCTCATTTCAACATCGAAAGCTAAATGGTCCTTCAAAATCTCTGCACTATTTTAATACTCTAGGATCTTGCAGCATAGTCATCAACCAAAAAACATTTTAAAAACTAAAAGGAGACAAATCTAGCGGACAAAAAAGGAAATAATTTCATTTAAAAATATGCATGGTTCCTATTGAAGAGGAAAGATATATAAGAATATTATTGCAGCAAATATTCTTGAATATTATTGTAGCAAAAGTTTCTACAAGAAAGGAGAAAAAAGACAGGACTAGAAAGCCAGCCATTGGATATAAATAAAAGTGATAAGCAAAAGAGTTTCTTATTGGAAAATGGTGAACACCACAGAAAATAGGGACCATAAATTTCTTATGAGCTCTCAAGTTAAAAAAAAAAAAAAGCCCACTAGAGACGCAGTGAACTTAAAATCTATTTTTATTGTTGTGCAGGAATCTTTCCTTATACTGATTTCCCATGGGTATTGTCAGCTGTGGAAAACAAAACATAAAAATGATGATAGGTTTCCAGGAGTTAAAGCTCACAAGTATCCTAACTGAACAATTGTTAAAGTCTTTTTGAGATGCAATCCATTTTTAAAAGTTAAAGACTTACTCCCTCTCCTCTTGTGTGTAGGCTCAGGCACCTCCAGCACATGCTCTAATTGTGTTTACATCGGTTATAATCAAAATGCCTTCTGTATTCATTTCCTAGTACTCTCATAACAGATTACCAAAATCTGGGAAGCTTAAAACAACAGAAATTTATTCTCTCACAGTACTGCAGACGAGAAGTCTGAAATCAAGGCGTTGGCAGAGCCATGCTCCCTCTAGACAAGAATCCTTCCTTGCTTCTTCCTAACTTTCAGTGGTTGCCAACAATTCTAAGTGTTCCTTGGCTTGGAGATGCATCCTCCAATCTCTGCCACCTTCTTCACATGGCATTCTTCCTCTGCGTCTGTCTCTGCATCTCTGTGTCTACACTTCCCTCTTATAAGGACACCAGTCATTGGATTAGGGCCCTCCTCTTAACTTGATCACACCTGAAAAGGCCCTGTTTGCAAAACAAGTTCACATTCACAGGTACCAGGGGACATGACTTTTGAGGGGACACTATTCAACATAGTACAATTTCTCATCTCTTTCAATGTGACCAATTGAATTTTTATATTCCTAATCCAGATATTTTGCTTCTAAGAAACTTGGCTCAGTGAAATAAACTGCAGGTGTCTACTACAGCAGCCCTCATCTAAAAAGATTAACCCGTATCTTAATTACCTCTAGCCAGACATTCTAGTTTCCCATAGCTTAATTTAATAATACTCATCATTATTTTACACAAATAATACAGTAAACCTGATCTTCAGTTCTTTTATTAAGTCGAACAGAGCTTCCAAAATTGCTTATTTTTAACCAGAAAATAGGCAAGAAAAATTATTTTTCAGCTGTCAGGTAATCATTTACAGACCTATTAATATAACAATGTCTGATCAGACTACGAAAACATTTTAGGTTCCCACAGAACGCTCCTCAGCAACAAATTACTGTAATGCAGAGAGGGTACTTAGCAGGTTCTCTATGTTTCAGTTCTAAATTGAGAGAATGCAAAGTCAATGTGGACCACATACAGTGACTGTATAATTATAAACTCATGAAATTATAACTCTTTCCAGGAAATTACTACATTACTGTATCTTTTTAACAAATAATAGAGGCTTAAATGTATTGCTCTATATGAATGCTTTAGCATAAGACATGCGTATTACCTAAAACCTTCTTCTGTAGTTGGTGTTTGAATATCAATAGGAAAAAATATAACTGTGTAGAAGACAGTTACAGAAAACGAAAGCATATTTGGCATCCCTAAAATAAAGGAAGAAAAAGATTTCTGTTCCATCTGAAACGAATAATATTTTTGTTGTTTTCTTCTCTTCCTTTTTTGTTTTAGAAGATGTAACTATATGAGGATTTGAGGTAAAGAAAAAAAGACATTTTTTCCCACTACCACGAAGAACTTATTCTCCTTTAATTTCACTTTCATTCTATCATCCTCCCATCCACTCTTTTTTTGAAAAAGGACGGATAAACAGGGAAAACTTCTAGCCGCCAAAAGAAGGCTGCCTTGCAGCATCTCTTTCTCCTGTTACACTTGAACCTTAAACACTGTGCTCAAGAACTCAACACTAGCAACCAATGGTCATTCTTATTCCTCAGTTGATGATTCTGCATTAGCCCAGGATTAATTTAAAGGTACAAACAAAGGGTTGGCTTACTAAGGACGAACTTCTCAAACGATTCCTTCAGGGATGCAAAGTAGTATTTAAGGGTCGTATCTGACAAGAAGTGATGTTAAACCTGAAAAAATTAAGTGCTTTTCTTTCAGCAATGTTTCTATGAGCACATGATTGTCATTTGCCATTTTGGGGGTATTTTCCTGTAAAATGAAGGAGGAGTTGAATTTGGTGGTCTCTAAAGTTCTTTCTGGTTCTATGATTTGCAATCTATTTTTAAAAAATCAAAGATTACCAACTTTTTATTTCTTTTAAATAATCAGGCCAACTTTCAAGGAATTAATATCTTTTACACTGCATTTACCATTAAAAAAATTAAACCAACAACAAAATATACTCATGTGTTTGGAAAAATTTTAAATGTTACATACAAAAATTTTAAACAGTTTAAAAATTATTTCTAAAATTTCAAATAATTTATGAGTCATATGAGTCATATGTATAAGTTACAGAATATACATATTTATGGGCAGTGAAAAAATGTATGTACCAGAACCTTTAGGATGCTGATAAAATGGTACTTAAGAATAAATTCTTCATCCCTAGGCTGATAGAAAAGAAAGATTGATAATGAATAAGTGAAATTTTAACTCAACGAGTTACGAAAAGAACAAAGGAGAATTTTTTCAAGTAAAAGAAAGTAGACATTAATAACAGAAGTAGAGCTCGTTCTTTAAACAAAATATATCTTAAAAAACTCAAACAAGATTAACCAACAAATAAAGTATAATAGAAATGAAACAGGAGATACTCTGATATAGAATTATCAGACTGTAAAAACCAAAAATGACTTGAAGCAAATTTAATAAAATGCTGACATGTATCTACACATGTATCTTTTACAACATTTTATAGAATTTTTAATATGTTTGAAATATTTCAAAGTTACTGAAATTTTTATCATAGGTCAATTGCTGGTATTTCATTACTTGAAATTTAAAACTGATTTAGAAGTGGCTCTAATATACCTTCCAAAGACAGCACGTGAATATGAGCCTCAGTACACAGGATGACCTTAGCATCAGGTAAGCAGATGGAACACTTTTATTTTTCCTGTTTATATTCACTGCATCTTTTCACAGCAGGGGGAATAATCTGCTCTCCTAGACCTGTCCAAACTGGACTTCTCCCCACATAGCATTGGGTGAACAGGAGAAACTACCCAATTTCCTAACACACAGCTTAATTCATTCACTTAATTTTACTGTTCAACAAGAGAAATTGTTGAATTATTGTTTTTGAGGTACATATATTATGCTAAGAGCTAGGAACTCAGTACAAGTTCCCCTGGGAGTCTACTCTTGGAGTAACTTCTCATAGAATGTATAGTCTAGGGGCATAGAAGATTGTCTTCATATGAAGCAGAGCATGAAGAAGTGCTGTGGGTGATCCTGACATACTTCCTGTATCTCAAGCAGAATCAGAAACTAGCAGTAAGAAGTACAGGCCACCAAAGACCTAGCCAGAAATTCTTTACAAATTTCCACTTTACCTCAATAATGATTTCAACACTAATATTTATGGAGCATTTCCCATACCCAAAGCTCTGAGCTACATGTCTGTCTTTCTCATTTAACAGATGAGAAAAATGAACCATGGAAGAAATAAGTAAATTTTCCAAGGCCACATGAAAATTGATTGGCACAGTCAGGATTTGAATTTAGGTCTATCTATCCCTAACAATATCCTTGGTCTCTAAGTTTACTGCCTCCAAACTACAGATTTATCCTGGACTTAGAAACAAAAGAAATGACTAGTTTCATTTATTAACACTAGTGGAGAAAAATTTTTTTTTAATTTTTTTAAATCAGAAAGGTAGCAGTGACCTCAAGAAGACAGCACTTACTCTGTCCAAAGATCAAATTGCTGTGTGGGATACCTGTTGACCCCACTCAGAATTACCCAAGAAATGACTCTGTCTTCTAAAGACAGTTAGAGGTACAATTTCAGATTTTTGAGAATATGGAGAGAAGAGAAAACAAAGGCAGAAAATAATCAGTATATGAAGTCCAAAGGCATACTTGGTCTTGTTTCCATTAGGTCATACCTGATTTCTTTGGGTCGAGGCTCTGTTCAAATGTTATACTCCTGCTTTCTCTCTCTTTTTTAAAAAAATCATTTTATTGAAGTATAGTTGACTTACAATGTTGTGTTAATTTCTGCTGTACAGCAAAGTGATTCAATTATATATATATATAATTGAAGAATTAAGAATTTCTCATATTCTTTTCCATTATGGTTTATTACAGGGTATTGAATATAGTTCTTGTGCTATACAGTAGGACCTTGTTGTTTACCCATCCTATACATAAGAGTTTGCATCTGCTAATCCCAAACTCCCAATCCATCCCTCCCCCAACCCCCTCCCCCTTGGCAACCACAAGTCTGTTCTCTATGTCTGTGAGTCTGTTTCTGTTTCGTAGATAAGTTCATTTGCGTTATATTTTAAATTCCACATATAAGTGATAATCATATAATATTTGTCTTTCTCTGGTTTACTTCACTTAGTATGATAATCTCTAGGCCCATCCATGTTGAAAATGGCATTATTTCATTCTTTTTTTATGGCTGAATAATATTTCATTGTGTGTGTGTGTGTGTATATATATATATATACACACCTCATCTTCTTTATCCATTCATCTGCCAATGGACATTTAGGTTGTTTCCATGTCTTGGCTATTGTGAATAGTGCTGTTATGAACGTTGGGGTGCATATATCTTTTCAAATTACAGTTTTGTCCAGAAATATGCCCAGGAGTAGGATTGTTGGATCATATGGTAGCTCTATTTTTAATTTTTTGAGGAACCTCCATACTGTTTTCCATAGTAGCTGCACCAATTTACATTCCCACCAACAGTGTAGCTTTTCTCCTTCTTGTACCACTGTCTCCATTAAGTGTCTAATGTCACTTAATCTCCACATGCCTAAATTTTTAGGAGTTCCTATGGGGATAATCAAGTGCACCTACACCTTCCTCCTTTTGTACTTCATAGATGCAATGAAAAGTTTACTATGATAAAACATCAACTGGAAATCTAATCAATTACTCCCAAACATGGTTGAAAACACCCAAACTACTCAATACCAAGGTACTAATTCTCTGGTCCTTATTACCTGTTCTTATTTTTATAGTGGCCACTTATTCACCAGAAAATAAGAATTTTTTTATAAATGAAAAATAAAATAATACTAGTTTGGGACAACACCCAGGGAATAATTTGTGATTTTTTTTGGGGGGGGTGCTTCAAACCAGTTTCAAACTCGTTAAAAACAACATTTCCACAATTTCCTGCTCAATCATAGTTCACTCTAATTTCAAAAAATTTTCTGACAGTATATTTGTATAAGACATTATATAATACAAAGATTAGTTCTGTAATTAGAATTAAAATAGGAACAATATTCTATTATAAAATAGTTAATTGGCTCCATATATAGAAATACTATTAGTGCTACTTCAAATGTTTTTAAATTTATGGCTGAACATGTCTTTTTAAGTTTATAGATAACATCTTGAATATTAACAGATGAAATAATTCTTTAGATATTTAACTGAAAAAAAAACTTACACTGGAAAGAAAATAAAGAGGACTTCCTACTGAAATAGGTTACAGAGCTTAGAAACAGAACTCATGCTGACACCAGCTGTCACATTCCATTTCTCCTTACCCCCAGCACTAAGGTACCTGACCTGTATAAACTGGTAATGGGCCAATATATTTTCTTCAGGCTACAGAGTCAAGACTACTTGCAATCTTAACAATGCCATTAAGGCAGCTGATGCATTATTCATGGTGATGGACCCAGAGCAACCTTGCTTTGGTCCCAAGGGAAAGCAAAATTTACTTAATCCCCAAAGAATTTTTTCCAATAATATAAAGAGAACTAAATCATGAAACCTGAGACCCCCCTGAAACCACACTGATTACAAGATGGCAGAGGAACATATGTCTGCACAAGCCTACCAGGGGAAAAATGCAGTGTCCAGCTCATCAAAAAGACTCTAAATAGATGACTGTCAGCAGATAAAAAGTAAAGTTAGGAGACATACCTGGAATAACTGTTGCATGTGAGGAAGAAACAAATATTTTATCAGTTTGTTTATGAGATTTGTGCAGATCTTTTACTCTCTTCCCTGGGTGTGTGTGGGGGGGTGAGGGGCGGGGAAGGAAGGGGGACAGGCTTTTTTTTTTTTTTTTTTGTGGTATGTGGGCCTCTCACCGCTGTGGCCTCTCCCGTTGCAGAGCACAGGCTCCGGACGCGCAGGCTCAGCGGCCATGGCTCACGGGCCCAGCTGCTCCATGGCATGGCGGATCCCCCCGGACCGGGGCACGAACCCGTGTCCCCTGCATCGGCAGGCGGACTCTCAACCACTGCGCCACCAGGGATTTTGAAGCACCTTGGCAGGGATACAACCAAATATCTTCTAGTCTTTTGGCAGAATGATGACATGTTTCAGCTTCGCTACTCTTGTCCATAAAACTTCACATTTCCTCCACACACAGACAAATGTACACATAAGCGTACAATGGGCATTAGAATTGAGCCATGTGTTTGCCATGTGCAAGATGGCCACATATTTCATATGGCTACAGTTTAAAAGCCACAGCAATTCCCCCTACTGAACAATACTCAGTCTAACTTCTAAGGAGTACATAGAAGAGCTAAAAATAAACTTCAAGAGAAAACAGTTGAAAAAACAGGGCTTCCTTACAAGGCATTTACTTTTCTTTAGGATAATGGACATTTTATGTTTAGAATAAAAGACTCACCTGAACCAAACAGTTACATCTTCAATTCATGTCTTACTAAAACATCTACTAAGGAAGATATAATTGCAAATGGTAAAATGAAGTGCTGTAATTTAAATATTTGCATTTTGATTACTCTGCTACTATAATTATTGGTTTCCACAGAGGGGATAGACTACAGTGGATATTAGCATGAATTGCGGCACCAGGCTGCTTGGCTACAAATTCCTGGGCAAGTTAGTTAAACTTTATGTGCTCAGTTTCCTCATCTGCAAAATGAGGATGCCAATGGTACTACTGAGGGATTAAATGACGTAAAATATGTAAAACACTTATTAGACTAGTGCCTGGAACATAGTAAGTACCATACAAATGTTTGCTATTTCTCCAACTGCTACTAGTAATTCTACTCTTATTACTCCTCAGTCCAGTTACAAGTGGTGATCCCATCAAAAGTATGAACATTATTCAAAGAGGTAGAGATTGTACAAAATGGGAAATCCAGAATGGTAAAATGAACACTTATGGGTATAATAATTATTTATTTGCAAAAATACAAAATTTTGAGAATGATATAAAGTCATTATAGCAAGTCATTATATTTAAAAATTCAGTTAAAGTGAGTGTTTCATTAGCTGGAGAGAACATGCCACCAATAGTCTTAAGGAAGCAAAATGAGTTTGGCTTTGTGAGAAGTGCTTAACTCTTCCAAGTGTCTAGCATTAAACCACTGGCAGCTGTTATTTGCCTCTAAGATAAGATGTAGCCTTGGAGTTAATAGATAGCAAATGAAAGCCTAGTCTTTCCACAGTACAGTAAGACAGTAACATATGATAATTATCAATAATTATCAATCAGTGAAAGCAGCTCACTAGGACTCCCATACATCAACCATCAAATTATGGTTTTTCTGCTATACTTTTTTTTTTTTTTTTTTGCTGTACACGGGCCTCTCACTGCTGTGGCCTCTCCTGTCGCAGAGCACAGGCTCCGGACTCGCAGGCCCAGCGGCCACGGCTCACGGGCCCAGCCGCTCTGCGGCACGTGGGATCCTCCTGGACTGGGGCACGAACCCACATCCCCTGCGTCGGCAGGCGGACTCTCAACCACTGCACTACCAGGGAAGGGAAGCCCTTCCACTATACTTTTGTTCAGCATTTAAAATACTTTATAATACTTTTGTGAGGATATCATGGTGCTTGCAACAGTAATAGAGAAAATTAATGAATCCTCCTTCTGATATAATTCACCACTTAAAAATGAAAGTATTTAAAAATGGGCAGTAGCTCAAACCAAGAGGACCCAAAGGACAAGGTTTCCTGTGCTGGTCATCTCTAAATTAGAAGATCCTGGAATTGAATCCCACCATCCCTAAAATTCAATTCAATAATTTTTTATCAAATTACTAGAAGTTTAACCCTATTTGTATATTTATGTTTTAGAAAGTCTAGATCTCATTCTTGTAGGATTCTTATATCCTGAGGTTTAAGAAAAATCATTTACGTCAGCAGTTAGGAGCTAATGAAGTCATTAAATATAATAAAATTTAAAACTAGTTTAGCTACAGCTAATAAGTAAATATTGTGTATAAGGAAAATACATTGATCAATATTTTTTAATCATTCTAATTTTATTACTAGTCATACTGATGTTAAGTCATGGCTAAACTGTTTCAGAGAATGGACTTAAGAAATTTCTCCAAGTCCTCTAATTTTAAAATGTGTATATTTGTGGTTAATTTGATTTTTAGTAGTGTAAAAAGATATCATGTCCATAGCTATGACATCTGAAATTTTCGCTCTGGCAAAAGAACCTGTGTGAGGTACCTGCATGCCCATACCACAACCTGTGTCACCTGCATCTGAAGTTTTCCTTCATCCTGCTCCAGAGGTTCTGATCTCAGAGTTTAGGCTCAGTGCTCTGAGTCCTTAACCTCAATCTCCCAGAAAGTGCAGCAGAAGAACACAAATACAGATTCTAACATATGGGTAGTTGCATCTGCCAAACATTCCTATCATTGCAGCAGGAGCCCCTCAAAGAACCAACTAAAGATCTTTAATTGGGGCTTCCCTGGTGGCGCAGTGGTTAAGAATCCATCTGCCAATGCAGGGGACACGGGTTCGAGCCCTGGTTTGGGAAGGTACCACATGCCGCGGTGCAACTAAGCCTGGGCGCTGCAACTACTGAGCCCACGTACCACAACTACTGAAGCCTGTGTGCCTAGAGCCTGTGCTCCGCAACAGAAGCTACCACAATGAGAAACCTGCGCACTGCAACGAAGAGTAACCCCTGCTCTCTGCAATGAGAGAAAGCTGGCGCGTAGCAACGAAGACCCAATGCAGCCAAAAATAAATAAATATATATATTTTTAAAGACACCTTAAGAAACATTATTCTTTTAACATATTGTGCACATTTGAAGTATTCAAGTATTGAGAATTACAGTCCTCGTGGAGAAAACTAGAAAACAGTATGAGAAAGTGTGAATACAATTCAAGATCACAAGCAATTTTCTATGGATGCTTTTTAGGTTTATAGAAGCTAGAAAGTTAGCATGAGCCAGGAAGGTATCTGTTGTCCTGACAGTCAGCACACATAAATTTTTCTAAGTGATTTCTTATACCTGTCCTCCACTAGTATTTTTTGCTTGTTACTGACACATTCATTGTGGAAGACAAAAAAATTAAGGTGGGGTTTAAAAAAAAACAAAGGTATATTTTCTTTTAAGAAAATAGAATTGAAATGGAAATCTGACTTAGAAAAATGAATGCAAAAGGAATTTATATTCCTAGAGAGTCTACTGGTAGCACAAACGCCTGCTGGGTGGTGATATTGTGCTGAGCTAAAAATCTTTCATGGACCTCCAACCTCAGGGAGGGGAGATGGATGTGACCACCAGGAGAAAAACTATCTTGTAAAAAACACTCAGGCTTTCTACTTGCTTCTATATCAACATCCCTGATACTCTGTTTCCAGAAGTGACTGTGGCCATTTCAGTTTGCCTAAACAATATTTTTAAAGGAAAATTACACCACCATTCCATCAGAGTAAAAGGTTCTCTAGAGTCACAATAACCTCTCCCACCCATTAAGCAGACACTTTCTCCCCTGACACCTGCTCCCCAACACATAACACTCTCTCCAATGCCTTCACCCATTTCCAGACTTAAACCCTGACCCTTTGCTTTTGCCTTCTTATCCATCTTCTTACTGCCACTATGGACATAATTAAGACTTTGAGACAATGATCCTTGAGTGCACTCAATTCAATTAAGTGATGGGTAGTAACCAGTTAAGTGCCAGTCAAAAGTCAATACTGGAAAATGCGTGTCTCTACATCCTTAATGATTGGTACCCTGATTCAAGGACGAGTTGGGAGTGCTCACATACAGTTTAGAAATAATTTGAACTAATAAAAAAAGACATTCAGCAGCTATTACTTTTGATTATTATCATAACAGATCAAATAATTTAACCAAAAAAACACTATCAGAACTAATAATATTGATGACTGGTCATGATCTTTCATTGGTAATAATACAATTAATCATATCTCTACCAAGACCTCTATTTTTACTTTTTGACTCCAAGGATAATCCACTTCCTCCCCCATCCATACATATCTAGAGGATTTACCATTCCTCTCCTAGTGTTCTAAAACTCCTACTATGGCTATTTTCCTGAGATATGAAAAATAAAACAGACTTTGCACTAGAGAGTGTCTTTACCATTTTTGCCCAAGGCAACTGATGTTATCTAAAAGCTACCCAACTGCGGGCTTCCCTGGTGGCGCAGTGGTTGGGAGTCCACCTGCCGATGCAGGGGACACAGGTTCGTGCCCCGGTCCGGGAGGATCCCACATGCCGTGGAGCAGCTGGGCCCGTGAGCCATGGCCGCTGAGCCTGCGCGTCCGGAGCCTGTGCTCCGCAATGGGAGATGCCACAGCACTGAGAGGCCCGAGTACCGCAAAAAAAAAAAAAAAAAAAAAAGCTACCCATCTGCATAACCAAATTTAAGAGGGATACCTAAAGGCTCTTCACTTGGACCACAATTTCAGTTTAAAGAGAAGACTATAAAAGAGTAATTGTTAGGGACCTCCAAAAAAATGAGCTATGTATATAATAAGTCTACATAAAATACCTATCAATTTGTATAGCTATCCTATTTTACGTACTGTAGAATATATAGAGATAATATGGTATAAGAGTCAGCTCTGGAGTTAGATAACCTAGGTTCAAACTGCAGCTCTACCCCTCCTTACTGTGCTACTTTCAGCAAGTTATGTAACCTCTCTATACCTCAGTTTCCTGTCAAGTGGGATAATAGTTACATTTATAATCGGAGGTTGTTTTGAGGATTGAATATATGTAAATTCATACACCTGTCACATCATGAACAATAAATGTTAGTGATTACTGTTATTAGGATTATAATACTGATTAACCAGAGCCTATATAATCGAGACTTAGACTGACCAGCATATTGGCAGTTGTCAGCTTCAAGATAAAAAAGTTAGCTAACAATAAAACAGCAAACTGCATGGTTTAGACTCATTCGCTGCTACTCATCAATTTCAGTTTCCTTTGTCTTAAGAAGCCAGAACCATAGTTGGCCACAATCAAAATAAGAAGCTTTTGTTCCCAGGGTATTCTGATTAATAGAGGTTTATGTTTAAATTCTTTTTAAAGTTTATGTCAAACACACAAAAATTCTCCCTCAACTAAGGGGCAAATTTCAAATTTAATTTTTAAATGAGCTGGAAATAAATGAAGTGAAAGATGATATTAATATGTTTTATTAAAGGAACAAATAAAAAGTATCTATCATGTTTTTTTCTGCTTAAAGCCTTTCTTTGAAAACTTTGGGTTAAAAAAAAAAAGGTTTAGATAGAACTTCAAGATCAGGATTATGCACCTCTATGATTGGAATAAAACAACCTTCCATAAGACATAGAATGTCTTGCAGATAATACAAATCATTACCTTAAGGAAAGATCACTAAAATATATTTCCTTTTACTGTAAATATAAAATCGCAATCAAGAGCAAAACCCAGACTGTGAGAGACTGTATAGGATAAACAACCTGATTTCTTCAACAAATATCAATAAATTGTAAGGAAGATTAAAAAGAGAAAGATAAGCGGAAACCAATGGATTAAAGGAGAGTTTTAAAAACTTAGTAAAAAAAAAAAAAACCTAAACACACAAACCTAAACTCTAGGACACACTTGGGTGATAAAACTATAAACAAAATTAAGGAAAAAATAACCACAAAAGTCAGGATACTGTTTACATATCCTACAAGAGGAGGAGGGAGGGACCTGGGCTTGGGAAACAGCACATGGAAAAGTAGGCCAAGGTCTATTTTTTTTTTTTTTTTTTTTTTTTTTTTTGCGGTACGCGGGTCTCTCACTGCTGTGGCCTCTCCCATTGCGGAGCACAGGCTCCGGACGCACAGGCTCAGCGGCCATGGCTCACGGGCCCAGCCGCTCCACGGCATGTGGGATCCTCCTGGACCGGTGCACGAACCCTTGTCCCCAGCATCGGCAGGCGGACTCCCAACCACTGCGCCACCAGGGAAGCCCTTCAAGGTCTATTTCTTAAACTGGATAGTGGTTATCGGGTGTTCACTCTTTAGTCATTTTTGTGTCAGTGTTATATTTTACAATTAAAAAGATTTTAAAAATAAAATTGCAATCTAAAAGATTCACCAAAGTAGCTATTAAGTATTTTTTTTTCATGAAAATGTCTTCCTTTTCCCACATACATACTCACACCCTTAAATCAAACGTACTGCACCTGAATTTTCACAAATAAAGGTTCCATGAGCAGAGTCATTTACCAGACTGGTTTCTAGCCATTGTTTAAATCAGACTTGATAATTATTTTGATTTTAATTTTGCATTCTCAAGATCAATATGATTGGGCTTCCCTGGTGGTGCAGTGGTTGAGAATCCACCTGCCAATGCAGGGGACACAGGTTCGAGCCCTGGTGCGGGAAGATCCCACATGCCGCAGAGCAACTAAGCCCATGAGCCACAACTACTTAGCCTGTGCTCTAGAGCCCATGAGCCACAACTACTGAGCCCGTGTGCCACAAGTACTGAAGCCCGAGCACCTAGAGCCCGTGCTCCACAACAAGAGAATCCACTGCAGTGAAAAGCCCATGCACCATAACGAAGAGTAGCCCCTCACTTGCCCCAACTAGAGAAAAGCCTGTGCACAGCAACAAAGACCCAATACAGCCAAAAATAAATAAATAAAATGAATAACTTTATATGAAAAAAAGATCAATATGATTATGTTTGTGCCAACTGACAAAAACAAAAAGTTCTTACCTACAGTTTTGCTTTGATCCCATATACCCTTTCAAACACTTCAATGCCAGGAGAAAAGCCAATTTAGAAAAAAATTCATAGGCCTCTTAGGGAAGGTGTTATGGGCTGAATTTTATATTGTATTCCCCTAAAATTCGTGTGTTGAAGTCCTAACCCATAGTACCTCAGATTATAACTATATTTGGAGATAGAGTTTTTCAAGAGGTAATTAAGTTAAAATGAGGTCATTAGGGTGGGCCCTGATCCAATATGACTGGATTGGTGTCCTTCTAAGAAGAAATTAGGATACAGATACACACAGAGAGATCATGTGAAGACACAGAGAGAAGACAGCCATCTGTAAGCCAAAGAGAAGACAGACATCTGTAAGCCAAAGAGAGAGGCTTAAAGAAACCAACCCTGCTGACACCTTTATCTTGGACTTCTAGCCTCCAGAACTGTGAGAAAATAAAATAAATTTCTCTGTTCAAGCCACCCTGTCTATGGGACTTTGTTATGGCAGCCCTAGCAAACTAATGTAGAAGGTAAAAGAGGAATAAAATATTGGTTTTTTTTTTTTAAGGAGTAGAGGGAAGAAAAAGAAAAATATGAAATGTTATAATTTTACGGTTTTACTCGACTCATAATGTATAGTAAAAAGAGAAACTTAAGAAAATTCTGAGTCATTAGTAAAGAATGGAGATCTAACAGACTCCATGTAAAAAGAAACTCCCAAAGAGCTAAGCACAGAGGGCAAGACATGAGGAAATCAGCAGGAAAATAACTGGCTACTGACTTTGATTTGATGGGACAGGACTCAACGCTTTCAATATGGTTTCTGGAAAAAACCCAGAGGAGAGTTTTGAGTTTTAAATGGGCTAAAAACAAATTGGGGTGATGGGTTAGATCAAAGTGGTTTTCTTAATGGGAGAAATTCCTCTGGCTCTAGGGTTTGGATGAAGTTTGGATTTACATTTCCCTGGTTGGATAGGCTTGGGAGTTAGGCAAACCATCAAGGAAGAAAATGCAATTCTCAGGCTGGAAAATCAGCAGTGGTTGTGTGGTAAAGTCCGTGTTCTGGGTGTTATATATACCCATGGAGCCTAATGATCTGAGTGGACTATGCTTTGTTGATTAATATAAGTTTCCTGCAAAGGGATACTACTGTAGAGACAGCAGATAGCTATTGCTGGATCCACCCTCCAAACCTCCATGCTTATATTTGCATTTCATCATTCCACTGACAGACGTAAACGGAAATAAATAGTGAACTGCCTGTTTTCCTCTCTTCTCTAATTTAGCAAAGGAATAAGATACACTCTGCATTCCGAAAAGCATCACACAAAATAGAAAATGAAATCAAATAAACAAGGATGAGATTAAAAGGAGTCCAGAGATTCTAAATCTAGTTAAATATTTTTCCAACTATAAGCGAAATGGCTCCATTTTCTTATGTCATACTAAGAAGAATCCTAATATGCTTTCTGATGTAACACAGTGATATAAATCAATCAAACATTCAATTAGTCAGTTTTCAAATAAGTTTAGAATAACTTTCTAGAGGGACTGGCATAATTATTATATCTAGATCACTTGTAAAAATTAACATTTTGCTTTAAGTGTTTATCATTTAGAAATGTATAGATGTGTGAAGATTTATTTCCTGGGAAAAATGTCCCAATGCCTGGAATTTGCTTTTGCAGAGGAACAAAATTTGCCACCCCAAAATGTCTCTTTGGCATATGGATTATTTGGAGCTGAAAATAATCAAGACCCCAAAAGACTCAGGAGGAAACTTGGACCTCCCCTAAAACTACCCAAAGAGTGTGGTTAGAGGACCTGTTCCAGGAAGGGAGCCAGCACCACAGATGACTACAGGATGAACTAGGTGTGTAGACAGGGAGGAACCTAGCAAAGTCTGTTGCTAAAACTCCTCTCTGTGTCCCATTGTCTCTATGTGGCCCAGCAAACATCTGGTTACCAAACATTTGCTTTTCCATCTCCATGTGAATTGCCTTCCCCCTCTTTGAGCTCCCAAACCACTACCCTCAACATCTTTTGTCTTTGGCTGAAGATGGTATTTAAGGTGAGGGTGTCAGCCTTTTTGGTGAATTACTCAGTTCTTGCTCCCTCCCATGTGTACATGTTATCAAACTTTTGTTTGATTTTTGTCCTGTTAATTTGTCTCACGTATATTTAATTCACAGAGCAGCTAGAAGAACCTAAAAGGGTAGAGAAAAATTTCTTCCTCCTGACAGTTTAAAATACTACACACACGTAGAGAGTGAAAATATTATCAAAATGCTTATAACTATTGATGCTGGATAATGGGTATGTAAGAGTTCATTGTAGTATTCTTTTTACCTCTGTATATGTTTGAGACGTTCCGTAATAAAAAGTTTTCTTTTTTTAGTTAACATATAATTGCAAAATCCAATCCCCTTCACTTGTCACTGGACTAGGACAATGTAATTTATTTTTGTTATTGATAACAGAGTTTAATTTAAATAAAACGCTTTGTTACAGTAATACATTTAAATCGAAAAGCAGTAGACATAAGTTTAAAGGAAAGTAACTTTAGAAAATGTTTACAATATAATGTTTACTGTTAAAAAGCAAGATACAATATTGTAAATACATATGATACCAACTCTGTAAAATATGAAAATATAAATACATGCACAGGACAAAAAAAATACTAGAAGGAAATACAACAAAATGAAAACAAAGTTCATCTGTCAGTGATGAGTTTATGGATGATTTTTCCTTTTTTGATACATTTTTCTCCACTAACAAGTTTTCTAAAATGAGTACAAATTAAATGGATAATCAGAAAAAGAAAGCAAATATACATATTTGCTTTCTTTATACATACATATATATATATATATATATATATATATATATATATATGGCATTATAATTCTGATAAGGCAGAATAGATAGTCTGAATGCTGTTCAGAAGAAAATAAACACTTAGCTAAAACTCTTTATACTAAACATTGGTTCTAAAGAAACTTTTGGGTGGGGTTTGGTCTCATATGCCTCAAACATCATCACTGATATGAAAGACACATACATTCTTACGCCTATAACTGGAGAAATTTTTTTTTTTTTGGTATGTAATCTTTTTCAGAACTTACCTGACAAGAACCAATATCTTGAGATTTGTCTCCAGGGACTTAAAACTCCCTGGGACATCCCTGTGGACATAATAAGTTCATAATTTTACCAGAGAAATCTTTCCCAAATGAATGCAAAGCCAGGCACCTACCCTGGACCCAAGATTTCACCTCTTGATTCTCAGCGCTAACCTTAAAAGCAAATTTCAGAAATTATTTTCTGTGACATAATCTAAAAGAGAACTACTTGCAGTAATATTAATCCCACAAAGCATAACTCCAACAATTCCGGTAGTACAGCAAGAATTCATTTTCTGGTAACTAAATTTTTTTCCCTAAGTCAGTGACACCCTCTCTTGATAAATTCTGAAATATAAAAACCCCAAAACTACATTGGAAGTATCACTGAAGATTAAGATCATAATCAGTACTTAAAAGATTCTCAAAAGTTTCCCCAAGAGAAAAATTTTACTTACTTTCACTTCCACAGTCTTCCCTCCATGTTCAATGTGTCTCTCCACGTATTCAGAGGACAGCAAATCACTGCAACAGAGAGAAATGCTGATGAAAGAGGACCTTGAAAATGTAAATCATTTGAAAATCACCATTAAGTTTACAACATTCCAGCTTGAATGATTCTTTTGTTTTGTTTTGTTTTGTTTTTTCTTTTATAAATTTATTTATTTTATTTATTTATTTTTGGCTGCGTTGGGTCTTCATTGCTGGGCGCGGGCTTTCTCTAGTTGCAGCGAGTGGGGGCTACTCTGTTGCAGTGGGCGAGCTTTTCTCACTGCGGTGGCTTCTCTTGTTGTAGAGCACGGGCTCTAGACGCATGGGCTCAGTAGTTGTGGCTCGCGGGCTCTAGAATGCAGGCTCAGTAGCTGTGGCAATGGGCTTAGCTGCTCCACAGCATGTGGGATCTTCCCGGACCAGGGCTTGAACCCGTGTTCCCTGCATTGGCAGGCAGATTCTTAACCACTGCGCCACCAGGGAAGCCCAGCTTGAATGATTCTTTAATCCAGATTTTAAAACAAAAATAAAACTTTATAGGTCTCTCCCTTTTTCTCTCTCTCTCTCTCTTTCTCTCTCTCTCTCTCTCACACACACAGCCTAGTACTTGTAAAAGGATATGAGGCTAAACTGACTAAATCACCTGTCACCCCGTTGCTTAGCAGAGCTAGTTCCACCAATCTAGTTCAGCAATTCTAGGAAACTACCATTATTTTTAAGACATCTTATTCTTCCCTTTTTTACTTTAGTTTTTTTGTGTGTGAAGATTTTAATTTAAGTTTTTATTATACCTTACATCCTTCTTTGCTGTTTCTCTCCCCTAACCTTTGAATAGTGGGGTACTCCTAGGAGGCTTAGTCCCCCTATATTCCTTGGTGCTCTTTTCCTATCTCACGTCTTTAAGTATTAAGATGTTGTCAATTTCTAAATATATATTTCCAATTCAGACCTTTTCTCAAACTGTAGATGTAACTGCCTACTGGACATCACTACTTAAATATCTAATAGGCATCTCAAACTTAACATGCCAAGGCTGAACTCTCTGACCCTCACCCATTCCCCACCACCTGCTCAGCCCACAGCCTTCCACAACAGATAACATCAACACCATCATTTCAACTGCTTTGCCCAAAACTTTGAAATTATTGACTCTTCTCACACCCCACATCCTTGCTTTAGCTTTTTATCAAACACTTTTGATCTACTACCATACTTTACCATTTCTCATATGTTACGTGTGATATTTTATCTAACAAAATATTAGTTTCCCCCACAAAAAAATTAAACAGAGGCAAAGAAAGTTAGAAGAAATGAAAAAGAATATACTTTCAGCATTTTAAAATACCTTTTTTGAAATCTCTCCTAAACAACCACCACCTTCTTGTATAATTTTTAAATGTTTACATCATCTTAAATATACTTCTCTTTAATTCTATATAAGAGGAAAAAATTTCCCCTTTAACAGAGGCACCTCAAGGCACAACTCCAATAAACAGTCTTAAAGTCTTTAAATTTCTAAAGCAGTAAAATGTAGATAAAATTCACATTAATAAATAAAAATATAAACTTCTAAATCTACCCCTCTATTAATAAACATTCACCCAACTAAAAAACTGTGTTTCACAGTGCTCTGAAGGTCACCATCCAAAATTGTCCCAATCATAAAAAAAGGTGAATTTCTAAGCACAAGAGCTACCATGATAAGCACTATGCTACTATGCTTGGAATGTAAACAGAAAGATCAAACACACATTACATTAATGCAGGCATGAGAGTCAGTTTCTTATAGTATCTGATGCTTACATTTCTATCTAGGTAACCTATAATTATAGTCTAAGTCCTTGTTTCATTTGTCTTTGGAATACACTTTCCTATTGACTTTATGGGGGAAACAGCTAGAATGCTCTAAGCTGCAAGTTGTAGAAAACACAACTAAAAGTGGCTTAAACAACCACGACACTGATATCATTTCTTGTTAGAAATTCCAGGGCAGGTGTGATGTGAATTTGCTTCTGCAACTCTTCAATTCTGGTAGGTGAATACATTTAAAGTTTATAAAATATAGGCAAAACACTTTTTAAGATGTTTTAAGTACAGATAAGTAGCTACTAAGCAAAATTTTGTTAGATGTGGGCAGAATGCATAAGATGTGTAAAGCATAAGTAAGAAGATCATGTGTGTACTTCACATTGATAGAAAGGGATGGATGACCAAAAGATACGTAACATTTTTAAGGCACCTGGGTAATAAGTGTTCATGATATAACAAATATATAAAAGACACTATAGGGCTTCCCTGGTGGTGCAGTGGTTGGGAATCCGCCTGCCAGTGCAGGGGACACGGGTTCGAGCCCTGGCCCGGGCAGATCCCACATGCCGCAGAGCAACTAGGCCCGTGCACCACAACTACTGAAGCCTGCGCGCCATACTCCGCAATAAGAGAAGCCACTGCAATGAGAAGGTTGCGCCCCGCAACGGAGACCCAACGCAGCCAAAAATAAAAATAAAATTTGAAAAAAACAAAGACACTATATATGCAAGATACGCTTATACATAAACAGTTAATATTTATGAGGTCTTATTTCAACCACCTATTGGTAACACCCAGGATTTCTCAACTTCCACAATACTGACATTTCAGGCCAGACAATTCTTTGTCTTGGGGAGTACCTTATGCATTGTCACATGATTATCAACATCCATGACCTCCACCCACTAGATGCCACATCACACACACACACACACACACACACACTCTCACACACACACACACACACACACACACACACACACACACACACACCAGCCATGACAATCACAAACGTCTCCAGACATTGCCAAATGTACACTGGGGGGTAAAACTGCCCTGGTTAAGAACTGCTACTGACACCCATTCCTGCCCCATGTTTTCTCTGAACCAACAGAATTCCTGGTTGTTCATCAACTAACTGGCAGGCTGCAGCTCCTGACCAAGCGTATTTGTCCCTGTGTCTCTCAGATACAGCACGTGGGTGTCCTTAGCTCAGGCCACCTTGCAACTGTGGAGCTTGCCCAAACCTCATCTCTGGTCCTTGTAACTACATATCAGCAGGGAAGGCAGATGCAGCAGAGAGAGAAGCAGATCCTAAGAATACAGTGTCTCCCAGTACACATTAGCTGGAGTGGTCCTGCCACCCCACTTGCACCCTATCCTAAGCGTGCTAACCTACCCTTTTCTTTCCTCTTGCTTCTCACTGTGTGCTTTAATTTGATTTAGCAAATCATGTGATTTGAGGATTTTAATTTGGTCTGTGAGGGCTTGCTGTTTGTTCCCTTACTTCTGGGATAGCTTGCTAGCTAGTATACTTGTAGGCAACCATTGCAGCAGAGTAATTTTCCACTGGACATCACAGCGGTTCCAGGGCTGGCTCAGCACCATTGATGAGACCGGGAGTATGTCCATCATTCTGCTCTACCATCAGAATGGTGGGTGACGTGTACTTGTAACTGGCTCCTCTCATGACCCTAACATGGCTGCTGCAGATCTAAGCATCTCATGCAGATAAAGATATCCCAAGGTAAAAAAAGCCTTGTATTTCTTTACAAGAGTCAGCAAACTCTTCACAAAAAAGCCTCTAGCATTCATCTTCTCAAGTATGTTTTGCCAGGATTACATTACTTGGCCCTGCCAAAGCCAGTCTTTTGACAAGGACATTTGTCTCTGAACAATCAAGATTCTCCTCCTCCTCTCTCTCCTCCTCCCATGAACATCATGGCTACTCAGAGAGAGGTGAACAACACTACAGGGTGGAGAGAATAGCTGTTGTATAGCCAACAGACAGCTGTCTTTTTTTTTTTAATATAATTTTTATCATGAGTATGTTGGATACTTCACAAATTTCCCAAGGTTTCGAACAAAATAGTGAAGCTTCATGGTCAAGGTCTGCTGAAGCAAAACCTGTCATTGCTCCACCATCTACATCCCACTCTTTATCCAAGACCACACCCCCAACAGGAGAGGTACCAGAAAGATGTCTGCAAAAACTGCCCCCTAACCTTGCTATCAGTCTCCAACAACCTCTCCAGCAGTGAGAGACAAAAATTACCCTACAGAGTCAGTGTTTATTAGCAGAGCCAGCCAGATGCCCTCTCTTGGGAATCTGAACAAGTAAATTCAGAAAAAAAGAATCATTCAGTGGATGAAGGAAAGAGAAACAGAAAGTCAAAAATAAGCAGTCACTTGAGAGAAACTGGGCTGTGCCAGTGGTGAATCCTGTTACCCAAAAATGGTTCCTCTCTTGGTGGATCTCAAGCCAAAAGACACAACCAAGCCAAAGAGTGGGAGAAGGAAGAATTTATTACTTGCAGCAAGTAAGGAGAACACCAGGGATCTTTCCCAAAGCAGTGTCTCCCCAAAGAGCAAAACTGGGGAAGTTTTAAGCTAAGGTTACATGCATATTCATGAAAGGGCTTGAGGTGAAGAAAATTCAGCATAGAATTGGGGCAATGGTCAACAGAGTCCACACTTTAGTTGACTGAAGTCATGAGGGTCAGAAAAGGTCAACATCATCATTCCTTAGGTTCCATTCGATCTGGTGGTTGAGTGCTCCAGGGGGATTTAAATTCTTCAAAACAGCTCAAGAAAGTGCTTGAGGCTAATCTTTACCACTGAAACAGAACTAGGAGTCTTTACAACTGATTTATTATCTTTGCTATTGTTACTTCCCTTGCCTGAAAACAGTTTACTCTTTGTTTCCTTAAGATCATTATTACTGAGATCTATTCAAGGGTAAGCACTATGGCCAGGCTTAGATCATAAATGGCTTCTATGTCAAAAACCTCTATCTAGTCTTTTCCTCCAGCCCAGCCCTGATGTTGGATACCTTTCTCCTTCACTGCCGTGTGAGTAAACCCCCATTACTGGAGCCAGCAGGAGTGAGATCAAAAAGGGGGAGGAATTGTATAGTAGTAGGAGTAATAATAATAACAATAATCATTTTTTTTAAAAAAAAAAACAGCTTTTGAGTCTTCCAGGTATTCATATTTCAAGGGAATATTTTTCTTTGAATTATAAAATCTAGGAATTAAGAGAGTATGAGTCACCACATGAATGTAATTACAGCAAAGAAAAGCCTCTGCTCAGGAATTATGCAGCTATTTCAATCAAGCCTCTATACCTACAACTATTGCTGGAAAGGGCTGTCTGTAATTTAAACCAAAAACAGCCCATGCGATTTTTGGTTTTGTTTGTTTGCAGTATTGTGGAAGTCTGCTAAGTATTGTTATTTTAATTATTGGGCTGAAAAACCTTCTATTTAAAATGTCATTGTTTGCAGTCGTAGAGAATGGACTTGAGGACACGGGGAGGGGGAAGGGTAAACTGGGACTAAGTGAGAGGGTGGCATTGACATATATACACTACCAAATGTAAAATAGATAGCTAGTGGGAAGGAGCTGCATAGCACAGGGAGATCAGCTGGGTGCTTTGTGACCACCTAGAGGGGTAGGATAGGGAGGGTGGAAGGGAGACACAAGAGGGAGGGAATATGGGGATATATGTATATGTATAGATAATTCACTTTGTTATACAGCAGAAACTAACACAACATTGTAAAGCAATTATACTCCAATAAAGATGTGTAAAAAAAAAGTCATTTTTTCCTCTACTGAAGCATAAAATCCTTACTACCACCAACTTAGAACCTCAGTAAAAAATTTTTGAAGCCTCCTAAAGTAGAGGTAATCAAAATTACCTTAAGTTCTATTTCTTTTTTTAAGATCATTGTTTATCATTAAGTAGGAATCTACTTAATTTTAAGTGTGGGAAAATGAAGGATCTTCTTAACACATTGGAAATTTTATCTGA
Organism: Mesoplodon bidens; assembly: GCF_964165515.1. Taxonomy (NCBI): domain Eukaryota; kingdom Metazoa; phylum Chordata; class Mammalia; order Artiodactyla; family Ziphiidae; genus Mesoplodon; species Mesoplodon bidens. The sequence continues at coordinate 54,539,725 of NC_138166.1, forward strand.
CCGGGTAGAATTTGCTTCCTGTTAACAGCTAACTCAAAACTAATGTGTGAATGCTTCTTTGTGAATTTTGAAAGATGGAAGTGAAAATCATTTTCAGTCAAATTCTAAACCCGCTCATTTTCTAAAGGAAATAAGGAGATGTTTTAAAAATTAGAAATGTATTCTGAGACCCCTTTTTAAAAATTTATTTGCATGCCATAATATGCCTGAAATAAGCAAAACAAATACAATGTAAACATTTTCAGTCATAATAATGATTGTCCTTTGTCTATCGTGCAACTGAATCAGGGGCAGCTGGTATAGTACAAAGGTTTTGGAATTTAAAAACAAAAGCAAATATTCTGATTTCCTATCCAAACGCTGCCATTTACTAACTATGTGACCTTGGCCAAGTTATTTAATCTTTATGAACACAATTTGCCCATATCTAAAATGAAGATAATAAAAATTTCTTTATAAAGTTGGTATGGTATTAAATCAGAACATATGTGAAAGGCCTCCCAAATCCTGATTTCAATTATCCCACTCCTTATTTATCATCTCCTACCCATCTTTCTCTAGAACTCGCACTTTAACTGTTTGTGTTACGGAACCCAGCTTCGGCTGGAAAGCCAGTACTTTGAGAGATGCGTGTTGGCTGGAAAGAAAAGGTTGATTTAATCAGGAGTCCAGCAACCTGGGGAGAAGGCAGACTTGTGACCAAAAACCAACTCCGAAGATTCTGCTTGACCATGAAAGTTTTTAAAGAGAGAATCATTTGGGGAGGGGGTCAGAGTCTTCGTTATCTTCCACTGTGTGCAAACTTTCTTCTGATTGGTTGGTAGTGAGGTAACAGGGCGGTGCTCCAGGAATCTTGTGCTCAGCCTGAAGTTACCATCCTCCACCTGCGTGGGGCCTTAGTTCCTACAAAAGAACTCAAAGGGGTCTTCCCTGGTGGCGCAGTGGTTGAGAGTCCGCCTGCCGATGCAGGGGACACGGGTTCGTGCCCCGGTCCGGGAAGATCCCACATGCCGCGGAGCCTGTGCTCCGCAACGGGAGAGGCCACAACTGTGAGGACCGCGTACCGCAAAAAAAAAAAAAAAAAAAAAAAAAGAACTCAAAGGTATTGGTTATGTATATTCCTTGAGGAGGAACCAGAACCCTCCCGCATTGCTGCACCATTGTTTCTTGACTGCCCCTCCTTTGTTTCTTCATTCCCTGTTACCTGATAAGCAACTGTTTGCCATTTGGAACTTGAGGAAGGTCAAGGGGGCTGAATGAAGCCCATTACCTACAAACAAGAAATGGGGAAACAGAAAGGATTTATACCTAGGAGGGCCCCACGGGGTCCAGCTCCATTTCATTTGGAGACTTTTAAACCATTGACCCTACCTACTACTTTTTCAGTGTCCTTCACCTCCCTCTTACCCCCCTAATCTAGCTTACAGTCCATGATTCATCATGAAAATCACTCCCTTCCTCATCTCTCTCTCCACTATGCTCATCGGCCAAACCTCAACTATGGTAAAACTTAACTCTTCTATGAATCAAAGTCTGACTCCTAGAAGCGGAACATCCTGAATGGTCGTACATTGAACCACGTAATTTATGACCACAATATCAAGTGGTTCCCCTTAACACAGTACTGCCCATAAATCCACTAGTCCATTTTACTAGACAATTTACTCTGAGAAGACCCTTCCAAACTTTTCTCTCCTAAAATCTCCAAGGCATTTCTTCATCATCACTCCCTGCTGATGACCTCATTTCTGTATCCACTGAGAAAGTGGAAACAGAAAAGGGCTCCTTCATCTTTCCAATCCACCAACACCCCTGTTTTCTGAACCAGTCTCTGAAACAGAGCAAGACACTATGGGGCCTTCCCAGGACAGAACTTCCTCCGCCCGCCTTTTGTCTGTAGAAAAACTTTAGCCAAATAATAAACTTAATGAGAGAAACGAGAAAATGCAGAAGCAAAGGAAAACTGTCAAATAATACCAAATAATAATCATTAAGAAAAGTCAAGGACCTTTAGTTCATCCTCAAGGGCTATAAATAATACTCTGAGCCACATCTTTGGAGCTGTTTTGTAGATACTGAAACCCCCACCAGGTGGAAGAAGTTAACTACATGATGACCATACTGTAGCCATGACATGAGCTGCCACAAGCCTGAGAACTGGACTCAAGAAAACCAACGCTCCAACTGAAGATGAACTGTACCTAAAACAATCAAGATGATGCTGATCAGACCACCACATGGCTAATTTCAAGATAGAAATCAGAGCTGACTGTGCTGTTCTGCATGTAGCCCTTTCCCTCTGCATATACACCCCTGAAACTCCCCTTTAAAAGCTCTTGCCCACTGATCAACAGTGGAGAGTTGGGTTTTGGAAATGATTCTGCCTTCTCCCCCAGTTGCCAGCCTCCGCAGTAAAACAAACTTTTCTTTCTAGCAACACTTGCCTCTCCAGTATTGGCTTTCGAGGTGCGAGCAGCCAGACATCTCAAACTGAACATGGTTAATGCACAACTCTCTCAGCCAAATCGCAATAGTCAATTCCCTACTCAAAATGTATCCTACTAGTAACTTCACGGTGAAGAAAACTGGGGGACATCACCTTAACTGAGTGATCATAGTTAACATTGCCAGTAATGGAAGAAACCAAAATCATGGGCTCCCAAAGTGATGCACTGAGAAGGATAAATCATTTACAGTATTCCCACTAAAAATGCATAAGAAAGAAACAAATTAATAGAGAAACCTGATTCAGCAATAGATTTTCAAAGAAATAGCCTCAGAGCAAAGATCTAATCCAAAGTGCTGCCATTCAAATGTGACCTCAAGGTCAAGATCAAATCAAGGGTATGGTTGTAAGACACTTTGATAAGACCTCAGAAGGACTTTTAATGCTGTTTTGCCTAGACTATATCATCTATATTAAAAAAGTTTCTAAGATTCTTAGGAGCCTGCCTATTATTGATAGATCCTCAGCTACACCAAAAAGTTTCTAAGAACCTTAAGGTATGACTCATAGATATTCTCACCTAAACAAAAGACTTCTCACAATCTTAAGGGCATCTTAACTCACAGTCCAAAGTAGAGAAAGGTCTATCTCAAGACGATTGTGGATGTGGTTTTGTCTGATGGGGTAAATCCCTAAGATTCACATGAAACCCACCAATGGAAACACCACCAGCTTGGATTAAAATGGACAAGTCAATTCAAACCTTTTACAGTCAGGAAGCAGACCTAGAAATATACTTAGATTAAGGCCTGGGTCATTTCTCATGGAAAAGAACTGATGACTCAAAGGTTGGAGCTAAGAACCATAGGCAACCACTATCAGGAAGCAGAACAGAGCTTTACTCAACATACATTCCCTTTCCCAAAACGGGGGAACTGGTGACATACACCCGGCTGAATATCAGAGGACCAGTTATAGCTAGGTACCTCCTATTTCTCCCTTTTTTTTTTTTTTTTTTTTGCGGTATGCGGGCCTCTCACTGTTGTGGCCTCCCCCGTTGTGGAGCACAGGCTCCGGACGCACAGGCTCAGCGGCCATGGCTCACAGGCCCAGCCGCTCCGCGGCATGTGGGACCCTCCCAGACCGGGGCACGAATCCGCGTCCCCTACATCGGCAGGCGGACTCTCAACCACTGCATCACCAGGGAAGCCCTCCCATTTTAAAATAGGAATATCTACTGCAATCATCCTGTCCTCATCTCCCCACTGTATACTGAGCATATATGGAATAGATAACTTGTCATTTTAGTTCAAAGGTCTGTACCTGTGTTACCTCATCTAAAAGCCTTAATCAGATTGAGATGATAAGAATTTGAACCTTGAGTTTAAGCCTGATAGTATAATGGAATGAGATTTTTCAGGAAAACTTTGGAGGAATTAGTTCATTTTACATATGTGAGAAATGTAAATAATTTGTGGTCAGAGGATAGACTATGGTTGAACAAAAATGTCTAAAAATGCTTTGTGACTCCTCTCATGGTAAAGTGGAGACCATTTCTCCTTTCCTTGCATCTGAGCTGGTCCTATAACAAACACAATGAGACAGAAATGATATTGCATAACATCTGAGATCTGCAACTTCCACTTCCATGCATGTGGAACTCTCCATCTTTGAATATTTGAATCCATCCACCATGCTGTGAGGAAGTCTAAGCAACCACGTAACAAGACCCTTGTAGAGGAGAACTAAAGTCCCTAGCTGACAGACCCAGTTGAATTTCCAGCCAGTGCTGGCACTAATTTCCAACCATGTGATTGAAGCCATTTTGGAACTTCCAGATATAATAATGCCCCAGCTAACACCACATGAAGCAAAACTGCCCAGTCAACCCACAGAAGTGTACGAAATAATACACTGTAAGGCAATAGGTTGATCATGCCTTTTTATTAGAACATTCAATGATTGTTTTACTACACAACATCATGTTTTCCTTAGAGCAGTCTACAGGGAATTCCCTGGCAGTCCAGTGGTTAGGACTTGATGCTTTCACTGTCAGGGCCAAGGTTCAATCCCTGTTCGGGGAACTAAGATCCCACAAGCTGCATGGCAAGGCCATTAAAAAAAAAAAAAAAGGGCAGCCTCCAAATGAGTACAATGTAATTTGTTTTGGATAATATTAACATACAGATAATTTAGGATTTTTCGACTTTATGATGGTACGAAAGCTATATGTATGCAGTAGAAACCATACTTCAAATTTTGAATTTTGATCATTTCCTGGCCTAGCAGTGTGCTGTATGACACTCTCTCATGATGCAGTGAGCAGTGGCTCCCAGTCAGCCACGCAATCACGATGGTAACCAACCAATACACTTACAACTATTCAATACCCATTCAACCTTTCTGTTTTTCACTTTCAATACAGTATTCAAAAAATTACATGAGATGTTCAACACTTTATTATAAAACAGGTTTTGTGTTACATGATTTTGCCAAACAGTAGACAAATGTAAGTGTTCTGAGCACATTTAAGGTAGGCTAGACTAAGCTATGATGTTCAGTAGGTTAGGTGTATTAAATTCATTTTAAACTTACAATTTTCAATGTACAATGGGTTTATCAGGACATAACCTGATCATAAGTCGAGGACGATCTGCAAAAGAATCATAAAAGCTTCAAATATGACTATAATCTACCCAGTGAAGTAGTAAAAATCCCCATAGGTCATGCATGGGTCACATGGAAAATTAAGAAATTTCATTAGGTATTTAAGTCATGAAAAGCTTTTCAGAAGAACAGAACTGGGAAAACGAAAAATGTAAGGACCCAAATTTCATTATTTTATTTAAGAGGAATAAAAAATTACAAGCTTAGAAAGTTTTTTAAAAGAAAACATTTTTCCCATTCTCTCCATTCTATGCATCGTTCCCCCCATTTCATCTTCTCTCTATTTTCTTATTCTGTCTAGCCAAGCATTAACCTTCCAGGTCCTTTTGGCAAACTAGTCTTTGCTGAGAATCCTCACTACAGAAAATGGATAAATGTCATGAACTTTCATACCACTGAGAATTAATCATCCAGTTTTTAGCTTTGTTTTGTGCAAAAACTGTTATCTATATCCTCAGTATGTAATAACTAGTACTTAAAATTCCTATTTTGTTTGAACTAAATTAAAGGGAAACTACAAATGTGAATTAAAAGCTTTTCCAAAATTTGCCTTTCAGATGAAAGTTTCATTTTATTGTTTACCAATTTATAAACATGAAAATTCCTTTCCTGTTTATACACACGCAAGAGATTTTCTGTACACCCTTGTGGCTACAGGGGAAGCTATTTTAGTTATATTCTACTGAGGAAGTCATAATCTGATGAAAATTTTCAGGGAGCTTTCAGTGTGTATGCCAGGACTAGGGCACTTAAAGTAAATGTGGTTATGAAAGTTGAAATAGGCACTATCATTAACATTAGCTCTTATTTATAAAATCCTTATTCCTTATGCCTGGGCATCCCCACACCTACCAAATCAGAATCTCCTGAGTTTATTCTGATATATAAAAAATGTTACCAGGACATGAAAGTATAATCACATTAAGTCTACAAACATTCTAGTAAAATTCTATTAATATAATGGTGTGTTGGCATATTCTGATCATTGTGACTCATTACCACATTGAAAGCCAAAGACATCAGGGAACACATTATAGCAAAGCAATTAAAAGAAGTCCCTGATAAATCTCATGGCATGCAATCGACAGAGGGAGACATGTTCCTCTCCATTACAACCAAATCAAGAACTAATTTTTTAAGAAGACAATTGCCAGACTTACTTCAAAACTTACTTAAATTTTGTGTGAGTACCCTAGAAATGGGAGATTTTGGTATTTTTATAAAGTTGCTATTTTTAGGTGTGGTTCAAATAAATTATTTATATTAATTAAAGATTAAAGTTTTATAATATTAATTAGTTGAAAATCAGCAAGGCAGAACTAGCCTCAAATTCCCTCTATTGCCATCTGACTGATAAACATCTTTACCTTCTTTATCTCCTTCCTCTCCACATCCACATTCTAGGAGTGAGACCATATCCCTTGTCCAGACTCCATCGTCAGAGATCAAGAGCCCAGGGCTCAAAGTAAAGACTGCTCCCCACCCCCATCTTCATCACCTTATGAGTTGGAGTCAAGTGGGAGTCCCAAATTCTGTTAGTTCCTGGCAAGAGAACATCTACCTACCATCAAAACTCAGTCTCATCACGGCAATATGCTTTAAAATAATCAAGATTAACTTAATCAGGCCCTTTATCCTCATTCATGTCTGCCACCTCAAGAAGCTCAGGCTCCCAAATCATCCATCATCTCCAGCTCTCTAATCCACATATGGTTCTGTCCCCCTTTCCAACCATCTCCAGATACCCTTTGATGATGCTTTCTGGAACTCACACATGCCATTAGCAAAATCCCCTATCTCCAGTCTCTTCTTTGAATATTTCCTTCACCATCTTACCCTGAGAACCAGCTCTCCAGTGGAGGAAATGCTTCTCCTGCAAACCCTGCACGTTGGTGGGGGGATGGGGGAAATCCTTCTTGCTTCTCATTGCCATGTCATGCCATTCTCCCTCATTCCACTAAAAACAACCCCACTTTATATCTTGTTTCATCAGACTATACCACCTATCATTGATCTCTGTAGTAATTTATTGCCTCCTGGTCACTTCCCCGCATTTCCCTAAAGATTTTAACTTCTAGTTTACAATCACACTCTCCAGCACTACCCCTGATACAATTATTGGTGATTTTGATATCTACTTAGGTGACTGTTCCAATTCTGGCTTCTTAGCTGCTTGAACTCATCTCCTCCAATGATCTTCTCCATTCTACATCACCCCTACATCACCCACCCAACATATTCTCAAATTCAAGCATCTCACTCTCTGACCAACTCCATCCATCCTAGCTTTCTCTTTCAAAACCCCATTTCAGACCCCAATAAGACCCATAACCCATGAACTTACTACTATTTCACTTTCTTCACCTCCCTCATGTCTCACTCTCTTCCTTGCTCAGATTAAATTCAATCTTAATATTCAGTGCTTTGCAAATCTCCCTACCCATCTCCTAACATCTGATTCTCCCTTCCCTAAACCAAGCCTAGTTGAAACAAACTCTTTACTGGCTTCATGCCCGCTCAGTGCAGTTAAATGAAGCTGAAGAATAGCATATCATCAGGGGGACTGCTCACTTTACACTGAAAACCACTCACCTCAAGGGGTCCCTTAAAGCTGCCTGGCAATTATACTCCATTTTTCTAGGACATTTCCTCCCCCAACTGTGTCTCAATACCATTTCACACCTTCTCCCTCTTTTCTCAGACCTCTAACATCTACCCCCCATCTCTTCTGAGATGATTATGCTCCCTACATCACTGAGAAAAAAGCAATCAAAAGGTAAGTTCCATAGACTCCCATCACCACTTCTCTACACCTACCAGCATCTGCACTCATATGCTCAGCCTTTCCTCCCATCCTAGGAATTAGCTGTCTATGCAATTATTCAAAGCCAATCCCCGCACTGGTCACCACAATCCATCCCTTCTTGCCTACCCAAGAACATGGCACCTCCCTCCCTCTCCTGAATCATCAAATTCTCCCTTTCTACTAGCTCTTTCCTATTACTGTATAAACTCTGTTATTTCTCCCATTTCCAAAAACAAACAAAACAATTATCAACACAATTTTCCTGTCCAAGGACTGCTATATATCCTTCTGTCCATTAAGCAAAACCACTCAAGAGAATTACCCACAGTCATTATCTTTCCTTTTTCTCCTCCCTTATCTCTTGAACCCATCTAATCAGATTTTCATCACACCACTTCACCAAAACCACTCGTATCGAAGTCACTAATAACCTTTCCATGTTGTTATATCTAATGTCACTTCTCAATCTTCGTATTACTTGACCTACAAGCAGCATTTGACTCAGCTGATCGCCCCCTTCTCTTGGAAATATTTCCTTAGACTTCCTACCAGGCACCACACTCTCCTGGTTTTTCTCCTACTTCTCCTGCTGCTGTTTTTCCATACCCTTTGCTAGTTTCTTCCCATTCCCCCAACCTCTAGACATTGTAGTTCCTGGAAGTTCAGTCTTTGATCCTGCTCTCACTCCTTTGGTGATTTCATCTAATGTCTCCCCTTGAATAACAACTATATTCTGATGACCCTTAGATTTATGTCTCCAGTTTAGAATTCTCCTTTGAATTCCTGAATCATATGTCCAACTCCATACTCAACATCTCCTCCCGTTTATCAAATAAGCATATCACACTTAATATGTCCAAACCTGAGCCCCTGATCTGGCTTGACAAACAGGATTTTCCTACCGTCTTCCCATCTTCAAAAATGGCTACTTTGTCTTTCCAGTCACCCTGGCCAAAAACCAAGGAGTGGTCACTGTCTCCTCAATTTATCTTACAAAATATATCCAGAATATGACCACTTCCATTGCTACCACTCTGCTCTGAATCACCATGATATCTTGCCTGGATTATTACAATGCCTTTTTTTGTCAACCCGTCAATATTTTCCTACTAATCTGTGCAAGGAATAGAATAGTCCCATCCTTAGTGAGAACACAGATTAATAGGCATTATTACCCACTGTTAATGATGGTCAATTATTGCCATCTTTTGAGAAAGCAATCTTTCAAAATTTAGTAAACGTCTTAAAATTCTGATATTCTTCGTACCCAGGAATCTAATGAAGGAAAACAACTACATAGAAGTTGTTTTATGCCATTTTATAAATAATTTTTATTAGAAAACCTAGTGTTGAAAGGCTACTAGGGAACCACTAGCACAAACACTGTGAGCATAGTTTTGCAGACTTTTCATGGAGGACAGTCTGACACTACATATTAAATGTGTATCCTTTTTTTTTAAACATATTTATTAGAGTATAATTGCTTTACAATGGTGTGTTAGTTTCTGCTTTATAATGTGTATCCTTTTTAACTGCAATTCTGTTTCTAAGAATGTAACCTAGGAAAATAATTTATAATGTGTACAGATGTTTAGTTATAAAGATTGTCAATACAACATTATCATGGAGAAACACTGGAAATAACAGAAAAGCAATTAAGTAAATAGGGTACAACAATTTAGAATTCAATATTCTGCTAACACTAACATGTCATTGAAGATATTAAAAGATTTTTCATAATGTCTACTTAAGAAAAGTTCCAAATTTTGCAAAAGAAAGAAAAATATATATGTATGAAGGAAAAAGAGAATAAAGCATACATTAAGATGCTAGCAGTGTTTATCTCTGGGTAATTAGTTAACTGCTACATTTATTTTACTTGTTTTACTTCTACATGTTATCTAAAACATCTACAATAAACACGTTTTACATTTAAGAAACTAAAGAAATGTTACATATATAATTTCATGGAAATAGACAAAACTAAATTTGAAATGTATTTCACAAAGCCATCATCCCAAAGTTATTCACAAAACAATCTCAGTATACAAAAAGAGATGATTGGTTGAGCAAATTATTTTTCCATCCATTTAGTGGAAAATAATGAATTCAACAAAATGTTTTAATAAGAGTTTGTATTAACAGGGGAATGCTTCTTAAATTAAAAAAGAAAAGCTGTACATGAAATTATATAGAAAGAATAGAAAATTATATAAATAAAACAATGCATAGAAAAAACAATTGGAAGGAAATGCAACCAAATGTTTAAAAAATTCACCTTTGAGTGATGGCCCTATAGGATATTAAAATTTTTTTGTTTTGTTTTCAGTTTGTTAAGCAGTTTCTTCTGGGTATTTATCACCACATTTCTCAAAAAGAAGTATACTTAAATTTATATGTCTGGATTTTTTTTTAATTTTAAAATTAATAGCAATAATAAAATAATGGTTATAATTTTGAGCCCTTACTACTACTATTACTACTATTGCTACTAATACTACTACTACTGACCTAACAGCTTCACAGGCATTAACTCATTTAATCTTCACAACAATCTTGTTAAGTAGATATCATTAGTATTTCCATACAGATGAGGAAACTGGGAAGCACAGAGAGATAAGTAACTTACTCAAGGATACTCAAGTGTGATAAGTGGTAGAGACAGGATTCAAATTCAGATGGTCTGACTCCAGAGTTCATCCTCTTGCCCAATGAAACCCAACCACAACCTGTACTTTCCCTTCTCTTCTTATTTATTTAATTTTCTACATATGTCACTAAATCTGCCCAAACTTTCCCACAGAGCTGCAAAGCCTTCAATATGCTCAAACACGTCAGGAACTACATCAATTTCGTTTTTTTTTTTCTTAGCTACATCCCTCCTGTGGCCCTCCATCCTCCTGCTTATATCTGGACTAATGGACTCTAAGCTTGTTGCATAGATGTAATCCTGATATCTCTCATTCACCATGATCCTTGGAATCCTCTTTAATTCTCTCATTGTAAACCTGTTTCCATATCTCACATCTTCATCTTTCTTGATCTTCTCCCCCTTATTTTGGTGGGACTCAGTCTCCAGTACCTCCCAAATAAATGCATGATGTTCATTTATTTCAGACCTTGTATGTACATTTTTTGAGAACTCACCTTTGATTGCTGGTTTGGACTTATAAGTACAGAGATCCCTCAGAATTGACACAGCATTGCTCCACTGTCTCCCAGCATCTAGTATTACTAATGAGAAATCAGATGTTATTTTGATTCTGTTCCTTCCAATGTGACCTAGTTCTTGTTCAAAGAAGCTTTTTTGACCTTCTCTTTTATCTCCACTATCCTAAAACTTCAAAATTATATGTCTTTATGTGGGTCTTCATTCATTCACTATTCTGGACACTTGAGACCTTTCAATCTGGAAATTCATGTCCTTCAGTTATAAAGAATAATCTTTGATAATTTCCTTTCTCTATTTTTTCTCTACTCTCTTTATGGGATTCTTACTAGTCAGATGTTTAATCTCCTGGATTGATCCTCTCACAGTTTTTATCTTTTCTCTCCTATGTTCTATTTCTTCACCCTTAGTCCTGTTTTCTGAGAGACTTTTTCCCCCCTAACTTTATCATTCAACCCTTCTATTGATTTTTATTGTTTCTAATATTTTTTCTAATTGTTTTCTTTGTATTTTTAAATAGCACTTTCTTGTTTCATAGAGGCAGTACTTATACCTCTGAATATATTATTATTGAGTTAGTTTTTAAAGATTTTCTTCTGTTCCCTTCATTTTCTTTGTTTCAACTGAATTCTTTTCATCTGTTTGTTTTGATCGCCTCCTTTTTTGTTAGCTATTCTCCTTAAATATCTGGTAATCCATATTATAAGCTTCATGCATTTCAAAGCTGCTTTTCTCTAACTACTGGAATTCCAACACTCAGCTTTAACAAGATAGGCTCTTCCAACTATTGGTGAAAGAAAGTTTGTCAAGATGAAAAGAAAACATTCCTTCTTCCAGAGCAGTAGGAAAGCAAATACTAATCTAAGTCATAGAATAGTCTTAGAAAACATGATTTCCAACAATAGATTCTTATCCAGAATCCAGACGTGATAAAGTGTTGCTATGTCTTATAAAAGTAAGTATAACCTTTAAAAAGTCTGTAATTAGGGCTTCCCTGGTGGCGCAGTGGTTGAGAGTCCGCCTGCCGATGCAGAGGACACAGGTTCGTGCCCCGGTCCGGGAAGATCTCACATGCCGCGGAGCGGCTAGGCCCGTAACCCATGGCCACTGAGCCTGTGTGTCCGGAGCCTGTGCTCCACAACGGGAGAGGCCACAACAGTGAGAGCCCCGTGTACAGCAAAAAAAAAAAAAAAAGTCTGTAATTCTTTTTTTTTTTTTTTGAACATGAGACAGACTTTTATTTTTGAATCCAGGCCAGGAGTCCTGCTTCTGAGGCAAGAACATCAGGCAGGAATTCCTTACTAGCCACACAAACTTCTTGGGGCAGGAGAGAGTTGTATTTCTTGTAAGCAGTGGGGAAAGCACTGCCATCTCAACTCATACTTGTGCTGTGAGTTCAGAATTTGCCAATATCCAATATCTAGAATATTCTGTGAGAAACAAAAAGTCAGTAATTCTATTTAGTTGCTTTACTTAATAACGTTATCCTATTAAAATATTTAAACAGACATATCTGTTTTCTGTAAAGCACAAATAATTGTTAAGCCAAAAGAATATCTCTGGCACTTCTATCTTCTTCCATGTGTTTATAGATGTAAAACAAAATAAAAGTATGACTGTTGGACTTCCTATTATAAAACAAAGTTGTAGAGTTAATATCTTTTTAAGTTGATAAACCTACCTTCTTCAGCCCCACACCACACCCCAGTTTTCTGAGATATCTGGAGCCTCCATCTCCAGAGTCTTTCCCAGGTTCTGCTTCCCACTGCAATTAGGAGTCAGTTTTTTCCAGTTGGTTAAGTCAGTTACCACTTGTCCATTTTTGTTACATCTTCCAAAATTTTATTGACTTCTCTTGTCTGCTTTGTTCTTGTAAGCTTATTACACCCTCACTGTCATTATAATGGAGGAAAGATATATGTAAGGGTTGAATCTACCAGGTATATATGCACGGCATTTGAAATGTTTATTTTTCTATCATGATCATATAATTTTTATGATGGAAAATTATTAGAGTAAACATGAGCCAAGGAAATCTAGGTCATATGGGTATGAAATAGACACCAAAGATAGAAAATTATATCTCTCCATGTCTCAAAACTCTAGCAATAAGTCCTTAAAAGGTGCCCTTTCTGCTCTCACACATTTCATTCTATTCCATTAGCTGTCATTTCCTTACCTATCTTTCAATTCCAAGGGCCATTTCCAGCTAATGTGCAAATGGTAATCACACCAAGTCAAACTACTTTATTTTGGTTCCACCAAAATGCCTTTGTTTCTTCACAATACCAGAATGCTACAATTAATAATGAGTGTGAGTGGTTTTTAAAAATTGTAGCAGAACTAAATAACCAGATGAATGCTGTCACTTTCAAAACTGTCTTCTTGAGATCCTCTTCACTTATGACATTAATACTGCAATGGTTGAAAACTTTGTTAAACTTTCCCTTTTGGAATTGCCTTCAGAGATGATTTATGTGACACATAAGAAAACCAGTCTCATTATTTCCTAACCATATCTTCAAAATAATAAATAGGCCAATCACCCATCCTACTGAAGAGATGATTGTGAGTGGCTGTTGGCTACTTTGGAGATTCAAATTTACCTGTACTTACTGATGTTATGCCACCATTAAAAAGATTCCCAAAATGTGCTATAGACTTTTATAGCAATCCTCCTCAAAAGATCTAACATTGCTTTGAGCAACAGAGCTGTTATTGTAATAAGTGCAATGCCTTCCTGTGGTGACAACTTTGAATGGGACAACTCACCTGGCTGTACAAGTTTTGAAAAGCTTGTTTAAAAAGAGCTTCATCATCTCATAGTCACTCCTCAAACTGGCTTAAATGAGCAATAAATGGAAAGAAAACTAATCAGGATCTTGATACTATGACCTGACCCAGAGTTAGTGTCTATATTCTAAGAGCTAATAATCAAAACTCAAAACTGCGAACATAAAAGTTAAGGATGGGGACTTCCCTGGTGGTGCAGTGGTTAAGAATCTGCCTGCCAATGCAGGGGACACGGGTTCGAGCCCTGGTCCAGGAAGATCCCACATGCCACAGAGCAACTAAGCCCATGCACCACAACTACTGAACCTGCACTCTAGAGCCCGCATGCCACAACTACGGAAGCCCACGCACCTGGAGCCCACGCTTCGCAACAAGAGAAGCCATCACGATGAGAAGCCCGCACAGCACAACAAAAAAGTAGCCCCCGCTCACTGTAACTAGAAAAAGCCTGCCTGCAGCAACAAAGACCCAGCACAGCCAAAAATTAATTAATCAATTAATTAATTTAAAAAGAGGTTAAGGATGCTTTGGTCTCCTATTCTCTTAGATTTTAGAAAATTACCTCTAGGGAAACCTTTTAGGAGTGCATTATCTTGTGGAAAATTACTGAACTTTTTGCATTTGAAAATATGCAAAAGGAGATAAAGCCAAGGAGAAAGTGTCATATATATCAGTTGTGCATGTCTATACTCCAAACAAAGAGGGATTGATTATCTAAGGCCTTTGTATGTAGCACCTCTTTTCACAATTATCTGACGAACCACTGTATTCCTCTCAATCTAAATTCAGCCACCAACCAAGGAAACAGAAAAAGAGTGTTTTCAGTGCTGCTTTTCATTCATAAATTTCAAATTATGTTTTTATAAAAGAGAAATCAATGCATAATGGTAGGCTTCATGTTCAGTTACTGGGGAATAAGCAGAGATCCTGAAACAAAATAATCTCTATTAATCCACACATGCAAATGAAAAAGACCAAACATATATCCACAAGGCTGACATATCTCCCACATGGCACTGTCTGGTTTTTGCTCTAATTTTAGGTTTCAGTATCAAATGAATTAGGCATTTGGAGGGAATGTTTTAATAAAACTTCAGCATTTCTCTTGCTTATTAAATAAAGAAGATGGAGAAGAAAGAATCTATGAACATTCTATGCAGATCTACCAAGAAGTATAAAACTGTAACACTTAGCAGGGACTCCATAAATATTAAAAAATTGCAATTAAATGAACTTGAAGTGGGAACTAGAGGTTGCACAGGACATTTCTCAAAATGCTTGAGAGTCATGTGGGGTTTTTCTTATACATAGGGGCCATGAGGAATGATATCAGGGTTTGAAAGCCTGAAAAGATGACTAGCAATTCAAACAGTAGGTAAAATATTTGTCATGGCGAGAGGCTGGAGACTAAGAAAACTGGGTTATTACAGTTCAAGCAGAGAAAACACAAAACACATTAAAAAGGTATGTGCAAAAAAAAGAGCCATAACTAAACATGGGAAGTGGTTAAGAAAGATGTTGGGAGCCTCACTTTCCCTCCCATATTCCTCATTTTCATGTGAGGGCTCAGCACTGGGTTCTTTCCTGGATTCCTACCCTTCTCCCTGTCTTGAAGGAATGAGTTGACCTGGTTAGGTATACACTGGTCCACATTTCTGACTTGGGTAATGTTAACCTTGTAAAAGATTGTAAACACTGAGGACCTCCTCTCTTTTCTTTTCCTCTCTGCTCCAACCAATGTGAACATGGAGATTCTGAGACACTGTGTCCACTCCACAGACCCAAATCTGTCCTAAATACCAAAGTCTAGACGTTACTGGAGGACATGGAGACAGGAAGCATTAATAGGATCATCTGGCCTTCTCATTAATGCATGATGTTTTTATCAGAAAAAACAGTGATTCTTTGCTCTCCAGCTTCCTGTCTATCTCTCAGTGCTTCCAAACTTGGGTAGGTCCTAGGAAACTTGTTCCAAACAAGGTCATGAGAACAAAGGATAATTGAGCAATAAAAAAAATGGAAAGAAGCAAAAGATAGGTCTTTGATATTAGCTGAGTTTGAAGAAACAATAGCATATTCCATTATAAAAAACCCTCCACATCAAGGGCTGTAGTACTGGGGTACTGATTTGAACCCAGAGAAAAAGAGTCAGAGGCAAGTAAAAAACAACTGGCTTTAGTTCTTTCCTTAAAGAAAAGTAAAGCAATGAATTGTCTGATTTTGAATTTAGAACATTAAGATGAAAAACTTTGTTTTCCACTTTCTAAAGTGAATGTGTTGGATGGATTAAATCACCAAGGTCCCAACTACTCACCAACTCGAACCTTAGATTTCTCAGTTTATGATCAATGTCATGATAGACAAATCCCATTCACCCAAACTTTAGTTATCCAAAAGGCACATGGAAGAGTATACATGGAAAAGTTCTGTTCAGAACAGATGATATGTCAGACCCTGGACAAGTAATCTACCTTCCATGAACTTCGACTTAAGATGGGAAATAACCTAACTCCCTATATTAAAATAAGAAAACTGAGAGTCAGAGAGGTTAAGGGATTTCCCAGAACTCGTAACCTATTAGTAGCCATTAAAACGTCAAGAAGAGGGGGTTCCCTGGTGGTGCAGTGGTTAAGGATCCTCCTGCCAATTCAGGGGACACAGTTTCGAGCCCTGGTCCGGGAAGATCCCACATGCCGCGGAGCAAATAAGCCCGTGCATCTCAACTACTGAGCCTGCACTCTAGAGCCCACGAGCCGCAACTACTGAAGCCAGCACACCTAGAGCCTGTACTCCACAACAAGAGAAGCCACCGCAGTAAGAAGCTGTGCACCACAACGAAGAGTAGCCCTGGCTCGCCGCAGCTAGAGAAAGCCCGCACGCAGCAATGAAGACCCAATGCAGCCTAAAGTTAATTAATTAATTAAAAAAAACAACTTCAAGAGACCTCCAATGAGAACAATTGGCAGGGCTTTCTGTAAAGTAAAGCTGGAGACTTACTTCACACTAACACCTATATAAATTCTACATGGGTTAAATCGACAATTATTAAAAATAAAAACATAAAGTAGTAGGAGAAAACTTGAATGACTACTTCCTCAATTTCCTCAATGAAGAGGACCTTTCTAAAACCAAAACTGAAAATAAAACATCTAATAGATTTTGCTACATAAAAATTTAGGTAGTCCTCTTGACAAGCTACACCAAACTCAGTTAATGATAAATGACACACTGCGGGGTAAAGAGTGAAGGGTGAATTCTTTGTAGAAGATATAGGATGTCCACAACATATGGAAACAAAGATAATATTATTTGATCATGAATTATAATATAATACCTATAAAAATTTCATCATATATTCTTCTGTGTTTCCAGACTTGGTGACAATCCTGTATATCAAACAAAGAGTTAATATTCTTAATGTATAAGTCAGCAAGAAAAAGGTGAACATCCCAATAGAAAACAGGCAGATTACATGAAGAAGTGATTCATAAAATGCCTACAAATGGTCAATAAACATATCAAAAGGTATGTTCAACCTCCAGAATCAAAGAATAAAGAAAAGAATATTAAAAGAACAGGAGAAAGTAACCAATCATAGGCAAGGATTTTGAAAGGTTAATGAAGTTACAGGAACACAGACTAATATTTAGAGAGTAAATTTTGTTTCTTTGGCCGTTCAGCGTGGCATGTGGGATCCCAGTTCCCCAACCAGGGATCGAACCCATGCCCCCTGCATTGGAAGTGCAGAGTCTTAACCACTGGACCTCCAGGGAACATTTATAGATAGAAGTTTGACAATATGCATCATAAATAAAGGATGTATCTGAATAAAATAATTGGTCAAGAACACTAATATACATGAACAAGGATATTCATATTATAATAGCAAAATATTAGAAACAATCAAAATATTCACTAATAGCTTAATTATTAAATAAATTATAGAACAATCATATATTGGCATACTATTTAACCACTAAAAATGATGATATGAATCTACTTTTAATATGGAAATATTTATAAAATAAAGTTAGTAAAAAAAAAAAAAGGCCACAGAACAGCACAAATATTGTCCTTTTTACACATGTAACAAGGAGCACCATTATTCTGTTTTAGTAGTTGGCAGCAGTCCAGAAACAGGGCAGGACATGAGGAGAAAACCGAGAAAACATAGCAGAAGAGGAATACCAGGAGGCAGAGATGTCCAAGGGACTTCCATTTTCATTTTTATTAAAATAAAATATCAAAAATAGAATATCAAAAATATATTCATGTTAACTGAAGCATTATTTTAAATTTCCAAGGCATGGAAACAACCTAGGTGTCCACTGACAGATGAATGGGTAAAGAAAATGTAAATGTATCCATGGAATATTATTGAGCCATAAAAAAGGAAATCTTGCCATTTGCAACAACATGAATGGACCTTGAGGACATTACGCTAAGTGAAGTAAGTCAGATAGAGAAAGACAAATACTGCATGCTATCACTTTTATGCGGAATCTAAAATAAAACCCTAACCTTTCTTAGTCCCACTTTTATCTTTTACTTTTTAAAAAATGTATTTAATTTTTTTCTTATGTATTACACATAATTTTATTTAAATGTATACATTTGATGTATTTATTTCATCCATTGATTTATTTATAAATACATAGTGCCCTGCATATGTGTAATCTAAAATTTTACTTTTTAAATAAATCTGTGAAAGACCCTGCCAAAATAAGTGACAAAGGAAATTTCTACATGAATGTATTCCAAACTCACATATTTAATAAAATTGTTAACAATTAAAATATTTAGTAGAGTATTCACTTTTCATTTGCAAATATATACAGTTAATGGTAAATAACACAAAACTATTTTTTTTAAGACAAAACACAGTTCAGCAACATGCTGCATGTTCAGTTCTCAGGAAGATGTGAGAATTTAAAGGGCACTTGAACCCATGAAACTTCAAGTCTTATTATGGAAGCAAGAAAATCCAAAGAACAGATCTCAGCACTATGTATGATTGAGAGTCACGGTAAATGGAACTGATGGTAGGAACATGGAATCCACAAAAAGAAAAGATCTCGGTGAATTAGAACAGTCATCTCAGGATTCACCAAGGGGATAAGAGTTCATTCTTAGAAGACAGACAGAATGTTAGTAGGATGGAGAGAAGCAGAGAAAGACATTTCAAATGAGAGGAATAACAAAAGTGGAGTTGTGGGAAGGACAAAACTGCAAGTAACTCCAGAGGTAGTGAAAAGATAACCCTGCCTAGACCTGAGGACTAGAGTTGAGGAAATAATACTAACAGCTAGTGTTTGTGGAGGGCTTACTGGGTGCCAGGCACTGTGCTAGGTGCTTTACATGCATTAGTAGCTCACTGAAGTACGTAATCCACCAATAAGGTAGGTATAAATATGATCCTTTTTGGTAGGTAAGAAGCAGAAGCCTAGAGAGGTCAAGTAGAAGCCTAAAGTTCCCCATCTGGTCAATGACAGCACCAGATTCATTTCCAGTAGGTCTTATTCCTGAGTCCATACTCTGAACAACCACATCCCTCTATTAATGGAAAAGGGTAAAAACAGGCTACTGAGGGTTTTATCCTGGAGCAACAAGATGGCCAATGAACATGAAAGGACTCTTCAAGATGAAAGTCCTATTAAAAATAACCTAACTGCAGTAGGTAGAGAGGATTAGCAAAGGAGATTCATGATAAAAAAGTCTCTATTTTCATGATAAAAAAGTCTCTATTACATGTGTTAGAATGAATTTCTCCAATTTAAGGTAGATTAGTGGAATTCCACATATTCATCCATCTGTGTATTATCATTATGAGAACATCTAAAAGAGAAGATAACATGGTAGTTCATGAGCATTCTAAAAAATGCCATTATCATCATAGTCACAGATGATATGTGAATGCAGTATCTACAATCTAAAAGGGAAGAATAACTTCTACATTAATTTTAAACCACTTTCTTTAAATAATGTAATTACCAATAGCTTAACTAAGAATGAAACTGCAGTGTAATATCTAAGAGTTATAAACAGCCATAATATGACTACAATTTTGACAAATATTTAAAATATTTACTTTTTAATAGTTTGCATATTGTTTCACTTCCCTATTCCAATTTCAAAAAGAAGTACTTCTCTTTGGTTTTAATATAAGCCATATTGTAGCGATGAAAAGAATGGCATATTTGATTTATATAATGCACATACATAAAAATAGATGAAAAGAAGTATCTTTGATGCTAAGGATGAAATTATTTTCCCTGGGATCTCCTGTACTTCTAAATTGTACGCATACTGATGAAAAATTTTCCACAGTGTCCACCCACGTGTCGATATGTGTAGCTGTGCACAGATATATCTGAAATAATGTAAATGCTCTCCTTAGTAGGTTGCGTATATCTTTATTCAAATAGAAAAGGAATGTACATTTCTAAGTGTACATTTTTTATAATATGGAATACTACAACCTTACCATGAAGAATAGAACATTCCTTATCCATATGTTCATATATCTGTGCTAATGTACACATTTAATAAAATAATGACTGAATTACTCATTACTTTCCCAACAGTTACTTCCCTAATATGCATGTTTCAGATAAGAAATGGCACTATTGTTTGAAACTGCAGATTTGAAAAATGCAACCAGCACCAAACATTTACAAAGAGAAAAAACAAGTAAGCTACTTGAACAGTGACCTCTGCACCAAGAAGTGTGTTTCATCCACCTTCTTGCTACCAGTAGCAACAAATTCTCCCTTCTACAGCTGTAGTATATTCCATTCCTTAGAAGGCTATTAATATCCTCAAAATTAGATCTGGTACAACACCCAGAAAATAGGAAGAAATACCGATGAATGAACAAGATAACCAGGGCCTAAAACACATCAAACACCTTGAGGTTGGTTTAGAAACACATTTTAGTGACACTCAAGAACAAGACATTATCTTAAAATCTTCAAGACTTCCTTAATTGTGGCAAAATGTCAGCCTGACCTGAACAAGTTCAAGAAAGACTTGAATTTGAAGATGAATACAATTACTGATGGAGCCACGAATCTTTCTTTTTTTTCTTCCCTAAGAGAGGAGAAATGCAAAACCAATCAAGAGAAATGAGGACTGAATGTGTATGTGGGTAGAGATAAGCATATTAATTTCCAATTTCATTTTAAAAGCCTTCAGATCAAGTACAAAGTTAGAGGGACTACAGCAGAGTAATCTATGAATACATATGTAAAATAATGTTCCACATAATGGCCTTGATACCTATAGAAGCTCCAAATTAAACAAACAAAACAGGTCTTCAAGTATCAGTATTTAATTTCATATCAGCAAAATACCTTATCAGCATAACCCACTGATTTGAAAATAAAACAAAGTTTACTTCTTCCTCTTTTTTCCTGCAAAATACTCTAGCTAATATACCATATTTGTAAAAAAATCATATAAATTTTTGAATCCCAGCCTCTGTAAAATAGAAGTAAGTTTGAATATCTCCTTTTTCAGAGCCTACTGAATAAATAGCCAAAAATTGGCAATAGGCTCTGATTTATGCAAAATCAACAAAAAACGGTGGCTCCCCTAAACAGGTACTTTCTTCTTAGATTGGGGAAATGGTTTAGACAGCAGAGCAAAGAATGCAAAATAGATATGACTCAAAGAAAGGCTCTACCACCAATTTTAGCAACACAAGCAAAAAATAAGTAACAACAAATTTCTATATTTATGTAGAAACAGATGCTATTTATAAATACATTTTGGGAAACCAGAGCAGAAACACTATTCTCTTTATTCAAATAAGAAATCTACATTTTTATTTCTTTTCTTAACAGATTTGTTGCTAAGAAAAATAACATTTCAAATGTAGTTTGGCTCACACACATACATGCAAAACAACTGAAAATAAGAGGAATGTTTTTCCTCCAAAGGTCAGAGGGTGAAGTAGGATGAAAGCCACATTCTGCTTATTCACCAGAAGCAATTAGCCTTATCTGGAAGGATAGATAAAGACAGTCACCTCATATTATACTTTACCCAGGTTAGCTAAGGAAAAAAACACGTATAATTTTCCAGAATTTTATAACAAAGAATAAGGGCGAAAAGTACTCACTTGTATCTCTCAATAAAAACATAATAATTCCAAAAGTAATCTTAAATTTCACATTCAAATATGGTTGAGTTGTGGGAAATGTGTACCAATAAGCATCAAAGACAGATTGAAGATAAAATTAGTACAGTGTAATGTATGATGCATGCATATTAAAACATTTTCTAGGTATGTTTTTAAAATATACATATCAATATGTATATATAAATAGTATAATTTTTCATAAACAGACACACACACACACACACACAAATGAAATCTTAAACTGGTATTATATTGGCACCACCTAGGTTAGTGTAACTATCTTAAGGTCATCATTTAAATAACTAATGATGGCAGTCATGACTATGCTTGCTTCCACCTATCCTGAGATAAGCAGAATTCTGCATTGGCCCCCAGGATTCTTACCCCATGATGTGTATACCCTGCATAATCCCTTCCCCCTGAGTATGGGTAGGAGTGCGAATAGGGTGGGCTATCAGTCTCATGATTATGGTACATTATATGGAAAGATCCCTATCAGCTGACTCTGAGTTAATGAAAAGGGAGATAATATGCCGTGGGCCTGACTTAATCAGGTGGAGAAGCAGCAGCAGAAGGTCTCCTGCAGGCCAGGAAAGAGCAACAGCCATGCTATGAACTACCAATGAAAGGGACTATGTAGTGAGCACCTGAGGGTGATGTCTAGGAGCTGAGAGAGGTCTCCAGACAACAGCTGGCAAGAAAACAGGGACCTCAGTCATATAATCTCAAGTTCATTCTGAATTCTGCCAATAACCTGAATGACCTCAGAAGAGAACCCTGAGCCTCAGATGCAATGACCTCCCCAGCCAGCACCTTTATTCCACCCTGAGCAAAAGACCCAGCTAAGCTGAAAATGGTCTCCTGACCCACAGAAATGATGAGATAATAAATTGTGCTCTTTTAAGCCTCTATGTTTAATTTGTTACACAGCAATAGAAAGCTAACCCTAATCAAAATTCAAATTTTCTCTTTACCAAATCATCTGCAACAGATATCTAATAAGCCTGGATGTCTGGGGAAGTAGTAGAACCACTTACAGATATATGAAAATATTGAAAAAGATGATTTCAGCAACAAACATGTTGATCCAGAAGTGATTACAGAAAACCTAGTCCGCTGAGAGGTAGCAATAAGAACTGGAGGTTTGGGGAGAAAACTCATGAAAGAGGTCAGGTTCAGGAAATATCCTCAGAAACATAAGTGGGAGAATAAAAAGGACATTGACTCAGGCTTGGATATGCCTACAGTTAGAGAAAGAAGTGATATTAAAGAAGTAGGAGAAAAGGAAGGATAAATTAGTATTTTTTAAATTAATTTATTTATTTTTGGCTGCGTTGAGTCTTCATTGCTACGCGTGGGCTTCCTCTAGTTGCGGTGAGTGGGGGCTACTCTTCGTTGCAGTGCACGGGCTTCTCACTGTGGTGGTTTCTCTTGTTGCAGAGCACGGGCTCTAGACACGCGGGTTTCAGTAGCTGTGGCACATGGGCTCAGTAGTTGTGGCGCATGGGCTCAGTAGTTGTGGCATGCAGGGCCGTAGAGCACGCAGGCTTCAGTAGTTGCAGCCCATGGGCTCAGCAGTGGTGGCTTGCAGGCTCTAGAGCACAGGCTCAGTAGTTGTGGTGCATGGGCTTACTTGCTCCACGGCATGTGGGATCTTCCTGGACCAGGGATCGAACCCATGTCCCCTGCATTGGCAGGCGGATTCTTAACCACTGCACCACTAGGGAAGTCGATGAATTAGTATTAAGAAGAGTTCTGAGGGTGAGAGAATCAACCTTTTCAAGTACTTAGAGAGAAGCCAAGGACAAAAACGGGCATTAAATTAGAAGATGAGTATGTTACTGGTAATGTGGGAGAGAGCAGATTCAGTAGAATAATACTGGCAGAAACCAGACAGAAAATGAAAAAGTGGTTCATTATTTATTCTTTTTTAGAGAGGTAATAAATACTGGATAATAATCACCACAACAATTCTATAAATGAATATACACATATGTATGAAGAATGAAAAAATTTCAAGTATAATCCTATTATCTATTCCTGTTCTTGAATTCTTCATATTTGGAAAGATGTGGGATTATAGCTACCCTATGGGAAACTGTTTTCTAATTTAGAAGTCCTTCTCATAAAGTTGATTATGCTACCATCCTTTGCAGATCTATAGTCTTGGGAAAAAATTTGGAAATGGCCAGTTGGATTAAGAAATGCATGCAATTACTGGGTAGAAAAACAAAGATGTATCTTTCTGTTCATGTAAATTTTTGGACCTTGCTTATAAATGGAGGCTCTAGCCTACATTTTTATCCAGTGACTTTGTAGTTTACAAGGCAATGAATATGTCTGACAACCATAAGCCAACATGTTCTGGAATTTATA
This sequence comes from Mesoplodon bidens, assembly GCF_964165515.1. Taxonomy (NCBI): domain Eukaryota; kingdom Metazoa; phylum Chordata; class Mammalia; order Artiodactyla; family Ziphiidae; genus Mesoplodon; species Mesoplodon bidens. The sequence goes on from NC_138166.1 coordinate 54,564,125, forward strand.
CTGTATATTAAAAATGTTGAGAGAATGAACTAATTTTTTTATAATTTTTTTATCCTAAGTCAAAATAAGCCAATTGTTCATGGGACTTGTCCCTTTATAGACTATATTCTCTCTCACAGAATGAGATGGAATATATTTATCTCTCCAAGAGATGCGGAGAATGCTAAAAGTCACACTTGCCAGGGACTGAGCTAAAATGAAATACAAGATGATATCTCATGTCCCAAGCCTCCAATCAGGTGGCTCACAACTCCTGAACCTTTCCATGTCAGATGAAATATGTCACAACATCCAATGTCCACAGGGTGAAAAAAACTGCTAATGAGGTACAGTGTTCAGAATTAATCCATTATCTTGGTTTTCCAAGTTGTCCAACAGGCACTGAAGACTTCTCTTAATACTGGCACAATGTTTCCCACTGAAAGTCTTAGAGAGATGGAATACATGATTATACCACACACAAAAAACTAAAAATACCTCGTTTCATGAAAAATCCCAGAAGAGTGTGTATATGTCTGGTAACGATGAGGGGTAGGGTAATCATCCAAAAGCTTCTTTTAAAGAGAAAGATGGTGGGGAAATATTAAATCGTCATTGTTCACTGACCAATGACTGGGTTGAAAGGTTAACATATAGATGCAGTCATGAAATAAGTTCTTATCAATGGGCAAAAAAAGGATGAAAGAAATCAGGGCAGACCTAATGGAAATTAGACAGCAGGGTGAAAAGAAAAATCAATACATGGCCCCTCACCTTTCTCTCTCTTTTCTTTCTTTCACATGTGAATCTATGCTTTAGGTTTTCATTTTTTCCCCACATAATTAACAGAGTTAAAAAAAGTAATTTGGTAGAATGTGTGGGATGGAGTCAATGAATAATAAAAACTACACTCACATGAACCTCAATTTAAAACACTGTTAACATGGTAGCTACATATTTCCAATTTTTAAAATATCTCAAATTCACTGTAAAATTGCAGTATAAAAAGTGCTCTACTCCCTGATCCAATAACCCCACTACTTAGAATTTTTCTTGAAGAAATAATCCCCCAAAAGGCTCTAATACACAAATATGTTCATAATTGCATCATTTATAAGTTTAAGTCCACAAATAATATACATGTCCCATAAAATGTTAATCCCTTTGCAAATTATGGAACATCAGCAAATTAGATCATATGTAGCCAAAATGGATGTGCAACATATGGAAACATTTAGAACAAACGTTAAAGGAAATGGGCAGAATACAAATTCTAACTAAATATGATGACAATGACATAAAATACCTGCGTATATATGTATACATATATATATTTATGTGTGTGTACACACACACACACACACACACACACACACACCCTCACTCACTGGAAAAGGAAATAAAGAAAGAGGGAAAAGCTAGTTGTTTTCTTTGGATAGTAAGATTGTCTAAGGGGTCTTTTTTTCTTTTTATTTCTGTTATTGTTGTCATAAATTGTGGGCATCTTTTATAAAACAATCATTCAAAAAAGGGAGACTACTGAGGACACGGGGAGGTGGAAGGGTAAGCTGGGGCAAAGTGAAAGAGTAGCATGGACATATATACACTACCAAATGTAAAATAGCTAGTGGGAAGCAGCTGCATAGCACAGGGAGTTCAGCTCGGTGCTTTGTGACCACCTAGAAGGGTGGGACAGGGAGGGTGGGAGGGAGACGTAAGAGGGAGGGGATATGGAGAGATATGTATACATATAGCTGATTCACTTTGTTATACAGCAGAAACTAACACAACATTGTAAAGCAATTATACTCCAATAAAGATGTTTAAAAAAAAAAGGGTGACTAAATCAGGAGAATTTTTCATTTTATTGTAATTCACTTCTCATCACTTAGGTGGGAAGGAGGGATGACAAAGAACAATTATTAAAATCAAAAGAGACTAAGGATAGGCTCAGAGATTTTTACATCAAAGAAGAGGAAAAGATACAGTTTTGTTTGCTCCAATGAACTGTAAAATAGTAGCAAGAAAACTATCTCATAGCTTTAGTCCATGGTGGCTGTGTATATGGCTGGTTGTACTGTTAATGTATTGTTACTGTATCGCAAGGATAATAAACTGTAATAAATATAATGAGGAAATGAATTAATATATTGAAACTTGGATTGTGAAAAATATTTTGTATCTTTATTCCTTTTAGTGTCTGTGTCTAGCACTAATTAGAATGCTACACATAAGAAAGGTATTATTGACTTTTTCCATCAAAATACTTAAGGGAATGAAGACATTCACTCTAGAGGACTTCTGAACTTTGGGAGGGGCAATAAACCTTGCATTAATTATGACTCTTGATTCTTTTCATTCTTTAGTGAAGGTTTTTCTCAATTTTCAAAAATAAAAAAGGAAGATTATATGGAAAAATGAGCGGTGAAGGCCTATTGTATTCAAAATACTCATGCAGGAATTATCTCCAAATGTGTCAGAAGCATAAGACATAATGTGCTACTTATTTTTCATTTGCATTCATATTTAATTTTACCAGCTAGTCAGCAACTTAAAAGCCTTCTGTGACAATAAAGATTATGTGGTGATTATATTTAAGTATTATCTACTTAACATTCTTCTACAGGAAGATCAACAACATGTGGAGATGAAACAGATCCTTATTTTCCCAGACTTTGTGCTTTTATACTTAAAACAGAACAAGCAATTTAATTCTTAGCTCACAGAGCCCAGAGGATGGCATTCTACTTACTAATACAGCAGCAGGATTTTCTGACACATGTATATATTAACTCACTGGACATCTGCTGGTTAGGTCATATTCCCTTACTCTGCTAATAGTATTCCTCCCCTCCCTTTAGGAACTGGCTCCACCATTCAGTGAATGAACTACTAATCATGGGATAAGCTGCTGGCACTATCACTTAATCCAACAATTGGACATGTGACACATGCTAGGCAGATAAAGTTCTTTCCCTTGGACTTTTATATACACTTAAGTGAGGAAAGAAAAGTTTTCTTCCTACAATGTAGGAAGTTTTCTTCCTACATTGTTTGCTGGCTGGAATGCTACAAGTCTGGATCTTTCTATAACCATGTCTTTCTCAGCATGAAGAACTGTATTAAAAGAGAATGAGGCTGGGACTTCCCTGGTGGTACAGTGGTTAAGAATCCACCTGCAAATGCAGGGGACACAGGTTCGAGCCCTGGTCCGGGAAGATCCACATGCTGTGGAGCAACTAAGCCTGTGCGCCACAACTGCTGAGGCTGTGCTCTAGAGCCTGTGAGCCACAACTACTGAGCCCACGTGCCACAACTACTGAAGTCCACGTGCCTAGAGCCCATGCTCTGCAACAAGTGAAGCCCACAATGAGAAGCCCATGCACCACAATGAAGAGTAGCCCCCGCTCGCTGCAACTAGAGAAAGCCCACACACAGCAACGGAGACCCAACGCAACCAAAAATAAATAAATAAACTTATTTTTAAAAAAAAGAGAGAGAGAGAATGAGGCTGATACAGACAGAAGAAGAGCCAGGAAATAAAAAGGAAGAGACTTAATAAAACGGGGACTTTGGGCTTCCCTGGTGGCGCAGTGGTTGAGAGTCCGCCTGCCGATGCAGGGGACACGGGTTCGTGCCCCGGTCCGGGAAGATCCCACATGCCGCAGAGCGGCTGGGCCCGTGAGCCATGGCCACTGAGCCTGCGTGTCTGGAGCCTGTGCTCCACAACGGGAAAGGCCACAACAGTGAGAGGCCCGCGTACCGCAAAAAAAAAAAAAAAAAAAAAAAACGGGGACTTTGGTAGTCGTGCTTGACGCCAGCTTGGCCTCCATTGCTCTGAATATAATTCCTGTAAATAAAGAGAAATTCCCTGTTTTCTTTAAGTTAGTAAGGTTTCAGACATCTGTAGTCAGAGTCCTAAGCAAATGAAAAGTGAAATAAGGAGAGGTAAAGAGTTGATACATCTAATCTAGTCTAACGATGTGCTACAGTATAATAGGAATTATATTGCTCCATTAATAGTTTCATCCCTTTAAATGCTGTTAGAAAATCATATCTTGAACTCACTCAGTGATTTTCAATATTAAATTAGAATTTTTCTTTTCAGAAAAATATTTGGCCACAGGACAGAGTACATAAAGCAAGAATCCAAAATACGGCAAACCTTTGAAATCATTCACAGAAAGCAACAATAATTTTATGATAAACATCTTAAGTATGTTTAATTTATCAAGTCTTTGTTGAATTTATCAAGTCTACATATGCATATGAAGAAAATGACAATTTTCACACAACGGAATATACTATAAAATTGCTAGCCAATTTCATGTAGAAAAAAAATAGTATGTAACTTTTTCATTTATCTAAATCCTCTTTCCTATCACATAAGCAAAATATTTTTCTCTGGGATAAATCCAAATGAAATATTCTCATTGAACAAAAATCACCTTGTAAACTGACCATAGTGGGATTTCTTGACCAAGATTACACTGTTTTATTTCAAGGACCATTTAGCACATAATTGGTCACATTAGAGAATTTTACTTTGCAGGTTACTGAGAGCATTTGAATTTCCATGTCAAGAAACATCTGGGGAGGAGATTCAAGATGCAAGATGGTGGAAGAGTAAGACGTGGAGATCACCTTCCTCCCCACAAATACATCAGAAATACATCTACATGTGGAACAACTCCTACAGAACACCTACCGAATGCTGGCCGAAGACCTCAGACCTCCCAAAAGGCAAAAAACTCCCCACGTACCTGGGTAGGGCAAAAGAAAAAAGAAAAAACAGAGACAAAAGAATAGGGACAGGACCTGCACCAGTGGGAGGGAGCTGTGAAGGAGGAAAGGTTTCCACACATTAGAAGCCCCTTCGTGGGCGGAGACTGTGGGTGGTGGAGGGGGGAAGCTTCAGAGCCACGGAGGAGAGCACAGCAACAGGGGTGCGGAGGGCAAAGCAGAGAGATTCCCGCACAGAGGACTGGTGCCCATCGGCACTCACCAGCACCAGAGGCTTGTCTGCTCACCCACTGGGGCGGGCGGGGCTGGGAGCTGAGGCTCAGGCTTCGGAGGTCGGATCCCAGGGAGAGGACTGGGGTTGGCTGCATGAACACAGCCTGAAGGGGGCTAGTGCGCCACAACTAGCAGGGAGGGTGTCTGGTAAAAAGTCTGGAGCTGCCGAAGAGGTAAGAGACGTTTTCTTCCCTCTTTGTTTCCTGGTGCGCGAGGAGAGGGGATTAAGAGCGCCACTTAAAGGAGCTCCAGAGAGGGGCACGAGCCGCGGCTATCAGCGTGGACCCCAGAGAAGGGCATGAGATGCTAAGGCTGCTGCTGCCACCACCAAGAAGGCTGTGTGCAAGCACAGGTCACTATCCACACCTCCCCCCCACCTTCCGGGGAGCCTATGCAGCCTGCCACGGCCAGAGTCCCACGATCCAGGGACAACTTCCCCGAGAGAACACATGGCGCGCCTCAGGCTGTTGCAACGTCACGCCGGCCTCTGCCGCCGGAGGCTCGGCCCGCATTCCGTACCCCGCCCTCTCCCCGGCCTGAGTGAGCCAGAGCCCCGGAATCAGCTGCTCCTTTAACCTCGTCCTGTCTGAGCGAAGAACAGACACCTTCAGGTGACCTACACGCAGAGGCGGGGCCAAATCCAAAGCTGAATCCCAGGAGCTGTGCCAACAAAGAAAAGAAAGGGAAATTTCTTCCAGCAGCCTGAGAAGCTGCGGATTAAATCTCCACAGTCACCTTGATGTACCCTGCATCTGTGGAATACCTGAATAGACAACGAATCATCCCACATTGAGGAGGTGGACTTTAGGAGCAACGATATATATTTTTCCCCCTTTTTCTCTTTTTGTGAATGTGTATGTGTATGGTTCTGTGTGTGATTTTGTCTGTATAGCTTTGCTTTTACCATTTGTCCTAGGGCTCTGTCTGTCCGTTTTTATTTATTCATTTTTTTTTAGTATAGTTTTTAGTTCTTGTTATCATTGGTGGATTTGTTTTTTGGTTTGGTTGCTCTGTTCTTTCCTTTTTTTGTTGTTACTTAAAAATTTTTTTAATAACTATTTTTTATTTTAATAACTTTATTTTATTTTATCTTCTTCTTTCTTTTTTCTTTCTTTTCTTTCTCCCTTTTATTCTGAGCCGTGTGGATGGCAGGCTCTTGGTGCTCCAGCCAGGCATCAGGGCTCTGCCTCTGAGGTGGGAGAGCCAAGCTCAGGACACTTGTCCACAAGAGACCTCCCAGCTCCATGTAGTAACAAATGGCGAAAATCTCCCAGAGATCTCCATCTCAAGGCCAAGACCCAGCCCCACTCAACGACCATCAAGCTCCAGTGCTGGACACCCTATGCCAAACTAGCAAGACAGGAAAACAACCCCACCCATTAGCAGAGAGGCTGCCTAAAATCATAATAAGGCCACAGACACCCCAAAACACACCACGAGACGTGGACGTGCCCACCAGAAAGACAAGATCCAGCCTCATCCACCAGAACACAGGCACTAGTCCCCTCCACCAGGAAGCCTACACAACTAACTGAACCAACCTTAGCCACTGGGGGCAGACACCAAAACCAATGGGAACTACAAACCTGCAGCCTGTGAAAAGTACCCCAAACACAGTAAGTTAAGCAAAATGAGAAGACAGAGAAACACACAGCAGATGAAGGAGCAAGGTAAAAACACACCAGACCTAACAAATGAAGAGGAAATAGGCAGTATACCTGAAAAAGAATTCAGAATAATGATAGTAAAGATGTTCCAAACTCTTGGAAATAGAATGGAGAAAATACAAGAAACGTTTAACAAGGACCTAGAAGAACTAAAGAGCAAACAAACATGACGAACAACACAATAAATGAAATTAAAAATTCTCTAGAAGGGATCAATAACAGAATAACTGAGGCAGAATAACGGATAATTGACTTGAAAGATAAAATAGTGGAAATAACTACTGCAGAACATAATAAAGAAAAAAAAAGAGAAAAGAATTGAGGACAGTCTCAGAGACCTCTGGGACAACATTAAACGCACCAACATTCGAATTATAGGGTTCTAGAAGAAGAAGAGAAAAAGAAAGGGACTGAGAAAATATTTGAAGAGATTATAGTTGAAAACATCCGTAGTACGGGAAAGGAAATAGTTAATCAAGTCCAGGAAGCACAGAGAGTCCCATACACGATAAATCCAAGGAGAAACATGCCAAGACACATATCAATCAAACTATCAAAAATTAAATACAAAGAAAAAATATTAAAAGCAGCAAGGGAAAACAACAAATAACATTCAAGGGAATCCCCATAAGGTTAACAGCTGATCTTTCAGCAGAAACTCTGCAAGCCAGAAGGGAGTGGCAGGACATATTTAAAGTAATGAAGGGGAAAAACCTACAACCAAGATTACTCTACCCAGCAAGGATCTCATTCAGATTTGATGGAGAAATTAAAACCTTTACAGACAAGCAAAACCTAAGAGAATTCAGCACCATCAAACCAGCTTTAAAACAAATGCTAAAGGAACTTCTCTAGGCAAGAAACACAAGAGAAGGAGAAGACCTACAATAAAAAACCCAAAACAATAAAGAAAATGGTAAGAGGAACATACATATCGATAATTACCTTAAATGTAAATGGATTACATGTTCCAACCAAAAGACATAGACTGGCTGAATGGATCCAGAAACAAGACCTGTATATATGCTGTCTACAAGAGACCCACTTCAGATCTATGGACACAAACAGACTGAAAGTGAGGGGATGGAAAAAGATATTCCATCCCAATGGAAATCAAAAGAAAGCTGCAGTAGCAGTTCTCATATCAGACAAAATAGACTTTAAAATAAAGACTATTACAACAGACAAAGAAGGACACTTCATAATGATCAAGGGATGAATCCAAGAAGAAGACATAAAAATTGTAAATATTTATGCACCCAACATAGGAGCACCTCAATACATAAGGCAAATACTAACGGCCATAAAAGGGGAAATTGACAGTAACACAATCATAGTAGGGGACTTTAACACCCCACTTTCGTCAATGGACAGATCATCCAAAATGAAAATAAATAAGGAAACACAAGCTTTAAATGATACATTAAACAAGATGGACTTAACTGATATTTATAGGACATTCCATCCAAAAACAACAGAATACACTTTCTTCTCAAGTGCTCATAGAACATTCTCCAGGATAGATCATATCTTGGGTCACAAATAAAGCCTCAGTAAATTTAAGAAAATTTAAATCATATCAAGTATCTTTTCCGACCACAACCCTATGAGACTAGATATCAATTACAGGAAAAAATCTGTAAAAAATACAAACACATGGAGGCTAAACAATACACTACTTAATAACGAAGTGATCACTGAAGAAATCAAAGAGGAAATCAAAAAATACCTAGAAACAAATGACAATGAAAACACAATGACACAAACCCTATGGGATGCAGCAAAAGAAGTTCTAAGAGGGAAGTTTATAGCAATACAATCCTACCTTAAGAAACAAGAAACATCTCAAATAAAAAACCTAACCTTATACCTAAAGAAATTAGAGAAAGAAGAAAAAAACCCCAAAGTTAGCAGAAGGAAAGAAATCATAAAGATCAGATCAGAAATAAATGGAAAAAAATGAAGGAAACTATACCAAAGACCAATAAAACTAAAAGCTGGTTCATTGAGAAGATAAACGTAATTGATAAACCATTAGCCAGACTCATCAAAAGAAAAAGGGAGGATACGCAAATCAATAGAATTAGAAATGAAAAAGGGGAAGTAACAACTGACACTGCAGAAATACAAAGGATCATGAGAGATTACTACAAGCAACTCTATGCCAATAAAATGGACAACCTGGAGGAAATGGACAAATTCTTAGAAATGCACAATCTTCTGAGACTGAACCAGGAAGAAATAGAAAATATGAACAGACCAGTCACAAGCACTGAAATTGAGACTGTGATTAAAAACCTTCCAAGACTGAACCAGGAAGACATAGAAAATATGAACAGACCAATCACAAGCACTGAAATTGAAACTGTGATTAAAAATCTTCCAACAAACAAAAGCCCAGTACCAGATGGCTTCACAGCCGAATTCTGTCAAACATTTAGAGAAGAGCTAACACCTATCCTTCCCAAACTCTTCCAAAATATAGCAGTGGAGGAACACTCCCAAACTCATTCTACGAGGCCACCATCACCCTGATACCAAAACCAGATAAAGATGTCACAAAGAAAGAAAACTACAGGCCAGTATCACTGATGAAAATAGATGCAAAAATCCTCAAGAAAATACTAGCAAACAGAGTCCAACAGCACATTAAAAATATCATACACCATGATCAAGTGGGGTTTATCCCAGGAATGCAAAGATTCTTCAATATGCGCAAATCAATCAATGTGATATACCATATTAACAAATTGACCGTATTAACCACTATTATTCAACATAGTCTTGGAAGTTTTAGCCACAGCAATCAGAGAAGAAAAAGAAAGAAAAGAAATCCAAATCGGAAAAGAAGTAAAGCTGTCACTGTTTGCAGATGACATGATACTATACATAGAGAACCCTAAAGGTGCTACCAGAAAACTACTAGAGCTAATCAATGAATCTGGTAAAGTAGCAGGATGCAAAATTAATGCACAGAAATCTCTTGAATTCCTATACACTAATGATGAAAAATCTGAAAGTGAAATTAAGAAAACACTCCCATTTACTATTGCAACAAAAAGAATAAAATATCTAGGAATAAACCTACCTAAGGAGACAAAAGACCTGTATGCAGAAAATTATAAGACACTGATGAAAGAAATTAAAGATGATACAAATAGATAGAGAGATATACCACGTTCTTGCATTGGAAGAATCAACATTGTGAAAATGACTCTACTACCCAAAGCAATCTATAGATTCAATGCAATCCCTATCAAACTACCACTGGCATTTTTCACCAAACTACAACAAAAAATTTCACAATTTGTATGGAAACACAAAAGACCCCGAATAGCCAAAGCAATCTTGGGAAAGAAAAACGGAGCTGGAGGAACCAGACTCCCTGACTTCAGGCTATACTACAAAGCTACAGTAATCAACATACTATGGTACTGGCACAAAAACAGAAATATAGATCAATGGAACAGGATAGAAAGCCCAGAGATAAACCCACATACATATGGTCACCTTATCTTTGATAAAGGAAGCAAGAATATACAGTGGAGAAAAGACGGCCTCGTCAATAAGTGGTAATGGGAAAACTGGACAGCTTCATGTAAAAGAACGAAATTAGAACACTCCCTAACACCATACACAAAAATAAAGTCAAAATGGATTAAAGACCTAAATGTAAGGCCAGACACTATTAAACTCTTAGAGGAAAACATAGGCAGAACACTCCATGACATAAATCACAGCAAGCTCCTTTTTGACCCACCTCCTAGAGAAATGGAAATAAAAACAAAAATAAACAAATGGGACCTAATGAAAGTTAAAACAGCAAAGGAAACCATAAACAAGACAAAAAGACAATCCTCAGAATGGGAGAAAACATTTGCAAATGAAGCAACTGACAAAGGATTAATCTCCAAAATTTACAAGCAGCTCATGCAGCTCAATATCAAAAAAACAAACAACCCAATCCAAAAATGGCCAGAAGACCTAAATAGACATTTCTCCAAAGAAGATATACAGACTGCCAGCAAACACATGAAAGAATGCTCAACATCACTAATCATTAGAGAAATGCAAATCAAAACTACAATGAGATATCATCTCACACTCTTCAGAATGGCCATCATCAAAAAATCTACAAACAATAAATGCTGGAGAGGGTGTGGACAAAAGGGAACACTCTTGCACTGCTGGTGGGAATGTAAATTGATACAGCCACTATGGATGACAGTATGGAGGTTCCTTAAAAAACTAAAAATAGAGCTACCATACGACCCAGCAATCCCACTGTTGGGCATATACCCTGAGAAAACCATAATTCAAAAAGAGTCATGTACCAAAATGTTCATTGCATCTCTATTTACAATAGCCAGGACATGGAAGCAACCTAAGTGTCCATCATCGGATGAATGGATAAAGACGATGTGGCACATATATACAATGGAATATTACTCAGCCATAAAAAGAAACGAAATTGAGTTATTTTTAGTGAGGTGGATGGACCTAGAGTCTGTCATACAGAGTGAAGTAAGTCAGAAAGAGAAAAACAAATACCGTATGTTAACACATATATATGGAATCTAAAAAAAAAAAAATGGTTATGACAAACCTAGGGGCAAGACTGGAATGAAGATGCAGACCTACTAGAGAATGGACTTGAGGATATGGGGAGGGGGGAGGATATGGGGAGGGGGAAAGATAAGCTGGGACAAAGTGAGAGAGTGGCATGGACATATATACACTACCAAACGTAAAATAGATAGCTAGTGGGAAGCAGCCGCATGGAGGTCAGCTCAGTGCTTTGTGACCACCTAGAGGGGTGGGATAGGGAGCGTTGGAGGGAGGGAGACGTCAGAGGGAAGAGATATGGGGATATATATATATATATGTATAGCTGATTCACTTTGTTATAAAGCAGAAACTAACACACCACTGTAAAGCAATTATACTCCAATAAAGATGTTAAAAAAATAAATTTAAAAAAAAAAGAAAAGAAAAAAAAAAAGAGAAACATCTGGTATCATTCACTTTGTCCAGGCTACTGAACCCCAAGAATGCAGAGGTCACATTAAAAATATGTAATATGAGGAAGATGAAATTCCAAATGAATCAAAACTTCCTTTAGATCAATGTTCTTAGTCTTTCATGACACAAAGACCTCAGTGAGAATCTGATGAAAGCTGTGGCCCTGCTGTCCTGAATTTCACACGTTATATGTGATTTCAGGAGTTCCAGAAAGTCAGTGTCCATCTGAACAGCAGGTTATGAAACTGTGCTTTAGATCCATTAAAAAGTCTGCTTAAGAAAAAAATGCTATAATCAGTTGTCTGAAAAGAGCCAATATATTTTTACATGTTTTATTTCTGAGCCAGATCACTAATAGGAAACACAAGGCAATAACACAAAAACTTAACCTATTTAGCATTTTTAAGGCCAAAATGGACCATTCAAAGCACGCAGAACACAGGAACAGGATATGTGTCATATTGTCTTAAGTGACCCTCAGCAAACCTCTGGCACACATCAGGGGGATCATTCCCAGCAATAAGGTTTGCTTCAGGCAAATTTTCAAATCTGTAAAAAGAATCTCCACCCCTCAGTTTACTTGCAAAATAGCAAGATTTAAGATCTCGGGAAGGTTCGGGTAAATGGTTGCTTTTGCACTGGGGAACTGGGCACCAGGGCAGGAGAGAGACTTTCCCCATATAGCTTGTGTGCTAGGTATCTTCTACTTGCTCCTTGAGATCCCACTTGCCACCGTGCTTGTGCCCCAGGAGGCTGACCTGCAGAGGTAGCATCAGGGGTTTCCTGCCCTCTGGATTCGGCTGGGTTGGACAACGGAAAGCAGGGCAGAAGGTCAGTGGGAGGAAGTAGAGTAGGGACAGAGTATTTTTTCCGGGATCTCCCACTCAAGTTTCCCTGAAGTTGGCCATCTCTCCACAGAAGGTTACAGCTCCTCAAGGGCTGACCACTCTACCATAGGACTTGCCCCCTTAGTTCTGATAGCCCTCCCTCCCCTCATCCCCAACTGGTTTGGTACTAACAGCCAGGTTACTGCATCATCCCTTGAAGTTCCCTTACCCCTCTGCTTTTGTAAAAGTTTTCATTACAAGTAAACCCTCCCAGAATAACCTATTTTGAATGCCATCTGTTCCTTGCTGGGCCCCTGACTGAATCACTCTTTTTTATATTTTGAATTATATACTATGTGAAGACAAAATAAATAAATTTTAAAAAATTTAATATATGCTATCTTGGAGTAAAAAATCTGCAGGACTTGGTGAGTACCTGGGCCTATTGCACTGGGAGGCAGACGAAGGGGTTAAAGATTTAATGAGAACTCATCTGGTAAAATTTCAGCAGTACTGCCAAGGTAGTTTGGAATAGCGAAGGATGGAGTGAGGCCAAGGTCGATACAAATTGGAGGAAACAAACCAGACAAGAAGACAAGAGTGTTGCTTCTGCTCTCCCAGTGACAGCTGGGAAGTACAATCACAAATCCACCCACTTGGCAGAGAAGAACCCTCCTTTCTGGGTGAAGATGCATTGTGAGGGATAGTGCCCCCTGAAGAGTGTCTTTACGTGCTCTGCACACCGTGGGCTGAGCATTTAAAGACTTAGAGGCTTTTGCCAGCAAGTCCCAACTTTCGATTAAAGGGCATTATGGGTCTGGCCTGAATGAGGCCCTAGGAGAAAAGATACTAACAAGCTTGTCATTCTCATTGTCAATTTCTTTCCCATTGGTAGTTGGAGAGCCCACCATGGGTAGCACTTAATGCTTGCTCATTAATACCACACCAGCCGTCATGAGAATGCAGTCAAGTCACAGGTATCACAGCAGAGCCTTTTCTGATTAATCATTAGTATTCCCCAGAAAAAACCTACTATCCACATCAGAGATGGCTTTCACAATTCTTTGTCAGCTTCAGGAACTTAACATTTATTCCACTGTCATCAGTATTATGGAAGATGACAACACTAGTTTTTCATGGTTTAAGGTTTCCTCTTTTTAAGAACAAAATACATTTATTTATTTATTTATTTATTTAAAGGAAGGAAATTTTTTCTTTTTAAATTTTTATTTATTTTATTTTTGGCTGCGTTGGGTTTTCCTTGCTGCGCACAGGCTTTTCTCTAGCTGTGCTGAGTGGGGGCTACTCTTCGTTGTGGTACGCAGGCTTCTCATTACAGTGGCTTCTCTTGTTGCAGAGCATGGGCTCTAGGCACGCAGGCTTCACTAGTTGTGGCACGTGGGCTCAGTAGTTGTGGCTCACGGGCTACAGAGTGCAGGCTCAGTAGTTGTGGTGCACAGGCTTAGTTGTTCCATGGCATGTGGGATCTTCCCGGACCAAGGCTCCAACCCGTGTCTCCTGCATTATTAGCAGGCGGATTCTTAACCACTGTGCCACCAGGGAAGCCCCAAGAACAAAATATAATTAAAAGTAAGTTTCCCCCCATAAAAATTTCAAAATCAGCATGCTGAACTTTAAAAAGGGTTAATATATCTTGCCGTTAGCCCAATGCTAAATTGCTTAAGTTTTCTCCCACCATACAAAAATGGATTGCTAGTTAATGGAATGAAGTTAATGATTTTTTCTAGTTTAATTGTTTACACATTTTTAATAGATTTCAGAAAAGAAAATCAATATGTATGATATATCATGGTATATAGCATACCTTGATATATACCATGATATATATTTTGATATTATAAATAAGCTCAATCTTTTTATATCAAAAAGTTTTAGAACTCGTAAGCCATCTATCAAAGGGAATGTGCAATGATACCACCTTTGTCTAAAGCTTTATGCAATCATTATTATATATATCCAAGCATTTGTTGCAAAGTAATTATGCAGTTTTCTTTCTAAGATTACTATGTAAGAATCAGAGCTATTTATTGCTAAGGAGCCATTATTCACTTCTAAGAAACCATTCAAATAACATTTGACCTCCAGGGGTTTTCATGTTCCAAGTTTGTGTGCCTGAAACAGGAAAACAGGAAGTGAACGTACCATTGGGAGTCTCAGCGAGTTCAATTGGAAAATCTTTCTTTGGAAAGAGTGATTTCTTTCTTTACAATGTGTCTTATTGTCAATGCATGTTGCAAATAAGGAAAAAAGCAATGCTTTGTATTTCTACCCAAATCCTAATCATATTGGTATTCTGTTAGATTTGGCTTATTTATTTTTCCATGTTTTTCTGCTCTAGTTAACGTGAAAATGCAAATTTAGTAGAACAGTCTAGCGATGGGCAAAAAAAAAGAACAATCTATAGATTACCTAACATAATTTATTTACAAAATAAAAGGTCCCTTACAGAGGACTCAAATAATGGCACTGCTCTGTAATGGTTCTCAACAATATTTTAAGGAAGAAAAGCCACACAATAGACTGTGGGATCTAGAACAAACTGAAACAACAGGTAATATGGTGGTTTCTGGATGCTACATCTGGATCTTTTATTTTCAGAGGACAAAAGCAGGCAAAACCACTTCTTTCTTGGCCACCTGACAACAATATTGTTTGGATAACCTACGTATGAGATAGCACACAAACAAGATACACTGTGCTATTTCTTAAGTCCTTTTCATTGGCATGGGTAGTAAATGCTGACCCTGGACAACAACTCTTTATAAAGTAAAGGGTCTAGTTTAGAGATCTGAAACAAGAGAAGATCTACGAGCAAAATGAACCGTTAACTTAATAGGACCATCTCAGAATCTTTAGGGAGTTGGGAGAAACTGGTAGTTCACAAGGATTCTCCTTGATCTCCAGGATACATATGGAGGGGAAAATGTGAGGAAAAAAACGCAGAGCAATAATTTGTACTTTTTGTAAAAAGGTATGAGAAAAAAGCTTTATGTAAACATTATTATATATCTAATCGTTTGCTGCAAAGTAATTATGCAATATTCTTCTTCATATATATATATATATATATATATATATATATATGCTTGCATTTGTAAAAAGAACTAATGAAAGGATAAGTGAGAAATTAATAAAAAATGGTAACCTATAAGAAGGGAAGAGGTGGAGACTGGATGGAAGAAACAGAGATGTAGATGAAATTGCTCTGAGTATACACTTTATATATTTTACCAGTTTTTAACATGTATATGTCTTAGATATTTCAAAATTAAATCAAAAGAGAAAATGTAGGCTCTATCCGAAAACAAACTGAAACAGATAACCTATGTATATGCCAAATTGGTAATATAACTGAACAGAGAAAATAAGTATTTAAAGTAAATTTAAAGTATAGTACTTTGACTGTACTTCCTTACTGGGAAATCTAAAACTCAAAGAAGATACAAAGTAATCTTTAAACATAATTCAGCAGTTTATAATTAGCAAGAAGTAATTAGGTTGCTTTTTTTAAGGAACTATGAATTTTAGTATAAGAAAAAAGATGTATGATATAGAATTTAATACACTGTAAAGTACCTATTGATAATTCTAATTTTAAAATAACTCACAATTTTTAAATCTGTCCCATAAAAGAGCCTAGAAGCAATACCCCAATAGCAATAAACACATACAGGATCCATATTTCAGTCTCCAGAGCCATTTCCCATTGCTCTAGGAGGGGTGAACTTCCTATTCTGTCTTGTTTGTGTTAATATCATACATGAAAGCCATAATCTTTGTTAGGAAGGCCCCTACCCACATGACAACAGATAAGAAGACAGAAATAAAATCAGAAAACGTCACATCCCCTGGCAAAAACCAAGAAGCTTTAGGAAAGTGACTTTCAAACTTTAATTTGCATAAGGATCACTTTGAGGCTGTTTAAAATACAGATGGCTGGGTCCCACAACCCAGCAAGCCTGACTTAGTAAGTCTGGAATGGGACTCCTCATTTTTAACAATCATCCCAGCTAATACTGATGACAGTGATCAGAGAACTGACTTTGAAAAACACAGTTTTAGGGAAAAGCATAACAGACATTTTCTAGTTTTATCTTTCCTTCTATATTTATTATATATGAGGAAAAAGGAAGAATTGAAAGTGGTTGCCTCATGGGAAAGTGGACAACTATTAAATTCATTTTAAAGTGCATATATGTTGGGCAATTCGCCGGTGGTCCAGTGGTTAGGACTCGGGGTTTTCACTTCAGAGGCCTGGGTTTGATCCCTGGTCGGGGAACTAAGATCATGCAAGCCATGTGGTGCCATGAAAAAAAAAATGTGTGTGTGTGTGTGTGTGTGTGTATGTTTACATATATATAAACTTGATTAAAAATAAAAACTCCAAGGGAAAAAACAATAAATGCCTCTGCTCCACCCTACAACTTTTACCCCACAAGGTGCAAAATGAATCATAGAGATTTTTAGATTAGTAATAAAAGAACAATACATGAGAATATTAAACTTCATCATTTGCCGGGACATGTGCTCAAGGAAAAATCCAAGCCGCCAACTTCAGAAGTCAAGCTCTTAATATTTCCTGGGCTTTGCTTGGCTTTGGTAAGAAGATTTAATGCACTAAGATGAAATGTGATGGTTGGAGGTGTGGTTCCATTTCCTCCTTAAGTTGCATCATTGCAGCTTTTTTTATTTGATCCAACATATTCCTTTTACCATTTAGCTTCTCTGAACCTCTTTCCTGAAACCAAATGCTTGCAGCTATGCACGCCTGTGATGATTGATTCCAAATGTACAGAGAAGGGCGTCAGGGATGGCAGAGACAGCCGAGTTATATGGACAGAGCAAGAATCCACAGTTGCTTTATTTTGCTATGATATGGGGAAATTATTTAGGTATTTTACTACTATCTTTCTAGTTCTTTAAAAGGAGAACAAGATGTTTCTACTTCATAGCTAATCACCATTTATTAAGGGCTTCCCAATGCCGTAGTCTGCCCAAACTGCTATAAAAAAATACCATAGCTTGAGTGGCTTAAACAATTTACTTCTCACAGTTTTGGAGGCTGGGAAGTCCAAGGTCAAGGTGCCCACAGATTCAGTGTCTGGTGAGCACAACTCTTCCTAGCTTGCAGATGGTGGCCTTCTTGATTATCCTCTCATAGCTGAGAGAGAGAAAGCTTTGGTCTCTTCCTCTTCTTATGAGGGCACTAATCCCATCCAGGGGCTCCATCCTCATGACCTCGTCTAAACCAAATTACCTCCCAAAGGCCACACGTCCTAATGCCATCACACTGGAAGATAAGCATTCAACAAATGAATTTTGGGAGGACACATTCAGTCCATAATACCAATCTGCAGATAACATTTATTAGGGTTCAAATCAGCTCAACCAACTTTAACTCCCTAACTCCTTCTGAGATGGCTTTTAAAGTTTTTTGGGGGCTTGCCTGGTGGCGCAGTGGTTGAGAGTCCACCTGCCAATGCAGGGGACATGGGTTCGTGCCCCGGTCTGGGAAGATCCCATATGCCGCGGAGCAGCTGGGCCCATGAGCCATGGCTGCTGAGCCTGCGCATCCAGAGCCTGTGCTCCGCAACGAGAGAGGCCACAACAGTGAGAGGCCCGCGTACCGCCAAAAAAAAAAAAAAAAAAGTTATTTTGCTCTCCAGAAGAATGGTATATTCAGTACCCACAATCCATTTCTTTTTCTTTTTAATTACATCCTTGGTACTTTATTTAGAATGAGAAGTAAAAATTTTCACACTGTATGTTGAACTATTAGATAATGGTTCTACCCCATACCAATGATCATCACTACATAGACCAGAGCATATATAGTCATGGCTCTATATGGGGATCACCTGGGCAGCTCTACAAGCCAGCAGATTCCCAGGTCCTCCCCAACAGTTCTACTGAATCAGAATCTCTGTGGGTGGGACATGGCTTGGGAATCATTTTTCCAAAAGTCCCACAAGTGATTCTGCTGCAGCCAG
Source organism: Mesoplodon bidens (assembly GCF_964165515.1). Taxonomy (NCBI): domain Eukaryota; kingdom Metazoa; phylum Chordata; class Mammalia; order Artiodactyla; family Ziphiidae; genus Mesoplodon; species Mesoplodon bidens. The sequence continues at coordinate 54,582,647 of NC_138166.1, forward strand.
TCTGAGAATCAGCATTTGGAGGTCACTGGAATATCACATTTCTCAATAGAATGATGACTTGGGAAATGTTGGCTGAGAAATTTCCAAAATTAACATGACAGACACCAAACCACAGCTCTAGGAAGTTCAGAGACTATAAAGCAGGATAAATACCAATATATCTATATTTGGGCATTTCATATTCAAACTGCAGCAAATCAAAGACAAAGAGAAAATCTTGAAAGAAGCTATCGGGAAAAAAATCCACCTTATCTATAGAGAAACAAGGATGATAATTATAGTAGAATTTTCTACAGAAACCATGCGAGCAAAAAGAGAGTGAAATGAAATAACTAAAGCTGAAAGAAAAGAAAACAAGCAAACTATAATTCTATATCTAGCTAAATTATTCTTAAAAGTAGAGAAGAAATATAAAGACTTTCTCAGACAAACAAATATTGAAGGAATTCCTCACCAGCAGACCTGTCCTGCAAGCAATGTTAAAAGAGATTTTTCAGAGAGAAGGAAAATGATATAGGCCAGAAACTCAGCTCTATGAAAAGAAAGAGTGTCAGAGAAGGAATAAGTGAAGGTAAAATAAAATCTTCAATTTTTCTTATTCTTAATTTATCTAACAGTAATAATGATAACAATATATACCATATGGATACATGAAATGAATGACAGCAACATTATAAGGGACAGGAAGGAGGAATTAGAAATACTCTAAGATATCTGTACTACTGGTGAAGTGGTATAGTTTTATTTGAAAGTGAACTTAGACTGGTTGTAAAGATATATTGTAAGCTCTAGGGAAATACTAAAAACATTTTTTGAATAAATATAACTGATATGCTAAAAGAGGAGAGAAAATGGAATTATATAAAATGTTCAATTAAAACCAGAGATGACAAAAAAGGGGAGGGGGAAAGGAGAAAAAGGAACAAAGAATAAATACAACAAATAGAACATTCTAAACATGATAGATATCAATGCAATTATGTCAGTAATCACTTTTAATGTGAATGGTCTAAATATATTGATTAAAAGACAGAAATCATCTGAGTTAACAAAACAAAGTTGTTGTATACAAGAAACCCAATTTAAATATAAAGACACAGATATTTATTTATTTATTTTTGGCTGTGTTGGGTCTTTGTTGCTGTGCGCGGGCTTTCTCTAGATGTGGCGAGCGGGGGCTACTCTTCGTTGCAGTGCACTCGCTTCTCATTGCGGTAGCTTCTCTTGTTGTGGAGCACAGGCTCTAGGCGTGTGGGCTTCAGGAGTTGTGGTAAACGGGCTTAGCAGCTGGATCATATGGTAATTGGAACTTCATGAAGAATGACGTTTAATTTATGTTATATTTTCATGAAGTTTATATATTGACCCCTGAACAATGCAGGTTTGAACTGGCCAGGTCCACTTATACAAGAATATTTTTTGATAGTAAATACTAGAGTACTACACCGTCTGCACTTGGTTGAATCCATGGGTATGGAGAAATTAAGGATACAGAAGGCCAACTATAAATTATACTCAGATTAACATCTGTGTTGTTCAAAGTCAACTGCACTTCTTTAAATGAATGTATGACCATGTTATTACTAAAGAATCTCAAATAATTAGGAAATAATTATAAACTAATAATGTAAACAAATTATAATGCAGTCTAGCTGAAGTCATATTTGATACAGAAGGAAGGTTATTTGCAGGGTTCACCTTCCATTCAAAGACAAATATTACCTAACTGATAATGTTCCCTACCAGGTTGACTTAAGAAAACAAAAATGCTGAGTCTTTCATTTCAATATTCAATATCAGTTGTCTTATTTAATTAGTTTAAATCAATAATAATTTAATTTAAACACTCCATTTTTAAAAATCTTTTCTTAAAATTCTTTAATTTTATTTTTTTATACAGCAGGTTCTTATTAGTTATCCATTTTATACACATTAGTGTATATATGTTAATCCCAAACTCCCAATTCATCACACCACCACCCCGGCCCCTACCGCTTTCCCTCCTTGGTGACGATACGTTTGTTCTCTACATCTGTGTCTCAATTTCTGCCCTGCAAACTGGTTCATCTGTACCATTTTTGTAGGTTCCACATTTATGCGTTAATATACGATATTTGTTTTTCTCTTTCTGACTGACTTCACTCTGTTTGACAGTCTCTAGATTCATCCAAATCCCTACAAATGACCCAATTTCGTTCCTTTTTATGGCTGAGTAATATTCCATTGGACATATGTACCACATCTTCTTTATCCATTCGTCTCTTGATGGGCATTTAGGTTGCTTCTGTGACCTGGCTATTCTGAACAGTACTGCAATGAACATTGGGGTGCATGTGTCTTTTTGAACTATGGTTTTCCTTGGGTATATGCCCAGTAGTGGGATTGTTGGATCATATGGTAATTCTATTTTTAGTTTTTTAAGGAACCTCCATACTATTCTTCCTAGTGGCTGTATCAATTTACATTCCCACTAACAGTGCAAGAGGGTTCCCTTTTCTCCATACCCTCTCCAGCATTTGTTGTTTGTATATTTTCTGATGATGCCCATTCTAAGTGGTATGAGATGATACCTCATTGTACTTTTGATTTGCATTTCTCTAATAATTAGTGATGCTGAGCAGCTTTTCATGTGCTTCTTGGCCATCTGTATGTCTTCTTTGGAGAAATGTCTATTTAGGTCTTCTGTGCATTTTTGGATTGGGTTGTTTGTTTTTTTAATATTGAACCACATGAGCTGTTTATATATTTTGGAGATTAATCCTTTGTCCATTGATTCGTTTGCAAATATTTTCTCCCATTCTGAGGGTTGTCTTTTTGTCTTGTTTGTACTTTTCTTTGCTGTGCAAAAGCTTTTAATTTTCATTAGGTGAGATTTCTTTATTTTTGTCTTCATTTCCATTACTCTAGTAGGTGGGTCAAAAACATCTTGCTGTGATGTACGTCAAAGAGTGTTCTTCCTATGTTTTCCTCTAAGAGTTTTATAGTGTCTGGTCCTGCATTTAGGTCTTTAAATCCATTTGAGTTTATTTTTGTGTATGGTGTTAGGGAGTGTTCTAATTTCATTCTTTTATATGTGCTGTCCAGTTTTCCCAGCACCACTTATTGAAGAGACTGTATTGGGGCTTCCCTGGTGGCGCAGTGGTTGAGAGTCCACCTGCCGATGCAGGGGACACGGGTTCATGCCCAGGTCCGGGAGGATCCCACATGCCGCGGAGCGGCTGGGCCCGTGAGCCATGGCCGCTGACCCTGCGTGTCCGGAGCATGTGCTCCGCAATGGGAGAGGCCACAACAGTGAGAGGCCCGTGAACGGCAAAAGAAAAAAAAAGAGAGAGACTGTCTTTTCTCCATTGTATATTCTTGCCTCCTTTGTCACAGATTAGTTAGCCGTAGGTGCGTGGGTTTATCTCTGGGCTTTCTATCATGTTGCATTGAGCTATGTTTCTGTTTTTGTGCCAGTACCATATTGTCTTGATTGCTGAAGTCTGTAGTATAGTCTGAAGTCAGGGAGTCTGATTCCTCCAGCTCCATTTTTTTTTCCTAAGGCTGCTTTGGCTATTCGAGGTCTTTTGTGTCTCCATACAAATTTTAAGATTTTTTGTTCTAGTTCTGTAAAATATACCATTGGTAATTTGATAGGGATTGTATTGAATCTGTAGATTGCTTTGGGTAGTATAGTCATTTCCACAATACTGATTCTTGCAATCCAAGAACATGGTATATCTCTCCATTTGTTGGTATCATCTTTAATTTCTTTCATCAGTGTCTTATAGTTTTCTGCCTACAGGTCTTTTGTCTCCCTAGGTAGGTTTATTCCTAGGTATTTTATTCCTTTTGTTGCAATGGTAAATGGGAGTGTTTCCTTAATTTCTCTTTCAGATTTTTCATCATTAGTGTATAGGAATGTAAGAGATTTCTGTGCATTAATTTTGATTCCTTCAACTTTACCAAATTCATTGATTAGCTCTACTAGTTTTCTGGTAGCATCTTTAGGATCCTCTATGTATAGTATCATGTCATCTGCAAACAGGGACGGTTTTACTTCTTCTTTTCCAATTTGTATTCCTTTTATATCTTTTTCTTCTCTGATTGCCATGGCTAGGACTCCCAAAACTATGTTGAATAATAGTGGTGAGAGTGGACATCCTTTTCTTGTTCCAGATCTTAGAGGAAATGCTTTCAGTTTTTCACCATTGAGAATGATGTTTGCTATGGGTTTGTCATATATGGCCTTTATTATGTTGAGGTAGGTTCCCTCTATGCCCACTTCCTGGAGAGTTTTTATTATAAATGGGTGTTGAATTTTGTCAAAAGCTTTTTCTGCATCTATTAAGATGACCATATGGTTTTTATTCTTCAGTTTGTTAATATGGTGTATCACATTGTTTGATTTGCGTATATTGAAGAATCCTTGCATCCCTGTGATAAATCCCACTTGATCATGGGGTATGATCCTTTTAAAGAGTTGTTGGATTCCGTTTGCTGGTATTTTCTTGAGGATTTTTACATCTATATTCATCAGTGATATTGGTTTGTAATTTTCTTTTTCTGTAGTGTCTTTGTCTGGTTTTGGTATCAGGGTGATGGTGGCCTCATAGAATATGTTTGGGAGTGTTCCTTCCTCTGCAATTTTTTGGAAGAGTTTGAGAAGGATGGGTGTTAACTCTTCTCTAAATGTTTGATAGAATTCACCTGTGAAGTCATCTGGTCCGGGACTTTTGTTTGTTGAAGATTTTTAATCGTAGTTTCAATTTCATTACTTGTGATTGGTCTGTTCATATTTTCTATTTCTTCCTGGTTCAGTCTTGGAAGGTTATACCTTTCTAAGAATTGTCCATTTCTTCCAGGTTGTCCATTTTATTGGCATAGAGTTGCTTGTAGCAGTCTCTTAGGATGCTTTGTATTTCTGTGGTGTCTCTTGTAACTTCTCCTTTTTCATTTCTAATTTTATTGATTTGAGTCCTCTCCCTCTGTTTCTTGATGAGTCTGGCTAATGGTTTATCAATTTTGTTTATCTTCTCAAAGGACCAGCTTTCAGTTTTATTGATCTTTGCTATTGTTTTCTTGGTTTCTATTTCATTTATTTCTGCTCTGACCTTTACAATTTCTTTCCTTCTGCTAACTTTGGATTTTGTTTGTTCTTCTTTCTCTAGTTCCTTTAGGTGTAAGGTTAGATTGTTTATTTGAGATTTTTTTTGTTTCTTGAGGTAGGTTTGTACTGCTATAAACTTCCCTCTTAGAACTGCTTTTGCTGCATCCCATAGGTTTTGGATCGTCGTGTTTTCATTGTCATTTGTCTCTAGGTATTTTTTGGTTTCCTCTTTGATTTCTTCAGTGATCTCTTGGTTATTAAATAGTGTATTGTTTAGCCTCCACTTGTTTGTGTTTTTTTACGTTTTTTTCCCTGTAATTGATTTCAAATCTCATAGTGCTGTGGTCATAAAACATGCTTGATATGATTTCAATTTTCTTAAATTTAGTGAGGCTTGATTTGTGACCCAAGATGTTATCTATCCTGGAAAATGTTCCATGCACACTTGAGAAGAAAGTGTAATCTGCTGTTTTTGGATGGAATGTCCTATAAATCTATCTGGTCTATTGTGTCATTTAAAGCTTGTGTTTCCTCATTAATTTTCTGTTTGCATGGTCTGTCCATTGGCTTACGTGAGGTGTTAAAGTCCCCCACTATTATTGTGTTACTGTTGACTTCCTCTTTTATAGCTGTTAGCAGTTGCCTTATGTATTGAGGTGCTCCTATGTTGGGTGCATATATATTTATAATTGTTATATCTTCTTCTTGGAATGACCCCTTGATCATTATGTAGTGTCCTTCCTTGTCTCTTGTAACATTCTTTATTTTAAAGTCTGTTTTATCTGATATGAGTATTGCTACTCCAGCTTTCTTTTGATTTCCTTTGCATGGAATATCTTTTTCCATCCCCTCACTTTCAGTCTGTATGTGTCTCTAGGTCTGAAGTGGGTCTCTTGTAGACAGCATATATATGGGTCTTGTTTTTGTATCCATTCAGAGAGCCTGTGTCTTTTGGTTGGAGCATTTAATCCATTCACGTTTAAGGTCATTATCGATATGTATGTTCCTATGACCATTTTCTTAATTGTTTTGTGTTTGTTTTTGTAGGTCCTTTTCTTCTCTTGTGTTTCCCACCTACAGAAGCTCCTTTAGCATTTGTTGTAGAGCTACTTTGGTGGTGCTGAATTCTCTTAGCTTTTGCTTGTCTGTAAAGCTTTTGATTTCTCCATCGAATCTGAATGAGATCCTTGCCGGGCAGAGTAATCTTGGTTGTAGATTCTTCCCTTTCATCACTTTAAATATGTCCTGTTACTCCTTTCTGGCTTGTAGAGTTTCTGCTGAAAAATCAGCTGTTAACCTTATGGGAGTTCCCTTGTACATTATTTGTCGTTTTTCCCTTGCTGCTTTCAATAATTTTTGTCTTTAATTTTTACCAATTTGATTACTATGGGTCTCAGCGTGTTTCTCCTTGGGTTTATCCTGTATGGGACTCTCTGTTTCCTGGACTTGGATGGCTATCTCCTTTCCCATGTTAGGGAAGTTTCCAACTATAATCTCTTTGAATATTTTCTCTGGTCCTTTCTCTCTCTCTTCTCCTTCTGGGACCCCTATAATGCAAATACTGTTGCATTTAATGTTGTCCCAGAGGTCTCTTAGGCTGTCTTCATTTCTTTCCATTCTTTTTTCTTTATTCTGTTCCATGGCAGTGACTTCCACCATTCTGTCTTCCAGGTCACTTATCCATTCTTCTGCCTCAGTTATTCTGCTATTGATTCCTTCTAGTGTATTTTTCATTTCAGTTATTGTATTGCTCATCTCTGTTTGTTTGTTCTTTAATTCTTCTAGGTCTTTGTTAATCATTTTTGCATCTTCTTGATCATTGCTTCCATTCTTTTTCCAAGGTCCTGGATCATCTTCACTATCATTATTCTGAATTCTTTTTCTGGAAGGTTGCCTATCTCCACTTCATTTAGCTGTTTTTCTGGGGTTTTATCTTGTTCCTTCATCTGGTACATAGCCCTCTGCCTTTTCATCCTATCTATGTTTCTGTAAACACTCCATTTTTAGCCATTTTAGTATAAGCATTAACAATGCTGCTTCTAAAAGTCTCTTGGCCCTCCAATCTCTTTGTTTACCAACTGCCAACCAAGCTGCTATATTCCAAATTATATGAGTTTGAGCCTTGAATGATTTTTAGAACTAATTTCGTCCCATTTTACCCATACATCAAGGAAAGGTTATATGAATTAACTCTTAAAACACTATGCTCTAAAAGGCACACACCTAACAAACACAGAGAAGTCACTTTCTGAGAATTAGTGAATTTTGTGCCTAAATTTATCTTCAACATGGGGATAAGTTACAGGCCTACATGAGGAATGGCACACTCCATGCAGTGGGTTTCATCAGTTGTATGACTTCCATGCCCACCCCCACACCAAGCCTCAGCCTGAGCTACTGCGGTGACAATTATGGTTTTGTCTGACCAAAATGGTACCCTGTTTCTATAGGGGACCTGCTCCTCCCTCCCAACTATCACTTGTCAATCACAATGCCCCACCTCTTGCTGCCTGCAATCATTTTTTAGAAAAAGATCATTTTCAGGAGTGAAGAATAAAACTAACATAGAGAAACAGATTAGAAAAGAAAAAAAAATGGAATGAATAGATGTGAAGCTATTCAAATCACTATATCCAGATGACCCTTAAGCTAGCTCCAACCTGCATACCTTTCAGTGTTCTGTTATCTTGCACAATAAGTTCTTTCCACCAAAGCCATGACTAGTTAAAAGTGGGTGTCTGTCACATGCAATCAAAAGAGGCTTGAGCCAAATTCATAAACATACAAATCAGACAAGAGATCTCTGATCATTTCACATGAGACATATTTGAAAGTAGGTCAGTTTCTGGCACCCTCAAGCCAGAGTGTCCCACTGTCTGTTCTTTCATAGTAACCCTAAATGATTTGTTCAAAGTGAAGTACAGCCAGAGGCAGGTTTATCCTGAATCTAAGAACCCCTTCCAAGCACAGTTTTCTTCCAAGTCCTACAGAAGACCTTAGCTATATGTTCACATGGTCTTATGTTTTTTTGTATTTGCAAAAGATATTTAACCACAATGGGCTGGAATAGCTGTGGGCATTTTTGGCATCCAGATAAAGGGAAAGTAGAATTGGAAAAACACTTATGTGGTTCCCATCACTTTCGTGTAGGGTTAAGTTATTGCTAGTCTTAGTGGTATAGGGACGGCATCCAGGTACACTCCCACAGCCTTGTGCCGACTCAATCATCAATATGACAAGAAGGTGCAGGGCCAAAGTCATATCACTGAAAGGATGTGCCCTGTGACAGCTGACACTGAAGGATACCAGTCGTGGAGATGAAAGGTTTGAAATAAAAGCTAATCTGTGGGAAATTTTTCCAGTCACCAGAGGTCTCAAATTACAAGCAGAGGATTCCATTATCACTGATGCCTAGTCAAAATTCAAAGTGCCCTCCTGTCAGAAATATATTCAATATAAATGCACTATTCTTTTTTCTTTTTTAACGGGAAATGGCATATTTTGTAAAGTTTGAATACATCATTTTAACTGCAATTTGGAAGATATTTCAATAAAACTAGTTTAAATTATGATGCTTGATTTGGGTATATATACAAAGGGTACCTTCTTTTGTCATTTTTAAATTTATTAAACAACTAAAAGAAAACTTAGATTAAAAAAATTAATGGAATCTGAAACAAAAGCGACCAAGAACAGCCATGTAACCAACTGAAATTATCTTGACACTGAGAAGCAAATGTTATAAATTTTTTCATATTGTAACAAAGGCAGCAATCCATCAAAAAGAAATAAAAATAATGAATAAGTTCTTGAGTTGTTTAAAAATTATAATTATGAAAAGGAGTTAATCATATGATCATACTAGAAAAAGATTTAAATATCTTACTAATTTGATACGAAATACTGACATGAGTGAAGATAATGCAAAACTCATAGTATGTCACTAAAAAAAGACACTGATGACACACGATTTAATTAGGGTCATTAATTCAGAGTATTTAAGATTAGTTATGGTCCCCCCAGAACTTGAAATGCCATAAAATCTTGGTGCTTATTATGACAGAGGTTTTCCAAAATTTGGTCCAAAGTCCCCTAAATTTACAAGACATTATTAATAACAAGATGGAAAGCTGAAAGAAAATATTCTAAATTACCAATAATTGAAAGTCAATTTCAATCAACCTTGCTACTGGAAAGACTGAATTATCTCTAGATTCTCTCTATAGAAAATTATATTTCAAAATGATTATCATATGAAGAGAGACAATTAGAAAGTATGCAGTCACTGTACATAGAATTAAAATAAAGTAGTAAAGTGGTGTGTCAGGCAATTAATTTTTTAATGCTATTTTTCCATATTTTGTGATGTTTCCTATATTTGTTGGCCTTTAAAAAATATTAATTTCTTTTCTCATTCTATATAAATGTTCATATCCATACCTAACTTTGTATTTATCATTTTGTATCTTTTTCTTTAAAAGAGTCATCAAAATTATGTAACTTTCAGGCCTTAGGAAACCTGGAGCCAACCATGGATCCAGACCTGTATCATATTAATAAAATTCCAAGTTAAGCCTACATGAGTCAAGGTTAATGTGGCAGATTTAACATCTCTCTCTGCCTGATCCTTTCACCCACCTAATCTGGCATCTGTGTTTAATTAGGGGCTCTCTGGCTCCTATGATCTCGTATCCATACAGTCCAAGAATCAAGATCTGAGCCTGTTAATATTCTGATACAAACCTCCAAAAGCAAGTTAGGTCTGGGAAGAGTACTTTTCTAGTGCCTTAAAAGTCAAATTGTTCAAAGGCAATAGATCCCATGGTGATGGCAACAGCATTGGGCCCACAGGCTCCAAAATCTCCCTCCTCAGTAGGAAACTTCTGCTTATTTAGACAGCTTCTACAACCCCTGCAATGCCCAGAAGCTTCCCTGCTTCACCAGGCCCTGACATGCAGAAGGTGGCAGCCTTGTATTCCTATACATTAAGGAGCTGCGCCCTTCCTGTATCTCCTTCCTCCAAGCCCTGTTTCCTTGTCACACTGTCACCAACAACTTCCTCACTAACACCAAGTCATCAGTTCAATCTGAGCCTACCATACACAATCCCCAAAGCCTTGAATTATACACTATTGGTTAATGACTTTCAATTGAAGATGGGAATGATCCACCCAAATGTAGATTTGGCCTTCCCTCCAGAGTGGCCTTCTCTTCTGCTCTGGCATTTCCCCAGAACACGCCAATTCATTTTCCTTCATTCAGAACAAGATGCAACACCAACCGGGCAACCAGGCAATCTCCTATCCTTATAATATACAAATGCATTGGGAAGTGAGTGGGTAATTATTGCTTTATAGTAATAGAGCATAAAATTCCCACATTCAGTACTAAATTAACCAAAAGTCAATCTATGCTGATGCTTACGAGGGCTCTAGAAAGCAAGAGCCCCCCATCATAGAAAAAAAAATTTTTTTTACTAAAAATTCAACTTATGTTTTCAAAAGCATTGAAATTGTTAATATAAGAAGCAGAATACATATTGTTTAAGAGCATAAACTCTGGCACTAAATTGTCTTGTTTTGAATCTCAGCTCTACCACCAACTTCATGGGTGGCCTTATAAAATTTACTTTATCTCTCTGTGCCTCGGTTTATTATTGTAAGTTTTGAACACATTTATATACATGAAATGCTTAGAACAGTGCCTGGCACACAGTAAGTGGTAAGTGCTTTCATCATTTAGAAAATTAGAACTTTGTGGGACCTCCTTATTTTACAGCTTAGTGTTCTTTTATTTTAAATGACATTTTACATGGTTACCATCCTCTCTTCAGTGCCTCCGGCCTCAAAATTCATAATTTGATCATAGATATCTTGGGCCTTTATTTCCCTAACTGTGGTCCAGAATATGTTAATAGGTGTTTTCACCACCCCTGCCTGCCCCTCCCAAAGTAACACATGACCAAGAAAGTTTGAGAAATGCTAAATTAAGCAAGTTTCTTTACCTCAGGGCTTCTCCCTAGGAAGAAAAATCAGCTTCCCAGACCCTCAAATCTCCAAGAAAGCCCCAGCTGCTGCAGTGCTGCTTAAATGGTGTAAGATTCATTTAGGTTTTCAAGTCTTTCTTATATTTTCTTCCCAGACCCTCCTAACTGTTGTGTCTCAGGTCTTGTGTCTGCCTGTCTACCAGATAAATGCAAGCAACCAAAAACAATCTTGTACATTGCTGAGTGCTCATTTGAGACTCTCAGGTAGATCAAGGTCATTCCCCAGGCACCACAGGCTTATCTGTATACAAATCCAAGAGGCAGACACAGTGCAGAGCATTTCCTAAATTTCTCTGACCATCGAAACTTTTCTTTAGGAACACTGAAAATCATCTCCAGAAATACCAGTTGCCCTTAAACAGTGATAAGATTTTTTTTCAAAGTTTCTGAAAATACTTGTCTTTTGACTCAAAGAGTCTCCTTTTCTTAAAGAACAAGATTTCCCTACCTTGAACAAGATTTCTCTACCTTGAACAAGATTTCTCTGCTTTTGGACATGATAATCTGTCTTCTATTTGTTTCCCAAATTTAAAATAGTCAAATATTTTACAATATCTTATTTAATTCTGGCCTACAACTCTGTCTTGGAAAAATTCAAAGAGTGATTTTCAGGATACATCTAATTTGAAGGAAAATCCAAATGAATGAAGTTCATTCTAATCCTTAGGAAGCTGCATAGAATATTTGAGCTACAGCGGTAGCACCATAGATCCACTTGATTTCCAGGTAAAGCCACATGTCTAACCTTGAGCAGTTGTAAATGTAGTAATTTGTAGTTGTAATAACTGAGCAAGTTATTTAACTTCACTAAGCTTCAGTTTCCCCATCTGTAAAAGAAAATGATCATGAGGTTTAAATGAGATGGTGTATATACATAAGTTTCTGGAACAAAGAAGGCCACTTTATTTATTTATTTTTTAAATATCTGTTTGCTTGTTTATTTGGCTGCACCAGGTCTTAGTTGCAGCACACAGGATCTTTTAGTTGTAGCATGGGAACTCTTAGTTGCAGCATGTGGGATCTAGTTCCCTGACCAGGGATCAAACCCGGGCCCCCTGCATTGGGAATGTGGAGCCTTAGCCGCTGACCACCAGGGAAATCCACAAAGAAGACCCCTTTAAATTGTCAGTTTCTTTCTTGAGTTATAGTTGCTTAATTTTCTGCCTCCCTACTGCTCCTTTAAATTTGTTTATTCCAGATCTCCTAAGACTCCTTGTTCTCCACAGGGACAGCAACTGCATGCCTCCTGCAGCTGTTTGCCTTTCCCAAAGAAAATTTTATTCGTTTTCATAATTTCCTGCTTCAACTCTTTTTCATCCTGACCCCACTTAGTCATTGAAAATCAGAATCAATTTTGCAATTCGTGTAGCTACTTTGCTGGCAATAATGTGTACTTTTCTCACAAAGAATTACTAGTTCTAACTAAAGCTTCCAACACTTCACAAATTACATCCTCCTCTTATTTCAGCCAAGGGTGAAGTTTTCCTAATCCTACTCCTTTGGACTGAGCTCAACCTCCCTAAAAATGAATTGTTTCTTGGGTTAGGATCAAGAAGGAAGTGAAAACAGTCTCAGAAAATGGTCATCTACTAGGGTGGAGGTCAGTTTCTCTAGGTATGATGATTCACCTCTTCCAAGCTGCCTAAAGGAGAGGGTCCTGCCTCACCCAGATCATTGACTTTATCTGTCCTCAGTCATGTCTGGTCTTTTTCCTCTCTGGTTTATCAAATAAAATTTCCCTTCGAAATTGTGTCCTTTCTTGGCTTTCATAAATGCACATGAACTATTTAGCTTTTCTTTTTTTTTTTTTTTGCGGTACGCAGGCCTCTCACTGTTGTGGCCTCTCCCATTGCGGAGCACAGGATCCGGACGCGCAGGCCCAGCGGCCATGGCTCACAGGTCCAGCCGCTCCGCGGCATGTGGGATCTTCCCGGACCGGGGCACGAACCCGTGTCCCCTGCATTGGCAGGCGGGCTCTCAACCACTGCGCCACCAGGGAAGCCCTAGCTTTTCGTTTAAGCCATTAAATATTCTCTTCACAGAGAAGAAAACAACAGTATCTTGTTCAGCAGAAAGTTGTTCTTGTGACAGAATTCCCTGACATTGTTAAAGTCCTCTGGGGAATCATACCTTCCCCCACATTCAGTTACTGTGGTTTAGGAAGGATCCCCAGCTCCAGGGGTAGGTCCAGACTAACCTCAGGCAATGGCTACATCCTATTTCCTGGTTTTGGTACCTGGTTCAGGGATGGGCATGTGAGTCAATCAAAGCCACTGGAAGACAATGAGACTCACTGGGACAGAGGCAGGCGGTCCTCCCTACTGGACTAAACTTGAGGCACATCAGGGCTTGTGGCCAGAGGTATACATTGAGTTGGAAACTGAAGATGGAGAGGAGCAGAGCTAAGAGTGGAGAGCAACAGGGTCCCAAGACTTGAAAACCAGGCCTGCCCCTGGATTCGGTTGCCCCTGGATTCGGTTGCACGAGCCAATAAATTTTTGTCACTTTCAAATGAAAGGTTCCCAACTGATACACATCATATTTGACTACACAGCAAAGGTTACAAACATTTGCCTTTCACAACAACTCTGCCAGGTCAAGTACAGTAAGAACACTTACCATTTTAAAGCCAAGGAACCTGATCTCCAGAGAGATTATACAGCATGGCCAAGGTTGTATCACTAGTAAGTTACAGAGCTACAACTCAAACCTGGGTCTTCTGAGTCCCTGCTCTGTCATAATTTTTCTTATAGAAACTTCCAGTGTGCTTGCTCTCACTTGTCTCACCCTGCTTGCTCTTCACCCAAGTGCTAGATCCTGTAATACTAACATGTTGGTAATTAAGAGAATCACAGACATTGTTAGGCACCATGGGAAACAAAGGGGAAATGATCACTGTTTTCTATACTATAAGCTGGACCTTGAAAATACAAAGTTATTAAGTGAAAGTACATGGTGTGCCACACATCAATTCCAGCGTGAAAGCTCAAAATGATATCTCCTCAGGCTTTGGAGTGAGCAGCAGACTCCCCAGGTATAAACACAAGACTATAAAACCAGGAAAACAGAGAGCCTCGGTCCTCTCTCTAAAGAGACAATGATATAATAGATCTCTAAAGAAGAGGGAATTATTTATTCCTAAATATCTTAATCTTTGAGTTTCCACTGTCTGTCATGCCGTCTTGGCCCAAAGCTTATATATTATTTTTCTGCATGTTTCTATACCTTGTCACTGAAAGATAAGCAGGTACCAGAGTAAAAATTGCCTTCCTTGGATGATATCGCATAAAACATAACCAATCTCAATTTGTCTGAGCCCAAAAAAAGATAGAAGCAATTCCAAAATAATATAATCTTAGTGCTTGACCTGCATTTTGTCTATAAAGCAAAAGCAAATTATAAACAACAAACAAAAGAAATGGAGAGCAACCTTCCTTAAGACCAGGATAAAAAAACAAAACCTAGTTCTCTCTTGTCAACTATTCCATTTCTTACCTTCCCAACATATCACAGCTAATTAAAATTGTATTTATTCTTACTGAAAGAAATATGAATTTTCCTAACATTTAGTCTAAATGGACAAATATTCAAATAATCATATTCAGTATAGGCACCTATCACAAAGCTTCATTTGTAAAGTTATTTTTGTTAAGGAATCCATGTTATGTAAAATGAAATTTATTTTTTGAATCATAAAGTTGTTCCCTAACAGCCAAGATTTAAAATATTTTATCATAATAAATCATGCTAAGTTAGAATATTTTCTTTGTGGACATGAAAACAAAATAACAGGAACAGAATGAAGACACCAGAAAAATCTTTAGTCTTCATTTCACATTTGTTTTTCAAAACGGCGCACAATCCTGAATATACATGCCTATTCCAGTTTTTTTAATCCTGTGACAATTATAAAATGAAAAACAATAAGATTATTTTCGTAACAATTCGGAAGAAATTCCTATTCAGATACTTATTACAGCTGTGTTTCTCGTATCTTAGCTAAAATACTTCTCTTGAAAACTACACTGTGATTTGCTGTTCTAACTGATGCATATTTTTATCTCTCTGTACAGTTGATTTCTGTCAACACTTTACTACATAGAGAAAACAGAGACCAAAACAGCAAGGAGGAAATGAAACAGAAATCAGCAGGGGAGCTGTTTACTTTTCAAAAGAGAATACTTTACATCAAAGGAATAACAAACTGGATATCCAAGGAACAATAAGGGATTACTTAACAACAATGAATGTACAGAAATGTTCCAGTATTGGAACATTTAATAATGTTTCCAGCATTTAATAATGGCTGCTAAATTGGTAAACTGTCTCATTTTAAGAGATGGCAATTTACACCAAATCATTTTTAATAGAGAAGTCACCCAGGAATAAAATATTCAATTGCGACTCTAATTTTAAGGTTTAACTGATTTAAAAAAATCCTAAAAAAAAGGAAATTGTAATCCCACATAACTGATAATCCTAAATACAAATTAGTTCTGGTAACAAACCAAGCATCATAAATTGCCCCTGTAAGAAGTTTTAAAACGTTTTAAATATTTCAAAAAGCACTCGTAAATCAATAGTTATATATTAAAAACAATTACCTTAACAGGGTGAAGCAGGAGACTAGAGTTTAAATCCCAGATCAGCTTCCAAATAGGAGCTTCTTTGACGAATGGAGACTTTGAAGTCAGAACTAAGTTCAAATTCCAGTTCCACACCTACCAGCCATGTGACCCTGAGCAAATTACTCACTTTCCCTGATTCTTAATTCCAGCACGTGTAAAATGAAAAAATAACAACACACACAAGTAGTAAACATTAAATCTCACACACACACACACACACACACACATGCACACACAGACTTTGTGTGAATGTACATAAAACCAATAGCAGTGTTTATTAAATGTTATTTTCTTCCATCCTTTCCCTTCTTATCTACAATACTGATGTCCCCTTCTGAATCTTCAAAATAACGAGTCAGTCTTGAAAGTCCCTTCTAGTTCTCTAACTATGAACCTGGAGAACACATTAATATCCGTTTTCTCAAGAAGTAAGTGTTACACAGGTACCATTTCACAGTAGTTTAAAATATAAATATAAATGCTTTAAAAAATATCTTTTACCTGTAACTTTTTACAACACATCTGCAATCCCTTCAACAATCCTTGAGGCCAGATGTATTTTGGAGTTTAGAAATGTTTTAATTTTAGAAAGGTAACAATGTGCATATAACCTATATTATATAATGCTCCCAGCAGGATGAAAGGATCAAAGACAACACCCTTTATCAAACATATTGATACAGGCATACCTCATTTTATTGTGCTTCCCAGATATTGTATTTTACAAATTGAATGCTTGTGGCAACCCTGTGTCAAGCAAGTCTATTGGTGCCATTTTTCCAACAGCATTATTTTTAAATTAAGATATATACATTGTTTTTTACACATAATGCTATTGCACACTTAACAGACTACAGTATAGTGTAAATATAACTTTTACAGGCACTGGAAAACCAAACAATTTGTATGACTTTCTTTATTTTGATATTCGCTCTACTGCAGTGGTCTAGAACAAAACCCACAATATCTCCGAGGTATGCTTGTGATTCCTGTACCAAATGAGAGTCACACAAAGTAGGCTAAAGACTATTAAATAGTTTTCTGCATTGAGATAGGCACAGTTTTCAAGACGTCCCCCCAGGATTCCCATTCTCTGATTAGTCAATCAAATACAGTCATCCCTTGGTATCCACGGGGGATTGGTTCCAGGAGCCCCAAAGAGTACTAAGATCTACAGATGCTCAGGTCCCTTACATAAAATGTCATAGTACGATGAATACAGCTGGCCACCCACATTCACAGGTTTCACATCCTCAGGTTCGACCAACTGTGGATGGAAATTTCAATTTGTGATGGTTGGTTCCACAGACGGGGAACCATAAATATAAAGGGCAGACTGCATATTTATTGGAAAAGAATCCGCCTGTAAGTGGACCTGCCCAGTTCAATCCCATGTTGTTCAAGGGTCAATGCTACTAATCTAGGTACTACATGAAGAGACTTTGCAGATGGAATTAAAGTTACTAATCAGCTGACTTTAAAATACGGAGATACCCTAGATTGTCCTAGATTATCCGGGTGGCCCAATGTAATCACAAGAGCCCTTAAAAGAAGAAGAGGAAGGTTGAGAAGTCAGTCGAAGGCGGATGGTGGAAGAGAATGGCAAAGAAAGGCTGAGGCAGAAGGGGAGGTCAGAGAGAGAGACTGGACCGGCCATTGTTGCTTTGGAAGGTGGAGGAAGGGGGGCACTGGCCAAGGAATGTGGACGGTCCCTAGAAGAACAGTCCATGGCCAACAGCCAGCAAGGAAGTGGGGACCTCAATCCTATAATCTCAAGGAACTGAATTTTGCCAACAATCTAAAAATGCCTGAAGTAGATTCTTCCCCAAAGCCTCCAGGAAGGAGCAGAGCCTGGATGACACCTTGACAGAGGCCTGTGAGACTCTAAGCAGGGGATCCACATGAGCCGGACTTCTGACTTTTGGAAACTGTGAGATATCAATTCTGTTGTTTTTTATTTTTTATTTTTTTCTGTACGCGGGCCTCTCACTGTTGTGGCCTCTCCCGTTGCGGAGCACAGGCTCCGGACGCGCAGGCTCAGCGGCCATGGCTCACGGGCCCAGCCGCTCCATGGCATGTGGGATCTTCCCGGACCGGGGCACGAACCCGCGTCCCCTACATCGGCAGGCGGACTCTCAACCACTGCGCCACCAGGGAAGCCCAATTTTGTTGTTTTAAGCTGCTAAATTTAGGGTAATTTGTTATGGCAGCAATACAAAACTAATATGTGTGTGTTCAAGTGAGATTTTTAAGGCCAAATGAGTTGCTGGAAATGTGCAAAACCTTTCCGTTTTCAGAGCTTCTGGGGTTTCAGAATTGCACAGAAGGGATTCAGAACTATTGACTTCTGTGATTTAAATATGTTCAGTGAGCTTACCAAGTTAATAAATACTAACTAGGCTTTGAAACTTTCAATAAAACCTTGTTCTATATGCATTAAGAAAAGAAAAAAAACTCCAATAATAATCTCAATACCTAAGTCCCTTTTAGTTGTAAAGCTTTCAATATTAGCCAGTCCCTTCAAGACAGCTGGCCTCAGAGTAGCTCTTTAAAGGACAGTGCCTCTGTTAGCTAATAATAGCCAATACTTACTGAACACCTCCACAGCCAGGCACTATTCTGGATGCTTCATATACATTCACCCACTGAACCTGTCGAGTACCCCATGAGAAAAGTACTACTACCTTTCCTATGTTACAGGTAGAGAAGTCCAGGTACCGAGCAGCTAACTGACCTGCCCGAGGTCACACAGCTAGGAAGGAGAACAGTTTCTAGACCCAGGCAGTCCAGCTGCAAAGGCTTTGCTGCTAACCACTTGACTACATTGCCTCTCTGTTGGCACAGACACCATTTAATCACACACCTACAGCTGGCACAGTAAGTACAAAGTACCTGCTGCCCTGGCATCTACAGGCTAAATCTTTCTCTACACAAACTTTCGCACTGACCCCTCAAGTCTTAATAATATTTCCTCTAGGAAGCTCAGTACACTAACCAACCAGCATAATCTGCTGCCTTTCCTCCTATCACAGTGTGAAATTCTGCAAAGCCATGCCTACAATTGGACCGAAAATCCCAGATTACCTTGTGTCATGGTTGTGTCCTTATTAATAATAGGGACATGCAAAATAAACTCATGGTGCCTGGCTGAGTTCACCATGGGAACCAATTCACAATCTTCCAGCTCAAGGATACAACACCTCAGGTCAAAGCAAGCTATACAAGGCCCAGCAGGAAGTCTTCTTCCACCTAATTTGTAATAACCAGGCATATTTTTTAAAAAATCAATCAATAGTAACAGCAAAAAATCTTCATAGGTTTCAATAGGATTTACCCACAAGACGCTATGTTTATTATAATATGAGTGAGAACAGTTAAATTATTGAAACCTTGAACAATAACAACAGAAAGTTCCTACTGAAATATACATAAGGAGATGGGTGGCACACAGATACAAGGTTGGGGTCTGGACTATATCAAGATCATGGGAAAAAAAACTGATAGCAGGAGCTGAGTGTCAGAGGGAAAATAGACTAGATCAGTGCTTCTCAAATCTGAACACACATCAAAATCACTCAGAGGGCTTTTGTTAAAACACCGTTTCCTGAGTCCTACTCCACCAGAAGTTCTGATTCAGTAAGTCTGTGTGAGGATCTTGGATGTTCATCTCTAACAAGTTCCCAGATGATGTGGATGCTGCTATGCTGTTGGTCCAGGGATGAAACTGGGAAACCACTAGCTGGTCTAGAATTGGACCCAGGCATTGGTAGTTTTTACAATTCCCCAAGTAATTGTAATATGAAGCCAGAGTTGAGATCACTGGGCTAGGAAAACTGTTAATGAGGAAGACATTAATGTAGAAATTTTGCATGAATTTGCATGACTGGGAAAGATGAAAAAGGTAAGATGTCCCTGAGGGTGGGCTTGCAGGCTAGTTCATGGCCTGTGAGAAGAGTCCTTTTGGAATCAAAAGGAGAGCCCTTCTGGATATTGCCCAGTAGCAATCAGCAGTGTACTTCAGGGAAAACCCTAAGCCTCTCCATCCAGGCACTGGAATTTCCAAGATCATTTTTGCAGAGGGAGGAATATATCCACATCTGCTATTTCTCTAAAATCCTCTGGTATTCATATCCATGGCCATGTGTTACTAGTTAAATAAAAGACCTTTAAAAAACCACTGCCAGAGGGCTGTTTTAAAGCCATTTCACCACTTTGACTTTGAAGAATATTTATTTGCATGATAAATTTTAATTAGGAAGTTTATGTGATTATGCGCTTTAAATGCAAGGTACATAGCAAAGTGAGAATTGGGATTTTCTGTGACCTCTATTAAGCTTTGTTGTCTGTTACAATCTGAGCCACAGCTTTAGAAGAGGAATTGGGGTGGGACCAGAGTCAGAAAAAAATATTTTTAAAAAAGAGATATGGATTACATCCACATCAAAATTAGATCCAGAGAGGCAGAAAGTACTGGGGGAAAGAATTACTCAAGCGACAGCAGGGTACCTGATCTCTGCAGTGAAGTTTGGCTGAAGAATGACAATCAATCATTTTCATTGTGGAATTGACTTGAATTAATACAAAACTACTCAAAATAATTTTTGCAAAAAGAGGGGAGTGTTTTTTTTTAGTATGTTATTTATATCAGAAAACTTAGAAGCTTTCATTATTAAGATGGTTTGATTTTGTTTTTTCTCTAAATGATTATTGCTTAAGTGTTCAGAATCTCTCAGTGAAGTCTAGTGTAAATCTGGGTTCATGGGCTCAAATCATCCTTTGAATAGGGCAAATTCTATGCATACCATGCTTTTTGTACAGTGAAAATTAAGAGACAGCACAGTGCTTAAATTCCTTCTGTGTAGTCCTAGGTGGCCTGAAATACCACATTTTAGAGTCAATCCTTGGAGTTACTCCTAAGAGGCTGAAAAGTCACATACATGGGCTAAGAAGGGGACTCGAACCAGGCGACACATCATCATGGAATAATTTATCAGAGAACAGGTTCTTAACAGGACCAAGGTAGCTGGCTGATACCCAGCAGGGGGCAGGACAGAGCGTACTTGATGGGTGAGGTAATGGAAAGGGTAAAGCAAGGGCTGGAAAGGCCTAAGGCATACCGACTTTCCTACAGAGGAAAGTGATGGGCTCTGGTGGGGTCCAGAGCCAGGCAGCCGCAAGGCTGAATTTCACAGCATGCGTAGAGCTTTCCTGGGGAAACCTGACATTTGATACATCTAATCTGATCACTCACCTACTTACAGCAGAAGTTACTAAAATGAAAAAAAGTTAAAGCAATTTATTACAGGGTTTCAGTGGATATGAATAAGAAGAAGATGTACATGGGATTACAAAAGCCAATGAATAAAATTCACTAAGAATTCCCAGGTTTTATTGTCACGTGACTCGTTATTTTTGGTTAAGGCAGTCCCTCTCGGATCAAGTATAAAGGGATGTGCATTTGGCAGATCAGAGGGTTCTCATGTCAGCAAGTCTGTGGAATGAACTCAGCCTCAGTATTGCAATAGCACTCCAATCTATTCTTTGAAGGTCACCTTTACGCGATGTTCTCTTTGGCAGACTCTGTTGGCTACCTCTCAATATCCACTCCATATGCCACTAGCTAAGAGAACCCTGAATAGGTCAGAGATCCTCCCTTCTCCCACATGAGAGGAGAAAGACGAACTCACCCCAGCTACAGGGTAATCCTGATTATTATCAACTCATCACAGAGACACCTTTCCTTTTGCCAAGGAGTGGTTTAACAGCGGTTTGACTCAATTCTGGCCAACAAGACTTTGGAAGTTTCAGTAAAAAGGCTTTTCCTGGATCCCCAGAGTGAGACAGAGGGGGAGGAGGTCTTTTTATGTCCTCTGGACATGAGAGTGGCAAAGCAGCAGAGCTGGAGCCACGCCTGGGGCTGCCCAACCTCTGGACTAACAGTTATGTGAGATTAGAATCTCCTATTACATAAGATGCTTTGAGTCAGACTTTTCCATCATTTTTAACCCAAAAAATCCCAACTAATTCATTATCCAAATGTGCCATAGGTAAACAATTTCATAATATGAATAAGTAAAATCACCGCCTACAGTAAACCTAAAAAGTTATACTACCTATGGGATTCAGGAATTATGTCTGAGAATCAAAGCCACTAATAAAAGAAGATTCTTAATATGTAGCTCAAAACACACCAGGTTTTTGTTTTCATGATTAATCAGATTTCCATACTACTATCAAAGTTATCTTTCTGAATTTACGACTTAATCACTTAAAAACTTTGACAGTCCTCCATTGCCAACCAGATAAAGTCCAGATAGTATGACAATCAAGAACTCACTTAGACATACCTGTCAGGCCCCCAACCTAATATAATAGCTTAATCTCCTAGTTCCCCAGCTCCCTGAACTTTACACAACTCTGCCCCAAGGCACTTTCACATGACCATATCATTGTTCTCTTTTCTCTGCTTTAGATAAACCCTGTCCTAGCAAAGTCTTATACCGCTTAATACTCAGAACAAAATATCAATTTTTCTGTGAAGTTTTATCAAAAGCCCTTTAATGGGCAAGATCGTTCATTCCCTCCCTGGATGGATACCACTAGAATCAGTTTTGATCATCTTGCACTATAGATCACTGGATAGGTATTCATTTCCTCCACACAGTCAAGAGTAACCTGAACACCAAGATCATTTCTCTGATCTGAGTTGAATCTGATTAGGGTTTACAGATTTCTAATCAAATCTCTTTTGGTTAGAAGAGAAAAAGACATGAAGAATTTCACTGGTGGGTAGGGAAACAAATGTAGCTCTTTTTTAATTGATTGTTTCAACCTTAAGGATATTAAGAACTTATTCCCTTAGAATTCTAATGTTGCTTTAAAATCCTGATTATCACCTCAAACCCTACTTATGGCTAACTATTATAATATTGTTAAAGCAGATATATCTGAGATCCTGTATTTCACCTAATTTAATTATTATGTGTAAGGCAATCCTCCTGAAAGACAAGTGACTGGAATGCTTTTGTTATTGATTCATGTGTTGGTTCAATATTTGATTAAAAATAAGAATAAATGATAGCTGTCAGTCCTTGGCTTTTTTATGTAATAAGGTGATGATGATATACAACTGAATTAGCAAAATGAAGATAAGGATCAGTCTATTAAAAAATAGAAATCAGTTCTAAAGTAAAAAGTGAACCTGGTTGTTGCAGAAGGCAAGAAGTCTTTCTTGTTGGCCCAGAAGGCAAAGAAGCACTTAAACATTAAGGGGGTCATGTCAAAAGGACATAGGAACCAAAATGAAAGGGTTCCCACTAGCCAACTTTGGGATAATTTGAGCATCACAAAGACTAATGACTGTGATCAAATGTAAACATTTCATAAATAAAAATGCACAAGTCTACCCTATGTTCAAAATTTTTAAAAGAGATACAGATGTACCTTTGTGTTTAGGGATGCATATATAAGGGGTAAAACTATATAATGGTATAAATATGGACTTTAGGGGCTTCCCTGGTGGTGCAGTGGTTGGGAGTCCGCCTGCCGATGCAGGGGGCACGGGTTCGTGCCCCGGTCCGGGAGGGTCCCACATGCCGTGGAGCGGCTGGGCCCGTGAGCCATGGCCGCTGGGCCTGTGCGTCCGGAGCCTGTGCTCTGCAACGGGAGAGGCCACAGCAGTGAGAGGCCCGCGTACAGCAAAAAAATAAAAATAAAAATATGGACTTTATATAAGGTTGTACCCAGTCTGTACTGGCCCTCTGGATACACAATAGATATTACCCTCTGCCTGAGAACAGTTAAGGTTAACACTCACGGGACAAGAGTATACAGTACAATCTGCCACATCAGATCTCATTGGCTGAGAACGTATGCCAACAGGTATTTTCACAGGGTGTGATAACAGATTATTACATATTTTTTGTATGTGTGAGAAAATATTTCAGAGACAAAGAGCAACAAGCAAGCTCTATGCAGATGGTGTCACCTGGGTAAGCATGTACCTTACACCTCACTCTACGTAGTCTTTACTATAAAACAAATATTGCTATTACAGAACAAGTGTCCCGTTACTCAAACTGCAAAGATTTTGTTCACCCAATATTTTAACAATCGTATCATAAACTTAAATTATATTAAATAAATCTAGGGAATCCAATTTGCTGTACCTGCTGTCAAAGTTCCCTGTGGTTGGGCTATACCACTATCACTGCTAGATAATTTAACAGAGTTCAATAATTTGGCACCTGGGAGAAAAACAGCAGTGAGCTGATAATTTAATCTTCAACATGTCTCCTAATCACTATAAAAGCACAGAAGAGTTTCTATGCAATTATGCAAAAACATTACACGTTTCATTGTTGTACATTAAGACTATTTACTATATCTAGCAAATTACATTTTCAGCTCATCTAATAAATCTGTAATACAAAAATATACATTAATCATTTTAACGATAAAAATAGTATTTATATGGTATTTTCCTTGAAGAACTAACACCATAAATAGTCTTGGTTATATTGAATAATTCTGTAATTATTTTATTTACAATTTAAATAATGTGCTTATAAGTATGCTGAAATCTCCAGATTCCCTTATTAAAAGAGCAGATAATGCTAAAAACATCTCAAGGTCATATTTTAAAGACAATATGTTTGCACTAAGGCTGTACTTTAAAAAGCCAGCCAGAAAGCAGAAAGCTTAAATAGACCAGTTTAATAAGAAGATGCACAGGGAGCTGATTCCACTACTCAGCTCCGATCTCTCCTGTAAAAGGGCTGACCTGAGCCTTGCAGTAGCTTCCTCCTCACCCATGAGCTTGGCCTTCTAAACCCTATAAAAGGCTCCAGCCCCTAGGGTCCTATTGCCTCTAGGACTCCTTCCAGATGCCCCTTCCAAAACAACTTCCAGGTCTTAGCTTTAGGATTGGCTCTCTGCCTTGGGTCACTTTCTGGCTCTTTGTCAGACATACCCAGTGGTCCTTCCAGTGACTTCCAACCCAGTTCCCCTTTACTCTGGGCTTCGCAGCTGTCCCACTAACAACCGAGGTTACCCTGGGCTAAGCCCAGGAGACTTTCTGCCTGTGAGAGGAAGTTGTAAAGTCTAGTTTTAGGATTCCTAGATTAAAACTACCACTTTTCAACTCAGAATAAACAAGAGGAAATGAAATATGCTTTAGCTAAGGCATAAGAGTTGTGAGGTCTACTTAAAGTTCCTTAGGGTATTCTACCAATGGTGGAATCCTACCCTTCAAAAACTGTCAAAAGTTCAAGATATATTTCAAAGGTAAAGCTTTATTATGAACCAAAGAGCTTAAGATCATAATCACGAGAAGTATGAAACTCTTTCCAGATTTACTATGGACATGGAATGGAAAACCTGAAAGCTTAGCAACTGTTTATACTTGACATCACCCCGCCTGTGAAATAGAGCTTACAGAAAAACAGCTGTTACTGCACCATTAAAAACTCAGAAGTCCACTCTGGAAACCAGTTTAGCATTTCTCAAAACAATTAAACATAAGCCTACCACAGGACTCAAAAATTCCACTTCTAGGTATCTAACTAAGAGAAATGAAAACTTACATCCACACAGAGACTTGCATGTGAATGTTCACAGCAGCATTATTCATAATAGCCCCAAACTAGAAACAACAATGGAGAGATATAATGTGGTATATCTATACAATGAAGTAACACTCAACAATAAAAAGGATGAAGTACTGACACATCTACATCAGAGATGAACTTCAAAAACATGCCAAATAAAAGAAAAAAGACACAAGAACACATGTTGTATGATTCCCTTTATATGAAAGGTACAGAAAAGGCAAATTTATAAAGATAAAAAGTAAATTAGTGATTGCCTGGGGCTAGAGATAGGAATGGGGATTAAGTTTAAATGGAAATGAGGGATATTTTTGGAGAGATGAAAAGTGTTTTAAAACTGATTTTATGGTAGGGCTTCCCTGGTGGCACAGTGGTTAAGAATCCACCTGCCAATGCAGGGGACACAGGTTAGAGCCGTGGTCTGGGAAGATCCCACATGCCACGGAGCAACTAAGCCCATGCACCACAACTACTGAACCTGCGCTCCAGAGCCTGTGAGCCACAACTACTGAAGCCCGCGCACCTAGAGCCGGTGCTCCACGACAAGAGAAACCACTGCAATGAGAAGCCCGCGCACCACCATGAAGAGTAGCTCGCACTCACCACAACTAGAGAAAGCCTGCGCACATCAACGAAGACCCAATGCAGCCATAAATAAATAAATTAAATTTAAATTTAAATAAATAGATAAATAAAACTGATGTTATGGTAATGGTTGCACCACTCTGTAAAGTTACTTTTAAAAAATCATTAAATTGTATAACGTGAAATGGATGAATTTTATGATAAGTAAAAATACCTCAATAAAAATTTTCTAAGCTTTTTTAAAAAATAAATTTATTTATTTATTTTTGGCTGTGTTGGGTCTTCGTTGCTGCACGTGGGCTTTCTCTAGTTGCGGCGAGTGCGAGCTACTCTTCATTGTGGTGTGCAGGCTTCTCATTGCGGTGGCTTCTCTTGTGGAGCATGGGCTCTAGGCGTCTGGGCATCAGTAGCTGTGGCATGAGGGCTTCAGTAGTTGTGGCTCACGGGCTCTAGAGTGCAGGCTCAGTAGTTGTGGCGCACGGGCTTAGCTGCTCCGCGGCACGTGGGATCTTCCCGGACCAGGGCTCGAACCCGTGTCCCCTACATTGGCAGGCAGATTCTTAACCACTGCACCACCAGCGAAGTCCCTCAATAAAAAATTTTAATGAAAAGTCTTTAATTTTATGCAATAAATGTTTCTAAAAGTTTGTGCATATCGGGTTATATTTGATAAGATAAGCACAAATAAAAGTAGCATTGGGAAAGAAGATATAATAATAGATACAGAAGAAATTTTAGAAATTATTTTCTAGAAAGCATGTGTGGGGAATTCCCTGGCTTCCCAGTGGCTACTCCACACTTCCACTACCAGGGGCCCAGGTTCAATCCCTGGTTGGGGAACTAAGATCCCGCAAGCCGTGCTCAATGATGTGGACAATTCTTTGGGAAAATGCAATTTCCCAAAGTTGGCTTAACAAGAAGTAGACAAATACATCAATACCCATCAAAAAATAGCTTATCAATGTCTTATCTATTAAAAGTGTTACAGGACCAGTCAGGATAAAGATAAGGACTTTTAAACATTAAAATATATATGTATGAGTCCTATACACACAAGATAATGTTTCAGGGAATTTTTTGTAAGTGAAAAATACCATTTTTTACAGCTTTTAAACTCTGATACCAAAAAAAAAAAAAAGACTAATGCCAATCTCATTTATGATTGCTGATGCAAAAATTCTAAATAATGTAACAGCAAAATTATTTTAGTAGTTAGTAATGGGGTACCTAAAGAGACTGGATCTTATAATTTTAAGCTATAAAACATCTTAAAATCAGTTGAAGCATTCTAAAATGAAAACTAGAATTTGTGATTGGGCAACCTTCCCTTTTTGGAGGGGCAGGTCCCCCTAGAAAACCCTCATAGTTGTCTGAACTGTGGGGAAAGCTTGAATCAGTAGAGAAGAGCAATTACACTCACCTCAAGGTGTTAATTGCAGAGTTAAGCCACTACACGTCTGTTGCTTGTCAGACTGCTCCACTCCCCAAAAACTGTCTGTCCTTGTCTAAGCACTGGATCAGAGGAAATTAGGAGCCCGAGTTAAAGTAGGAAGGCTGTGCAATCCTGAGCTTTTCTTCACTTCATGCAGGAGGAACAACTGTGACAAGGAAATGTATTCGGTGCTCTGAGCTGTAGGCACCCCACATGGGATATTGTTTAAAGTTAAATAAGCCATCCTTTGGGAAAGGTATTTCAAGCCGTGGGAGTCAAGTCAGATCATAACTCTGAAAGCAGCGGTTCAGTTTCACCTTCTGAGAGTGGATGTCCCCATTGCTTTTCACCTTGAAAGAAAATGTAAGGTGCCTTGGACCGGGAAAAGTAAGGACTTTCCCTTTTCTCTGCCTGGCTCTGAGCAGAGGATATGTCTGTGTGCTCCCAGTGGTATCAATGACCTCTACAAGAAGGCCTGTGATTGGGTTTGGACTTGTGGGTTCTTAGCGGGACCACTCCTGGCAGATATAAGCAGCCATCACTGGTGGAGGACAGCTGTGCCCAGCAGCGCAGCTGTCATGAGGGTCAATGCAGGGGATCTATCGGAGGCAAGAATAGAGTGGCAAGATAAAAGACTAGAGGACAAATCTCACAAACAGTTGAGGGAAAAAAACACTTGGAGAAGGAGGTAATTTACAGAAGGAAGGCCAGCTGGGACTTGTGCCATAGTAATTTAGATAAAAACAGGAGGTGTGATTCCATTTTATAGTCACAAGGAGAGAGGCCAGGAACAACGAGTTATCCAACATAACAATGTAGAGTTTATCCTCTACAGTCAAGAATAATTTCTAATAACAGGAAACATTACTGTACTAAATCACAATAAGTCAAATAAGAAAATCCATGTGTTCACTTGCATTGATTAAAAAGGCATTCAATAAAATCTAATACCCATTCCTTTAAAAAAAAAGAGAAAATTTAAACAAGATATAGGATGCTGGTTTAACTAGCTAAAGACTAGTTAAACTAGATAAACTAGATAAAGACTAGCTCTCAAAAACCAAGAATCGGCATCCTACTTAACAATAAATTCTAGAGATTTTCCTATTACCAAAAGAACCAAGACAAAAATGCTATTATCATCAAATAATAGAGTTCAGGAACTTCTAGAAAAAGCACTAAGGTGCACAATAGTAATAAGAAGTATCATCTTGAAAAGAAAAATAAAGCTCTCATGATTTTCCAGTCATGTTATTGTCAAAGTAGAAAACCTAAAAGAAACAATGAAAAATCATTAGCAATATTAAGAATGACACCAATAATTAACTATAAAATGTGATGGAAAAAATGTCCACAGTAGCAACAAAAATAATACAATTCCCATGAATATGGTCTACATAAAATGTGCAGGACCTACAAAAACCAAAGTACTAAATTTTATCGATAGACAGAAGAAAGTTGCTTAAATTAAAAAAAACCAACAACAGCCACAATGATACTGATGGAAGGACTTAGTACCATAAAAGGTGTACTTTTCTCAAATTAAATTATAGGTTTAGTGACAGTCCAATTAAAATTCCAAAAAGAAAGTGACAAAATTACCCTAGATTTCCACCTAAGAAAAGGCAAAACTATCTAAGAAATTTTGCAAAATGAAACTAAAATAACAAGAGAGTTTTCCATGCTAGATACTGAAACAATTATATAGCTACAATAAATAGTATGGTGGTACTAGGCCCTATAACTAATGAATAGATCTTTAGAAGAGATTGCTTTGAGAAGACATTAAAATACACAATAAGTAAATACAATGAATAAAGGATAAGTCAGTACAGAAAAGAATGAATAATGCAACTTATGGTGTAGAAAATACCAGTTACTTCTGCTTAGAC
This sequence comes from Mesoplodon bidens, assembly GCF_964165515.1. Classification (NCBI taxonomy): domain Eukaryota; kingdom Metazoa; phylum Chordata; class Mammalia; order Artiodactyla; family Ziphiidae; genus Mesoplodon; species Mesoplodon bidens. Next base: position 54,611,927 of record NC_138166.1, read on the forward strand.
TGTTATCCAAAGTCTTTCCTGTGGCCTAAGAGGATCCTTCTAACTTTCTACATGATTTGGGCCCTTCTACCTTTCCAACCTCATTTAATAACCTCTTGGTTCCAGTTCCAACCTCCTAAGCCATCTTCCTGTTTCTCAAATATACTGTTTGTTCCTGCCTCAGGGCCTTGACACCTGCTGTTCTCTCTGCCCCTTCAGTCAAAAGTCATCTCCTCAGAGATGGCCTGTCCCTGACAACCACTGCTCAAATAGCACCCTCACCTCCATATCAGGCACTTGCTATTAATGGCACTATCACTCTCCGAAATTATTTGTTTACATGTTCATTGTTTTTCTGCAAACTCCCTAAGAATAGGGTACTTATTTCCTTGTTTGTCCTGAGACCTCAGGGTGTAGACGAACTCTTAGAAATTATTAGAGGCTTAAGAAATGAATATATATGTATACATATGTATGTATGTACACGTGTGTCTGCATTCATATGCATTGTGTACATACATGTGTGTGCCTTGTGCATAAACATATGTGCACACATGTTTATATACACATATGTGTGCATAAAATGAAGATAAGGATGATTATTGATAAGAACTATCCAACACAGATTTGTGTTCTACACAAAAATTTTGTATTAAATGTACGTATAAACAAATACCATAATGAATTTAAACAGCAAGATAGTTACAGATTCATTAATAACAGTGAAAGATCTCATGCTTTTCATTATCATCACATAACATCATCATTTTTAATTATAATCTTATCCTCGTCACTTATTTTTATCTACACTGTAAGCATTCTATTTACCACATTGAAAACAGGGCATGGTTAAGTAAATGAGACTCTTCCAAACTTAACCTTCGATTCCAACTGAATTCATTCCCTGCCTTTTACCTATTGTGATTCCTACTTTCCTTGCAAATTCAAGAGTCCCAGTGGAAAGCAAGTGAAAGATGACTAACTGGCAGATGATTCCCCTAAATGAAAGAAGACAAGATGAACTTGCTCATTTGAATAGAATTTGGGTGTTCCTTGTCTGACCTGGCTCCTGCTTCTCCTCCCACCCATCCTCATCTCCCACCCCTGGCTCTACATCACCTCCCATCTGCACGGGCAACCCATCTACTGACAGCTGTCACGTTTGAGTCCCTGGATGCCCTCCCTACCCCGCTGTGCCCCCGTGAAGTAGGAAAAAAAAGAGACTGATATAAGAATCACAGAGTGACAGAAACTATTTTTGTTGTTATTGAAATAAGATAAAAGTCGGGCTTCCCTGGTGGCGCAGTGGTTAAGAATCTGCCTGCCAATGCAGGGGACACGGGTTCGTGCCCCGGTCCGGGAAGATCCCACATGCCGCGGAGTGGCTAGGCCTGTGAGCCACAACTACTGAGCCTGTGCGTCTGGAGCCTGTGCTCCGCAACGGGAGAGGCCGCGACAGTGTGAGGCCCCGTGCACCGCGATGAAGAGTGGCCCCCGCTCGCCGCAGCTGGAGAAAGCCCTCGCACAGAAACGAAGACCCAACACAGCCAAAAATAAATATAAAATAAATAAATTAATTTAAAAAAAAAAAAAAAAAAAAAAAAAGATAAAAGTGAAAAACTCTATTTTTTAAAAAGTCAAAATTTAAGAATTGGATCATCTCAAGATCTGATAGCTGGACAGCAGAATCCCTTCCACATACACACAACTATATTTAAAATAGATAACCAACACTGTTAATCAGCCATACTTCAATATAAAATAAATATTTTTATCAATCATTGACAAAAAAAAGATGGGTTCTCTCTTTATCATTATGTGTTTCACATCTAAAACAACCAACTGCAGTCCACGTGGAGTATTTGCTTCTTTGTATGGTGTGCTGTGTGGGGTGTGTGTATGTGTATATGTGGTTTATTTCTGTCAGGTCACCAGTTGTAAAAAGATCAAGGAGTTCTGAAAAGAAATTTTTTCAATATTTTTGCATTGCTTTGGGCAGTTTAATTATCCACTTCGTGAAGAAGACAGGAGAGAGTTACAGGAACAGACCTGGCCTGAATTACTTCAATAATAGAGCTAAATATCTTTATTGACCCTTATCTTTTTTCTCTTTTCTTTTTTTTTATAGAGCAGGTTCTTATTAATTATCTATTTTATACATATTAGTGTATATATGTAAATCACAACCTCCCAATTCATCCCACCACCACAACCCCCAACTTTCCCCCCTTGGTGTCCATACATTTGATCTCTACATCTGTGTCTCTATTTCTGCCTTGCAAAGTGGTTCATCTGTACCATTTTTTAAGATTCCACATATAGGCATTATTTGTTTTTCTCTTTCTTACTTCACTCTGTATGACAATCTCTAGGTCCATCCACATCTCTACAAATGACCCAATTTCATTCCTTCTTATGCCTGAGTAATATTCCATTGTATATATGTACCACATCTTCTTTATGCATTCGTCTGTTGATGGGCATTTAGATTACTTCCATGACTGGTTATTGTAAATAGGGCTGCAATGAACATTGGGGTGCATGCGTCTTTTGGAATTATGGTTTTCTCTGGGTATATGCCCAGTAGTGGGATTGCTGGGTCATATGGTAATTCTATTTTTAGTTTTTAAAGGAACCTCCATACTTACTGTTCTCCATAGTGGCTGTATCAATTTACATTCCCACCAACAATGCAGAGGGTTCCTTTTTATCCACACCCTCTTCAGCATTTGCTGTTTGTAGATTTTCTGATGATGCCCATTCTAACCAGTGTGAGGTGATACCTCACTGTAGCTTTGATTTGCATTTCCCTAATAATTAGTGATGTTGAGCAGCTTTTCTTGTGCCTCTTGGCCACCTGTATGTCTTCTTTGGAGAAATGTCTAGTTAGGTCTTCTGCCCATTTTTGGATTGGGTTGTTTGTTTTTTTAATATTGAGCTGCATGAGCTGTTTATATATTTTGGAGATTAATCCTTAGTCTGTTGATTCATTTGCAAATATTGTCTCCCATTCTGACAGTTATCTTTCCGTCTTGTTTATAGTTTCCTTTGCTGTGCAAAAGCTTTTAATTTTCATTAGGTGAGATTTCTTTATTTTTCTTTTTATTTCCATTACTCTAGGAGGTGGGTCAAAAAGATCTTGCTGTGATTTACGTCAAATAGTGTTCTTCCTATGTTTTCCTCTAAAAGTTTTATAGTGTCCAGTCTTACATTTAGGTCTTTAGTACATTCTGAGTTTATTTTTGTGTATGGTGTTAGGAAGTGTTCTAATTTCATTCTTTTATATGTAGCTGTCTAGTTTTCCCAGCACCACTTATTGAAGAGACTGTCTTCTCCATTGTATATCCTTGCCTCCTTTGTCATAGATTAGTTGACCATAGGTGCATGGGTTTATCTCTGGGCTTTCTATCCATTTCCATTGATCTATATTCCTGCTTTTGCGCCAGTACCATATTGTCTTGATCACTGTAGCTTTGTAGTATAGTCTAAAGTTGGGGAGTCTGATTCCTCCAGCTCTGTTTTTTTCCCTAAAGATTGCTTTGGCTCTTTGGGGTCTTTTGTGTCTCCATACAAATTTTAAGATTTTTTATTCTAGTTCTGTAAAAAATCTCATTGGTAATTTGATAGGGATTGCATTGAATGTGTAGATTACTTTGGGTAGTATAGTCATTTTCACAATATTGATTCTTCCAATCCAAGAAGATGGTATATCTCTCCATCTGTTTGTGTCATCTTTGATTTCTTTCACCAGTGTCTTATAGTTTTCTGAGTACAGGTCTTTTACCTCCTTAGCTAGGTTTATTCCTAGGTATTTTATTTTATTGTTGCCATGGTGAATGGGATTGTTTCCTTAATTTCTCTTCCATATCTTTCATTGTTAGCGTACAGGAATGCAAGAGATATCTGTGCGTTAATTTTGTATCCTGCAACTTTACCAGATTCATTGATTAGCTCTAGTAGTTTTCTGGTGACATCTTTAGGGTTATCTAAGTAGAGTATCATGTCATCTGCAAACAGTGACAGTTTTATTTCTTTTTCAATTTGTATTACTTTTATTTCTTTTTCTTCCCTGATTGCCGTGGCTAGGACTTCCTAAACTTTGTTGAATAATAGTGGTGAGAGTGGACATCCTTGTCTTGTTCCTGATCTTAGAAGAAATGCTTTCAGTTTTTCACCAGTGAGAATGATGTTTCCTGTGGGTCTGTCATATATGACCTTTATTATGTTGAGGTATGTTCCCTCTATTCCCACTTTCTGGAGAGTTTTTATCATAAATGGTGTTGAATTTTGTCAAAAGTTTTTTCTGCATCTACTGAGATGATCATATGGTTTTTGTTCTTCAATTTGTTAATATGGTGTATCACATTGATTGACTTGCATATATTGAAGAATCCTTGCATCCCTGGGATAAATCCCACTTGATGATGGTGTATGATCCTTTTGATGTTGCTGGATTCTGTTTGCTAGTATTTTGTTGAGGGTTTTTGCATCTATATTCATCAGTGATATTGGCCTGTAATTTTTTGTTTTGTAGTATCTTTGTCTGGTTTTGGTATCAGGGTGATGGTGGCCTCGTAGAATGAGTTTCGGAGTGTTCCTTCCTCTGTAAATTTTTGAAAGTTTGAGCAGGACAGGTGTTAGCTCTTCTCGCCTGTGAAACCACCTGGTCCCAGACTTCTTTTTGTTGGAAGATTTTATTTTTTTTCAAGATGTTGGGGGTACGAGTTTATTAATTAATTTATTTTTGCTGTGTTGGGTCTTCGTTTCTGTGCGAGGGCTTTCTCTAGTTGTGGTGAGCGGGGGTCACTCTTGATCATGGTGCACGGGCCTCTCACTATCATGGCCTCTCCTGTTGCGGAGCACAGGCTCCAGACGCGCAGGCTCACTAGTTGTGGCTCACCGGCCTAGTTGCTCTGCGGCATGTGGGATTCTCCCAGACCAGGGCTCAAATCCATGTCCCCTGCATTAGCAGGCAGATTCTCAACCACTGCGCCACCAGGGAAGTCCTGTTGGAAGATTTTTTTTTTTTTTTTTTTTTTTTTTTTTTTTTGCTGTACGTGGGCCTCTCACTGTTGTGGCCTCTCCCGTTGCGGAGCACAGTCTCCGGACGCGCAGGCTCAGCAGCCATGGCTCACGGGCCCAGCTGCTCCGCGGCATGTGGGATCTTCCCGGACCAGGACACGAACTCGTGTCCCCTGCATCGGCAGGCGGACTCCCAACCACTGCGCCACCAGGGAAGCCCATGTTGGAAGATTTTTAATCACAGTTTCACTTTCATTACTTGTGATCAGTGTGTTCATATTTTCTATTTCTTCCTGGTTCAGTCTTGGAAGGTTATACTTTTCTAAGAATTTGTCCATTTCTTCCATGTTGTCCATTTTATTGGCATAGAGTTGCTTGTAGTAATCTCTTAGGATGCTTTGTACTTCTGCAGTGTCTGTTGTAACTTCTTTTTCATTTCTAATTTTATTGATTTAAGTCCTCTCCCTCTTTTTCTTGATGAGTCTGGTTAATGGTTTATCAATTTTGTTTATCTTCTCAAAGAACCAGCTTTTCGTTTTATTGATCTTTGCTATTGTTTTCTTGGTTTCTATTTCATTTATTTCTGCTCTGATCTTTATGATTTCTTTCCTTCTACTAACTTTGGGTTTTGTTTGTTCTTCTTTCTCTGTTTCCTTTAGGTGTAAGGTTAGATTGTTTTTTGAGATTTTTCTTGTTACTTCAGGTAGGCTTGTATTGCTATAAACTTCCCTCTTAGAACTGCTTTTGCTGCAACTCATAGGTTTTGGATCATCATGTCTTTGTTGTCATTTGTCTGTAGGTGTTTTTTGAGTTCCTCTTTGATTTCTTCAGTGATCTCTTGGTTATTTAGTAATGTATTAATTAGCCTCCATGTGTTTGTGTTTTTTTACAGTTTTTTCCCTGTAATTGATTCCTAATCTCATAGCATTGTGGTCGGAAAAGATGCTTGATATGATTTCAGTTTTCTTAAATTTACCAAGCCTTGATTTGTGACCCAAGATGTGATCTATTCCAGAGAATGTTCCATGTGCACTTGAGAGGAAAGTGTAATCTGCTGTTTTCGGATGGAATGTCCTATAAATATCAATTCAATCTACCTGGTCCACTGTGTCACTTAAAGCTTGTGTTTACTTATTAATTTTCTGTTTGGATGATCTGTCCATTGGTGTAAGTGAGGTGTTAAAGTCCCCCACTATTATTGTGTTAGTGTTGATTTCCTCTATTATGGCTCTTAGCATTTGCCTTATATCTTGAGGTGCTCCTATGTTGGGTGCATATATATTTATAATTGTTATACCTTCTTCTTGGATTGATCCCTTTATCATTATGTAGTGTCCTTCCTTGTCTCTTGTAACATTCTTTATTTTAAAGTCTATTTTACCTGATACGAGTATGGCTACTCCAGCTTTCTTTTGATTTCCGTTTGCATGGAATATCTTTACCCATCCCCTCACTTTCAGTCTGTATGTGTCCCTAGGTCTGAAGTGGGTCTTTTGTAGACAGCATATATATGGGTCTTGTTTTTGTATCCATTCAGAGAGCCTGTGTCTTTTGGTTGGAGCATTTAATCCATTCACGTTTAAGGTAATTATCGATATGTATGTTCCTATTACCATTTTCTTAATTGTTTTGGGTTTGTTTTTCTGGATCCTTTTCTTCTCTGTGTTTCCCACTTAGAGAAGTTCCCTTAGCATTTGTTGTAGAGTTGGTTTGGTGGTGCTGAATTCTTTCAGCTTTTGCTTGTCTGTAAAGCTTTTGATTTCTCCATCGAATCTGAATGAGACCCTTGCCGGGTAGAGTAATCTTGGCTGTAGGTTCTTCCCTTTCATCACTTTAAATATATCATGCCACTCTCTCTGGCTTGTAGTTTCTGCTGTTCACCTTATGTGAGTTCCCTTGTATGTTATTTGTCGTTTTCCCCTTTTTGCTTTTAATAATTTTTCTTAGTCTTTCATTTTTGTTACTTTGATTACTATGTGTCTCGGCGTGTTTCTCCTTGGGTTTATCCTGCCTGGGACTCTCTGCACTTCCTGGACTTGGGTGGCTATTTCCTTTCCCACATTAGGGAAGTTTTCGACTATAATCTCTTCAAAGATTTTCTCTGGTCCTTTCTCTCTCTCTTCTCCTCTGGGACCCCTGTAATGCGAATGTTGTTGCATTTAATGTTGTCTGAGAGGTCTCTTAGACTGTTTTCATTTCCTTTTTTTTTTTTTTATTGTGTTCCATGGCACTGAATTCCACCATTCTGTCTTCCAGGTCACTTATCCATTCTTCTGCCTCAGTTATTCTGCTATTGATTCATTCAAGTGTATTTTTCATTTCAGTTATTGTATTGTTCATCTCTGTTTGTTTGTTCTTTAATTCTTCTCGGTGTTAGTTCTTTAATTCTTCTAGGTCTTTGTTAAACATTTCTTGCATCTTCTCCATCTTTGCCTCCATTCTTTTTACGAGGTCCTGGATCATCTTTACTATCATTATTCTGAATTCTTTTTCTGGAAGATTGCCTATCTCCACTTCATTTAGTTGTTTTTCTGGGTTTTATCTTGTTCCTTCATCTGGTACAGAGTCCTATGTCTTTTCATTTTGTCTATCTTTCTGTGAATGTGGTTTTCGTTCCATAGGCTGCAGGACTGTAGTTCTTCTCGCTCCTGCTGTCTGCCCTCTCGAGCCTTTTCTTTCTGAGGAATCTTTCACAGTAAAGTATAACACCAGTTCTTGACCTCTAGAAAGATCCAGTGTGGCCGCAGGACTAGTTTGACCAGGCCAGGCCATATGATTGGTTTTATTAACATATCTGTCCCAAAGAGTGAAATTTCACACCTGTGTGACCCCTTGAAGGAGTTGAGAACTGCTTCCCACCCTTTATAGTCTTAATAACACAGGAACTCGCTGTGCTTTTCATTTTTAACCATCCCATAGTCTTTATCTGCCTCCTGTACAAGTTACAACCTAAAGGTTGAATTAGTATATAATTTGGTTACAGATAACCTTGTTTACTGAACATTCAGAAGGAATATTATATAATGCTACTTTTCCTTCCTTCCAATCTAAAAATATGTATTATTGGATCTGTCTTGCAACTGGAATCCAGCTACACAAGGACTTACTTAATTTGTCTCCAGTTTCAAACAAGACAAAAAACTCTACCTGTTCCATAGCCCTATAAATTGCTTCATAAGGAAAAAAGCTTGGGTTAAAGAGTTCCCAAGATGGTGGAGTAGGAAGACCCTACGCTCACCTTCTCTCAGGGTCTCTCACACCAATATGACAACTGTTTACAAGAGACTGAGCTTCCCTGGTGGTACAGTGTTTAAGAATCCACCTGCCAATGCAGGGGACATGGGTTCGTGCCCTCATCTGGGAAGATCCCACATGCCGTGAAGCAACTAAGCCCACGTGCCACAACTACTGAGCCTGCACTCTAGAGCCCACAAGCCACAACTACTGAGCCTGCATGCCGCAACTACTGAAGTGTGCGCTCCTAGAGCCCATGCTCTGTCACAAAGAGAAGCCACTGCAATGAGAAGCCTGCGCACGGCAACGAAGAGTAGCCCCCACTTGCCGCAACTAGAGAAAGCCCGCACATAGCAACAAAGATCCAATGCAGCCAAAAAATGAAAATAAATTTATATACAAGAAACTACCAATGTGAAAGACCAGAGCCTACCAGAAAAGACCTTCTACAACTAAAGATAGAAAGAAGGAACCACAGTGAGACAGGTAGGAGGGGCAAAATTGCAAAAGAGTCCAGACCCATACCAATGGGTGGGCAAGCCACAAATGGAAGAATAGCTATAATTGCAGAGATTCTTCCCAAGGGGTGAGGGGTTGGAGCCCTACATTGTGCTCCCCAGTCTGAGGGTCCAGTGCCAGGAAAATGAGCCCCCAGAATGTTTGGCTTTAAAGGTCGGCAGTGATTACTTTTCGGGGAGCCAGAGGGCTGTGGGAAATAGAGACTCCACTCTTGAAGGGTACACACAAAATCTCACATACTCTAGGACTCAGGGCAGAAGTAGTCATTTGAAAGGAACCTGTGGCAGACCCACCTGCTGATATTGGAAAGTGTTCCAGAGAGGCAGGAGGAAACTGGAGACCGAGACACAGGCGGCAGCCATTTTGGGGAGCTCATTCTACCACAGAGACACTGGTGCTGGTGGGCACCATTCTGGAATCCTCCCTCTAGCTTATCAGCTCCAAGAACCAGCCCCGTCCCACTCACCAGCCTGCAGGCACCAGTACTGAGACATCTCAGGCCAAGCAACTAGCTGGGAGTGGACACAGACCCACCACCAGCAGGCCAGCTGCCTGAAGACCTGCTGAGCCCATAGCCAATCCTGGATACAGCCCTGTCCATCAGAGATCCCAGGACGTGGCCCCACACACCAGGGTGCAAACACTAGATCCGGGACCCCCCAGGGTCCTGCAGCTAGAGACATGGGGAGCCTGCTCCACCTGCAGTGCACAGGCACCAATCCCAGAAACCCCTGGGCTATAGCCCTGCCCATCAGCCAGCCAGTTCTAGCCTTGGTACCTGCCTCACCCACCAGTAGGTGGACATCTGTCCCCAAACAACTGTAGCCCTGCAGCCTGCCATGGCAGGACCCAGTCCTCTCACCAGCAGGCCAGCCCCAATCCTGAGACACCTTGGGGCCCTCAGCCAGTCACCCCAGGATCTGACCCCATTCTTCAGCAGGGAGACACAACTTAGGGATACCCTGGACCCTGCAGCCAGCTGTATCAGGAACTGGCCCCACCCAACAGTGATCCAACACCAGCTCCGGGAGCCCTGGACCCTGCAGCCATAGACCCCAGGACTAGACCCTGCCCAGCAACGGGTCAACTCCAGATTTGGGACACCTTGGGCACCTCAGCCAGTGGCCTTGGGATCTAGCCCCACCCACTAGCTTTGGGACCCCCAGGGCCCTTCAGTTAGAGTCCCCAGGACCCAGCTCCACCCACCAGTGAGCCAGCACTAGCCCTGGGACTCGCTGGGGTTCCACAGCCAGCCTTGTCATTACGCAGCCCTACCAACCAGTGGCCAGCAGCCTCCACACAAGGCAGGGACTGACAACCAGCTGAACAGGGGGCCAGCCATGCCGACCAGCACGCCCACAGTAGCCCACCCACCACAACAGAAGGACCCACACAGCCCATATAGGGGAACCCCTAGAGTACATAGCTCTGGTGAGCAGAGCTGCTGGAACATATAAGATATCACCTACAAAAGGCCATTTCTCTAACACTGGGAAACATAACCAACCTACCAGATACAAAGGATGAAATTTTGCATTTTCCACAACATGGATGGACCTAGAGGATATTATGCTTAGTGAAATAAGTCAGACAAAGACAAATACTTTGTGTTGTCATTTATATGTGGAACCAGAAAATAAAATAAATGAACCAATATGTCAAAACAGAAACAGACTCATAGATATACAGAACAAACTAGTGGTTTCCAGTGGGGCTAGGGAAGAAGGAAGGAGGGGCAACATAGGGGTAGAGGATTAAGAGGTAAAGATGACTATGTATAAAATTAATAATCTACAAGGATATATTGTACAGCACAGGGAGTGTAGTCATTATTTTATAATAACGTCAAATGGATATAGCTTTGAATCACTATGTTGTACACCTGAAATGACTATAATATTGTAAATCAGCTATACCTCAATTTAAAAAATTGTTTTAAGAAGAAAAAGTATAAAAAAAACAACCAACAAACTACATTAAATAAATGTTAGTAAGCATATGAGTGAGGAAAAAAAAGAAAGGAAGGAAGGAACGGTGGGAGGGAGGGAGGGAGCGAGGGAGGGAGGGAGGAAGGAAGGAAGGAAGGAAGGAAAACTTATAGAGCATCATCGATTTTTCATCTTTCTGCTCCTTAACCAATATAACCACTAGACAATATATAAAGTGAAACCATGAAATAAAAACATTCTCTATAAAAATAAGAAAAAAAACCTTTGTATCAAATCATCCTAGACCATAAAGCATAAAGAAAATAGATACCTGACATCTATGTTTAATATAGATCCCATGCCAAAAAAACAAAAACAAAAACAAAAAACTTTGCATATTTCTCAGCCCAGGAAATCTCTATTTATGCTATTATTTTATCCTTTGTACTGCAATAAGCAGAAGGGAGGTTCTTGCCAGTATCTAGAAAGAAATTTTGCTTCACCCTTAGTATTCTAAGCTTCATGCTCTGATAAGTATGGCCATATGTGTCTCTCCTTCAGGAACAGAAAACTATAGTGCTTGGATTCCTCCAGAGGAAGTGAGATGGCTTGGCCAGAATGAATAAATATCCTTTCTTTGTTGGGGTACTGAAAGTCAAGGCATTACAAATGTCAGAAACCAGAAAACAAGGCAGCGGGTATCTACCAGAACCATGATTCGAAGGAAGGGAAAGGAGTCATTGAAATAGAGACCTAGAAACCTGACTTTCCAAATCATACCTAGATGTGTATGCTCAGCTTTTTTAGAAGCCAGCCCCAAACATTTGCCCTCTTTCTTTTTTGCTGCTTCACTCTTCCCCAATTGATAGCCTCCACCCTCATCCATCATCTCCTCTGTCTCCTGGCCTATTCCAGCCTTTAGTTTCTAAGTCAATATGACTTCCCAAGCTAGAATTTAGTGCCTATTCTGGGCTAAGGATACAACAATAAACGAAAAAACATCTCAGCCCTCAATGACCTTAAATTCTAGATGGAGGAAAAAGACAAAAAAATAATAAATTTAAAAATTTTTAAATAAATTAAAAATTAAAATACAGAGAAGTAGTTGACCATATGACAATGATGGTCATCAAATTTTTGACCGGCAAAAATGGCAATTTCATGAGTCAAACTTTATATTAAATTGTGATAATATTTTTAAAATTAAGCAAGGGAGAATAGGTAGTAGGGTGTATGGGAAAGTGAGCACAGAGAGGGTTACAGCTTAAAACAGGGCAATCAGTGTCTAAGTGGTAGAATTATATGAGATTGTTTTTCTACTCTTTCATTATTTTTCTAAGGAGCATGCATTCCTTCATAATGAGTTTTTTAAAACTTTATGACATTAAAATTGCTGAAAAACTGAAACAAATCATACAAACATGTAAATTTTAGGGTATTTACATCAAGCAGGAATATAAGATACAGATCATATTAACACAATCTTATTCACGCCCTATGAAATTAGGGTAAAATACAGTGTGGTATTAAACATCTAATATTTATGTTCTAAGCCATAAATTTTAAAAATAAGAAAGAAACTATTTTAATGAATATTGTAGAAATACAACTTATGTTACATTTTTTAAATGTGCACGATCAAAGAACAAAACACTCCCATTGTTAGAACACCCAAATAACAGACTGCCATCTAACACATGCTTTTCAGTATTTAAATTGTTTGTGAAACAAAAATGCGGGGAGAGGGAAGCACTACTTACAAAATGTACCTACCTACAAGGCAGCTTAATCAAAAAATAAACTAATATATAACTTAAACACTAAAGCAATAACTATGGTATGATGAAAACTTTGTAAATAAATTCCAGAAAAATTAGGATACTAGTAAAATTAATTATTAAATTAATCTATTAAACATAGACTAAAATCTAAAAGGAAGAAGTGAATTCTCCTGGATACTGATTGACCTCGCTCAATAATCTTAACAGTGCACATGTGCCCTTTCCTCAAAGGAAATCTCTAAACCAGCACTGTGCAACAGAACTTTCTCCAATGTTGGAAATGTTCTGCCTTGTCCTATAAGGTAACCACTAACTACACATTGTTACTGAGCATCTGAAATGTGGTTCATGCAACTAAGAAACAGAATTTTTTATTTTTTTAATTATTTAATTTTAATTTAAACAGCCACAAGAGGTTAGTGGCTACCTATCCAGTTAGTACAGCTTTAAGAACTGCCTCTTACATCCTTTTTTTTATTAACTCAGAGTCTTCAACCTGGCTGATTCCCCACTGTAGACAAATTAGGCTCTAGTTCTCACTCTCGGTCTACCGTACTATCCTCCTGGCCTCAAACTTTCTTCCTAAGTTGTTGCATAGCTGATTTCAGCAAAGCTGTGGTCCAGTGCTGCTCAGCTCAGAAACACTGGCTGACAGAGCCCTGGTCTCTTCCTGCTTGCCCAGGATAAGAAGTGGGATATTAATGCTTTTTTTAAAAAGTGAATAGACAACTAAATGTCCTGTAAGACTTCTTAGATACTAACCCAGAAGGAAGAGATTAAATCCAGTGATTTATCAAAAGCCACTCCCAAACTTAAAATTCTACTATTCCAAACCTAAAATTCTAGGTAATGACAATTTCCAAAATTATATAGTATTTATAGAATAATTCCAGTACCTTAAACCTTACAAAAATCAATTCCCAAATCAAAGCATCTAATGGCATTATTTGGAATCACACTATCATGCAACCAGTCCCCTGACTCACTGAGCAAAAAGGGTAACTTACCTTTTCTGTTGTTCTTAAGAAAGGTATTTTAATACTCCAAGTATTATTTTCATAATTTATTGTCATTCATAGGAACTTAGGTCATATATATCTTTATGCAAAATATTGGAGTAAATCTTTCCCTCAATTTTACATTCTTAAAGCTGTTACAGTTGTTCAGTTTCAAGCGGGTACCCATTTTCTGTTATTTACCAGACTTTATAACTTACAGTCAATAGATACAAGTTTTAAATATAATATTTAACTGATATTGGAAAACGAAGTAAAATATAGTAAGAAAAAAATTTTTACAGCAGGATAAGAAACTGGATTCAACGTGTATCTGAAAACAGTGAGTGCAGCTCAAGAAAAACTTACTGATTTAGCAGGACATCAAGAATAAACGATGTTCCAAAGGCACCCAGCAGGAAGCTTGCCTGGTCAACGTGAGTCAACTGCAATATCAGAAAGATAAAAGGTATTTATTATTCAGCCATAGAGATCAGATGATAAGCACTTCTCATGATCATTTGAAAGTTTTATAATATAAATTAGAAAACCAGTTCAACATAGAAATTAAATAAAAACAAATTAAAATTTGCACCTTCTTAGAAGCTATTCACTAATCTAAAGTAAAGTACCACTTAATCAAGGAGGGCAAGTACCCTCCCTTTCTGCTTTATCTCAAGTGGTTAAACATTTCATTTCCCAGAAGACTGAACTACACTTCATTCTGTTTTAGATGACTGACTCCTTTAAAATTAAGCTTTGTAGATTAAAAAAGAAATAGGGAAAAATATGTTCAATACAAGAGTAAATTAAGATGATGAATGTGATCTATTTACAAGGAAGACATCTAAACTTCGAAAAAACCCTTTTTATCCTATCTCAAATACATACTTTCAAAGTAATAGTTCAGTTCTAATTTACCAAATGTAATTTCATAGAGGTTTCCACAATTTCCTAAGAGAAAAACTGAGCCTCTGCCCATCTACTGCAAACATCACCCATCAAAAGTTTATTGGGAAAAAAATCACTATTTCCTATGCCAATCTAGGGACTCCCAGAGAAAATCACAAGGGACTCTAAAAAACATACAGTGTTACCAATAACATTAATATTAGCGTATTGAATAACCACATGTACTAACTGAAAAGAAAGGAGGAAGGAAGCAGAACTATTTATTTTGACTCCCCATATTAACAGTAGCTATACCTGAGCAGTAGAACTATAAATTATTTGATTTTTTGGTTCATATTTGTCTATAGTATCCAAAATTTCTACAATAAACATGTATAATTCCTGCAGTGAGAAAAGCAAACATACACTATTTTAGAGATATAAACCATCTGAGCAACTGTATTTATGTAACAAGTGAGGGAGATGGTGGTGCTGCTCCCCGAGAACCAGCGCATCTTAGGAAGGGACATTCTAGGATTCTGTGGGGCACAAAGGGCACCTCAATCATACCTAGGATTTTCACACTCATTAAGCTATGGTATCAGGAGAAAGGAGAGTGCTTAATAATCATAAAGCTTTCTGGAAACAAAGGATAACCTTTCCATTTTAAAATCTTTGAAATAAGTGGGAGTGGGAGAATGCCACACCTCAGTTGCTAACACATTCCAATCCTCGTGAAACCCCAAGGATGAAGAACTATCTGGATACTTCTTAGCCTCATTAAACATCCAACCCTAACTCCTCAGTCTTCCCAATTAACACCCAGGTTATCACCAAATTCTGGCTTCTTTTTTCTTTTTATGATGGTTCTTGGATCCACACTTTACTCTTCATTTTCATATCTGCCACAGTTCATATCCTCCCTGATTTTCCTAAAACTGACTCCTTACCAAAACCCCAAATGTAAGTCCTATATTTTCTACTACATCAAATACAAACTTCTTCTCTCTGCATATTGAGATCCTCCACAATCACCTCCCCCACCCCAGACATAACAGCACACAAGTTCCCAAGGACCCACCCATATCCCATTCACACTCAGTTCTCTCTTCTACTCTTTAATTCCACAAACTATGTGCATTCCAACTCTTTCTGTAGCTTTCATTCACCACTTGTGCTTTTCCAAACCAGACCCTGGGGTAGTGATCTTCACCACGGCCATTTCCCAGAAATGGCCCTATGCATCCTTCAAGACTTAGATCAAGTTCCTTTTTGTATTAGTCTACCCGGGCTACTATAAGAAAGTACCACAGATCGGATGATGTAAACAACAGAAATTTGCTTTCTCACAGTTCTGGAGGCTGGAAGTCCAAGCTCAAGGTGTTGGCAGATTTGGTTTCTCCTGAGGCCTCTCTCCTTGGCTTACAGATGGCCACATGGCTTCCTCTCTATGCATGTGTACCCCAGGTGTCTCTGTCTCTGTCTGTCTGTCTGTCTCTCTCTCTCTCCTAAGGATATCAGTCATATTGGATTAGCATCCACCCTTACAACTTCATTTAATCTAATTACCTCTTTAAAGACCCTGTCACCAAATACAGTCCCATTAGCAGTTAGGGCTTCAACATATAAATTCTGAAGGGGACACAATTCAATCCAAACTTTCCTCTCCCAGGAAGTCTTCCCAAACCCTTCTAGCTTCCTTCTCTCCTCTTCCTCAATATGGTTCATTTTGATGTGAGGGCCTCAGTACTGACCAGCATTAGGTATTCAATAAGTATTTCCTGACTGACTGACTCATTTGAGGGTTTGATCAATCACCTGGATACATACATGAACAACAATTGCATAGCTATAAATTACCTGCTTACAGAAATGCTACCCTTCCATCAAGTTGTTCTTAATGCCACCTCAATGGATAATTTCTTTTCTCTAAAAGCTCTTTGAGTTTCCTGAAGTGCTAACAACCATGTTTTGGGAACAGCCTGAGGAAAGCTCTGTCTCAATTAAAAAGAACTCTCTCCTCCATTCTTTCTCAGCATTTATTGTGAACATGGCAGAGGACACATGTTATTCATCACGGCATCATGATTACAGCTTGGATCAAAATAACATTACTATTCTTTTTTAGTAAGATATTTACTGTTTGCATTAATTCTGTCTAATTCTTATATTTTCTTTTTCCTGCAGCTTCAGTTTACATCTGGTATTTTACTTTATTGATCTCATCTATGTCCCAAGGAGAAACCCATTATGTAAATTCAACAGAAAATCTATTGACAGCATGTTTAACTGCCGTTAGTGAAAAATGTGTGCATTATTGATAGTAATTGGAACGGGATTATATTAATATTGTTTTAATGTAAGGAAGGCTTCCTTAGACTGTATACAGATTGATTCATTCAACAAACATCTTCTGAGAGTCTACCAAGTGCTGGGAACTCTTCTGATTTGGGGGGCAAGATGAAGAAGACTGATCATGTTTCCGCTCTAGTGGGGCTTATCTTCTAGTGGAAGGAGATAGAAAGTGACAAATAAAATGACAGAAAATGAACAATTAGATAAAAAATAAACTTAGAATATAAATACACTGTTCTCAGATTTAATAAAACAGGGTAAACAGGTAACCAGGGTAGATAGGGTTCTAGGTGGTATGGAGGCCTCTCTGAGGAGATGACATCTGGATGATGACCTGGATGATTAGAAGGAATCTATGGCAGACAGACTGATGGCCCCAAAGATGCCCCCACTCTAATCTCTGGAACTTGTGAACATGTTACCTCACACAGCAAAAGGGACTTCGCAGATGTGATAAAGTTAGGGACCCTGAGATGGGGAGAGTATACTGGATTATCCAGGTGGACCCAATGTAGTCACCAGAGTCTTATAAGGATCAGAGTCAGAGAAGGAGATGTGATGATGGAAGTAGAGATTAAAATGAGGTTAGGAAAAGGCCACATGCCAAGGAAAGTTGGCAGCCTCTAGAAACTGGAAAAAACAAGGAACAATTTTTCCCTAAAGCCCCCAAAAGGAGCACAACCCTGAGAACACCTTCATTTTAGCCTTTTAAGACCTAATTCAGGCTTCTGATCTCTAGAACTGTAAGAAAGTTAGTTTTAGCTGTTTTATGACATTAAGTTTGTGGTATAACGTGTTACAGTAGCAATAGGAAACTAATACAGCATCACTGGCAATGTCCCTGAACATTTAGAAAAGCAACTCCAATAACGAGTTGATTGCATCAGTGTTCACTGTCATTTTCCTCCATGGCTGCGTTAAAACCAAGGCACCTGCACTAGTAGAACTGACACTCATGAAGGCAAAAGGATCAAACGCCAAACACAGGACTTCCCAGCCAAAACAAATTTGCAGTAGTAATCACGAAAATACATGTTAGCATGGTTTCTTTGCATTCTGGATGGTCATCTACCATTCAGGCACCTGCCATCCCCATATGTCTGACTTAACAAGTAGGCTGAAGAGAAGAAACATATTTACTTCTTTAGGTTATCTTGGAGAAATTATAAATTAAGTAGAATTACACTGAACTCATGCAATTAACAATCCAGCTTATTATTCAACACCTTAATCTTAGACCTTACCTTCTTAGCTCAAAAGAAAAGAAAATGTTTAAGAAGAGAGAACTAGTCTAATCAGGATTTTCCTCTTTATTTTGGTGGGGGAGTGCCTAACATATATTGCCCCCCAAAATTCTAATATTTATTAACTTAACTAGAAGATTAAAAGGTAGTAATGGCTCTTAGAGACATTTGAAAATTATTATTATTTTGCAGAAATGCATTTTTTCAAATTACTATATAAGAATGACTTGTGATTTTAAAATCTATTAACCAAATGCTTTGTTACCCTAGAATAACCTAGAGCTCATATAATACACATCCTTATTTTACAAATAAGGAAACTGAGGCATGTGGGTAAATGTCATTTCCAAATCACCCTGTTTGGTAGTAGGGCAGCATTTCACCCCCTGGCAGGCCTTTTCCATCATGCTTCATCTTTGCTTTCATTCTGCAGTTTGGAGGTGCTTGCAGGTTTTACTGGGTTCTAAAGAGCACTTCTAGAGCATATGAGAAGAAAATCAAACCATGAAAAACAATCTTTGGAACTCTGACTTCATCAGAAAAGTCAATAACATTACCACATCTGACACAAAGCACAACCTTAGAAATTAAGCATTATACTTTACAATACCCATGGGAATCCATTTTTTAAGAAAAAAATTACACAGATATGGTAAAGTGTGTGTGTTTTAAGCACTGAGGCTGATTTTGATCATAGCTGTGAAAAAAGATTGAGGGAGAAAAAGGCAAAAATATAAAATAACTATCCAGATGGCAAGAAAACTTAATAAATCAATATAATTACATAAGGATCATTTAAATTTCAAATTTCAAAAAGGAATCATAGAATTTTAGGACCAGAAGAACCTGATACAACCCCCAGATTGAGGCCTGTTTATTATCCATGGGCAATAGCTGAAATTTAAATGTGAAGTTAATATAACCCCCAAGCTCCTTATGCATTTTGCTTCTTGGCAGCCTGTCTTTTTCTCCTCACATCTCCTAGAGCCATGAACTAGAGCAACCTTACATATTACAAAGAGCAGATATAAATGAACTTTTCAAGCTTGTCTTACTAACAACCTTTTTTTTTTTTTTAAAGATTTTGTTGTTGTTGATGTGGACCATTTTTAAAGTCTTCATTGAATTTGTTACAATATTGCTTCTGTTTTACATTTTTGGCTTTTTTTTTTGGCTACGAGGCATGTGGGACCTTAGCTCCCCGACCAGGGATCAAACCCTCACCCCCTGCATTGGAAGGCGAAGTCTTAACCACTGGACGGCCAGGGAAGTCCTTACAACCCTTTTTTAAAGCAAAGATGACACTAAAACTGTCATGGTAGAATCAGAACTTTGACACAAGGAGAAAGACAGGTAGTTTGGGTTTTTAATTAAGCCCAACCTGAATAATAAATCAATGAATATCAGTGGCATGGGAGTATTACCAGTCAAACAGTATTGTACAACAGGATAATTCTGAAAATAATTAACATAATTAAAACGAAGTCTTCAATGTATGTAACAGAATCTTTAGCTATTCTGCATCCTAAATTCTTCTTTGCCATTTGATTGCTTTTATAATTATTGAGCAATAATTACTTTTAACTATTTTCCCTGGTCTTCTACATCAGACAAGGCAACTGAAGAATCACCATAACCTGACTGCAATTACTCCATTGCCTTATGTGGACTTCTGACAAAACAGTTCAAACAGACTGATACTACAACCTATTAACATTAAGATTCCTCATTCTAGAATTTCCTGTAGCCACATCAACAATATTGTTTTCCCCTGTCTGTTACTTAAGATATGGAACTTACTGAAGCAGAATTGTATAACAATGGCTTTTTTTAACAGAGGATTCTACCAAATAGATCTACCTAATACATAAATTAGCATAATACATACATAAGAGCATTCGTGTTTTCTATTCATAATTGTATATCGATGACTCTATGTTAAATGCCTCCCTCTTTTCATGTGGTCAACTCAATCATGTCCATAGTTGTCATAATCTGTATCATATATTGCATTTAATTTACATATTATCTTTAACCAAAAGGCTCTTAAAATCCAACCTTCTATATTTAGTACTGCAAGAACCAAATAGTGTCCAGCAACAGGACATTTTAAAACAAAATGAAAGAAAACAAAAAAGCATAGCGTTTAAAGCCAGGCAGAACTGGGTTTGAATTCTGGGTCTTCCATTTATTAATGGAACAAACTAGGGCAAATTGTTTAATGTCTCTGAACTGAAAGTCCTTGTCTCTAAAAGACCAAAAATAATAATACACACTCTGTAGCTTTATTGTGAAAACTAAAGGATAAGTTACAATCCATTCAACATTTATGGAGCACTGACCATACCTCAGGAAATACACCAGGCTCTGGGGATACACAGAACACTCAGACATGGCCCCTGCACCCAGGAAATTCACAGTCAAAAAGGGGAGCTGCTACACAAATTATTACAAAATATTTGAAAGTCCAATAATAGATATATGTACAAGGTATAACAGCAGCCGTCTGACTATAGGATTACAGAGAGTTGGGGAGGTGCTCCTCAGACCAAGAATGCAGGGGAAAGCACGCCTGGTAAAAGACCCTACAAAGGCACAAAAATGGGAAACTCAACACACTCAGGGATTGTAGGAAATGCTATATTCCTGAGACAGAAGATGTGAGGCATCTATTGTGGGAGAAGAGGCTGGAACCCCAAATGCCAAAGAACTTCCAAACCAGTGGTTCTCAATCCTGATTGCATATTAGGCTTGCTCAGGAAGCTTTTTAAAAAATACCACTGACTGGGCCCCAAACTCAGAGATTCTAATTCTTTTAGTCTGGGATGGATCCTGGGCATCAATATTTTTTAAAGAGCTACCCTGTGATTCTGAGGGGTGGCCAAGGGTTCAGAACCACTAGTATAAAACAATGTAAGAAATGTACTCTTTATCCTGGAAACAATAAGAAATGGATGTAAAAGGCTTTGAGATGATAGATGTTCAATAAACAATAGCTCCTTTCCCTTATCGTCACAATTTACGACAAAATATGTTTAGCTTTGAAACTGATGATCTACTTACTGAATCCCCCTATATTTCTTGCAAGTAAAATGTATGTTCCTTTGACAATTTACTGCCTGAATTTTGTTGTTGAGTTCAACCAAAATAATAAATGTTTTAAAAGATAAAAAAAAAAAAAGGAGAGGGAGAGTAAGAGAAGGCCAAAAAAGGAGGTAAAAGGGATTCCATCTGGTAGCCTCCCCAGATAAATTAAGTGAGGGCCAAGAAACATCTGTACAAGCACCTTAGCATATTATTTTGCACACAGCACACTCTCAACACACTATAAGAAAAAAACAGGAAGGACAAGGAGCAATAGATTGGAACTCCCACGGGAATTTTTAAAGAGCTAACTATATGGGTCTAATGAGTAACCAGTTCCCATGGAATTCCTCTCTAGTCACACTTGTTCTATAATTCAAATGCCGGTTCTTGCTATTATTTGAAGCAAAAATTTTTACAATTGATGTGAACGTGTTCCACTGTTGTGGACATGCGCCTGTTTGGGGATGTATTACCCAAGGACAGAGATTATGTCATATAGATCTCAGCAGCCAGGAGCCCTAGGTGAAGCCACATACACCACAAAAAAAAAAAAAAAAAAAAAGGCTTTTCTTAGTGAGTTCTTGAGAGGCATCCTGTGAATTTGCCTTGCTGAGCGTCCAGTTCTGACGTCACTGAAAGCCCTCGACTCTGTGATTCCTGGCGGCAGAGGACCCCTCTCTCCAGTGGCCCCTGCTCCAACAAAATGGAGGTGGAGGGGCTGGGCCGACGCTGGCATCAGCTCTCATTTTCTCCTCTCCATTCAGGAAGTCAGGCAGCCTCATTACCTATTTATGCTCTGCTATCTTCTGATAAATCAGTCTCTCCATCATCTTGGCTATTAACCGCCCATTACTAGGCCTTCATTTCGGGCCTGAACAAGAAAACACTTTCTCTCAGAAGCCTGAAAGTCAGAGCAGACCTTTACAATCTTTAGCATCCTGAGAATAATACCATATGTAGTCATATTGAGCTGTAATTTAATCTGAGTGCAAGGAACTCCAACGTTTGGATGCAACAAAATCAGCAGACAAAATCCCTCAGATGAACCAGCGCTGGGAAACAGATACTCTACCTTAATGCAAGAAAGGCTTGGGAGAAAAATTACAGGTCTTCCTGGCCTCACTGCTGACTTGACATTTGATTTTTGGAGTTACTAAAACTTTCTATGCTTCACCTTGTTTTTCCCCAAAGGTGAACTGAAAATAGTATGAATTATAGAATGCTGTGAGAAAAACACCTTATATTTTTGTCTATGGTGAAAGAGTATATAAAAGCTTGTTGCAAAGAATAATGTAACTACTGAGAGTTAAATAAAACACAGGTAAAAAGAACAGAGGAGGGGAAAAGCAGTTAAGCTATTATATTATCAAATGAATAACTAGTCAGTTCAGCTCTAAATCGGATGATTTTAAAAGCAGGCCTGGAACTTCCCTGGTGGTGCAGTTGTTAAGACTCCACGCAGGGGGCGTGGGTTCGATCCCTCACCAGGGAATAAGATCCCACATGCTGCACGGCGTGGCCAAAAGATATAAAATGAATAAATAAAATTTATTTAAAAAAATAAAAGCAGCCCTGGAAATAAGTGTCATCTCTGCCAGCTGGGTCACAGTCTTTCCTGGAGGCCACATCAGAAATAGGCCAAGTCTAAAGAAGAAAATGAAGAATGGTGAGTTCTTCACATCAACATGCACTTCACCCAGTTAAGGCAATGGATTTTTGTCTGCTTGCTTGCTTAATTTCACCTTCTTTATATAGGTATTAGAGGCATCTGAGAGTTAAGGTTCACTTCTGTGAAAGGGCCAGCTCCCAGTGTTTGAGGAAAGAAAAATCATAGCTATCACTGACCAAAATGCCATGATAAATAGCTGACATGTAAGAATTCCATAGTATTTTCTTCAAGAAACAAATTTACATAGGGTAAGAAAGTTTTTTCTCTCCTAGAACTAAAGACTAAAACTACATAATTATAGAGGACTTTCTGCTCACACAAATACATATATACACATGCATACTAAACTTTAGAAGGAGCAGATTCTTTCTTTACGATCTCAACTGTCCAAGAGTTTTCCAAGAACACAGTCGAGAAATAATCTTAGTAAAATACTGCAAGAGCAAAGCTCCTGCTTAAAAGAAAAAGAAGAAAAAGGCAATACCTCTCTAATATCAAGAATCTTCAAAAGATGTTTTTTTAATCTGTAACTTGACAGTCATCCACCAAAGGCTTTCTTTACTGGGACACAAAATGAGAGACAAACCTTGCAAAAATATCTATTTATTTTTGGGGATTTCCCAAGTAGCTAGAATGAAGATTGGTTGGAAGAACACAAGAGTTATCTCAATTACCACAATTATGAAATGAAGGAAGGAATGGATATGTGTGTGTGTGTGTGTGTGTGTGTGTGTGAGTGAGGGGGGGGGGGAACTTGACCAATTAAGAGCAAGCATGCAGATTACCAGCCATCCCTAAGGAAACCATGTCTCAGAAACATGGAATCTTGCAATGCGTGCATAGGTTAGAACATAGCAAGAATCTGCTACAGAGATTCAGTATGACATGAATCTGCCCCCCAAATTCTTAAACTGATGGGCTTCCACATACTACTAGCTGGTGTCTCCAAGCTGCTTTGAAGGGTAACTCCTTGCCCTTAAATTATAGGGAAATTGAAAGAATCCATTCATGATGCATGTTTATTAGAAAAGAAATACCCAATGAGAAAATTTTTGTTAAATGTGCTGCATTACATGTATCAGATCTATAGTTTTTCTGGGATATGGACTTCAAAAGCATCTGAATCTAAAGAAATTAAAGAGTAAAAATTTTCAAACACGTTGCTAGGAAATATCTAAGGGGTAGCAAAATAATGAAATTACTCTGTTGGACAAGAGAAATGAAAAAACTCTAGACATTACTTTTCCTTGCACTTCCATTATTTATTGGCACTAGTGACTACTGCCCCTTGCAATAAGTAGATCAATCGTGTTACTTAATCCTTAGCACTAAACACTTTCCTTAGAAAAGTGAAATGCCTTTTAAAAAGACATTGACTGTAAATAATCTCTTAAAGCAGGAATTCTAAGAGATACTGCTATTGAGAGAGATAGAAAACCTCACCAAACCAAGTCACATTATCCATTGTACACCCAATAATTCTCGCACGTGCATGTGTGTGCATAACTGTGTATACATCATGGCAGGAATAGCTTGTAGTCAGCTGTAACCTAGAAAATAATTACTACTTAAAACAAGTAAACTCTGTAGTGCTGGTGAGTTCAACTCTAAAAAGATCTAGTAGAAGGAATAACTGCTGCTCTGAAATGGAGACAGGATATAAATCCTCCCTGGAGGGTCTCTAGACCTAGGACAAGGTAACAGTGTCTAGTGATGTAAAGTCAGAATCAAATGTAAACTATACCTTAGGCCTGAAATATGTCTTCATTACAAGAAAAAGCCAAGACAAAACTTCGGAGATTTCTAACTATTGTTATGACTTTGTGTCTGAATAAAAAGAAAGAAAAATCCAGGTCTGACCACTGTTATCTTCACTGGCATGAACTCAGCTCTTGATAGGAACAATATCATGTCAAAGGTTGATGGAACTTGACCTCCTCTGTGTTAGAAACAAAGGGTAGGGAATTCCCTGGTGTCCAGTGGTTAGGACTTGGCGCTTTCACTGCTGAGGGCCTGGGTGCAATCCCTGGTCGGGGAACTAAGATCTCACAACCCGTGTGGTGTGACCAAAACAACAACACCAAAAAAATAAAGATCCAAAAAACAGAAAAGATTCACAGGTAGGATCACAGGGAGCCACGACCTTGTGAAGGCGCGTCAGTGGAGCTTGGGGGCCAAGAGCTTGATTAGAGCCGTTCATACTTCCCTCTGTTTAAACTCTCTGCCTTAACAAAAGAGCAAGCATGCAGGGGCACTGAACTGTTTTCAATGTCCCACACATGACTCAGGCTTCTATGCTGTTGATGTGTTTTGACATAAAGCGGAATAAACCAAACTCTATAGTTGTTGCCTCTATTGGGGGCAAATTACGGCAGTTTAACGAGGCCTCTGTGCCTCTGACACACTGGGTTAAAGAAAGGATTCCTACAAGATATCCTGATTCTCTTTTAAAAAGGAAAAATTCTGGGCACAGCTTTTCTTTCTGTTCATTTTATAATACTTTTTGTTTGTTGGTTTCTTTTTACTTCTTGTTGCTCTGAAGCAAATGAATACTTTGAAGTAACACAGAAGTCACTTTTCAATTAATTTATTAAATGATACCCTGGGAGAATGTCTTTACTTCTGAGAAGTGTGTACGTGGTCACTCTGAACTACTCCCACTGGGCTTCTGGGAAGCTGCCTCCTGGCAAAGCCTCCTGGCCAAAATGTTCCCTAGATCAGCATCCTCAGCAAACTGCCGCCAAGCCATCCTTTTTGTCCTTCTCTGGCTTCCCCTGCAGGTCCCATCCCCTCCCTCACCACCATCACGTCCTGAACCCTACCTGTGCTCAGG
This sequence comes from Mesoplodon bidens, assembly GCF_964165515.1. Lineage (NCBI taxonomy): Eukaryota > Metazoa > Chordata > Mammalia > Artiodactyla > Ziphiidae > Mesoplodon > Mesoplodon bidens. Next base: position 54,637,464 of record NC_138166.1, read on the forward strand.
ACTCCATGAGGACCATAGCAGATGCTATGAAAGATACAACACCTGCCCACAGATGTGTATGGTCTGGTAAAACATGTTACTCTTGTACAAGGCAGTAACATAATCCAGTAGTACTAAACTCTTTTGTCCTAAAGAGTTTTCCCTCTCTTTTAGAACCGTGAGCAGTTACTTATGAAAAGTGGCAGAGGGTAGTGGCTAAGACTCCAGATTCCAGAGCCAAATTTCCTGTTTCAAATTCCACCCCTTCCCAAACTGAACAATCTTGGGCAAGTCATTTAAGCCCCCCTGTGTCTCAGTTTCTCCATTTAGTAAATGGGAACAACAGTATCAACTTCTGAGGATTGCTGAGAAGACTGAATACCTGTAAAGTATACAGAACAGTCTAGTTCCCTCAATGTTTATTATTATACCGCATGAGCGGCCAAAGTCTGAGGGTGCATGACGAGAATTTTGTGTTACATCCAGAAGTCAGAATTATTCTTGCTTCCCCCTTGTCACTTCCAGATGACAGTTCCTCTATTCCTCTCTCCTTGAGGTCCATGCCTCACAGCCACACCACCCTCCATTCTCAACTCTGGACCAAGTGCCTCTGTATTCCCAGCACTCAGTACCTCGTTTGGCACAAAGCACATGCTCACTTACAAATTTAAAACAAATCTGACAACTCTTATCTGACAATAAGATGGACAAACGTTATTTTGCAAACTGTAAATTAGCCCAAAATGGGAAGTATTGCTAGTTCTCAGGAATATAACCCTAACAAAGGTTGCTTTCATATAGTTAGTTAAACCAATTATTTTATTGGTTTCTTGGTTAGTTCTCCAGTAGTTTATAAGCACTATCACTGTTACAGAGGGTAAAACCTTTACCAGCATATGCACTCTATTCCTTAAAAATTTCTTACCTGTGTCCCTGTGCTCATTTTATTCAATCAACATTTGTTGGTGAGTTTGTAGCCATTTGGCTACATGACTTGAAATGTGTATTATCTATAGTTCAGAGGGAGAAGGATGGAACTTTGAGCTTTAGGGAACCTCAATGAGTTATGTGATTCATTTCCCACCTATGAGAAAACATCTACTCAAAACCATCTTGAAGAAATGACTGCTGAGCCTATTTTATATGTTTTTGAGACAGTTCCTCAATCTCTAATTGTACTTTGTCCCAATGCTGAATCATCTTCTTTCCCCTCTTCAATAGCTAACAGAACTCTCTTAATGCAATTAAGACCTATTTCCTCCATTTGTGAAACAGGATATGTTCAAAGATGACTTGAAAGTATGCCTCTCATCTGTTAGGCACAGTAGAAACTATATGCTACTTTGTAAGCTTTATGGCAGGCTAGCACTAAAAATATCTACCAACTACACAGGATAAAACATCCTGCAGAAAGAGTGATCCATAGCCATGCATGTATAAACATAAAAGAAAAGTACATTTAAGTGCACCAAAGTAATACCCTCTTGCAAAGAAGAATCCAAGTGCAATACATTGGGTGTGGTAGATGAATTACATTCAGCCGCCCAAGTGAAAATTTCTGTGGTCTTCTTTGGTAAGATAATACAATCCTTTGAGAACATATAATGAAACTAAAAATACCGCCAGAGATATGGATACTTTCAAATAACTTCACTGGGAAAGCCCCCAATACAGTTTTCATTAAGATCCTCCATCACCCACCTCCTTTGGAGTAGTAGTCTTGTTACTCAAACTTGACAGACATGCTCTAGCCTTGGAGTCATTGTACCAACTGTTCTCTCCTACAGAAATGCTCTTCCACAGAAGAGCCTGGCTCACTTCCCACTCCCTTCAAGCTTTTCCCAATGTCACCTTCTCTGTGAGGCCTATTGGATCACCCTATTAAAAATTACAACCTATGTCCCCTACAACCCCGGCACTCCCAATGTCCATTACCATGCTATAATTTTTCCTTTTCTTTTCCATGGTACTTACCACCTTCTAATATACTAAATAATTTATCCTCTATTATGTTTTTGTCTATCTACTAGAACATAAGTCCCATGAAGAAGCAAATTTTTTTTTAATTCATTGATGTATCATAAGAAGTCAGATAGTGCCTGCCTGTAGTAGATCCTCAATAAATATTTGGGGAGTAAATTTTTTAAACATCAGTTCAAAAATCAAATCACAGGAATTAATTCCATCTCCCTCTCTCCCTCTCTCCCTCTCTCTCTCTCACACACACACACACAAAATGTTAATATTGCCCAAAACAGTTATTGAGCCTTAATCTGAAAAATAAAAGAACCAATGGAAAAATTTTAGTTGCAAACCTGGCAGTTTAAACTTTATCATAAAAGGAACAGGAATCTAAGTCTATTAAATATTTGCAGTCTTCTCAGTTCCCTCATTATTCAAAGATAGAACAAGGAAAAGAGAAATCAAGAATCTCTAGTTCTAGTGAAAACACGCTGCAGAGAACAGGAGCTATAAAAAGGCATGATTAATAGCTCAAACATAACTAAAATACCCAACTGCACAGGGCCAGAAGGTGCAGAGACAAGTGTAGCTTTTTCTCTCATTGAGCGAAATGTGAGAACTAAAACAGACTCAATGGCCCCATGGAGATGGGCTATTCCACGAAGACTCTCCAGACAGATACACACACACACACACACACACACCCCGCTACCACCACCAGCAACAATAATATCTGCACTTGGAGCTGCTCTTGCTGAACACTTTCTGCAGTGAGCATATGATGCTAAAAGAAAAGCATATGGGCTTCTTCTAACCCAATTATTTCTTAAGAAAGAGAAATAACACAAACAATTAACTTTGGAATAACAGATTTTGGAAAGACTGTGTTGAAAACTGTTGGAAATTCAGGAACACATGGCTGATTGATTAAGTTTTAAAATATTTATTAAATATGGGAATCCACTACAAGAAAATGGAAGTTCTTCCATGGAGCTGAAGGCCACATCTAATGCTGGGCTGTGTCCGCTTAGCAAGAAGCTGAGCAAAGGAACTGATTATCACGACTGGTTTACAACGGGACCAAAAACAATAGAATGACAAAAAGTAGAGAGCCAAAAGAGAAAGGGAAAACTGAGAACTGGGGATGACTAAAAGTTTCATTAAAAGCTATATTAAAAACCACTGATCGTATGCTTTAAAAGGATGAATTTTATGGTACATGAATTATATTTCAATAAAGCTGTTATTAAAAAACTATATTAAAAATTAAGATTGTGGTCATAAACATAATTCAAATGCACAAGAGGAATGGTCTTTGTTATAATAACTGCTACCTTTTATAAAATTCTGGGAGCCCTTCGTCCTCAACTGTCTGTTCCCTTAGATTTTTGTCTTTTGAAGTTCTTAGATTTTTGTCTTTTTTTTTTTTTTTTTTTTTTTGCGGTACGCGGGCCTCTCACTGTTGTGGCCTCTCCCATTGTGGAGCACAGGCTCTGGATGCGCAGGCTCAGCAGCCATGGCTCATGGGCCCAGCCGCTCCGCGGCATGTGGGATCCTCCCGGACCAGGGCACGAACCCACGTCCCCTGCATCAGCAGGCAGACTCTCAACCACTGCGCCACCAGGGAAGCCCGATTTTTGTCTTTTGAACATGTTTTTAAAACATGTTTTTTTAAAAATAAAATAAAACAAGCTATTAAATGGAGCATCCTATCCTCTACTAAAAACAATATAGCTTCCAACACTCAGCCTAGTTTGGGAACTATGAGTCCAACCTTTATCTCACTGCCCGTTAATCTCTTCATGTTGTGCCCTCCCTTCCTTTCCTCACTTCCCAGCTGGGAGCAGCCCTATGAGGATACAGACTATTGAGGGCTCAACTAAGACAGAGATGCTTCTCATCCCAAAGTAATGGAGCTGCATTGTTACTCATTAAAAAAAAAAAAAAAAAAACCCACCTGATGTTTGAACCAATATTATATTGGGGGTTGTGGGAGCAGGAGGACAAGATTAACTTGGTTTGTTAAATTCCTGGAAAAAATACAGTGAGACCAAAGCTGGGACCCACAATTAGCACGAGGGTCCAAATTGTTCTACCCTCCTGGAACATCTGACACAAATCACAGCTTTTGTGAAAACAATCGAAGAAATCCAGTGATCTGTGTACACAAGAAACTGGGCAAACAGTTTTATACCAAGATATAATCATTATGGGAGCTAAAACAACAACAACAAAAAAAAGAGCTAACATGTACGGAGCCCTTACCATATGCCAAATGCTCAGCTACAAACTTTATGCATTTTATCTCCTTAATCCTCACAACATATGAGCTGGGTACTATTCTTATTCCTATTTTATTGGTGTAAAAACTCAGGATTAGAGAAATTAAGCGCAGTTAGTGGCAAAGGTGGGTTTTGAATCCAGGCACTCTAATTCCAGGTTCTCAAACTCTTAATCACCATCCTACAATACTTTCTTAGAAGAAAACTATATATCAGGGAGTCGTTTTACTAAAAATGAAGACTTATTCTAAAACTATAGTAGATTCGGCAGTAGTATAGTAATACATAAACACGATCATGAAGAAAAGAATCGATATGGATAACACCAAGAAAAATTTTTTTTAATCTGTTACAACAAAAGATACCATGAGAATGAATAGATAAGCCACAATTTTTAAAGTATTTGCAACAGAGATAAACAATAATAGGAAAGAATCCATAACATACTTAAAATGCCTGTAAATCAATAAGAAAAAGACACTTGAAAAATGGGGAAAGTATGTAACTAGGCCATTCAAAGGAAGAACTAGAGATTCCCAAAGGTGCTCTCCCTCATTAGTCATCAGGGGAATGGAGAGCAAAGTAATCAGACACTATTTCACACCCATAATATTGTTAGAAATTTTAAAGTCTTATGATTCCAAATGATAAAAAAGATGGGGATACATAGAAATTCTCATGCACCATAGGTGGAGTATAAATTGGTATATCGTTGTGTGATTTGTCAGTATGTGGAGAAGTTGAAAAGGGACAAACCCTAAGAATCAACAATTTCACTTCTAAATATATGCCCCACAGAAACACACGCACATGTATGCATTAATGGCATACACTGCTTATAACATCAAAAAATCAGGGTTGGGCTTCCCTGGTGGCGCAGTGGTTGAGAGTCCGCCTGCCGATGCAGGGGACACGGGTTCGTGCCCCAGTCCAGGAAGATTCCCACATGCCGTGGAGCAACTGAGCCCTTGCGCCTCAACTACTGAGCCGGCATTCTAGAGCCTGTGAGCCACAACTACTGAGACCGCATGCCACAACTACTGAAGCCCACACGCCTAGAGCCTGTGCTCCGCAACAAAGATAAGCCACTGCAATGAGAAGCCCACACACCACAACAAAGAGTAGCCCCCGCTCACTGCAACTAGAGAAAGCCTGGGCACAGCAACGAAGACCCAACGCAGACAAAAATAAATAAATAAAATCAATAATTTTTTTTAAAAAAGGAATGAGGTAAAAACGCATGCTACAACATGGATAAACCTTGAAATCATTATGCTAAGTAACAGAAGCCAGTCACAAAAGACCAGATAGTTTATGATTCCATTTTATAAAATGTCTAAAATAGGCAAAGCTATAAAGACAGAAAGTAGATTAGTGGTTGCCCAGGGCTGGGGGTGCAGATAGGCAGGGCGGGAGAGAGCCTGGGGAATGTGTATGGGATTTCTTTTTAAGGTGAGGAAAATGTTTAAAACTGACTATGGTGATGCTTCCACAATTGCTTGAATATACTAATAAACTTTGAATTGTACACTATTGTTAAATGGGTGAATTCTATGGTATGCAAATTATATTTCAATAATGGCCTTATAACTATATATAATGAAAATATGAATTATTTTGTTCCTGAGATTATACTAAATCAGCTGAAGTCATGAAAAGTCAGCTGACTATACTAAATCAGCTGAAGTCATGTTAAAGAGTTCATTTTTGTGGGCCTGTTACTTATAATCTTAACATTTTGACATGGGACCCCCTTCCTGACGCAAGCCCTTACTTTCTTTTCTGATCATAAACCTACTTTCAGATCAATCCTTCATTCACACTAAGATATTAATGCTTGAAAACAGCTCAGAGTGCCATCCCTCTCTAGGGTCTCTACTTATACCAAAGTGGCTATTCTCAAGTGGTGTGTTTTCTGATTTAAATCAAATGTGCAGATCTTTTAGAGTATGGAGGTTTCATAGAGTAATAGTTCTATAAGAGTAGTATCTACCATCTAAGAAATAAAGAAAGCAAATATTTTTTACTCAGCATAATTCCCTGGAGTTTTGATTGTTTGTTTGTTTGTTTATTGCCACTTGGCATGTGGGATCTTGGTTCCCCAACCAGGGATTGAACCCGTGCCCCCTGCAGTGGAAGTGTGAAGTCTTAACCACTAGATGGCCAGGGAAGTTCCAGGAAGTAAATATTTTATATTAACTTGTTAGTCCACAATAGGGAGGTAAAGATTGAGAAAAAAATAAAAATAAAACAAAATATTAGACAAGAAAGTATTGGAGGCTTAGTTACAGGGAGAAAAAAAAAAAAGAGGATGTTGTCCTTGGTTCAAAAAAAAAAATCAGAACTCCACGAACAAATATCAGAAAAACTCCTTAGCTAAATATGTCATACGAGTTCAGAACTATCAGAAATACTATATGTCACTTTCCCAGAAGACAGACATCATTGTCTTAAAGAAAATGCAGCTCCAGGCAGCAAACGGCAAAGTCTGATGAATAAAGTCACACACAAAGGTTAAATAGCTTGGATTTATTTGTGTTGGGAGAGACAGGGCTAGAAACCGACATGAATGATTTTGTCACAGTGATTAAAGCAGCCGGGAGAGAGCAAGGCAGCTTTATATGGTAGAATATCAGTCTGCCAATCATTGTCCAAGTTCCCACTGCTTTCTCCAGTCTTCTCTCTCCTATCCTCATGGCCCTGCCTCACTCGTGAAGCAAAGCGGACAGCTACTGCAGTTCAGGTGCTCACCGTGATGGGATCCTCACAGAACCTGGGTGTTCTATATAGACAGGGTGGCTCTGTCGGGCCGGCAAGAATGTACGCGGAGGGAAAAATTTTTTTCTTTAAATAATAAAAAAAAAGAATGTATGCAGAGGGAAGGGGAAGAAAGAGGTCAGGGATAAGGTATAATGTGGAAGGAGACCCGTGCTCCTCTCGAACCCATCCCAACAAAAGATTTTAACAATCCGGAGGAAAGAAATACTGTGATGGTTGGAAATACATCAGAAGAACATAAATGGTCACAGAACACTTTTTCTGCATCTTTGAGATTGCAAACTGAAACAAAGGCAGACCATAAATATTGGCTGAGTACCACCTATCCATCAGGCAGAGTGTTAAGCAGTGAACAAATAATGGTGAAAACGAATGACAAAGCTCCAGCCCAACATCAGAGTGCATCTCATGGGGACACCTTCTATTAACCCACCCAAATGATCAGTGCACCAATACCCCTGCACCAACACACACACGAGCGGGAATAATTTTATGCCAAGCTTGTGAGGCAAGTTGAACTATTAGTATACCTGTAAAAGTGCCTCATCATTGCTCAATGCTGAGTCTGAATCCTGCAGCAATAGAGCAATGGACCCCTCTGGAAGACTCTGAGAAGTGATACGCTCAGCAGTTGTGGAGGATGGACCAGACGCATAACTCAGAGTTTAAGTCCAGGGGATTATGAGCAGAGAGAACAAGGAGAATGATTTTCGGAAGGCGACTATTCCAACAGCAAAGAGCGGAAGTGAAACTCACTGCAATCCACACCCAAAGAAGGGAATGAATGAGGGACAATTTAAGGGGAACAAAAGAAACAACAAATGAAAAAGAAAAACCACATTAAAAACAGGTTTAAATGTAAGTAGTAGAGTGGGAAGCTTGTTGGACTATAACACATTTTGCAAATCCCAAAATAAGTCAGTCCAGCAACAGGCAACAGGGATGGTTCCCAACACTGAATATAAATAACCTTTCAGAGACTTGTTTTTACTTTAGTTGCTAAGAGAAAAAGAGGCATTTGACAGAAAGAGAGTAGGAGAAAAAATACAAAATAAACCAAGGGTCATAGGGAAAGTGAACAGAGCAAGGCTATGTTCACAGAAAAACGATAGATGGAAAGAGGCAACAGGAACGTGACAGAGCCTGAACTGAGAAATAAGAAAAGAGATGAGAGAAAAGAAAAAAAATAATCGACTGGGGAAAACCTGATATAACAACAGGGGTCTAGAGGCATAAGAATGGAACAAGGCTCTCTAAGTCATGGCATCAATGATGTCATCCAGTTCTCATTTGCTTTTTGAGCACTTGCTATGTACAAGGCTCTGAGCTCAATGCTGGGAAGAAACAAAAATGGATATTTTTTTATTTATGCCCTCACACCATGTTTTTCCCTAAATTAAACTGAAATAATTCTTACCCCGTCACCCTGGGACAACTGCAAACTTCAGGATTTCATAATCAGAACACTTAAAAAAAGTCCTCAAAAACTCATTAGTCAATGACCTCAAGTAGATTTCATATTAAATTGGTTAAGTTATGAATGAATAGTACCTTCCCTTCATTAATTATGAGAGAACATTGTCCATGCAAGGTCATTAAGGACTATAAGGACATCATGCTAAACTTACCTCAGAAATTAAATTAAATGAAAAATTCATAGTATCTCAGCACCTCTTTTTACCCTGGAGGATGCTGAGGACCAACAAAAGTTGCTACACACCATGGTTTGAAATAGCCTCGTCTCTAGTCACTCATCCAGTCAGAAATGGCTTCACCTTTGGTGATAGTAATGAACACAACTTGAATTTTGCCCACCTTCATATCAATCAATATCTGTCCAAGCTTTCAGGTACTTTTATGAGGAAATCAGTTTGAAAAAAAGCAATGTGCTATTTATAGCTAAACAAGCTGTATACTTTTGTAAAACATAAGAACGATTTTCCTGTCCTGCATCAAAACTCCCGTTATCTTCAAAGATGTTTAAGTTTCTGTCATAGTCAATAAAACTCTTTCTAAGAAATGATGGCTTGATTACTTGACACAATGGTAAATTTAATGTATCTGTAAAAAAAATTTCCCATTCTTCTTCTTAAACACTTCCCTAAAGTTTTCTTGAAAAGCACATCAAAGTACTCCTAACTATTGTTAAACTGCAGGTGATACCAAACTAATCTTGAAAATAACCCACTATTTATAGCAAATGGAGACTGACACCAAAATTATCCATCTCAATAAGAACAAATTTTCCAAATTCCCACTTACAAGGACTCTTCCATTATTACCATACATTTTTTAAAACACGTACCACATGCCATGTAAAATGAGCATTGCCCATTTTGCACAAACTAAGTGTGATTTTTCAGAGCATCAGCTGTCACATGAGTTAGGAAATCAATCTTTATGTAAGTGTCATCTCCTGATCCAAGGCAGGCACAGTCTGCAGTCTGAACTACGTTAGTGGGGGAAAGAGTGGGCCCCTGAAAGCCCCCTCCCACTAGCCTGCAGAGCCTTAGACAAGACCAGTGAAGAATATGATGTTGGAGGAGGAAGGAAGGAGGGAAAATAAGGAATAAAGAAGAAGAAGAATAGGAAGGAAGAGAAGAGGAGGAAGAGGAGGAGGAAAGAAAGAGAAGAAGAGGAGGAAGAGGAGGCGGAGAAGAGAATGAAGTGGAGGAAGAGGGAGGGGGACAGGAGTAGGGGGGCAGAAGGAGGAGAAAGTGGTCCCTCCCTCTGAACCAAACACTTAAAGCTCCTGAGGGCATGAAAACAATCCCAAAGGCCATTAGAGCGAGTCTGGCTAAAACACACATGGTTCTCTTTAAAAACACGAGACCTCAGTCAAGAGTAGAGCCAACCCCTGAAACCTCAATGGGCTGAGATCAAAAACTCAGAAAGTGTCTCAGACTTTTTCAGGTCACTCTCTCTAGTTGAGCCAGGAGGATACTGGACGGAGCTGGCACAGTGGACCCAGTATCTTCTCTCTAGACCTGATTTTTTTTTTAATTTCCCTGAGCCTTGCCTTCCACTACGCTTTTACCCACAGCCTGCTCCTGCCCCATGGTCTGATGACCCAAGTTTACTCTTCTGCAAACTGCTACGACTCCAGCCTACCCTAGGTTAATACTACCTTGTATAACCTTGACTGCTATGGATCCACAGCTAGGTTCCAGGCCAGACTCCTGACAGAGTAGTCCAAAGGTATTAAAAATCCACCAGGGAATTCATGGACACCAGGTCTATGAAGTGGCAGCTCTCTGTGCAGCATCTTGCTATCTAATCCGAAGAAAGAGAAACCACTGAGAGCAAAGCTTGAGCTCTGACCAGGAGTAGCAACTGGTGTATACCAGCCTGACCCCAAAATCCTCACCTCACTAGAAGAGGAAATGAAGGCAATTTCTCCTAAAGAAGCCTGCTTAAAAGGCAAACTGAAAAAAAAAAAAAAAAAAACATAAGAATAGAAATTGACCAACTACAGGCATGATTCAGTGCCAAACAGAGTAAGAGGTCGAAGAAAACTGTCAACCAGTTCTACTGCCTTGGGCAGAAAATTTTAAAACGACTTGCAAAATGTGAGCTCTTGAGGTCTAGCTTCAGGGAAGTATCATCGATTTCCCACCTTCAAAGAGTCATCTAATGTTCTTTACTTGGGACAAAAAAAAAAATGCAGCAAAAGGGCAACTATTGCTAAGTGCTAAAATTCCCTCATACAAAATTAATTTTTAAAAAGGAGAATTAAAATGTTGATTTACCCTTACAGATGAATATGATTCTGAAACATCGTTTCAATACAAAGAACAAATAGATTGTGAGACAGGATGGGGCAGGGGGAGGGAAGGATTAAAGCTCCTTACTCTTTCTCTGTCTAGCTTTACAACTGCTGATATTTCTGAATCATGGTACAACATTTTAAATTTTATCTACAAAATCAAGTTATATATAATACTCTGCTCTGGGGAAAACAGATTTCTGTCTTGAAAGCAACTCAGAAGGTAAAATCAAAAAGTAAAGGACACTGGGCTTCCCTGGTGGCACAGTGGTTGAGAGTCCGCCTGCCGATGCAGGGGACACGGGTTCGTGCCCTGGTCCGGGAAGATCCCACATGCCGCGGAGCGGCTGGGCCCGTGAGCCATGGCCGCTGAGCCTGCGCATCCGGGACCTGTGCTCTGCAAAGGGAGAGGCCACAACAGTGAGAGGCCCATGTACCGCCAAAAAAAAAAAAGTAAAGAACAGCTATAAGTTTAAAATCAGTTTTTTTAAATGATGTTTTCATATTTTTTAAAATACAGCATATTGAACTCCATTTCTGTGTCAAATCATTGTAATTATCAAAGGGGTTGTAAATTCAATATTTGAAAAGACTAAAATTATTCATGCATTTATTCATATGGATCCCAACCTTATTCCAAAAAAGATTTCAGCTTTTTTTATGTGGACAATTACAAGATAAAATAAAATTTTTAGGGCTTCCCTGGTGGCGCAGTGGTTGAGAGTCCACCTGCCGATGCAGGGGACGCGGGTTCATGCCCTGGTCCGGAAAGATCCCACGTGCCGCGAAGCGGCTGGACCCGTGAGCCATGGCCACTGGGCCTGCGCGTCCGGAGCCTGTGTTCCGCAGTGGGAGAGGCCACAACAGTGAGAGCCCCGCGTACCACAAAAAAATAAATAAATAAAATAAAATAAAAATAAATAAATATTTATTAAGCACCAACCCTGTGCCAGTCACTGCTCTAGGCAGTGGAGATGTGTGGTGATGGAACAGACAAGATCACTATTCTCATGTAGTTTACAGTCCAGTGATGGCATATTGAAAGAAAAATAATAAACAAGTCAATCATTAAAGAGAATGTCAAGTGCTAGGAAGAAAAAAGACTAATGGTGACAAGGAGGGGAGTGGAATGGGAATACTTTAGAAAAGTGGGACAGAGGAAACCTCTTGAGATCACTTTTTTTAAGCCTAATATTTATTTTAGTCTAACATGCACTTGAAAATGTGCACATATATGACTTCCCAGATTGATAAATTATCACTAGTCGAGAGAGATTTCGGATGACTTTTGCATTGAAATAGGGATGATGAGAAGGAACAGGACAATGAGCTAGGAATGAAGCTGCTATGAAAACTTATGCTGGGACTTCCGCTTTGGAGGAGGACACAATTCGCCTCGAAACTTTCGGCATCCAAGTCAAGGAAGGAAACACAGTTACAAGATAAATCTCTCCTCTTGGTCATGCTGAGACACCATGTGTAATGTTCTCCAAGACTTCAATGAATAATGTAACTGGTTTCTCAGGAATATTTCTTACAATGTCCTTCAAAATATCCTTTAGAAAAAGCCTGGAAGGTGATTGAAGAGGTCAGGGAAGTGACTGAGAAAACTGATACCAATTCTCATACCAAACTCCCTTGTGACTAACTGAAATCCAAGGAGATTTAAGAAAAAATATCTTAAACCTTGAGAATACAAAGAGCTCCTAGACCCTGGGTACAAACTGGAATCCCCTGGAGAGACTTTTTAAAATACTCCCACACCAGAATGCACTATGGAGGAATAGATGATAATTCTCCATAAATAGTTTCTGTTAAGTGAATTTCTGGCAGATTCAACTCCAACAAGTATACAGAGTGCAGATGTTCTCTGCTGCCATTTAGAAGAAGATTCAGATATTTCCATGTGGTTAAAAGAATATCTGAGGTAGAGGTAGAAATTATACCCATATCTAGAAATGAAGACATATAACAAGTGTGAAGCAGGACATCAATTCACCCCTGAATGAAGCTAGCAAGGGAGGAGACCAGGGCAGGGCCAAGAGTTTTAAAGAAATGTTAGGTTTGTTCCAATACATAGATGGCACAGTAACCACATGTTAAATAAGTAAGAAAGATTACAAGAGGCTTATTTTATGTGGATCTCTAACATTTTCTTTGAGAATTCTTAACCCAATTCTACTACTTGTCAGTTGTATGACCTTGGGCTGGTTAATTAGCTTCCTTAAGCCTCAGTTTCCTCATCTATAAAATGGGTATAATAATATCTACCTCATAATGAGAGATAACACATGTAAATTGCTCAGCACAGTGTCTGACACATGGTAAATATTCAGTAAATATTAACTCTTATTTTCAACTCTTTACCTCAATATTTGCTTTCTAATGCTTTTATTACCAAAGTAAACACATCCAGCTAGATGTTCACAGAAGCTATCATTTTGGTTTTTATTATTACATGTCTTTGACCTGAATGCTTTGACATCTGGGACTCTAGAGCTACTTGTTCTATGAAGACACAAAAGATATTTTGTATCTTTTCATTTGGAGAAGGATACACAAGCACAGATTCTTTTTTAGCATTTCATGTTTCTGCTTTATGAAACTTAAAGCAGAAGAAGAGCATGTATAATTTTGGTACTGACGACTGGATCCTGAAATCTTTGATTTACAAAGAAAGATTATAACAATCAATGTTCACATGCAGTTCCAAAACAAAACACAACATCCTTTGAGAGGTGTTTCTAACCTTTTAAATGTTAAATATCTTTATATATTCCATTCTCATTCTCAAGGCAGTAGAAATGAAGCATTCCTACTGTGTTCCGCAAGTTTCTTCACTACTATACAACTTTTAAAAACATTTTCAAGTGCTGCAAGAAATATATAGTTCCAATGGGACAGATGTAAGACATCTTTTACCCCAGTGCCATTGAAAGATATCTAAGGAAATGTTGGTGACCTCCTGTGCTAAGGCCAGGTTAGCCTAGTGCTTCAGCACATAGGCAGTGCAGTGGAGCTGAAGTGTCTGGGTTCAAATACCCTCTCCGCTACCTACCAGCTTTGTGATTTTGCAGCTAAATATTACCTGTCACATGATTCTTGTGAGGTTGCAATGAGTTTGTACAGATCAAAAGTACCCAGAAAATTGTTCAGCACATAAAAAGTAACCACATGAGTTACCATTTATTAAATATTATTAAATATTTTAGTGTATACTATAACATGACAACACTATTATAAGTATTTCTCTTTTCCTGGTTTCTCTTTCCTTCCTCCTTCTTGCCATTCTCCTCAAGGTCTCTTCCTCTTCTTGTGCCCTCCCCCACTCTTTTTAATAACATCCTTTTTCCCTTTGGGGCTTATCCATAATCTTCAATGATAAATGTGGCAATATCCGGGCCCCAATGGAGTTATAGAGTACTACTAACCCTATATGACAAGAAAGCAGACCTCCCTCCATGTACTTTTAGAAGGGGCTTTAATCATTAAAAATGATAGAACACTTGGCATTCTTTGAAATAAGAGAAAAGAAATAAAACTTAAGGACAATTTGTATCATCCCATAAGCTTTTAGAGTCATTCATAGCTTTCCATGTGTAGCTGTAAAGAAGCAATGAAAGACAAGGTTCTTCTGTGCACAGTGTGCATGGTAAAACCACTGGGCAGAATTTCAAAGATGCCCAAAAGAAATATATACAAATTGGGACCTCATAGATTAAAAGCAAGATGTAAGGAAAACTCCTACAATTCTAAATTTTATTTTCTTTTAACTATTTAACTGTAAGAGGAGGTTGACAGGAGAATAAAAATGTGCTGGGAAATGTCTCCTTCCTATTTATGGTGGTGAAACAAAGTTTCGACTGGTGGCAAACTTTATTAATATTGAGCTACTCAGGTTTAACAAATGCACATTAAGGAAAAAAAAAAGATGTTTGTGCTATCCTTGCAAAATACTTCTAAAGCTGTAATTCCTAGGAGTACTTTTCCGCCAGGGAAGCAGTACTGCAGACAACTTATGGTTAAGCTGACTCAGTGCTCCCAAGTGAAACAACCCAATTTTAAGTACAGCTCATCCATGCTTAGGCATATGGATAATTATATTCATAAGAACAGAGCACAGGCACTTCCCTGGTGGCACAGTGGTTAAGAATCCGCCTGCCGAAGCAGGGGACATGGGTTCAAGCCCTGGTCCAGGAAGATCCCACATGCTGCAAAGCAACTAAGCCCACGCACAACAACTACTGAGCCTGCGCTCTAGAGCCCGTGAACCACAACTACTGAGCCTGCGTGCCACAACTACTGAAGCCCGCCGCCTAGAGCCCGTGCTCCGCAACAAGAAAAGCCACCGCAATGAGAAGCCCGCGCACCACAACAAAGAGCAGCCCCCGCTCGCCGCAGCTAGAGAAAAGCCCGCGCACAGCAACAAAGACCCAACGCGGCCAAAAATTAATTAAGTTTTTAAAAAACGAATGGAGCACAGCTACTGCTTGCCATCCTGCGACCATCTTGCATTTTCCCCATTCATTACTGATTATCAAAACTATAATAAATGGTAGATCTATGTTTTTGGCACTTGACTACTTGAGAAGCTTACAACACTTTCCAGGGAATGAGATAGAAAAATAAGTAGCCTCTCTATTCACTGGCAATAAGAACTTCTGACAAAAAGAAATTCTGCTAGTTGTAGAGAAAAGCAATTACTGGCTGCAAAACAAATTATTGAAAATGTATGGGGTGACCACACAGCAAAATAAGCCACCAAATAACCTTTTACTGATGCTACAGTAAAAGTATCATGCTTGGCTAGCAAAAAAGGAGTAACCATTAAGGTGCTTACTCTTAAAAACAGAAATTATGTGATCATCAGTATCAAACCAACAGTAGGACTCAGTAGGTGATATCTTGCCCATATGGGTGTCCAGTTAAAAATATATTTTATCCTATTATCTGCAACATACAATTTTTTCAGCACAAAAAATTTAAAGTCAGAGGAAAGGAAGACTGAATACTTTGAATATTCTAGTTCTGAGGGCTCTTTTACAGGACTGAAATTACTTTAGACTAGGCAGACAATCTTTAGGACAGCAAGGTTACCCACAATCAAATGTAATTTCTTTGACTACCATTTCTAGAACTTCATGGCACAATAAGCTTTCAGTATGGGCTGATCATCTGATTCAGAATAAAAATAAAGTATGCGTTCAAGTAACTGGCCAGATAGTAAAGAAATCTTTTACAATATGGACTCATACAAACAGAATGATTATTTCACACCAATCAAACTGCCAGTATTTCCACAGTATTGTGGAATTTTAATATTTCCACAATATTAAAATTTTTTCCAAAAAATATAACTGTGCAGTTCCATTTAGTGATGAAAACTGAAGTAAGGAAACATTAAAAGTAAAATTAAGGTGTCTTATACCATCACAGTTCTTGTGAGCTTTCTGAAATGTTAAGTAAAACATTGCTGGTTTCCTTACTCTAGGTTAATGGCTCTATCTTACCAGGTGAGAAGTGATTCTTGAATTAGATTAGATGACTTATAACATTTCTTCCATCTATACAACTGTTAAGATTCCACTTACATAAATTCGAGTAATTTGTAACTTCTGGGAATGTGTTAAATTCAGGTAATTAGGGCACCATTTTGCATTAAGGCAATGTCATAAAATTTCTAAACAGTACTCAAGCAGCCTGAGGGAGTTAATGTTATTTAACAAAAACTCATATAGTGCTTACAGAATATGCAGCACTGTTCTAAGTGCTTTATAAATATTAACTCATTTATACTAAGCAGATAAGTATACTTAGTAACTAAGTTCTTACAAGCTTAATGAGTATGTGAATTGGCATTTAACAATGAATTAAAGTGAACAACCACTTTCACTCAGCCTTTGAAGTTAAGATCATTCATTTCTGGGACTTCCCTGGTGGCGCAGTGGTTAAGAATCTGCCTGCCAATTCAGGGGACATGGGTTAGATCCCTGGTCTGGGAAGATCCCACATGCCGCGGAGCAACTAAGTACCCGCGCCACAACTACTGAGCCTGTGCTCTAGAGCCCACGAGCCACAACTACTGAGCCCGTGTGCCACAACTACTGAAGCCCACGTGCCTATAGCCTGTGCTCCGCAATGAGAAGCCACTGCAATGAGAAGCCCATGAACCGCAACGAAGAGTAGCCCCCGCTTGTCGCAACTAGAGAAAGCACACGCGCAACAACGAAGACCCAATGCAGCAAAAAAAAAAGATTATTCATTTCTAACAATTAAGGTTATTCCACGACAACATGAATCTGGTCAGTAACTCTCCTTACTGAAATCCTTGAATCGCTTTCAGAACAAGTCCAAATTCCTCAGCAAGTCATGAAGGTGCTGCAGCATCTATTTTCTGGTTTCCTGTTTTGTTTCATCTGTCCCTTAAATCCTAACTATTTGCAGTTTAAAATGTGTCTTGATGTCACATGCCCACGTACCTCCTGCCCCTTCTGTTTGATATGCCCACCCCTTCCCTTTAATTTGGCCACTTCCTACTCACCCTCAAAACACAGCTCAGATAACACCTCTCTCTGAGAGCCCTGACTGCTCACCTGGGTTAAGCACTGTCTTCTCTCTTCCACAGCTCTCTGTGATCACCTCCAGAAAATCACACACGAGTACAGAGTGTAATTGCCTATCCATTCACCCATCTTCCTACTTGTCTGTAAATTCCTTAAAGGCTAGAACTGGGTCTTTTATCTCTTAATCCCCAGGGTTTGCAAAAAAATTGGTACACAGTATGAGCTCAAGTATACAAATGCCTTTTTTTTTTTTTTTTTTTTTTTTGTGGTACACGAGCCTCTCACTGCTGTGGCCTCTCCCGTTACGGAGCACAGGCTCCGGACACGCAGGCTCAGCGGCCATGGCTCACGGGCCTAGCCGCTCCACAGCATGTGGGATCTTCCCGCACCGGGGCATGAACCCATGTCCCCTGCATCGGCAGGCGAACTCTCAACCACTGCGCCACCACAGAAGCCCTATAAATGCCTTTTTAATAAACAAATAAACAAATCAATATATACCTTTGTGAGCTGATAGAAAAACATCCTAACTTTATTTCTGAAGTAGAAAGGAAGTTGCTAAACATATTTATGAGTATAAATTACGTCTATTTTAAGCACCAAAGAAATAACAAAGTCCATACAGAATTAACTTATGTTTTGGGGTTCCATGACAGCTCTCAACGAAACAAGAAATGACAAATTGCAGGATCACTCCTTAGTTTCCTAACTGTAGGAAGTGTTGGCTTATGACAACTAAGTCTTTACAACTCTAACTGCCAGATTCAGTCCTACTAGTCAGTAATCACTAACTGTAGTTGAGGAGCACGGTAAACTGCTACAGCACCCAGGTGATCTAGGCATCCAACCAGATGCACTATGTATACCTCACCATGTGCCAGCACTGAGATAATTGCTTGTCATAATTACTTTGATGATAAAACAGGATCTTCACTCTCATATCTGACTTGAATGAATAATCTACTCATGCTGTTTAACCTAAATCCTACCGATTCATTCACACCTCACCAAAAGCCAGAGTCATTCTTCTCAATACTGAGGTTTATTCTTATAGGAAGTATAAGCTGCACAGGCCCCAAGTATCTTCTGCCCCAAGTAGAGAGGCCTATGAACCAAAAGAAATCTACAGAAGTGGTATTTCAGAAATGGGGAGAAAAAAGGAGGACTGCCTGTTGTCCAAGAGTGGTGGTCTTTACCAACACAGAGAAGGGCAGAGGGTACCTAAAGACATCACCAGCATGAGGCAGAGACTCTGGAGTTTAGAGGTGCAATCCTGCAGCATTTTCTGCATCTCTACATTCTTCCTCTCTGAGAAACTCTTTGTGACTTGTTTTAAAGCACTGTCTATATCAGTAAAAATTCAGATTGTGAAAGACTCTACTGCATAAAAGACCCCACATCTTCAATGAATAAATTGCATGGAAAAAAACAAGGAAATGGAGGGGGAAACCATGCATTAAAGAGACCTAAAAAATAAAAATAAAAAAACTAATTGTAGTTTATAGACATTATCTGGGTCCTGGATCAAACAAACTTAAATATATATATAATATTTATATATCTATTTTATATATTTAACACATTTATATATTTAATACATGTTAGCTATGATAATATCATGGTTACATTTTCTAAAAAATCTTCATCTTTTTGAGGTGCACAGTGAAATTTTATAAATGAAATGATATGATTTGCTTCAAAATAATACAGAAAGGGAGAAAAAATAGGTAGGATGTAGATAAAACGAGATTGGCTATGAGTTGCTAATGGTTGAAGCTGGGAGTCCATCATAATAGTCTATCTACTTTTGTGTGTGTGTTTGAAATTTTTTAGAATCAAAAGTTGTAACTGAGCGTGAGACTATTCCTCTACAGAAATAACTGTCATGTATTGAAAAATAAGACAGTGTCCTATGCTTCTTCAATTTTACTATGGAAAAAAGTCAAAATGGAAAAGGTTAATTCAAACATTAATTCAAATAAGTAAATAAAATTCAAATAAAAAATAAATAAAATAGGTATTTACTAAACAATTCAAATGATGGGATTCTTCATTAATGTTTGGCATATTAGATTTTCTACTATAATAATGTAACTAATGGATATTACCATAGCCCTTTAAATTAATTTCTATCATGTTAAAATGTTAACAGAACTAAGTACTTGGCTACAAATACAGATTTAAGTAGTATTTTTCTATTTTTATTTATTTTACACTTACAGATAAATTACTGAGTATCACATCATCAAGATACATCTTAAAATATTAAGAATATATTTATACATGTGAAAATGTTCAGCCTGCCTTTGCTTCAGTGAAGTGTTCAAAATTTTCAACTACATGAACAAGTTCTACCTTAATGTGTCCTTACAGGTGGGTGAACTGGTTGCCAGGTTGATACATGTAAATACAAAAAATGTTTACATAGCCCCAAAATATTTACTTAAATTAACCAGAAAATTCAAAATAATTTTCAAGTATATCTGTGGATGTGTGATATTGACCTAAATATGGGTAAACGGTAGTTAGATTTTAATTTAAAAACATACTTTATAAATGCCCAATAAGCAACAGGGCCCTAATTACACCAAGAGGACTGCTACCAATGAAGAAAGGGGGGAGCCAGACACCTTTTCTGGAATGTGGAGGTGAATGGGTACATCTCTGATGTGCACAAATTGAGTGAGCTGAGAACCTTGCAGTTCAGCTTAATTTTAAGGTTTGAGTTTAGTTAGGGATGTCTAGGCTTGTTTTTCCAATTTTCCTACAGTACCAATCTTGGCTTAAATCACATAAAGTCTTCTCTTTGAAAATTAAAACAACCACCACAACAATAATGATGATGCAAATCCTGCTAAAATATTATATCCCTTCTTGCCTATGCATGGCTTTTGTCAGGAAGAGGTGAGAGGGTCTCCGCCCCTTCGCTCAGGTTGCCACACAACTGGAGGCAACCCGCACAAACTCCTCTCCAGCAAAGCCCCCGGCCTGTGGCTCTTTTGGGGTTCGTCGCCCCTTTCTCTTCTTTTTTGCACAGGGAGCGCCACGCATGACTCGCATTAGAATTGCACTGGTTTCACCCAAGACATTGCATCTCCAGGGCAACGGAGAGCAAACGCGGGGTCAGGGTGGGCCGGGCCGCGCGGAGGACCACCCCCAGCACCACGCCTCTCACCTGCCCGCCGTCGGGGTCGCCCCTCACCCGCGTATCGAGCGCGTCGTGCCCAGTTTCGTCTTCGCCCGAGCTGTAGATGAGTCGGAGTGGCACGATGCTCTGGCGCTCCAGGAAGCGGTTTTCCTTCCTCCTCTCCAGCTCCGTCAACGAGGCGTCTCCTCCAGGAAGGAAAGGGGGAAGGAGGAATTGGGGAGAAAAGGCGAAAATAATGACCCTGACCCACACTCGTCCATCCTGCGGTCCAACGTCTCCCTTATGAAGATCCCACCTCCCCCTCCCTCCCGGACCCCATCTGGTAAGGATGCAGAGACACAAGACGCAGAGCCTTGGACCAGCTAATCTGAGAGCATCCAGGATCGGGGCCCAAAAGCAGAGCACCCCTCTCCCATCCTCCGCAGTCCTCTTCTACTTCAGAAGAAAAAGAGGCATTTGACCTAAAGCTTCTAATGCATCCACACTGTATTTTTGCTTCACTTCTCTCCACCCTTCTAAAATAACAAAAAAATCTCCCTGCGCACTCGGGAAATGGGGATGCCTTTTTACAAATGCGCTTGAGGGCTGCAAAGATGCCCGGAAAATGGTACGTCTCGGAGCCACAGAGGGCGGCGAACTTACCTGCCCGGCCGCAGCCCGCCGGGGGACAGGTCCCCAGGGCGCAGAGCAGCAAGAAGGGCACGGATACAGCCGCCGCCGCCTGCATGGTGCAGCCGTCAGCCCTCCTCGCCCGAGACGCTCAGCTCCTCATGCCCGGGCAGCTGCGTCCGAATCCCGCGCCCCGCGGCCCCGGCTCTCCTGGGCCACCCCCTCCCAACCCCGGCCGGTGCTGCGGCGACCGCGGCGCTGCAGCCTCCACCGCGGCGCTGCCTCAGTGCTGCATTGTGCTCCGCGGGCGCTTCCGCTGGCGGGGGGAGCGAGCGAGTGCTGCATCGGGCGGTTGGCTGTAGCTAAGTGGTTTCTAGCGCCACCCACCTCATCCCCTGGCAGAGGCGCCGGCGGGCGACGAGAGCTCGGCGGGGAGCTAGCGCCGGTCGCACTCTCCCCCGCGCGCAGGCAGGGGCGCGCGCACGAGAGTCAGCTGGGAAATGTAGTTCTCTCTCCACTTCCTGCTCGTCTCCAAGACGGCGCGGACTGTCGCGACCTCGTGACCACAGGGTCATCTACAAACTGGAGACGGGAGGGAGGAAAAGGTCGAAAGAAAGAAAGGTCATCGCTGGCAAGGCCTCCCGGCACCGAGCATGCCCGAATGCGCCGACGCGGGAGCCCGGATTCAGGCACTGCGTCCCCAAAGAACTGTAATAATGTTTACTGCAGATTTAGTAGTTAATTTAAATTATTACCAGGCAATCGTGCCCTCAAGAGTACATGGTAAGTTAATCATTCAACAAACATTGTTTGAGCACCTACTATGTGCATGGCGGTTGACAAGAGCAAGGGACACAACAATGAAGGACACGGGTATGAGGCAACTGCTGCCAGATATATTGAGTGAATACCGTTTTGTACAGTACAGAGATGTTTTCCTCCTTCCCTGGAAGAGTTTTTTTTTTTACTCCCTGCCTCTATTGACATGGTTTCAAGTCCATGCACCATCATGGTGATTTGAAAATACTCTCCAGTGTGTCAGTGTCCCAGTCCAAGTGTGTTATCCAGAATTAAATACGACTTAGACATGGTTTCCCAAGCAAACAGTAGAGAGGGACTCTTTTTTCTGTTCTAAATTCTTGCCTAAGAGAAAAATCTATCATATTTCAGTAACCGCATCTCACTGAGCTTATTGTCGCTTCAAAAAATTTCCCCCAAATCTTCAACTAATGAGACCCTTAGGAATTCTATATATGACATGCAACTGAAGCCTGAATAAGGACTACGAAATTTCAATAGTGCACTTTAGACCTTGATGCAGAAGTTTCCATAATAGTTACAGTAAAATAAAACTAGAACCCAAGGGCCTGGAAAAGCCCTTTACCTTCATTCCCTGCATTATGGACCCAAATCCTTACCCCAGTTCTCTCAGTTGGGAGAATTAATTTTACAGGTTTTGTAACTGTTGTGCTTCTCTAAGTATACCCTACAATTTTTAAATTTAAATCTTTTGCTGTTATAAATAATGCCTCCCTGCGCATGTGTTGTGAGCATTTCTCTAAGGCAGATACCAAAACAAGAAATTGCTTGGTTCACAGGGTTTGCGCATTATTTAAATGTAATAAATACATGCCTTTAAACCATTCCATCTCCCTGGGACAGAATGGACCTCCTGAGAGGCAAGGTAAGTGAGAAGATTCCTCTGGCACTAAGCTACAGTTTCCCAAGCAGCATCCCATCCTATAGGGACACAATCTCCTTTGAATCTCTTGGAAGGTAGTGCATTTCTGGCAACATCTTTCCTATTTCATATATATATATCTACATATTTGTGGGATTTTTGCTGTTTTTCTTCTTTCATTTGATTCCCACCAGCTAGTTCATTAACACATTTCTCACCTCGCATATTTCTCTCTTTTTTTTGATGAGAATTTAAGTTCTATGCTTAGCAAATCTCTATTTAACACTGGTGTTATCAACTGTAGTCATCATTTTTTACATTAGATCTCAGATATTATTTGTCTTATAGCTGAAAGTTGGCATGCTTTTGCCAACCTCTGTTTCCCCCATTCCCAGCCTCTGGTACCCACGTTTCTACTCTCTATTTCTATAAGTTTTACTTTTCTTTTATTCCACCTATAAGTGATATCATGCACTATGTCTTTCTCTGTCTGACTTATTTACTTATAATGTCTTCAGGTCCATCCATGTTGTCACAAGTAGCAGGATTTCCTTCTTTCTTATGGCTGAATAATATTCCAGTGTGTGTGTGTAGATAGATATATATATAGATATATATATACACACACACCCACACATACATACATATATATATATATATATATATATATATATATATATATATATATATATATATGGGCTTGGCCAAAAAGTTCGTTCAGTTTTAAGTAAAAATAAAAGACACATTTTTCATTTTCATGAAGAACTTTATTGAACAACATATTCCCTAACTGAACGAACTTCTTGGCCAACCCAATATATATATACACACCACTTTTCCTTTATCCATTCATTTGTTGATGGACATTTCAGTTGTTTCCACATCTTGGATAGTGTGAATATGCTGCAATGAACATGGGGCTGCAGCAGTTTGGGGAGAAGCTCCCACTCCAGCCCCGCCACTCTTAACACCAAGAGTTAGGAGTTACAGGTTTGGGGAGAAACTTAAACCATAGTTTTTGACCCCCTGAGGCTACCCTGATTCATAAGGCTACCTGCACCTCTGGATTTTGGATTCACAGATCAAGTCCAAGCCCATTCTTATGTCACCATCAAGGCCCCCAAAAGGCATTCTCACTACTTCTGTTTGTTTTTGTACATTTTATTAGAAAGGACTATAAAATAGCCATTTACACATTTTACCTCTTCAGTATGCAAATATAAATAAGATGTAATATAGGAAATCTTTGTTTTCATATAAGAATAAGTCTGTCCAGTTTCTGCTATACACTATTAAGGTTTCATTCACAGAGCCAAAAAAAGTATGTCTTCTTTGCAAAAATGTCTGTTTAGTTCCTCTGCCCATTTTTAATTGCATTATTTGTGGGTTTTTATTTTTGTTTGTTTTGTGGGGTTTTTTGTTATTTTTGTGTGTTTTATTTTGTTTTTTTGCTATTGCATTGTATGTGTTCTTTATATATTTTGGATATTAATCCCTTATCAGATACACGATTTGCAAATATATTCTCCCATTCAGAAGGCTGACTTTTCGTTTTGTTGATGGGTTCCTTTTCTGTACAGAAGCTTTTTAGTTTAATGTGTCCCACTTATTTATTTTTGCTTTTGTTGCCTTTGCTTTTGGTGTCAATTCAAAAAAGTCATCACCAAGACCAATATTAAGGAGCTTATCCCATATGTTTCCTAGTTTCAGGTCTTAGGCTTAAGTGTTATGAGTTTTCGGTCTTACGTTTAAGTCTTTAAGCCATTTTAAATTGATTTTTGTGTATGGTATAAAATAGGGGTCTAGTATCATTCTTTTGCATGTGGCTGTCCAGTTTTCCCAACACCATTTACTGAAGAGACTGTCCTTTCTCTATTGTATATTTTTGGTTCCTTTGTTGTAAATCAATTGACCATATATACATGGGTTTATTTCTGGGCTCTCTATTCTGTTCCTTTGATCGATGTGTCTGTTTTTATGCCAATACTATACTGTTTTGATTACTATTGCTTTGTAATATAGTTTAAAATCAGGAAGTATGATGCCTGAGCCTTGTTTTTCTCTCCCCATGTTGCTTTGGCTATTTGGGCTATTTGTGGTCCCATACAAGTTTTAGGATTTTTTTGTTTATTTCTGTGGAAAATGTCTTTGGAATTTTGATACAGATTGCATTGAATCTGTAGTATGGACATTTTAACAATATTAATTCTTCCAATCCATGAACAAAGGATACCTTTCCATTTACTCGTGTCTTCTTTGATTTCTTCCATCAATGTTTTATAGTTTTCAGTGTACACGTTTTTTACCTCCTTGGTTAAACTTATTCCTAGTTATTTTATACTTTTTGATGCAATAGTAAGTGGGATTGTTTTCTCCATTTCTCTCTCTGAGAGTTAATTATTAATGTAAAGAAATGAAGTTGATTTTTGTATTTGATTTTGTATCAGGTTTGGCTTGCAGGTGACGCGGCCATAAGCCATCAGAAACCCATAAGATGTCAGCTTGAAAAGAGTGCAGTGTTAGGTACCCAACAATCTTGTCAGTATGAAGTCCTCCAAGATGCAGGCCATAAAACACTTAAAGAAGTAAAAGTATTTTACAACCCAAATAACATTGCAATATGTTAATACTGATTGACACTTGTCTGGAAGGCTGCTTTCCACTTGCCTCCTTGTTATAAGAGGTTATAAGCACTCTGCTCCAGGGAGCTGGTTCAGAAGATCAGAGGTCAGTGGGATCCAATAACTCACAGACCAGTCTGTGACTCTACTGTGGCCACAGATACAAATCAAAGAGGAAATCAAAAAATACCTAAAGACAATGAAAATGAAAACACAATGATCCAAAATCTGTGGGTGCACCAAAAGCAGTTCTAAGAGGGAAGATTATAGCAATACAAGACTACCTCAGGAAACAAGAAAAATCTCAGGTAAATAACCTAACCTTATGCCTAAAGCAACTAGAGAAAGAAGGACAAACAAAACCCAAAGTTAGTAGAAGGAAAGAAATCATAAAGATCAGAGCAGAATTAAATGAAATAGAGACTAAAAAAAAAAAAAGAAAGAAAGAAAAGAAAAGATCAATGAAACTAAAAGCTGGTTCTTTGAAAAGGTAAACAAAATTGATAAACCCTTAGCCAGATTTATCAAGAAAAAGAGGGAGAGGGTCCAAATCAATAAAATCTGAAATGAAAAAGGAGAAGTTACAACCGACACCACAGAAATACAAATGATCCTAAGAGACTACTACAAGCAACTATATGCCAATAAAATGGGCAACCTAGAAGAAATGGACAAATTCTTAGAAAGGTACAATCTCCCAACACTGAACCAGGAAGAAATAGAAAATATGAATAAACCACTTACCAGTACTGAAATTGAATCAGTAATTTAAAAACTCCCAATAAACAAAAGTCCAGGACCAAATGGCTTCTCAGGTGAATTCTACCAAACACTTAGAAAAGAGTTAGCACCTATTCTTCTAAAACTATTCCAAAAAAATTGCAGAGGAAGGAACATTTCCAAACTCACTCTATGTGGCCACCATCACCCTGATACCAAAACCGGACAAAGATACCACAAAAAAAAGAAAGTTACAGGCCAATATCACTGATGAACATAGATGCAAAAATCCTGAACAAAATACTAGCAAACAGAATCCAACAACACATTTAAAGGGTCATACATCATGATCAAGTGGGATTTATCCCAGGGCTGCAAGGATTTTTCAATATCTGCAAATCAATCAATGTGATACACCACATTAACAAATTGAAGAATAAAAACCATATGATCATCTCAATAGATGCAGAAAAAGCTTTTGACAAAATTCAACACCCATTTATGATAAAAACTCTTCAGAAAGTAGTCATAGAAGGAATCTACCTCAACATAATAAAGGCCATATATGACAAACCCACAGCTAACACCATACTCAAAGGTGAAAAGCTGAAAGCATTTCCTCTAAGATCAGGAATAAGACAAGTATACCAACTCTCACCACTTTTATTCAACATAGTTTTGGAAGTCCTAACCACAGCAATCAGAGAAGAAAAAGAAAGAAAAGGAATCCAAATTGGAAAAGAAGTAAAACTGTCACTGTTTGCAGATGACATGATGCTATACATAGAAAATTCTAAAGACGCTACCAGAAAACTACCAGAGCACATAGGTAAAGTTGCTGATTACAAAATTAATATACCAAAATCTGTTGCATTTCTATATGCCAACAATGAAATATCAGAAAAAGAAGTTAAGGAAACAATCCCATTTACCATCGCATCAAAGAGAATAAAATACCTAGGAATAAACCTACCTAAAGTGGCAAAAGAACTGTACTCCAAAAACTATAAGACTCTGATGAAAGAAATTGAAGATGACACTAACAAGTGGAAAGACATACCTTGTTCTTGGATTGGAAGAATCAATATCATTAAAATGACTATACTACCCAAGGCAATCTACAGATTCAATGCAACTCCTATCAAATTGCCAATGGCATTTTTCACAGAACTAGAATGAATAATTTAAAAATTTTTATGGAAACACAAAAAGCCCCAAATAGCCAAAACCATCTGGAGAAAGAAGAATGAAGCTGGAGGAATCATGCTTTCTGACTTCAGACTATACTACAAATTACAGTAATCAAAATGGTATGGGGCTTCCCTGGTGGTGCAGTGGTTGAGAGTCTGCCTGCCAATGCAGGGGATGCGAGTTTGTGCCCCGGTCCAGGAAGGTCCCACGTGCCGTGGAGCGGCTGGGCCCATGAGCCATGGCCACTGAGCCTGCACGTCCACAGCCCATGCTCCGCAACGGGAGAGGCCACAACAGTGAGGGGCCCGCGTACTGCAAAAAAAACAAAAACAAAAACAAACAAACAAAAAACAACAAAATGGTATGGTACTGGCACAAAAACAGACATATACATCAATGGAACAGAATACAAAGCCCAGAAATAAACCCACGCACCTATGATCAATAACTCTATGAAAAAGGAAGTAAGAATATACAATGGAGAAAAGACAGTCTCTTTAATAAGTGGTGCTGGGAAAAGTGGACACCTACATGTAAAAGAATAAAATTAGAATATTCTCTAACACCATATACAAAAATGAACTCAAAATGGATTAAAGACCTAAATGTAATACTGAAAACTCCTAAGGAAAATATAGGGAGAACAACACTCTTTGACATAAATCGCAGCAATATCTTTTTGGATCCACCTCCTAGAGTAATGAAAGTAAAAACAAACAAACAAAAAACAAATGGCATATAATTAAACTTAAAAGCTTTTGCACAGCAAAGGAAACCATAAACAAAATGAAAAGACAACCTACAGAATGGGAGAAAATATTTGCAAATGATGCAACCGACAAGGGATTAATGTCCAAAATATACAAAAGCTCATATGACTCAATATCAAAAAAACAAATAATGCAATCAAAAATGGGCAGAAGATCTAAGTAGACAGTTTTCCAAAGAAGACATACAGATGGCCAACAGGCACATGAAGAAATGCTCACCATCACTAATTATTAGAGAAATGCAAATCAAAACTACAATAAGGTATCACCTCACTCTGGTCAGAATGGCCATCACCAAGAAGTCTACAAAGAATAATGCTGGAGAGGGTGTGAAGAAAAGGGAACTCTCCTACACTGTCAGTGGGAAGGTAGATTGGTATAGCCACTATGAAAAACAGTACAGAGATTCCATAAAAAACTGAAAATAGAACTACCATATGATCCAGCAATCCCATTCCTGTGCGCATGTCAGAAGAAAACTCTAATCTGAAAAGATACATGCACCCCAACGTTCATAGCAGCACTATTTACAATAGCCAAGACATGGAAGCAACCTAAATGTCCATCAATAGATGAATGGATAAAGAAGATGTGGTACATATATACAATGGAATATTAATCAGCCATAAAAAAATGAAATAATGCCATTTGCAGCAACATGGATGGACCTAGAGACTATCATACTAAGTGAAGTCAGACAAAGACAAATATTATATGGTATCACTTATATGTTGAAAAATTATACAAATGAACTTATTTACAAAACAAACAGAGTCACAGATGTAGGAAACAAACTTATGGTTACCATGGGGGAAGAGGGGGAGGGATAAATGGGGAGACTCAGATTGACATATACACACTACTATATATAAACAGATAACTAATAAGGACCTACTGTATAGCACAGGGAACTCTACTCAATACTCTGTAATGACCTGTATGGGAAAAGAATCTAAGGAGTGTATATGTATATGTATAACTGATTCACTGTGTTGTACAGTAGCAACTAACACAACCTTTTAAATCAACTATACTCCAATAAAAATTTTTAAAAAAGAAAAGAAGATATGGTGTATGTATACACACACACACACACACACACACAGGAATATTACTGAGCTGTAAAAAAGAATGAAATAATGCCATTTGCAGCAACATGGATAGATCTAGAGATTATCATACTAAGTGAAGTAAGCCAGACAGAGAAAGAGAAATATCATATGATATCACTTATATGTGGAAGCTAAAGAAAAATGATATAAATGAACTTATTTACAAAACAGAAATAGGCTCACAGACATAGGAAACAAACTTATGGTTACCAAAGGGGATGGAGGGGTGGGAGGGAATAAATTAGGAGTTTGGGATTAACATATACACACTACTTTGTATAAAATAGTTAAACAACATGAACCTACTGTATAACACAGGGAACTGTATTTAATATCTTGTAATAACCTACAATGGAAAAGTTATATATATAACTGAATCACTTTGCTATACACCTGAAACTAACAAAAAATTGTAAAGAATACTTCAATTTTGAAAATGGTTTAAAAAAATCAAGGAAGACATCATAGAAGACTGAATGTTCATCCTGAATTTTAGAGGTGAGGAGGAGTTTCTATGATGGACAAGGGAAGAAAAAGGTGGGTGTTCCAGAAATATTGCCAGCACAAGCAGTAGGACCTAGAAATTTGAAAATTCTAAACATTAGTGAAAACTTTTCATATGCTTAGCTATCTCTATGTTTTTAAAGGTCCCAATACTGCAGGGCTGGGAAATAGAGTTACCTCCTTTCCAGAGGAGGGGAAATTTGAGCTGAGTCCTTAGGATGGGAGTTGGATAAGTAGAGATGGCAGGAAGGAGGGCTGATGCTGCATTATCCATCGTGTGATGGTGAAGGAAAGGCCAAACACTGCAGAGATGTCAGCAATGACATCATTTAGCTGCTGAACCAGCTGAATTTGTTTCAGCTACTTCAGTTGAGTTTTCTATTATTTTTTGTAAAATGCATTCCTAACTCTAGAGAATCCAATACCACAGTGGAGTACTAAAAGCAAGAGGCTTTTAAATACAGAATTGGTTGGGTAGAGGGGTTAAGATAGTGGGCAGTGAGGACCTACAACTTTCCTAGGCTGCTGATAACAGTGGAAAAATTGGTCAAATTATCATCTGCTGTGTTTGGGGACCAAGAAAATGTAACAGGAGCAAGGCTATAGTGTTAGGAGAAATGTTTGGAAAATCTCAGGTTTTTCATGTGTGTTGGCTACTTCTTGTTGTTGAAAATAAAAGGATGGAAAAAGATATACAATCAGGGGCTTCCCTGGTGGCGCAGTGGTTGAGAGTCCACCTGCCGATGCAGGGGACACGGGTTCGTGCCCCGGTCTGGGAAGATCCCACGTGCCGCGGAGCGGCTGGGCCCATGAGCCATGGCTGCTGAGGCTGCGCGTCTGGAGCCTGTGCTCTGCAATGGAAGAGGCTGCAGCAGTGAGAGGCTCGCATACTGCAAAAAACAAAAAAAAAAATCAAAATAAAGTTGGTGTAGCTTTATTAATGTCAAGTAAAATAGACTTTGAACCAAAAAAAAAAAAACTCACTAGAAATGGATTTACTTCATATGGATATATAGCTTAATGCACCAATTGTAATAATTCTAAACTTGTATTGCCTAATACTTGCCTAAAACAAGTTTAGTATTCAAAATGTATAAAGCAGAAAGTGAAGGAAATGATTAGGTGAAAAGTGGAAGGGGAATATTATGGGTCAGGCTGCAAGAACTGAACTCTGATCAACGTTAACATTACAGAGACAACCAAACCGCATCTGTGCATTGCACATGGAAGTATACACCACCGCTTTTGAGGTATTCTTGCTAAAAATTTGAACCTCAATCTGATCAAGGCTCTAGATCATGGGAAATACAGAGTACAGAGGAACAGATAAAGCCTAACCACAGGAAGGTAATCAGTGAAACTCAGAATGTGGAAAAACACAGGACAAATGGGCCCAGTGTCTTCAATAAATACATTTAAAGGGGAGAAAAGGATAAATGTATACATTACAATAGATTTAGGACACTGTCTTAGCCTGGGTCCTCCTGAAAGTGAATATTTTACGTGGGTGTGTGAACCCAGAGATTAAGGAAGTAAAACAGGGAAAGAAAAAGAGTAAAGACAGGTTACTGATCAGGAAATCTTTCAATCCCATGGGATCTTCCGAGGCGCCATATGAAACACATTTCTGAAACATCATAGGGGAGAAAGAGGGAAAAATTTATCGGCTTACATTCCCCACTGGTCAAAGTTTGCTCCCAGGGCATTACCTTGCCCTTCTGGGTTTTGCCCGTGCATGAAGAACAAGCAGTTTCCTAGACTAAAAAGGTCCTGAGAACATTAGCTGTTCCAGGCAAACTTGCACTTTGTTTTTTTTAAAGATTTTTTTTAATAGTTAATTTATTTTCCCTACAGTTCAATTCTTTTATTATTATTATTTTATTTTATTTATTTTTGGCTGCATTGGGTCTTCGTTGCTGTGCACAGGCTTTCTCCAGTTGCGGCGAGCAGGGACTACTCTTTGTTGTGGTGCACAGGCTTCTCATTGCGGTGGCTTCTCTTGTTGCAGAGCATGTGCTCTAGGTGTGCAGGCTGCATTAGCTGTGGCACGTGGGCTCAGTAGTTGTGGCTCACGGGCTCTAGAGCATAGGCTCGCTCAGTAGTTGTGGCACACGGGCTTAGTTGCTCTGCGGCATATGGGATCTTCCCGGACCAGGGCTCGAACCCGTGTCCTCTGCATTGGCAGGCGGATTCTTAACCACTGAGCCACCAGAGAAGTCACTTTCTTTCTTTCTTTCTTTTTTTTTTTTTTTTTTTTGATGCCGACCATCTCTAAAGTCTTTCTTGAATTTGCCACAGTACTGCCTCTGCTTCATGCCTTGGCTTTTTGGCTGCCAGGCATGTGGGATTCCAGCTCCCCAACCAAGGCTCGAACCCTCACCCCCACATTGGAAGGCGAAGTCCCAAACATTAGACCACCAGAGAAGTCCCAGAACTTTGGTTTTGATGGCTTAGCTCTGTGAGGGGGACTGAGGTCAAAGCCTAAGAGGAGAAGTCTAATAGGAGACCCTCTCCACATTAACTTGGGACCCCAAAGGGCCCAGAGTAAGGATGAATGAAGTATATCCAAAATCTCCCCCTCATCCACAGAGGACTACAGAGAAAATGGCCTTGGCACTGAGCTGGGTTGAGGGATGGGGAAAGAAGGGAAACTGGTTCCTAAGTATACAGCACCATCTTATGTGGGCCTTATGGGAATTTGCAGGCAAGCCTGTCCCCAAAAGTCATGAATTCAGGACACAGCATCATCAGTGAAGTACTCCTTTGAAAAGAACTTCTGAATTTAATACCCAGTGAAGTCTTCAGATTTGTGTATGAATTTATAGGAGATAGGGGCTAGAAGAATATATTAAGTGACACTTTTTGGTAAACAATCCAATCCAGAAAGATATTCTACAAGAAAAATGACCCAGTTTTTTTCAACAAATAGATGGCACAAAAAGTCAGAGTGGGAAACAGGGAACTGTTTAAGATTACAAAAGACTTGTTATATATTAAGCACATATAAACCAAATGCAACAAAGTGTAGACCTTACTTGGATTCTAATAAGAAAAACAGGGAAATTTGAATAAGGACTGGGTATTAGATGATACCAAGGAATTATTGCTTAATTTATTAGGTATCATAATGATATTGTGGATTTTTAAAAAGTCATTTGTTAAAGATACATGCCGACATATAATATTTATGAGTAAAAATATATGACATCTGGCATTTTGCTCTAAAACACTTAAAAATATATTAGAAGGAGCATAGGTAAATTGTTTACTCACAAACTGGCCCCCATACACAGAGGGCATGAGAGACTAAAGAAAGAGGCAGACCACTCCAGATTGCAGGTGGCAGGTTTAATAAGCAAGGGAACTTCCTTACAAGGCTTGTCTTGAGTGGCCACAAGACAGGTAGATCTCTGCACCAGCCTTATAGAATCTTAACGTTTACATAGAGGCCTTAAGTAGGTTCAGTCACATATACTATCCAGACGGTCTCAACAACTCTCTCAAGGCTGCAGCCTTGAAACAGCTCCCACTGCAGGAATGGAGGGTAGAAATGTACATTCCAAGGACAGGGTGTAACTGAGCAGGAAACTATGGGGCTTCCCAGGACGGGCCCTTCCCTCATATCCTCTGCTTTATCTCCTCTGTGAAGTACCTAGATAACAGTATCTAATACACATTCCTGAGTTGTTTTTACAAATGTGGAAACCCCCCACCAGGTGGAAGATGTTAACTACTTGATGATCATATGAGCATGTAGCCCCCAGACCTACTGACACATAAGATTGATAATGCTAACCCCTGAGACACTGCCCTGTTACCTCACCATCAGCCAATCAGAGAATTGTGTGCAAGCTGATCACATACTCTGCAGACTGCCCTCCACCACCACCTGGCCTTTAAAAATGCTTTGCTGAAACCCTTCAGGGAGTTCAGGTTTTGGAGGGGCATGAGCCACCTGTCTCCTTGCATGGCCCTGCAGTAAACCGTTCTCTGCTCCAAACTCTGACATTTCCGTTTGTTTGGCCTCACTGTGTGTCAGATGCACGAACTTGCACTAACAAGGGGAGGGGGCAAGGGGCCTCCAATTGCCTGGGTCCAGCTCCAGGGTCAACTGGTGGTTATCTCTTTTCAATTACCTCTCCGACAATAAGAATGGCAAAATGTTGATAATTTTTGGAGCTCGGTGACAGGTCCATTTTACTATTTTCTCTACTTTTGCAGGTTTTAAAATTTCTATTATAAAATTTTGTAAGAAGAAAAGAAACAAAATGGTTCCAGACTAGTAGTTCCTCTGAGCACTTGGCAGAAGCAAATGCAAAACATCTCTGGAAGAAAGCAACTTCAAACTAGGCCTTTAAGAATCCTCAAAAATTGTTTTTAAGGAGCAATGGTACATGAATGAGAATCAGCAGAAATTATTTAGCAGAAACATACCTGCTAGGTCCTTAACTTTACACCATACACGAAAGTCAATTCTAGGTGGATTAACACTCTAAATGTCAACCTTTTAGAAAACAATGTAGAAGACTATATTTATGACCTTTGGTTAGAGAATGATTTCTGAAAGAGGATACAAAAAGTACAAACCATAAACAAAAAGATGGATAAATTTGACAACATTAAATAATTTTCATTCATTTATGCTAGAACCTGGAGAAGATATTTATAGCATGTACAACCAACAAAAGATTATTATACAGAATGTGTAAAGAACTCCTATAAATCTATGGAAGAAACAATCAAAATGGGAGAAATTGGTGAATAGGCATTTCACAGAAGAGAAAATAGAAATGCTTAATAAAGATGAAGAAGTGCTCAATGTCATTAATTATTGGGAAGATACAGATTAATACAATGATGTTGGTATGCATGAAAAAAAGTCTGACAATTTCAAATGCTGGTGAGGATACAGAGCAATCTGAATGTTTTTATACTGCTGCTTGGAGCACAATCACTTTGGAAAACAATTTGACATTATCTAGAAAGGAGTACACTCACGTGTCATATGACTAAGCAATTCCACACCTCTATAGATACCACAGAGGAGTCTCCAGACCAGCAGAACAAGCATTAGAAATAAAAATTCTCAGTCCTACCCCAGGCTTTCTAAATCAAAAGCTCTGAGGATGGGGCCAATAATCTAGTTTAACAAGCCCTCCAGGTGATTTTAATGTACACTAAAATTAAAAAACGATTGTCCTAGAGATACTTTTTAAGACAATATATATGTATATATATACATATATATCTATATTTATATTTGCAGATTTATTGAGGTATAATTTACATGTCATAAAATTGTTTTAAGTGCCCCCTAGAGAAACACTTGCACCAGGAGAGATGTACTTTGGACATTCATAATAGCAATGTTTATAAAAAGTGGAAAGGGCCCAAATGTACATTACAGTAGAATGGATGAGTAAATTTTATATAATTGCTTAATTACTATTCATAAATGAAGGATAATCTAATACAGATATCAATGTTTATGAATCTCAAAAACATAAAGATGATTTCAACAACAATTTTCAGAAGAACAAATTCTATGAAATTCAAAAACGTGAAAAATTAAACATATGACTTAGTGATAAATTTTCTGTAAAAAAGAAAGGAAACATTAGTAAAAAAAGACATTGGTCTATTTCTTAAGCTTGTTGATGACTACTTGGGTATTATTATTATTATTAAAAAACTAAACTGTGCATATATGTTATATATGTGCTTTTGTATGAATAATATAGTTAAATAAAAATAAGAAACATTGATTTTGTCTAAACAGGTGTTTGGTTGTGGACACTCATACAAAAAAGTTGATCAAAAGAAAGAAAAACACTTGAAGGCTACTAAATTTGGGGGGAAAATTGTCTCAAAAATCTTAAGCTTGCCTGGAAAACTCGAGATTCTTCAACACTTACTGTCCCCTGGATTCTGTATTTGCGCCAACCGGGAGTGGATTGTGAAAGTTGTGCCTATCCCCCCAAAAAGACATTTTCCCCAGAGCCCACACGAGATGCTGCCATTCGTGGCTTTTTTTTTTTTTTTTTTTTGCGGTACGCGGGCCTCTCACTGTTATGGCTTCTCCCGTTGTGGAGCACAGGTTCCGGACGCTTAGGCTCAGCAGCCATGGCTCACGGGCCTAGTCGCTCCGCGGCATGTGGGATCTTCCCGGACCGGGGCACGAACCCGTGTCCCCTGCATCGGCAGGCGGACTCTCAACCACTGCGCCACCAGGGAAGCCCCAGGGAGGTATTTTTGAAATAAAGTATTGGAGCTCAACGAATTATTTGTCTTATTGTTTGTGGATTCTCCCTCCCAGATAATTTATAGAGGGCGCTCAAGCTGACCTCTAGGGAGCCTCAGAGTTTGACTAAATAATGATGGATTTCGTACCTTTTTCCAGGTTACTAAACCAGATTCTGTGCAAATTATCAATCGCATTGTAATTCAACTTTGAAAAGGATTTTGTGGAGAATATTTCCAAAGGTTTAAAAAAATCTTAACTAAATTGTTTCTCCGTGTTTCCACTTAAACCGCTACTCAATTTCTTTGAAGTACATGTTGCTTTAGCGACAACCAAACTGGACGCAGACACTCAGGACTACTGATTTTACATCACAGTTTTTTAAACGCCAAATTTGAAAACACGGCTGGCGATTATGGGGAGGTGGGCCTCACACGTTCCAGAACCTTCTCACAACCAGCGAAAAACGCTGCACAAAGAAATAACCCATGTTCTGTGCATCCATTATATGCAAGGCATTGCACTCCCTCGTCACTCGTTATTTTACAAGGACACCTGCCCGACCAGGGAAAACGAGAGGGACAAGGTTTGCGGAGGGCGGTAAACAGCATCCCGAGCGCGGCAGGGTGGAGCGTGGAGGCCAGGCTTCTCGTGGGCAGCCAGGTGGAAGCGCGCGCCCTGCGTGGTCACCGCGGTCTTCCTGCGGGCCAATCGGGAGGCGGGTGGGAGGGGGGGCGGCCGGCCTGGGCGAAACCGGTTTTGGCTCCTCAGGGTTCTGCTCACATGCGCAGGGCAGGCTGGGGCCCCAGAGCCGGCGCCTCCCGGTTCCCGCCCGCCATGGAGCGGCTGACGTTGCCCGCTGGCGGCGCGGCGGCCGTGGACATGTACATGGAGTACCGGAGGTGAGGCGGCGGCTCCGCGGGGCCCGGAGACCCCGGGCAGGCCCGGCCCCTCTCGCTGGAGGAGCTCTGGAGGCGCGGGCGGGCCCGGTCCCCCTCGCGGGAGGAGCGCTGGAGGCGCAGGCAGGGGCCCAGCGCTGGCTCGCGGGGGCTCCCGGAATCCCTTCCCGGGCTGGTGGGGGAGGCTTACATTGATTGCAGGTTTTCAATTGCAGGTTTTCTCTTTCTGTAATTAAATATTGTACTGACACGCAGTTCTATTCTAATAAGTTTCTTCCGAGGCAATTTAAAAGGCCTCCCGCTCTGACCTCTTTGAGGAAGGATTATTAACTAGATTTATGCAAAGATCCTTTATTTTCTTCTAAACTGCCAGTGTAGATTACACATTGAGTACTCGGGGCCTGTAAGAGCAGACATCAAGTTTGCATGTTAACTTAGTAATAGGGTAAGTCGTGAACTTCTAAACATGCTCCCACCCCCGAGGGGCTGGTTTTAAGAGAAAGACACTGGTGTAGTGTTGGTGGTTCTGGAGAAACTCTTCTCTGGAAACTGGAAGTGCAGCCGCTCCTAGGGCTTTAGGGAGTGATTCACTCCCTGGGGCCCTGACAAAGACCAATGCACCTGTAGCGATGTGTTTTTTCGGTCTCCCAAGAAAGGTTTTTTTTAAAAAAATATCTTTATTGGAGTATAATTGCTTTACAATGGTGTGTTAGTTTCTGCTTTATAACAAAGTGAATCAGTTATACATATACATATATCTCCATATCTCTTCCCTCTTGCGTCTCCCTCCCTCCCGCCCTCCCTATCCCACCCCTCTACGTGGTCACAAACCACCGAGCTGACCTCCTTGTGCTATGCAGCTACTTCCCACTAGCTATCTATTTTACGTTTGGTAGTGTATATATGTCCACGCCACTCTCTCACTTTGTCACAGCTTACCCTTCCCCCTCCCCATATCCTCAAGTCCATGCTCTAGTAGGTCTGTGTCTTTATTCCCGTCTTACTCCTAGGTTCTTCATGACCTTTTTTTTTTTCTTAGATTCCATATATATGTGTTAGAATACGGTATTTGTTTTTGACAGTTGGGAAACTGGGTGAGTGGGAATTACTGGAGAGGGACAGGCAGGAGGAAGGGGAGTTGAGGCGTGTGTGTGTGTGTGTGTGTGTGTGTGTGTGTGTGTGTGTGTGTAAGGGGGAAGTGAGACGAGAATCCTATCCTCACCTGGGAAGTTTGAGTGGCCTGAAACCCAAGCCAGAGGAGTTGCTCTGCTTAAAGGTGGTCGCCCCAAATTACTTGGGCAAATGAGTTCCTATCTGACTGCACTTCCCTCTGGCTGTCTAGGTGACATACTTTTGGGTAATGCCTAGAAATGTCTTGGTAATTCTGAGCCAGAAAGAGTGAGGGTGAGAAGCTTGATGGGTCAGGCCTCATTCCTGTTTCAGGTAATGCAGGAGACTTGTGCCCAGAACAGCTTCCACCCAGCCCTCACGTAGGGCAGAGCGGGCTCTTTGAGGCTCCAAGTCTTACATTGTCCTGGGAGCAAGTTGCTGGGTCCTGATGTTGACTGATAACTTAGATATTTAGATATTCAGGTATGTGGAATGTGGGCCTTCAGTTGTAGTCTCTTCCCTGGCCCAGAAAATGTTAGGGCCTGGGAGGAAATTATTTTTCAAACATAAACTACCTGGAATAATTCTCTAAAAGTTAGGGGCTTGCTGCTT
The DNA here is from genome assembly GCF_964165515.1 of Mesoplodon bidens. Classification (NCBI taxonomy): domain Eukaryota; kingdom Metazoa; phylum Chordata; class Mammalia; order Artiodactyla; family Ziphiidae; genus Mesoplodon; species Mesoplodon bidens. Next base: position 54,676,012 of record NC_138166.1, read on the forward strand.
AAAGTGTAGCAGTCATGGCATCACTAGGGAGCATCACCAGGCCCTCTTCAGGCATTTTAATCTGAATCTGCATTTGAACTAGATTTCTTGGGGATTCTGTAAATAAAGTTTGAGCTACACTGGTTTAGAACTTAAAATCAAATGATCTCTTTCTTTAAAGATATGCATTGAGCTTAAGGTCTTTTTAGTACCTGTTGGTATACTTCTTGGTAGCTATAATAAAGTGAAGTGGCCCAAAACTTATCTCAGAATAAAATGCCCTTTGTTTTTATTTTTTTTACTATTGTGTATCTAAATTATTTAAGTAAGGAAGAAGCTTGTAATGGTTTCATAGCCTCTGAGTTGGTTTTATTTATCTACCTCAGCTAAAGGCTTGAAAGTATGGAAAAGAGTATGGATTACACCAAAAATTATGTAGCATTCTGCAAACAACACTTTTCATGACTTCTAAAGGGGGTATTTTCAAGGAGATATTTCTTCAATTTTAATTGTGCTTCCTTTTCCTCCAGGGAGTCCAATTCTTAATTTCCTAAGAAATTAAGAAATAGTGTTGGCTTAATTTTTCCCATAAAATTTTGAGGTCGGTCTTCTGGAATTAAACAATGCTGCACCTCATTACTCAATGCATATGTTGGGTTTGAGCTGGTGCAGATCCAAGGGTGTTTGTGGGTCCCATCTTAGTTTAAACTCCTGGCCAGGGTTTGGAGTCAGGTGTGGGCATTAGTCATGTTGTCTTCAGCGTCGATGTTTTTTGTACCATTTGTTTTTTGGGGGGAGACTATTTTTTAAGGAGGAAAATATTAGAATTTTTTAGCAGTTTAGGCTCCAGCTTTTAATGTGAAAAATGAGCATGTTTGCTTCAGAATCAAAGGAGAAACTGAGATGAATATGTGTTAATTCTCTAGTGGTAAACCTGGATCATTGAAATCAGATGTTATGAATTCATTGACTTTCTTATTCATAATTCTCTTTTATATGGGAAGCAAAAGCTTTATTACTATTGTGTGTAATTTTGCTATTAACATGAGCCTAAGTAAAAAAACAAAGCCGAAGCAGCGTTTCCTTTGACTATACAAGTATAGTTTAATTTTAGTATTTTTAACCTGGAAAATAAATGCACAAGGCTTAAGAGAAGTATTTTTTTGCTGTAGAATTGTTGGTGAGGATGATGGAGGGAAACTTTTTACTCCTGAAGAATATGAAGAATACAAAAGAAAAGTCTTACCTATGCGTTTACAGAACAGATTATTCGTGAGCTGGCGATCACCTACTGGAATGGATTGTAAACTTGTGGGTCCAGAGACACTGTGTTTTTGTACCCATAGGTAAGATATTTTATTGCTAAGGTTTCTGGTGATTAGGAAGTATAAAACTGTAGCAGAGCATATCTTCCTTCTATAAATACCATTACTGGTGATAATTGGGAAACATTTGAAAACAGGCCTTTATATACCAATAATATGCCAGAAATTATTTAAGGTTTTTGGGGGCTATATTTTAAAAATTTCTGTTGTATCCTATTAGAACTCATTATGGAGTCTATCACCTTAAGCATCTTTTCTCTTACCATTGGTTAGAAGGATATTGGTGCCCCTGTGGCTTTGCCAGGGGTCTTTCAGTTAGGCTGGAGAGCAGAGTCTGCCTCTCCCACCACTGGACAAGGTAGTAGAGGATGGGTCATCAGACTGCAGAACTGATTTTATTTTTATTTTTTTCTCTGCAGAAAGAGTTTATTTTATTTTTTCATTTTCACCTTTCATTCTGAACATTTTCAGACACGCTCAATATTGGAGAGTATGGTGTAATCGACCCCCACATAGCCATTCTTCAGCTTACATAAGTTATGCAGAACTGATTTTAGAGTTGCTTGAGTCAAATCTACTATCTACAAATAGGTTACCAATAGGTTACCAATCTACAAATAGAAGCATTTCTCCTCACATTTACTAATCTCCCTTTACATTTTAAGTGTGTTGTATGAATACCTTTCTCTTTTATTTACACACACACACACACACACACACATGCCTGTGAAGGATTGGTTCCAGGACCCACTGCGGACACCAAAATCTGGGGAAGCTCGAGTCCCATAGCTGGGCCCTCCTGTCTGCGGATGTGGATTCAGCCACCCTCAGATCATAAACATAGTAGGAACACAATACGTCGTTGGTTTAATGCCCAGATGAGGAAGCCATGGATACTGAGGGCCTACTGCATATTTACTGAAAAAAAAATCTACAGTTTAAACCTGTATTGTTCAGGGGTCAACTCTGTGTGTGTGTATGTGTGTGTGTACATATATATATATATATATATATATATATATATATATATATATATATATATATATATATATATATACCTTTCTTTAAACAAAAATACAAGCACACAGCTTTTTATTACAAGTGATTGTCTTCTGAGAAAAGCACATGGAGGAAAGGAAATACATGAGGCTCCAACCATTGATGTGTGTTACCTATACCTGAGGTTTGCATTTTGCTCTGTTTATCCTGTTCTACTTTAAATTTTATGAGTCACAGGTCTTAGTTGTAAAGCTCAAAAGGACAAAGCTGCTTCAAGGAAAAATCACAGAAACTATTACGTGGTTTTAGGTAACGACTTCAATTTTCTGTTCCAAAGGAACCATGGGAGAGCCGCCCTGTTCTGATAGTTTCTGGGGCTCTTTCCTGAGGTACTCTGTGTAGTTGCTGTTTACAGACTTGCAGTTTGCTGGAGGTTGTTAGGCAGTTGCTAGGATAAGTAATGTTGTGTATAGATTGACTTGAAATTTGTCTAGCAACCCCAGATAAAAACACTGTGGAGGAATGGAGGATGAGGGTTATGTTGATATCTTTCAGAAATGAAGAGGACTTTGGTAATTTTATGTTAGTTTTATCATTTATCCTTGTAAAAATTTAGTGCCAGTCTCATATCTATGTATAATTGTACAGCATGGAATTAACCTTCAAAAGTGACCCAACCCCACTTGGATGGAAAAGTTCTTTAGTACCAGTCACTCAGTGAGATCTCTGTCTAAATTAATTTTTCCCTATTATGGATGTGAAACATTGGTTATTTAAGGAAAATGAGGAATATATAGAAACATAGGAAGAAGACTCACCACCTAAAGCCAGCTTTTGTTAATATGTTTTACTATGTTCATGTACTTTTTTCTTTACATAGTTCATTTAGTTGTTAATTATATGTATGTATAAATATTGAACCAGTTTTTCATTACAGAATCACGGAAATGTTTCCACGTGGTTCGTAGTAATTGCAAACAAGATTTTTAATACCTGCTTGATATTCCAGCTAGTCCAGTGGTGTTCACTGTGTTTTCCCCAGAGCTATGACGGAGTCTCAGGGGCGTACCAGGTGGAAGGGCAGGTTAGGGGAAGGACAGACTCCAATTATGGCTCTTTGCCTTGCTTTAACCAATTCTGCTTTTATCTATTTTGTATAGTATTATGGTTCTGTGAAAGATTTTATTTGAAGAAAAGTTTTCACTGGTAAAAGAGTTTGAAAACTGTCTTCTAGTAATATACTTATCCATTCCCTTATTATGAGTATGCTTTATATATATTGCTTTTGTAAGTACTGTTGCTAATGCTATCCTTATGCACAAAGCTCTTTATATACATGGAATAATTTTCTTAGGGTATATTCTTCAAAAATGAACCATCTAGGTTAAAGGATGCATCTTTTTATGTTTCTTGAAACCCTATTAAATGGGATTGGTTTTTTTGTAACACTCTTGACAGCATTGTGAAATTTGTACAGTTAAGAAAACTTTGGCTCTCTTTGCTAAGTGAAAAATGGTATCTCATTGTTATTTTAACTTCTATTACCTAGGATAATATTGAGAATAATAAATTTAATATTATTTTACTGAGTATCACTTAATGAGAAGGAAGCCTGAGAAAATTACGTACAGCATTTTAACAAAGAGCTTTGGCTTTGAAAGGCGTTGATAATTTATTTTGAAGTTTAAAGTTAAAAATTAAATTATATTAAAATAAATAGCATTATTATACATTTATTGAACTTATTTCAATTTTAAGTAGCAAATCTGTGAAAATAAATGTAAATAATGCACTTTGATAAAAAATTTTCATGAAGAAGTTTTTTCATACTCTTGGGTTGTGCTTCTGTATTAAAGAATCTGTAGTGGTATTTTAAGAGAATTATTTGCTATTTCTTTGTATATTGTTGTGAAAATTCTTCTTAAATAATTAAAAATAAAAATCTAGGTGGGTAAAGATTTTATCTGACCAAAGCAACATAGCTGACAAATACTGCATGCAGGGGAGTGTATTTTCAACTTTACTGATAAGAACAATGAAACAAAAATAAAAATGAAAAAGAATCATTTTGCATTTAACAGAACAGCAGTTGTCATTTCTGACAGTACCTGCATTGTGCTTTTATTTCTTCTCTCTTTTTTTTTTTTTAGGTATAAGCAACATAAAACTGACTTTGAAACGATTCCTCAGCAGCGCCCCATCAGTCTGCCTTGTCAAGTGACGGGCTGCCCATGCAGGGCTTACCTCTACGTGCCTCTGAATGGCATGCAGCCCATTCGCTGCAGGTGCAAGCACTTTGCTAATCAGCATAGTGCTGGGCCTGGCTTTATGTGCAATGCCTGTGAGTTACATTATGATAAACACACAAACAGAATACTTTTATCTCCTTATTGAATGTTTAATGTGTCTCTGTGCCAGTTTCATTCAGCTACAGTTTAATTAAACAACTAGGATGATGGATAGCTACTCTAAAATTTTATTTTTGTGGAAAATCTCAGTTATTTATATGCTTTGCAGTCATCAACCTTAATCTCTAATCTCAACCTTAATCTCATGTAATTCAAATAAGTTAAGTAATAGTAATAGATTTTAAAGAATCACTAGACGTGATCTGATTCAAATTTTTGAATCATGGACGTTTTACCAACTGAATTCTATTTACAGAATAATAATCCTTAAAAAGGATTTTATAAGTCTAAAAAATTTGTATAATTTGCTGGCAGATTATTATGTTATTGCCTAAGACATAGGTTGATGGGAAAAACAAAATGTAACATGATGCTTTTAATACTTTGTAGGCAATAGCACCCTTATCTCAATACCTATACCCAAATCCCAGCCACCATCCCATATATACCCTTTCTCTTCATCATCCTTTTAAAAACCCTTTGAAATAGATAGGATATATTTTTTAAATGCTTTTAAAATTTTTATTTTATTTTTACTTATTTATTCTTGGCTGCGTTGGGTCTTCATTGCTGCACACGGGCTTTCTCTAGTTGCGGTGAGCTGGGGCTACTCTTTGTTGTGGTGTGCTGGCTTCTCATTGAGGTGGCTTCTCTTGTTGCAGAGCTCGGGCTCTAGGCACGCAGTCTTCAGTAGCTGTGGCACATGGGCTCAGTAGTTGTGGTTCACGGACTCTAGAGTGCAGGCTCAGTAGTTGTGGCGCATGGGCTTAGTTGCTCTGCGGCATGTGGGATCTTCCCAGACCAAGTCTTGAACCCGTGTCCCCTGCATTGGCAGGCGGATTCTTAGCCACTGTGCAACCAAAGAAGCCCTAGGTAGGATTTTTTAAAAAATAGGTAAAATATTTTTCTTCAGGAGATAGTTTTTCCAGTTCTTTTTGTAGTATCTTGAATTGAAATCTTTTTTTTTTTTTTTTTTTTTTTTTTTTTTTTTTTGTGGTACGCGGGCCTCTCACTGTTGTGGCCTCTCCCGCTGCGGAGCACAGCCTCCAGACGCGCAGGCTCAGCAGCCATGGCTCACGAGCCTAGCCGCTCCGCGGCATGTGGGATCCTCCCGGACCGGGGCACGAACCCGTGTCCCCTGCATCGGCAGGCGGACTCCCAACCACTGCGCCACCAGGGAAGCCCTTGAATTGAAATCTTATGATGAAATATGTTATAAAACATTTTTAATGACAGTGGCAGAAATAAATATGTTTCATGATAAAGTATGGAAGTATTTGAATAAAACTTATTTATTATGTGCCTTGGTTCCCATACACATTTGTCAGAAGTGTGAGTGTGTAAAGATTTTGTTAATGGTGTATTCTGGACTCCATTTCAATGTGGCTTGTTTTTCTTTGTTTTTTTTTTTTTTACAAACAGTAATTTTATTGATATAATTCACATACTATATAATTCATCCATTTTGAGGGTACAACCTAATGTTTTTTAATATATTCACAGAGTTGTGCACCCATCACCACAATAAATTTTAGAATATTTTCATCACCCCAAAAAGAAATTCCATATCAATTAGTAGTCATTCCTTATTTCTTCCTCCCCTCAGCTCTAGATGACCAATAATCTACTTTCTGTCTCTGTGGATTTGCCTGTTCTAGACATTTCATATAAGTGGAATCATAGAGTATGTGGTCTTTTCTGATTAGCATCTTTCACTTAGTGTACGTTTTTATGATTCATCCATGCTGTAACATGCATCAGTACTTCTTTCCTTTTTGTTGTTAAACAGTATTCTGTTTCATCTTTCTGTGTCTTTGGGTTGGCCTTCCAATATGGCTTTTATGGGGAATTGACCCACAGAGACATTTCCACATTATTTCTTCACCACTGGGCTGTCCCTCCATACCTGCTTTTAACTCAGTATTTGAGGAGAGGGCCTGTGTTTCCTGGCTCTCCAATGTTCAGCTCAGTTTCCTTTAGTCCTGATTGATTTTTCCAATTTTTTTTTTTTTGCTACGTACTCTCTTACCACTTTAGCATCTTTTAAAAGTAAGAGCAGTGGCTGGGAGGGAGTGAATTCAGGGGCTAGGGGTAAGACGTACAGGGACCAGAGCACAGTGTATGAGGGATCCAGATTCAGGTGATTTTGGCCAAGCTAAGTGGTTTATAGGGCATACAGCTCATTACCTACATTTTAAAACGTTTAACTTGGTTTACATCTTGATTCAGGTTCTAAGTGTTCAGGATTCCATAGTTGCTTCACTTGTGCTTGTGGTCAGCCTGCATATGCCCATGACACAGTAGTGGAAACTAAGCAAGAAAGACTGGCTCAGAGAAAACCGGTGGGACAGGACGTTCCTTATGCAGCAATGGGAGGATTAACTGGCTTTAGCTCACTGGCAGAAGACTACATGCGATTAGATGACAGTGGAATTGGTAAGTGATGATATATGAACTGTGAGCTTGTCATATTGTGCTAACACAATATGTGTTACGTGTGCTAACAATAGTGAAGCCTTGTATTTGTTTTGCACTTTAAGTTCTTCATGTTATTTTCAAAAAATGTTCTCTCATTTGATTTTTATTTTTTAAAAAAGATTTTATTGTCACTATCCGATGTATGATTATTACAGAAAAATTAGAAAACATAAGAGAAAAAATCACTCCTACCCTAAGCTCGTACCGAAATCCCAACTCACAACCCCATTGTTTGTAATAGCGGAATAATAATTTGTTTTATTTGATATGATACAGTTTACCTGTTATCCTATTGTACGTAATTTTTGCCATTATAACCATCTCATTTTGGAAACATAGGCTTTTGTCCATGTGTGTATGTATATGCATGTGTGTACACGTTATCACATCTGTAGTAATGTATGATCATATGCATGTATGTCTACATGTATTCACACAAATATATCTGCTTGCATATATAAAAACTTAATATACGGAGAAGTTTAATTGGATATATCTCAAACTATTGAAGGTAGCTGGATCCTTCTGGGGAAAAGAACTATGGTTCCTATCTACTTTAAATACTTCTATGTATTTATGGATTTTTTTTTCATAAAAAGCATGTATTTTATTTTTTATTACAAAAATTTCAAAAACATAAATGAATATTTTCTTGTTAAAATAGATTCAAGCAAGTCTCCCTTGAACACTTTTCTTAACCCCCGATTCTTTCCTAGAGGGTAATTTGCTGTCATCAATTGATTTGTATTTCTCTTTTTAACGTACATTTTTATAGTTTACTTTTTTTAACTTAGAATAATTTTTGAAGGCCTATTATATCAGGACATACAAATCTACTTATTTTTTAACTGCTTCATATTATTCCACACTATAGATAAATATCAGTTTTCTGAACCATTTCCTTGTTCATGGCATTTAGATTGTTTCCATTTTATTTTTTTGCCTTTACAAACATCGTGCCCCCCAAATCCTTGAACTTGCTTCCTTGTGTACTATGTGAATTTGACTCGAAGGCAGATGGAGAGAAGTAGGATTGTTGGGTTGAAGAGTGTGCACATGTGAAATTGTAATATGTTCTGTCGAATTGCCTTCCAAAAATGCTGTACTTGTTTATACTTCCTTTAGTGATGTTTTAGCTTACCTATTTCCAAACATTTATGCTGATCATTGATGTCATTAAACTTAGTTTTTTTGCCAGTCTAATGTGTGAAAATGTTATCATTGTTTCAGTTCAGTTGATTTCCCTCATTATTAGTGAGATGAGAGTATTCTTATATTTAGTGGCCGTTTTACTTTCTGTGAATTGTCTGTCCATATACTTTGCTCATTTTTATGTTTTTATATTTTCTCATTGATTTATAAGAAGTCTTCTTATATATTCTGTATACTAATCCTTTGTATTTATTTTGCAGATATTTTCTTCCAATATGTCATTTGTCTTTTGGGTTTTTTACTTCTTATTGTTGTTGTTTTACAGTTTTTAAATGTAGGAAGCAGGCCTTCCCTACTCTAATTTTATAAATATGTTCTCCTTCATTTAATGCTTAATTTTCATTAAGCATTCTCCTTCATTTAATGCTTAATGCTCATTTAATGCTTAATTTTTTTGCTTTTATGTTTAGCTTTCTTATGTATCTGGAATTTATTTTTTGTGAAAGTGTGAGGTGTGTATAACTTCAGTTTTTGTCTAAATCATTGGCAAGTTATACAAACACAGTTTTTCCCAAATAATTTGAAACTTTACCTTTACCATATTCTATCATACTTTCTATTTTGTGCCATTGGCCTAATTGCATATTTTATGCCAATATTTCGTATTTTTAATTATCGTTCTTCATAGTGTGCTTTGATAATTGGTATGGTAAATTCTTCCTGTTTGTGTTCATTTTTCAGAATTGCCTTGATATATTTGTGCATTTTCTCTTCTAGGTTATTTTATAACTAGCTTGTTAAATTCCATAAATAAATCCTTTTTCAATTTTTATGGATACATGATCATATTAGGCTCATGCAACAGTTACAGAAAACCCAGTTATCAGTGGCAAACAAAAAATGATGGTAATGATGTTGTTGATGATAATTAAGACTTTGTACTGTGAGGCTTGTTCCAGCCTCTCTATATCTATTACCTCATTTAATCCTCACAACAACTCTGAGTTAGGTGCTATTATTAATCCTTTTTGCAGACGAGGAAATTCAGCACAGAGTAGTAAAACATCTTGTTCTGTGTTATTCAGCTAGTAAGTGGTAGGACTGGGTTCACCCCCAAAATTGTTCTGGGCTCATTAGTCAGCCTCATTATTGTCTATTTCTGTGTGACTACCATATTGTTTTCATTACTACAGCTTTATAATAAATTAATATGTATGACTTCATTTTTTTACTTTAGAATTTTCCTGACCTATTCTTCCCTTTTAATTCTTTCAGAACTTTGGCAATGTTTTTTAAAAACATTCTATTATTACAAAACATTCTATTATTTTAGTTGAATATGTAGATGAATATAGGAAGATTTGCTGTTTTAAAATATTGAGTCTCTTCATTTCTTTGTCTTCTTCTGTGTAGCTTAGTGGAATTCTGAAGTTAACTTCATGGAAGTCCTGCACAATTCTTAATTTTATTTCTAGATATTTCATCATTTTTATAGCTATCATATATGGATTTTTCCCTTCCATATTTCTAGCTGATTATTGTTTGCTTATGAAAAGGGAAATGTTGTATGCTGCTTTTGTTACCAGTCATTATTACTTAATCTTAAGATTTTAAATGTATATCTTTAGTTGATTTTGCATATACAGTTGACCCTTGAGCAACAGGGCTTTGAACTGCAAGGGTCCATTTATACATGGATTTTTTTTCAGTAGCAAACACTATGATACTATACAATCTGTAGTTGGTTGAATCTGCAGATGTGGAACCATGGATACAGAAGGCTGACTGTAAAGTTTTATGTGGATTTTGACTGCGTGAAGGGTTGGCACCCTTAACCCGTGCACACTTCAAAGGTCAACTGTAATGATAGTTTTGCTTCTTCCTTTCCAATATTTGTGACTCTTCTTACTCTTTGACTAATCAGAATGACTGGTACTTTCAGAACAATGCTAAGTAATAGTGGTAGTAACTGGCATCTTTGCCTTTTTGTGACTTCTGGTATTTTATCACTTAAGTATCTTTATAATATAAAGAAAAAAAACCTTTTCCTTCTGGCCTCTTCTGGAAGGTGGGGTGAAGAAAGATGAGAATGAGGAGAGGAAACATAAGATGTTTTTGTCTTGATTTTAGATGTAGGGGAGCCCGGAGCAGAGGGACGTCTGCTCCATTAGCCATGTAGAGTCCTGGACAGAGATGATCTTTTGCTGGAATTTGTTCCTTTGTGATACTGAAGGAGCCCGTAGTAATTCCTAGCTCCTGTGGGGTGCTTGGAAGGCAGGGGAGCAGTGAGGCAGTGGGCCTGCCGTAGCATCTATCATAGCAAGGGGCAAAGGTGACTGCAGAGCAGAGCTAGATGTGGTTCCCCTGAGCTCTGGGGGATTCGGTAGAAAAAGTGGCAGGCAGCTGAGAGGTCTGTACTTCTAGTGAGAGCGTTTGAGGCTACCAGGCCCTACCAAGCTAAGAGACTAAATTGCAACTTTTGCCAGCCTTTAGCGTTTGAGATCAGTAGCGCATACGGCCACCAGAGAATACACAAGGACCTGGCTGGACCTGAGCCCCCTTCTCTGATCTTCCCACAGGTCACAAGAGGGAGGAGCTGGGGAAGGAGGGGTGCAGAAATCTGAAAGGCTGAGCAATTGTCCCACACTATTCACTTTATAGGAAAGGACTAAGAGTTTATTTCCTTCTCTCTACCTGTGGATGGGGATAGGCATGTGGGGGAGGGGTGGTTTGTGAAGTAGTAGAGGACTTATTAATTTTTTCTGCAGCTTCCTTCCTTTCGGTCCAAAAGTGAATGTAGCAGTTGGTCTTTGTAGTTTGTGGTTTAGGATTGTGATTGTTTCCTCATTTCATTGAAGAAGTTTTCTTTATTTTTTCATATTTTGTTTTTAGATGGTTTCCCAGTAAGGAATAGAGGAAAAATACACTTATTCTATCCTCTTGAACTAGAGGTTTTTTAATTCTGAATGTCTTGCTTTTGATAATGTTTTGTGATTATGTTAAGGTCTTATACTTCTTTGCTGACATACAATTACATTCGTGCATATTTTTTTTCTGTGAGAAAGGTCTCTGAGAAATGCAGAAGTACTTTTATCCATTTGCCTTTACTTTATATGGCAAAAATTTATATAAACAAAAATTTATATAAACAAAAATTTTCATTGTATAGAAAGGATTTTTCTAATGATTCTGCTTGGGGTTCTAATTTATTTCACATCTGAAATAACTTCTTTGTATCCTAACAAATAAAGATTTAATTTTCATTCCTCACATATTTTGTTCTCAGGTGCACCTTCAGGTGAATTTTTGGACTCTCCAGTTACAGCCATGGACCACCCATTTCTAAAAGCATTTCAAGCATCATCTAGCTCTTCTCCAGAAACACTAACAGATGGTAATGAAATTAATACATTTTCCAGATTACTCTTTTTTTCCAGTATTATCACAATTTGATTGTCATTTCACTTTTATATTGGCCAGGCACTGAGAAAAAGCAAGAATCTTCATTTTAATTGGGAAAAATTGTTAAATCTTGGAATTATGAGGATTCTGATAATACAAAACTTTGGAGTTTTAAAACCTTATTCTGGTACATGTTATTGCTTTGATCTGAATAAGAGAGCCCTCTAGTGGACTAATTGCCTTGATCCTTTAGGCTCTCGCAAACAAGGTGTAATCCCTTGATAATTATAGATTAGTAAGGTTTTACCATTTATAAATTGCACATAAAAATGAATAAAGTTCATTTTTATACATTCTTAAGTATTCTATTTCCTTTATTGAAAACAATAATAAAAATGAAGAAGGAATTTGTTTATGAGGTATTTAATATTTTAAAATATTCTGAAATGAGAATTTTCTTTGATCTATTTGTGTTTTCATACAACCTTTTCATGTACACTGACTTTTTGAGCAAGGGACTTGCACAATGAAGTTATTATAAAATGTAGGTAGAAGTAAGAAATCAAAAGAAAAGGACACAATTGTGTCACTTTTTTTTAGTGAGGTATAGTTGATTTACAGTATTATATTCCTTTCAGGTATACAACATAGTGATTCAGAATTTGTATAGAATATACTCTATTTAAAGTTATTATAAAATATTGGCTATATTTCCTATGCTGTACGATGTATCCTTGTAGCTTATTTATATGTAGTAGTTTCTATCTCTTAATCCCCTTCCCCTATCTTGCCCCTCCCCAACTTCCCTCTTCCCACTGCTGACCACTAGTTCATTCTCTATATCTGTGAGTTCTGTCAACTTTCAAAGTTGATGTAACTATTACATTAAGCTGCAGTGTTTTTTGTTTTGTTTTTTTTTTGTTTTTTTGTCGTATGCGGGCCTCTCACTGCTGTGGCCTCTCCCATTGTGGAGCACAGGCTCCGGACGCACGGGCCCAGCGGCCATGGCTCACGGGCCTAGCTGCTCCACGGCATGTGGAATAGTCCCAGACCGGGGCACAAACCTGTGTCCCCCGCATCGGCAGGCAGACCCTCAACCACTGCGCCACCAGGGAAGCCCTAAGCTGCAGTTTTGACTGAGTTGTAGTGGTAGCCAAGGTACAAAAAGGAAGGTGAGATCAGTTAAATACTTTTCCTTATTAGAAAGGAGGAGCCATGAATTCCTCGGTGCACATGAAAGTTGTACCAGTGCTGGATTATTTTTTTTAATAAATTTATTTATTTATTTGTTTTTATTTTTGGCTGCGTTGGGTCTTCGTTACTGCGCACGGGCTTTCTCTAGTTGTGGAGAGCGGGGGCTACTCTTCGTTGCGGTGTGGGGGCTTCTCATTGCAGTGGCTTCTCTTATTAGGAGCATGGGCTCTAGGCACGTGGGCTTCAGTGGCTGTGCTACACAGGCTCTAGAGTGCAGGCTCAGTAGTTGTGGCACACGGGCTTTGTCGCTCCGCGGCATGTGGGATTTTCTGGGGCCAGGGATCGAACCCGTGTCCCCTACGTTGGCAGGTGGATTCTTAACCACTGCACTACCAGGGAAGCCCCCCAATGCTGGATTTTAAAGAAATTTATGTAGTGACCCTCAATGATGCAGTAGCCCAAGTTTCTTAAAAACTTTTTTTCAGCAAATGCAGCCTCTGGTTGGTTAATTCTGATACTTACCTTTGATAAAAGTGGTACTATCCCATTTTACCAGACAAATGGTAACATACCATTTATTAAAATGTAACTCAGGGGCTTCCCTGGTGGCGCAGTGGTTGAGAGTCCGCCTGGTGATGCAGGGGACACGGGTTTGTGCCCCGGTCTGGGAAGATCCCACATGCCGTGGAGTGGCTGGGCCCGTGAGCCATGGCCGCTGAGCCTGCATGTCCGGAGCCTGTGCTCCACCGTGGGAGAGGCCACAACAGTGAGAGGCCCGCTTACTGCAAAAAAAAAAAAAAAAAAAATGTAACTCAGTGAAGGTGATTCTGCAAGAAGCTTAGCTCAGATGGTCCAGCGTGATCCAGGGAAAGACCCAGGGTTTACAGACGAATGGATAGAGAGCATATATTCTAAGCAATTTTTCTTGTTTTTCTCAACAAGATTTGTATTAGGTAGTTGTTGGCAGTGTGGTTATACTCTGTGGTGATCATCTGGAGTCATATGATTTTTGTGTTGCTGGTTGAGGGTGAATTCATATGCTTTAAAAACAAGAACAGGTGTTCAGGTTGATATTCTATTTTGGATGTGAAGGGACCCAACCAAGACATTCACCTGAAATGAAGGTGAACTCTTCCATGGAATTAGGTGCTTGGCTTACCTACAAGGAAAACCAGATTTTCCTTCCTGAAACAATTTTAAATTCCTTTCAGCACATAAACTAGTTCTTGACAAGTTTTAAAAAAGTAAATACCAAGGAAATGGTTAAAATTATTTTAGTTTTGAAAAATTTCAAACAGGAAGTAGCATCACTTTTGGTTGCGTACACAAACTCTCTTAGTCCGTTCAGGTGGCTGTAACAAAATACCATAGACTGGGTTGCTTATCAACAGCAAAAACTTATTTCTCACAGTTCTGGAGGTGGGGAAGTCCCAGATAAAGGTGCCAGCATGGTTGCGTTCTGGTGACAGCACTCTTCCTGATTCACAGCCAGTGCCTTCTCCTTGTGTCCTCACATGGTAGAAGGGTTGAGGACTCTCTATGGGGTCTCTTTTATAAGAACACTAATCCCATTCATGAATGCTCCACCCTCATGATCTAAGTACTTCCCAAATGCCCCACCTCCTAGGACCATCACATTGGGCATTAGGATTTCAACATATGAATTTTGGGTGGTGGGGGGAGGGGGCAGGAACACAAACATTCAGACCTTAGTGCAAACCTTCAATAGTTACTTCTGCACATTATCTGTTACAGTGTTACATGAATTTCTAGCTATAAAATTTAAAAAGTAGTTGAACAAAGCTAAATGAGCTCTGATGTGAAATAGCTATATGGTGTTATTTAATATGAACCACTTGAATATTTGGAGAATGTTTACCAATGAACATTACTTTTGTCTTATGATGCCCTGCTTTCTGAAAAAGAGGGAGTAGGATCAATGATTCATTTAGATCATTTCTGGTTTGAAAAACACAATTACTCAGTAGGAGGAAAGTTTTTTTTCTGTTTTTTATTTCAGAAGAATTTATAATTATATGAATACAGTTGACTCTTGAACAACACAGCTGGGTTAGGGACCCCCACCCCTGTGCAGTTGAAAAATCCTCGTATAAGTTTACAGCTGGGCCTCTGTATCCACAGTTCCTCTGTATCCACGGTTGTTCACATCTGCAGATTCAGCCAACCCAGGAGCATGCAGTAGTGTAGTAGGTATTTATTGAAAAAAATCTGAGTATAAGTGGATACACAGTGCAAACCCATGTTGTTCAAGGGTCAACTGTACTTAGATTTTTTTTTTTTTCCTTACTAGTAGGTACAAGCAGTCAAGTTTCTTCCTTAAGGAAACCTGAAGAGGACGATATGGCTTTCTTTGAAAGGCGATACCAGGAAAGGGTAAGTCTGTAGGAAAACCTGCTTACATTAAGCATTTATTTGTAACAGAGGCACTGTAGAACAACTATATATTGATTGTGGATCATCATTAAAAATAATTTATAATGTCTACTAATAGCTAGTGTTAGGCCTTGAGGCTTATTTAGAACAATTCAGAGAGAAACAGGACTAATGAATATGATAATTTATGGAGGTCATAAAGATTGACTAAATATACACATAAAATTGTCAATAATAAAGATCAACCTGAGCAGATTTATAAATTATATATATATTGAATTCTTTTTTTAAAATTAAGTAATTTATTTATTTTTGGCTGTGTTGAGTCTTCATTGCTGTGTGCGGGCTTTCTCTGGTTGCAGTGAGTAGGGCCTACTCTTTGTTGCGGTGTGCGAGCTTCTCATTGCGGTGGCTTCTCTTGTTGCAGAACACGGGCTCTAGGCGTGCGGGCTTCAGTATTTGTGGCATGTGGGCTTAGTAGTTGTGGATTGTGGGCTCTAGAGCGCAGGCTCAGTAGTTGTGGTGCACAGGCTTAGTTGTTCCGTGACGTGTGGGATCTTCCTGGACCAGGGATCGAACCCATGTCCCCTGCATTGGCAGGCAGATTCTTAACCACTGGGCCACCAGGGAAGTCCCTGTATATTGAATTCTTACTGTATAGTATTTCTTCTCCTTAGTGGCTTCTAGGTATAGGCAGACTCAAGTTAGAATTACCCAATAGCCTTTAAGAAGCAGAACACTAAACATAAACATATTTTAACAATTTTCAGGGCTCAACAACTACAGTGTTGATGTGTTCCCTGCTTTCAGTAATGATAATTTTCATCAGTTCACCACCACACCATAAACTGCTTGGGGATAAGTATAGTATTTTTTATTATCTGTATTTTCCCCAGAACTAAGTACAGTGCCTTGTACATAACATGTTTTCAATAAATATTTATGGAAAATTGAAAAGATAAATACAGGTATAATTGATATTTGCTTTCACACATCATCTCCTTACACATGTGATGTGTTTCATGTCAGTGTTCATATTTGAAAGTTTTGTTTTGTTCTTGTTTATTGCCAGGTGAGGGGATGCTGGCTTGATGAGGCATGGGGGATTGTATCCAGCCATATGGTACATTCCCCAAAGTGCTTTCCTTAGGATTATTTCATAGTTGCTTTGTGGGCATTCATTGTCTCTCTGACTAGGTAGTAAGTGCCATGAAAGTAAAGACACTCATCACTTTTTGTTGTATTCTCTACAACTCTTAAACAAGAGCTTGTTGAGTAACTAAAGGTGTGGAAAAAGGAGACCATTAAATAAATTCACCATCCAAGAGCAGAGGAAGTGAGTAGGGGACAGAGAGATTAGCATGTCTTTCCTAATGAAGAATTTTAAAGTAAAGGGGGACAGTCCTTGGTATGACTTAAGGCAGTGATAAATATTGTCTGTGCTATAGCCATTCATCATATGTGGCTATATATGTCTAAATTTAAATAAATTAAAAATTATTTCCTCAGTCACACTAGCCACGTTTCAGGGTCTCAGTAGCCACATGTGGCTAGTGGCTACCTTGTTGGGCAGTGCAGAAAGTTCTTTTGGAAAGCTCTGATCTAAGAGAAAGAGGTGGTGGTAGAATTCCAGGGGAGAGGATGAAATAGAGTGAGGAAACAAGAGGTTATGTTTGCAGCATCATCAAGGATAGACTTTTAATCAAATCAATCTGTGTTCTTAGAACACACACATTCACAGCTGAACTTTTTTTCCTCATAGGCTTATGAGGGACAGTGTTCTAGAACTCCTTCCTTCCCTCCTCCAGGAGCTTGGGTAGTGTTGACTGCCTTGAAAAACATGCTGATGGTATTTGCTTGTGGCAAGGTAGAGGGGATAGTTCTTATCTGTGAATGTTTTAGGGGATATACCTGGCCCATACAGTCTGCTTATTATAAATAGACCTAGAGTTTATGGATTTATAGGATGTGGTTTATAACTCTTCAGACTGTGTAATTTATGGATTTATGAGATACAGTTTATAACCTCTCCAGCCTGTGTGATGAATGGAGTATAAAACCTAAGAAACTCAAACCTAAACAACTTCCTCTGAGCTGACGTGTATCATACACGTTGTTAGTACTCATCTTTTACTCCAAAAACTACGACAAGCACCATTGAGGGAAAAAGGATGATTAGGAAACTAAATCTGATGGGTTCAGGGCCCCTTTAGAAAGCAGTGCTACATCTGAATCTGGTTTTGCTTGTATCCTTTGCTACTCATTGGTATCATTGGGTGTGGGGAAGAATCTATGATTAGTGTCAATTGGTTTTGATAATTGAAGCCTTTGTGGTAACATAGTTTGCTACCTACTTTTACATATTGTTAAAGAGTTGCTTTTTAGCTTCTGTAATATATCAGGTCAAATTATTTTCTTCAATTGTGGATGGCCTTTGGTCTCTTTTCCTCAATAAAGGAGAATTTTATTAAGGAAACAATTATTAAAGGTCAGCTAGGTGCAAGACACTGAGTTAATGCCAGGAAATTAAAAAAAAAAATTAAGGAGAGGGCAGACAGCAGAAGCAAGAAGAGCTACAATCCTGCAGCTTGTGGAACAAAAACCACATTCACAGAAAGACAGACAAGATGAAAAGGCAGAGGGCTATGTACCAGATGAAGGAACAAGATAAAACCACAGAAAATCAACTAAATGAAGCAGACATAGGCAACCTTCCAGAAAAAGAATTCAGAATAATGATAATGAAGATGATCCAGGACCTCAGAAAAAGAATGGAGGCAAAGATCGAGAAGATGCAAGAGATGTTTAACAAAGACTTAGAAGAATTAAAGAACAAACAAACAGAGATGAACAATACAATAACTGAAATGAAATCTACACGAGAAGGAATCAGTAGCAGAATAAC
Source organism: Mesoplodon bidens (assembly GCF_964165515.1). Taxonomy (NCBI): domain Eukaryota; kingdom Metazoa; phylum Chordata; class Mammalia; order Artiodactyla; family Ziphiidae; genus Mesoplodon; species Mesoplodon bidens. Next base: position 54,694,248 of record NC_138166.1, read on the forward strand.
TGAGGCAGAAGAATGGATAAATGACCTGGAAGACAGAATGGTGGAACTCGCTGCTGTGGAATGGAATAAAGAAAAAAGAATGAAAAGGAATGAAGACAGCCTAAGAGACCTCTGGGACAACATTAAATGCAACAACATTTGCATTATAGGGGTCCCAGAAGAAGAGAGAGAGAAAGGACCAGAGAAAATATTTGAAGAGATTATAGTTGAAAACTTCCCTAACATGCGAAGGGAAATAGCCACCCAAGTCCAGGAAGTGCAGAGAGTCCCATACAGGATAAACCCAAGGAGAAACACGCTGAGACACATAGTAATCAAATTGGCAAAAATTAAAGACAAAGAAAAATTATTGAAAGCAGCAAGGGAAAAACGACAAATAGGATACAAGGGAATTCCCATAAGGTTAACAGCTGATTTCTCAGCAGAAACTCTACAAGCCAAAAGGGAGTGGCATGATATACTGAAAGTGATGAAAGGGAAGAACCTACAACCAAGATTACTGTACCCGACAAGGATCTCATTCACATTCGATGGAGAAATCAAAAGCTTTACAGACAAGCAAAAGCTAAGAGGATTCAGCACCACCAAAGCAGCTCTACAACAAATGCTAAAGGAACTTCTGTAAATGGGAAACACAAGAGAAGAAAAGGACCTACAAAAACAAACCCAAAACAATTGAGAAAATGGTCATAGGAACATACATATCGATAATTACCTTAAACGTGAATGGATTAAATGCTCCAACCAAAAGACACAGGCTTGCTGAATGGATACAAAAACAAGACCCATATATATGCTGTCTACAAGAGACCCACTTCAGACCTAGGGAGACATACAGACTGAAAGTGAGGGGATGGAAAAAGATATTCCATGCAAATGGAAATCAGAAGAAAGCTGGAGTAGCAATATTCATATCAGATAAAATCGACTTTAAAATAAAGAATGTTACCAGAGACAAGGAAGGACACTACATAATGATCTAGGGGTCAATCCAAGAAGAAGATATAACAATTATAAATATATATGCACCCAACATAGGAGCACCTCAATATGTAAGGCAAGTGCTAACAGCTATAAAAGAGGAAATCGACAGTAACACAATAATAGTGGGGGACTTTTAACACCTCACTTACACCAATGGACAGATCATCCAAAATGAAAATAAATAAGGAAACAGAAGCTTTAAATGACACAATAGACCAGATAGATTTAATTGATATTTATAGGACATTCCATCCCAAAATTGCAGATTACACTTTCTTCCCAAGTGCCCATGGAACATTCTCCAGGATAGATCACATCTTGGGTCACACATCAAGCCTCAGTAAATTTAAGAAAATTGAAATCATATCAAGCATCTTTTCTGACCACAGTGCTATGATATTAGAAATGAATTACAGGGAAAAAATGTGAAAAACACAAACACATGGAGGCTAAACAATATGTTACTAAATAACGAAGAGATCACTGAAGAAATCAAAGAGGAACTCAAAAAATACCTAGAAACAAATGACAATGAAAACATGACGATCCAAAACCTATGGGATGCAGCAAAAGCAGTTCTAAGAGGGAAGTTTATAGCTATACAAGCCTACCTCAAGAAACAAGAAGCATCTCAAACAATCTAACTTTACACCTAAAGGAACTAGAGAAAGAAGAATAAACAAAACCCAAAGTTAGCAGAAGGAAAGAAATCATAAAGATCAGAGCAGAAATAAATGAAATAGAAACAAAGAAAACAGTAGCAAAGTTCAACAAAACTAAAAGCTGGTTCTTTGAGAAGATAAACAAAATTGATAAACCATTAGCCAGACTCATCAAGAAAAAGAGGGAGAGGACTCAAATCAATAAAATTAGAAATGAAAAAGGAGAAGTTACAACAGACACTGCAGAAGTACAAAGCATCCTAAGGGACTACTACAAGCAACTCTATGCCAATAAAATGGACAACCTGGAAGAAATGGACAAATTCTTAGAAAGGTATAACCTTCCAAGACTGAACCAGGAAGAAATAGAAAATATGAACAGACCAATCACAAGTAATGAAATTGAAACTATGATTAAAAATCTTCCAACAAACAAAAGTCCAGGACCAGATGGCTTCACAGATGAATTCTATCAAACATTTAGAGAAGAGCTAACACCCATCCTTCTCAAACTCTTCCAAAAAATTGCAGAGGAAGGAACACTCCAAAACTCATTCTATGAGGCCACCATCACCCTGATACCAAAACCAGACAAAGATACTACAAAAAAAGAAAATTATAGACCAATATCACTGATGAATATAGATGCAAAAATCCTCAACAAAATAGTAGCAAACAGAATCCAGCAACACATTAAAGGATCATACACCATAATCAAGTGGGTTTTATCCCAGGGATGCAAGAATTCTTCAATATATGCAAATCAATCAATGTGATACACCCTACTAACAAATTGAAGAACAAAAACTATATGATCATCTCCATAGATGCAGAAAAAGCTTTTGACAAAATTCAACACCCATTTATGATAAAAACTCTCCAGAAAGTGGGCATGGAGGGAACCTACCTCAACATAATAAAGGCCATATATGACAAACCCATCAGGAACAAGACAAGGATGTCCACTCTCAACACTATTATTCAACATAGTTTTGGAAGTCCTAGCCATGGCAATCAGAGAAGAAAAAGAAATAAAAGGAATACAAATTGGAAAAGAAGAAGTAAAACTGTCACTGTTTGCAGATTACGTGATACTATACATAGAGAATCCTGAAGATGCCACCAGAAAACTACTAGAGCTAATCAATGAATTTGGTAAATTTGCAGGATACAAAATTAATGCACAGAAATCTCTTGCCTTCCAATACACTAATGATGAAAAATCTGAAAGAGAAATTAAGGAAACACTCTCATTTACCATTGCAACAAAAAGAATAAAATACCTAGGAATAAACCTACCTAAGGAGACAAAAGACCTGTATACAGAAAGCTATAAGAGACTGATGAAAGGAATTAAAGATGATACCAACAGATGGAGAGATATACCATGTTCTTGGATTGGAAGAATCAATATTGTGAAAATGACTATACTACCCAAAGCAATCTACAGATTCAATGCAATCCCTGTCAAATTACCCATGGTATTTTTTATGGAAGTAGAACAAGAAATCTTAAAATTTGTATGGAGACACAAAAGACCTCGAATAGCCAAAGCAGTCTTGAGGGAAATAAATGGAGCTGGAGGAATCAGACTCCCTGACTTCAGACTGTACTATAAAGCTACAGTAATCAAGACAGTATGGTACTGGCACAAAAACATAAACATAGATCAATGGAACAAGATAGAAAGCCCAGAGATAAACCCACACACCTATGGTCAACTAATGTATGACAAAGGAGGCAAGGATATACAATGGAGAAAAGACAGTCTCTTCAGTAAGTGGTGCTGGGAAAACTGGAAAGCTACATGTAAAAGAATGAAATTAGAACACTTCCTAACACCATACACAAAAATAAACTTAAAATGGATCACAGACCTAAATGTAAGACCGGACACTATAAAACTCTTAGAGGAAAACATAGGAAGAACACTCTTTGACATAAATCACAGCAAGATCTATTTTGATCCACCTCCTAGAGTAATGGAAATAAAAACAAAAATCAACAAATGGGACCTAATGAAACTTAAAAGCTTTTGCACAGCAAATGAAACCATAAATAAGATGAAAAGACAACCCTCAGAATGGGAGAAACTATTTGTAAATGAATCAATGGACAAAGGATTAATCTCCAAAATATATAAACAGCTCATGCAGCTCAATATTAAAAAAACAAACAACCCAATCCAAAACTGGGCAGAAGACCTAAATAGACATTTCTCCAGAGAAGACATACAGATGGCCAAGAGGCACATGAAAAGCTGCTCAGCATCACTAATTATTAGAGAAATGCAAATCAAAACTGCAATGAGGTATCACCTCACACCAGTTAGAATGGGCATCATCAGAAAATCTACAAACAACAAATGCTGGAGAGGGTGTGGAGAAAAGGGAACTGTCTTGCACTGTTGGTGGGGATGTAAATTTTTATGGAGAACAGTATGGGGGTTCCTTAAATAAATAAATATAGAATTATCATATGATCCAGCAATCCCACTACTGGGCATATACCCAGAGAAAACCATAATTCAAAAAGACAAATGCACCCCAATGTTCATTGCAGCAGTATTTACAGTAGCCACGTCATGGAAGCAACCTAAATGCCCATCGACAGACGAATGGATAAAGAACATGTGGTACATATATATGATGGAATATTACTCAGCCATAAAAAGGAACGAAATTGGGTCATTTGTTGAGAGATGGATGGATGTAGAGACTGTCATACACAGTGAAGTAAGTCAGAAAGAGAAAAACAAATATCGTATATTAACTCATATATGTGGAACCTAGAAAAATGGTACAGATGAACCAGTTTGCAGGGCAGAAAATGAGACACAGATGTAGAGAACAAATGTATGGCCACCAAACGGGGAAAGCTGCAGGGGTGTCGGGGTGGTGGTGTGATGAATTGGGCAATTGGGATTGACATGTATACACTGATGTGTATAAAATTGATGACTAATAAGGACCTGCTGTATAAAAGAATTTTAAAAAATTAGGGAGGAGAAAGAGGAGGTGTTTTTGCTCTTTGGATAATGTACTAGGTGGATGTATTTGCTAAGTACTATTTGAAATGAGTAAACGCTGCTTTGGCTTTTTAAATTTGTTTAGCATATTTGATCTTTTTTGATGTTACTGCAAATGTAACACTTTGCCCTAAATGAGAGGGGTAAGGGGATTAGCATTTGAGTGCTTATTAAGTACCTAGATTTATATATATATATATATATATATATATATATATATATGAATATATAAAATTTTATTTAAATCTTTAGAACAACCCTATTACATAGTGCCTCTTACTATGACCTTTTTTACAAAGGCAAAACTGTTGGTTAGTAGTTTGCCTCAGATGGTTAATCAACAGTAGAGGTAGGATTCAGGTATTCTTCTGACTCTGAGGCCCATAATCTTTGCCTCAGAACAGAGTGTTCTTTGGGGGTCCTTCAGATGGCCTGTTGACCTTTACAGTGTACAAGAGTGATATGAGTGTACGATTTTTATTTATTTATTTTTTTGGCCGTGCCGCGCAGCATGCAGTATCTTAGTTCCCTGACCAGGGATCGAACTCGTGCACCCTGCAGATAAGTGTGGAATCTTAACCACTGGACCGCAAGGGAAGTCCCGAGTGTATGATTTTTGAATGAGGTTCCCAGCCAACTCAAAGAGAGAGAGGGAGAAAATGGGGAAGAGACAGAGGTGAGATTCATTCACTTTTATTTTTAGGAGGTTACTTGCAGTTTGGTGAGATTGGGTAGACTGGCTTTGCCAGGCCTCTTCTGGTTTCTTTGTATTATTCCCGTCATATTAGGAGGTAAGAGACCTTGCTGCCACCCACCATGCCCCATCTTTTCTCTCCCCTTCTTTTGCAGGGGTAAGGCAGTGGTGCTGCCTTGGAATTGGTGTGTGTGAGTGTGAGTGGCAGTAAAAGGAAGGTGGGTTTTGTGTTCTATGGAGTCTTTTTTTTTTTTCCCCAAGGAAAGGGTTTATATGTTTCTAAAAGATCAGAAGGCTGCTGCTTAGGGTATGCAAGCTTCTTCTTTGTTTCAGTTACAGTGGAGAAGGACAACCTTCAGGAAGGTAACTGTTGAAATGTAGAAATCAGAATTATAGGTAACTGTCCTTTAAGCAGTATGTGTTCCAGAGATAATCCAACTGGATTAGGTGTATCCTGTAACGCTGTAGGGAATGTGCATAGGCTGGATGTAAGGTTAAGCAGTTAAGCTTTTCTTTTTTTTAACTTTAGTGGCAATTAAAATTAATTTAATCCTTTCTCCAAAGCAATATTCATTATATGTTATTTTTGTTAAAATGCTTTTGTAAAGTTGAAATCAAACAGTACTTGATGACTTTAAAAATTTTATTTATTTATTATTTTTGGCTGTGTTGGGTCTTTGTTGCTGTGTGCAGGCTTTCTCTAGTTGTGGCGGCTTCTCCTGTTGTGGAGCACGGGCTCTAGGCACGCGGGCTTCAGTAATTGCAGTATGCGGGCTTAGTAGTTGTGGCTCGCAGGCTCTAGAGTGCAGGCTCAGTAGTTGTGGCACACAGGCTTAGTTGTTTCACAGCATGTGGGATCTTCCCGGACCAGGGCTTGAACCCGTGTCCCTGCATTGGCAGGTGGATTCTTAACCACTGCGCCACCAGGGTAGTCCCTGATTACGTTTTTAATTAAAAAATTTTGTCATTCTTTGTGTTTGAGATACAGACACACACACACACGCAAACACACACACTCACACACTGAGATAGAGACAGAGCCCTTGACAGGACCTCTCTCTGCAGGGTTCTCGCTTTTGTGCTCATTCTCTGAGTCCTCTGTTCAGTCAGCACTCCTCAAATCTCTCCCGTGTGCTGGGCTGTGTGTGTGAAGGGGTGTGTGTGTGGAAGTGAGACTGTCTGCCTCTTCCCCCTCCCTCTGACCCATTCTCTGTCTCTAAGGTGTTACTGAAGTCTGCCCTGTCTCTGAGAGAGAAGAAGAGAGGAAACACAGGAGGGAGAGGAGTTGGGAGCTTGCATACCCCAACAAACCATATTTTAAAAATGAAGTTAGGTCCCTTCAACAATCAGATTGTGGCTTTAGTATTTAGCAGCTTAATAACCACTAAGTAACTGTGTAAAATGGCTGTGATAAATAAGACATGAACCCAAATGAGGTATGTGCAACCTTTTTTTTTCTTTAGGATGTTTTACAAATTATTATATCAACAAATATTTTAAATTTTCAGATAAAAATGGGAAAGGCTGCTAAGCAGAAGGGAAAAGCACCATTGCCATCAACTACAAAACCTTCATGAAGACTACTGGGGAAATTAAAACCAGCATCCAAATATGTCTTTTGTGTGTTAATTATTTAAGTATAATAATACAATTTATTTTTCCTTAAATAATTTACTGCTTTTTCTGTGTAAAAATATCTTTTTGAATGTTTCCTTAATTTAAGTGAAAATACCTTATACTACTTTTGTCAAAATTCATGGTTTATTACTTTATATAAACTTTTTATCTCTCCTAACAAATAAGGTTATTTTCATATTAGCCAAAAGCTTAACGTACAGTAAATATTTTTAGTTTATAATAGTTTAACTTTTTCAGGCTATTTTAAAAATTAAAGATGTTATTGAGGGTTTTGAACAAATATATTTCATTCAAAATAGTTACATGAAAATCCTTAATTTTTATTTTTCAAACTTTGTAATGTTGATTTGTTTTAAAATAAAAAAGTGTATTTTAAAAATACATAATTATTTTCTAGTGGTATCTAATGATTTTTAAGTTGTTCTGTTAACTATGCATTGTTTATAACTGTATTGATGCCTCCCGTGTGCCACTTCAGATTCTCTTGGTGCACCTCTAACTCCAGTACTGTTGTGAGACACTTCCAAGCAGGCTTCTGACAGCTTCACGTGGAAGCCATTTGATGGCACTTTGTCTTGCTGTCTTCTCGAAAGATCCTCTGACACTGTGGCTTGGGATGCCCACTGGAACCCTTCTGCATCATACGTGTATGAAATACACGGGTGGGTTAATGACCTTGGGACCAAACTTGACTAATGGGAGGTGGAAGCCAATAGATAGATAAACAGTTCCCCTTCCTTCTTCTGGGAAGACAGTTCTGAGATGCCTTTCATAATCTTTCTCAGAAAATAGGATTGAGCACTAGTCACCCATAGCAATGGTCAACCCCATAATACGTCCTTATGTTAGCTTTCTCTTTTCCCCTTTTCCACTCCCTGACTCCTCCCTCTGGTTCCCTCAGATCACTTCCCAAATATACTTACCTGTATTTGAACATTTGTCTTAGGCTTTGCTTTTTTGTGAGGGGTAAACCCAGGCTATGATAGGTATCAGGAATGGCTTTAAAAAGCAAACCCTCAGGATGGGATTCTGTGACTGCAATATTCCTTGAATAGATGACAATAAAGACCCATAGCTGGTGATAAGTGGGCTAGTGATAACTCCTGGCATGTAGATGCATCACAGTTACTGTAGTGGATTTGCATGAATAGCAGGTGGAAGGTGAAGTGTTAGGTTATACTGTAGCAGTGACATTACTGTGGAATGGGACTAACGGAAACTGTAAAGATGGAGGTGTTCTTTAGCCTTTGTTAACTGCTTTGGAAACCTTGAAAAAAGAATATGGCATAGGTTCATGTTAGCCACTTAAGGCATGCTGTGGAAACCAGAGTGCCTCAATAGCACCTTTCAAGAAAAATCTCATCTCATGCGGATGTATGCCGTCTGTGCTGACATTCCAGCCCAAATTTAATAGTAAAGGTGGCAAGGCTGCAAAGGAAACTGAATGCACAGCCTTGATCATTTCCTCCATCAAAGTTAGCATGCCTACAGGAAAAGGAACCCTGAAACATGCAATGGGGACATGTGTGTTGGTGAGACAGAAATATTGAACCCTCAGGTTTTCCTGAACTTTTGAGCTGGCCGAAGCAGTCTCCTCCACGTTGCTAGAGGAGAGCAGCCTGCCCTTGCCTGGAGATCCTGCAAAGACTATTTGAGGCACTTGCATTGCAAGATAATACTTGTTCTCCTTAAGACCCATCCCTGCTATGCCTCATTGACTCTAAACTGATAACTAGGATCAGATCTCAGCATACCCTTAGAGCAGATATACTGTCCTTCCTATAGGAGGATAGGTTACAATCTGCATGAACTGCAGGTTCTGGTCTAAATGTACTGGAAGGAACCTAGGAAACATGTTTGGGAATAGATCTTGAGAGTGTTGGATCAGGGAGTGGAATATAAGGCTTGACAGGAAAGAGTGACATCGTAGCATTTACTCATGACTCAGGCTTTAATGTCCTGGCAAGGGTATCTGGAGTTGGTCCTAACACAATGCTAGGATAGCATATGGAAGAAATGGTAGAAATGCCAGAAGTTATTTGGCATAGTATTGAGGAGGGGGTCAGAAAGCTCAAGAAAACAGCAATGTTAGAATGGATTTGTTGTTTAAAACTGGAGAAGCTACCACTTGACTGTTTTCTTTGGGAAGGCTCAGATGATGCTTGTAACTAAGGCATTAAATGTAATGGTGAAGAATATACTGGCAACACAGAAGTTTGGCAGTGGCTAACCTCTGCAGGGTAGAGTTGATGGTAGAAGATGCTGCCATGATACTGGGCTCCTTTATATAAGTGTAGATGATGGGATGCAGAAATGTCAAAGGCCAGGTTGTGGAACTTAACTGTCAGAGGCCCAATAGACATAATTAATAGGTGCGAAGGCATGGATCTGTGAAGAAGGTTAAGATCATGATGTTCCAAGGGGAAAGATAGAAGCACGGCTGATTAGGATGTTATTTGACTTGTATAACCAAGGTTACTCACTCAATTTCTGAATCTAAGGCAGTTCAGATCTAGAGCCCATTGATGGAAGGGGAAGCCCAGATCCCTTTGAGGAAGGATTCTCAAGTATATATGATAAACATCCCCTTGATGCTTCCCTAAAGGGTCAGTCATTTAACACCATTTACCAGGGTAACTGTGTAGTGGAGAAAGAGGAATATTAAGATTTTAAACCAAGGACTGTTGGACAGGATCTGAGCTGATATGGATCCCAAAGGACCCAAAACACCATTATGGTCCTCTGGTTTTATGGAAGCCCAATGATAAATGAAGTCCTGGCCGAAGTCCATCTCAGTGGGTACAGTGGGTCTGGCCACACTCTTTGTTTATTTCTACAGTCCTTAAATATATATAATTGGGATAGATCAACTTAGAAGCTGATAGTTCTTGCTTTTTGCCCTAGATGCTTCTCAGGTGCTGCAGGCTTGAGTCAGAGTTAATGACCTAAGGGCCTCCCTGACCAATGGGTTATGTAGATATAAAGTCAGTAGGGATATAGAAGACCTGAACAACTATTAACCAACTTGACCTAAGTGACATTTATAGAACACTCAACCTAATGACAGCAGAATACAGTAGTCCCCCCTTATCCCTGGTCAATATGTTCCAAGACCCCTAGTGGATTCTTGGAACCGTAGATGGTACCAAACCCTATAAATAATACATTTTTTCTATACATACATACCTATGATAAAGTTTAATGTATAAATTAGGCACAGTAAGAGATTAACAATAATAACTAACAAAATAGAACAATTATAACAATATACTATAAAAATTATGTGATAAAAATTTTCTCTCACAATCTTAGTGTACTGTAGCCACATTTCTTCTTGTGATGATGTGAGATGATACAGTGGCTACATGATTAGATGAAGTGAAGTGAATGGCATAGGCATCGTGATGTAGCATTGGGCTACTATTGACTTCCTGGAGATATGTCAGAAGGAAGGTCATCTACTTTGGGTGATCCTGGGTCATCAGGCCATGATGATGTCAGTGGTTGGATGTTAGGAGCAGACAATGTCAGTGGTTGGGGATCCAGGGCAGTATGAAGCAGGAAAGTGTAGGATTTCATCATACTTAGATGGGTGCACAATTTAATACTTATAATTGTTTATTTTTGGAATTTTCCATTTAATATTTTCAAACTCTGGTTGACCATGGGTAACTGAAACTGGAAAGTGAAACCGTGGATAAGGGAGAACTGCTGTACACATTTTTTTTTTTTTTTTTTTTTTTAGTGCACATGGAACATTTATTAAGATTGACTATATTCTAGGCCATAAAACAAGTCTCAATACTTTTAAGATGATTCAGATGGTAATTTATGTCCTCTGACCACAATGGAATTAAATTAGAAATCAATAACAAGGTGTCCCAATATTTGGGACATCTCCAAATATTTGAAACTTATATAACATATGTCTAAATAATCCATGGGTCAAAGAAAAAAATTAGAAGAGGAATCAAAGTACTTTTAATGGAATGAGAATGAAAACATAAAAATATGTGTGTGATTCAGGTAAAGCAGTACTTAGAGGGAAATTTACAGCACCAAATGCCTATACCAGAAAAGGAGATTTCAAATCAGTGACCTCAGCTTTCACCTTAAGAACTTAGAGGAAGAAGAGAAAATGAAAATTAAAATAAATAGGAAAAAGGAAATAATAAAGATCAGAGCAGAAATAGAAATAGAAAACAGAAAATAGAGAAAATGAATAAAACCAAATGCTGGGTTTTTTTTGAGAAGACAAATAATATTGATAAACCTCTAGCTAGATGGATCAGCAAAAGATAGCACACAATTCACCAACATTAGGAACAAGAGTGGTGATATCACTATAGATTCTACAGATATTAAAAGGATAACAAAGGAATGTTATAAACAACTTCATGCCAATGAATTTGACAGCTTGGATGAAATGGATAAATTCCTTGAAAGACACAAACTATGAAGTTTATTCAATAATAAATAGATAATAAATGATTAGCCCTATATCTATTATATGCTGATTAGCCTATATATCAATTAAAGAAACTGAATTTGTAGTTAATAACATTCCCACAAAGAAAATTCCAGGTCCAGATGGCTGCACTGTGAATTTTACCAAATATTTAAAGAACAAAGATTACCAATTCTGTACAGACTTTTCCAGAAAACTGAAGTTAGGAATTCTTTACAACTCATTCTATGTAGCCAGTATTGCTCTGTATCAAAACCAGACAAAGACATTACAAGAAAAGAAAATTTCAGACAAATATTCCTCTTGAACATAGATGCAAAAATTCTTAACATTTTAGCAAATCTAATACAAGAATATATAAAAAGGATAATACATCATGACCAAGTGGGTTTTATCCAAGGGATGTAAGGTTGGTTTAACATTTGAAAATTAGGCAATGTAATTCATCATATTAACTAATTAAAAAAGAACCACATGATAATCACCATAGATGGAGTATTCGACAAAATGGAACATACATTCATGATAAAAACTCTCGGCAAACTAAGAATAGAAGGTAATTTCTTCAATTTGATAAAGGGTATCTACTAAAACCCCATAGCTGGTATCAGTGGAATAGTACTTAGCAATAAGGAGCAACTTACTATTGATACATGTGAAAAAATGGATGAATCTCAAAATAATTACGCTGAAGGAAAGAAAAGAGAGAAAATGGACATACTGTATGATTTCATTAACATCCAATTCTAGAAAATGAAAACTTACGTATGGTGACAGAAAGCAGAATCTGTTCTTTGGGGTAGACATGGGGAGCCAAGTACTATAATGAGGCATGAGGAAACTTTTGGGGGGGGGTAAAGGAAATGGCTGCTATCTTTGTTAACAGTGAGGATGACTGCAACAGTATATAATATGTTCAGTCATCTAAATATGTACTTTTAATACCTGCAGCTTATTGTATATTAATTATACTTTAATCAAGCAGTTAAAAATTAATGGAGGGGGGCTTCCCTGGTGGCACAGTGGTTGAGAGTCCGCCTGCCGATGCAGGGGACACGGGTTCGTGCCCCGGTCCAGGAGGGTCCCACATGCCGCGGAGCGGCTGGGCCTGTGAGCCATGGCTGCTGAGCCTGCACGTCCGGAGCCTGTGCTCCGCAACGGGAGAGGCCGCAGCAGTTAGAGGCCCGCGTACTGCAAAAAAAAAAAAAAAAAGAATGGAGATAATTTTCTACTGTTATGCAAGGTTTGCCACAAAGGGAAATATCTGCTTATAACCAGATAGATAAGCTATATTAGTTTTTCCCCCTTAATGTCGTGAAAAACGCTGCAGCACAAGAGAAGGGATCTGACGCTAGGCTGGACTGAGAAATGCTTGTAAAGCTACCAATCTGAACACCACATTTTCATTAACTAAAGTCATTTTCTCCTTTCCACCTGTAAAAAAGAATGCCGGGATTCTTCTAACTTGGCTGCTTTAAAATTTTAATCACCGTGTACAAATTAGGAAAGGCCACAAAATCCAAGCCACTACCTTATATCATTATTTGAAGCCTTGTTAAAGAAGCAGCTATTAGCCCGCAGGTGCTGGGAATACCTGCCCATAAATCTTGCCAGCACAGTCTCCGTGCGCTGCTCTCCTGGTGCCTGGCCTCAGCCAGGACGACCCGCCCTAGGTCCGCAGGCCTCGGTGGTCACGTGAGCGAGGCACCGGCTCGCGCAGAGCCAGTATGAAGGCGCAGCGAAGATCGCGCAAGCGCAGTGTGGGGCCAGAGTGGCCGGAGCAAGCAAGGTAAGCCTCTGCTCTTGCGTCACGGCCGGCTGACAGCGAACTGACTGCGAGCTACAGCCTTGGGACGGAGGGCTGAGGGCCCAGCATGTGGGGCCAGAGTGGCCGGAGCAAGCGAGGTAAGCCTCTGCACTTGCGTCACGGCCGGCTGACAGCGAACTGACTGCGAGCTACGGCCTTGGGACGGAGGGCTGAGGGCCCAGCGTGTGGGGCCGGCCGGGGGCACTTTTCTAGAACTTCTCTGGTGAAAAGTGCGAGGTCAGTAGGAGTCTTTTTGGTAGGTTCCATGGTGGCTGCTTCAGGGGCCGTATTTTCACCTCTGGTGGTCTTTAGGGCTGACCAGTATGGGCGCGGCCCATACTGATGTTTCCTGGCCTTCTTGGTCTCCGAGCCGCTGGCCCACTTCTGAGGGTGACAGGCACCCCAGTTGCTGAGTGTGGTTCCGGGAGGCGAAGCCGGCCTGCAAATAACTGAGGCCTGCGTGTTCTGGGTGAAGACAGGGACCTGCAGGCCTGTTGTCCGGTGGAATTTTCTCTTCCCGCAAACTACGTGCCGTTTAAGCTTTGAAATCCCTCCTAAAATAGGTGTTAAGGAGCGACCTGGACTTACTTATTCCAAACTCTCGATGTGAATTGGAAGTGCCGTTTGGTAATCCAGGTTTACAGAAAGTGGGTGAATTATCACTTCCTTCATAACCATGTGGAAAAGTCTTTTTTGACCCCTTTAAAAGTAAGATTTAAACGTTATTCTAGCAGTGGCTTTTTAGATCGTGTGGTGCGATTTCCAAAGTAAACATTTTCATTTTTACTAAGTTTAAGCCAGTGTCTTCCAGTGAAATATAGTCTCACTGAACAGATTCCAACTTGGTTTTTACAACTTTTTGCTCAATTAAAAAATTACTTTTGGCCAGTATTTGAGGAAGAATCCTTCTTTTAAAGATGTGTTGATCCTAGTTAGTGTATGCAAAAAAAATTTTTTAAAGTTGTAACGAAAATCAGAATAAAGTTAAAAAAATAATTTTTACGACCTTTCCCCCTGCCCCCCCATAGGGTTAACTGTTTCCCCTCTAGTTGGGAGAGTATTTGGAGCTTTGGTGTAGTGATGTTTAGTTAACTCTTAAATTTCTTTAAAAAAATTTATTGTTTTCCATTTCCTTCAAAAAACTAACATATATGCATGTAAAGTGCAATCTTCTAGTGTTTTAAGGATAAAATTATAAACTAGCAGACATTTATCTTGAAATATTTTGCAGTTGGGAAAGCAAATTATTTAATGAAAATTATTTTTGAAGGTATGTATAAAGTTTGATTCATTTTGCAGTTTTTAAATGCAGGGTATCTTCAAAAGCAGAAACAACTATTCCTTTTAAATAAAATGGATATGTTTATTTAAAAATTAAATACCAGTCGGAAGCATTTGTTTTACATATGTTTGTAGTGTTTCTTTTTGTTTACATTATGGAAGTCCTACTCATGTTTGGGGGGGCACCAATTATTTTAAAAGAGTATGCACATTGTTCTGAAGTATTTATGTAACTGATCAAAGTGTGCATGAATTATACACTTCAAGGTAAATTTGTGAAGGTTTGGCTAAAGAGATAATTTCAAAGATAGAAATTGCGTATGATGAAATTGCAAAATACAATATACTGAAAACAATTATGGAAGAAAATATCTTTGGGGTTGTTTTTAATATAGAGTTTAAATTTTGATAACTTAGGACAAAACGTACTTGGAGGAATTTGGACATTATATGGTTTAGTCTTTATTCAGTGTTAATGGACAGATTAATAGAACCTAATTCAAAGTATTGAATTGTTTTCGTTTTTCAGGAATTGTCCAAATGGATGAAGAAGTACATTACAGTAAAGGTACTGACACTAAAAATTATTTTTGGTTGTAAGAGCTAGATGATCTTGATTAATTTCTAATTTTCTTTGCATTGTGATTTGGTTTTAGTTGAAGATGTGGTTGGAAGTCATGTAGAAGATGCAGTAACGTTTTGGGCCCAGGTAAATAGTAGCCTGGTTGGTTTCCTCTCCCACCCTTTCCTCCACTAATCCAGGTTCTCCCCAACAAAAACAAAAATAAAAACCCTGTAATGTATATATATATCATTGTTATTCTCAATGCTTAATTTTTATTGAACATTATTTAACACAGGGCATTATTAGAAGACAAATGGTTACAGCTGGAACTTAATACCAGAATTATGAGTAGTATGTTCATAATACACTGAGTTAAAAAAGAAAACAGCAAAATTGTAGTTGTGGTTTTAGAATTAACATTCAATTTAACATATCTAGGCTGCATAAATTACTGAAGATGCTGAAAAACTGTTGTATTTCTGAAGTTACAGCCCCATCTAGAGGTCTCTGATAAGATTGTTTCTTAAGTGATACTGTGTTAAAATTTCAGTCATTTTTTTTCTATTGGCTTAATTTTGAATTTGAGGTACAATGTTTTTCTCATCATATAATTGGAAGTATTAATGGAACATTTATAATTTTACATTGGCATGCTTCAGGACAGATAAGTTTACTTAGTTTTAGATACAAAGCAAGGCACCAAAGTGCTTATGTTCCAGAATTTAAAAGGTGAATCCCTCAGAGGTACACAATTACTAATTTTTAATTTTGTGAACTACATGATATAGGAGGGAAGGGAATAACATTTCTCTGTACTTCTACAGCCTGATAACTCCTTTTTGTACGGGTAGAGTGAATTGGCAATGTGGGAAATAGGATTTATGAGAAGAAAGGTTATAGAAGACATACGATTAACTCAGTGTTCTTTAAATCTATATAGAAAACATTTTAGAAGGGTGATAGTCATAGAAAAATTTTGGCAAATTTGTATCTCTGCTTATGAACATATTTTCTAAAGGTTGCCCACAATGTTCTGGTTCAATGCCCATTGTCTCTGCATTAATAACAGCTGTGACCCTCTCAACAGTGTCCCAGGTTGGATGATAAATGATATTTTTAAGCTCATTATATAGGAAAAACATTTATTATCTTAAATAAGATTTTCAGACCAGCACTGTCTGGTAGAAATATAATGTGAGCCATGTAAGTAATTTAAAATTTAGCAGACACATAAAAAAGTAAAAAGAAATGGGCAAAATTGATTTTAATAAATATGTTTTATGTAACTCAGCATATCCAAAATATCATTTCAAAATATAATCAATACAAATGTTACTAAGATAGTTTATTTTCCTTTTTTTCCTATCCAGTGTATATTTTAGATTTACAGCACAACTTAAATCAGACTAGCCATATTTCAAGTAAGAATTGGCTATTGGTCATTGCAGCTCTAGACTTTGATTTTTATTGACCTTTATGTGAAGCTGTTGCTTGAATTTGGAACTATGATTTAAACCAGGAGTCAGCAAACTTTTTCTGTGAAATATTAGATAGTAAATATTTTAAGGTTTGTGGGTCTCTTTTGCAACTGTTCAGCTCTACAAAAGCTGCCATTGTAGTGCAAAGGCAGCCATAGACAATATATAAATAAATATGTATACCTGTGATCTATTAAAATTTTATTTACCAAAACAGGTAGGAGAGCCCATAATTTGCCAACCTCTGATTTCAACCATGAAGTTGAGGCCCCTGTAGAAGTTTAAACATACTTCAAAAAGTGAGGAAAAATGTCTTAATTGGATGAAAAGATTAAGTGAAAACTGCCAAGGCGTCCATGTGAATTGAATGATTTTTTTCGAGAAACAAATTGTTTGTGCACACATGTGCGAATCCATACCGGAGATACGCCCTGTATGTGCCCCTTCGACGGTTGTAATAAGAAGTTTGCTCAGTCGACTAACCTGAAATCTCACATCTTAACACATGCTAAGGCCACAAACAACCAGTGAGAAAAAGAGAGAAGACCCTTGTCAACCTTGAGAAGCATCTTTCAGGAGTGTGATTGGGAGTAAATATGCTTCTCCTTTGTATATTGTTTGTAAGCAAGAATTTTAAAAATCCTACATATCTAAGGGATATCTTTTAATGTTTGATAAAGTTTTGATATATTTTGATAAAGTAGTAAAAATCAAAGAAAAAAACTTTAGTAAGATGACATTGCTAAAATGCTCTATCTTGCTCTGTAATCTCATTTCAAAAACATGGTATTTTTGTAAAGTGTGGTCCCAATAGGAGGACAATTCATGAATTTCACATCAAAAGACAGTTCTTTATACAACAGTGCTAAAAATGAGAGGACTTCTTTTCACATTCTTTTTTTTTTTTTTTTTTTTTTGCGGTACACGGGTCTCTCACTGTTGTGGCCTCTCCCGTTGCGGAGCACAGGCTCTGGACGCGCAGGCTCAGCGGCCATGGCTCACGGGCCCAGCCGCTCCGCAGCACGTGGGATCTTTCCAGACCGGGGCACGAACCCGTGTCCCCTGCATCGGCAGGCGGACTCTCAACCACTGCGCCACCAGGGAAGCCCTCACATTCTTATAAATATGCAGCTCACCTGTTGCTTACAGTTGTTTTAATTTTGTATTTTTCAAGTGCATTTTGTACACTTTGTGGGGATAGGCTTACTGTGTGTGACTTTTCTGGAGGTTGATAGTAGGTTTTCTTTAAAAGAATGGGCAGTTAACATGCAGGTTTCAAGAGTATTTTCTTTTAAAAAAGTTATATAGGCTTTGTTTGCTATCTTAATTTTGGTTGTATTCTTTGATGTTAACACATTTTATGTAATTGTATGGCTGTATTGAATCATATAATATCAAATATTAGAAGTGATTTAATAGTGTTAATCAATTTAAACCCACTTTAGACACTTTTTTTTTCTGAAAAATACTGCCAGATGCTGATGTTCAGTATAATTTCTTTGCCTGTTCAGTTACAGAAAGTGGTGCTCAGCTGTAGAATGAATGTATTGTACTTTTTTTTTTTTTTTTTTTTTTTTTTTTTTTTTTTTTTTTGCGGTACGCGGGCCTCTCACTGCTGTGGCCTCTCCCGTTGCGGAGCACAGGCTCCGGACACACAGGCTCCGCGGCCATGGCTCGCGGGCCCAGCCGCTCCGCGGCATGTGGGATCTTCCGGGATCGGGGCACGAACCCGTGTCCCCTGCATCGGCAGGCGGACTCTCAACCACTGCGCCACCAGGGAAGCCCGTATTGTACTTTTTAACACCAGTTGTGTACATCCTGTGTAACAGGAAGGGCAACAATAAAATAGTAATCCTACAGAAAGAATATGGCAGGAGAAAAAAGATGCAAATTTTAACATTTGATTAGGTTGGGATAGGGTGTAGATGAAGAGTAAATAGAGATTTAGAAACACGTGGAGGCAGGTCAAGTTGAAGGTTTGCTCACACATAGTCTCTGTTTTTCTACCACTATGGATTTCTGCCATTTAAGCCATTTACATGAAAACACTTCAGAATTTTTGGTAGGCCTAGTTTGATGAATGGCAGTTGAAGGAATCTTAAGTATTTGACCTTTGAAAAAAAAGAGCTTCCGTTTATGCTAGTCCATATACCTACAAATCTAATTATGTAAAATACTTTGGTGTATTTTGAACTTTAGAGAGCTCATTCCAGGAGTTTATTTACAAAGGCTGCTTCAAGTGTGTCTTGGGGTCAATTTAAATTCACTTCCCATTTTTACTGTTTATCAATACTTATATACATCATGATGTCATTTGAACTGCTCTTTCAGAGTTTATTTTCAGTTACAGAGATAATCATGTTCTATCTAGCCTTATTGAATATGTTATTGATATATACATATATTTTATTTTGTTTTTGTTTTTTTTGAATTTTATCTAATTTACTTTTTTTTATACAGTAGGTTCTTATTATTTATTTTATACATATTAGTGTATACATGTCAATCCCAATCTACCAGTTCATCCCACCCTCCCACCCCCACTCTGCCCCGCCACTTTCCCCCTTGGTGTCCATACGTTTGTTCTCTACATCTGTGTCTCTATTTCTGCCTTGCAAACCGGTTCATCTGTACCATTTTTCTAGATTCCACATATATGCGTTAATATACAATATTTGTTTTTCTCTTTCTGACTTCATGTTATTGATATATTTTTTAAAAACATATATATATATTTAACAGTTTACTTTGAAATAACTTTAGACTTACAGGAAAGTTGTAAAATTAATTTCTTTATACCTTTCACCTAGCTTTCCTTGTTGCTAACATTTTACATAACCAAAGTACAATGGTCAAAGTCAGGAAATTAACATTGGTACAATGCTGTTAAATCTTAATTACAGCCCTTATTCAAATTCCACCAGTTCCCCGCTCCCCCCCACCCCACCCCTGCCTTTTTTTTTTTGTTTCTATTCCAGGATCTAATTCAGGATCCCACATTATATTTAGTTGTCATGTATCCTTAGTCTCTTCCAACCTTTGACAGTTCCTTTATACTTATTTTTCATGATTTTGACATTTTTAATGAATTCTGGTCAGTTTGTATTTGTTTATGATTTCTCATAAATAGATTGGCAGTAATACTACAGAAGTGATGTGGACTGAAAGTACATCATATTGAGGATTTATGATGTTGTTATATTTCACTATTGATGTTAACCTTGATCCACTTGGTTAAGGTGGTAACTGCTGGGTTTCTTAATTGTAAAGTTACTGTTTTTCCTTTTGTAAGTAATAAGTGTTTTAGAGGGAGATGCATTGAGACTATCTAATCTTGTTTCTCTTAAACTTTTTACCCACGAATTTTTTATTTATTGCTATGGCCTTTGCCTAACGATGGTTTTCTATTTTCCTCATTCCTTCTACATTTATTAACTGGAATTCTTCTTTAAGGAAGAGCTGTTTCCTCTCCAGCATTTATATATTTATTTATTCAATTATTTATATTAATATAAATCCATGGGTATTTATTCCATGGATTATAATCCCATACTATCATTTATTTTGTTGTTTAAATTGTTCCAGCTTTGGCCAATAGGAGATTGTTCACGTTGGCTACTGTATCCTTTAAAATGCACCCATTCTTTTTTTGAATATTTCTTTACTTTCTGGCATCACCAGATGTTCCAGGATCATCTTTTATTTCCCTGTCCTAGCCCTGGATTCAACCACTCTCCAAAGAACTCTTGTTTCTTTTATTGGAGAATGGGGTTTAAAAATCAAGATCTGGGCACTAGGTGTGCTTATTGCTACTTGAGTGTCATTGCTTCTAGGCTCTCAGCGGACAGAGATAGGAATTATAGATATATTTATAAATATACTATATAAATACAAATATATATATAGTTAACACATATACACATCTGTATCTCTGTGTGTCTCTTTCATATATGCATATATTCACACACAAACATATGTATACACATGCACACACATATGTGTGTTTGTGTATATGTGTGTGTGTATGTATACACACACACACACACACAAGTTCATACTGATACTTTGCAATTGTAATCTAACACTGCAGGTTCATTCTAGCCTGCCTTCCTTATTTGTAATTTCTCTCTCCCTGCTTTCATTATCTAGAACATATTTACTTGCTTGTTCAGTCCTAGTATATACCTAAAGTAGTTTCAAAATTGTTAACCCATGCCCCTGTGAGAAATTTACTAACTAGATTACAGTATTCATATACAGAGAACCTGTACATTTTGAAATTGTTTTTATATCTGTTTCCTTTACACAACAACAAATATGTGAGAAGATCCATGTCATTTGACCAAAATATGGTATCTGTTTTGAGCAATTAGAACTAAAGTAAAACCCAGAGACAATTGTTTAAAGTTACCTCTTAATATGATATTAATAATATTTGGTATCATAGTTTGAATTCCAAGTAATTTGAACTCATTGGGAAGTAAAAATTTTCTATAGCCTAGTTCCATTTCTTACAAAGAACTTTTTTGAATTATGAAAAAATGACATAAGAATTGATTTAATTTCTAATGCTCCAAAACCTTTTAAGTATTATGCATAGTAGAATCCTCATTTGCATAACACTGTCAAATAATATTTTACTGAGTCTTATACTATATCTATTCTTCCTTCTAGAGTATCAGTAGAAATAAGGATATTATGAAGATTGGTTGTTCACTGTCTGAAGTCTGTCCCCATGCCAGTTCAGTTTTTAGGAATCTTGATCCAAGGAAGGTGAGCCATGTTCTTGGGTATAATTATTCTATCTTTCTTATTAGCTTTCCTGTGCCTCAGATTTTATAGCTTTTGGAATTTTTAATATATTTGAAAGGAAGAGGCAAGTTTTTAGAATTTGTATAAACTACAGTCATAAGTTTACTTTTTCAAAAATACTTATGAACTATCTGCTAGGTACTGGGCACTGTGTTAAGCATTAAGTATACAGTGGTGAACAAAATAGAATCCTTGCCCTTGACACTGATTCATAAAAATTTGTAAGAGACATAGAGAACAGTTGGACAATATATATATGTACATATATTTTTTAATTGACATATAACTTACAGTGAAGTGTGTATCTCTTAATCTCTTGATGAATTTTTCATATCTGTGTATCTGTGTGATCACCACCCAGATCAAGATACAATTCTATCACCCTAGAAAATTCCCTCAGACCCCTTCTCAGTCAATTCTTGGTCAGTAGTTCCCTAACAGAGGTAATCATTATTCTGACTTCTATCACCATAGGTTCATTTGCCTGTTCTTAAATTATACAATATGTACTCTTGTATATGTCTGGCTTGTTCAACGTAATTTCTGAGATTTATCCATATTATTGTGTGCATCTATATTATGGTGTGTTTGTTCTTTTTCAAGCTATGCAGTATTTCACTGTATAAATATACCAAAATTTATCTGTTCTCCTTTGATGGGCGTTTGGAGTGTTTGTAGCTTTTGGCTACTGTGAATGAAACTGCTATAAAATCCTTATACAAGCCTTCTAATGGATATTTTAACTTATTTCTTTTTTGTGTATACCTAGGAGTAAAATTGCCAAGTCATAGGGTAGGCATGTTTCACTATAGTAGGTACTGGCCAATCATTTTGGAAAAGTATTGAACCAGTTTGCATCCTTACCAGCAAAGTATGAGAGTTCCAGTTCCTCTGTGTCCTCACCAACCCTTCTCATTGTCAGTCTTCCTAATTTTAGCCATTTTGGTGGGTGTGTATTGTTATTTTGTGATTTTAATTTCACTTTCCTAATGAGTACTAAGGTTAAGCATGCTTTTCGGGTTTTATTAGCCATTTGGATATCCTGTTTAGATCTTTTCCCAGTTTTCAAGGTTGTTTGTCTAGATTGATTTGTAGGAAGTTCTGTACAGTTGGCCCTCCGTATCCATGGGTTCCACATCCATGGATTCATCCAATTGTGGATCAAAAACATTCCAAAAAATTTTCAGGAAGTTCCAAAAAGCAAAATTTGAATTTGCTGTGTACTGGCAACTATTTACATAGCATTTACATTGTATTTACAACTATTTATTTAGCAATTACATTGTATTCAGTATTACAAGTAAACTAGAGATGTTTTAAATTTTATGGGAGGATGTGTATAAGTTATATGCAAATACTGTGCCATTTTTTTTTTTTTTTTTTCTTTTTCTTTTTGCGGTATGCGGGCCTCCCACTGTTGTGGCCTCTCCCGTTGCGGAGCACAGGCTCCGGATGCGCAGGCCCAGCGGCCATGGCTCACGGGCCCAGCCGCTCCGCGGCATATGGGATCCTCCCAGACCGGGGCACGAACCCGTATCCCCTGCATCGGCAGGCGGACTCTCAACCACTGCGCCACCAGGGAGGCCCACTGTGCCATTTTTTATAAGGGACTTTAGCGTCTGAGGGGGGTCCTGGGACCAATCCCCTGTGGATACCAAGGGACAACTGCACGTTCTTTATATATTCTGGATATGAGTCCGTTGTCTTATATGTGTGTTGCCACTGTCTTCTCCTAGTGTAAGGCTTCCCTATTCACATTCTTGATAACATTTGAAATCTGTTAATTTTTTCTTTTTTGGTTTGTGCTTTCTGTTTCCTATATAAGGTCTCTTTACTTACCCCAAGGTCATGACTATATTCTCCAATTTTGTTTTTTCCCTAGAAGTTTTTGCCTTTTGCATTTAGGGCTGTGGTTTACTTCCAATAAATTTTTGGTTATGATGTGAAGTAGAGGTTACATTTAATTTTCTTCCATATCGATATCCAGTTATATCAAAACCATTTATTGAAATAACAAACCTTTCTTTGTTGAATTGTCTTGGAATCTTTGCTTTAAATCAGATGACTGTATGTGCGTGTTAACCATCTTTTTCAAAATAGTAAATGCCTGTAATCTTGGATGCATCAGTTTCTCTGCCAAGAATTTATCCTTTGGACATTTAAGTACAGAAAGTACTCAGAGATGTTTGTACATATATATTCAATGTAGCATTATTTGTAATAGGCAAAAGTGGAGATTAAATATCCTTTAATATATCAATATTACAGTAGTAGTAGTAGTGATAATAATGATAGCTAGCATTTGCATCTTACACTGAGACAGACAGTGTTCTAAATACTTGGCTACTAACTCATTTAATCCTCACTCATTTGTACTAACTCATTTAATCCTCACAGCAACCCTGTGAGGCAGATGTTATTATTTTATACTTTATTTTTTTGGAAATTGAGACACAGCTAGGATAACTTTATGAAAATCACCGGCTAGTTAAAGGTGGATCAAATATTTAAACTCACAGAGCCCACCTTTTTAACTGTTACCCTATATTGGAATAATTAATGAACTGTGGTAGATCCTTATTTTGGAATACTAAGTAATCATTTTGGGGGCTGATAGCTAGGGCGAGGTAAGCACTGAATTTAAGGAGGCACTTTTGCAAGTTCAGGGTTGATACTTCACAGTGAATTCCCCTTTAAAAATTTTGTGCCCTGGATGCCTTGCTTGCCTCACCCAGTCCCAAGCCCTGGTTATTTAAATGAGGGAGATAGAGTTCTGTATTTTGATATGGAATTAGGTGAAAAATAGTGTATTTAAAATGAACCCATTTATGTAAATAAAAAAGCATAAACATATAGTGTACATGTGAAATTACTGTAAATGTAAAATTATTTTCAGGAGGTGCGTGTGGAAGAGTATTGGGAAGGAAGTCTTACTCTTTACCTCTTTGGGTATACTTTGATTTTCTTTTAATAATGTGCCTTTATTTAGTTTTATTTAAAAATAATTTAAAACCCCAATGACATATAAAAAGGTATAAAAAGAAGAAATTTATAAGGAAGAAAGGATTGTAGCTTGGAGCTGAGCATCAGAATGGATAAGATAATGCAATTTGTAAAGATTTTAGGTTTTTTTTTAAACATCCTTGTAGTCTGTGACTATGTTTAATAGTATTATGAGTTAAGACATATCCGTTTTTCCTCTGTTGAATGCAAAATAAATTACTTGCTTTACAAAAAATTCAACCTATTTTCAGAAATAGACTTCTCATTATAAATGATTACTTACCCACCTCTGATTATCTGTGAATGGATTATACTGTGTAAATTTTCTTTAGTGATTGAGTAGTTCTCTTCCTCTTACCACGTAGTCAGGACATGGGGTGTGAATTGTGGAGTCGTGAAAGAGGAGTGGGACTAGGCACAATGGGAATGACTATATAGTTCTGACTGTGCTCTCAAGACAAGCCTGTTTGGGATAGATTTGTATTTATGATGGTGGTTGTGATTATTCACACTAACAGAGTCAAGAACTTTAGATTGCTCAGTTTGGTTGGGTTCGAGCTCTATTTCTAGAGGTATCCCCACCCCTACCTAGACTGGGTTACGATGATACACCATTTCTGTCACTTGCCTTGTATTGAATTGTTAATTATATTGGTATATATTACAAAATCGTAGCTAATGGTAATGTGATCTTTTGCAAGGTTTGAAATTGGATAGGATGGTTGATGATCAGGTATTTCTGCTACTAAACCTGTTTGCTTGCTGAAAAATGAAATAAGATGGCTGGGAGAGGGTACCATGCCATTTGTGCTCTCTCTTGCCCTTCAGTTGTTGAGTGTTAGCTGAGGGAACCAGAGTTAAGTCGTAATTGAACACACCTGTCCTTTGTAGTATTTGCTTTCTTAGCTATCCGTTTGTGTGTCTAAGTTGATTTGTACTTTGTTGCTTTGGGGAGTTGAGGATATTTACATTTCACCCTCTGTATTCCTTTTGCTTTAAAATCTGTGAATTTGTCCTAGTTCAGAGTGATAAATTAATTTTATACTCCATCACTTAAAGCCATGCTCCTCAACCTTTTTTTCATTATGCCCTTCTAAGGCATTTTTTTCCCAAATGGGTCTCCTCTCTGCAAGACATTTTAACACCACAGATACACTGGATATCTATTTATGTTGTCAGGTAGGGTTGAACTTTGGAGGACTACAAACCACTGTAATATCTAAGATTCTCCTCCATGCTCCAAGAACCAGTTTTTACTCCCATGGGGATAATATTTCTCCCATTGAGAATGTATGATTTAAAGTGGTTATCAACCTGGGGTTACTTTGTATCTTCCACTCCCACCCCTGGGAGACATTTGGCAATGCATGGAGACATTTTTGGTTGTCACAACTGGAAGGAGTGCTATTGGCATCTTGTAGGTAGAGGCCGGCGGGGGTGGGGGGGAAGCTGCTAAACATCTTACAACGCATATGACAGAAGACAGCCTCCATCCCCCCACCAAGGAATTATCCTGTCTCTAATGTCAGTAGTGCTGAGGTTGAGACACTGACTTAAAGTATGTAAATTTTTCTCTTTGTTCTCTATTAAACATAATTAAATTAAAATATAAATTTGAAATATATGAAGGTTCAGTATTAAGGATATTATATAATGTAATTTATTTACTTATATTTACAATAACACTGAAGTCTTTCTGTATAAAGTAAAAAGTGTAAGAATCTTTCTTGTCTGGTTGGACATAGGGATCCTACCATAGTTGAGAATTAGACTTAAGTGGCATGTACTTGGCATGTTTGTGTTTTAAGAACAATTAATTGTACCAATTATGTCTTCAGACATCAAAACAGCATGACTTTAAGTCTTTGATGCTTGGGCCTTTTTTTGAGTTTTCTGTTTTTATGTCTTTCATCTTCTCTCTCCTGTTTTTTGGAGGGCAGAAAAACCTAATGGACTCTGAAGTCAGCTGCCTGAATTTGAATCCTGGTTCTGCTGCTTACTAGTTTATGACTTTGGGCATATAATGGTGAAAACAAAGTACCTGCCTCACAGGGTTGTTATGAGAATAAAATAAGTTATTATGCTTATTTATGTATAGTAAGTCCTTAATAAATGCTAATTATTATTCTGATCTACTTAGCATTAAATTCATTAAAATGCCAAATAATTTTACTTTCTTTTTCTCTTTGTAGATTTATGCAGGATTATTTTCTGAAGATAAATGTTGGTACAGATGCAAAGTACTGAAAATCATCAGTGATGAAAAGGTAGGAACAAGTGTTCAATTTTTTTTGCTCTGAGGAATATTTATTTTGGTTCCAAAATTTGATGCTTATTTAGTCCTTCATTGCTTATTCATAGTAGTAATAAAATATGGTTGAATGAACTTATAAACTGATTAAAACATAAATTTTTCCCCGTAGAGAACACAAAAGAAATAAATTGCTTAAAAAAATACAAGTCAGATTCAGGAATATTCTTCTGATTTTAAGTTGTTGTATAATCACCCCAGATTATCTAAGTATAGATTACATAATTTGTGATTATTTTTGGTGACCAATTGGTTCTTTGTACCTCAGTTCTTAATAATTATGTTTGATTCTTGCTGAGTAACTTAAAAGTTCATTCTATTAAGATTGAGTAGGAAAAGAACATTTGATTGATCCTGAAATTATGGTTATCTTTTACTTAGTTGATGTGCATATTGTTAATGAAGATTGGCTTGCCACTTTCTCATGCCTTGGTTAAATGTGGTGAATTTTCTTTGCATTTAGCTATTTTGTTTCTTACGTTGTGAAATTGTGGGAGATTTTTAAGGGAATTTGTGGAGATAGGACTCTGAATAGCTGTTTGGTGGCAATTGCACATTGCAGGCTCTGTAAAAGCATCTCTGTAGGGTTTCTTTTACTGTTTTTTTCTGTGTCTACTTTCCTTGACTTAAAATATTTTATAATATATATGTTTTGTAAATATTGTTCTTGGTGTAATAAGAAGGTAAGGTGAAACACCTTGAGTAATGTTCCAAATATCTTTAAAAAATCTCGTGATTTATTACTGTCATGGGTAATGGTTTATCTTAGTGAAATAGACCTTTTCTCCACAGTTTGATAACTGGAGATGATATTTTGTGTTTGCTTTTGGTTTGGCTTTAACTTTTTTAAATTAAAGGGCAAGATGGCTTTTGACCTTGTAATAAACTATTTTTCTTTTTTACCTTTTATACAGATATAGAGCTGGAGGTAAGGGTGAATTTGACTCATTTCCAAGATCTAACAGTTGGAGTAGGCTTAAGTTTATCAAAGAAAGTTTCATAACTTTGCCTTTATTTTCAGATTTTATTGTTTCCAGCTTGAATTTAAGAAGGTTGATTGATTTTAACATTAGAGATAGGAGAGAGTCATAAGTTTCATAGATTTATGTTTATTTAAATACTATTGTTTAAAAAAATCAAAATGAGAAATGGTACTGTTGGAAATAGTACTGTTTGGTACTGGTTGAACTAGTACCAAATATAGAAATCCTCGGGATCTCATGGACTATGGATTTTCTATATTTTGAGGATATTACTGGAGCTCTCATTTCTGAATGCATTTTGTCAGTTTCAGGTAAAATGCTATCATGATTTACAGGTAGTTAACAGAAAGCAGCAAATGGGTAGTTTCTTTGGAGATATTTAATCTAAGTTCTGTATTAGCATTTCTCTCATTTTTTTCTAGTGTCTGGTGAGATATATTGACTATGGAAATACTGAAACTCTAAGTCGATCTGATATAGCTGAGATTCCTTTGGATCTGCAGTTTTCTAGTGTTGCCAAAAAGTATAGACTTTGGGGACTACAGATTCCTTCTGGCCAAGAAGTTACCCAGTTTGATCAGGCAAGTCAAAGATTGTAAATATTTTTGCTAATGGAAGTAAAACTATGTGCTGGAAACGCAATATAAGTGTGCTAAAAATCCATTAATTTGATGTAAAAGCTTGTATAAATTAATGAAAAATATGAAATTATAGAATAATTCACAGACAATTATATAATAATATATTTGTGCTCATCTTTGCTAGGTAAACATTCTTGATCAGATAAGACTGATATGTGTGTGTGTGAGTGTGTATGTATATGCGCACACATATAATAAATGTAAATAGTTTCTTCTGATGTGAAAGCTTCAAAGGATAGTCTCTTTTATGATGGAGAGAATGATGAATCTAATTTGTTTTTTGCTTTCGCGAAAGTATTTATTAAATAAAAGTGCTCTTTAATCTAGTCCTGGCCATAAATATCACAAATTTGAAATTAGTGGAGTTGTAGGTTAATTAGATTGTATCATTTTGGCAGAGGCTCATACTGTTCGATATAGTAATTGGCAGTGATGTTCTGCTAATCTAGACTACAGTTTGTATTTGTTTCCATTAAATTTTGGGTTAGCAACCTAATTCTGGAAGACCTCTAATAATTTCAGTGGTAGTCTTAACAAGAATCCTACCTCCTTTTAAATCTGTGCAACAGTGATGTTCTTTTGGTAGCTGATACTGCCATTGAGGGAATATCACATTGCAAAGTAATCAGATTTGTATTGTATATTTAGCAGCTCAAATGACTTATTTGAAAATAATCAGTACTAGAAGGAACAGTAATTTTTTTTTTTTTTTTTTTTGCGGTACGCGGGCCTCTCACTGTTGTGGCCTCTCCCGTTGCGGAGCACAGGCTCTGGACGCACAGGCTCAGCGCCCATGGCTCACGGGCCCAGCCACTCTGCGGCATGTGGGATCGTCCCGGATCAGGGCACAAACCCATGTTCCCTGCATCGGCAGACGGACTCTCAACCACTGTGCCACCAGGGAAGCCCAGGAACAGTAAAATTTGAAAATCTTCTCTTTGCCTCTTTTTGTTTTTTTAGAATCTTTTAGGCCGTTGGGTGTAGTTTTGTCTGCACTATAGTTACTTGTAAGAAATGGTTCTGTACTTAAAACTTAGACTCTCATAAATAGAGTAAAGCATAGATATTATTGTAAAATTACACCATAAATTTTTGGTTTAAAATCTAAAATTTATTACTTTTTTTTAATATAAATGTTTGACTAAGGTAGAGGCTTATTTTGAATTTCTTGCATGCCTAGAACCTTGGAATCTTAAATTTACAGACCTTAGAATTCATCTGCTCTCATCTTATTGTTTTGCAAATAAAGAAATTGGGTCTACAACAATTAAATAACTTATTTAAAGTCATAAAGCTAATTAGGGCTGAGCTAGGGCTAGAACTCAAGTCCATTGCTATTCTCGTAGTAAGATGATATAAAATTTATGTAGATTGAAACAAACATGAATCAAAGAAAATGTCATTTTCAAAATTTATTTTTGGAACTGAAGAAATAAACTTCAGTATTGAGAATGTTTTATATGTTTCATAGATTCTTAATAGATGGTATTATTTGTATTTGCATGCTTACATTCAATGAAAAGACTATTCATTGGAGTTGAACTAGTTAGCAAACTGAATGTTTTCTGGAAAGAAATGGTTACTCTTGAGTGCCTCTGCTTAGAAAGTCCATGTTTAGCCATTAATTCTCAGCTGAAGGTTCAAATGTAATTTCTTATAAGAAGTCTGCTGATACCCACCATTCATTCTCCTGCAGCTGTTTTACTTCAATGTATAGGCATGTAGAGGTGTAATTTTTTTCCTCCCCCCACAAGATGGTGAGCTTGGTAGAGACAAGACTGTCTTGGTAGAGACAAGTATTTTATTCATTTTTTATGCCTAATCTCCCTGCTTTTGCCTGTTAGGTGTTAGATGAGCATCCAGTTTATCTAGCATTTGAATGGATGAATGGATAAGTAGGGATTCAGTTAAAATTAAAAAAAAAAAAAAGAGAGAGACTTCCAGAGGGTGTCCTGGAATACTTTCAACACATTTTAAACCAACACTTTCACACCTATGCTGAAGCACAGTTGAAACTGAAACTCCAAATGGTGGTAAAAATTGCTGAAGATCAAAGAAGATTAAATTATGTCCTAAATGCCTTTCTTACTCTGAAAATTTTCATGTAGAATCAGGGAATGAGAGGTAGAGATTGGAATATGGGTTTAACAGTTTAAAGGTCTTTTAACCTATTTTCTAATATATCCAGACAAGGTTGGGTAGACTAAGAAAGCAAGTGATGCTTTCCTATTTCTGAATAAAGTTTTTTGTTAGAATTTAGGAGAACTCAGATTTTATTCCAAATTAAGCGTTCTGCCTGTAATTATATATGATTCAGGGAGAATCTGGTTGAACAATTTTGTACTAATTGTGATTAATGACCATAACTAAAAAGAATTTCACTTCAGAGAAAAGTCTGAAAATCAGATTTCTTTGTAAAAATTTCTAAATAGTATACCTTTAGAACATTCAGCTTTAGGTAATTGGAACTTTTGTAAAAAGTAGATTTACTTCCACTTAAATTCATATGTTGCCCAAGGACAGAGTTTCTTGAAGTGTTAAGTATTAAGAATTTCACATACTGCAGCAATAATTTTCAGACACTGTCACTTCCATTAAGATTGGTTAGGGGTGGAAGTTATACTTGAATTTTAGATAGACTTTCAACATTAAGGGTTGAAATTAGGTTTCTTTTATGAAAGAGATTAACTAAAAACTGTATTCTGATTGATCGAAATCTTAGATATATTTCAGTGAATTATATTTGGAGTTTGTTAGCTTTGCCTGCTTGATCTCATTTTTTGGTGATGCATTCTGGACCATCTTTGCTTTCTATATTGATGTTCTTGGTGAATTCAAGTATCTCAATATGTGTGTATTTAACATTTTTATGATTTGAAAAATTTATTAAACCTGTGTTTTTGGTAACTTAAAATACTTCGTCATTTTGGTTTGTGGCTTAAAAAAATTCTTTTTTCTTTCTTCTTTTTGGTAGTGATGGTTGGTGATCCTTGAGCCTATATAGTTTGAATCTCCTGTACCCTTTCAGATGCATCCTTTTAGGCTCAGGAGTTCTTAACCTGTGCTTAAAATATATCATGGTGAAATAATTTTCTTTGTAGTTCTCCTTATGTTTATGTTATACATTTAAAAACATTTTTCCAAGAAGGATTCCAAAGGGTTCACCAGATCGATAAAGGAGCCCATGGCATGGAAAAAGTTAAGAACTCCTACATAGATCTCCCTTCTACCCGCTATACTACCATATAGTTAAAAAGGAAATAGTTACTCCCTATCAATATTATTTAGTTTCTTGTACCTTGACAATTTTTTTCTTTCTTTTTTTTTTAAATGAAACTAGCTTGTATTTTCTGGTTTTTAATTTGTTCTGTATGCTCGTGTTGCCTGGATTATTATTGGTATGACTACCTATTCGGTTTTATCTGCATAAGCTTTATTGTTTGTCATATTTACCTAGTGGGAATATAGCTAAAAATAAAGCTTCTCCCTAAGAGAGTTATGGCCCATAAGATTAATTACATCAGGGATTCCAAGGAAGTTATGAAACAAGATATTTTTGTCTCAAATTTATACTTTATATATTCTGAGAAATGATTCATTTCCTCTATAGGATGAAAGTTAGGTAAGGAACTTAGAGAAATTTGGGAAGAGAGGAATAATTATCAAATTGGTTCATATCAAAGTAATTTTAGGAGTTCAGATTTCTGGAGATGTAAGCAAGTTCTTATTAAAATTAAATCTCAAGATATCTTCAATTCTCAATATGTTTCAGGTATGTCTTTGCTCAGTGCTGTGGGTCAATAATCTATAATTAAATGTTATCAAGTACCTAATTACTCACATGTCTTTTCATATGCCAGTTATACAGGTGTTGCTCCCTCAGACAAAATTCTATTTAAGAGAGTTTTAATTTAGGAATTTCTAACATCTCATATTCCATAATTGCAGTTTGTTGATTTTTTAAAAAAATTGTTGATGTTTTATGCCTTGAGTTTCTGTTTTCTGCTTCTGCTCTTGTCTTACTTTGAAGTGAGAGTACCTCATTAGGCCTTTAAAATGATTTTTAAAGTTTTGTTGAATTTGAGCACTTTTTCTAGATACCAAAATTCATTTTTATGTGGTGTAGCTCCTCAGGGCACCATTATATGTAGTTAAGCCCAAAATGTCAGCAGAATCTGCTTGGTTTAAAAAAATTATTCTAGGGTGTTTAATTGGTACACATTTAACAATGTATAAATATGGCTGCCTATACTGGTCTCACCTCTACTTCTGGAAAGGATTTTAGCAAGTGTGTAATTGGAATATAGTCATACACATGCAGAAGTATATTTGCATTTAGCCAACAACAAGGTAAGACCACTTTTATAGAGATTTCAGAATGAGGAAATACGATCGTTGGAAAAACTAGGTAGAAACAAAATATGTGGAGAAAAACATGTTGGTGTAGCTGGTTTATGTCTTCTTTTTTTTTTATCTTTCTTAGGGCAGAGTCTTTTTGAGGAGCTTGATTTTTGAAAAGCAAATAAAAATGAGAATTAAAGCAACCTATCAAGATGGAACAGTTATTGCTCAGGCTGCGTATGGCAGTGTGGATATAGGGGAAGAGGTGGCTAAGAAAGGATTTGCAGAAAAATGCAAACTTACTTCCAGCACTAACATCTGTGAGGAAAAAAAATCGGATCCTGGTCAGCTTGTCCTCAGGAACCTCAAAAGCCACATTGCTTTGTGGGGGCATAGATCAAACCAGTCACCCTTCATCAGGCCAAAGGACCACTTAAGTGGGAGGCTGTCTCTTGACTTCAAGAGTGAAAATGATGCAGGAAATCATGTGACATTTCCAAAGTAAGACTACGTTGGGATTTTTAGTCTTAACTAATTTCTGATTTATGGTGTAAGCCCTTGTCATAGTGGAAGTCAAGGCTTATGTTTTTGGAGTCCACAACTATGTCAGTGATTCTGAGGCATGATACTGATTATTTCTGTTTTTCTCAAGCAGGTATTCCTCTCCTCTTTAGCAGGAATATTTTAATTAAAAGCCATTTTGAAAGAAAAATCATTCCTGAATTGTTTGAAGTTCACATACCAACTCTTCAGTCCAACTCTTCGGAATACATTTATTAAAAATAAAAATCTACCCCTAAATCTAAATGATTCAGCCAAGAGCCAGAATTTCAGATAAGCTTGAAGTTTTTCCTTTGGCTTTAAGAATATTTTAATGAGTTTTAGGGAATTGCCTTTCCTTTTTAACAAAAGAGAGGCTCTTTGTTCTTCCTGTGAAAATTTACTCTGATAGAATTCGATTATTACCAAAGGTGTTCACTTTTTAGATAATTTTGAATTATAAACTTGAAGCAAAAAGCCAGGTTTGATGTTTACCAAACCATTCTTATACTTCTGTATCATGATCTAGGCCATGATGCCATGTCTTGGGTAATATAGCTGTTTTTTGGGACCTTATCAGTGCTCTAGGAACTAAACTGTCAGATGGAGTGGGGGTGATGGGGAGGAGGGATTGGAAGAAACTGATACAGACATGCTTTTTACTGTATTTCCTGGAGTTGATATTGCTATGAAGAAGTTGGAATATGTATTCTTTGAGATTTGGAGGCATTGTTTTTGAAGTGTTTCTTCAGTTATAAAATCTAGTTTGCATTAAAAATATTTTTTAATGTTGAACTAGGTAAAGGTTTTAGATTAGTTTCCAAAATTAACTTTAAGTTATATCATGCTAAAAAAAAACCCAAGAGAATTTTAGGGTTTGATCCCTGTTACACTTACACAGTTTGTTTTTTACAATGAGTGAATTTGTTTTTAATAGGGAAAATTCGGCTGTTGGTGGCTTTAATTTAGGGTCGAATGTCAGCCTGGCAAAAATTAAGCAGGACCAGAAACTGATTGAAGAAAATGAAAAGCTTAAAACAGAGAAGGAGGTTCTTCTTGAAAGGTATAAGGCATTAGAATCGAAAGTAGAACAGACTGTCCAGGAGCTGCAGGTATGGTATGTTCAATGGCATAAGGTAAAGAATGATGAACTGGGAAATCCTTATATTCATTTGCTCTTATTTGTTTGTTTAATTTTCTGTCTCCTTGCCTTCCCTTCATCTCCCCACTCTTTATTCTCTCCTTTCTTTATATTTGTTTATAGATTTTTTTCTTATGCTACAAACTAATCATCTTTGGATTTCATTGGATGTTTGAGAGATTAATAATTTCTCAGTTACATTTCCTCTTATGTGCTTTAAAAATTTTTAACTATGGAAATTTTCAAACATTTTATTTATTTATTTATTTATTTATTTACTCTATTATTTATTTTTGGCTGCGTTGGGTCTTTGTTGCTGTGCGCAGGCTTTCCCCAGTTGTGACGAGCGGGGGCTACTCTTCATTGTGGTGCGCAGGCTTCTCATTGCGGTGGCTTCTCTTGTTGAGGAGCATGGGCTCTAGGCACGCAGGCTTCAGTAGTTGTGGCTCGCGGGCTCTAGAGCGCAGGCTCAGTAGTTGTGGTGCACCGGCTTAGTTGCTCTGTGGCATGTGGGATCTTCCCGGACCAGGGATCGAACCTGTGTCCCTTGCATTGGCAGGCAGATTCTTAACCACTGAACCACCAGAGAAGTCCCTCAAACATTTTAAAAAGAGAGAATTGAATAATTAATACTTATGTGTCCATCACCCAGTTTTTACAATTATTAAATACACAGCAGTCTTTTTTAAAATCTGTACCTCCTGAGTAATTTTAAAACAAATCCCATTCATAATGTTTTAATGTATGTGCTTTTGTATGTATCTCTAATAGAAAAGAACTTCAAAAAAGACATAACCAGGGCTTCCCTGGTGGCGCAGTGGTTGAGAGTCCGCCTGCCAATGCAGGGGACACGGGTTCGTGCCCTGGTCCAAGAAGATCCCACATGCCGTGGAGCGGCTGGGCCCGTGAGCCATGGCCGCTGAGCCTGCGCATCCGGAGCCTGTGCTCCGCAATGGGAAAGGCCACAACAGTGAGAGGCCTGCATACCACACACACACAAAAAAAGACATAACCATAATACTATTATACTTAAAAATTAACAATAATTCCTTAATATCATTTAATATCCAGTCAGTGTTCAGGTTTCCCATATTGCTCCATGAATGTCCTTTTATGGTTGGTTTCTTCTAATCAGAATTCCTATTAGGCCCATACATTGCATTTTGGTTGATAGATCTCTTAAATTGCTTAATCTGCATCCTTGTGTTGCTTAATAGGCTCCTGTATCTCCATGTGTTTACTTTTATGGTAGTTAGGTCTCAAGGTTTGTTCAGATTCGGGGCGTTTTTTTCCCGCCCAAGAATACTGTGTGGTTTTCAAATGTGTAGCTTTTTCTGATACTAAATATGTTATCCCAACACTATTTTCCAATTCTCTAACACCAACTGAATGTCCAACAATTCATTTTTGACACTAAGTACCAGGAGTTATCTCAGACTCCACAAGGTAAGGACTTAGTCCCTCAAGATTTAGCCCAGTTCAGGTACCAGCCACAAATCACGTCCCAGGCTACCCACACTTCTGTCTGGCTGAGTATAAATTTGAGGGTTCCTATGACCCCACCCCCACCCCCTGCCCTCAATTCAGTAATTCTCTAAAACAACTCACAGGACTCAGGGAAGTGCTATGCTTATGGTTACAGTTTTATTATAAAGGATAAAACTCAGGAACAGCCAAGTAGAAGGAAGAGATGCATAGGGGAAGTTATGAAGGGGGTGTGGGGGGGTCTCTGGGCCTGCCACTCTCCCAGCACATGGATTTGTTTACCAGTCTGGAAGCTCCCCCAAAGCTCATCATTCTGAATTTTTTTTTTCTGAGTTTTTTTTAAATCAAGGTTTTATTACATAGGCCTGGTTAAGTCATTGACCATTGGTGATTGAACTCAATCTCCAGCCCCTAGATTCATATGTGACATTCTTCAGGGAACTCTGACTCACAAATCCATTAATCATGGGTTTTATCCATTATAACTAATCCTTTAGCCAGGAACATCTTGCTAAGTGCATTTCAGAGGTAAGGTCTCTTCCTCTTAGAAAACACTCTGTTTTCTTTTTAAAGGTTTAGTTGACAAGGAGATTAGACTAGTCACCTGCCTTTTATTTTCTCTATGGGTGCCTGTTGGAGATATAAAGCCTTTCTTTCAACCCTGAAAAGTTCCTTGGTATCTCTTTCTGGCCTATCCTCTCTTTCTCCCACTCAGGGCAACCATTCTTCTGATTTATATATAACCACAGTTTCGTTTTCCTGGTCCTGTATTTCATTTAAATGGAATAATCCTCTGATATGTATTCTGTTATGTTTGTCTTCATTCACTTAAAGAATAATGTCTGTGAGATTTATTGAGGTTGTGTTTATCAGTAGTTTGTCCATTTTTATTGCAAAGTAGTGTTCCATTCTATCAATATACCGCAGTTTATTTACTCATTTTCCTATTCATGGGCATTTAGGTTGTTTTCAGTTTTTGGTTTTTTTTTTTGCGGTACGTGGGCCTCTCACTGTTGTGGCCTCTCCCGTTGCGGAGCACCGTCTCTGGACGCGCAGGCTCAGCGGCCATGGCTCACAGGCCTAGCTGCTCTACGGCATGTGGGATCTTCCCGGACCAGGGCACGAACCCGTGTCCCCTGCATTGGCAGGCGGATTCTCAACCACTGCGCCACCAGGGAAGCCCTATAGTGTTTTTGATTTCTGGCATTTTTTGTTTGTTTGTTTCTTGTTATCTTTGTTTGTTTTTTGTTATTATTTCCTTCCTTCAGTTTGTTCTTCTAGCTTCTTTAGATGGAAATTTGTATTGTTTTATTTTTTATTCATCTAATTGTTTATAATCTTTTGTTCTTTTATAATGTTTCAAGATTTCCCTTGAAGCATCACTTTACTTGTAGTCCACAAATTTTTATATGTTTTTTAAATTATTTAATCAAACATTTAAAAACTTCCCGTTATTATTATTTTTTTAAAATCATGAGCTATTTAGAAGTGTGTTGCCTAATTTCCACATATTTGGAGATTTCCCCCCAGTATAGTTTTGTTACTGATATTTTATTTTCTTAGCATCAGAGAGCATACTCAGTATGGTTTCAGTCCTTTCGCATTTATTGATATTTGTTTTATTATCCAGCATATTGTTTGTCCTTGGAAATGTTCTGTATGCTTTTAAAAATTACATATATTCTACAGCTGTGTGGTGGAGTGTTTTATAAATGTTAGTTAGGTCAAATTGGTTGATAGTATTGTTTAAGATTTTTGTATCATGACTGATTTTCTGTTTACTTGTTCCTTCAGTTACAGAGAGAGGAGTGTTCAAATATCCAGATATTATTGTGGTTTTGTATATTTCTTCCTTTTGTTCCATCAGGTTTTACTTTGTGGTTTTGAAGCTTTGTTATTAGATGCATTCACATTTAGAATTGTTGTGTCTTCTTGATGAATTAATTCATTTGTCTTTATGAAATATCCCAGTTTATTGCTGGGAATGCTCCCTGTTCTGAAGTCCACATTGACTGATATTAATATAGCAATGTTTGCCTTGTATATAGTTTCCATCCTTTAATTTTTATCTGTCTCTTTATATCTAATAAGTGTTTCTAATAAGCAGCTTATATGGTTGAGTCTAAGCTGTTTTCGTCCAGATTGATAATCTCACATCTTTTAATCGGAGTGTTTAGCTAATTTTCATTTAATGCAATTATTAATGTGGTTGGGTTTAAGTTTGGCATC
Source organism: Mesoplodon bidens (assembly GCF_964165515.1). Classification (NCBI taxonomy): domain Eukaryota; kingdom Metazoa; phylum Chordata; class Mammalia; order Artiodactyla; family Ziphiidae; genus Mesoplodon; species Mesoplodon bidens. Next base: position 54,732,339 of record NC_138166.1, read on the forward strand.
TTTTCTATTTGTGTTATTTGTTGTTTGTCTTAAAAACCTTACTAATTATTTGTCATCTGAGCTCCGGTTTTTTTTTTTTTTTTTTTACAGGTGGACTAACAATGAGTTTAAGACAGTTGAGAAATAAACTGAGTTGACATTTCTTTTAGATTTAAACGATTCTTCAGAATTTTATAGTTCTCATCCACATGTATTTCATTAGCAATTTGTACTAAAAATTTGCTTTTATCGAGTCTTTGTAAAGCATTAAACACATTTTCAAAGATTCAACAACTTTTTATTTTCCCACTTCTGTTTCTTAGATTTATGTAATTTTTGGAGTAATTATCATAGCAATTACAGTGGATATAAACAGATTTAAGAACAAACATAACTGCTTCTTCATGGTCATCCTCCTCAGCAGATGGGAGCAGAAGGGCATGAGCATTCCCAAATGTAACTTACTATTAATCAGCATTCAGTATTGGCTCTCTCTTTATTTAACTGAAGCATTGGAGAGAATGTGAACACCAGAGAGCATGTTGTTTAAATACTGAGTAAAATTTCTGTGTTTAACTATGTAATACCTGGTTTGTAGTATAATTGGAATAAAATTGCTAGGTCTTTATCCATATTACTGCTCTATACATTATTTTGAATAATTATATTAGACATATTGTTAAGGTACCACTCAGAATCAAGGAGTTTAATCTAGCTTGGGTCAAGGAAATGATGTTTTTGATTCTTTTATAATGCAGAATGACATCAGACTTCATCAGAAAACAAATTGTCATTGATTATCATTTGGTTTTTAAGGGGATCTTTTATTTTTCTTTTTAAAATCTCAGTATTAAGACATATGTGAAATTTTGTTTTTATTTGGTTTCTTATTAGGATGCAATATAAGAGTGTCTCTGTGTGAAGGCAGAAGACTGGAATAGTTTATCTTTTTCAGATCCTAGCTAGTAGGGAAATCAGTGTTTGTCATCCTGTCGCCTAATATTTTTTAGCCTTTAAAATTTTAATTATGCCTAAAAATCATTTAAATAACAGTAGAAATACAGTTTCCTATTTGGGTCTAACTAAGATGTATTTGTTCTTTGCTTCAGCAAGAGAAAGCAACTACCATGGATTTGACTAAACATTTAGAAAGTACTCTGAAGACTTGTGTAGGTACCAGAATGAAAAATCTGGCAGCTAAGGTTGAAATATTGAAGGAAATTAGGTAGGTAAAACTATATTTTTAAGAAGGATAGTTTAAAACAAATGCTAATTAATTGGTGCTTTGTTTTGTATGCCTGCCATTTTTGCTTTGTCACTTAATCTTTGTATTTTTATTACTTTAAAGAAGGAAACTAAAAATAGTTACTCCTGAGACAAATTTTGTATTGTTTTTGTTAGTGTTCTGTTATCACTGTGTGGTGTGATAGTGTCCTAAAAGTCATCTATGAGAATGAAATTGAAAAGTCAACACAACTTCTAAGTGGTAGTTTGATGAGAAACTACTATGTCCTTTTGTTTTGCTTGGGGTTATTTTCAGTCCTATACTGAAACTAGATTTCGGTAATCTAAATTGATTATACTCCATCTAAAGAAAGAAGAAAGTAGTGTTCATGGAGTTAGAAGAAAAGTGATCTTCATGGAGTCAGAAGAAATTGGTTAGCAAGTTTTGTGCAGAGTTTATTCAGCATATCTCAGACTCTATATATGAGTTATGTAGGTATTTTACTTTATAGAGGTTTGCTTTATTATTGGTTAGGGATAATTTTTCACCCTCTTCTGCAATGTGGAAAAAATAGTTCTCCAAACAACCTAGTTCTCTTTTTGTGCTATACATACAACTTAAACCAGTAATTCATTTTCTCATGTACTTTGAAACACTAAGAAGATGTTGCCCTGAATTGATCCTGCACATTCGTCTTTTGTCCAGTGGGAATTTATATTCTCCAGTATAAATCCATCAATCGGTATCTGGTTTATAAGTTTCTAAATAGTTTGAGTAAATTAAGTCTCTCTAGAGCTTAATCAGCTTTTAATGCACAACCAAAAATTCAAGTGACTACACTTGCAAAGCTGTGAGATAGACTTTGGACCAAAACAGTTCAAAATATTTTAACCCATATTTGAGGAAATAATGTGCTGTTGGAATGGTGGCAGTCTAACTGGAAGCTAGAAAAAAGAAAATGATGGGCCTTGTTGGTTTTGCTATTTGGTCTTTCTCATTGCTTTTTTTTTTTTTTGGATATTTTAAAAAACTCTGCAAATGCTAGTCTGTTTATTAAGGTTCAAGGACTATGTGCCTGTCATCTTGGTAAGCAAGATTGGCTTAAGTATAAAATTTTACAGAATTATTTATAAATCTAATTTAATATCATTTAAAATCTGTGGACTTTTGAAGTTGTCTTTTTATATAAAGCTTTTTGAAAAAGATATTTAAATTTTTTTCTCAATCAGTTATGTTTTTAATTAAAAGTTTGTATCAAAGTTATTTATGATTTTATATGATTTAAAAAAGTACCTCTTCATAGCCAGTGTTGTAAATAGTAACTTTAGACCATTAGTATTTAGGTGTATTTTTTTTTCTCACAACACCTTAAAAATTTCTTGATCTTTTCCTTTTGCTGTTTTAATAGATGTGTCAATATCAATGTTCATTTTGGAAATGACCTTTCAGATGCTATACAAGTGTTGGATGAAGACTGCTTTACTCTCCCAGCTTCTCTGAATGAATTAGAGATAATTTGGGCAGAATACTCTTTGGCTCAGGAGAAGATTCAAACTTGTCAGGATGTGGTGGGTTAAGAATTTTTCTCTATGATGATTTTTATCTGTTGAATATAAGGAGATAATGTCTTTCAAGAAAGCAGAAGGACTGCAGATATTGGAATGATACTTTATGTGAAATCTTTAACTTTTACATATCTTCATATTAATAATTTGATTTCTTTTGTTGCCTTGTAAGAAAGGTAGGATAGATAAGTAGTGATTGTGGAAAAAGGGTTAGTTAACCCTTTTGCAGTCCCTTTTGCATGAGAATTTACCTCTCTCTGTTCCCTTGGTAATTTGAAGAAATGATATTTCAGTCATGTTACTGGCAACATTGTTTAGGTAAAAATAAAACCCCTGATTGATAAATTGTATCTGGACTGGGAGGAACTGTAAACTACAAATACTTGCAACTGGGCATACCCCTTGAGGGACCCTGGCAGCTATACCTATAAGAGATGGTGGCTTTTGAGGGGCATGAGGCTTGTAAGCCAGAGTGGCTCCCACAACTGCTAATGTGGATCTTGTCTTCTGGTCTGAGTGGTGTGTTTTATGCTGCATTATAGGACTCTGCCTTACTGTTAAATGCTATCTAAGCCATCCATATGTGGGTAGGGGAGGGATATGAAGAATGGAATATTTCATGTGACTTCATTAGTGTAGGTAAAAATATATTTATTTCCTCTTGGAATTTTCTTTAGTTTATTATATTGAGCTGAATGGAACTCCTTGTTTCTCATATAAAGATATTTGGTACAACAATCGTAGCTTTCCATAGTACCTATGAGCCCTAAACTTGTGTTTGGAGTTGTCCTATCTTAAGTATCGGTGGTTTCTGCCTCTGGGGATTGTACCCTGATAGTCTTATTCCCTATTCATTCTAGGTTGGCCAGTTGGCAGCGTAACTGGCTCTGAATGAGAAAAGTAAACAATAACTACGTCTTTGAAAATGCCAGGAATGTTTAATTTGGATAAAGGATTCGATTTGGGTTGTTTTACATATTAGACCATTACTGGTTACTTCTGATTATGGAAGAAAAAAAGTGACAGAAGTAATAATTTTTGAATCTCTATGAAACACAGGCAGTGTTATAGATACTTTATAAACTTTTTCGTATACTAACTTTTAAAAATGGGCACTTTTTGGGCTTCCCTGGTGGTGCAGTGGTTGAGAGTCTGCCTGCCAATGCAGGGGACGCGGGTTCATGCCCCGGTCCGGGAAGATCCCACATGCTGCGGAGCGGCTGGGCCCGTGAGCCATGGCTGCTGAGGCTGCACGTCCGGAGCCTGTGCTTCGCAATGGGAGAGGCCACAACAGTGAGAGGCCCACGTACCGCAAAAAAAAAAAAAAAGGGCGCTTTTGCTCCTCAGGAAACTGAGGCCCACAGGGTTTAAGGAAATTGGTCAAGATTACGTAGTTCTAAATGTTAATATGGAATGTGAACGCAGGTATGCCTGATTGCAAAGTGTATTCTAGTTCCATTTAAACCATACTGCCAGTATTAAAATACTTCATCATGTATTTTCATGTAGTAAGATGAAAAGATGAGAAAGGACTGCTTTTTAATTTTTGTTTTGTTTTGTTTTTGTCATTTGAGCATAGGAAAGTGATTTATCACAGGGAGGGAGAGGGCTTAGTATATATATACCTAGGACTTGGTATTCTAGTAGAACAAACGTGAGTTTTTTTTTTGGAAGCAATTTATTTCCATTACTGCTGATGTTTCAGGACTTACTTTTAGGCTTTATTACCCTAAAGTTTATTTGACAGACTGAAGAGTAGATTATTGGATAAATAGAGAGTCATAATTGTCCCTCAGATAAAGTTGTCATTTTATTTCCCTTCTTGTACTTAATTTGGATCAGTATTGTTGTTTTCACTTATATATTTCGCACAGTTCCTTAACTTGATTGCCATGTGTACTTTTTTTTAAAAATAAATTTACTTATTTTATTTATTTATTTTTGGCTGTGTTGGGTCTTCATTGCTGTTAGTGGGCTTTCTCTAGTTGCGGTGAGCAGGAGCTACTCTTCGTTGCCGTGTGCGGGCTTCTCATTACGGTGGTTTCTCTTGTTGTGGAGCACGGGCTCTAGGCACGCGGGCTTCAGTAGTTGTGGCACGTGGGCTCAGTAGTTGTGGCGCACGGGCTTAGTTGCTCCACGGCATGTGGGATCTTCCCGGACCAGGGCTCGAACCCACGTCCCCTGCATTGGCAGGCGGATTCCTAACCACTGTGCCACCAGGGAAGCCCGCCAGGTGTATTTTTGATGGAAGAGATTCTTTTCTTTTGTCTTTATAATTAGTTATATAATGGTATGGTTGAGCTTACACAAAAAAGACTATTCTAACATTCAGGCTTTTAAGTGTATGTGCCAGACACTGTTACAGGTAGTAGACGCATGCATTTGTTTAAGACGTGGTCCTATCCCTCTATCTACCTTGGGTATTGGCCGGATATATAAATAGATGGTTTTAATATAGTTTGGTAAGTACTATAACAGAGGTAATGCACAGCATTCTTGGATATCTCTCATATCTATTTCCAAACATAGCCTTTTGGGTGAATTGGAGGTTTTATCATGGTGGAGATTAACTGAATCTTGAAAGATAAGTAGATGAAGGAATTGAGGGTGGACTGAGAGTAGGAAGGAGACAGTGTGTAATTAGCCCTAGACACTTGTATAATTTTCTTAAGAAAAGCAAAAATTTTATTGTTGCAGAAATAATGGGAAAAGATGAAGATTAACAGAGCAGAATTGTTGAACGTAAATCTTATTTCTATTTAAGGGAGAGAAAACTCTTTGTCATGTTGGTGATCTAAGGAGACAGGTGTTTGTCTGAAATGTTACTATGTTTGGAGAATGTAATGTTAAATTTTACTAACTTTAAGAGATCAGTTTTTTTCATAGAGGTCAGTGTATAAAAAAACACCTGATATATTAATGATGCTTATTCTTTTTTTTCCTTCCTCCAGAATGAAGGGAATATTTTGATAGCCAAAAGAAATGAAGTACAACAGAAGCTGTACATGGCAGTAGAAGTTTTTATTCTGGAAGTTGATGAGTTACTTCTTAATAAACGCTTGAAAACATTACAGGTTGGAATTTTAAAAGATACTAAATATACATTAAATGTACATTAAAGTATGCTTATTGTTTGAGAGGTGAAATTAGCATTTACCTTTAGACTTCAGATAGTACTGATGGCTGCAAAAGATTTTCTTTGATAAATCCTAGTTTCTTTTTAATGGTGTTAAAATTTTATATTGATATATTTAATGTGTTTATGTATGTGTATGTATTTATCCTGCAAACAAGGTAAAATGATCAGGCATGTCAGGCTTGCTAGAGCAGGATTCTTTGGGAAAACTCACAGAGACAGGAGCAGTAGCAGGCAGGTGAGTCCCTGTTACCCACTGCATTCTAGCAGAAAATCTAGTAAAGCCATATGTTAGAGTTAGGGAGAGGGATCCTGATCCTTGAGTTATAGGGCTTTTAAGATCTGTGATAGGGGATGGAGTACAGTAGCTGTATGATGTTGCAGAACCTTGTCTTTAGTCCTATCCTATCAGCTCAGAAATGACTAATTTGGAGTGAATGAGTGTGACAATGTTGTCATTCCACCTATTAACATAGTCTTTCTACTTATTCACATCTTTTATTATGTTTTTTAATGATGTTTAAAAGTTTTCTCCATAGCGCCTCATGGATTTTCTTCATTTAACTCCAAGACATTTATACTTTTGATTGCTTTTGTGAATGTTATCTTATTTTCCATTTCCTAGTTATTTTTGATGGTGTAGAGGGATACTATTGATTTTTATATATTGATGTCTCTCTGGCAACTCTGCTGAACTCTCTTTTAGTTTTTGTCAGTTGATACTCTGAGCTTTCTGTGTGGTCATATCATTTGAACACAATATCCCTCTTCTACTCCTTCTACCTTTTATGTTTCTTAGAATTTTTACTGTTTCTGTCAGTATCTTTAATACCAAGTTGAATAATAGCTGTCTTGTTTTATCCTGTGGGGAATAAGCTTGCTGGAGAATTGGAGAAAAGGATATTCAGGGACATCTGGGCACTGTCTCTCTCTTTTTTTTTAACATCTTTATTGGAGTATAATTGCTTTACAGTGGTGTGTTAGTTTCTGCTTTATAACAAAGTGAATCAGTTATACATATACATATGTTCCCGTATCTCTTCCATCTTGCGTCTCCCTCCCTCCCACCCTCCCTATCCCACCCCTCTAGGTGGTCACAAACCACCGAGCTGATCTCCCTGTGCTATGCGGCTGCTTCCCACTAGCTATGTTTTACGTTTGGTAGTGTATATATGTCCATGCCACTCTCTCACTTTGTCACAGCTTACCCTTCCTCCTCCCCATATCCTCAAGTCCATTCTCTAGTAGGTCTGTGTCTTTATTCCCGTCTTGCCCCTAGGTTCTTTATGACCTTTTTTTTTTTTCCCTTAGATCCCATATATATGTGTTAACATACGGTATTTGTTTTTCTCTTTCTGAGTTACTTCACTCTGTATAACAGACTGGATACTATTTATGCAATTCCATTTAAGAAAATGGAATTTTCTTAGTGAGATCCATCCACCTCACTACAAATATCTCAATTTCGTTTCTTTTTATGGCTGAGTAATATTCCATTGTATATATGTGCCACATCTTCTTTATCCATTCATCCGGTGATGGACACATAGACATTTCTCCAAAGAAGATATACAGATTGCCAACAAACACATGAAAGAATGCTCATCATATTAGAGAAATGCTAATCAAAACTACAATGAGATATCATCTCACACTGGTCAGAATGGCCATCATCAAAAAATCTAGAAACAATAAATGCTGGAGAGGATGTGGAGAAAAGGGAACCCTCTTGCACTGTTGGTGGGAATGTAAATTGATACAGCCACTATGGAGAACAGTATGGAGGTTCCTTAAAAAACTAAAAATAGAACTACCATATGACCCAGCAATCCCACTACTGGGCATATACCCTGAGAAAACCATAATTCAAAAAGAGTCATGTACCAAAATGTTCATTGCAGCTCTATTTACAGTAGCCAGGACATGGGCACGGTCTCTTTTTGTCCACCTAGATGAAGGTGTAGTTTTCATATTACTGTGTATGGTTCAGGAGCCATTGGAGCCCTGGTTTGAAACATTTTCTTAAATGGAATTGCATAAATAGTACAGGTTATTCCAGAATGGTGAAGTGAGCTTTTCATATAAAAAGATAGTGATGAAAGAATTCACCTCTCTGCATTGTAGCTTCCACTTTACCTGTAAAGGTTTATTTCTTCTCATTAACTGTTAGAAAACAGAGGTGAAGGATTGGCAAACAAGGTCATTTTTAAAGCTCTTTTCTTTTTAAAGTTTAATCTTAAAAAAAGTTTTGCCAAATCTGGTTTGTCTCTCTTTCTACTATTCCCCTCGGTCACCAGTTCATTCTTTTTTTAAAAATTTTACTGGAGTATAGTTGATTTACAATGTTGTGTTAGTTTCAGGTGTACAGCAAAGTGAATAAGTTAGATATATACACTCTCTTTTAGATTCTTTTCCCATGTAGGCCATTGCAGAGTATTGAGTAGAGTTACCTGTGCTATACAGTAGGTTCTTATGAGTTATCTATCTTATATATAGTAGTGTGTATATGTCCCCCCACCCAGAATCATATTTTTCTACATCTGTAACTCTATTTCTGTTTTGTAGATAAGTTCATTTGTACCCTTTTTTTAGATTCCACATATAAGCGATATCATATGATATTTGTCTTTCTCTGACTTCACTTAGTATGACAATCTCTGGGTCCATCCATGTTGCTGCAGATGGCATTATTTCATTCTTTTTTTATGGCTGAGTAATATTCCACTGTATATATGTACCACATCTTCTTTATCCATTCCTCTGTTGATGGACGTTTAGGTTTCTCCCATGTCCTGGCTATTGTAAACAGTGCTACAGTGAACATTAGGGTGCATGTATCTTTTTGAATTATGGTTTTCTCCAGAGCTTCATGTAAATGAATGAAATTAGAACACTCCCTAACACCATACACAAAAATAAACTCAAAATGGATTGAAGACCTAAATGTAAGGCTAGATACTATAAACCTCTTAGAGGAAAACATAGGCAGAACACTTTTTGACATAAATCACAGTAAGATCTTTTTCAATCCACCTCCTAGAGTAATGAAAATAAAAACAAAAATAAACAAATGGGACCTAATTAAATTTAAAAGCTTTTGCACAGCAAAGGAAACCATAAACAAAATGAAAAGACAACTTACAGAATGGTAGAAAATATTTGCAAATAAAGCAACTGACAAGGGATTAATCTCCAAAATATACAAATGGCTCATGCAGCTCAATATCAATAAAACAAACAACCCAGTCAAAAAAATGGGTGGAAGATCTAAATAGACATTTCTCCAAAGAAGACATACAGATGTCTAAAAAGCACATGAAAAGATGCTTACATCACTAATTATTAGCGAAATGCAGATCAAAACTACAATGAGATATCACCTCACACTGGTCAGAATGGCCATCATCAAAAAGTCTACAAATAATACATGCTGGAGAGGGTGTGGAGAAAAGGGAACCCGCTTGCTCTGTTGGTGGGAATGTAAATTGGTACAGCCACTATGGAGAACAGTATGGAGGTTCCTTATAAAACTAAAAATAGAGTTACCATGTGATCCAGGAATCCCACTCCTGGGCACCAGATTATTCTTTAAGCTTCTCTTTAGTTTGCTGAAAAATAGTTAGATTTTTGTTTATATTCTTCAAGTAAATACTTAAGAAATATAACTTATACTTTGATAATGAGGGTCAAAGAAGTGAAATGTCATGATTTTGATTTCCTCAGCATTTATTGAGATTTTTTTTGTGGCCTACAATACACGGTTAATTTTTCATGACTGTTCCTTTTGAGTTCAAAAAGAAAGTATATTCTAGGTTTTCTTTGTGTGCAGTTTCTGACCTATAGCTATTATTTTAAGCTTTAATCTTCTGTATCTTTGCTTAGTTTTTTTATCTGATCAGTTTGGGGATAGTTTTGTTATATATTCTAGTTAATATATTGTTATATATTCTGGTTCTTTAAATTGTTCAAAATATTTCATTGCTGTATTGTTGAGAGTTAATGAATTTGTGATTGTTATATATTTTAAGCTGTTATGTAACATTATTTTTCCCTTAAGGTGTTTTGGGATAAAATTTTATTTTTGTTTTCTTTTAAAATTCTTATTCCACCTGTCTTTCTGGTTAATATTTGCTTTATATATTTTTTCTTTTTTTCTTCCCCTTATTTTAAATGTCTCTCTTAGGCAACACACTAACAGATATTTTTAAAAAGAATCCAACGTGTAAATCTGCCTTTTGATGGGTAGCTTGATTTATATATTTATAATTACTGTTTTATTGGAACTTATTTCTGTGATTATTTTTGTGTTTCTGTTTATCATGGTTTCTCTTTTTTCCTCCCTTTTTTTTTCACCTTCTACCCCTGATATCTTAGAACATTTTCACTTGCCTCTGGTGTGTCTTTTTGTCTGTCTGTGTCTCCCTCACATGAATCTAACAACCACAATTGTTGTCTAGGATTTTACTCACAGATTGTTACAGATATTGTATATGATATCTCAAGTAACAGACTTTAGAGTTATTTTCTCACTCTTATTTATTTTGTAAATTATTGGATATCTTTTGGTTTACTCTGTATTGGAATACTTTGAGAGTACTTTCAGGGAGGGCTTTGAGTGGTTGACTTTGTGAGGTATTAAATGTCTCAGGATATTGTATTTAAACAATTTAAATATTTAAACAATTGCTTACATTTAAGCTCTTTAAACAATTGTTTAGTGAGCTACAAAATATTAGGTCCATTTTCTCTTCAGACCTTTGACAATAATAATCCATTGTTTTCTTATTTCAGTAGTTGTTGATATGAGTCTGATTTTTGTTCTTCTGTTACCTTTTTTCCTCCTGGAGCTTGAACATTTTCTCTTGACTTATTTCCTAAATTGCACTGAAACATATATAAGATTAGATTTAATCTGAGGCAATTCAGTTTGAGGTTTTTCTTTAACTCTAGGAAATATTTGATAATTATTTCTTAAAATACTGTCCCTCCTGCTCCCTCCCACCTCATTTACATTTTCTTTCATTCTGAGACTTCTGTTAGATGGATGTTCAAACTTCTGTTCTTTACATATTTTAATTGTTCATTCATTTTTTTCTATCTTTTTATCCCTTTCTGTGTCTTTTTAGAAGGATCCTTGACTTAACCACCTAGTCACTAATTGGTTCTTTTGCTGTATTTCTTCTGCCACTTAACCAATCCCTTGTGTTCTTTATTTCAAAGGTTATTTCTTTCATACTTAATAATTTCAGTTATTATTCATAGCTACTTGGTTTTGCATTATGTTTCCAATATTCTTTCTTTCTTTGAGAATATTTGTTATGTTTATTTTGAGTTCTTACTATTATCTGGGCTACTGATTTTGCTTCCTTTTTATAAGGTGGCTTAGTTTATTATATTTCTTTCAGAATGCTTGTATTATTCACACATTTCATCCTCCCCTGTACTTCCCCTCAGGACCTCATATTCTCTTGAAGAATAATAAACTGCCTTAGTGTGCTGTTGTATACATATGTGATAGTGTGGTAATGGGACCTAGGGAGGAGTGAAAGCTTGGACCATAAATTCAGATGGGTTTAGGGAATAGGATGGGGTTGTTACTCAGAACTTCTAGGGTTGCAGTCTGGGCTCAACTACTTCCTATTGGCTTTTCTTCTAGATGATCTTACTCTTCAGAGGACCTCCCAGTCCTGGGAGGAAAAGAGCCACTGCTCTTTTCCAGGGGCTGCCACCCTTGGGTGTAAATGCTACTAGGTATTCAGGGCAAAAGGGAAGAAGAGAGGGTGCTTGGCCAATTCTTTTGTATTGGTTATCAATTTCTGCCTCATCTAGGTTCCTATACTGTACTTGTATAAATCCATTGCCTCTTGCTTGTGCTGCTGCTTTCCTGCCCAGTGTGAGGGAGAAAGAAGGGCATATGAAGACAGTTCTTTTCCCACAGGATATTCTCTGCTGTGATACAGGCCTTCTCCCACTTGCTATGACCGTATTCATTCAATGCTAAGCACCAGCCATCCTCTCTCTTTCCAAGGGTTTCTCAGAGTTTTGTGATAAAAATTTCTGGGGTCTATTAAGTTTTCCTCTTGTCTCTGTGACATTTCTAGAGTCTGATTGCTAGAGAGAGCCATCAAGCTCTTTTGTCTCTTCTAAACCTTTCTAAAAATGCTTTTAAGTGCATACACACACACACACACACACACATATATATGCTTAATGTCTTTCCTTAATTGGAATTATTTGAATATTTTGGTGTGTTTATTTTTACTAAGCAGTAGCTCTTAGAAACTTCCATATCAGGACAAAATAGTAGTGATTCTTACGTAAAGTCAGAGAAAAAAGGATAATTTCTACTTGATTAAAAACCTAAGAATATACAACCTTCTATTTATATATAACCTTAATTCACTTAACGTTTACTCCTACAGTCCAAATAAATCACCTTATAGGTAGTTTTATGCTTTTATGTCTAATTATTGTAAGTTTTATTTATAAAATGCTCAGAGATAGGGATTCAACATACTACTTTTCTCTCAGATTCTAATGTGGTGCTTGAATCCTAATATAAAGTTAATAAACTTTAAAAAACAGAAGTATCTCTCTGCAGGATTTGTCAGCCTCTTTAGAAGCAGTATATGGACAGGCCAAAGAAGGGACAAACTCTGAAGAAATACTGAAGAAATTTTATGACTGGAAGTGTAATAAAAGAGAGGAGTTCACCAGCGTTAGAAGTGAAACAGAGGTTTCTCTACAACATCTTGTAACATGGTTTCAGAGTACCTTAAAGGTAACAAGAGCTGTTGCCGAGTGGTGTCATAGCATAAACCAGGGAATGTGTATTTTTAAATTGTCCACATGTAATTTACTTCTTTCTGAGAGAGAGGGAGGGAGGGAGAGAGAGATAAAAAAGAGAAAAAATATTAATGAGAATATGAATGAGAATGCTGGGATAGAAGAATGAGGGATTTACATTCTCTGTTTAGGACATATATGAAAACAACTTCAGTCAAGTTACAGGTGTAAGATAATATCAGTGGAGTTTATTACATTATAGCTGTATATTTTACAGCTATAGTGTAGAGATAAGGGTATGTGCTTTGAGGGTAGTAGAGCTTTCCTCTTTTTGGTTTCTTTTTTAGCAAGACCATATGTGTTTTAACATTAGTTGGCTAACTAGCCATGATTACAATGTTGTTTAGCAGTGTAAGTCTTTTAAGTTTTAGTTACCTTAAATATCCTAAAGATATCTAAAATAAATGGGGAATATTAGTCTCATTTGATATTAGATATTAGAAAAGGTGTCTTGTATATCTTTTTGTTTTTTTAGTTCTTAATTATTATTGTGAAAACACCATGTAATTTTCTAAAAGGCTTGGAGGCATGTGGCTTTGTGTAATGTACTCAGAACCCTAATTAAGTTTTGGCCTAATTTTGTTATTGATTCTGTGTTCTTCTGTGTGCTTTACATCCTCCTGAGCAAAGGGCAAGACACCTATAGTGTCATTTATCTCTCTGTGTGAATGATTTCCAAATATGCAGTTCTAGCTTTGTCTGGGGAAAAAAAAATATTTAATCTCCTGCTACTTCTAGAACTCTTCATTTTTGGTACTTTCTTATGGATACATTAACGTAACTAAGTTATTTCTTTGTCTTCTTATTGATCATAATTGTCTTTTCATTTAGGTTAATTATCTGTTATCCTTTTCTTTCATTTCCATATCCGTTTCCCAAATCTAGACCTCCATAACACAAATCTGAACCTCTGAAAGCCGAGTGACTGCTTATGACATTTATGTTCTGTATTATAGTTTGGGCCCCTGATGTCTATTCTATTTAACACCTTATTGTAAAGTCTGTTTCCTGATAGAAAGTACCTTAGTTTTCCTAATGAGATGGAAACTATCAGGGTTTAATTTTTAACTTTGAATCTTCATATTCCTTAATGCTAGTGGGTCATCATTAAGTACCAGGTATAATCATACCTCTTCTTTGTATAAACGCTGATATTGTCTGCCCACTACCTGTCAGATTTAAACTTGCTACCTGAGCAGTCAAGGTTCTTTACCAGTTTTTAGTCAGACTGCCTCTTTTACTATTCCCCCAAAACACCTTGGTCTTGTCCCTGTTTTTTCTCATAATTTTCCTCTGTATTGTCCTCTCATCTCTCTTAATCACTAATTACCTAAACAAAAATCTGTGTTTTCTTTGGGCATGTGAGGTGTGTATACCTTTTCTTTCAGGTGCATAAGTTTTGTGAGGGTAGTACTTTATGCTTCTTGTGTTTATTTCCCCCTTGTTGCCAAGTACATAAGTTAATGATCTGCTCCAGGTATAAGGACACAATACTAATTGAAATAATTAAATGAGATACTTCATGTTTTTTATTTTTGCAAACGAGGCCTTTGATCTATCTGTGGAAGAATCACTGACTTCTGAAGACACAATTGATAATATTGATGAAATCCTAGAGAAGGCTGAGTCAAGTGTCTGCAAAGAGCTGGAGATATCTCTGATTGTGAGTACTGATATTCTTTATTACTGCTTCCTTTGAAGCAAAGTGGTTTCCTTACTAGGTAGAGTGTTAAGACTAGTCTTAGTTTTCCTCATAAAGGCCTATTTGAGATAGTAACACTGTCAAGTTCTAATCCAAATACAGTGCGAAGTCTTATTCTTCCACAGGGTGGTTGGTATTTTGATTTTAGTAGGATATTTCGCATGAAAAAAAAATCCAATATTTAATTCCAGGAAAACAACTCTTAATCTGAGTGTATCAGCTTTCTTTAGCACTTGATTCTTGAGTCCGTCATACCCAATGACTGTAAGTGTAAGATAAGACTCTTTAGAGTTTGTGAAAACTTGAAATAAAATCTGAAAGAGCTCTTGGAAGTGGATACACAAGTTTGATTAGTAGCTCCCTTTCCCTACTGTGTATACTCTCTTTTGCTGTGTAAAGTTAAAAATTAGTGTATTTTGTAATGTTAATATTGCTCCCTGGAACTCTTAACCAGTTTCTCAGGCTGCTTACCAAAGTCTCATTGGTTATGTTCTTTATTTTGCTTGTTTCTCTTTACCTTTTGTGATTTTATAAAGATTGGCATTAAAAAATACACATTACTATATTTCCCTATTGTCAAATTATTCGTATTTAGATGGTTTTGTCAGGCTTGATTTTAGAAGTGGTTGTTAACAGATATCTAAAAATAAGGTGTTGAAGTTCTATATGTCGTTTAGTTCTTAAATTTAGCATAACAGTATCCCTGATTTCCTTTAACACTCTACTTCAGACAGCTTTAAGTATAATAGCGTTATGGGAATAAAATTTCCTATATGAACATCTTTGATATCAATCTCTCTTCTCCCTAGAAAAATATCTATGTTTAAGAAATATTTTGGAATAGATATAGAAATTCGTTAAGGATATCATTTTAAAGTATATCCATTGTTATCGAAGGTTTTAACTATTTTGTATTCCTTTGTATATAAATCTGTGTGTATGATTTCATTTAGGCGCAAGGTGATGCAGACAAGGAGATCACTTTAAATACATATAGTCAAGTAGTACAAAAGATCCGTTCAGAGGAAAGGCTTATTGCCACAGTACAATCCAAGTACAAGGACAGTGTTGAGGTTGGATTATGCTTTATATTATTGGTCTTATATACTGATGCTTTGAAATTTTTAATACTTAAACTTTTCTCAAGTAGTTTAATACCCAGTGTGTAGATAAATTATTTACTATTGCTAGAAAAACACTATAGCCATTGTTAGCTGGTATATAATTAAATTCATCCTATAATGGAAATGGCATTTCACTGATATAAATATATTGAGATTTTTTTATTGTCTTAAATCTTTGATTTTCTTATGTCCTTTAAAACTTTTATCATTTTCTTTTTGCCTACACAAGTTTACAGTAGAAAACTTGCTATATACAGAAAGATAAGAAGAAATAAAAACATTGATTATAGTCCCCTTTGCTTAAGAGATACTCACTGCTAGTTTCAGAGTATTTCCTTTGTGAATGGTGACTTATATGTATGTATGAATATTATGTGCACTGCATCATTTTGTAAACTGTTTTGAAAATGTTTTCTTCATTTAATTGTGTATTATGAACATTTGCCCATATGATTAATAATTCTTGTATACTGTCATTTTGAGTGACTAAAAAATCATCTCTTGCATAGATGTACAGTGTTATTTAACCTTTCATCTATCAGATGAAGTTTACTTCCATTTTTTTATACCATAACTAACACTGTACATAATCTTTGTACATAATTTTGTGTGTATTTCCTCAAATAGATTCCTAAAAATTGTTAATTACTAAGTCAAAAGGAATGAACATTCTTAAAACTTGATACATATTGTCAAACTACTTTTGGGAACGGTAATTTCAATTTACATCCTCACTAGAAATTCAGTTTGCATTTTCTGTAGCAAAGTGTGTCTCACTGTGTGTCTCAGCTTGAAATATTTTTTCCCTTTGTTTCTTTGATTGCTAGAATGATACTCTTCTAAATAGATATGTGGATAATTAAGAAATCAGTGGGTAGAATTGTCTTGTTGAAAATTGAAGAATTTTTTATTTCAATCTGAACTCAGTAAATACTAGTTGAATCTTAATGGAGAATTAATGAGTGGTCAGGAAGCGACTGTTCGATTAATATTGTTGTCTGTGTGTTGAAAATATAACAACTCTTTCTCTCACTTAGTTTAAGAAACAGATTATTGAATGTTTAAATAAGAGCCCCAATGTGGATCACTTGCTGTCCATTAAAAAGACACTGAAAAGCTTAAAGGCTCGACTGAGATGGAAATTGGTTGAAAAGAATAATTTGGAAGAAGTAAGGAAACAGTTGGTTCTTACTGAACTCTATGTGTACCTCATTTTATTTATGCATAAGAGTAATGCATAAATACACTCTTTAAAATTATTCACATTTTGTTTTATTTTTCCCTTCTGTGTTTGTGTTTAAATAAAATTACTATGTTAATAGTGTAAACATTTTCCCATGTCATGAAATGTTTTTAAAAAAACATTTTACATGGTTGCCTTGGTTGTTAGTAAGATAAGCATTTTCGAATAATTTAAAAAACTGTTGATATGGACTGTTATAATATCTATTAAAAACAAGCCTAGGGCTTCCCTGGTGGCGCAGTGGTTGAGAGTCCACCTGCCGATGCAGGGGACACGGGTTCGTGCCCCGGTCTGGGAAGATCCCACATGCCGCGGAGCGGCTGGGCCCGTGAGCCATGGCCGCTGAGCCTGCGCATCCGGAGCCTATGCTCCGCAACGGGAGAGGCCACAGCAGTGAGAGGCCCGCGTACCACAAAAAAAAAAAAAAAAAAAAAACAAGCCTACTACATGCTGCGAGGCGATGGGGTACTCCCCCAAAGGCAGAATTTTGTCGTAAAGATCAGGATGTCTTTTGTTAGCTCTCTTTTTAATGGCTGGACATACTATTTCTTGCAAATAGTTTAAGCTGTTTTCATACTATAATAGAACTGGAAGAATTAGGACACTTTAAACTGGACAAAACCTCCTTCTTTAGTCTTGAAACTTTGTGAATAAACTGGCATTCTTTGTTTCCTTGAACAAAGAATTTACTTGTCATAGGGATTTACATTATATCTTAATCCAACTTGAGTTAGCTTTCTTCCTCATTGGAGCGTTTAAGCATGGAGTGGAGCTAATTTAATAGTTTAAAATTTTTCTAGTTTTATCCTATTCTGGGCTGTGGGGAATGGGGTCTTTTTTAGTTTAATTTTTTAACTTTTATAGAAACATCTAACTTTGAAAACATGTACCTTTTAAGGAGGCTTGTTAATTATCTTAGAGTTTTATGGAGTCTTTGTGAGTCCTACATTGTCTTTCCTGTAGTAGACATGCCACATGTTTACTAATTTTTTAAAAATCAAATCTTACATAGAAAAAGGTTCCAGGGAGTTTAATTGTATTCTGGTTCCTATTCTTGACATTTACTTTATGGTGGCAGTTGGACATCTTAGAGAAAATGTACAGCAAATTAAGAGATAAGAAAAATCTATGTAATTAATTTTATGACTTTATTTTTATAATTCCTTTTTGTAGGTTTTGGAAAAGTCAGGACTAGAATAAACTAATAAATATTAATTCGACAAGTGTTATGAGAGATTGTTATGTGCTAACTATAGAAGGATACATAGAAATCAGACAGAGTGATTTGCTGTAGAAGTTGCATTAATTCTTACTAGGAAGACTTGTTTTGAGTCTACTTTGATAAGTCTGTAAGGTCACTTTTTTCTTTCTGATTAAAGTCTGATGACCATGATGGATCTGAGATTGAGGAAATAAAACAAGAAATAACTCAATTGCAGAATAGTGTCTTTCAGGAAATTTATCATGAGCAGGAAGAATATGTAAGTATTTGATGCTTTGAAATTTTGAATTAGTTTTTACTGTAAAAGTTGAATTCAAATATCCATTTTTATGAAGTGTACTATAATCAAAAGATCAGAGATTATATTGGCATAGTTAAGTTGGTATAGTAATGTTTGTGAATTTAGAAACTAATTTCTGATGACAAAATAATTCATAACCATTGTGCCAAATGTGAAAATTACAGAAAAGTATATGGAAGAAGAAACATCATCTGTAATGTTCTCACTCAGTGGTAACAGTAGTATAATCACATTTAACTTTTGAGTTAACTTCCTTTTAGTTTGCTTTCTGCTTGTTTTTACAAGAATCGAGATTATAACACACTTTTGCATATTGCTTGTTTTCTGTTGAAGATAAAGCCTAAAGATTTTTTCCTTTATTAAAATCGGTATGAACATCATTTTAGCTTAAAACTGCAATGAAAAAATTAATAGGACATCATAATTTAGTTGAAGAATATAACAAAATAAAACTACTGGGTTGGGGGAAAGTTCTACCGTGAATTTTTGTGACTTTGGAAGAGTCAGTCAGCATATTTTGTCTTTAAAATGGAGAGAATATTGTATTTTATGTTTCAGGGATGTTATGGGAAAGAAGATAAGAAACAGTGCCTCTGAAAAATAAAAATACTATGAAAATAATAGGCATTTTAAGTGTTATGCATTATTTAGCAAACTTATCTGTGTGTGCTTCATTGTTCACCTTATGAACCTTGGATAAAATAGCTATCTCCCAGGAACTTGATAAGTATCTAGAAGTTTTACTGAATAAACATGTGATGTGACTCTTCTAAGGATTCTCAATTTACACATTTGCTTCAAAGTAGCTTTTGTAGAGCTACATGTTAATTTTTTCTTTCAAGGCTTTTATGATTTTTTTCTTCCTAAAATGAAATAGCCATTATTTAAAAATGTTACTGTGTTCTGTTTTTGTTCTGTGTTTGTACTGTGTTGTAGTATTTTGAGAAATAGTGACAATTTTATGACTCAAATTGGTTTTTCATCACACTTTTTCATTTTAGCTTGTGAGTGAGTATGGACTTCTGACCTTAGGCAAGGTTTTGTGCCTGTATATGTATATTAAGCTTAAAATTGGTAATTAAGTTTTTCTTCTGTTAGTAAGATGGTAATTTAGAACCAAATGACTCTTGGTTTTCATTTAATATTTCTTGTAGTAGAAGGCAAAATCAGTGATTATATATTTTATGAGGTTATATATATTATTAGATAATATATCTTGTTAGATATATTATAAGGGAGATACCAACATGTCACAATTGAATATATATTGATCTATAATAAAAATGTTTTTTAAATTTAGGAGAAGCTGAATAGCTTGGTGCAGAAATGGTTCCCTGAGCTTCCTCTACTTCATCCTGAAATAGGATTACTTGAGTACATGGTAAGCTTTGTTTCCCCTGAGAATTACTATTCTGCAGAGAGTGTTGAAAAGTGATGACGTTAAAATTATGTGTTGGTGTTAAATTTATAATATCCTTACTTTATGGAAATGTTCCTGAGGAATGGTTTTTAGGTATTATTAGAACTTTTCTCAAGACTGTCTTTAATACTTGCATACTATATTTATATCAATTTGCATGTTTTTAATTTTTATATCAATTTTTATATCAATTTGCATGTTTTTCTTTGTTTTCTCTTTTCCTCATACCCACTCAATACATTGCATTGCACTTATTTGAATTACAGGTGTTTATTTTTTGAAGTGATGAAGCAGTTTAGCTTCTGTTCCAGGTTAGAATAAAAGCAGGACACTGGGCTTCCCTGGTGGCGCAGTGGTTGAGAGTCTGCCTGCCGATGCAGGGGATGCGGGTTTGTGCCCCGGTCCGGGGAGATCCCACATGCTGCGGAGCAGCTGGGCCTGTGAGCCGTGGCCTCTGGGCCTGCGCGTCTGGAGCCTATGCTCCGTGGTGGGAGAGGCCACAGCAGTGAGAGGCCCACGTACCGCAAAAAAAACAAAAACAAAACAAAACAAAAAAAACAGGACACTGATAGTCATGAGGAATTTAAACAGAATTTATCTTTTAAGTTAAAGCAGGCAGGATTCAAAGTCTGGGAGATCAGTGTATTAGAAGGACTCTGTGGAGCAGGATTGGTAAACTTCGGCTCTCAGAGCAGAATCTGTTAGCTCTGTGTTTTATATTGTCTGCTAGGGATGAGGGACTAGATGAGATATTTATTCTTTTCTCTTTTTAAAAAATTTTATTTATTTATTTTTGGGTGCATTGGGTCTTCATTGCTACACGTGGGACTTTCTCTAGTTGCGGCGAGTGGGGACTACTCTTTGTTGTGGTGCGCGGGCCTCTCATTGCGGTGGCTTCTCTTGTTGCGGAGCACAGGCTCTAGGCACGCGGGCTTCAGTAGTTGTGGCTCGCAGGCTCTAGAGCACAGTCTCAGTAGTTGTGGCTCACAGGCTGAGTTGCTCCACGGCATGTGGGATCTTCCTGGACCAGGGCTCGAACCTGTGTCCCCTGCATTGGCAGGCGGATTCTTAACCACTGCGCCACCAGGGAAGCCCAAGATGTGTATTCTTTAAGATTGTCATTAAGTCCATGATAATAGCTTAAATACAGTACATAAAGGGATGTTCACATAGACTTGTGAACTCATAAATATGTAAGATTAATAAGTCCCATAAATTGTTAAAGCAATTACTGTATAATCTTTTCAGACTAAACTTTAAAATAATGTAGTGTTTTTCTTGCAGTTATTTAACTCTTGCTTAGAGACTCTCTCTTACAGGATGGGTGAGTGAATATGTGGTGCTATATAGGACTTGATAATTAATTTAAAGAATATGCTTATCTGTTTTATTGTGGAAGATTATAAAAGGTTTGAATTGTGGCTTATGGATGCCTTTAATTATTTTAAGATGTTTTCCTGTGATGTATCCTTAGGAAACCCCTGTAGATTAGGTATTGTAGCTTACTTAAATATACTGACAACACTTAAAAAAAAAACCAGAAAATAATTTCACAACCCCTCTTACTAAAACTATACCACAGTAAAACTCAGCTTGATTTAAAATGTTGATAGTCTTGCAGCTCTATTTACAATAGCCCAGGGATGGAAACAACCTAAATGTCCATCATCGGATGAATGGATAAAGAAGATGTGGCATATATATACAATGGAATATTACTCAGCCATAAAAAGAAACGAAATTGAGCTATTTGTAATGAGTTGGATAGACCTAGAGTCTGTCATACAGAGTGAAGTAAGTCAGAAGGAGAAAGACAAATACCGTATGCTAACACATATATATGGAATTTAAGAAAAAGTAAAAAATAAAATGTTGATAGTCATGTTTTAGTGCAAAAAAATTATTCCTTTTAAAAAGTAGCAGAAATACCTAATAGAGTTAAATTATTTAAAAGCCATTTTCACTTTTGAGGATTCCACTTCAGAGGCAGGGGTGTTAGAGTTCACAGTAGTCATAATTTTTAGACATCTCATTCCCATTGTACAGTCCCCTTTTTATTTGTCATCATTTTAATATTTTTTAGGAAACACATGAAGTTTTCCAAGTAAACATCAGGGTCCCTTGGAAGCACGTCTGGTTCATTCTAGTCATCTTCAGAATCTGTTAGAGAGCTGTTGCAATGATTAAATGTATGGTCATTACATTTTGGGTGGGAGTTTAAGAGCCAGGAAATAGAAAAAATATGAAACTTTAAATATTTTTATTTATTGGTGTCTCCAGTAGGGTTGATGTCCAATCCATCTAATAGTATGCAACTAATTTTGTTGATTATTTAAAAGTGCTGGGATTATTTGGATTCTTCAACTGTAACAAAACCTTGTGCCTAGAACTCTGGTGGTCTTCTTACAATGAGCTTGGAAAGGGATCTTCTTGATGCTGAGCCCATGAAGGAACTTAGCAGGAAGCGTCCTTTGGTATGTTCTGAGGTTAACGGGCAGATAATTCTTTTAAAGGTAAGTTTAAGTTCTTTGGACTTGTGGGAGATTCAGAAGTATAAAGGGGAGTGATGGTGGTACTTTTCAGGAAAGTAAAGACCCACTGTTTATTTTCTAAATTATATGAATTGACTGGTATGATGATTATGCTTCCAGTGTGGTTGCCAGAACTAATACTGAATTTAAAGTTTCTCTCATTTCCCTAAATAATGTATGTCTTTAATAGAATATACTTGCTTTCCTTTTTTCGGGTGAACTTATTACATTCTAGCCAAGAGCCTTTTAAAATTCTTGTTTTTCTTACATTTCTCTTTGAAATCTCAACTATTTTGCCAACACAGTCTTCTGTTCTTTGATTTCTTCTCTTCATTGACCTGGAAAACTGTTAATCATGATAGTAGGATAATTACTTTGGCCTTAGTGAGTGCATATTGTAGAGTGTATATTAAGCTACTGGTAGAAATGTTCTTTTCTTTCTATATCATATCATTTAAAGCAGATAGAAAAAGTACTTTTACAATTAAAAAAATAAATTTAGATATATTTTAACTTATATAAAAATCTAATTTAAGTTGGAATGATATATAATTAGAGTGAGATTTTTAATCTTGGAATTGCCAATCCCTCTTTTTTTTTTTTTTTTTTTTGGTACAAGGGCTATTCTGTGGATGTCGACACAGAAGCCAGGGTAATTCAGAGAGCAGCCGCGTATCACAGCGCTTGGAGAGAAGCTAAAGAAGAGTCTGGGTTGCTACCATTGATATTCCTATTTTTGTGTAAGGTAAAGTTTTTATGCTAATCTCTTGCAGAAAACATTTTATTTAAAGTGTGTTTTAGCTCCAAGCTTTAGAGAAGTAATTAATTCCTTTTAATTTTTTTAAAATTGAAGTATATAGTTGATTTACAAGATTGTGTTAGTTTCAATGTACAGCATAGTGATTCAGTATATTTGCAGATTATATTCCATTACATGATAATGGGTATAATTCCCTGTGCTACACAGTAAATCCTTGTTGCTTATCTATTTTATATATAATAGTTTGTATTTGTTAATCCCATACCCCTAATTTGTCCCTCCCACTTTCCCTCTCCCCTTTGGTAACCACAGGTTTGTTTTCTATGTCTGTGAGTTTGTTTCTGTTTTGTATATACATTCATTTGTATTATTTTTTAGATTCCACATATGTGATATTATATAGTATTTGTCTTTCTCTGACTTATTTCACTAAGCATGATATTCTCTATCCATGTTGTTGCAAATGGCAGTATTTCATTCTTTTACATGGCTAATATCACATTGTATATCTACCACATCTTCTTAATCCAGTCATCTGTTGATGGGCATTTGGGTTGCTTCCATGTCTTGGCTATTGTAAATAGTGCTGTTATGAACATTGGGGTGCATGTATCTTTTAGAATAAGTTTTTTTGTTTTTTCTGGATATATACCCAGGAGTGGAACTGCTGGATCATATGGTAGTTCTATTTTTAGTTTTTTGAGGAACCTGCATACTGTTTTCCATAGTGGCGACACCAATTTACATTCCTACCAACAATGTATGAGGGCTCCCTTTTCTCCACATCTTCTCCAAAATTTGTTATTTGTAGATTTTTTGATGATAGCCATTATTACAGGTGTGAGGTGATACCTCATTGTGGTTTTGATTTGCATTTCTCTAATAACTAGTGATATTGAGCATCTTTTCATGTACCTGTTAGCCATCTGTATGTCTTCTTTGGAAAAATGTCTATTCAAGTCTTCTGCCCATTTTTTGATTGTTTGGTGTTTTTTGATATTGAGTTGTATGAGCTCTTTGTATATTCTGGATATTAACCCCTTGTTAATTGCATCATTTGTGAATATTTTCTCGCATTTCATAGGTTGTCTTCATTTTGTTGATAGTTTCCTTTGCTGTGCAAAAGCTTTTAAGTTTAATTAGACAGTCTTTTCAAAAGGTGGTGCTGGGCATGTAAAACAATGAAATTAGAGCATTCCCTTACACCATATATAAAAATAAACTCAAAATAGTTTAAAGACCTAAATGTAAGACATGAAACCATAGAACTCCTGGAAGAGAATGTAGAAGAAACAGTCTAACATAAATTGTAGCAATATTTTCTCCTATCAGTCTCCCAAAGCAAAAGAAATAAAAGCAAAACTAAACAAATGGGGCCTAATTAAACTTAAAAACTTTTGCACAGCACAGAAGTAATTCTTTCCAGAAAAGTTATTTTGTACAGTCATTGTATACTAAAAATATATTGAAGAATTTTTCACTTAGATTCTCGTTCTCGATTCTCGTTCTCTGTTTTGCTTCTCAGTCTGATCCTATGGCTTATCTGATGGTCCCATACTATCCTAGGGCAAACCTGAGTGCTATTCAGTCCAGCATGCCTTTAACTTTAGAAGTAAGTAAAAAACCTTATTTCCATGGATGTATTAAATGAGAAAAATAACATCTAAAGTTTATTAAGGATATACTACATGCTTTATACAGTGTACAATTTTGACTCATTCTATTTAATTGTCATATCAGCCCTGTGATATGAGTTATCCCATTATATACAGATTAGAAAAATGAGGCTCACAGAGATTAATGTGACTTGCACAGGGTCCCTCATCCAGTGGCTGAGTTGGGACTTGGAAATTGGGTCTTTTTGGCACCAAAGCCTATCCTTATAGCTATTAAGTTGTGCTGTATGTAAATTGTGTAGTATAGCACTTGGTATTATAAGTTTTAAGCAATAGCTTTAATTTCTATCGTAAATTTTAATTAGTAATAACAATAAAGGATGCCCAGATTACCCAGTAACACTATTTCAGTCTCTTCTTCTTTTCTAGGTGCTTTCTGCTCATTATTTGTAATCCAAGTCTTCTTAGAGACTGTAGTTTCTAAGTCATACACACCCACACACACACACACACACACACCCATACACACAGACACCACACGGTATTACCAGTTACATAATCAGGACTTCTGTCCTTTAATTCTTTCTCTATGCGGTATTCTTTTTAAAGTTTCATTTGGAGGAAGCTTAGTCACTTCTGGAAAAGTCTTTTAATTAGAGAAAACGTTCAGCTGTTAAAATGATTTGTCTACTTCCTGACTTCTTTTGTATGTACTTGTCTATAGGAAGCTTTAAAGGTCATGAAAGGTGTTGCCCAGGGCCTGCATACATTGCACAAGGCTAACATAATTCATGGATCACTTCATCAGAACAATGTATTTGCTTTAAACCGTCAACATGGAATTGTTGGAGATTTTGACTTCACCAAATCTGTGGTAAAATATAGTGGTTTTATAAATAAATTCTAGACTTCATTTAGTATTATTTATTATTATTAGTCAGTAGTTCAGCACTTTTACATCGTATGGTAATTTATTATAAGACCTTTGCCTTCAGTTAAGGTGTGTCATGTAGTGTAAGCAATTATGTGTTATCAGGTAGGTGCTGAAACAAGAGTTTCTAAAGTTGTGCATTATATTTTTTAATCGTAAGTCTTAGGAGCAACCTGAAATTACAGTCAATGGCATTGACAACATTAGCATTAGTTAGTTAATTCATCAAGAAACATTTAGTTGCTGGAAGTACACAAGGAAAACTAGGTGGCCATCTCCTGTCTCCCAGTCTACTGGTACCCTCCCCCTCAATAGATTAAATTTAGATATATATACTTTGCTATTTTTTGATTAATCGGCATTTTTAGAAACTTGGGAAGCTTGGACTTTTCCATTTAATTCAAGTTCTAGTTTGATGACATTGCCTATGAATTTTGGTGTCATGTTACCTCAGAAGAGGCAGTTTGTGGGAATAACAAAATCAGACAATTAAAGAGCATATTGTGATCTTTTTTTTTTTTCTTTTTGGTAGAATGGGCAATTTCAAAATACAATCACGAGGGGCTTCCCTGGTGGTGCAGTGGTTGAGAGTCTGCCTGCCGATACAGGGGACATGGGTTCGTGCCCCGGTCCGGGAGGATCCCACATGCCGTGGAGCGGCTGGGCCCGTGAGCCATGGCCGCTGAGCCTGCCCGTCTGGAGCCTGTGCTCCACAGCGGGAGAGGCCACAACAGTGAGAAGCCCATGTACCGCAAAAAAGAAAAAATAATCACGAGGGAGCAGTTCTCTTTGTTAAAATAACAGCTTTATTGAGATATAATTCACATATCATAATGTGTATAATTCACTACTAATTTTAATATGGTCAAAAAGTTCTGCATCAATCACCACTGTCTAATTCCAGAACATTTTTTATCATCCTCAAAAAGAAACCCCATACCGGTTTGCAGTTACTCCCCTTTTCTTTCTCTACGCAGCCTCTTGGAAACCTCTAATCCATTTTCTGTCCCTATGGATTTGCCTGTTCTGGACATTTCCTATAAATGGAATCATGTGTGGCCTTTTGTGATTGACTTATTTCACTCTGCGTAATGTTTTAAAGGTTCATCCATGTTGTAGCATGTGTCTAAACTTCATTCCCTTTTAAAAATGCCCAAATAATATTTCGTTGTATGGATATGCCATATTTTGTTTTTACCTTCATCAGTTTGTGGGCATTTGGGTTTCCACTTTTTGATTATTATGAATAATGCTGCTATGAAAATCAGTATACAAGTTTTTGTGTGGAGATATGTTTTCTTGGGAGTGGAATTGTTGGGTTATATGGTAACTCTTCTGTGTTTCACCGTTTAAGGAACAAAACTGTTTTCCAAAGTGGCTGTACTGTTTTTCATTCTCATCAGCGATGTATGAGGATTCCAGTTTCTCAACATCCTTGCCAATATTTTATTGTCTGAGGAGTTCTCTTTTGACTAGTAAAAGTCATAATGCTTTTTTATCTTTTTTAAAGATTTTTTTTGATGTGGACCATTGTTTTAAAGTCTTGATTGAATTTGTTACAATTATTGCTTCTGTTTTATGTTTTGGTTTTTTTGGCCGCGAGGCCTGGGGGATCTTAGCTCCCTGACCAGGGATCGAACCTGCACCCCCTGCATTGGAAGGCAAAGTCTTAACCACCAGACTGCCAGGGAAGTCCCCATAATGCTTTATTTGTTGGTCGTCTGCAAGTTATAGGATAATGCCACCTGTCTGTATACAGTTTCAGTGGTGTTCATGTGGTACCTCAAAAAGAAGAGAAAATGTAAAACTGTAATGAAATGCTGGATTATAGAGGATTTATACATAGTAGATTTGCTGAAATGTTTATTTTATGTTTATTTATTTGAAAATTAGGATAACATCTTAAGAAAAATAACTGAACTGTGAATTTTAAAAAGTTCTCAATTCATAGGGATCCTGGTTAGTTTACCTTTTGAACATGCCATTTGCACAACTATAGATACGACTCCAAAGAATTCTTCCTGTTTTATACTGATTTGTCAGCTGTTATTATCCAACAAAACGTTTTTAATCTCTATTTAAAATTATTTACTTTGAAATATTGATTAAACTCACCTTTTGCTGCATTTTTCACCCTACTCTCAGATTGAAGTACTAATCAGGAAGGGTAATTTGAAAAGTAGACTGTAGTCAAGAGCATTGCTTTTCATACTTCATACTGCATGTGAATCTCCTGGGGATCTTGTTAAAATGCAATTTTTAGAAATTGAGGTAAAATTAGTATATGATACTATATGTTTCAGGTGTACGTAAAATGCAGATTTTTATTCAGCATTTCTGGGATGGAGATTTTGTATTTCTAACAAGCTCCCGGGTGATACTGTAGCTGCTGGTCTTTGGACCACACTCTGAGGAGCAAGGATAATGATGGTAGTGATATGTGCTAGGTAATTATTGTGCTGATTACCTTTACCTTTACAATAACTCTGTAAAGTAGTTACAAATAAATTAATTTCCTTTTTACAAATTAATTAATTTAGACTCAAAGTGGTTAAAGCCCAAGATCACATAGCAAATAAATGGCAGAGTGGGAATTGCAGTCAAGGTTTGTCTGAATCCAGGGTTCATGTTCTGTGTCGTTCATCATCCTTTGACACATTGGAAATGGTGTACTTAGAAAATGGTCAGTAAGGAAGTACTTTGTAAACTTGCGGTTTTTAGAAGTTATTTAGAATTTTCAGAATTAGAAAATAGCACTGCCTCTAGCCCTTATGAAGTATGTTTTTTTAAAAAAGGGTACCAAATTCTTAAAGAATCACTGGTTCTTAATTTTTAATCTGCTGGAATCTACAATGTGAAATGTAACCATAGTCTCACTGTTAATTTCATGAGACTGATTTTAAGAGCAATTCATAATAGTGGAAATTAGGTAAAAATATTTGAAAGCAAGAGAGAATAAAATATTTCAAATGAATATTTTTTGTGTTGATTAAATGCAGATTAGTTCACAGAATGCTGCCTCAACTGTGTTGCCTTTAAAATATTTAACCTACTGTTTTTGTAGAGTCAGCGAGCCTCAGTGAACATGATGGTTGGTGACTTGAGTTTGCTATCACCTGAATTGAAAATGGGAAAACCTGCTTCTCCAAGTTCTGACTTATATGCTTATGGCTGCCTTTTATTGTGGGTATGTTATTTTTTTTTATTGAAACAGATAAGTCATTTATTTATATATATTTCAGTATAGAAAGTGATGGTTTGAAGGGGCTTTCCTCAGTATATTACTCTGAATAAAAAATAGTGGTAGATTTTTAGTAGAAAAAAATTTCTTCCCACTTGTTTTTAAAAGTTTGTCATAAAACTGTTGCTCTACAGTTGATCTTTGAACAACATGGGTTTGAACTGCCTGGGTCCACTTAAGTGCAGTTTCATTTTCAGTAGTATATACTGTAGTACCACACCATCCATGGTTGCGTGGATACAGAGGAGCCAGGGATATGGAGGGCCAACCATAAATTCTATGCAGGTTTTCAACTGTGCCAAGCTTCGGCACCTCTAACCTCCATGTTGTTCAAGAGTCAGCTGTACTTCTTATCATCTGTTGTGTACTTCTTTCTAAAAATTGGCTTGATAATATGTTTTACATAGCATGCTACTGTCTTAGTTTTATTGAAGTCAAGATTAACAGTGAGGATGGTTTTGTCCTGTATTAATCTGGAAGTAATTCATGCATATATGGAAAATTAATATTAAATGATATTAAATGAGCCTTGAGTAAAAGTTCCTGCTTTGAGTGTAAACCAAATAGCTATTTCTAATTCATGGTTTAAACCCATTCTTCCTGTGAAATATGAGGGATTAAGTGTTAACAAGGGAAAGATGTCTGTTCTCACTTCTTCTGTTTAACATTGTACCGGAGGTTCTAGCCCAGGGGTCAGCAAAATTTTTCATAAGCGGCCAGATGGTAAATAGTTCAGGCTTTGTGGGACATACGGTTTCTGCTGCTTTAGCCTGAAAGCAGCTATAGACAGTACATAAATGAGTGAGTGTCTCTGTTCAAATAAAACTTTATTTATGGATATTGAAATTTGAATTTCATATAATTTTCATGTGTCACGAAATAGTATTCTTTGATTTTCTTTTAAGCATTTTAAAATGTGAAAACCATTCTTGGCTTGCACGCTGCATGAAAACAAGCAGTGGGATGGATTTGGCATACAGGCTGTAGTTTGCTAATCCTGGTTCTAATCAGTCAAATAAGGCAACAAAATGAAATAAAAAGCATACAGTTTGAAAATGAAGAAGTAAAGCCATCTTTATTTGTAGATGATGTGATTAATTATATAGAAAATCTTTATGAATATTATATACATAAATGCTACTAAAACCAACAAATTTAGCAAGGTTGCAGGATACAAAGTTAGTATAATAATTAGGTTTCTATATACTAGGAAATTGGAATTAAACAGTCATTTACAGAAGTATAAAAAATATGGAGCTTTTAAAGCTAAATTGACAAAAGACTTGCAAGATCTATATACTGAAAACTACAGAAGTATTGTTGAGGGAACTAAAGAAGGTGTAAATAAATGGAGAGATGCGCTATGTTCATGGACTGGAAGAATCAGTGTTGTATGGATGTGAGTTCTTCTCAAATTGGTCATAGTTTTGATACAGTTTCAACAAAACTCCTTCTAGGCTTACTTTTTTTTTTGACAGTAATTGACAATCAGATTCTGTAGTTTATATGAAAATACATGGGATCTGGGATAGCTAAAACAATTTTGAAAAAGAATACAAGTGGAGGATTTTAACTGATTTTAAGACAATAAAATTACAGTAAATCAAGACAGTGTGATATTGATGTAAAGTTAGACATAGATCAGTGGAACAGAATAGAGACAGTAGAAATAACACCCACTAAAATATGGTCAGTTGATTTTTGACCAAGGTGCCAGGACAGTTCTATGAGGGAAAAGATAGTCTTCAACAAATGGTATTGTAACAATTGGATATCTGTACATAAAAAATAAACTTTGACTCACTCATTGTACAGTGTATAAAAATTAACTCTAAATGTATATTAGACCAGTATGTAAAACCTAAGTCTCTAAAACTGAAGAATAACATACAGGAGAAAATCTTACTGAGTTTGGCAAAGATTTTTTGTAATAGGACACAAAAAACATCAAGTATAAAAGAAAATAATTTGGATTTCATCAAAATTTAAAATTGTGCTCTTCACAAGACACTGTTACAAAAATGAAAGGCAAGTCATACACAAACTTGGAGGAAGTATTTGCAAAACATATATCTGACAGAAGACTTCTATCCAGCTTACAGTGAACTCTTACAACTGAATAATAAGAAGACAACTCAAAAATGGGCAAAATATTTAAATAGGCACTTACCAAATAAAATGTCCAGATGGTAAATAAGCATGTGAAAACATGCTCTCAATATCATTAGTCATTGGGGAAATACAAATTAAAACCAAAATGAGATACTACCACATGCCCACTATAATGTCTAAAATTAAAAATACTAAACACATCAAGTGTTGGCCAAGATGTATAGCAACTAGAACTCTCATATTGCTGAGGGGAATGTAAATGTAACAACCACTTTGGAAAACAACTTGGCGGTTGTTAAAAGGTTAAACATATACCTATTATATGAGCCAGTTGTTTTACTCCTAGGTATTTAGCCAAGAGAAATAAAAGCATATGTCCACACAAAGACTTGTACAAAAATATTCAGACAGTTTATTTGTAAGAGCCAAAAAATGGGAACAACCCGAATGTCCATAAACAGATGAATGGAAAAAGTCTGCTATATATTCATTGGACTACTACTCAGCAATAAAAAGGAATGAACTATTAATACAGGCATGCCTTGTTTTATTGTGCTTCACGTTATTGCACTTCGCATATATTGTGTTTTTTATATATTGAAGATTTGTGGCAACCCTGCATGTCAGATGATGGTTAACGTTTTTTAGCAATAAAGTATATTGTTAAATTAAGGGATGTACATTGTTTTTTATTCTTTTATTTTTAACATCTTTATTGGAGTATTAATTGCTTTACAGTGTTGTAAAGTTTCTGCTGTATAACAAAGTGAATCAGCTATATGTATACATATATCCCCATATACCCTGCCTGTTCTGTCTCCCTCCCACCCTCCCTATCCCACCCTTCTAGGTGGTCACAAAGCACCAAGCTGATCTCCGTGTGCTATGCAGCTGCTTCCCACTAGCTATTTTAGATTTGGTAGTGTATACGTCAGTGCTACTCTCTCACTTCGTCCCAGCTTACCCTTCCCCCTCCCTGTGTCCTCAAGGCCATTCTCTGTGTCTGCGTCTTTATTCCTGTCCTGCCCCTAGGTTCTTCAGAACCATTTTTTTTGATTCCATATATATATATATGTGTTAGCATATGGTATTTGTTTTTCTCTTTCTGACTTCACTCTGTATGACAGCCTCTGGGTCCATCCACCTCACTACAAATAACTCAATTTCATTTCTTTTTATGGCTGAGTAATATTCCATTGTATATATGTGCCCTATCTTCTTTATCTATTCATCTGTCGATGGACACTTAGATTGCTTCCATGTCCTGGCTATTGTAAATAGAGCTGCAGTGAACATTGTGGTACATGTCTCTTTTTGAATTATGGTTTTCTCAGGGTATATGCCCAGTAGTGGGATTGCTGGGTCATATGGTAGTTCTGTTTTTAGTTTTTTAAGGAACCTCCATACTGTTCTCCATAGTGGCTGTACCAATTTACATTCCCACCAACAGTGCAAGACGGTTACCTTTTCTCCACATCTTCTCCAGCATTTATTGTTTGTAGATTTTTTTGATGATGGCCATTCTGACCAGTGTGAGGTGATATCTCATTGTAGTTTTGATTTGCATTTCTCTAATGATTAGTGATGTTGAGCATCCTTTCATGTGTTTATTGGCAATCTGTATATCTTCTTAGGAGAAATGTCTACTTAGGTCTTCTGCCCATTTTTGGATTGGGTTGTTTGTTTTTTTGATATTGAGCTGCATGAGCTGCTTGTATATTTTTGGAGATTAATCCTTTGTCAGTTGCTTCATTTGCAAATATTTTCTCCCATTCTGAGGGTTGTCTTTTCATCTTTTTTATGGTTTCCTTTGCTGTGCAAAAGCTTTTAAGTTTCATTAGGTCCCATTGTTTATTATTATTATTATTTTTATTATTATTTTTTTTGGGGGGTACGCGGGCTTCTCACCGCCGTGGCCTCTCCCATTGCGGAGCACAGGCTCCAGATGCGAAGGCTCAGCAACCATGGCTCACGGGCCCAGCTGCTCCGCGGCATGTGGGATCTTCCCAGACCGGGGCACGAACCCGTGTCCCCTGCATCGGCAGGCGGACTCGCAACCACTGCGCCACCAGGGAAGCCCTATTTTTGTTTTTATTTCCATTTCTCTTGGAGGTAAGTCAAAAACGATCTTGCTGTGATTTATGTCATAGAGTGTTCTGCCTATGTTTTCCTCTAAGTGTTTGATGGTGTCTGGCCTTACATTTATGTCTTTAATCCATTTTGAGTTTATTTTTGTGTATGGTGTTTGGAAGTGTTATAATTTCATTCTTTTACATGTAGCTGTCCAGTTTTCCCAGCACCACTTACTGAAGAGGCTGTCTTTTCTCCATTGTATATTCTTGCCTTCTTTATCAAAGATAAGGTGACCATGTGTGCATGGGTTTATCTCTAGGCTGTCTATCCTGTTCTGTTGATCTATATTTCTGTTTTTGTGTCAGTACCATACTGTCTTGATTACTGTAGCTTTGTAGTATAGTGTGAGGTCAGGGGGCCTGATTCCTCCAGCTCCATTTTTCTTTCTCATGATTGCTTTGCCTATTCGGGGTCTTCTGTGTTTCCATGCAAATTGTGAAATTTTTTGTTCTAGTTCTGTGAATAATGCCAGTGGTAGTTTGATAGGGATTGCATTGAGTCTGTAGATTGATTTGGGTAGTAGAGTCATTTCACAATATTGATTCTTCCAATCCAAGAACATGGTATATCTCTCCATCTGTTGGTATCATCTTTAATTTCTTTCACTGCTGTCTTATAGTTTTCTGCATACAGGTCTTTGTCTCCTTAGGTAGGTTTATTCCTATATATATATATATATATATATATATATATATATATATATATATATATATATATATATATATATATATATATAATTTTTTTTTTTTTTTTTTTTTTTTTGCGGTACGTGGGCCTCTCACTGTTGTGGCCTCTCCCATTGCGGAGCACAGGCTCTGGACGTGCAGGTTCAGTGGCCATGGCTCATGGCCCTAGCTGCTCCACGGCATGTGGGATCTTCCCAAACTGGGGCATGAACCCATGTCCCCTGCATCGGCAGGCAGACTCTCAACCACTGCACCACCAGGGAAGCCCTATTCCTAGATATTTTATTCTTTTTGTTATGGTGGTAAATGGGAGTGTTTCCTTTATTTCTCTTACAGATTTTTCATCATTAGTGTATAGGAGTGCAAGAGATTTCTGTGGATTAATTTCATATCCTGCTACTTTACCAAATTCATTGATTAGCTCTAGCAGTTTTCTGGTAGCATCTTTAGGGTTCTCTATGTATAGTATTGTGCCATCTGCAGACAGTGACAGTTTTACTTCTTCTTTTAGATTTGGATTCCTTTTATTTCTTTTTTGTCTCTGAGTGCTGTGGCTTAAGCTTCCAAAACTATGTTGAATAATATTGGTGAGGGTGGGCAACCTTGTCTTGCTCCTGATCTTAGAGAAAATGGTTTCAGTTTTTCACCTTTGAGAACAATGTTGGCTGTGGGTTTGTCTTATATATCCTTTATTATATTGATGTAGGTTCCCTCTATGCCTACTTTCTGGAGAGTTTTTATCATAACTGGGTGTTGAATTTTGTCAAAAGCTTTTTCTGCATCTGTTGAGATTATCATGTTTTCATTTCTAATTCTGTTGATTTGAGTCTTCTCCCTTTTTTTCTTGATGAGTCTGCCTAATGGTTTATCAATTCTGTTTATCCTCTGAAAGAACCAGCTTTTAGTTCTATTGATCTTTGCTATTGTTTCCTTCATTTCTTTTTCATTTATTTCTGATCTGCCCTTTATGATTTCTTTCCTTCTGCTAACTTTGGGTTTTTTTGTTCTTTCTGTAATTGCTTTAGGTGTAAGGTGAGGTTGTTTATTTGAGATGTTTCTTGTTTCTTGAGGTAGGATTGTACTGCTATAAACTTCCCTCTTAGAACGGCTTTTGCTGCATCTCATAGGTTTTGGGTCATCATGTTTTCATTGTCATTTGTTTCTAGGTATTTTTTTGATTTCCTCTGACTTCTTCGGTGATCTCTTAGTTTTTTAGTAGCATATTTAGCCTCCATACGTTTGTATTTTTTACAGTTTTTTCCTGTAATTGATATCTAGTCTCATAGCGTTGTGGTCGGAAAAGATACTTGATACAATTTCAGTTTTCTTCAGTTTACCGAGGCTTGATTTGTGACCCAAGTTATGATCTATCCTGGAGAATGTTCCATGAGCTCTTGAGAAGAAAGTGTATTCTGTTGTTTTTGGATGGATTGTCCTATAAATATCAATTAAGTCCATCTAGTTTAATGTGTGATTTAAAGCTTGTGTTTCCTTATTTATTTTCATTTTGGATGATCTGTCCATTGGTGAAAGTGTGGTGTTAAAGCCCCATACTATGATTGTCTTGCTGTCCATTTCCCCTTTTATGGCTGTTAGCATTTGCCTTATGTATTGAGATGCTCCTATTTTGGGTGCATAAATATTTACTATTGTTATATCTTCTTCTTGGATTGATCCCTCGATCATTATATAGTGTCCTTCTTTGTCTCTTGTAATAGTCTTTGTTTTAAAGTCTATTTTGTCTGATAATGAGAATCGCTACTCCAGCTTTCTTTTGATACCCATTTGCATGGAGTAATCTTTTTCCATCCCCTCACTTTCAGTATGTGGGTCCCTACGTCTGAAGTGGGTGTCTTGTTGACAGTATATATACGGGTCTTGTTTTTGTGTCCATTCATCCAGTCTGTGTCTTTTGCTTGGAGCATTTAATCCATTTACATGTAAGGTAATTATCGATATGTATGTTCCTATTACCATTTTCTTAATTATTCGGCATTTGTTTTTGTAGGTCTTTTCCTCCTCTTGTGTTTCCTGCCTAGAGAAGTTCCTTTAGCATTTGTTGTAAAGCTGGTTTGGTGGTGCTGAATTCTCTTAGCTTTTGCTTGCCTATAAAGGTTTTAGTTTCTCTGTCAAATGTGAGTGAGATCCATGCTGGGTAGAATAATCTTGGTTGTAGGTTTGTCCCTTTTAGCACTTTAACTATGTCCTGCCACTCCCTTCTGGCTTGCAGAGTTTCTGCTGAAAGATCAGCTGTTAACCTTATGGGGCATTCCGTTGTATGTTATTTGTTTCTTTTCCCTTGCTGCTTTTAATATTTTCTCTTTGTAATTTTTGATAATTTGATTACTATGTGTGTTGGCATGATTCTCCTTGAATTTATTCTGTATGGGACTCTCTGCGCTTCCTGGACTTGATTGACTATTTCCTTTCCCATGTTAGGGAAGTTTTCAACTATCATCTCTTCAAATATTTTCTCAGACCCTTTCTTTTTCTCTTCTTCTTTTGGGACCACTATAATTCGAATGTTGGTATGTTTAATGTTGTCCCAGCAGTCTCTGAGCCTGTCCTCAATTCTTTCCATTCTTTTTTCTTTATACTGCTGTGTGGTTGTTATTTCCACTATTTTATCTTCCAGGTCACTTACCTGTTCTTCTGCCTCAGTTATTCTGCTATTGGTTCCTTCTAGAGAATTTTTAATTTCGTTTCTTGTGTTGTTCATCATTTTTTGCTGCATACAGAATTCTGGGTTTATAGTTCTTTTCTTTCAGTGCTTCAGAAATGCTGTGCCACTTTCATTGGGCCTTCATGGTTTCTCATGAGAACTCCACTGTCATTTGAATAATTATTCCTCTTATAGGTAATGTGATGTTTCTCTCCACCTGTTTTTAATACTTTTCTTTGTTTTTAGTTTTCTGAAGTTTGATTATGATGTGTCTTAGCACGGATTTCTTTGGGTTTACTCTCTTTGGGGTTTGCTCAGTTTCTTCAATTTGTTTATGTTTTTTAGCAAATTTGTGAAATTTGGTTCAGCTGTTATTCATATAACTATTTTGTTAGTCCTACACTCTTTCTCCTTTTTTTCTGTGACTCTGATGA
Source organism: Mesoplodon bidens (assembly GCF_964165515.1). Classification (NCBI taxonomy): domain Eukaryota; kingdom Metazoa; phylum Chordata; class Mammalia; order Artiodactyla; family Ziphiidae; genus Mesoplodon; species Mesoplodon bidens. The sequence continues at coordinate 54,769,208 of NC_138166.1, forward strand.
TACAAATTTTGGATCTTTTGTTATTGTCCTACAGGTTCCTGAGGCTGTGTTCATTTTCTTTCTGTTGTTCAATCCAGATATTTTCTGTTTTTCTATCTTCAGTTTCATCAGTGCTTTCCTCTGTCATATTCATTCTACTGTTAAGCCAATCCAGTGAGTTATTTCTGTTGTTCTGTTGTTTTTCATTTCTAAAATTCTATTTGGTTTTCTCTATGTCTTTTGTCTTCTTTGCTGAGACTTTCTATTTTTTTTTCTTTCATGCATGCTTCTAATTGATCTCTAAGCATTGTTATGATGGCTCCTTTAAAATCCTTGTCAGATAATCCTTGCATCTGTGTCCTGTTGATGTCTTCTGTTGATTGACTTTTTGTCATTTAAGATTTTGTTGGTTTTAAACTTGACATGTGATTTTTGATTGTAGCCTGAACATTTGGGGTATTATGTTCTGAGACTCTGCATCCTATTTAATCTTCCTTTTTTGAAGACAGTTACCTTGTTTAGGTATAGTGTACAGTTTCAGATGACTTTAGATCTTCAGCTCCCCATTGAGCTCTGCTGACACCACCTCAGCAAAAGTGGAATGCTGATTTATACTACTTTGCCTCTTCTCGTTCCTGATGGCTGGGAGTGGAAATTCATCTCTCTGTTGAGTGCAGGGAGCAGGAGGAGCAAAGTGTTAAACTGTTACTGCTTCACTACTGCCTTATTCCACCTCTATGTACCTTGTTGCTACCTGGTGAGGGTATAAGTTTCCTTTCCCACTGGGTCCTCCTGTCACTTGGGGAGTGGAGAGGGAAGAATAGAGTGCTGGCTAACACTGCCTCACACTGCTTTTTCCACTTTGTTGCTGCTGAGTGGTAGTAGAAGATAGCTCTCCACTGGGTCCCACTGACAGTACCCCTTGGAGTAGATTGCCAACTAGTGCCATCACATACAACCTTGTTCTGCCCTTTTGCTGATGAGTACGGGTGGGAGTTCAGCAGAGAAGTGGGAGTTCAGCTCCCCATTCAGCCCCGCTGACACAGTTTTTCCTTTGGTGTTTGGCTGGAGTAGAGGCTGTTACCAAAAAGGTTTTCTGTTCTTCTAGACTACCCTGTTCACAGTCCTTTAGCTAGATGGAGCTGGCTTTTCTTGGGGCTCTTTTGGTCTGTGGCTCTTGCCATTTCTAGGTTGCAGGCTTCTCTAGCATCCTTTGTGAGATATAGGAGAGTCAGAAATAAAACCCAGGGAATTCACCATTGTGTCATTTCTTAGATCCCAAGGTTCCTAGCCAGTTCACTTTCTTATTTCCATTTTAGCTTCTTATTTCCACTTTTCAGAGTCTTCTTAGGTTTGTTGGTTATGTTTTATTCAGATTTTATTTTAAGAGGGAAGACTGGTATGGAATGGGACCCCTTGAACACCTTGGGAACTGAATGCTTTTGCAGAATGTCACCACTATATCAGTCTTACTTCTGTTAGGTCCTCAGTGCTTTCTTTTAGTCCTTTCACCTGCCCACAGTCAGTTCATTCTCATATTTCCCTCAATGATTACTTTAAACCTTTTACTGCTTTCCTCAAGCCCCTACCTAAATCTTATACCCGTTCTTTTCAGTAGACCTTGCCTCTTAATTTTTTTTTAACTGAGATCATATATGTGATTTCCATAAAATTTCAGTGCTTCTGTCTACAAACTGGTCACCTCTTTACCTGGTCTTCTGTCTTCTACTCCTATCTCAGAGAATTAAAGTGCTCCTTCTCTAGTGCAAGCTATCTGCATGTGACCTTGACCCCATTCTCTCTCCTGTTCTAATACCTCACTTTTACCATTCTTCTGTTTTCACTGTATCTTTAGTCTATTTCTTTTCTTTTTATTCTTCACCTTTCCTTTAGCCTAAAAATACGGTTAAGTCTGATCTATCAGGAAAAAAATATCCACAGTAATTACTTTACCCATTGCTTTCTGTGACACAATACCTTCTAAGTTCTTCTTTTGCCTCTGTGACTGGGCATTTCTTTTACTCCTCTTTCCTGCCTATCTGTTAAATTTTAGTGTTCCCAAGGATTTAGCCCACATCCTACTAAAGTTTTCACTGTACAGCCCTTCCTTGGGTGTTGTTTACTCTCATAGCTTCTGGTACCACCTGTTTGTTGCAGTTCTTACATTTATGAGAGTAATCTAGTCCTCTTGCCAGAGTTTCAGCCTTGTGTATATATGCCTTCCTTTTGGCTAACTTTACCTTAATTTATTAAATACCTTATCTTGTTCCGGAAAGGATATAAGGCAGTTTGCAGGGGTACTTGAAAACAGAGCAAGATATTATAAATTGAAGATGAGAAGAAAGAAGAAAATGGTTGTGGACATAAAGTAGAACCATGTATGGGAGTGCCACAAAATTTTAATATATATGCTTTTAAAGTGAGGAAGTATTAAAAGTGCTTATAGTGTGTGCATCAACTCTGATTGATATGTTAGGAGCCCCAGGGACTGTTTGGTAGTTGTTATTATGAAAGTTTTTTTATCCTGCAAGAACTAATGTGCTTTCTTTGAGCTCTGCTCTTCTCTCTAGAACCTGAAAAATTCCAGATTTGCCTCTGCTATAGGATCGGTATTTTGGTACACTGGGAACTTATTCATTCTCATTCTCTTTAACAGCTCTCTGTTCAAAATCAGGACTTTGAGACAAATGAGGATGGAATCCCGAAGGTGGATCAGTTTCATTTGGTATGTTACCTTTTTGTCATTTACTGGTTGGAAACCTGTGATATAGATATGTAACAGTAATATAAACTTAAATATTTGACTGAAGATGTCCTCTTATTTTTGTAAGAATACAAAATAGCATTCACAGTAAATAAGTATTGAAAAAATTTAAGTGCAGTACTTACAGCATTGCCAGAAAATTACTGCTAGAGAGCACTACTGGATTGTATGTTTGTCACACAAATTGTATATGTAATCTGTGTAATAATTAAGGAAAAACAGTCTTTGCTATATCTTCAAAGATCATATTATATTAAAATTAGTGTTTTACTACTTTTTATAAGTACCTGGCTGTATCTTTTCTTTGTCATACATCTGTGTCATTCATACTGCTTTGATATATATATATATATACAGACAACCTATTTTGAGTATCTTCTATATCAGGAATTGAACTAGGTGCTGCTTTTTAGGATTACAGCATTGCAGGAGCTAATAATTTAGAAATGTGAACAAGTAAACAACCAATATTTATATATAGAATATTAAGAAAGTACTCTGGAGGGAGCTGATCTTTAATTTGGCAGAAAAAAGGGGAGGGAATAGGCTGTTCAAAAATGCCACCAAATAGTTATTTGCGGTGAATCTTTAACATTGATTTAGGATTTTATGAGAGTTAGAATGAGATGATGGGCATTTCAGGTAAAGACAGTAGCCTGAACTAAGATATGAAAGTATTAAAATCTTCTGAAATGGAATAGTCCCCAGTGTGACTAGATAATAAGGAGTTAAATATGGCAACAAACATGTCTATAAAAGTATAATGATACTGAGCGGCATGAACTGCTTGTATATTTTGGAGATTAATCCTTAGTTGCTTCCTTTGCAGATATTTTCTCCCATTCTGAGGGTTGTCTTTTCATCTTGTTTATGGTTTCCTTTGCTGTGCAAAAGCTTTTAAGTTTCATTAGGTCCCATTTGTTTATTTTTGTTTTTATTTCCATTTCTCTAGGAGGTGGGTCAAAAAAGATCTTGCTGTGATTTATGTCATAGAGTGTTCTTCCTGTGTTTTTGTCTAAGAGTTTTATAGTGTCCGGTCTTACATTTAGGTCTTTAATCCATTTTGAGTTTATTTTTGTGTATGGTGTTAGGGAGTGTTCTAATTTCATCCTTTTACATGTAGCTGTCCAGTTTTCCCGTCACCACTTACTGAAGAGTCTGTCTTTTCTCCATTGTATATGCTTGCCTCCTTTATCAAAGATAAGGTGACCATATGTGCATGGGTTTATCTCTGGGCTTTTTATTCTGTTCCATTGATCTATATTTTCTGTTTTTGTGCCATATTGTCTTGATTACTATAGCTTTGTAGTGTAGTCTGAAGTCAGGGAGCCTGATTCTTCCAGCTCCATTTTTCTTTCTCAAGATTGCTTTGGCTATTCAGGGTCTTTTGTGTTTCCAAAGGATTAATCTTCGAAATATACATGCAGCTCAATATCAATAAAACAAACAAACCAATCCAAAAATGGGCAGAAGACCTAAATAGACATTTCTCCAAAGAAGATATGCAGATTGCCAACAAACACATGAAAGGATGCTCAATGTTATTAATCATTAGAGAAGTGCAAATCAAAACTACAATGAGGTATCACCTCACACCAGTCAGAATGGCCATCATCAAAAAAATCTACAAACAATAAATGCTGGAGAGGGTGTGGAGAAAAGGGAGCCCTCTTGCACTGTTGGTAGGAATATAAATTGATATAGCCGCTTTGGAGAACAGTATGGAGGTTCCTTATAAAACTAAAAATAGAACTGCTATATGACCCAGCAATCCCACTATTGGACATATACCCTGAGAAAACCATAATTCAAAAAGAGTCATGTCCCACAATGTTCATTGCAGCACTATTTACAATAGCCAGGGCATGGAAACCATCTAAGTGTCCATCGACAGATGAATAGATAAAGAAGATGTGGCACATGCATACGATGGAATATTACTCAAAAAAAGAAATGAAATTGAGTTATTTGTAGTGAGGTGGATGGACCTAGAGTCTGTTATACAGAATGAAGTAAGTCAGAAAGAGAAAAACAAATACCATATGCTAACACATATATATGGAATCTAAAAAAATAAAATGGTTCTGATGAACCTAGGGGAAGGGCAGGAATAAATACACAGACGTAGAGAATGGACTTGAGGACGGGGGAGGGGGTAGGGCAAGCTGGGACAACGTGAGAGAGTAGCATTGACATATATACACTACCAAATGTAAAATAGACAGCTAGTGGGAAGTACCTGCATAGCCCAGGGAGATCAGCTGCATGCTTTGTGACCACCTAGAGGGGTGGGATAGGGAGGGCGGGAGGGAGACGCAAGTGGAAAGGGATATGGGGATATATGTATATGTATAGCTGATTCACTTTGTTATACAGCAGAAACTAACACAATATTGTAAAGCAATTATACTCCAATAAAGATGTTTAAAAAAATCATAATGATCAGGCTGTAAAAGTTCTCTTGCCATTTTTTTAAAAGAATATTTTATGTTCTACAACTGCTTTTATGGCTTTATTTTCTTAAGAGCAGTTTTAGATTCACAACAAAAATGAGAAGGTAGAGATTTCCCATAGGTTTCCTTCCCCCACATATGCAGTTTATCCATTATCAACATCCCCTACCAGAGTTATACATTTGTTGCAACTGATAGCTACATTGATACATCATTATTTCCTAAAGTCCATAGCTTAAATTAAGGTTCACTCTTGGTGTTGTACATTCTTACAGGTTTGAACACATGTATGATGCCATGTATCTACCATTATAATATCATACAGAGTATTTTCATTGCCCTAAAAATCCTCTGTGCTCTACCTTTTCATCTCTACTTTCTCCAAACACCTGGAGACTGATCTTTTTCCTGTCTTCATAATTTTGCCTTTTCCAGAATGTCATAGTTGGAATCATACAGTATGTAGCCTCTTCAGATTGGCTTTTTCCACTTAATAATATGCACATAAGTTTCCTCTATGTCTTTTCATGGCTTGATAGCTCATTTCTTTTTAGCCTTGATCCATTGTCTGAATGTTCCACAATCTATTTATCTCTTCACCTACTGAAGGACAACTTGGTTGTTTCCAGGTTTTGACAATTTTGAATAAAGCTTCAATAAACATCCATGTGCAGGTTTTTGTGTGGACATAAGTTTTTTATTTCCTTGGGTGAGTACCAAGGAGTGCAGTTACTGGATTGTATGGTAATAATATATTTAAATAGTTTAGTTTTTAAAGAAATTGCCAAACCGTCTTCTAAGCTGTACCATTTTTGATTGCCACTAGCAATGAATAAGCGCTCCTGTTGCTCCACAGCCTCACTAGCATTCAGTCAGTGTTTTGGATTGTGGCCATTCTTATAGATGTGTACTAGTATCTCATTGTTTGAATTTACTTTTCCCTGATGACATGTGATGTGGAGCATCTTTTCATATGCTTATTTGCCATCTGTATATCTTCTTTGGTGAGGTATTTGGCAAGGTCTTTGGTGCATTATTTAATCATGTTTTCTTATTGTTGAGTTTTAAGAGTTCTCTGTATATTTTGAATAAGTCTTTTATCAGATACGTCTTTTGCAGATATTTTCTCACAATCCCTGGTTGTCTTCTAATTTTCTTGAATGTGTCTTTTGCAGAACAAATTTTTAATTTTAATGCAGTCCAGTTTATTCTTTCCTTTCATGGATTGTGCTTTTGGTGTTGTATTTTGAAAATCGTTGCCAAACCCAGCTTCATCTATATTTTCTCCTATGTTTTCTAGGAGTTTTATAGTTTTGCATTTGACATTTAGGTCTGTGATCCTTTTTGAGTTAATTATTGTGACAGGTATAAGATCTGTGTCTAGATTCATTTTTTTGCATGTGGATGTCCAGTTGTTCCAGTACCATTTGTTGAAAAGACTATCTTCTTCGTTGTATTGCCCTTTCTCCTTTGTCAAAGATCAGTTGTCTATATTTATGTGTGTCTGTTTTGTTCCACTGATCTATTTGTTTATTCTTTTACTAATACCACATAGTCTTGACTATAGCTTTACAGTGAGTTTTGAAGTTGGATAGTAACAGTCCTTTAACTTTATTCTTTTCCTTTAGTTTTGTATTGGCTATTCTGGGGCTTTTGCCTCTCAATGTAAACATTAGAATCATTTTGTTGATATCCACAAAATGACTTGCTGGGATTTTGATTGAGACTGCATTGAATCTGTAGATGAAGTTGGGAAGAATTGGTATCTTGACAATATTGTTTGTTTTTCCATGAGCATGGAATATCCATTTATTTAGTTCCTCAATGTCTTTTATCGGAGTTTTATAATTTTTTTCTCAAATAGATCCTGTACATATTTTGTTAGATTTCTACTCAAGTATTTAATATTGGAGGGTATAAATATAAATGGTATTGTGTTTTTAAATTCAAATTCTACTTGTTCATTGCTGGTATATAGGAAAATGATTGAATTTTGTATATTAACCTTATAATCTACAAATTTTCTATAATCACTCAACTAGTTCTAGGAGTTTTTTATTTGATGCTTTCATATTTTCTACATAGACAGTCATGTCATCTATGAATGAAGACAGTTTTATTTCTTCCTTCCAGCTGACATGACCTCATATTCTTTTGGTAGTTAGAACTGCAGTGAAGGAACACACATAGTTTTGTTTAACTCTATATGGTCTCTTATTTGACCAAAAAATTTTTGTTTTGTAGTACCTACTATTATCCCATGAAATTAATTTTTTAAATAAATTTATCTATTTATTTTATTTACTCTATTTTTGGCTGCATTGGGTCTTCATTGCTGCACGTGGGCTTTTTCTAGTTGCGGTGAGTGGGGGCTACTCTTCATTGTGGTGCACAGGCTCTAGGCACACCGGATTCAGTAGTTGTGGTTCACAGACTCTAGAGTGCAAGCTCAGTAGTTGTGGCACACGGGCTTAGTTGCTCTGTGGCATGTGGGATCTTCCCTGATCAGGGCTCGAATCCGTGACCCCTGCCCTGGCAGGAGGATTCATAACCACTGTGCCACCAGGGAAGCCCATGAAATTAATTTTTAAACACACATTAGGAATGATTATTAAGGAGTTTTGCCCCACTTCTTGGGCAGTAGTAAAAAACATTGGAGACAACTTTTGGGAGATTATGAAACTATTCATTACACCTACTGGCCATCTCTATAGAATGGGATAACGAAGAAGGTTGATAATGTTTTACATTTTTGAAAAGCGTATGATACAGAGTTTTTGCCATTAGAAAAATAACAGTTAGAGGTTACAGCTTCACCCAAAGCGAACACTTGAAACTCATGTTCTTTCAGGTTTGATAGAAAAATTACCCTGAAACAAATTATCCAGAAACTTAGTGATTTAACACACATTTATTGTCTTAAAACTTTGTGAGCCAGGAGTCTGAGTGCAGCTTATTTGGATCCTCTACTTCATGTCCTTTCACAGGCTGCAGTCAAGTTGTTGGGTGGGCTATAGTCATCTTAAAGGTCGACTGACGAAGAATCTGTTTCCAGGCTCACATAGTTGTTGGCAGAATTAGTTTCTCTCTAGTTGTTGACCAGAGGTTGCTGTATTTCCATCATGGCAACTTTTCTCATTAAAGTGCATAAGCAGAGAAAGCAGTAGAAAAGAGTCTGTTAGTTAGACATAAGTCACAGTTTTTCATAACCAACTCATGGTTGTGATATCCATCACTTTTTCTCTTTGTTAGAGGCATTTCACTAGGTCAAGCCTATACTCAAAGGGATGGGATAATGTAACAAAATGAATACTGGGAAGTAGGGCTGACTGGAGGACATCTTAGAGGTGTGCCTACAACAGTTTGTAATCTGTGAGCCATGTGCTAGACACTGTGCTAGGTGTATATGTAAGGAAGATGAATAAACACAAGAAGTCTCTCTTTAATGTGGGTAGCTATGTGTGGACATTAAATTAGAATACTTGGCATGTGCAGTATTTGCTTCTGTCTGAGGCAGCCATTAGTGCTGGGACTGGTGTTGTCTTTACCCACATTTTGTGATCACACATAGTTATCAAACAAATGAGGGAGCTTTTGTCTGGACATTGCAGGGCCCATGTCACAAATGGAGAGAAATCATGGAATTATGCAATGAAAGAGGTACTAGAGGATAATTAATTCACTTGTCCCCAGCCTCCTGGGAGAATTTCTTCAATAATATCCCTAACAGATGGCCTTCATTCTCTGCTTAAATACCTTTACGTTTGGAGCAACCCACTTCACTATTGTACAACTCTTATATTTATTATAAGGTTAGTTCCTTCAAATAGTTGTTCCTTCACATAACGTGTATGATGCAAAATTCAAGAGTTACAAGAGGAAGCACATGCTGTTAGAAATCTCTCTATCCGTATTCCGTCAGCTATCCAAGTCCCTTCCCTAGAAACACTTGTTATTGCTAGTTTCTTGTGAATCTTTCTATAAAATTCTGTGTATGTATCCTTTTTTTTTTTTTTCCGGTATGCGGGCCTCTCACTGTTGTGGCCTCTCCCGTTGTGGAGCACAGGCTCCGGACGCGCAGGCTCAGCGGCCATGGCTCACGGGCCCAGCCGCTCCGCGGCATGTGGGATCCTCCCAGACTGGGGCACGAACCCGTATCCCCTGCATCGGCAGGCGGACTCTCAACCACTGCACCACCAGGGAAGCCCCTGTATGTATCCTTTTAAAAATAGATTATTGTTTCATTAAGTTTTTTAAAAATTTATATTGGGTCTGTAAGCTCAGTAAAGCAGGGACTTTGTGTTATGCATCATTGTATCCCCAGTGTCTATAGCAGTGCTTTACACGTAGTAGGACCTTAATAAATATTTTTGAATGAATGAATCTTGCTTTATTATATTTTTTCTGGTTAAATGATCTTCATCTGCTATTTCTTGGACCTGCCTTTTCCCTCCATTTCCCGTTTATATTTTTAATCCTTCTCAAATCAATTTTTGTGTATGATATGAAGTTAAGGATCTAATTTTGTCTTGTTATATGTGGACAAATAGTTGACCCAGCACCATTTATTCAATAAGCAGTCATTTCCCATGGATTAATAATGCCAGTTTATGCTGTATCAAATTTCCATGTATTCATGAATCTATTTTGGGTCTATTCTGTTCTTTGACTATTGATCCCTGTGCTGGCACTACACTATTTTAAATGCTGTATCTTTGTAGAGGGCTTTGGCTTTCCTTCCTCACATTTTTCTTTAACATTGCCTTGGCTATTCTTGTCACTTTATTTTTCCATATGAATTTTGGCACCAACTTGTTAATGAGTCTTCTGAAAAACACTGTTGAGACTTTGAAAGTATATTGAATTTATAGGTTAATTTGAAGGAGAATTGCTATCTTAATGATACACTATTTTTGTGATTGGGAAAATAATAGCTCTCCATTTGTTTAGGACATTATTATTTTACTTTTTATTGTATTGATTGTAAGATAGATATTATTATTATTACTAATATTTTTTGTTCTAAATAATTTCATAAGTAGTTTTAATTATTTTCAAAGGAACATATATCATGTAGCAAAAAATTGATTCTTTTTTTCATTTTTTAAAATTGGGGTATAATTAACATATTATATTAGCTTTAAGTGTTCAACATAATGGTTCAATATTTATATACATTGTGAAAATGCTCACCATGGCAAGTCTAGTTAACATCGATGACCATAACAGTTACAAAATTTTGTGTGTGTGTGTGTGATGAGAACTTTTAAGACCTACTCTTCTAGGAACTTTCAAATATAAATACAATATTATTATTGTTATTTTTTTAAAGAAACGTTTATTTATTTATTTGTTCATTTATTTTGGCTGCATTGGGTCTTTGTTGCTGTGCTCTGGCGTTCTTTAGTTGCTACAAGCAGGGGCTACTCCTCGTTGCGGTGCTTGTGCTTCTCATTGCAGTGGCTTCTCCTGTTGCGGAGCACGGGCTCTAGGCATGCGGGCTTCAGTAGTTGTGGCTTGCGGGCTCTAGGAGCACAGGCTCAGTAGTTGTGGCACATGGGCTTAGTTGCTTCGCAGCATATGGGATCTTCCTGGACCAGGTCTTGAACCCGTGTCCCTTGCATTGGCAGGTGAATTCTTAACCACTGCGCCACCAGGGAAGTCCCAGTGTTACTATTTTTTAAAACAATTTATTATCTCTGAAGTTAGGCTATTTCTCATAATTGAAGTCTTTTTATCATGGTTCATAGTTTTATTGGGAATAGTTTAATTCCTTAGTGTTTTAATGTCCCTTATGTTAAATGAAATATGGCATGTCTTTCAGTAAAGTTTTATAATCATTTTTAAATAGCTTTATTGAGAAATAACTTAAACACCTTACAGTTCACCCATTTAAAGTTTACAACTCAATGATTTTTAGTATATTCAAAGATGCATGCAAACTATCACCACAGTCAGTTTTAGAACATTTCATTACCTCAAAAAGAAATTCCATATTCCTTAGTTATGGACACTCTATGTCACTATCCAACCACACCAGTCCTAAATGACCGCTAACATACTATTTGTCTCTCTAGATTTTTTCTATTCTGGGCATACATATGAATGGAATCATATGATATGTAAACTTTTATGATTGGCTTCGTTAATTTAGCATAATTTTTCAAGGTTTATCCAAGTTTTAGTGTGTATCAGTACTTACTCCTTTTAATGGCTGAATAATATTCCATTGTGTGGATTTACCACATTTTATTTATCCTTTTGTCTGTTGATAGACATTTGGGTTGTTTCTACCTTTTGGCTATTACGATTAATGCTGCTGTAAACATTGGTCTACAGGTTTCTCTGCTGACATTTGTTTTCATTTCTCTTGGGTATGTACCTCAGAGTGGAATTTCTGGGTCAAACTGTAACTCTGTTTAGTTGTTTGAGGAACTGCCAGATTGTTTCCCAAAGTGGCTACAACCATTTTAAATTTCCATCAGCAGTGTATCAGGCAAGGTTCCAAGTTTTCATCCTCCCCAACACTTGTTTTTTACCTGACTTTTTGCTTCTAACCATCTTAGTAGGTGTGAGGTAGTATCTCGTAGTTTCAATTTGCATTTCCCTGATGATTAACGATGTTGAGCATCTTTTCATTTCCTTATTGACCGTTTGTATATATATATATTTCTTGGTGAAATGTCTATTCAGAACCTTTGAACATTTTTAAATTGGGTTATCTTTATATTACTGAGTTGTAAGAGTTCCTTATATCTAGATACAAGTCCTTTATTAGATATATGATTTGCAAATATTTTCTCCCATTCTGTGGGTTGCAACATTTTCACTTTATTTTTTTATTGAGGTATGTTTGATGTACAGTATTATATGAGTTTTCAGGTGAACAACATAGTGATTCACAATTTTTAAAGGTTATGTTACATGTTTAGCTATTATAAAATATTGGCCATATTTCCTGTGTTGTACAATGTATCTTGTAGCTTATGTATTTTATACATAGTAGTTTGTAACTCTAAGTTCCCTACCCATATCTTGCCCCTTCTCCCTCCCCTCTCCAATAAACTGGTAACTACTAGTTTATTCTCTATATGTGTGATGCTGTTTCTTTTTTCTTATATTCACTAATTTGTTTTATTTTTTTAGATTCCACATATAAGTGATATCATACAGTATTTGTCTTTCTATGTCTGACTTGTTTCACTTAGCGTAATACCCTCCAAGTCCATCCATGTTATTGCAAATGGCAAAATTTCATTATTTTTTATGGCTGAGTAATATTCCCTTGAATATATATACCACATCTTCTTTATCCATTCATATGTTAGTGACACTTACATTGCTTCCATATATTGGCAATTGTAAATAATGCTGCTATGAACATTGGGGTGTATGTATCTTTTTGAATTGTTTTCATTTTTTTTGTATATATACACAGGAATGGAATTGCTAGATCATATGGTAGTTCTATTTTTAGTTTTCTGAGGAGCTTCCATACTGTTTTGCACAGTGGCTGCACCAATTTACACTCCCACCAACAGTGTAGAAGGGTTCACTTTTTTCTACACCCTCTCCAGCATTTGTTATTTTTGCTCTTTTTGATGATGGCCATTCTGACGGGTGTGAGGTGATGTCTCCTTTCCATTTGCATTACTCTGATGATTAGTGATGTTGAGCAGCTTTTCATGTGCCTGCTGGCCATCTGTATGTCTTCTCTGGAAAAATGTCTTTTCAGGTCTTCTGCCCATTTTTAAAATGGGTTTGTTTTTTGATGTTGAGATGTATGAGCTGTTTATTTATTTTGGATGTTAACCCCTTATCTGTCATATCATTTGTAAATATTTTCTCTCATTAAGTAGGTTGTCTTTTTATTTTGTAAATGATTTCCTCTGCTGTGCAAAAGCTTTTAAGTTTAATTAGGTCCTGTTTGCTTATTTTTGCTTTTATCTCCTTTGCTTTAGGAGATAGACCCAAAAAATATATTGCTGGGGTTTATGTCACAGAATGTTCTGCCTATGTTTTCCCCTAGGAGTTTAATGATTTCAGGTCTTACATTTAGGTCTTTAATCCATTTTGTATTTATTTTTGTATATGGTGTTAGAGAATGTTCTAATTTCATTCTTTTACATGTAGCTGACCAGTTTTCCAGCACCACTTTTTTTTTTTTTTTTTTTTTTTTTTTGCGGTATGTGGGCCTCTCACTGTTGTGGCCTCTCCCGTTGCGGAGCACAGGCTCCGGACGCACAGGCCCAGCGGCCATGGCTCACGGGCCCAGCCGCTCTGCGGCATGTGGGATCCTCCCGGACCGGGGCACGAACCCGTGTCCCCTGCATCGGCAGGCGGACTCTCAACCACTGCGCCACCAGGGAAGCCCCAGCACCACTTATTGAAGAGACTGTCTTTTCTCTGTTGTATTTGTTTTTTGCCTCCTTTGTAGATTAATTGATCAATAGGTGCATGGGTTTATTTCTGGGCTCTCTATTCTGTTCCACTGACCTATGTCTTTGTTTTTTGTGCCATTACCATGCTGTTTTGATTACTGTGGCTTTGTAGTATAGTCTGAAGTCAGGGAGTGTGATACCTCCAGCTGTTCTTTTTTCTCAAGGTTGCTTTGGCAGTTTAGGTTATTCTCTGGTTCCACATAAAGTTTAAGATTATTTGTTCTATTTCTGTGAAATATGTCATAGGTGTTTTGATAGGAATTACATTAAATCTCTAGATTGCTTTAGGTAGTATGGTCATTTTAACAATATTAATTCTTACAGTCCAAAAACATAGTATATCTTTCCACTTCTTTGTATTATTTTCAGATTCCTTCATCAGAGTTTTATAGTTTTCAGAGTATAGGTCTTTCACCTCCTTGGTTAAGGTTATTTCAAGGTATTTCATTCTTTTTGATGTGGTTTTATTTATTTATTTTTAAAAGATTTATTATTTATTTATTTTATTATTTTTGGCTGCATCGGGTCTTAGTTGCGGCACGTGGGATCTTTGTTGAGGCATGAGAGATCTTTTGTTGTGACCTGCGGCCTTCTCTCTTGTTGTGGTGCGTGGGTTCCAGAGTGCACGGGCTCTGTAGTTTGCGGCATGCAGGCTCTTTAGTTGAGGGGCACAAGCTCAGTAGTTGTGGTGCGTGTGCTTAGTTGCCCCCGTGGCATGTGGGATCTTAGTTCCCTGACCCTCATCCCCTGCATTGTAAGGTGATTCTTTACCACTGGACCACCAGGAAAGTCCTTGATGTGATTTTAAATGGGATTGTTCTCTTGCTTTATCTTTCTGATACTTCATTACTAGTGTGTAGAAAATAAACTGATTTCTGTATATTAATCCTGCATTTTTCAACTTTAATGAATTCCTTTATTAGTTCTAATAGTTTCTTGGTGGAGACTTTAGGGTTTTATATATATAGTATTATGTCATTTGCAAATAGTGACAGTTTTATTTCTTCCCTTCCAATTTTTATGTCTTTTATTTCTTTTTCTTGTCTGATTACTATGAATAGGATTCCCAATACTATTGTAAATAAAAGTGGTGAGAGTGGTCATCCTTGTCTTGTACCTGATTTTAGAAGAAAGGCTTTCAGCTTTTCACTATTGAGTATGATGTTAGCTGTGGATTTGTCATAAGTGGCATTTATTACATTGAGATATGCTCCCTCTGTACAAACTCTGATGAGAATTTTTATCCTGAATGGATGTTGAATTTTTGTCAAATGCTTTATCTGTGTCTGAGACGATCATGTGATTTTTATCTTTCCTTTTGTTAATCTGGTGTATCATAATGATTGATTTGTAAATATTGAACCGTCCTTGCATACCTGGAATAAATCCATCTTGATTACAGTATATCATCCTTTTAATATACTGTTGGATTTGGTTTGCTAGTATTTTATTGAGGATATTTGCATCTCTATTCATCAGAGAGATTGGCCTGTAATTTTCTTTTTTCATAGAGTGTTTGTCTGGTTTTGGTATCAAGGCAGTGGTGGCAATGAATTTGGGAGTGTTCCATCCTCTTCAAGTTTTTGGAATAGTTTGAGGACAGGTATTACCTCTTCTTTGTATGTTTGGTGGAATTCACCTGTGAAGCTGTCTGCTCCTGGATTTTTGTTATATGGGGAGTTTTTTAAATTACAGTTTCAGTTTCACTCCTTGTGATTAGTCTGTTCAGATTATCTATTTCTTTATGTTTCTAGATATTTGTCCATTTCTTCTAGTTGTCCAACTTACTGGCATAAAACTGTTTGTAGTATTCTGTTGTTTTTGTGTCTCTATGGTATTGGTTGTTATTTCTCCTCTTTCACTTCTCATTTTGTTTATTTGGGGCCTCTCCCTTTTCTTCTTCATGTACCTGGCTTAAGGTTTGTCAGTTTTGTTTATCTTTTCAAAAAACCATCCCTTGGTTTCATTAGTTATTTTTAAATTTTATTTATTTCCTCTCCGATATTTATTATTTCCTTCCTTTACTGACTTTGAGCTTCATTTGTTCTTTTTCTAATTCCTTTAGATTGTAGGTTAGGTTGTTTGAGATTTTTCTTGTTACTTGAGGTAGGTGTTCATTGCTATAAGTGTCCCTCTTAGAACTGCTTTTGTTACATCCCATAGATTTTGGAAAGTTTTGTTTCCATTTGCATTTCTCTCAAGTTATTTTTTGATTTCCTCTTTTATTCCTTGGTTTTTTAGTAGCATGTTGTTTAGTCTGCATATATTTGTACTTTTCCCATTTTTTTTCTGTAATTTTTTTCTAGTTTCATTTGTGATTGGAAGAAATGCTACATATAATTTCTGTCCTCTTAAATTTGTCGAGACTTGTTTTGTGGCCTAGCATGTGATCTGTCCTGGAGAATGTTCCATGTGCATTTGAAAAGCATGTATTTTGGTGATGTTGGATGGAATGTTCCGGAGATATTTATTAAGTCTAACTGATATATTGTATCATATAAGACCACTGTGGGCTTCTTGGTTTTCTGTTTGGATGATCTATCTGTCCATTGATGTAAGTGGGGTGTTAAAGTACCCTATTGTTACTGTACTGTTGTCAGTTTCCCCCATTATGCATATTTGCCTTATATATTTAGGTGCTCCTGTGTGGAATGCATATATGTTAAGGAGTGTAATATCCTCTTTTTGTATTTATCCCTTTATCATTATATAATGCCTTTCTTTGTCTTTTGTCACAGAGTTTGTTTTAAAGTCTATTTTGTCTGATGTGAGAGTTACTACCACCAGTTTTTTGTTGTTTCCATTTGCATGAAATACCGTTTTTCCATCCACTTATTTTCAGTCTGTGTGCTTCTTTAGCTCCGAAGTGAGTTCTGTGTAAGCAGTATACAGATGGGGCTTAATTTTTATCCAATCAGCTACCCTGTGTCTTTGATTGGAGCATTTAGTCCATTGACACTTCAAATAATCATTGATAGGTATGTACTTATTGCCATTTTGTTACTTTTTTTCTGGTTACTTTTGAAGTTCTTTTCTTTTTCCATTGGGTCCATTTGTCCCAGTACGTTTTATTAAAAAGTTATCCCCTTCTTCCATTAGAAATGTCATATTTCTTATAATAAAATTTTATTTGTACAAAAGTGTATTTTTAGTTTTTCTGTTTTGTTCCATTGGTGTGTTTATTCGTATTCTTTTGCCATATTCCTTTAATTTATAGACTGTATGATGTCTTTTAATACTTGGAAAGGCTAGTTTCTTCCTTATTGATACTTTTTATCAGAACTTTCATGTCTGTTCTCACTTATCATTCTTATAAAAGATCTATACAGTTAACTTATCTAGTTCTAAGGGGGAAAAACTGATCGTATGTTATTGGAATCAGGTAACACTTATAAATTAACTTAAAAATTGGCTCATTACTGATGAGATCCTTTTTGTCCAAGAACATGATATGATTTTCTACTTGTTCTAAATCTATTTTTATGGCTTTCAAGAGTGTGTGCTATTTTTTTTCATTTAGATTTTGTAATTTTTAGTCAAGTTTATACTTACTAAAGGTATCATCTTTAAATATGTTTAAAAACATATTCTGTAGAACTCAGTATGGGCATTGGCATTCATTCAGTTAGCAGATGTATGCTGAATACCTGCAATATCCCTGACACTGTGCTTGTTGTTGGGGATGAAGTGAGAAACTAAGATTTCTGGTCTTATGCATCTTAGAGTCTAATGAAGACACTACCAATAAATAGGTGATTTTTATTCAGTGTGAAATGTGCTCTGATTGGATTCATCATAGGGAGCAAGAAAAAAAGCATACTTTGGGAGGTGGAACTAGTAGAAGAGGAACATTAAAATGTTATTTACATGTGATAACACGAATAACTTTCTTTGAAATTGTGGTACATAATAAAATCTGGCCTCCGTAATAATGATGATAATGTGTTAGGGGTGGTAGAAATGTTTCAAGAGGAGATCATTTCATAAATGAAACCAGAAGCAGTTGACCAAGTAAAGGTTAGGCTACCCTTCCAGACAGAGGAGCTTCAGTGTAAAATTTTCATAGTGTCAAATTCTGACTAGTGCCCTAAAAAAGAAGGAAAATATACAGTTCTTTTTTTTGAATTTCACTTGTTTTTGATCAGTTTCAGTTGTGATTCTTTTCTTTTTCCTTTTACATTATTTCCCTGTAATTTGATTCCATTGTTTTAATACTGGATTAATCCCTTTCCAATAAAAACGAGTTGATTTTGGTAAAAATTTTTTAGAAACCTAAATAGGAAAAATTGATTTTAGCACTGTATCATTGATTAAAAGTATTTTTGAATTGGATACTTCTTACTTATTACAAGTTTGTCCTTTCATTCATTTGTTTTGATTTTATTTTTGTTTTGTAACATCTTTTTTCTTACAGGACGATAATGTCAAATCCCTCCTCTGTAGCTTGATCTATTGTAGAAGTTCAGTGACTGCTGAGCAAGTTTTCAATGCTGAATGTTTCTTGCTACCAAAGGGGAAATCAACTCCAAACTCAGAAAAAGATACTGAATATACCCCCAAAAAAGAGGAAGAATAATTAAAGGTAGAGAACTTGGTTAAAGATAAGGAAAAGACAAGATATGGTGAAGCCAACTTTGATTGATTAATATTCTTTTGTTGTTGCAGATGTTCCGTTTTAAAACTTTGTTTAGTTGGTTAAATAGAAAAAAATCTCGAAGTGTTCTGGAGCTAGTTGGATGTGTCTTTGGTATTCCAGTTGTGAAAATAAAAGTTGTTTGGTTATTCAAAAAAATTGTATACTTTGAAATTTCATTTAACTAGAGTTGTTAAGGAAGGATTTTCTATCTGTAGTTACTTTTTGAACTTTTTGAAATTGTATAGTCCGATTATGTTACTTGTAATAGAAAAGGTTATTAGATTGTTGGACAGCTCCTACACAGATTTTCAGTATGTAGGCCAGCTCATTATGAAGGGTAATACTTTTGTTTAACAGATGATAGTTGGCATATGCTTTATACCCAGTTTTGGGAATATAAAGATAAGTTAAACGTGGTCCTTACACTTAAAAAGCACATAAATCTATTGAGAAAGTTAGAGATCTAAACAGATCTTCATAATACAGTATAGAATATCTAATGATAGTTCTGGACAGAGCTTTTATGTGATTAAACAGGAGGGATACTCATCTTATGGAAGAGGGGTGTCATGGAAAGCTTTCTGGAGGAGATACTACCTTGTTAAATCATAAAGGATGAGTAGTAAAGGTGAAGGACGATCAAGATTATCTTACTAGCAGAGAAAGCATGATGAAAGCACTGAAGGGAGAAACAGTTTGTGTGTTTAATAGGGAATAGTCATATAGGTAGGTGAGGGCTTTATATGAAGTAATAAAATGCTCATACCTTATAATTTTATAGGAAATGTGGAGCCACTGAAGAATTTTAAACAGCTTTAGCTCCCTCAAAATCTGTCTTATACCTACTACCAGGATAATAGGTAGAGAGACTGATCAGAAGGATATTATGATAAAGTAGGTGAGCAGCGATGAAAATAAGATCTACAGAGGAGAAAGAAACAGTGATGAAACATATGGGTCCAATTTATGAAATAGGCAGTTCTGTTGGACTTGGTGATTGAAGTGTATGTAGACTAAAGTAATATGTTAGAGTCTCTAGATGCCTATTCAAAATCTAGTCTTTCTTTCTTCCTTAGTAGTAGATAGCAGTTTTATTCGGGGTGGCAGTGTACTTGGTTAAAAGACTACATTTACCATCTTCTCTATTAGTTGAAGCTTTTTGACTAAATTTTTGCAAATAAGGCTCCTTAAAAGGAGCTGACTTAGCTTGGAGATGTGCCCTTTCACCCTTACCCCTTTCCTATTGCCTAGAAGTTAACATGGTGGTTAGAATTTGAACAGTCTCCTTGGATCATGAGGTGACCTTGAGGAAACTCATGAAACTAAGATGATGGAGCAGCAAGTTAGAAGGAGCTGATGTTCCTAATAATTCTGGAGCCTTTGTACTAGTCTCAAGATTTCATGTTATTTGAGAGAATAAACCCTTACATCAGAGTGTGGTCCCTATATCAGCAGCCTCAGTATCACCTGGAGGCTTATTTGAAATGCAGATTCTCAGCTCCACTCCAGATTTTTTAAATGAGAATCTCTGGGGTTGGGTGGAGCCTGGAAATCTGTGTTTTAACAAGCACTGTTAAGTCATTGTAATACATACTAAGGAGAACTGTTGCCACACATTCAAGCTATTGTTCCATTTTGGGTTTCTTGTTTTATAGTAGAACTTAATTCTACCTGATTAATAAAGACACAGCAGTTAGGTTTAAAACAAACTTGGATAATTTAAAGGGGCAAAGAATAGATCACTTTACTTATACTCACTATTTTAAATAAAGAATTAGATTATCATTTTCCAAATGTGTTCTGCTGAATGAACACTAGTCCCTTGGGATGTTCATTACAAAAAGAATTCTGTGATTAGTTGTTTGGAAAATAATGAATCCTAAATTGGAGATTGATCATGCATATTAGCGGGTAAAGTTTCTAAAATGTTTTCCAGAAAAGAAACCTGTTTAGTTTTATTTAGCCAGCATATACCAAAATTGACAATGAGACCCCCTTTTTTTTCACATAATACCTAGCAACTTCTCTCTTGTGAACTAGAGTTTCAGATTTTGTGGCATACCAAGTTAGATAGTACTTATTTTTATTTCTTGTTTTAAAATGGCAAGTGTTAATGTGTGGCAGAAAGAGACAAATTCATGTGTCTCTTCAATGCCACAGGTGTTTCTTGAGATATGTGTATATCTGTGTAAGGGCAATACAGAGGCAAAAAAATGTGTTCACGGCCCTGTGGGCAGTCTGAGAATAATGCAGTATGTAATAAGCTACAAGAACGAAATGTATGTCATCACAAAGAAAAGGAAGAGAAGAGAGGAATAATGATGTTGGGGGATAGCTGTTTGACTCATTTTAGAGATGCAGTAGTATTCTGCTTACTTAGAACTGGAAAAAGGTATTCCATACAAAGGAAATTAAGAAAGCTCAAAAGGTAGATTTGGGAAAGGGCAAGAATTTGGCTGGAGTATAGGGTATTCATGGGGTAGCTGAGAAGAAAAGCTTAGGAAGGTATTTTTGGGGGCAGACCATAGAAGGTCGTGAGTTGCTTATAAGAGATGGGACTCTGTTATAAATTTATGAGCAGCTGAATCACACAGTCATGTTTATTTTAGAATAAAATAGCGAACTAGAGAGGATGATTTGGGAAATAATGGAAATAAAGAAAAGTCAAGGATGGCATATTTCATTAAAGTAATTGAGGCAAAGAAAACATCTTGTTTTAGATCAAAGTATTGAAAAGGAGAGAATTAAGAGTATAAACTGTTCCTCAAAAGAAATTTATGGGGAACCTCTGGTCCATTTCATAGATTTCATAGTATCAGTGCTAAGTCATTTCAGTGTATATTTAAATGTCAGTATTTGTTAAGTTTCCTTTTAGCATCTCTCTTTTAACTCAACAAATGACATGCTTTATCATTTCTTAGTTGTTAGTATAACCATATCTTCTGCCATCAAAACTACATGTGGAAGCAGTTCTGGAATGTAAGGACCTCTGAAGATCTACTCCTCCATAAAAGCAACAAGAACACTGGCAAAAACTGTCAAATGAAGCTAAGTTGCACATGAAAAGAATACAGACTTCACAGAATTAGTCCAGGAAAGTCACTAAGCAAACATCATCCTCGTCATCAATAACAACTAGCAATAACAATCTCTGTGTTGGTGTGGGGGGGAATATGATTTTCAAAGTTGGAGATTGCTACGTTTAAAATGTCCAGTTTTGTACAAAAAAAAAAAAAAAAGTGAGGCATGAAACAGGAAAGTATGGTCTGTATGCAAGGAAAAAAAGCAACCAGTAAAAACTGTCCCAGAGGAAGCTAGGTGTCGGACTTTAAGTTCACGAAGACTTTATATCAACTATTAAAATATGTTCAAAGAACTAAAGGAAATCATTTCTAAGAATTAAAGGAAAGTGTGAGAATAATGTTTAACCAAATAGAGAATGCCAGTAGAGAGATAGAAATTATAAGAAAGAACCAAATATAAATTAGGGAGCTGAAAAGTACAACAGCCAGAATAAAAAATTCATGAAAGGGGCTCAACAGAAGATTTGAGTTAACAAAAGAAAAGATCGGTGAACTTAAAGGTAGGTCAATTTAGGGGCTTCCCTGTTGGTGCAGTGGTTGAGGGTCCGCCTGCCGATGCGGGGGACGTGGGTTCGTGCCCCAGTCTGGGGGGATCCCACGTGCCGCGGAGTGGCTGGGCCCATGGGCCGTGGCCACTGGGCCTGCGCATCCGGAGCCTGTGCTCCGCAGCGGGGGAGGCCACAGCAGTGAGAGGCCCGCGTACCGCAAAAAAAAAAAAAAAAAAAAAAAAGGTCAATTTAAGTCATCTAGACTGAGGAACAGAAAGAAAAAAGAGTGAAGAAAAATGAAGAGACTAAGAGGCCTATGAGACACCATCAAACATACCAACAGCATAATGGGAGTCTTAGAAGGAGAGAAGGAAAAGGGACAGAAAGAATATTGAAGAAATAATGGCTGAAAAATTTCCAAATTTGACAAAAAACATAAATCTACATAATCAAGAAGCTCATCAAATTCCAAGTAGGATAAACTCAAAGAGACTGACAACTAGACACATCATAATCAAACTACTTAAAGCTAAAACCAAGGACAGAATCTTGAAAGTAGCAAGAGAGAAATGATTTACTGATTACAAGCATCCTCAATAAGAGCAACATCTGATTTTTCATCAGAAATAAATGGAGGCTAGAATTCAGTTGGATGATGTATTCAAAGCATTAAAAAAAAGCCTTGTCAAACAAGAATTGTATATCCAGCAAAAATGAAGGAGATATTAAGATTTAGATTTATGATGTTAAACCATTCCTAGATAAACAGAATTTGTTACTAGAACATCTGCCCCACAAAAACAAAAAAAGTGGTCTTTCAGGCTGAAATGAAAGCACACTAGATGGTAACTTCAGTTCACACACAAAAACAAAGAGCACTGGTTAAGGAAAATACATGGGTAAATATAAAACACAGTATTAATGTATTTTTGTTTGTAACTCTTTTTTTCTATCTGATTTAAAAGAAAACTGCATAAAGCATTAATTATAAGACTGTGTTAATGACCTTATGATGTGGAAAGATGTAATTTTTCTGACAAAGGAGAGGGGAGAAAATGGAGGTATATTGGAGCAAAGTTTTTGTTTGCTATTGAAATTAAGTTGGTATTAATCCAAACTAGATTGATTTAAGTTAAGATTTTAATTGTAATAACTGGTACAACCATTAAGAAAATCAGAAGTATGGTTCATTAAGAAAATCAGAAGTATTGTAGAGGAAACAACAAAGGAATGGTACACTAGAAATACCTAACAATAAAGAGGACAGTGGTGGAGATACAGAGAAAAAAGATACAAGACATACAGAAAACAAACAGCAAAATGAAAGCTGTAAATCTGCTATAGTAATTACATTAAGTACAAGTGTATTAAATTTTCCAGTCAAAAGATAGAAACTGGAAAAATATATTTTAAAATATGATCAAATTACGTGCTGTCTATAAGAGATGCAGTTTTAGTGTCATAACCAAAGAGTGGTGTTGACACCTTCAGATCAGCATGAGGGAGTGAGTATCTTTCCATTCATATTGGCCAAGCTGACATCTAGAGTGTGAACACGTGCTGGAAACTCTGTTGCCTAGAGTATGGAATTCAGTCAGATGGCGTCATTCTTGGCAGAAAAAAGGATCAGTAGGAAAATGCTAAAATAGAGCATATGAATGCATCTTTTGTGAGACAAGAGCTGGGAATCATGTGCCCAGAGCACTCTTCCCAACCTAGAACCAACTGTTAGAGATGGGATTCATACAGGGAAGTACCAGTCACTCTTTTACCCAGAGCAGCATGTTAGCAGAAAGGAGGGTAGTGGGAACAACTATGTCTGAGGTCACTATGGGGTCAGAGATTGTCTGCCTTTGACTAGAGAGCATCAGAAAGCTGACAGAAATGTTTCTGACTTTCTGAAGCTTTGGAGGAAGCATTGAATCAGGATTTACGTCTCTTAATAGAGTGGCTCATGATAGAATGTAGTAGGAAGACTAAATTGAGTTATCTGTATATTCAGCCTTCAGTATCTTCACTGCTGTAGAGCCTTACAGCTCTATTTTTAGAGCACACAGACTGTAGCTGCATGGTAGACAGTGAAGCCATCTGTGACATATGCCATCATATGCTTGGTGTATAATGCTACCTCTTCTGTTAGCATTAATAGGCTGACAGGTCTTCTGTTACTGCTTGCTTCTGGTTTGAAGGGCCTTTGAATGGGTACCTAATTGAATTCCAGAACAAATTAGTACCTTATCTGAGAATATATTTCCCTATGACAACCCTTGCCCCCATCATCTCTGCTGACAGAACCTACCAGGAGCAACTCTCCATTTCAGACATCACTACTGCTTGCTTTGAGTTCTCCAACCAGCTGGGTAAGTGTGATCCTCAACTTGGGAAGTACATGGCCTGCTACTTGCTATACAAAGGGGATGTTGTTCCCAAGGGTGTGAATGCAACAGTTGCAGCCATAAAGTCAAGGAACTCTGTTCAGTTTATAGATTGGCTTCCAAACGGTTTCAAGGTCGCCATCAACAATCAGCCATCTGTGGTGATGCCAGGACTTAAACTTGGCTGAAGTGCAGAAGGCTATCTGCATGCTGAGCAGCAGCACAGCAATTGTGAAGGCCTTAACCCTACTAGACCACAGGTTTGACCACATGTATGCCAAGAGGGCATTTCTACATTGGTATATCAGAAAAGGTGTGGGAGTTCTCAGACACCAGGGGAAGATTTGGCAGCCTTAGAGAAGGATTGTAAGTAAGTGGGGTAAAGTTTCTGATGCAAATATGATTGGTTATAAAAATGAATAAGCTAAAGTGTTATGCTTTCTTTTTAAGACATTATACAGTTAGTAGGTAGAATTTCCTTGATTAGAAGAAAAAATAAATTAGGCAAGACCCTAAGTTTCACACTATATCAGATGGCTCAATATTAACAATGAGCACATATTTCCTTGTCTATCATTGATATTCAGCACTACTACCTGTGACCCTTCTGTGACCCTTGGAGTCCTTTGAACTACTGGATCACTTTGTGTGTGTGTGTGTGTGAAAAGGAGAGAGAGAGAATGGAAACTTGGCTTTATCCTTTGCTTTTTTAACCAAGAGACTGTGAAATCCTGTGCAACATTTATATGTTTCCTTTCCTGTACATGAGGTAGAAAACTGCACATATAGTTTATTAATGTCATTTCCATATATATATAAAATATATGCAGTATGTGTTACATTGATTAAAGAATTAGAATTTTTTTTAAAGACCCAATTTAGTTTCAAAGATACAAATAGATTAAGAGTAGAGAGATAGAAAAGGTATACCATGCAAACAGTACCCAAAAGAACTGTAGTGCCTACACTAATATCAGACAAAATAGTCTTTGGCAAAAATTATTACTAAAGATAAAAAATATTTTGTAATGGAAAAAAAATCAATACATCACAAAGATGTGTGCATATATACATCTAACAACAGAGTCCTAAATATATAAAGCAAAACTTGACAGAATTGAAGAGAGAAATAGACACTTCAACAATAACAATTGGAGATTTTGTTACCTCAGGTTTAATAGTGGATTGAATAACTAGGCAGAAGATAAACAAATAGAAGAAATGAATAGCACTATAAATTAAAGGCCAACTTTAAAACACTGTACCCCAAAAGAGCAGAATGCATGTTCTTCTCAGGTGTACATGGAACATTCTACAGGATGGACTATATATGAAATCATAAAACAAGTCTTAAAACAGTTTAAAAGGATTTAATAAGTTTTCTAATCACAGTGGAATGAAATTAGGAATCAATAACAAGGAGATTTAGAAAATTCACAAATATATGGAAATTAAAAAAAAACACTTCTAAATAACCGAGGGATCAAAGAAAGAAATAGCATAAATTAGAAAATACTTTGAGGTGAAGGAAAATGAAAACACAACATACCAAATCTTACAGGATGTAGCTAAAGCAGAGCTTAGAGGGAAATCTATAGCTGTAAATGCTTATATTAATAAAGGAATAAGATGTCAATCACTAACCTAACACAGCCTTAGTTTCTATCTAGTTAAGAAATGATAAAATGATGAGCAAACTAAACCAAAAGCAAGCAGAAGAAAGCAAATAGTGAAGATTAAAACAAATAAATGAAATAAAGAACATAAAAACAATAGGGAAAATTGAGACCAAAAGTCAGTTCTCTGAAAACATCAACAAAATTGAGAAAAACTTCAGCTAGATGGACCAAGAAAGAAAAAAGACTCCAGTTATGAAAATCAGTAATTAAAGAAGGGACTTCACTACAGACTTTAGAGAAGTAAAAAAGATTGTAAGGAAGCACTTATACCAACAAATAGATAACGCAGATGAAATGAACAATTCCTAGGAAGACACAAACCTGAAAAACTGGCACAAGAAGAAGAAAATCTGAATAGACCTATAAGGAGAAAGAATTAGTAAATCAGAAAATTCTTACCAAGGAAAGCCCAAACTAAGTGACTGAATGGTGAATTCTACCAGACAAAGATATCACACACACAAAAAATCTATAGATCAATATCTCTTATGAATATAGATGCAAAATTTCTCAACAAAATACTAGCAGACTAAATGTAGCAACATATATACCATGAACAACAGGGATTTATCTCAAGAATGCAAGGCTGCTTTAATATTTGAAAATCAATCAGTGTAATATACTATATTAATAGAATAAAAACAAAAAGCTTATCTTTTCATAATAGATGCAGAAAAAGCACTTGACTATATCCAATACCCCTTTTATGATAAAAACACTTAAACTAATAATGAAGAGTCTACTCAACCTGATAAATAGTATCATTAATAACTCATCGCTAGGGCTTCCCAGGTGGTGCAGTGGTTAAGAATCTGCCTGCCAATGCAGAGGACACAAGTTCGAGCCTTGGGCTGGGAAGATCCCACGTGCTGCGGAACAACTAAGCCCGTATGCCACAACTACTGAGCCTGTCCTCTAGAGCCCGCGAGCCACGACTACTGAAGCTGGCGTGCTTAGAGCCTGTGCTCCGCAACAAGAGAAGCCACCGCAATGAGACGCCTGCACACCACAACAAAGAGTAGCCCCCACTCACCACAACTAGAGAAAGCCTGCCTGCAGCGACAAAGACACAGCACAGCCAAAACAAAAAACAAACCAAAAAAACCCTCATAGCTAACATCATACTTAATGGTAAAAGATTGGATGATTTCTCCTAAGATAAGGAACAAGTCAAGGCCTCCGCTCCTGCCACTTCTCTTCGACATTGTACTATTGGTTTTAGCTAGGACAATTAGACAAGAAAAAGAAATAAAAGGCATCCAGATGGAAAGAAAGGTGTAATACTATTTCTGTTCGCAGATGACTTGGTCTTGTCCACAGAGAATCTTAAGAAATCCATTTTGAAACTTTTAGAAGTAATCAGTTCATCATGGTTGCAGATACAAGGTCATTACATAAAAATAAATTACATTTCTATAGCCTAGAAATTTTTATAACAATTTCGTATACAATATCATAAAAAATAATTAGGAGTAAATTTAACAAAAGAAGTGTAAGACTTGTATACTGAAACTACAAACATTAGTGAAAGAAAGTAAAGAAAACCTAAATAAACTCAAAGATATATTAATGCATCGGAAGACTTAATATTGTTAAGTTGGTAATACTTAATTATCTAGAGATTCAACATAGTCTCTATAAAAATCTTTGCTTCTGTTTTTACAGAAATTAACAAGCTGATCCTAAAATTCATGTGGAAATGGAATGGACCCAGAATAGCCAAAACAATACTGAAAAAGGAGAATAGGAGGAATCACACTCCTAATTTCCAGCTTACTATAAAGCAGTAATAATCAAGACTGTGGATGCTGGAATAAGGATAGATATGTAGATCCATGGAATAGGATTGAGAGTTTCTATCTATCTGTCTATCTATTTATCTATTTATTTATGGCTGCATTGGGTCTTCATTGCTGCACAAGGCCTCTCTCTAGTTGCAGTGAGTGGGGGCCACTCCTCGTTGCGGTATGTGGGCTTCTCACTGCGTTGGCCTCCCCCGCTGCGGAGCACAGGCTCTAGGCTCGTGGGCTCAGCAGTTGTAGCCTGTGGGCTCTAGAGCACAGGCTCAGCAACTGTGGCACATGGGCTTTGCTGCTCTGCAGCATGCAGGATCCTCCCGGACCAGGGGTTGAACCCATGACCCCGCGCTGGCAGACGTATTCTCAACCACTGCGCCACCAGGGAAGCCCAGGAGCGTTTCCATTAAATTACAATATTTTGTGCTTCAAAAGACACTATTGAGGGCTTCCCTGGTGGCGCAGTGGTTGAGAGTCCTCCTGCCGGTGCGGGGGACACGGGTTCGTGCCCTGGTCCAGGAAGATCCCACAGGCCGCGGAGCGGCTGGGCCCGTGAGCCATGGCCGCTGAGCCTGCGCATCTGGAGCCTGTGCTCCGCAAAGGGAGAGGCCACGATGGTGAGAGGCCCGCGTACCGCAAAAAAAAAAAAAAAAAAAGAAAAAAAAGAAAGAAAAAAGACACTATTGAGAAAGTGAAACGACAACCCACAAAATGGGAGAAATATTTTCAAATCATGTATCTGCTAAAGGTCTTGTAGTTAGTGTGAGAACTCCTACAACTGAATAATAAAAAGACAAACCAATTAAAAATGGGCAAAGGCTCTGAACGGATATTTCGCCTAAGAAGATATACAAATGGCCAATAAGCACATGAGAAAATGTTCAACATCATTAGTCATTAAGGAAATGCAAATCAAACTACGAGATACAACTTCATACCCACTAGGATGGCTAGGATTAAAAAGTCAGATAATGACAAATGTTGGGGAGGATGAGGAGAAAGTGGAACTGCTGGTAGAAGTGTATAGAGGTACAACTGCTTTGGAAAACAGTTTGGCAGTTCCTCAAAATGTTAAACATGGAATTACCATACAACCTGGGAATTTAATGCCTAGCTAATTACTCATTAGTCATGAAAACCTGTGTTTACACAGAAACCTTGAACAATTGCAGCATATTCTCGGTAGCCAAAAAGTGGAAATAATCCAAATATCCATCTGTTGATGAATGGATAAACATAATGTGGTATATTCATACAATGGAATGTTATTCAACAATAAAAAGGAATAAAGTATTAATACATGCTACAACATGGACAAACCTTGAAAACATAAGTGAAAAAAACTCAGTCATAGAAGACTGCATACATTTATCTGAACATTTCATATCTGGGCATTATGGAATGTTCCAAATAGGTAAATCTATAAAGACAGAAATTAGTAATTGCCTGGAAATGGAGGTAGAGGGTAGAGGGTGTGACTGCTAATGGGTGTATGATCTTTTTTGGTGTGATAGAAATAATCTCTAATTAGATAGTGACGATGGTTTCCCAACTCTGAATATACTAAAACCACCGAATTGTTTACTTTTTTTAAAGGGTAAATTTTATGGTACATGAATTATACCTCAAAAAGCTATTATATAAGAAAAAATACACATATGGGTTCATTCAATAAATATTTGAGGGATTCCTGAATGTCAGTCATCTTATGTTGCTTTGTTATCTTCTACTAATCCAACAGTGTGTGAGTCACCTACTTTTTCTCCTGGTTTGTGATTCTCAAGCCTAAATCTGCATAAGAATCATCTGATAATCTTTTTAAAAAATTCAACTTTCCTAATGTCTGTACCCAGAGATTCTGCCTCAGTATGTCAGAGATGGGACTTGGGAATCTGTATTTATAACAAGTACCCATAATTATGTCTGATGTAGCTACTCTGAGAGGACCACATTTAGAAAAAGTGCTCTAGGAGAATTTTACCAGCCACATTTTATTCATTTATTTTCCTAGTCCCTTCTTTTTTTTTTTTTTTTTTTTTTTTTTTCTTGCGGTATGCGGGCCTCTCACTGTTGTGGCCTCTCCCGTTGCGGAGCACAGGCTCCGGACGCGCAGGCTCAGCGGCCATGGCTCACGGGCCCAGCCGCTCCGCGGCATATGGGATCCTCCCGGACCGGGGCACGAACCCGTATCCCCTGCATCGGCAGGCGGACTCTCAACCACTGCGCCACCAGGGAGGCCCTCCTAGTCCCTTCTTAAAGGGACCTTTACTCTCTGCATTGAATGTGTATAGATTAAAACAAAAAAATTAGAATATTTGTCATATTTGTGGAGAAATAATGTATCTCCTAGTTCTAAATTGATTGAAGAAATCATGAAAGTTGAGACTGACAGATGAGAATATATAAAAATCAACATAGTAAAAATACAGGATGAGTGCTGTCCAGAAAAATCTGCATGAGTTTAGAAGACAGTGGGTTAATAGTTATAATGCATAAAGTGATTATTCAAATTTATAAGAAAATTATTAAGATTCCAGTAGATAAATGCAGAAATAAATATGTAATTTTTTTAAAAAAATCAAAGAAGTGTAAATTGACCTCTGAATAAAAGCAAATTTCATGCTTAGTAAAGCAGCAAAATATTAAAATGGCAAGATCCTATGATATTAGCTAAATTGGTGCTGGTTTTCATTTACGAAAGCAGTGTGAAGTTGGTAGATAGTAGTTTGATCCTATGTCTCATGAGCCATGAAAATGATTCTCTCCTTTGATCCTAATGATACTAGTCTTAAAATTTTGTCTTAGGAACATGATTTAACAGAAATAAAGTTATACATAAATAAATGTTCAGTTGGAAATTGAATAAATATTCAACAAGTGACTTGTTTCATAATTCATTGTACATCAGTATAATAGACTGCTACACAAGCATAAATTATGAAAACACACACATAATGTTCATACATACGGGAAACAATACCTAAAAATGTGCTTGTGAGAAATATAAGGGTAATGAAACATTTTTTAAAGTTCTTCATTTTTTCAACATTTTATTATGAACATTTCCCAACATACTGCGAAGTTAAAAGAATTTTACAGTGACTATTCATATATCATCATTTAAGGTATATCATTAACATGTAGTTATACTTTACCGTATAATTTTTCTTTACCTACCTTAATATTTTTATATTTGTTTCTTATTGAGTTTAAAATTCCCTCCAGTATATTGAGCAGAGTTCCCTGTGCTATACAGTAGGTCCTTATTTGTTGTCTGTCTCAATATTCTATAACAACCTAAACGGGAGAAGAATTTGAAAAACAGAAAAAATAAATAAATAAAAATTTAAAAATTTCCCCTAATTTTCAAGTAATAATATGACATTTACTGAGAAACGCTTATTTTTGATTAACAGGAGTAACTTAAATTTCACTGAAAGGCTTTGAACTCTTGTAAGTATGTATATGGCCACAAGGTGTAGCCCTGTACCTATCACATCCCGGGATACGCATCTGTAAGGAAGGTTGTAGTAAAGGTAACTTCTGAATGCAGTCAGACTTGTTTTGTTTTTTTGAGTGAGGGTACAGTAAATTTCTCCTCCATTAAGATCTAAAGTAATTTAGGTTATATATTTATTTCACTGTTCAAAATGTCTTTGCCACAATTTCTCTTACCTGGAACTTGACTTTCTTACTCCACACCCTCCGAGTCAGAAGTTTTGGGTTATGCAGCAAA
Organism: Mesoplodon bidens; assembly: GCF_964165515.1. Classification (NCBI taxonomy): domain Eukaryota; kingdom Metazoa; phylum Chordata; class Mammalia; order Artiodactyla; family Ziphiidae; genus Mesoplodon; species Mesoplodon bidens. The sequence continues at coordinate 54,800,638 of NC_138166.1, forward strand.
TATGTTTGTTACTAGCTGTTTGAAATGATAATTTTAAGAAGATTTAAATTAGTCATGGAAATAGAAATTTTCAGACTTTTTTGTACAGTGAAAACTCATCAAAACTATAATTTTTCTTTAGTGTGATTATTTGATTAATGTATGTATTTCTTTAAACTCTATAAGGTTTGGGACTGTACCTAGCACAATGACAGACATTCAAAAAATATTAGTTGAATGATAAATTTAAAGAGTGATTTGAAACTTTTACTGAAGCTTATTTTGTAGGAATTCGTAAACTACCCTTTAAGAAGTATGCTTATTCATTTTAATTTTAATGATAAGATGATTACCTTTAGATATACTTCATAGTTTAAAAATAGCTCCCAGATGAAAATATTTTTCTGTTTTTAGTTGCAAAAAAGAATATAGTCATTTTTAAAGGAAAGTAGAGCCTAATTTGTTGAAATCCATTTTAACCAAAAATGCTTTCTCTTCTTCCCCTTCAAGGAATCCTCAGTTTCTCTCTACATTAGATGTCATCAACTGTCAATTTGTTTCTTTATACCAGAGAATAAAATCATGGAGGCAAGAATCCAATAGTATGGTCAGGTAAATCAAACTGTCTACTGGAATAACCAGGGTAAGGGTTTTCCAATTTAAAGTCTTTTTTTTTTTTTTTTAAGGAGAGAATATTTGACAAGCAGTCTATGAAACATAGTAGTCTTTTTCATAAAATAAAGCTATTCAGAGTTAAAGGTCTTGGGAAAATTTTAGTTTAAGTAGAGACGTTCTTCTCAAAGAATTTAATGTCATTCTTTTGAATTTCAGCTAAGATGTTAAAAAAAAAAATTCATCAAGGGAAAAGATAAGAACGAACATTTAGAAGGACTCTTATTTTACAGAAAGAAGAGAAATACCAGAGAAACAAGACCACAAAATTACTTAGCTCAAGAATTAAATTATTGACAAACTTTTTGTATTATCCCTGTATACTGCTTTTACATGTGTTCTTTCAACTGTACTTGACAAGGGAGACGAGTCATTATATACATATAGCCTGAAGGGCTTGGACTTTGAAGGTCTTTACTATTCTTCATTTCCTTAAAAGGTAAGTAATGTTTATATTGCATACCTGTCTTGTATACCCTATCCCTCCTCCTTTCTCTCCTATCTCCTCTTTACCCTTTTTTCTTCTCCCTGCACCTTTTTTTTTTAAACATTACTAGTTCATTTAGAGGAAGATTAATAGCTGCTGAAAGAATTGAATTGGAAACAAAATATTTCTTGAAGGGCTTCCCTGGTAGTGCAGTGGTTGAGAGTCTGCCCGCCGATGCAGGGGACGTGGGTTCGTGCCCCGGTCGGGGAAGATCCCACATGCCGTGGAGCGGCTGGGCCCGTGAGCCATGGCCGCTGAGCCTGTGTGTCCGGAGCCTGTGCTCCACAACGGGAGAGGCCACGACAGTGAGAGGCCCGTGTACCGCAAAAAAAAAAAAAAAAAAAAAAAAAAAAAATTGAACTACTTCCACTAAGGTACAGACTTGTTATTACCATCATGTTTCTGTAACTGCCCCAAAATATTATACATATCAATATTTTAACACTTACTTGCTTTTCCTTGAATATCATGATTTATTTTTATCTGATACCAGCTCCATTTATGGCAACTAACTGGTAACTGCAAATTACAATTGCTGTGACAAACTGTATGTGAATAATGCAAGCATAATTTTGGTCATGATTATTGTACTTGCCTGAGTCATGGCTTGCATCATCTCCTGCAATTCTATTTATGATTCACAAAATTTTATTTCCATATATCCTTTTCAACTTCGCATAAGCATCAGCCATAGCATATAAATATGTGATAACAATTTGCTTTAGTAGGAAAACCCAGATAATTTCTTTTGGCTTCTGTAAGAATTTTCAGCCTTTTCTTTAAAGCAAATAATAAACTTTATGCCCCATTAAATGACTTTTTTTTTCCTGTATGGTAGTGTTTAAAGTCATGCTTAGAGGTTATTTTAAATTTGATTCTTTACTAGTTAATGCACTTGACAAAATTATGTCATTGTATTTTTGCAGGTTAGGGAGGGATGTGGTTTGTTCTAACACGATGATAGCATATTCAGAGTAAAAATCTGAGCCAGGGTAGTCATAGATGACTTTAATGTAATTAACTACATTAGACCCTGATATAACAGTTGATTTTAAAACATACTTTGGTTGTTAGTTTAATCTACTGCTTTCAATTCTCCCCTCCTTTTGTGTTAAAAATTTCTGAAGTCTGGAAATGTTTCATTTGTTTCCTATTTTGTTTCATAATTAAAAGCTATGGAGCTCCCCTATGTTCATAGCAGCACTATTCACAATAGCCAAGACATGGAAACAACCTAAATGTCCATCGACAGATGAATGGATAAAGAAAATGTGGTACATATGTGCAATGGAATACTACTCAGCCATTAAAAAGAATGAAACAGTACCATTTGCAGTGATGTGGATGGAATTAGAGATTATCATACTAAGTGAAGTAAGTCAGAAAGAGAAATACCATATGATATCACTTATATGTGGAATTTAAAATATGACACAAATGAACCTATCTATGAAACAGAAACAGACTCACACATAGAGAACAGACTTGGGGTTGCCAAGGGAAAGGAGTGGGGGAGGGATGGACTGGGAGTTTGGGATTAGCAGATGCAAACTATTACATATAGAATGAATAAACAGCAAGGTCCTACTATATAGTATGGGGAACTATACTCAATATCCTGAGATAAACCATAATGGAAAAGAATGTAAAAAAGAATGTACATATATATATATATATATATTAGCTGCATCACTTTGCTATACAGCAGAAATTGACATGACATTATAAATCAACTATACTTCTTAAACAAAAAAAACCATGTTTATAAAAGATATTATGCTTATAGTCAATTTTAATAGAATATGTGTACATTCATATTTTTATGGAAAAAGATGTATAGATGCATAAAAGCAGGTTTGGAACACTACACACTGAAATGCAAACAGTGAAAAAGAAAGAATAATTCCAAAGAAAATATGACAGTTATATAGAATATACATACATAAAAGTAAAAGTAACAGAAAAAAAAATTGCTATGTAGCATCAGTTACCTCAGTGCAGACGTTAGGGTGGATGGATGCTAGGTATTTTGTCTACATTGTCTTGTTTAATCTTCACAACAACCCCAGGAAGTGCAAATATTATTCCTCTTTTACAGAAAAAGAAGGAAAATGAGACATGAGTGACTAGGTTTTGGCAAGGATCACATTTATCATCACTGAAATTATATGTGGGACACCAGGATTGATGCTGAAAACACTAAGAGGTATGAGTCTTTGTTTTAGAAAGCCTTCAGTATGCTTGAGACAAGGCATATCTGTGAAGAAAATGAGAGGAGAATCTCTTGCCAAGTGCTGTTAATCCTAAAGTGGTGTCTCCAACAAAAGTGAATCAATCTTGGGGTCAGCGAATCTACCTAAAACTCTGTCTTAGCAGAGGAGTCCAAAATGAAGTGGAACTCTACAATTTTTACATAAGTCTGTTTATTGCCATTACATTTATTAATTTATTTAATTTTTGGCTGTGTTGGGTCTTTGTTGCTGTGCGCAGGCTTTCTCTAGTTGTGGTGAGTGGGGGCTACTCTTCATTGTGGTGTGTGGGCTTCTCATTGCGGTGGCTTCTCTTGTTGTGGAACACAGGCTCTAGGCACACGGGCTTCAGTAGTTGTGGTGTGCGGGCTCAGTAGTTGTGGCTCATTGGCTATAAAGTGCAGGCTCAGTAGTTGTGGTGCATGGGCTTAGGTGCTCCGCGGCGTGTGGGATCTTCCCAGACCAGGGCTCGAACCCGTGTCCCCTGCACTAGCAGGTGGATTCTTAACCACTGTACCACCAGGGAATTCTGCCATTACATTCTTGAGAGAGTTAAAATGTATTTCTCCTGATTGTTTTCTTGAAGTGACACTTGGAAGGATAGCGTCTGTACAGGAAATAAAATGCTCTTACTTTAGGTATCAAGTTGTCCATTATTTGACCACTTTGGTAAATGTTTGTTATTTTCAAGTGTAAAGATAATTTTCTTGAATGGCTTGCAGAAAGATTTCACTATACATGTAAAGAAATAAATATTAATTTCTGTGTATGTTTAATTTTTTATCAAAATGTACTATTGTAGGAGATATCCCTTTAACAGAAACAGTTTGTAATTGAAGCTCATTTTCCATGCGAAAGGGACCATTTATGTAGAACAAATAAGTAACTGTAATATGGAATTCGAAATTACCAGTTCTGGTTTGAGTAAGAGATTAAAGTGAGTTTGTTAACTCTCACACCCATTTGAGGGAAATATCTCTCAGTTTGAGGGCAAACAAAACACAGTAGGTATACTGTATAGTTTTTGCTTTCCTTCATTATTATCAGAGTTTGAGAGAAAGGGAAAAGAGGCATTACATGCAGAGAGATTAGAAGGAAGTGTTACCCACCTCAGTGTTCCAAAACTTTTTGTTTGTTATGCACTTTTGAAGAGTAGAAATTTTGGCATTTTATTTAAGGAATTTAGAAGATGGATTTCTTTTTTTCTTAAAAAAGTTTTGGGAAATAGAAAATGCATTTCATGGTTATTGTATTCTTTGCTGTTACTGTTTGACACTTGATTTTTTTGTCTACATTCTCCTTCATACTCAGAGGCTTTCAGTTCTTACGTGTTCTAGCAAATCACGAATTTTGTTTTTTGGAACTGACCAGATGCTCCATCACATCTCTTATTACTAATTTACAGCAAGTTGTATCTTCTCTGTGCTAATCTCTCACATAAAGTATAAGTCTAATACAAATTATTTTAACAGTATATATCCTTATATTTTTACTTGTAGCAAAAGTAAATTTTATATGTATATTAGTTTACCTGTGAGGGGTTTGTGGTACACGAATGAGCTGTGGCCTATATTACCATAAGCCTACACAGCAAAGGGTGAAGAGACCAACTGGTGCTGAGACAGAAAGCAACTGACCTTTAGGAATTAAGAAACTTGAGACCGTTAAAGACCATGGCAGCCTGGAAGTTGAAAATCAAATTCTGGGTAGAACTTTTGACAATGTTAGGATTCTGACTGAATTGACAAAGGAAATTTTGATTATTTATATATTCCTTTTTAAAAATTAAGAAATGTAAGGTATTAAGTTATACTTTATGTTATTTTATTACTTCTTAAAAGTTATATTTTTTCATATTGTTTATTTTTTACTACCACATGTACACACACATTGGAAAACCTAGAAAAGTTGAAATAAAAGGAAATAAAATAACAAATTTCAATCACTTAAAAAGTAATTATTCACATTTTAGTGTTTTCCGTGCAGTTATTCTCCATGCACAGCCTTTTAAAATAATTTGTTATTATATATATTTCTTAGCTCTGCTGGCTGCCTTGCTTTCTGCTGACAAGTTGATACCTTGTTACTGCTCTCATAAGTGGCATTTCTGATGCTGTTTTTCTTAAGTGGCATGTTGAAACAGAAACATGGTATCAAGGTTCCCTGGTGTAATGCCTTTGGGCAAAGATTTGGTCAGATTTTTGTTCTGGGCTCTCTACTCGGGAATGTAGGCAAGATCCCTTCCAGCAACAAATCAGCAATTCCATTATCTGAGTTGGTTAAATAATGTTTTTGGAAATATTCTGAACCCATCAGGTTCCTGGAAGAAATAAAATATTGTATTTGAAAAAAATCTGTTATTATAATACTGTATATATAATTATCTTTTTCTGGTTAAAATTATACCATAACTACTTTTTCATTATTATAAAGTCTTCACAAACTAATTTTTTAAAATGGCTTTAAAGTATTCTTTTAAGTGAGTATATCTTAGGTCATGAAAATATTGTTTGTTTAGTTCACTCTGGAAGGGAGGAGGAGATAACAGGGTTAAGTTAGGTGGACTGGACTTAGAAGCTGGAACAGAAGTCTGGATTCTGAACTGTTAAGTTAATGATTAGACTTACCCAAATTAGAAGCAGCTTAAAGATCAAGGTCCAGGACAAGATTAGCAAAAACTATAATGCTACCTTACTGCTCCATGGCAGATCTTTAGTAGATTATGGCATTCCTTCCCGTGAACCTAGGTACTTTTGCCATTGCAGGTTAGGGATTTAAGAAATTCAGTTTTTAGGTAAAAACTAAGGATCTGAAATTAGAGATTGCAATAACCAGATCTAATGTATCAAAAAGAAGATGCAAAAATCTAGAACTCAGAAGTGGAGAGAGCCAGGTAGCATAAGAAATCAGAACACAGGAATCTGAGCTAGGGGTAAAGGTGATTTTCCTACTGACTCTCTTGTACTAAATGTATTTTTTCTAAATGTATTCAAGAAGTCTCTGCATGGTGATACAATTAAAGGGAAATGATAAGGTTATATTAAGATAGTGATTTTAATAGTAATTTTTTCTCTTAAGTTTCTAAATTTTCTGTAATATGAATATATTTACTGTTATTAAAATAATTTATAAGTATTATTCAAATAAGTTAAAGAATATCACCTATATTGAATTAGAAAACAAAAATTCCATAGTAGATAATAAATGTTGTAAATGCATATATCTGAATTAGCTCTGGACTTGGGGTCACAGGAATTGGGTTTTAGGCCAACCTATACCATTACTATGTATGATTCTGACTCCAATTCTGATGTATGTTTTTTTCCCACCCACCACGCAATTCTCTGACACCAGCTAGGTGTCCTATAATTCACCTCAATTCTAATACTATAGTTGACTGAAAAAAAAAAGCACAACTGTGACTTCCCTGGTGGTCCAGTGGTTAAGACTTCACGCTTCCACTGCAGGGGGCATAGGTTCGATCCCTGGTTGGGGAATGAAGATCCCGTATGTCAAACGGTGTGGCCAAATAAATAAACAGGTAAATAAATAAATAAATGCTCTTTAAAAAAAAGATGGAAAAAAGTGCATCACCTAAAAGTTGAGAATTATATTTTATTTGGCAAACAAAACTGGGAACTTAAGCCTTGGAAGATAGCCTCTCATATAGCTCTGAGGGACTACTCTGAGAGGTAAGGGAGGAATCAGAATATATAGGAGTTTTGCAATAAAAACCAGGGATTCAGAACATCAAAAGATTACTGTTAAATAAAGAAAACCAGACATCTCAAGTTAATGAATTTACGTACGTTTTTATTTATGGGAAGATGCAAGAGTCTGGGCTCATTGAAACCATCCCTTTGATATGTGCCTTAACTATCTAGGGCCAGTATCCTGCTTTTCTCCATCTTGAATCCACCAGGGTGCACAGTTGGGGGTGGCTTCGGTGGCTGCTGGCTTGATAGCTGCAACATCCTTTGTTTACTGATATGGCAGGCCACATTTTTCATCTATACTGTCTACTTGGAGATAGTGTCAGATTCTACAGGTTAATGGCTCAGTCCCACAAGACTGCTCCCACTGCAGATGCCAGTTAATTGCAGGTCCTGATCAATACCCATGACCCCCTTTTTGAGTTTGAGTAATTTGCTAGAATGGCTTACAGAACTCAGGAAACCAGATGACTTGCTATATTACTAGTTTATTATAGAAGGGTGTAACCCAGGAACAGTCAGATGGAAGAGATTCATAGGGCAAGACATGTGAGAAATGGCCACAGTGCTTCCATGTTCTCTCCACTCTCCCTATATCTCCACATGTTCACCAACACAGAAGCTCTCTTAACCCAGTCCTTTCGGGGTTTTATGGAGGCTTTGTTACATAGGCACAGTTGATTAAATCACTGGCCATTGACTATCCATCAATTCAGCCTCCCATCCTGGGAGGTCAGGGAGGTGGGAATGAAAGTTCTAACCCTCTAATTTCATGGTTAGTTCCCTGGTTTTCCAAAAGTCATCTCATTGTTGTCAAGAGATATCAAAGCATTTATTATGATATCAGAGCAACTTTATGGCTCTTATGACTTAGGAAATTCCAGGTGTTTTAGGAGTTCTGTGTCAGAAATAGGGACAAAGACAAAGTATATATATTTCTCATTGTAAATGACAGTATTACACTATGGAATTCACTTTTTTTTATCTGGGTTTCCACTTCCTTACCTGTAAAATTGAAATAAAATAATATCTACCTTTAAGGCCATTTGAAGGGATTATGATAATGTCTTTGAAAGTACTTGGTAGTGTGCTACACAAGTGTAAATTGCATTGGAATTGTATGAAGCAAAAGCAAGTTCTTTCAAGTTTTGGAAGTATTTAAAAATACAAAGTAAGAGAAAAGACAGTCTCTTTGGCAAGTGATGTTGGAAAAGCTGGACAGCCACATGTAAATCAATGAAGTTAGAACACTGCCTCACACCATACACAAAAATAAACTCAAAATAGCTTAAAGACTTAAATATAAGGCATGACACCATAAAACTCCTAGAAGAGAACATAGGCAAAATATTCTCTGACATAAATCTTAGCAATGCTTTCTCAGGTTAGTCTCCCAAGTCAATAGAAATAAAAGCAAAAATGAACAAATAGGACTTAATCAAATGTATATGCTTTTTCACAGCAAAGGAAACTGTAAACAAATCGAAAAAGAGCCTATGGATGGGAGGAAATATTTGCAAATGATGTGACTGACTAGGGCTTAATTCCCAAAATATACAAACAGTTCATACAACTCAATAACAAAAAACCCCAAAACAACCCAGTCAAAAAATGGGCAGAAGACCTAAATAGACATGTCTCCAAAGAAGATATTCAGGTGACCTCACACTGGGCAGAATGGCCATCATATTAAAAGTCTACAAATAATAAATGCTGGAGAGGGTGTGGAGAAAAGGGAACCCTCCTACACTGTTGGTGGGAATGTAAATTGGTGCAGCCACTACAGAGAACAGTATGGAGGTTTCTTAAAAACTAAAAATAGAGTATATTGATATTATAACATGTCCCTTTTTAAACATTAAATATAAATGGTGTAAACATTTCTATCAAACGGCAGAAATTATCAGACCTGTGAAATCCAACTATATGCTGTTTACAGGAAATGCACTTTAAATATGAAGATATAGATATATAAAAAGTAAAAGGATGGAAAAAGGCATACTATACAATTTCTAGTCAAAGGAAAACTAGATTGGATATTTTAATATAAAACAGTAGATTTCAGAATGAGGAATATTACAAGGGATAAAAAGAAACATTACATAATGATAAGAGTTTATTCACCAAGAATACATAACAATTCAAATGTGTATGCACCTAACAACAGAATTTCAAAAAACGCAAAGAAAAACCAGATCAAACCAAAAGAAACAGACAAATTCATCCACAATGGTATGAAATTAGAAATCAGTTATAAGAATAAAACTGGAAAATTCACAAATATGTGGAGATTAAACAATATGCTATTGAATGGTTCAAAAAAGAAAGAAAAAGAGAAATTAAAAATATCTTGAGACAAATGAAAATGAAAGTACAACATACAAAAACGTATGTGGCAAAAGCAGCTCTAAGAGCAAAGGTCATAGTGATGAAACCTACCTTAGGAAACAAGATCTAAAATAAACCAACTTTACAGTTCAAGGAACTAGAAAAAGAACGGAGCCCAAAGTTAGTAGAAAAAAGGAAATAACAAAGATCAGAGTGGAAATAAATAGAGACTAAAAAGACAATTGAAAAGATCAATGAAACTAAGAGATGTTTTTTTGAAAAGATAAACAATTTAAAAGAATTTAAAGAATTTAAATCACAATCATACAGAATATATTTTCTGACTATGATGAAACTGAGTTAGGTTTAAAAAATACAAAAGTACCTGGAAAATTCCCTTAATATTGAAAAATTAATACATTTCCAAATAATCCACACATCAAGGAAGAAATCACAAAGGAAATTAGAAAGTATTTTAAAGTGAATGAAAATGAAAACATAACACCAAAATTTGCAGAATGCAGCTAAAGCAGTGTTCACAGGGAAATTACAGATTTAAATGCTTATATTAGAAAAGGAGGGTTTAAAATCAGTGATCTAAGCTTCCATTTTAAGAAACTAGAAAAAGAAAAGTAACCCCAAAGGAAGTGGAAGGAAGGATATAATGAGGAGTGGAAATCAATGAAATAGAATCAGTAAAAACTACAGATCAATAACCCTCCAGAATATAGATTCAAAAATCTTTAACAAAATATTAGCAAATCAAATATAGCAATATATAAAAAGGATAATGCATTATGGCTAAGCAGGGATTATCACAGGAACTCTAGGTTCCTTTAACATGTGAAAACCTATCAATATAATTATCCATATTAACTGATTCAAAAGGGAAAACCATATGATCATCAGTAGATGCAGGAAAAACAAAAAACAAAAACCAAAAACCAAAAAAAACTCTTGCCCCAATTCTACATCTATTCATGATAACAGCTCTTAGCATATAATCCCAGGCCAGTCCTCTGCTCTCCAAGGCCCCCTCCAATCCATGTGGGTCCTTGAGGGCATAGGAGGGAGGCCGGGGAGATCAGGAGAGACAAGCGGGAGGAACCATCCAGGAGGAGAGGGAGAGGAGGGGAGGGTGATTGCCCTGCCCACTCGAGCCCAGGAAGCCTGTTGGACTCCCAGGTGAGGTCCCCTGCCCTCTGGATCAGGGGTGGGGGACACGCCTGGGCCCCTTCTGTTCCTTGAGCCTAAGCCCCAACCTGCCACAGCCCTCAGGGCCTTTTCCAGCCCTGTGGGTCCTGAGCATTGGCCCTGCCCACTGCCCAAACCTCGCCCTTGCTTAGGCCCTGCCCTCCACAGCCAAGGCCTCCCCCCCCCTTTTTTTTTCTTTCCCCTCCTCCTCTTTTTTACTATTGTGGTACTGATACACGTTCCGGTTGTTCATTCATCTATATTTTTATTTTTATATTCTTCCTAACATACCTGTTAGTTTCCTAGTCTAATTTTGTTTTTTACTTTGTTATTTTTCTTTTTTTTTTGCCACCCCAGGTGGCTTGAGGGATCTTGACTCACAAGCCTGGGGTCAGGCCGAAGCTCCTGCAGTGGGAGCTCTGAGTCCAAACCACTGGACTAACAGAGAACCTCAGACCCCAGGGAATATTCATTGGAGTGAGGTCTCAACAGAATTCCTCATCTCAGCACCAAGACCCAGCTCTACCCAATAGCCTACAAACCCTAATGTTGGAAGCCTCAGGCCAAACAACCAGTAAGACAGGAACACAATCCCACTCATAAAAAAAAAATAATCATAATAAGATGGCAAAAAATATGTCACAGATGAAGGAGCAAGGTAAAAACCTACAAGACCAAATAATGAAGAGGAAATAGGCAATCTACCTGAAAAAGAATTCAGAGTAATGATAGTAAAGATGATCCAAAATCTCAGAAGTAGACAAGAAATATTTAACAAAGATCTAGAAGAACTAAAGAACAAACAGAGATGAGCAACACAATAACTGATCTGAAAAATACGCTAGAAGGAATAACTGAGACAGAAGAACGAATAAGTGAGCTGAAAGACAAAATGGTGGAAATAACTGCCGAGGAGCAGTTGAATGAAAAGAAGACAATCTCAGAGACCTCTGGGACAACACTAAATGCACCAACATGCAAATTGTAGGGTCCCAGAAGAAGAAGAGAAAAAGAAAGGGTCTGAGAAAATATTTGAAGAGATGATAGTTGAAAACTTCCCTAACATGGGAAAGGAAATACCCAAGTCCAGGAAGCACAGAGAGTCCCATACAGGATAAACCCTAGGAAAAACACACCGAGACACATATTAATCAAACTAACAAAAATTAAATTCAAAGAAAAAATATTAAAAGCAGCAAGGGAATAACAAAAAATAACATACAAAGGAATCCCCATAAGGTTATCAGCTGATTTTTCAGCAGAAACTCTGCAGGCCAGAAGGGAGTAGTTGCAAGATATACTTAAAGTCATGGAAGAGAAAAACCTACAACTAAGATTACCCAGCAAGGTTCTCATTCAGATTCTATGGAGAACTCAAAAGCTTTTCAGAAAAGCAAAAGCTAAGAGAATTCAGCACCACCAAACCAGCTTTACAACAAATGCTGAAGAAACTTCTCTAAACAGGGAACACAAGAGAAGAAAAAGACCCAGAAAAACAAACCCAAAACAATTAAGAAAATGCTAATAGGAACATACATATTGATAACAACCTTGAATGTAAATGGTTTAAATGCCCCAACCAAAAGAAACAGACTGGCTGAATGGATACAAAAACAAGACCCATATATATGTCTACAAGAGACCCACTTCAGACCTAGGGACACATACAGACTGAAAGTGAGGGGATGGAAAAAGATATTCCATACAAATGGAAATCAAAAGAAAGGTGGAGTAGCAATATTCATATCAGATAAAATAGACTATAAAATAAAGACTGTTACAAGAGATAAGGAGGGACACTACATAATGATCAAAGGATCAATCCAAGAAGAAGATATAGCAGTTATAAATGTATATGCACCCAACATAGGACCTCAATACATAAAGCAAATGCTAGCAACCATGAAAGGAGAAATCAACAGTAACACAATAATAGTGGGGGACTTTAACGCCCCACTTACACCAATGGACAGATCATCCAAACAGAAATAAATAAAGAAACAAGCTTTAAATGACACAATAGACCAGATAGATCTAATTGATATTTATAGAACATTCCACCCAAAAGTGGTAGAATACACTTTCTTATCAAGTGCATATGGAACATTCTCCAGGATAGATCACATCTTGGGTCACAAATCAAGCCTTGGAAAATTTAAGAAAATTGGAATCATATCAAGCATCTTTTCTGACAACACTATGAGATTGGAAATCAATTACAGGAAAAAACTGCAAAAAACACAAATACATGGAGGCTAAACAGTGTGCTACTAAATAACCAAGAGATCACTGAAGAAATCAAAGAAGAAATCAAAAAATGCCTAGAGAAAAATGACAACAAAAACACAACGACACAAAACCTATGGGATGCAGCAAAAGCAGTTCTAAGACGGAAGTTTATAGCAATACAGTCTCACCTCAAGAAACAAGAAAAATCTCAAAAAAACAATCTAACCCTACACTTAAAACACGTAGAGAAAGAAGAACAAAGAAAACCCAAAGTCAGTAAAAGGAAAGAAATCATAAAGATCAGAGCAGAAATAAATGAAATAGAAATGAAGAAAACAATAGCAAAGATCAATAAAACTAAAACCTTGTTCTTTAAGAAGATAAACAAAATTGATAAACCCATAGCCAGACTCTTCAAGAAAAAAAGGGAGAGGGTGCAAATCAGTAAAATTAGAAACAAAAAAGGAGAAATCACAACTGACACTGCAGAAATACAAAGGATTATAAGAGACTACTACAAACATCTATACGCCAATAAAATGGACAACCATGAAGAAATGGACAAATTCTTGGAAAGGTACACCTTTCTAAGACTGAACCAAAAGAATTAGAATATAAACAGACCTATCACAAGTAATGAAATTGAAACCATATTTTAAAATCTTCCAACAAACAAAAGTCCAGGACCAGATGGCTTCACAGGCAAATTCTATCAAACATTTAGAGAAAAGCTAACACCGATCCTTCTCAAACTCTTCCAAAAAATTTCAGAGGGAGAAACACTCCCAAATTCATTCTATGAAAACCAATAGTAGTCAAGAGAGTGTGGTATTAGCACTAGGATATACATATTGATCAGCAGAACAAGAGTCTAGAAATAGACTCACACATTTTGGTCAATTGTCTTTTTATAAAAGTGCCAATATAATTCTATTAGAAAAGGTAGTCTTTAAAAAAAAAGTAACTGGAACAATTGGGTATCATTTGGGGAAAAAATGAAGCTTAATTACTATCTCATGCCATACAACAAAATTAACTTGAAAGATCATAGACTTAAATATAAGAGTGAAAACTCTAAAACTTTTGGTGGAAAACATAGAGAATCTTTCTTTTTATAACCTTGGGCTAGGCAAAGATAGGTAGAACATGAAAACGCATGAACTATTAAAAATATTGATAAAGTGGGCATCATGATGTTAAAAAGCTTCTACTCTTCAAAAGATATCATTAAGAAAGCTAAAAGGCAAACCACAGTCTAAGAGAAAATATTCACAATACATCTACCTGACAAATGATTTCTATCCAAAATATAACAATTATATCCAAAATATAACAATATTACAATAATATATCTTCTCAATATTAAGAAACTTTTAAAAAGGGGCAAAAATATTTTAAAAGATATTTCAGAAGAGGAAATAGACAATTGGGAGCTAAGCATGTGAAAGATGCTTAATATCAGTCCTCAGGGAAATGCAAATTAAATCCACAGTGAGATACCACTATACATCAATTAGAAAAGATTCTATTGAATTCAAATGACTGACAATACAGCATACTGGCAAGGATGTGGAGCGTCTGGGAATGTACAATATTGAAAATTTTCTATTTTTAAATTAATTAATTAATTAATTAATTTTTGTCTGCATTGGGCCTTCATTGCTGTGCATGGGCTTTCTCTAGTTGTGGCCAGCAGAGGCTACTCTTCACTGCGGTGTGCAAGCTTCTCTTGTTGTGGAGCATAGGCTCTAGGCACACGGGCTTCAGTAGTTGTGGCATGCAGGCTCAGTAGTTGTGGCTCGCGGGCTCTAGAGTGCAGGCTCAGTAGTTGTGGCACACGGGCTTAGTTGCTCTGTGGCATTGGGATCTTCCCGGACCAGGAATTGAACCTGTGTCCCCTGCATTGGCAGGTGGATTCTTAACCACTGCACCACCAGGGAAGTCCCACAAATCTTCAATATTGAAAAAAAATTGCAATTTCTTTATACATTTACCATATAAACCATGAACTCCTAGTTATTTACTCAAGAAAAACAGAAACAAAAGAATACCCAGGCAAGATTTTTACAAGAATGTTCCTAACTGTTTTATGTATAGTAGCCAAATATTGGAAACAAACGTCCATCAACAGGTAAATGGATATACACTTTGTGGTACATCCATACAATGGAATACTACTCAGCAATAATAAGAATTTTTTAAAAACCCAAAGAACTACTGATACACACAGCATAGATTAATCTGAAAAAATTGTGCTGATCAAAAGAAACCAGACACAACAGAGTAAATACTATATGATTCTATTTATTTGAAACTATAAATTACAAATTTAATTTATATGATAGAAAACATATCAATAGTTGGGTAGGATGAGGTGGGTAGGGACTGGTTGGCAAGGAGCACAAGGGAATTTTTGGTGATGGATATTCTCTGTGTCTTGCATGTGTTGGTAGGTATAGTACATTCTGTATACATTTGTCAAAATTCAAAAATATATAAAACTGTAAAACCTTGTGAAAATTCACTAAATTGTAAACTTAAAATGGATTCATTTACTGAGGTAAATTAGAAAAAGGAAACCTGTAAATGTCAATTGCATTTTTTTCTATACCATCAACAAAGTGTAAAAAATAGTTAAAATACCAATATAAGAATAAAAGTAACAAAACGTGGGAGACCTGTTCAAGAAAAAATTTTAAAATTTACTGAAAGATGTTAAAGAAGACCTAAATTAATGGAGAGATATATACTATTAATAGATAGAAAGATTTAGTATTTTAAAGATATCAACTCTCCCCAAATAAAGTTATAGATTTGCATCAACTCCAATTAAAATAATAAATTTTTGTGTGTGCCTGTGTGTAACTTGACAAACTAATTCTGAAATTTATATTGAAGAAAGAAGGGTCACAGGTAGCTAACAAACTTCTGGCAAAAAAAAAAAATTAGGAGGAGAGTCTTGTCTTACCAGATATCAGGACTTATTATAAATCAATTTGGTGGCTATCAGCACGTGGATAGATATATTGGCCAATGGAAGAGACTAGAGTTTAGAAACAGACCCATGTAAGCATGGAACTTTGATAAAAGAAAAATAGTATTTAAGATTAGTGAATGAAGTGTGGGGGGGCCATGGGGCTTTTTAATAAATAGAGCTGGAAAAATTATTTAGGCATAAGGAAAAAAAAAGAAATTTGATCTCTATCTCATATCACACATAAAAATGAACTTCAAATGTAGTAAGAACTTAAAAATAAGAAATAAAGCTTTAAAACTCTTTGTAGAAAATATAGGTGTGTAGCTTTTAGAACTGATATACGGAATGATTTACTAAAGAAGGTACAAGAAAATGCTAGCCATTAAGGATTAGATTTATGGATATGATTACATGAGAAAATGTAAAACCTTTATGTATCAAAAACCATCTTATATGGTGTTTGTTTTTCTCTTATATTAATGGAAAACTTGATTTTTATAGTCTTAGATAGAACTCGTTATATTTCACAATTTATGTGGCTGAGTTAGTATACTTTTGACAGTTCCATCATGTTTTTCATACAAATTTTTCCCTTCTCATGAGAAATTGGGGATATCCACTTATGGGCATAACTGAAGGGAGTGTGTAACATGTCTCTGGATTATAGATAGCACAGAGATGAACATGAGGAATGGAAGTCAGAGAACTAAGGCCCTCCAGGACAGATGGCTCCAGATTTTCCTACTTCTGTAAAGAAGGAGTCATACTCTGATATTTCCTGTGGGGTATAAAGAAGGGGCATTGGAGCAGAAGTGGGTGAAAAAACTGACATATATGGAGAGGCTTTTTAATATATATCTCTAGTAAACTCACACAATGACCTAGTAACATAATATAATAATCCTTATTTTACAGATGAAGGAATTAACTCAGAAAAGTCATCTCCTATGGCCACATAAATGATAAAACAATTTCAACACAAAAACTTAGAAATAAGAAAAAATATTGCACTCTGAAGTTGAAGTTAAAAATATGCTGACTAGAGCAGAAATGAGGGACAGGGTGGCTCTCAATTCTGGAATAATTGACTATCATTTGATTGGCTGTTTTAATCTCTCTTGAGACCAGATGTACCAAACAGAAAAGGGCTTAGTCAGCCAGTATGGAGAAAATGATGTCTGGTTAGCAGGCTTAGAAGACAGCTGGCCTCACAGGGGACACACTACTCCCTGTGCATACCTAGTGAGCTTTTTTTCCTTAATTTCTCCATTCTCCATTGTACTGTGCTGCTTCCCCTTATCCTTGTGGTCTTATGTATTCAAAATCCACCTTTAAAGATTTATAAGGCATCTCCCTACCCCTTATCATCACATTTTTTTCCCACAATCTGTGGTGTAATACTACTTTGAATTACAAAATGGACATCTGTGAAGTAGGAAATAGCCATTGGACTTTTATAGACCATCAGTCTTTTCTATACTCTGGCTCTTAGAGGGCTAAAATGTATTTCATAATTGATTTTTGATGGTGATAACTTTGCAAAGATTGAGGACGTAAGGCAACTCATAATGCCAAACTCCATTTTATGAGTAGTCCATCTTCTGAATTCTTGTTCACCCACAAACCACTCTTTTTAAGGTGATCTCTCTCCCTGTACCTGTCCCTCTCTCTCTTTATCTATCTCTGTCTCTCCTGAGGACTAGAGGAAAGCTGATAGAATTTGAACAGAATATCCACTATGGAAGAAGCATTTACACATTTAAAAGACAATATTTAAAAGCAACAACGACAACACCACCATGCAGAACATTTTGTTTTCTGACCCTTTGAAAATTACTTTACTCAAGAGGTTTCTGTAGCCTGGTTAGGGCAAACTGAAATATGAAGCTACACTTAAAATGTAAAGCATATTGGAGGAAAAAAATAGTTGGGTGTGTAGTAGGAAAGTTTCACTGCTTCTTTTAAACACTTTCCCTTTTTACCCGCAATATGTAATCATGAAAAATTCAACCATACAATAAAGTTGAATTTTTCAGTAAACACCAAAATATTCAACTCTAAATTCGACAACTGACATGTTACCATACTTGCTTTACCTATCCATTCCTCTAATCCATTTTGTTTCTTGATGCACTTCAAAGTAATTGTTTAAAAATACTTTTGCTATTATTTCATAGGAGGGACTAGAGAATTTGTAGTCTACTATGCTAAACATCTCCTCTTTATTCCTTCAGATCTACTCTCCACTCTTCTACTCCTTGCTCTGTGCCATGGAAGTTGACCAAATCAATGGCTTCCCTAACCTCATCCTTTACTGAGTCACCTAACTGTCCACAGTTTGCCCCTTCTGTTTCGTCGCTTGCACACACACACGTGCTCTTATTGTGTGTTTTTATAAATACATCTGCTTTTTTTTAACCATTTGAAATTAAGTTGCATGTATTTTAGTCCTTTTATCCCTGAAAGCTTTGCTGTATATTTCTCTTACAGTACAAAATTTGTCCTCTCTCACAAAGCAGTCTGAACAATAGTTTGGGGCTGGCATGGCAGTTCGTTGGTGTCTCAAACTCCTCTCTTGCTGCTCAGCCATTTCTAGATTAAGCATGTTCTTATACACGTTCAAAGATGGATCACTACCCGTATGTCCACATCTGAGCAAGAAGGAAAAAAGAAAAGGGAAGCGTGTATCCTTTCCTTTTAAGAGGATGTTTTAGAAACTGTACACATAACCTCTAGATACATGGCCATACCAGCTTCAAAGGAGACTGAAATTGTGTTCTTTACCTGGTAGTAATCATGTGTCCAGCTGAAACAGAGTATTATGTTAATGAGAGAAGTAGGAAGGAATGAGTATAGGAGGAAAACAGTATTTCCCACATGGTGGTAAACAGTAGCAGCAGTGATTTGATGAGGATGATATATAAGAATGACTTCTATGCAAAGAGATCAGATATATGTGATAATTACATGGTGCCAAAATGATGTTAAGACTGAGCATGAGACCAACTCTCTTCTTCTCACCCTCTTACATTGTTAGATAACTTGGGGCCTCCATATATAATGGTAATGGAGAATGATAATATCTTTGTGGATAGCCAGGAAGGGAGTAAGAAGGCAGTGGTCATGAGTAGTCATGAACAAGTACTAGAGGACTTCCATTCCACTCTCCCCCCAAAAAAAACTTTCCAGAGGGGACTTAAAAATTGTGGTCATAATTAAAAATAATGGCCAAAGAAAATGAAATCAGTTATACAAATTGTAAAATGTAAATCATGGCACACCTACCAGAATGGTTACAATAAAAAAGACAGATGATAACAAGTGTTGGCAGAGATGTGGAGAAATGGGAACCCTCATACATTGCTGGTAGGAATGTAAAATGATGTGGCCACCTTGGAGAACAGTCTGGCAGTTCCTAAAAAGTTTCAACATAGGGTTACCAGATGACCCAGTCTGGGTCACCCAACAGAAATAAAAATGCACATCTACACAAAAAGTTGTACAGAATGTTCATATTAACATTTTTCATGCTAGCTTAAGAGTAGAACAACACAAATTTTCATCAACTAATGAACAGATAAATAAAATGTAGTATTTCCATGATATAATGGAATATAATTTTTTAATCAAAATAAATGAAGTACTGATACATGCTACTATGACTAACCTTGAAAACATCATGCTAAGTGAAAGAAGCCAGTTACAAAAGACCACATACTGTATGATTCCATTTACGTGAAATATCTGGAATAGACAAATTCCTGGAGACAGAAAGTATATTAGTGTTTGCCACGGGCTTGGGGAGTTGTTGGTAAATGGCAAGTGATGGATAATCCATGTGGAGTTTCTTTTTGGAGTGATGAGAATGTTCCCAAGTTTGTTGTGGTGATGATTGCACAGCTCTGTGAATATGCTAAACACCATTGAATTATGTACTTCATATACATGCAACAACGAAGACCCAACGCAGGCAAAAATAAATAAATAAATAAATAAATAAATCATAAGTAAAGTCAAAGAAGACACCATGAGCACTAGCAGTAATTGGTCAAAAGTTACCAGTGAGCCAAGGTACTCTGGCTCTTAATGGCTATGCAAGACCATAGACAGCAGCACACAGGTTATACCCTCTACTCCCATTTCTGTGATGACACTTAAAAAAATTGTGCAAATGCAAGTAAGCTAGAGGAAAACAGAATGTGTTAAAAGATAATTTTCAAAAAAAGGTAAAATCATGGTTCTCATACAGATATAAAAATGAACATATGTTAAGGATATTATTTAATTTGTTCAATATGGGAACTAGGCAGATGTTATAACCAGTTCAAAAGGCAATTCAAAGAACAGATGTATTTATAGAATTGTAAAATAAAGACAATGAAAGGGCTAAAATCAGGTAACCTGTCAGAGTGTGCTGTATGTAGACAGTGCTCAACAATGAAAGCCAGAAGCACATCCTCTAGACAAAGCATAGTTTTCTACTGAAACACATTTTTTCCCCCTCACCAAATGTGTGCCTCGAATAGACCACAATGTGGATGGAGGGTTAGGATAGAACTAGGATGAGGAGTGAAAGCAGGAAGGACAAAAACATGCAACAGTTTGTGCCCAGAGCTGTAGACCTGACAGGAATGATGGAGGCATATACCAGACATAAGAGAAAGGGAAATTTATTGTGACAGAAAGCAGTAGCTTGAGGAGTAAAAGGACACAGAAAAAAGGAAGGGAAGAGTCGCCTAGGTAAGAGAGAGGGGAACTTATATAGAAGAACTTTGACATATACTTGATCAGATGGACAGAGACAGTCTAAGCAGGCTAGATCTTTGCTTTTAAAATGCAAGGCCCAGTTGTTGCTCAAGAAGTGCTTTAAAAATAATGACTGCTTTTTCAAGTGACCAATTTACCTATTAGTTTGCCAGCATAAATTTGCCAAATGATTAATTCAGCAGATAATAAATTCACCAATTTGGTTCAGTTTTGCTATAACATTGGCAAATTGCTCAGTCAATGAATTGATTTTCAATGAATCGGTTTTCTTCCAGATTCTGATTCCCCAGGCAAACCAGTTTCCCAAAGTTGAGTTGCCTTTTATAAGCCACACTCTTCATTCACTAATTTATGCATTCATTCACTGGCAATTTTTAAAACACCTACGTATGTCTGGTACTATTCTAGGAGAGAACTTCCTGCCAATAGATCTGAAGAAGGAAATGGTTTCAACCACTGTATAGGGTATGTAATCGACAAAGATGTCTTATTTCCATAAAAAAGTACATTTCCCCAAATATTAGTAAATTATAAGGATTTACCTAAAATAGGATTCTAAATAGACAATATTAAAACATGAGAAACTATCTAAAAATCCAACAAATATTTATGAAGTCTTTTCTGTTTCCTGTGTTGTGCTAGGTAGTAAGTATTTTAAGGGGTAACAAGTGTACTACAGAAAAAAACCCAAGGAATGAATAAGTTGAGTTTTTAAAATTCATGTGTAGGCTACTTGATATAGGTCATCCATTCTTTCCACAGAAATGATGCTATGAACAGGTATTAGCTTCCTGGGTTGGCTCACAGCACTTTATCCTCAATGTAGCAATGAGCACAGCAAGAGAGATAGTGTGCGATGTAGTGTAAAAACAAGGACTCTGGAATCAGACCTGAATTTGAGTAGTTGGGTAACCCTGAGCAAATTACTTACGCTCTCTGAATCTCATCTGTAATATGAGAATGATAATGGCTACCCCAGAGCAATTGGTGGTCAAATGAGATAATATGAAAATCCTTCTCAAGGTATTCCCTATCTTTTAATAGGTAGATAAACCACACATGTCCCCTCCCCTTTTTTCTGCTTTCTTGAAAAGCACAGATTAACCATAATTTAGTGTTTTGTGACTCTGGTTCATCAGCTACTTGTGTTGTAATATGGTAAGTTGTGCCCTCAGGAGCAGTTTGCTTATATAGGGCTATTTCTTCTACATTAAATTATCTTTGAGTGTTATTTTATGTTTTTATAGCTTTCGATGCCTCACCTTCACTGTAAAGCATCACTTCCAGCTGTTATTAGTGTCTAGTTCTAGCTTTATTATGTGCTACTCTTAATCTTCTGGGGAGAGAACACAGAGGACTTTATTCATTAGAAATGCCTATAAGCCAAACAGAGGCACACTGAGGATTTAGAGGCTCTATCATGAAGAAAACATGGTCTTTGTTATTGCTGTAGAAACTCCTTTACCCCCAGTTTTACCTGAAGTCACAGATCAGAAACAAAGCTATACTCCAGAGTCAAACAGTACCAGAGAGCCCTCTTTCAGCAGAAAGATGGAAGCAATGGTTGTGTGCACTCACTACATTGCTTATCAGCCTTCCACGTGTTTGCCCTGTTTGCATCTAGCTTTGAGGTTATACATGAACATTATTAACCTCATCATATTTCTTCAGTGTTAAACAGAAAGAATGTTGACAGTAGTAGTTGAAAGAGGCATGTGATTAGGATGGAGATGAAAGCAAACAAGAAAAATAATGAGATGGCAAGAAAATGGGCACATCAGAGAATTGTTTAACACTAGATTAATTCTAAAGGCCTAAGAACAAATTCTGGAACATTTGCCTGTGCAATAAGCAAAAATGGGTAAGTATTGCATGTATGAAATGATTCATGCACAAAGCTATCCACTGCAGCTTTGTTGTAATAGAAAAATCCTACAAACAACCTAATTGTACAACAGAAGGAGACTGGGTAAATAATTATGATATATTCATGCAATGGAAAACTATGAACATCTGAATAAATGAGGATGCTGTTTATGTATTGATATTGAATGGCCTTCAGTTTTATTTGTTAAGTCAAACAAAATCAAGATACAGAAGAGCATTTATTGTATATTATTTCTATAAAGAAAGAATGAAAAGTATATACATACATATACTCTTTTAGAAGTATAGAATATCTCTAAGACTATCTCTATGACATTACAATTCATACCACAGAAATAAAAAGGATCATAAAAGGCTACTATGAACAACTATGTGCCAACAAACTGAACAACCTAGAAGAAATGGAAAAATCCTTAGAAATATACAACCTACCAAGACTAAATCAGGAAGTAATAGAAAATATGAACAGACCAGTTACTAGTAAGGTGATTGAATCAGTAACCAAAAATCTCGCAATAAAGAAAAGCCTAGGACCGGGTGACTTCACTGGTGAATTTTACCAATCATTTCAAGAAGAATCAATTCCAATTCTTCCCAAACACTTTCAAAAAGTCGAAGGGAGGGGCACTCCCAAACACTCATTTTATGAGGCCAGTATTACTCCGATATCAAAGCCAGATAAGGACACTACAGAAAAGAAAACTACAGGCCAATATCCCTAATGATTATAGATGCAAAAATTCTTAAAAAAATAGCAAACTCAAATCACCAGCACATTAAAAGGGGATCATTTACCATGATCAAGTGTGATTTATCCCTGGGATGCAAGGATTGTTCAACATTCACAAATCAATAAATATGATACATCATATTAATAGAATGAAAGGAAAAATCTTATGATCATGTCAGTAGACACAGAAAAAGCATTTGACAAAATTCAACATTTGTTCATGATACAAACTCTTAACAACTTATGTTTAGAAGGAATGTATATCCCAACATAATAAAGGCCATATATGACAAACCCTCAGCTAACAACATATTCAATGGTAAAATGTTGAAAACTTTTCCTCTAAGATCAGGACAAAGACAAGGATGCCCACTCTCACCACTCCAATTCAACATAATACTGGAACTCCTAGCCAGAGCAATCAGGCAAGAAAAAGAAATAAAAGACATCAGAATTGTAAAGGAAGAAGTACATTGTCTCTATTTGTAGATGACATGATTTTATATATAGAAAATCCTGAAGACTCCATCAAAATCTGTTAGATCTAATCAACAAATTCAGTATAGTTGCAGGATACAAAATTGACACACAGAAGTAAGTTGCATTTCTATACGCTAACAATGAACTGTCTGAAAAAGAGGTAAATTGTCCCATTTAAAATAGCATTAAAGACAATAAAATACTTAGGAATAAATTTATTCAGTGATGAAATATCTCTACAGTGAAAACTATAGAACATTGATGGAAGAAGTCAAAGAAGACACAAATAGATGGAAAGGTATCCTGTGTTCATGGGTTGGAAGAATTAATATTGTTAAAATGTTCATGTTACCCAAAGCAATCTATGTATGAATGCAGTCCCTCTCAAAATTCCACTGGCATTTTCTACAGAAGAGGAAAAGCAATCCTAAAATTTATATGGAACCACAAAAGACCCCTAATAGCTAGAGCAATCCTGAGAAAGAAAAATGAAGTAGGAAGCATTATACTCCTAATTTAAAACTATATTATAAAGCTATAGTAATCAAAACAGTATGGTGCTGGCATAAAACAGATACATAGATCAATGGAACAAAATTCAGAGCCCAGAAATAAACCCATGCATATATGGTCAGTTAATATTTGACAATGGAGCCAAGAATATTCAATGGAGAAAAGACAATCTCTTTAATAAATGGTGCTGAGAAAACTGGATATTCACATGTAAAAGAATGAAATTAGACCCCTATCTTAAACCATTCACAAAAATTAACTTGAAATGGATTACAGGCTCAAATGCAAGACCTAAAACCATAAAACTTTTGGAAGAAAACATGGGAAAACTCCTTGACGTGGGTCTTGGCAGTAATTTTTTTGGATGTGATGGCTAAAGCTCAAGCAACAAAAGCAAAAATAAATGAGTGGGACTACATCGAACTAAAAATGTTCTGCAGAGCAAGAGAAACAGTCAATAACATGGCAGCCTGTGGAATGGGAGAAAATATTTGCAAATCAGATTATCTGATAGGCTGTTAATATCCAAAATATATAAAGAACTCATACAACGCAATAGCAAAAAAACAGAAAACAACAAGAACAAAAACCCTACAAATAATCCAATTAAAAAGTGGGCAAAGGACCAGAATAGACATTGTTCCAAAGCAGATAATTGTGTGATTGTGATTTGTTGGGTTGTCCAAAAGCTTTGTTCGTTTTTTTTCCAGAAGATGGCTCTAGTAGTACTTAGTTGTCTTTAACTTCATTCAAAACAATTCTGTTAGATGGTATATGACAGCTGTCATAGTGTGAATTTAAAAAGGACTTATCAAAGTTGGTGATAGCCATATTAATATTGAAGATGGAAGAAAAAGAGCAACATTTTTGGCATGTTATGCTTTATTATTTCAAGAAAGGTAAAAACGCAACCAAAACGCAAAAAAAAAAAAAGATTCATGCAGTGTATGGCAAAGGTGCTGTGACTGATCAAATGTGTCAAAAGTGGTTTGCGAAGTATCGTGCTGGAGATTTCTCGCTGGATGGTGCTCCACAATTGGGTAGACCAGTTGCAGTGGATAGCGATCAAATCGAGACATTAATTGAGAACAATCAGTGTTATACCACACAGGACATAGCCGACATACTCAAAATATCCAAATCAAGCACTGAAAATCATTTGCACCAGCCCGGTTATGTGAATTGCTTTGCTATTTGGGTTCCACATAAGATAAGCGTAAAAAAACCTTCTTGACTGTATTTCTGCATGTGATGCTCTACTTAAACATAACAAAAATGTTTTGTTTTTCAAACAAATTGTGATGGGTGATGAAAAGTGGGTGCTGTACAATAATGTGGAATGGAAGATAGAGTGGGGCAAGTGAAACGAAGGCCGGTCTTCATCCAAAGAAGGTGATGTTGTGTATGTATGGTGGGATTGGAAGGGAGTCCTCTATTATGAGGTCCTTTCAGAAAACCAAACAATTAGTTCCAACAAGTACTGCTCCCAATTAGGCCAACTGAAAGCATCACTCGACAAAAAGCATCCAGAATTAGTCATCAGAAAATGCGTAATCTTCCATCAGAATACCACAAGACTGCATGTTCCTTTGATGACCAGGCAAAAACTGTTACAGCTTCAGATTGCCTGAGAAGTTCTGATTCATCTGCTGTATTCACTAGACATTGCACCTTCAGATTTCCATTTATTTTGGTCTTTATAAAATACTCTTAATGGAAAAAAATTCAATTTCCTGGAAGACTGTAAAAGGCACCTGGAACAGTTCTTTGCTCAAAAAGATAAGTTTGGGGAAAATGGAATTATGAAGTTGCCTGAAAAATGGCAGAAGGTAGTGGAACAAAAGGGTAAATACGTTGTTCAATAAAATTCTTGGTGAAAATGAAAAATGTGTCTTTTACTTAAAAATCAAAGGCACTTTTTGGCCATCCCAATATAATAAGAAACAAATATTTGGTCTTCATCCATTTCTGGCACAGAGCTCCTAAAACCTTTGGAATTTCCCAGGAGATGAGAGTGACAAAGATATATTTTGATACGTTAATGAGGTGACTTCTGGACTACACCTAAGGATGAGAACTGGTTACCAGTGGAACCAACCATGTGATTAGAGAGTTGGAACTTTCAGTCCCATCTCTTGACCTCCGGAGAGGCGGGAGAGGCTGGAGATTGAATTTTATCATCAGTGGCCAGTGATCTAACCAATAATGCCTATTTAATGAAGCCTCCGTGAAAAGTCCAAAGAATGGGGGTTTGGAGAGCTTCTGGATTGGTGAACACATGGAGATTTAGGGAGAGTTCTGTGCTTGGAAATCACTGCACTATGCAGCAATGTTTGGAAACCACTGATATAGTCCTTTTAATCCTCTTAGAAAACATATTTGTTCATTCATACCACAGACATCTATTAGGACTCTCTGTGTGTCAAGTACAGGGCTAAATGCCAGGGCCTACTAGGGAACCAGACATTATAATTACTTATCGTCTGGCAAGTATCATACATTATGAAATCCCAGAAGGAGGGAAGGTTCTGCCAGAGAAGATTTCCAGGAAGAAGTAAAGTGGGTCTTGAGGAGAGCATAGGAATTGTCCAGATGGATGGGGAGAATATGAAGTGAGGAGAAATTACATTTCTTGGGGGAGAGAATATGGTATAAACACATATTTAGGATATATTTGGTTAGGGAATGTGTTGGAGTGTGGTAAGAATGATCAGAGATAAAAATAGAAAAACAGACGGGCTTTGTGAGGAGCCACATTAGCTCAGGAGTTTGGAGTTTATGCTCCAGTTTTATGTCTGTTTTGATTTCTCCCAATGACATTGAAAACTCTATGAGAGTGGATTTCTTATTAACAGTGCAGAAGCCAATGGAAATGTTTCGTGGAGAGCGAGGATCAGTTTTACATTTTGGAAAGATCACATTGGTGGTAGGATAGAGGGTGGACCAAGGACAGCGCAACAGATGAGAGACGAAATGTTAGGAGGATTAGAGAAGGGTGAGTAGGTTCACAGGATATGTAGGTGTCTTAATCTGCTCAGAGTGCCATAACAAGATACCAAAGACTGGGTGGCTTAAACAGAAATTTATTTTCTCATAATTCTAGAGGCTAGAAGTCCATGATGAAGGTTCCGGCCAATGGAGTTTCTGGCTAAAGTCCACTTCCTGGCTTGTAGATGGCTGCCTTCTTGATGTGTGCTCACATGACTTCTTTTTTGTGTACATTTGGAGAGGGCAGTGGAGACTCTTTGGTGTTTCTTCTTATAAGGACACTAATCCTATTGAATCAGGGCCCCACCCTTATGACCTCATTTATCCTTAATTACCTCTGTAAAGACCCTATCTGTAAATACAATTACACTGGGATTGGGAGGTTAACAGGAATTTTGGGGGAAAACAATTTAGTCCACAGCATAGGGTGTCTTTTTATCCCTCAATGACTATGATGGTACCTGTTCTCTGGTGTTGTCTGTTCACAGTGTAGAGAAACAAACAGGAGTTTAGGAATCTATCAGAACTGGGTGTTTATCACCTACCAATTGAGTGACCTTGGAGAAGTCCGCTTAAAATCTCTTAGTTTTAAACGTAAAATAGATAGCTAGTGGGAAGCAGCCGCATAACACAGGGAGATCAGCTCGGTGCTTTGTGACCACCTAGAGGGGTGAGATAGGGAAGGTGGGAGGGAGGGAGATGCAAGAGGGAAGAGATGTGGGGACATATGTATATGTATAACTGATTCACTTTGTTATAAAGCAGAAACTAACATACCATTGTAAAGCAATTATACTCCAATAAAGATGTTAAAAACAATCTCTTAGTTTTCTTACCTGTAAAAGGGAGATAATATTATTTTGAGAATTGCATGAGACAGTGGAGGCTTCTGGCCTTGGGTCTGCCAGGTGATGGGTGATCAGAAATGGGAAGTTTTGCATATTGGTATGTACTTTGCCTGCTGATTTGTAATTTTCTGTCACTGATTTCATGGTTTCCAGTTACAACTTCAGAGTCACCATCTACTAGCAAAAAGGGAGTAACTGTAGGATTCAGTGCAAAAGCAAATAAATCTGCTTCTTTCCCATGTGATTTCACACAGTGTACTGCATTGAAGGGGGGCCTGGATTGCCTTTATGCACATGAGTATGGCTTGTATGAACTTTTTCTGTTCAAATGTCTAATGTTCAACTCTTCATTATTTTGTGGTCACCATTCTTGCTAGCCTAGTTCTCTAATATTTATGAGATGTTTTAAGTGAACATTGGAAAATAATACAATGCAAAGCACTGCTAATAGAAAACAGCAGGGGGGAGGAGAGAAGTCCTTTTAATTTTTATTACCAACATAACTCTATTAGAATTCCCAATTGAGATTAAGATTATCTGGGAAAAACACAGAGAGGAAACCTGAACTAGCAACATGAACATTATAAATAGTAGGTTTTCAACTGGTATTTCTGTTCTTTGACGGTTCTGTGGGTACATAGTTTTTGACTGCAATTACACATTAGCAGAATTCAAAATAGAAAATACAGTGTATGTCAGTAGCGGCACCATATCAGCTTCAGTCTTTTTAAAAATTTAGAAGTTATGTGATTTTGGTGTTGAGGTGGTTTTTTCTTTCTTTCTTTTTAAAAATATGCTAGACTTCTTGAATATAAGCATTTACAAACTCCCAAGGAGCACCTCTGATGTAAGTGGAATTAGTTTTTTTTTTAAGTTCAAGGACCCTCTGAAAGAGTTTCAGTGTGGTTTCTGTTTCTGTCTTTTCACCAAAAAAGATGAGTACAGATTGCTTCCAGTAGGAATCTGAGTGCTTTAATCAGAGACCTGGCAACATATGTAGGGAAGGGTAAACAGAGGGCAATTGCTTCCCTGAAGTAATTTTTAAAAAATTATTTCATTGAAATATAGGTGATTTACAATGTTGCGTTAGTTTATGGTGTACAGCAAAGTGATTCAGTTATATATATAAATTACATATATAAAAGAATATATATAATAGATATTCTTTTTCATATTTTTTTCCATTATGGTTTATCACAGGGTATTGAGTATACTTCCCTGTGCTATACAGTAGGACCTTGCTGTTTATCCATTCTTTATATAGTACTTTGCATCTGCTAATCCCAAACTCCCAATCCATCCCTTTCCCACCCCCTTCCCCCTTGGCAACCACAAGTCTATTTTCTATGTCTGTGAGTCTGTTTCTGTTTTGTGGATAAGTTCATTTATGCCGTACTTCAGATTCCACATGTAAGTGATATCATATATTTGTCATTCTCTTTCTGACTTAGTTAATTTAGTATGATAATCTCTAGGTCCATCCATGTTGCTGCAAATGGCATTATTTTATTCTTTTTTATGGCTGAGTAGTATTCCATTGTATATATATGCCATACCTTCTTTATCCATTCATCTGTTGATGGACTTTTTTTTTAATTTTAATTTTAATTAATTAATTTTTTGGCTGCGTTGGGTCTTCGTTGCTGCACGTGGGCTTTCTCTAGTTGTGGCGAGCGGGGGCTACTCTTCGTTGCGGTGCGCAGGCTTCTCATTGTGGTGGCTTCTCTTGTGGGGTACGGGCTCTAGGCGCACAGGCTTCAGTAGCTGTGGCATGTGGGCTCAGTAGTTGTGGCTTGCGGGCTCCAGAGTGCAGGCTCAGCAGTTGCGGTGCACGGGCCCAGTTGCCCCAAGGCATGTGGGATCCTCCCAGTCCAGTGCTCGAACCCATGTCGTCTGCACTGGCAGGTGGATTCTCAACCACTGCACCACCAGGGAAGTCCCAAATCTAGTTGTTTTTGACTTCCAAGTCCAGCAGCCTCCAAAGTTCATGCTCTTTCTACTATATCTCCTTACCAGCAGGGTTAGATGCAATACTTAAGCATTCAGTAAATTCCTATAGTCTTACTGTCTGCCGTGTCTCCAAATTGTTAAAATCTGGGCTTTAATCAGCTCAATGGAAACACAAATGTGAACTCCAAGTTTTATTTAATCCATTTGGGATGAAGCTTCATGTGGTATGTTTGATAATGTAACTCATCCCCCTTCTGTCAAATACAGGAGAGGAAGCTTGGGGGATGGGTGTAGAAGGAAGGGGGGCACAGGGTGGGAGAAAAGAGGGGAAAAGAGACAGAGAAAATATACTCGTTAGGTAGCACAGGGTACTATACCCATTATCTTGTAATAACCTATAATGGAGTAAAATCTGCAAAAATACTAAATCACTTTGTTGTACACCTGAAACTAACACAATATTATAAATCAACTATATTTCAATTTAAAAAGAAAAAGAAAAAAAAATTGTTAGGGAGTGGCTGGAAGGAGAATGGAGTTTTCCAGGAAGGGCACTGGTTGTTTTCTATGGGAAATGGCTTAGAGCTAAAGGCCAATAATGAACAACAATGAGCATGCAAAGCTGAAGAGAGTTTAGTATTGTATTTTTTTTTTTTTTTTGCTTTTTTTTGTTTTTTTGCGGTACACAGGCCTCTCACTGCTGTGGCCTCTCCTGCTGCAGAGCACAGGCTCCGGATGTGCAGGCTCAGCGGCCACGGCCCACGGGCCCAGCCGCTCTGCGGCACGCGGGATCCTCCCAGACCAGGGCATGAACCCATGTCCCCTGCATCGGCAGGCAGACCCTCAACCACTGTGCCACCAGGGAAGCCCCTGTATTTTAAAAATTTAATTAATTAATTTTTGACTGCGTTGGGTCTTCGTTGCTGTGCGTGGTCTTTCTCTAGTTGTGGCAAGCGGGGGCTACTCTTCATTGCAGTGTGTGGGCTCCTCATTGCGGTGGCTTCTCGTTGCAGAGCATGGCCTCTAGGTGCTCAGTAGTTGTGGCATGTGGGCTCAGCAGTTGTGGCTTGCAGACTCTGGAGCGCAGGCTCAGTAGCTGCGGCGCACGGGCTTAGTTGCTCTGTGGCATGTGGGATCTTCCTAGACCAGGGCTTGAACCCGCGTCCCCTGCATTGGCAGGTAGATTCTTAACCACTGTGGCACCAGGGAAGTCCTAGTATTGTATTTAAAGATTTTTTTTTTTAAGTTTGTGTTGCATATGGAGATACTTTCAGCTTTATCTCACGGACCTCTGAATACCAGGGCAGACCAGTTGGTAGGGGCTGGGCTAGATCTGGGATTTACTGGGTTGCAGTAAAATTTCGAAGAGTTTCCTTCTTCTCTCTGCCAGATCCCCATGTAGTCATACAACACAGCTGAGTAAATCAATTGCTGCACACTAATGATGCTTGAGGTATTCTCTGTTGAATTTTATAAGGGTACATTTGAGTATGCGGTATTCTAGAAATTAATCATTCAGAGCAGAATTTTAGACTTCATGGTAGACCAGTTTGAATTAACACAGCTATATACATTGGCAACACCCACTATGTTGTGAGCAAAGATGGCCCTGCCTGTATTCTAAGATGACTGCTTCTTAGGGGAAATGCTGGATTACAGAGAGGTTTTCTTATACTATCTCCTTCTTGCAGTGCATCCTCTATGAGAGGTGAGAAAGTGAGCTAGATAGAAGTGTACAGAAAGGGAGAAGAAAATACAACTGACTGTTTCCTGAGAAGCACTCATTAGTACAGGAAGAGTCACAGTAAGTGTCAGGAGAGAGATGTAGGCCATACGTGGGACCCTTGGGCAGAATGGCAGCACACGCGTGGTCCCTATTAGCTCCAGTTCATGGGCGGTCTGATATCACAGGCTCATTTTCCCAGGGCCATGACTGAGAATGTAGTTCATCTTCTGTTACTAGAAACATGCAAACGTTTCTCTGTAGCTGCCACCAGAGGGGAGATCAGAAGCTGCAATCCACAGAGGACCTCCTTTCAGTGTCAGAAGAACTCTGCCTCTGTGGCATGTCTGTCTTCTCCATCCACATCAGAACACCTGACCAGGAGGACTGGATCTTGTTTTTTTTTTTTTTTTTTTTTCCTGACTCATTTTGACAGGCTCTTCAGGGTTTGGATGGATAACAGTCTTGGTTTTGCTGAGGTTACAGGAGCAGGGATTAATTATACCTCAGAGCGTTACATCTGTTTTTACCAGCAGGACTACCCCGTAATACTGTATATGTGTGTGTGTTTGTATATCTTTTTCTCTTAACTTGCTTCTGGAATGTTGCTGATACCACTCATCTGAGTTTTTCAGTCTGATTACTGACTCTTCCTTTTCACAAATACAGGGTTGAGGTTCTCTTTAATCGGCAGTTCTTTATCAGTAGATAGAATATGAGAAATGGACCGGGAGACAGGCTATCCCTGCTACACTCTTAGTTCAGATAATCTTATCTGCATCTAGTCCCTGGCATTTGCTGCTTCCAAGAAACAAATTGGTCAATTTTCTGGCTTTTATTTTTTTCACCTTAAATAAAATCCTTTCCCTTTGTGATAACTAGCTCCTGGCAAATGGCAACTATGACTGAATCCACCAGTCCTTTGATGTGGTAGCTACAAAAAAAAGGAACGGGGTTACTGATTTTTCCTCTTCTAATAGGTCTAAGCAAGCCGTAATGAACCCACATGGATTTTGAAAAGGACCTCACAGAAGTAGAGGGGAAATCAAAGTGGAGCTGAAAATGTCAAGTTTAGCTTTCTTGTTGATGAGTCTTTATCTTGAGATGCCTTCTTGCAGCCACCTGGGTCAGGATGAGGCAGGCTCTGGCAGAAAGCTCTGGCTCAGCCTCTCGACCAGCCCACCCTTAGAAATGTTCCTTGACAAAGTGGCAGTGGATGTGCTGCCCCTCATCACTCTCAGGGCACCAGACAGAAGTCAGGAATTAGACAAGGGGAGAGTGTTTTTTTGTTTGTTTTGTTTTTGTTTTTGTTTTGTGGTACGCGGGCCTCTCACTGTTGTGGCCTCTCCCGTTGCAGAGCACAGGCTCCGGACGTGCAGGCCCAGGGGCCACGGCTCACGGGCCCAGCCGCTCCATGGCATGCGGGATCCTCCCGGACCGGGGCATGAACCCGCGTCCCCTGCATCGGCAGGCAGACTCTCAACCACTGCGCCACCAGGGAAGCCCAACAAGGGGAGGGTGTTTTTGTGTTTCTCCCCCTCGCTTGTGGACTCCTGGCATCGCATGTTAGCCTAGGCCTAGATACCAGCTCCACAGGCAGTACTCTTTTCCCCCTGGGCCTAGCGTGGGGTGGGACAGGACATCACGTTGCCAGCTTCAGCTTTGCATCCAAGCTCAGAGGAGCTGACGATGCTGACACAAGTGAAAGCTCTTTTTCCACATCTGATTATGGAGCAGAAAGCCCATGCTGGCCTCCCTCTTGAGCACCGCTGGGCATAGTGAACACCAGGGGTTCACCAGGGGTTGCTTGTTTGAGCTGTTTCACATCAGATTCAAGAGCCTTGCTTCCCTGACATTTCTCAGGCTCACTTTGCAGTCTGAAGCCTCCTGGTTTTAGATCAGTGTTTTATGAACACTGTTTCTGGGCTTTTAAAATTTCAAAGGACATTGAGATTGGGTTATGTGACCTTTTCCTCTAAGCTGCCTCATGTCAGGTCTCTGGCTGCTTGTTTTCTTTCTCTTTTTCTGTGTCCCCTCCCCCCACATCTTCTAACTTGGGTTTCTCTATTATCTTCCTAAGCATAACACTGCTTCTTTCAGTAGAAATAAATAAATAAATAATGCATAATTTCCATTTTATAAATAATATATACTCAGGCTAAGGCAAAATAAATTTGTTAAAATTTTTATTGAAATATAGTTATTTACAGTGTTGTGTTAGTTACAGGTGTACACAAAGTGACATATATATATAGCTATATATATATAACTATATGTAGTTTTATCTATATAGATGAAACTATATATAGTTTTATGTATATAGATGAAACTATATATATAACTACATATATATAACTATATATATTCTTTTTTGGATTCTTTTCCATTATAGGTTATTACAACATGTTGAGTATTGTTTACTGTGCTATAAAGTAGGTCCTTGTTGGTTATCTATTTTATATACAGTAGTGTGTATATTTTAAAGCCAGACTCCTAATTTATCTCCCTCCTTTCCCCTTTGGTAACCGTAAGTTTGTTTTCTATGTCTGTGAGTCTGTTTCTGTTTTGTAAATAAGTTCATTTGTATCATATTTTTAGGTTTCATGTATAAGCAATATCATATGATATTTGTCTTTGTCTGACTTACTTCACTTAGTGTGATAGTCTCTAGATCCATATAAAAACAGAAAAAATTTTTTAAAAATCCATAATTTCATCATCAAAAATGACCCTCTCCTTTCTGAATCTTTTTTACTAAACAGGCTAGATACTGGTATTTCATTCATAAACATAGACTTGTCAAATACCTGGAGGCAAAGGCAGCTTTATAACCAAGAGAGACAGTGTGTACAGTGTAGAGTGTAGACTGATCTGGGTTTGAAACTCATTGAGGCTCAGTCTCCTCATGAGTCAAGTAGGAATAATAAAATATGTTGTGGGGAATGTTAAGTGTTGGAGTAAAAGCTGTGCACGGGCAGCCTTTCATAGAACACATGTTCAACAAATGATGCAACGATAACATAATTTTAAAAGTAGTATAGTGTCTTTGGGCTGTTGAGTGAAGTGCAGGCAATGGAGGCACTTAGGCCTGGGGCGAGGGAGAAGCGTAAGGAAGAAGCCAGCTGGGCAGAGTTTTCAGAGCACATCTGGATTCCACCCAGCTGGAGGCTCACTTTGCTGCTGCAGAGACACTATGT
Source organism: Mesoplodon bidens (assembly GCF_964165515.1). Lineage (NCBI taxonomy): Eukaryota > Metazoa > Chordata > Mammalia > Artiodactyla > Ziphiidae > Mesoplodon > Mesoplodon bidens. Next base: position 54,835,549 of record NC_138166.1, read on the forward strand.
GTGGAGCCCTGAATGCTGCTTTATCTGACAAGTCTTTCCTGACAATTCTTCCCATGAGGATCAGGGAATCCCTTTACCCTCTCTATTTCTGCAGCACTTTGTAGCTTCATTAATGGATCTATCACATTATAAAGTCATTTAAAAATTAATATCTGGATCCCTCACCTACCTGTGAATTTCTCCAGGGTAGGGATAACATCACACTCATTTTGTATCCTCAGAGGTGTCCAGCCCAGTGATTGTTAGATATGGGGATAGATGGATATGTCCATGTGTAATGCACATTATCATCAGTGCATTAAAGCTTTACTGACTGAGAATGCTTGGGGGCAACAGAAATATGTACGTGGGTTTCTTTTTTGCAGGGGTTGGGGCAGGTACAATGGTACAACAGAAAAAAAGGAGAACAGACTCTAGAATGAGAGATCTATATCCCATTTAGATGAATTTTCCATATGTACACACAAACATTCCTTTTGGTTGCAGCCCTCATTCAATATTTCTGAAAATCTATAGGGATTCAGTACTTCTTAAACTTTTCCAGGGTAAAATACCCCAAGGCAAAAGGGAGTGCTTACTGGCTTGGATGGGGTTGGGGAAAATGGGGGCTGGAGTCAGAACTAAACTTGCCTGCAGCAAGCTCACACTTTTTTTTTTCATTTAATCTTTATAATTCATGGACACTCTGCATTAGACATTATATCTAAATTGTTTTTATACCAAATTATGTTTTAAGTTACTTTCCATTTTTTCACATCATTTCCACCAATTCAAATCTCTCAGTAAAATTGACCTTTAGGAAGATGTGCTGTATTTATGCCTTGACTTGGTACTCCCCATGGCCTGTCCATGTCCCATGACCAGGTAGCTTTGGGGGAGAGGGATGCCCAGTACATGGTGTACTTTCCTGCCATAATAAGTGCAAGTATTTGATTATTTGAGAAGTGAGGATATTATGCCCCCAGGTGACCAGTTCTCCCTCCTGAAGACTTTTGACATATGAGGCACAACTACAGAAATGAAACTAATAGGCTTGTATGAATCTTGGGAAATCTGTCTCCTTGCTTTTTATTCTACTGTATGGCTATGTGTTGCATCAGTTCTGATTCCATCTTCTTTGAACTATGTTGTTTGTTATGGGACCATCAACCTGTTGACCTGTACTTTTTTATAATTTTCTTTTTTCTCTTAGGACATCAAGAAAAAAATGTGCTAACTGTAAGTTTTAAGGGTTCAAGTACAAGGAACTTGTGTCATAGAAGCAGAGCGTGACATTGACGTACACTTAAGTATGATGTTAGCTATGAGTTATTTATAGATACTGTTTATCAGGTTAAGTTCCTTACTATTAGTTTGCTAAGTGTTTTTATCATAAAAGCAATATTGGGTATTGTCAAATGCTTTTTATGCATCTATTAAGAAGATATAAGAGTTTGTTTTTATTCTATTAATATGGCATATTTCATTGACTCTCAAGCTTTCATAGCCATATGATACTTGCCCCCATTGTAGGGTGCATGCTCTCCTTCTCCTTGCCTGAGCCTAGAGATTGAGCCTCTGAGAAAGTTCTTGACATTGCTCCAATGAGGCCCTCCTACTGGATCCAATCCCCAGTAGCAGGTGAGTGATGGAGCACATTCTTACCTACAGGGTGATAGTGCACTATCACAGATCCCGCCTAAAGGTTGCTACTGTGCCCTTTTATTCCTATCCCAGAGAAGTGTGGTATGTGTATTAATAGAAAGGCTTAGTTTAGATAAGCTAGGTAATTTCATACTGGATTATCTTTTGTTGTGTTCAATAATTCTATAATATGCATAATTTGAAAAGGCTACAATTGGTAGGTAGGCTTCTACATCATTGTGTCAAAACCAGAGGAGTGAATGAGGGAGGGTCACTACAGGTCTTACCCCTTGGTGTTGGTATAATGTTTCTCAGGTCTCATTCAGAATTTTCTTCTGAATCTTAAAGTTTTAAATACAGTCTATCCTTTTGCATTTAAATGAATTCCCTCTTTCTTTCTTTATTCCTATTGTTCTTCTTTCCTTCCTTTCAGAATCTTCATTATTCAGCAGTCATTTATTGAGTACCCACCTGTGAGTGGGCTACAGATGTATAGAAACTACCATGACCTCAGTTCACTACCTCAGCATCCAAGGGAGTAAATGGAGGTAAAAAGACACATAACCAGAACAGCAAGATAAATATTTTGACAGTTTCAAGCACAGAATTCCCAGCACAGAGGAGGAACTTGTGGCCTGGCTGAGGGTGGGAGGACATAGGTGAGGAATCTTTCTGAAGGAGGTGATGCTTGACCCAACAGTTGAAGGTCAGGGAGGATTCATCTAGGTGAAGAAGGAAGGACTTGGTCAAGGACTGCAAGGGAGGGAACATTATGTGGAAAGGAGCGGGAGTTGAAACAGCATGCGTGACTGAAATTGAGTAGATGAATCTGAGGAAGGAGGAGAGGGTGATGAGACTAATATGCATGCAATGAGGAGAGAAACAAGAGATCTAAGGAGACTGGCAGGTAGCAGGCTGCTGTGGTCAGTGGGGAAGGAGAGATATGCTGGCCAAGGGCACCAAGCTGGGCCAGAGGAGAAGGGGTACCTGACAAAGCCACCAGCTGCTGTTTTCAGTTGTGGCTCAGTACTTTACATTTTGAGAACTTGAGGATTTATTCAGAATTCTGTCACGTATGGAATGGTTTAGAATTTTGGAGAATTTGAGAAAGAATAAATATGCTGCTGAACTTTAAGGAGAACTAAATAAAGAACAAAGCAGCAGGAAGCACTGTGTGCAGAATAAGGATGGAGTTCTTTTTTTTCATAAGGGTGCTGGGCATGAAAGTTCCAAATGGCAATTTATTTTCTTTATATACAGTTTCCTCCGAAATATTTGTCTATCAGGCTGTCAGAAGTGAACACAGTTTCAAAACGAGAGACTAACTTAATTTGAAGTCTTACAGAGTTTTTCTTATCTTCCTGCCTCTGACTCAACATAGCTGTTTTCTCTAGGAGTGAGTAAGTTTTAGGGCAGAGCCTTTTGGCACCTGAGATATCTAACTGCTAACTCACCTATTCAGACACTTCGAAGCATTTATTATGAAAACTGACATTTCAGCTCAGTCTTTTCTGATGTGATGCGAAAACCTGAGGTTTTCTTGCAGCAAGTACCCAAAATAGCAGCTAGCAATGATATGTTTGTGCAGTTATTCATATTCTGTATCTTTGGGGATATACATGGCTATAATGAATAAACATAAAGCATGTATAGAGATGGGTTGGTGAATTTTTGAGGAATAATTTTTTTTATGGGTGTAGGTATACCTAACTTTACATTATAAGGTTATTCCCCCCATGTGTGTGTAAATCAAAGTTTCAAATAAATTGAGTCGTTTTCAAACTTGCTAGTAAAGAAACTTCATGGGTAAATGATTTTACAAAGTGAATATGCATTCATTTTTCTTTTATGTCATATAATTTCCATATATTGGTCTTGCTTAAAGAAGGAGTAGTCCTGAAACAACTGAAAACCAAGGGTGAAAAACCACAGAAAGGCTTTAAGCTTATAGGGCAGCACTCTTCCAGACTCTTAACAAATGCACACTATTTTTTAGGACACCCATAAGGCTAAAGAGAATTTGGAAGGAATCAGGTCATTGTGTTCTGAGGCAGTGTTTCTCCTCTTTACAGATGTAAACTTGATTCTAATGAGGTGAGCTTTAGGCTTCTCTATAGGGCTCCTCCTGAATGTTGAGATATTAACAGCTTGGGCAGAGAATAAGGAAAAATGAAAGCAGTCGTTAGTGTGACCCAAGGACTAGGGCTTTTGAGGGAGTGGTGAGGTTTGTAATAAGCACATCCAACTGAATTATATAATGGCTGAGGTGAAAGAAAGTAGGCAAGTTAGAGCCTCCAAAGAACTTATTCTTATTTTCAGGGAATATGGGGATTGAGAGTGGAGAGGTATTATAATCACCTTCCAAACTGCAAAATTTCTTCTCCTCAAATATTCTGCTATGTCTCTGTAAGGTCTGTGTACTCCACCCCCCAAAAAAGAATCCTTGCTGGAGTCTGTGCAGTGCTGTTACCGACAGAGTTTATTATCTTCCTTGGGTGTATTGGGGCAGAAAAAGATGTTGAAAGACAGAGCTCTGAAAATATGAAGATTCTATTAAGGTCAGAAGGACAATGTTTATCTCAGTCTACTCTACTTTGAGACAGGACTAGAACTTTTGTAATAGGACTAGATGGAGTCACCAATAATTTTGAAATCTTGAGGGCTAGAAGCAGTGTCTGGGATGAAGTAATAGCTACTTAAAAATTGTCAGCATTTTCTCTGTTTTCCTAGAGATGGAAGTCTGACTTGACTTTTTTTAAAAAATAAATTTATTTATTTTATTTCTTTCTTTCTGGCTGTGTTGGGTCTTTGTTGCTGCACGCGGGCTTTCTCTGGTTGTGGTGAGTGCAGGCTACTCTTCATTGCAGTGCATGGGCTTTTCATTGCGGAGGCTTCTCGTTGCAGAGCATGGGCTCTAGGCATGTGGGCTTCAGTAGTTGTGGCTCGTGGGCTCTAGAGCACAGGCTCAGTAGCTGTGGCACACGGGCTTAGTTGCTCTGCTGCATGTGGAGCATCTTCCTGGACCAGGGCTCGGACTGTGTTCTCTGCATTGGCAGGCAGACTCTTAACCATTGTGCCACCGGGTAAGTCCCTGACTTGACTTTTGAGGGTATATTTCTCCTTTAACAACAAAAGCAACACTTGAATAGGCCTTCTGGTTATGTAAAGATAAAGGCAAGAGCCTATTTTGGAGGGAAAGGTTTAATGCAGCCAGAAACTAAACTGCTTCTGTTTGAAGTAAATGTCTAAAGTAAACTGTGAAAATGAATGTCATCTTCAGTTGGGTGGAATAGCAGAATATTTTGATTGGGAGCATAAAATGGTTTTTCCTTTGAAAGGACCCTGAAGAAGGAGATTTGGGATGTGAATTATTGGTAGAAGACTTGGCAACAGGCTGCAGATTAGAAACTAAGGAGAGAGGGTGATGCCCAGAGTTGGTGAGGCTTGGCCTGTGGACCTGGGGCATCCGAATGTGACGTTCAGGCTGATGGTTTCCGCTCAGTGCTGTAACGGCCTTTAGTGCTGCCCAGCTCTCAGTGAGATTTTTGTTTATTCTTCCTGCCTGGGTGCTGAGGTGGGCCTATGCCTGTGTGGGGTCAGGCAGCATCGACAAAGAGTGGCCTGGAAACAAGTCCGAGGAGTGAGCCAAGGTGGCAGCATGGACACTTTCTTTTGTGTCTTCCCTGGAGACAGGACCTTTTGCTCCAATACCACGTCCAGCCCTAGAAAGAAGGGATTTTTGTCCTCATCTCAATGTAGGGCTTGTCTCTGTGAATCCTAATTTCCTGTCCTAATCAACCTCTTCCCAGGATGATTAATAACAATAACATCTATTTCGTTCAAGGGAAGCCCCTCTCCCACTTAGAACAATATGGTTGGACCTGAAGACCCAGATGAGAAAAATCAGAGGGGAGACTGACTCCCCAGGTGGATGAAGTGAGTTACCTGGTGGGCGGTTTGGTCCCTGTTTTTAATCTATCTTACCAAGGTCTTGAGAGCAGGGGATTTCTCCTTTCTCCTCTGTCCAAGCCAGTGAGTGGGGGACAGTGACTTGACCAGCTTTACCTTCACCTCAGGTTGCCTATACTTGAGTTGATTGTGAGGAAGTTAGCCATTTGTCTTCCAACCTAGCTTTATTTGTAATAAAGATAGTATCTTGTGCTCCATCTGTGCCTCTGCCATTTCATTTGTTTTATTTCTTAATTGGTTCAAGATCCAGACAGGAAAAGGGAATCTATTAGGCTCTCTCAAAGCCCCACAAGTTCTGCCAGTGACTTGCTCTGTAAATTGGGGCAAACTACTTTGTACCTCCATTTCTCCATCTGCAACTGGAGCCATAACAATGACAGCTGGATAAGGGTAAAAGAAAGTGCCATAAATTACTCGCCGAAAGATGTAACTGCTGGCCTCACCCCGGTGGTAGTATCATAATCATTGTTTGGCAACATTTCTAACTCTTATTCAAAAATTTTGCTGCTATGACACATTGATTCATTTTGGCTGGCACCATAGGCTCCCATCTGCTCTGAGTGGTGTAATTGTTCTCAGTCATCAACATTAAGCACCCAAAGCTAATTCATGGGGAAAGGTTCCAGCACCATGGACCGAAATTCAACTTGTCTGTCAATTTGCTCCTGTAGAAAGGGGTCCAGGCACTCAGCATGTCACTCCCTCTCATCTTGGGAATTGATCACAGTCTGATCAGGTATTCAACTGTAGCTTTTCATGGCTACCAGTAGGGACAACCCTTCTACTTCTGCAAAGAGAACTTTGCCCTGAGTCTCAGAATGAAATCAATTGTTGCTGCTCCGTGGCATGTGGGATCTTCCCGGACCGGGGCACGAACCTGTGTCCCCTGCATTGGCAGGCGGACTCTCAACCACTGTGCCACCAGGGAAGCCCTCATTGTAGTTTTGATTTCATTTCTCTAATAATTAGTGATGTTGAGCAGCTTTTCATGGGCTTATTGGCCATCTGTATATCTTCTTGGAGAAATGTCTATTTAGGTCTTCTGCCCAATTTTGGATTGGGTTGTTAGTTTGTTTTTAATATTGAGCTGCATGAGCTGTTTATATATTTTGGAGATTAATCCTTTGTCCGTTGGTTCATTTGCAAATATTTCCTCCCCTTCTGAGGGTTGTCTTTTTGTCTTGTTTATGGTTTCCTTTGCTGTGCAAAAGCTTTGAAGTTTCATTAGGTCCCATTTGTTTATTTTTGTTTTTATTTCCATTACTCTAGGAGGTGGATCAAAAAAGATCTTGCTGTGATTTATGTCAAAGAGCGTTCTTCCCATGTTTTCTTCTAAGAGTTTTATAGTGTCCGCTCTTACATTTACATCTGTAATCCATTTTGAGTGTATTTTTGTGTATGCTGTTAGGGAGTGTTCTAATTTCATTCTTTTACATGTAGCTGTCCAGTTTTTCCAGCACCACTTATTGAAGAGACTGTCTTTTCTCCATTGTATATTCTTGCCTCCTTTGTCATAGATTAGTTGACCATAGGTGCGTAGGTTCATCTCTGGGCTTTCTATCTTGTTCCAGTGATCTGTGTTTCTGTTTTTGTACCAGTACTATATTGTCTTGATTACTGTAGCTTTGTAGTATAGTCTGAAGTCAGGGAGTCTGATTCCTCCAGCTCCGTTTTATTCCTCAAGACTGCTTTGGCTATTCGGGATCTTTTGTGTCTCCATACAAACTTTAAGTTTTTTTCTTGTAGTTCTGTAAAAAATGCCATTGGTAATTTGATAGGGATTGCACTGAATCTGTAGATTGCTTTGGGTAGTATAGTCATTTTCACAATATTCTTCCAATCCAAGAACATGGCATATCTCTCCATCTGTTGGTATCATCTTTGATTTCTTTCATCAGTGTCTTATAGTTTTCTGCATACAGGTCTTTTGTCTCTCTAGGTAGGTTTATTCCTAGGTATTTTATTTTTTTTGTTGTAGTGGTAAATGGGAGTGTTTCCTTAATTTCACTTTCAGATTTTTCATCATTAGTATATAGGAATGCAAGAGATTTCTGTGCATTAATTTTGTATCCTGCAACTTTACCAAATTCATTGATTAGCTCTACTAGTTTTCTGGTGGCATCTTTAGGATTCTCTATGTATAGTGTCATGTCATCAGCAAACAGTGACAGTTTTACTTCTTCTTTTCCAATTTGTATTCCTTTTATTTCTTTTTCTTCTCTGATTGCCATGGCTAGGACTTCCAAAACTATGTTGAATAATAGTGGTGAGAGTAGACATCCTTGTCTTGTTCCTGATCTTAGAGGAAATGCTTTCAGTTTTTCACCATTGAGAATGATGTTTGCTGTGGGTTTGTCATATATGGCCTTTATTATGTTGAGGTAGTTTCCCTCTATGCCCACTTTCTGGAGAGTTTTTATCATAAATGGGTGTTGAATTTTGTCAAAACCTTTTCTTGCATCTATTGAGATCATATGGTTTTTATTCTTCAGTTTGTTAATATGGTATATTACATTGATTGATTTATGTATATTGAAGAATGCTTGCATTCCTGGGTATAACCCCACTTGATCATGGTGTATGATCCTTTTCATGTGCTGTTGGATTCTGTTTGCTAGTATTTTGTTGAGGATATTTGCATCTATGTTCATCAGTGATATTGGCCTGTAGTTTTCTTTCTTTGTGACATCTTTGTCTGGTTTTGGTATCAGGGTGATGGTGGCCTCATAGAATGAGTTTGGGAGTGTTCCTCCCTCTGCTATATTTTGGAAGAGTTTGAGAAGGATAGGTGTTAGCTCTTTTCTAAATGTTTGATAGAGTTTGCCTGTGAAGCCATCTGGTCCTGGGCTTTTGTTTGTTGGAAGACTTTTAATCACAGTTTCAATTTCAGTGCTTGTGATTGGTGTGTTCATATATCCTATTTCTTCCTGGTTCAGTCTCAGAAGGTTGTGCTTTTCTAAGGATTTGTCCATTTCTTCCATGTTGTCCATTTTATTGGCATATAGTTGCTTATAGTAATCTCTCCTGATCATTTGTATTTCTGCAGTGTCAGTTGTTACTTCTTTTCATTTCTAATTCTATTGATTTGAGTCTTCTCCCTTTTTTTCTTGATGAGTCTGGTTAATGGTTTATCATTTTGTTTATCTTCTCAAAGAACCAGCTTTCAGTTTTATTGATCTTTGCTATTGTTTCCTTCATTTCTTTTTCATTTATTTCTGACCTGATCTTTATGATTTCTTTCCTTCTGCTAACTTTGGGGTTTTTTTATTCTTCTTTCTCTAATTGCTTTAGGTGTAAGGTTAGGTTGTTTATTTGAGATGTTTCTTGTTTCTTAAGGTAGGATTGTATTGCTTTAAACTTCCCTCTTAGAACTGCTTTTGCTGCATCCCATAGGTTTTGGGTCGTTGTGTTTTCATTGTCATGTGTTGCTAGGTATTTTTTGATTTCCTCTTTGATTTCTTCAGTGATCTCTTGGTTATTTAGTAGTGTATTGTTTAGCCTCCATGTGTTTGTATTTTTTACAGATTTTTTCCTGTAGTTGATATCTAGTCTCATAGCGTTGTGTTTGGAAAAGATACTCGATACGATTTCAATTTTCTTAAATTGACCAAGGCTTGATTTGTGACCCAAGATATGATCTGTCCTGGAGAATGTTCCATGAGCACTTGAGAAGAAAGTGTATTCTGTTGTTTTTGGATGGAATGTCGTATAAATATCAATTAAGTCCATCTTGTTTAATGTATCATTGAAAGCTTGTGTTTCCTTATTTATTTTCATTTTGGATGATCTGTCCGTTGGTGAAAGTGGGGTGTTAAAGTCCCCTACTATGATTGTATTGCTGTCGATTTCCCCTTTTATGGCTGTTAGTATTTGCCTTATGTATTGAGGTGCTCCTATGTTGGGTGCATAGATATTTATAATTGTTATATGTTCTTCCTGGTTTGATCCCTTGATCATTATGTAATGTCCTTCTTTGTCTCTTGTAATAGTCTTTATTTTAATGTCTATTTTTTCTGATAGGAGAATTGCTACTCCAGCTTTCTTTTTTTTTTTTTTTTCTTTTTGCGGTATGCGGGCCTCTCACTGTTGTGGCCTCTCCCGTTGCGGAGCACAGGCTCCGGACGCACAGGCCCAGAGGCCATGGCTCACGGGCCCAGCCGCTCCGCGGCATATGGGATCCTCCCAGACCGGGGCACGAACCCGTATCCCCTGCATCGGCAGGCGGACTCTCAACCACTGCGCCACCAGGGAGGCCCTCCAGCTTTCTTTTGATTTCCATTTGCATGGAATATCTTTTTCCATCTCCCCACTTTCAGTCTGTATGTGTCCCTAGGTCTGAAGTGGGTCTCTTGTTGACAGCATATATACGGGTCTTGTTTTTGGATCCAGCCAGCCAGTCTGTGTCTTTTGGTTGGAGCATTTAATCCATTTACATTTAAGGTAGTTATCGATATGTATGTTCTTATTACCATTTTCTTAATTGTTTTGGGTTTGTTATTGTAAGTCTTTTCCTTCTCTTGTGTTTCCTGCCTAGAGAAGTTCCTTTAGCATTTTTTATAAAACTGGTTTAGTGGTTCTGAATTCTCTTAACTTTTGCTTATCTGTAAAGGTTTTAACTTCTCTGTTGAGTCTGTATGAGATCGTCGCTGGGTAGAGTAATCTTGGTTGTAGGCTTTTCCCCTTCATCACTTTAAACATGTCCTGCCACTCCCTTCTGGGTTGCGGACTTAATGCTGAGAGATCAGCTATTCACCTTATGGGGATTCCCTTGTATATTATTTGTTGTTTTTCCCTTGCTACTTCTAATATTTTTTCTTTTTATTTAATTTTTGATAGCTTGATTAATATATGTCTTGGTGTGTTTCTCCTTGGATTTATCCTGTATGGGACTCTCTGCACTTCCTGGACTTGATTAACTATTTCCTTTCCTATATTAGGGAAGTTTTCAACTATAATCTCTTCAAATATTTTCTCAGTCCCTTTTTCTCTTCTTCTTCTGGAACCCATATAATTCGAATGTTGGTTCATTTAATGTTGTCTCAGAGGTCTCTGAGACTGTCCTCAATTCTTTTCATTCTGTTTTCTTTATTCTGCTCTGCAGTAGTTATTTTCACTATTTTATCTTCCAGGTCACTTATCCATTCTTCTGCCTCAGTTATTCTGTTATTGATCCCTTCTAGAGAATTTTTAATTTCATTTATTGCGTTGTTCATCATCGTTTGTTTGCTCTTTAGTTCTTCTATGTCCTTGTTAAACGTTTCTTGTATTTTCTCCATCCTATTTCCAGGATTTTGGATCATCTTTACTATCATTACTCTGAATTCTTTTTCAGGTAGACTGCCTATTTCCTGTTCATTTGTTTAGTCTGGTGGGTTTTTACCTTGCTGCTTCATCTGCTGTGTGTTTCTGTGTCTTCTCATTTTGCTTAACTTACTGTGTTTGGGGTCTCCTTTTTGCAGGCTGCAAGTTGGTAGTTCCCATCGTTTTTGGTTTCTGCCCTCAGTGGCTATGGTTGGTTCAGTGGGTTGTGTAGGCTTCCTGGTGGAGGGGACTAGTGACCGTGTTCTAGTGGATAAGGCTGGATCTTGTCTTTTTGGTGGGCAAGTCTGTGTCTCGTAGTGTGTTTTGGGGTGTCTGTGACCTTATTATGATTTTAGGCAGCCTCTCTGCTAATGGGTGGGATTGTGTTCCTGTCTTACTAGTTGTTTGGCATAGGATGTGCAACACTGTAGCTTGCTGGTTGTTGAGTGGAGCTGGGTCTTGGTGTTGAGATGGAGATCTCTGGGAGATCTTTCACCGTTTGATATTACATTGAGCTGTGAGGTCTCTGGTGGACCAATGTCCTGAACTCGGCTCTCCCACCACAGAGGCACAGGCGTGACTCCCAGCTGCAGCACCAAGACACTTTCATCCACACAACTCAGAATAAAAGGGAGAAAGAAAGAAAGACAGAGAGAGAGAGAGAGAGAGAGAGAGAGGGAGGGAGGAAGGGAGGGAGGGAGGGAGGGAGGAAGAAAGAAAAAGGAAATACAATAAAATAAAATAGTTATTAAAATAAAAAATAGTAAATAATTATTAAAAATAAAAAAATTTTAAGTAATAAAAAAAGAAAGAAGAGAGCAATCAAATCAAAAAACAAATCCACCAATGATAAGAAGTTCTAAAAACTATACTGAAAAAAAATCCAAAAAAACGGAGAGACAGAACTGTAGGACAAATGGTAAAAGCAAAGCTATACAGAGAAAATCACACACAGAATGCACATACACACTCACAAAAAAGAGAAAAAGGAAAAAATATATATATATCGTTGCTCCCAAAGTCCACTGCCTCAATTTGGGATGATTCGTTGTCTATTCAGGTATTCCAGAGATGCAGGGTACATCAAGTTGATTGTGGAGGTTTAATCTGCTGCTCCTGAGACTGCTGGGAGAGATTTCCCTTTCTCTTCTTTGTTTGCACAACTCCCGGGTCTCAGCTTTGGATTTGGCCCCGCCTCTGCATGTATGTCTCCTGAGGGCGTCTATTCTTTGCCCAGACAGGACGGGGTTAAAGGAGCAGCTAATTCGGGGGCTCTGGCTGACTCAGGCCGGGGGCAGGGAGGGGCACGGATGTAGGGCGAGTCTGCGGCGGCAGAGGCCGGCGTGACATTGCACCAGCCCGAGGCGCGCCGTGCGTTCTCCCGGGGAAGTTGTCCCTGGATCACGGGACCCTGGCTGTGGCGGGCTGCACAGGCTCCCGGGAGGGGAGGTGTGGATAGTGACCTGTGCTCGCACACAGGCTTCTTGGTGGCAGCAGCGGCAGCCTTAGCGTCTCATGCCCGTCTCTGGTGTCCACGCTGATAGCCGTGGATCGCGCCTGTCTCTGGAGCTCCTTTAAGCGGCTCTCTTAATCCCCTCTCCTCGCGCACCAGGAAGCAAAGAAGCAAGAAAAAGTCTCTTGCCTCTTCGGCAGGTCCGGACTTTTTCCCGGACTCCCTCCCGGCTAGCCGTGGCGCACTAGCCCCTTCAGGCTGTGTTCACGCCGCCAACCCCAGTCCTCTCCCTGCACTCTGACCGAAGCCCAAGCCTCAGCTCCCAGCCCCGCCCGCCCCGGCAGGTGAGCAGACAAGCCTCTTGGGCTGGTGAGTGCCGGTCGGCACCGACCCTCTGTGCGGGAATCTCTCTGCTTTGCCCTCCGCACCCCTGTTGCTGTGCTCTCCTCCGCGGCTCCGAAGCTTTCCCCCTCCGCCACCCGCAGTCTCCGCCCACGAAGGGGCTTCCTAGTGTGTGGAAACCTTTCCTCCTTCACAGCTCCCTTCCACTGGTGCAGGTCTCGTCCCTATTCTTTTGTCCCTGTTTTTCCTTTTTTCTTTTGCCCTACCCAGGTACGTGGGGAGTTTCTTGCCTTTTGGGAGGTCTGAGGTCTGCCAGCGTTCAGCAGGTGTTCTGTAGGAGTTGTTCCATGTGTAGATGTATTTCTGATGTATTTGTGGGGAGGAAGGTGATCTCTGCGTCTTACTCTTCCGCCATCTTGAAGCTCCTCCCGCAAACACTTATTAATACAAATAATTTTAAAATAATTTAGTCATATTGTGGAAATAGGGAATCTTGGGTAAAGAGACTAAAATTTCAGGAAGTAGAAATGAGTTGGCAATTTGTGTGTGTGTGTGTTTGGTCAGTTGATCTTTCTTGTCTGAGGTACTTGGTTAGGATAGGAATAGCAGTGCGAAAGTGTTCTGGGCTCTGCTCTCAATGAGTTAATCAGCAGATAAATAATTAGAGTGCAGTTGGGGAGTGAAAACAATATATATCTGGAAAGTTGTAGCTTAAGATGCAGGCCAAATGGGCCATCCTGTTGATGAACATTGTTGGAATTCTGCACAGGGGCTATCGCTTCTCAGTGGGTCACCTCTGATTACAGCAGCCTCCTTGCTGGGCTTGGCACACATGCCAGGCAAGCTTCCACCTCAGGGCTCTTCGCACTTGCTTTTCTCAATGCCTGTAATACTCCTCCCCAGATGTCTACCTGACTTTCTCCCTCACCTCTGCAGGTCTCTGCTTATAGCACCCTTCTCAATGAGTCCTTTTCTGACTCTTCTATTTAAGATGACACCATTGCCCACCCTCCACTCCCTATTCTTCTTTCCTACCGACTTTTTTTTCTGTAGTACTTATTATCGTCAAGCGCATGGTATGTGTTCTCTCATTCATTTGTTTATTTTCTGTCTTTCCCACTGGAATGTAGATTCATGAGGGCTGGATTTTTGTTTGTTTTGTCCCATGTTCTACCTCTAGCCCTTAGGATAATTCCTGGCACACAGTAGAGGCTCAATACATATATGCTGAATGAATGGTTACTTTACATGCTCTCTCTCTCTTATTTTTTTTTTTTTTTTTTTTCTTCTTTTTGTGGTATGCGGGCCTCTCACTGTTGTGGCCTCTCCCGTTGCGGAGCACAGGCTCCGGATGCGCAGGCCCAGCGGCCATGGCTCACGGGCCCAGCCGCTCCGCGGCATATGGGATCCTCCCAGACCGGGGCACGAACCCGTATCCCCTGCATCGGCAGGCGGACTCTCAACCACTGCGCCACCAGGGAGGCCCCCCTCTCTCTTATTTTAATAGAACCCTGCAAGGTGATTATTATTTGCATTTTGGAGATGGAGAAGCTAAGTCATGGAGAGGCCAAGTACCTGTCCACAGTCACAGAAGCTAATAAATGGTAGAGATGGGATTTGAATCCAGCCTTTGATTTCTCCCTGAGCCCCAGGTTTGTATATGACTGCCTGCCTGGTGAAATGGTAGTGATACCATATGGAACTTACGTGCTTGTGGTATCAGAAAGATCTTTGCTCCTGAAACCTTTGAAATTTCCTGAGTGATAGGGGTAATAGGAGGGTCTTTTGTTGTAATGAGGCAACTCTACCCCAATCTCCAGGGAGGGAAGCGGGGATAGAGATTGATTCACAGAGCTGGTAAACACATGCATGTGCTGGGAGAGTGGTGCATCGCAACTCCATGAGGACATAAGCTCCTGGGACCCTTCTGAACCTCGCCCTGGGTGCCTCCTCGTCTGGCTGCTTATTTGTACCCTTTGTAATAAGTTGTAAATGTAAGTAAAGTGGCTTCCTGAGTTCTGTGAGCTGTTCTAGCAAATTATGGAACCTGAGGAGGGGGTTGTGGGAACCCTGATTTATAGCTGGTTGGTCAGAAGTATAGGTGACTTGATACTTGTAATTGGCCTCTGAAGTGAAGGCAGTCTTGTAAGACTGAGTCCTTAAACCTGTGGAGTCTGATGCTAACTCCAGGTAATTTGTGTCAGAATTAAATTGAATTGTAGGACATCTAGTTGGTATGGGGCAACTGAGAGTAGTGTTGTGAAAGAAACCACATAGTTGGTGTCAGAAATTAAAAAGAACACTCAGTACCCAAGACAGAACTGTGGATTCTCAGTCATACCCCCTCGATTCTTCCCTGTTTCAGAAAACGTCACTTCCACCCACCCAGTTGCTCAAGCCAAAAACATTGGAGCCATTCACAAGTTCTTCCTTTCATTCATTCCCTCCATTTGATCCACCAACAAGTTTGGCCAGTTATACTTCCAAAATAATCCCCAATCCAGACACCTCTTCCCAACACTGCCCCTGGTACAAACTGCCATCATCTGGCATCTGGATTATTCCAATAGTCTCCTAAATCAGTCTCTCTGCCTCCTCAGTTGCCCTTGTAGTTCATTCTCTACATCACAGAATGAAAATGGCAAGACGCTGTGCATTACACATGCTGGCAAGATGAACAGGACTCCTACTTTCATGGTGCAGTTCCTTGGATGCTCTTAACACATCCTTCATGGTATTGCTTTCTCTGCAACGACACCATTATTCCAACTTCTAACTTTTGATGGTATCTAACTCTAGGCTGCTGAGTAAATTTTCAGGACTTCTAGCCAAACTGTCCTTTTTAGATGGGCCCTGTGCCTTGTTAACTTTGGAGGGTCTCATCGCATTTCTGTTACAAACCCCTAAGGACTGACTGGCTAACCATTGTGCGGGCAGGGCCAGTGCCTTTAGTGGAGTAGGGAATATTTTGATTAGTAATTAAACATTTCAGTTCTTTAACTTTATTACTTCGGTATTATGGGGCTAGAAGTAAGTGTGTATGGTGTGATGGAGATTGGGGAAAGATGTGGAGAAGAGAAGAAAATAAATTCTTCTCCATAAAGAAGGATGGGATTTGGGGTGAATAAGAGGCTGGCTTGGGCATGGCTTTATTCTTTGATGCAGAGTGCTCACGAGTAGCTGGTGAATGTCATTTGTGCATGGGCTCTCATGGCTGGGGTGGGAACTCCTGTGGGGCTGATTTTCCAAAGCACTTTCATAATTGCCTAGTTCTTCACAGGCCTGGCCCATGATGTGAAGAGAGACTCTTTAGTACATTTCCTGAAAAGGGCAGAAGCCCAGATAGGCTTTCGTTTATTGGGTGGCTTACCTGGATTTGGTAAATCACCTCTAACTCACTTAACTGACCCTGGAGAGGTAAAATCAGTGGTTCTCAAACCTGGCTGCACATAATCATTTAGGGAGCTTTGGAAAATATCCACCTCAAGAGAATCAGATTGAATTGGTCTGGGTAGACCTGGGACTCAGTACTTTTAAAAATTTCCCCAGATGATTGTGATACGCAGTGTGGGATGAGGACTGCTAGTCTAAGCAGTGTTTCTCAAATGTGTCTGATGGTTAGAATTACCAGTAGAATTACCAGAGAATGCCTGTAAAAAATCCAAATTCCCAGACCCTTCCTTGGTGACTCAGATCCTGCATGTGGAGCATAGAAATCCTAATATTTGACAGGAGCCCCAGGTAGATAAGTGCTACATTTGTGAGTTCCTAATAGGAGGAAGCTTCGGAGTCCTTGGGTTTGGCTCACAGAGCAGTTTTTTTTTTTTTTCCGCGGGCCTCTCACTGTTGTGGCCTCTCCCATTGTGGAGCACAGGCTCCAGATGCGCAGACTCAGCGGGCACGGCTCATGGGCCCAGCCGCTCCACGGCATGTGGGATCTTACCGGACCGGGGCACGAACCTGTGTCCCCTGCATCGGCAGGTGGACCCTCAACCACTGTGCCACCAGGGAAGCCCACAGAGCAGTTTTGAAATTTCAATGCTTTGCTGAAAATAGGTTTTGAAGGATGATGCTTTGTTAAGTTTATTAAATTTATGTTTGGAGGTGATATATGTACAGATCACTTATGTGGTCTGGTTGTATCCTAGTTAGCATGTGGAAGTAAACATTTCTAGATGCAGGGCTGTGATAGGCGTGAAAATGGCTCCCTAAAAGATATCCACATCCTAATCCCTGGAACCTGAAGTGTTTACTTTATTGGGGAAAAGGGTCTTTGCAGGTGTAGTTTAAATTAAGGGTCTTGAGACAAAGATATTATTTTGAATTATGCCATCACAGTTGTCCTTACAAGAGACAGAGCAGAGTGAGATCTGACATACACATTGAAGAGAAAGCAATGCGAAGACGGAGGAAGAGATTGGCCACAGCCAAGGAAGCCAGCAGCCACCAGAAGATAGAAGAGGCAAGGAACAGATTCTTCCCTCAAGTATCTGGAGGGAGTGTGGTCCTGCCAACACCTTGATTTCAGCCCAGTGATATAGGGACATCTGGCCTCCAGAACTGTGAGAAATTAAATTTCTATTGTTTCCAGCAATGAAATTTGTGATAATCTGTTATAACAGCCAAAGGAAACTAAAACAGTAGGACTTCTTAAAATTTACAGTGCATGTGAAAACCCTAGGAAATGGGGTGTAACTGGAAATCTTATTCAGTGGGTCTAGGGTGCTGCCCTAGACGTGCCTGCATTTCTAAGAAGGCTCCCAGCTGATGCTGATGTTGCAGGTCTTTGGGTCACACTTTGAGGAGCAGGTTCAAGAGGGTAAATGTAGAAGAGAGATGGGCATGAACATGTTTAGTGAAGAGAGAAATCAGGCAGTTTTATGAAGGTTTTCTAAGCCCATTCTTGTCATGTATTACTTCTCCAAACTGTCATATTTTCACTGACAAAGGGAGGATCAGAATCAAGCAGCTGCCCAGATAACTGAGATAAAAATTAATTAGACCATTGCCTTGTTTCCCACTCAGGCATAGAAGATCTGGCGAAAAATGGTGTGTGACCATTTTTTTAAAAAAAACATCTTTATTGGAGTATAATTGCTTTACAATGGTGTGTTAGTTTCTGCTTTATAACACAGTGAATGAGCTATACATATGCATTATCCCCATACCTCCTCCATCTTGCATCTCCCTTCCGCTCTCCTTATCCCACTCCGCTAGGTGGTCACAAAGCACTGAGCTGATCTCCCTGTGGTATGTGGCTGCTTCCCACTAGCTATCTATTTTACATTTGGTCGTATATATAAGTCCATGCCATTCTCTCACTTCGTCCCAGCTTACCCTTCCCCCTCCCCATATCCTCAAGTCCATTCTCTACTTCTGCGTCTTTATTCCTGTCCTGCCCCTAGGTTCTTCAGAACCACTTTGTTTCATTTTTTTTTAGATTCCATATATATGTGTTAGCATATGGTATTTGTTATTCTCCTTCTGACTTACTTCACTCTGTACGACAAACTCTAGGTCCATCCACCTCGCTACAAATAACTCAGTTTTGTTTCTTTTTATGGCTGAATAATATTCCATTGTATATATGTGCCACATCTTCTTTATCCATACATCTGTCGATGGACATTTAGGTTGCTTCCATGTCCTGGCTATTGTAAATAGAGCTGCAATGAACATTGGGGTGCATGTGTCTTTTTGAATTATGGGTCTCTCAGGGTATATGCCCAGTAGTGGGATTGCTGGGTCATATGGTAGTTCCATTTTGAGTTTTTTAAAGAACCTCCATACTGTTCTCCATAGTGGCTGTATCAATTTACATTCCTACCAGCAGTGCAAGAGGGTTCCCTTTTCTCCACACCCTCTCCAGCATTTATTGTTTGTAGATTTTTAGATGATGGCCATCCTGACCAATGTGAGGTGATACCTCATTGTAGTTTTGATGTGCATTTCTCTAGTGATTAGTGATGTTGAGCATCGTTTCATGTGTTTATTGGCAATCTGTATAGCTTCTTTGGAGAAATGTCTGTTTAGGTCTTCTGCCCATTTTTGGATTGGGTTGTTTGTTGTATTGATATTGAGCTGCATGAGGTGCTTGTATATTTTGGAGATTAATCCTTTGTCAGTTGCTTCATTTCCAAATATTTTCTCCCATTCTGAGTGTTGTCCTTTCATCTTGTTTATGGTTTCCTTTGCTGTGCAAAAGCTTTTAAATTTCATTAGGTCCCATTTGTTCATTTTTGTTTTTATTTCCATTTCTCTAGGAGGTGGGTCAAAAAGGATCATGCTGTGATTTATGTCATAGAGTGTTTGCCTATGTTTCATCTAAGAGTTTTACAGTGTCTGGCCTTACATTTAGGTCTTTAATCCATTTTGAGTTTATTTTTGTGTATGGTGTTAGGAAGTGTTCTAATTTCATTCTTTTACATGTAGCTGTCCAGTTTTACCAACATGACTTATTGAAGAGGCTGTCTTTTCTCCATTGTATATTCTTGCCCGCTTTATCAAAAATAAGGTGACCACGGGTGTGTGGGTTTAACTCTGGGCTTTCTATCCTGTTCCATTGATCTATATTTCTGTTTTTATGCCAGTACCATACTGTCTTGATTACTGTAGCTTTGTAGTATAGTCAGAAGTCCTAGAGCCTGATTCCTCCAGCTCCGTTTTTCTTTCTCAAGATTGCTTTGGCTGTTCAGGGTCTTTTTGTTTCCATACAAATTGTGAAATTTTTTGTTCTAGTTCTGTGAAAAATGCCAGTGGTAATTTGATAGGGATTGCATTGAATCTGTAGATTGCTTTGGGTAGTATAGTCATTTTTACAATGTTGATTCTTCCAATCCAGGACCATGGTATATCTCTCCATTGTTTGTATCATCTTTAATTTCTTTCATCAGTGTCTTATAGCTTTCTGCATACAGGTCTTTTGTCTCCTTAGGTAGGTTTATTCCTAGGTATTTTATTCTTTTTGTTACAATGGCAAATGGGAGTGTTTCCTTAATTTCTCTTTCAGACTTTTCATCATTAGTGTATAGGAATGCAAGAGATTTCTGTGCATTAATTTTGTATCCTGCTACTTTACCAAATTCATTGATTAGCTCTAGCAGTTTTCTGGTAGCATCTTTAGGATTCTCTATGTATAGTATCATGTCATCTGCAAACAGTGACAGCTTTACTTCTTTTCCAATTTGGATTCCTTTTATTTCTCTATCTTCTGTGATTGCTGTGGCTAAAACTTCCAAAGCTATGTTTAATAATAGTGGTGCGAGTGGGCAACCTTGTCTTTTTCCTGATCTTAGTGGAAATGGTTTCAGTTTTTCACCATTGAGAATGATGTTGGCAGTGGGTTTGTCATATATGGGCTTTATTATGTTGAGGATAGTTCATGTGATCCTACGAAAAAGGTGTTATCATCTACATTTTACAAATAAAGAAACTGAGGTCCAGAGAAGTTAAGAAATTTGCCTAAGTCACATAGGTAAATGGTAGTGCTGGATTCAAATTCATCTTTGTCCCACATTTTCAGATGTGTCACAGCTCCACGTAAAGCACCAGGACCTGGCATTAGTTCTGGGTTCTAGGCTGCATTGTGGTAGCAGAAGAGGTGAAAGATGGGGCTGGAAGTGAGGGTTGGGGGTGGAATTTTGGGGGCCTTGTGTTCTGTTAAGCAAGGACTTTTGACTTAGTTGTGTAGAGTAAGTAGATTGCAGGTGTCTGGTAGGCCATCAGTGTCTTTTTCCTCAGCATCTAGGATGATTCCCTGCACTTGGTAAGAGCTGATGTCACTTCTCTATCTTCCTTTTTTGTGTCTGTGAGTCCTAGGTCTAACTCTTTTTCACAGAATCCTGATCGGTGACATAGCTGTCTTGGGAGGAGAGTAGGTAGTATGAGTGGAAGGAGGGAGAAGATGCAGGGAGTAGGTAAAAAAAGGAGAAAGAAGAAATATTACTCATTGAACAGAGCTTCCTGGGACTCTGGTTGGAGTATGAAAGCAAAATCAAGCCTCTTCTTTACCATTCATCTCTGGCCTTCCTATTTATATCTCCAAGGGAAAAGAGAACTTGGAAATGGTGTTAAATATTGAACAATTAATGAATTTCATGTATGCTTAGTGCTTTAGACTGTCACTGCTTACAAGGATCCCAAAGTCAGGGAAGGGAAATTGGAAAGCTAAAAATAACCTGGTCACCAAAGACATAGTGACAATTCAGTCATTTTTTTCTGCTATTTTAATTGTTGTCATCACTTTGTGAAACGGAGGGACTTACCCTTTCAAGCCTCTTGGTGAGCAAGGATGTGCACAGGGAGGGCTGGGACTGGCCCATTGTGAGATGTGACTTGTGACAATAGACCTGTTCAGACGCTGGGAATGAGATCTGTAATTGATCTCCTGTGCATGTCACTTCTCATCTCTTGCTCTGTGCTATGCTCGTGAATAAGTCGTTTCTGTAGTACATAAAATTACCTTCTAATCACCTCTACATTATCATTTATTTCACAGCAATACTGAAAAAACTGAAATTCCTTTAGCAATCAGGTCTCTCATTTTGATTTCCTGCTTCCCTTTCTTGTACCTTGATTTCCCTCACCTTCTCTATTTTTAGACACTGTACTCCTCTTTTCAACTCTTGTGGTTCATACTATATACTAATATTTGCTGTTTACCAAGTACCTACTGTATGCCAAGTGCTTTATCCACAGAATCTCTAGTCCTTGTAGTATCTCCACAACTGCAGTATTTTCTCTGTTTTATGGTTAAGGAAAATTGAGGCTCAGAAAAAAATTACTTTGTTGAAGTCTATCCAGGTGGTGAGTGACTGAGCTGGGACATAAATCCAGGCCTATCTGACTCCAAGCCCACACTTGTCTGGAGAATGCATTGTTTCTCCCAACACTTTGGGGTTAGGGGGAGGTGGGGAGGTGGTGCTTATAGTTGGGGAATGCTTACAGTACTGAGATTGGCCTCTGAAAACCAGCCTCTATTTATACTCTCCCATCTTCTACATGGACATCATTAAAAAAATCCCTGGGTTACAGGACAGCTCGGAGTGGGTCACATTCCTCGTGGGAGGCTCCTGGTCACACTTTAGCGCAATCTGAGCCCCCTCTTTCTCCCCTAAAGCAAAGTCACTGTTCCACTTGCCAGCTGCACAATCTGGCCCTCATGATGGGGGCCAATTATGATAGTTGGGGTAGGGATAGAGGGCTTCTTATTTTCTTGTTGGGGAATGTTATTTTTTCTAATGCAGGTGTTTAGCTGGATGCTTGTGGCTGGGAAACCTTAAAGTCCCGAAAAAAAAAAAATAGAGTTGATGAACATGAAATGAACTTTTTGTGGCAAAGCCTACTTTCTCATTCTACTTCCGTTTTTCAACTACTTTTGCTCTATCTGAATGCCCCTCATTGAATTAATTTCCACTTGAAAAACTGTCCAAGAAAAAACAACTAACATTTATTAAATGAAACTGTGTGTTCACTTAATCCTCATCATGGCTCTGTGAGGGGCTTCTATTACCTACCATGTTAATGTGAGGCCTTGAAGGATAATGTAACTTGACCAACATCACCTATCTATAGACCTCGAGGATGCCAGTTCAGACCTGGATAATTCCAATCCCTTTCCATCAGAGCACACAGCCTGACAGGAGCTAATGAAGGAGCCTGACCTGAGTGCAGAGCAAAGATGGCCAGTGGTACCAATTAGATAACTTCAGGAAACTGAGGGTGGAGGGCCTGCTGGGTACTGGAGGTCTTATTAGAGAAAGGGGGTAAGACAGACATGGGCCAATAGAAATAGCAACAACACTGCAGAAAATATTCACTGAGTGCACGTGCGGTGCCTGGCTTTTAGTAAGTAAGTTCATTATCGTATTTCATCTTGCTGCCCATCCTGTGAGTAGAAAATCTTACCTCCTCTTACAGGTGAAGCCCTGAGGTTCAAAGAGGCTGATATTTGCCTTTGGTCACAAAGTTAGGCAGTGACAGAGCCAGGCTAGTGTGAGTCTAATGTTCATGCTTCTGACTAGTGTGTATGATGCTTGGACAGAATTTCTGTATCTATATATACATATAGATAGATAATTTTTAGCTGTACCACATGACATGTGGGAATTTTATTTCCCCCACCAGGAATCGAACATGAACCCCCTGAAGTGGAAGTGTGGAGTCTTAACCACTGGACCACCAGGGAAGTCCCCTTTTTTATTTTCAGAATATCTATATTTTAATGCATCAACCCCCACCCCACCCCTCATTCTCCACCCCCCTACCCCCAGACTGCAGTGGAAAAGGAGCACTGAAGCATTTTGTAATTATCTTCTCAAATCCTTCACTCTAATGAAAAGAAGGACAAAGCAGAGGAGTTCATAGATGCCAAGAAGTGAATAGAATTCAGGGTCTGTGAACTTGGATGGGAAGGAAAATTCATCTTTATTTCCCCTAACTTCTAATAGAAATGTAGCATTTCCTTCAATTTGGAATAGAGTAATATTAAGCATTGTTACCCATAAGAATTATAAATATTTTCACATCACATTATAATTTGACAGATCTCTCAATAGCATGTGTGCTTAGGACTACTTAAAAATCAGGGAAATTATGAGACTCGCTGTTATATCTTGTTATTTAGTGCGTTATTAAAAAGTGCTATATTACCATATACAATTTTAGCATTAAAAGCAGGCTTTTCATCGCAATGTCAGGCTTTTCTAATTAGTTTTATTTTCTTCTTCTTCTTTCTAAAAAGGATGTGGCAATTTCTCAAGTTTGCCAGGTAGGGAGGCAGAGATGGCAAGGATGAGTGCACTGACGACCCCCTGCTGAACTATGTTCCAAATGGCTTTGGGAGCTTTTATGGGGGAATTCCTTCAGTGGTTGGTCTGCAGTGCTATTCAGCTCCCTTGGCATTTATCGAACTGCTTGCGTAAATGGGATGCTTAAAAAAGTGCCATCCCTCTCAGATGGGTTTTAAGATCCTGGCTTGCAAATAGTGTTTCTTTTTTTATAAGACAATTCTAAAAAGGTTGGATGTCTGCTCCTTGGATTTGTGCTGCTATGCCTCAGTTTTAAATGCTATCTTCTGCTTTAGATTTTAAATGATGATGATGGTGATTATTACAATGAAAATAATGGCATAGAATTAACTAAGCACACCAGGTACTGTGCCAAAAATGCTGTTGTACGGTTTGGTAGTGAGACATTCTCCGATTGCTTGGGTTCAAGTCTTAGTTCTGTTGTTACTAGTTGTGTGAACTTGGGCAAGTTACTCAACTCTCTGAGCCTCATTTACTCTTCCGTAATATGGAGAGAATAACAGGTCCTCCTCAGCCTCTCCCATGGGACTGTGGAAAGGATTAAATGAGTTAATACATGTAAGATGCTTAGAGCAGTGCCTGGTCTGTGTTAAGCCTTATGTAATAGTTAGCCATTATTGATATGAAGTAATACCACTATTAGTCCCACTGAGCACATGAGAAAAGTAGTTTAAGTTAAGTCACTTGCCCAAGGTTACCTATCAAGGAAGTGACGATCTTTCCCACTGCTGCATCTGTCAGTTTACAGTGCCTCTAGGTGTGGGAGAGTCTGAAACACAGGCGATAAAGACTGGTTTTGGGCCCTGTGCTCCATAGGACCATATGCTGTAGTGGGCTGGGGAACTTTGATTTTTGGCAATTCTGTCCTGTACTGTAAAGTAGACCTTTTTCTGTTAATGGCATCTTTCCAGGCCCCATTTCTCAGTATGAAATGACAGTGTGGACAGGATAATCAGAGGCTTAACAAAGAGATTAGTTCTTTGGCCTTAGAAATTGTTTCCTAAGCCTCAGAGAAGGAAAAAGACCATCTGTTAAGTTTACCTTCAGGAAACTAGTTTCCTGAATTAGGATAAGGGCTTTGGGATCAGACAAGTCTGATTTTTCATCTCGGCATCTTTGCATTCCCTTGTTGAATGATCTTGTGTGAGTCCTTCACTCTTCTGAAACTTAGTTTCTTTGTGTGTAAAATAGGCACAATCATCATGACTATCTCATAGAGTAGTCTTGAGGACTGACTGAGAACATGTATAACAACAAGACAGGTAACACCAAGTGAGGCCTGTATCAAATCTATTAACAATGATTATCTCCAGATTGCAAATGTGTAGGGCTTATCACATGGTATTGGTTCAATAAACAGAAGCTGCTGTAATTCAGTTCCACAATGACCTGTGGATCTTTGGTCTGATAATGCATTATCTCTACTGTTAGAGAGCCCATGATAGATCATTGCCTGGCTGTCATTAGGTGCATGGGAAGGCCTGTTAAGGACCTTAAGCCTCTCTGCTTTTAGGATATCTTAAGGCACTTCTTATCATGAGCTAGGTCATATTGCTGATTGTTGGATTAATACTGGCTCTTAGAATCTTGTAGAATCTATTAAACTTAATATTGCCATTTAGGAGACAACAGAGCCCATACTTTTATCTGAGCTCCAGCCCTGTTTATCCAACTACTTATTTGGCTTCTCTACTTGGATGCCTTACAAAGTTGGCCCAAATTGAGTTTACATATGTTTCCTCAAATCTGATTTTTCTCCCATTATCTTTATCTTAGTAAATTACAACATCCACCGTATTGACAAGGAAGAAATGTCAAGTCTTCTTTGCCCCTTTGTTCTATTTACCTTTTATCATCTGTCAGTCACCAAGTTCTGTTCACTCTTCTTCTGAAATATCTCTTGAATCTCTCCATTTCTCTCCATCCTACTGCTACGACCTTGGTGCAAATAATACTTTTAGAAAAAGATAAAGTTTGTTTACAATACTGAGTCTGTGGTCTTATGTTCCAAAAAACCCAGGTCAAGAGCCTCCCTGAGTCTACACAGAAAAGAATCCAGCGCAAAGCTGCAGGGTTAGGGCTTGACTGCAGCTTCAGGGAGCAGAAGCTGCCTTGGACTGAGGCTACAACCTTTGCATTGGGTGCCCTGCTAGCCAGAGTATCTTGTACACTCCCAGAGAGCGGAGTAGGGCATGGCTATTAGGACCAAGACTGAATTCCTGCCAGCACCCAGGGGTGAGTGTTCAGAGCAGTTTATAGTTGATTTAGAGAGCTGTAGAAATGTGACATTTAGAAAATCCCAAGTGTTGCATGGAGTTACATCCATGCTGACGATGGCAGCATGGTTCCTCTGGCAGAACTGTGTGAATTTTTATTTACAATCCACAAAGTTGAGCAGTCACCTCGGGTGTGACTGGACGGCTGTGCCTTGCCAGGTTCCTGGGGCTCGACACACATCCTGGGGTTGAAATGCTGCCAAAGTCACTCCTTTGTTTTGACAGTGATGAGGGGAGTTGAAAGCTCTGGGCCTCTTTGCTTTCCTAAAAGTGCAAACAGTGCAGTCCTGTTCTTGGCTCCCATACGGTCAGAGGGGGGTGAACGGAACAGATGTAACAGAATGAAATAAAAACTTTTGAAAAAATAATAAATGACATTTGCACAGTCCTTTAGACTTGTTATACACTGTTTCAGTTGGTGCTCACACTGAGGTGAGAAGGGCAGGTTTGTTATTATCATCCCACTTTGACTGATGAGGAATCCAAAGTTCAGAGAGGCCGAGGCGTGTTCCAGGTCACACAGTTCTCAAGCGGAAGAATAGGGCTGAAACTCACTAAACTCAATGAAAATCATCTCTGTCCCCTGGGATAGCTTTTCTTCTCAACCCCACTTTATACTTTAGCAAAGTGAGTCAAAGAGATATAAATTTGCCCACAGCACTTGGATTCCAACAAGACTCCTGACTCCAGAATCCGTATGCTTAGTGAATGTTCGGGCTTCATAATGAAGCAATCCTACTGAAAAAGACATTTCAAATGTGCTTTTTATAAATTTTTTTACGTGTATCTGTAGGCAGAGAAATGGAGAATCCTGTGCACCCAAATCTGTTTGAGACAATCCTGAAGTATTTGAGAAACAGATCCCAGGGCTCCGTGCGGTCAATTCTACAGAGATCCATTTGCAGTTATGTCTGGCAGCATATGTCTTATGACCCCAAAGAAACAAAACTGGAGTTGTGGGGAAGAAGTGGTGGGAAATACCTGAGTATAAAAGTCATATCAAAGATGCAAAACTTAATAAAACATTACTTTTACCTTTCATATTTCTCCCCCAAATCTCATTATGCTCATTATGTAAAAGACAGAAAACATGAAAACGGAAGGAAATGTAATTCACCTGAAATCCTAAAACCCAGAGAAAACCACTGCTAATTTGGTACATGTCCTTCCATACCTCTCTTTTATGCATGTGTAAAGGCTACAGGCATTGTTAAAGCTCTTGACACATATTGGCAAGTCTCCTTCCGTAAAGGCTGTAGCGTTTGACTTCAACCTGAAATAAATGAGAGGGCCCTCACTGCTGTTTCCTCACCAGTGCCAATGGGTAGTATCATACAACGTTGTCAGTTTGGTAGGCAAACAATATCTCTGCTTAATCAACATTTCTTGCCACACTTGTTAAGATTTTTGGAAGGAAGGAAAATAAGAGCTCTGGGCTATGAACCTTTTATTCTTGACCAGATTAGCTCCCTGCCCCATCCCATTCTCTCCCCTTTCAGCTGCTGGAGTCCTGTGACTGAGACATTCCCTCTCAGCTTCTGGAGGCCAGTCTTGTCTTTGACGAAGGAATCTGAAAGACTCTGTGTTTTTCACCCAGGGCTGCACATTAGAACCACTGGGGAGCTTTAAAACATCCCCTCTGCTCTGGCCATACCCTGGACCAATTAAATTAGAATCTCAGGGGGTGCTGGGAAGACCTCAGCCTTTTTAAAACTTCCCAAGTCATCTAAAGAAAGCTCTCAATCAGCTCAAGGGCTATGCCAGTAAGTTGGCCTTTCTGTTAAGTATCTTGTTTGTGGAACGTGAACTTCTCTGGCTTCTTCTGGAGATTAAGTCTCATGTTGATTCCCTGTGGAAGTGAGCCTAGAGTCCTGGGCTGTGTTTCTTGAATACTGCAGAATTCTCTCAAACAAACAGATTTGGGCACACAGGATTCCCTATTTCTTTGCCTGTATACACACACACACACACACAACACACACAAAGCCAACCCAGAAAAGTCAATACACTTACCTCAAGTACAGTTAAAGCCATTTCCTTTCTATGTGAACTTAGGTAAGTACACCCCAATCTGGGGATAACAATACTTCGTAGGGTTGTTGAAATGATTAAATGAGAAAATATATGCCAAATGCTTTCCCCAGCACCTGGATTACTCACCCAACTCCTGGCCGTGGTTTCCTGAGGAGGATTTCACTCCTCCAGGAGCAGCCCTCCCTGTCTCTGGGGTGTTGCCGTGGTGATCAGGTCTGGTGTGAAGAGTGCCCAGGCCAGTCTGGAGGCATCCACCTGCACCCACTTCCACTATGACATCTGCATTACCTTACTGGTGTTCATAAACCTTCGTGGATCTAGGCCTGGGCAGTCTCTCCTCTGGATAGCACTGGCTACATACTGATGATGTTTTATATTAGAATTCTTTCTACAGATAACAAGTAGATGTAACACCCCTCTTTTTGTCAGCATATTCTTTCTTCACAAAGCACAATGCAATTACTGAGTTTCAGTTTCTTTGTCCAGTTACCACCCAGTCATGTTTCCCTTGGGTCACCTTGATGGATGTTGTGTTGGGTGTTTGGACAATCCCTAAGCTTATATCAATAGTTGGTTGATGTGATCACTTAAACATCCCACCCTCCCCAGTCATAGTATTCAAACCAGAAGTAAAGAATGCTGGCAGGTACCACTGCCTGGGTTAGGATTATGGCTTCACTACCCTGGGAAAGTGAATTCCCTTCTTTGAGTCCTCAGTTACTTAATACAGAATGATCATAATAGTATTTCTCCTATTGGCTTTTTTGTAATGCTCAAGTGAGATAAATCTTGCCATTTACCTCAGTTATCGCAATGAGGAAATGCTTAGGAAAAGCCGAGCAAAAATTTTGCATATTTCAGACAGATAGGATAGTTGCTCCTGCTTACATGATAAAGTCCAGGAAAAAAATTATAAATACATGTCTAGTTGCACTGACAAGGTATGTATTGGATGATGCACCTTTGTCTGAGAAGAAAGATGGCATACTGGGGAGAACAAGGGACAGAGATTCTTAGAAACCGAGTGTCGACATATCTGCTAGGAAAAGCCATTCAACTTAGAGAAGGATTTGTCAGGATGCTTGGGAAATGAGATAAGAATAAATCCAATCAAGCAGGTGATGAGATACATTAGTGTGATAGTTGGCAGAGATATTTCTTTCTTTGCTGCTGCCATATACTCTATGACAGTAATGATGGAACTGTAAAGCAGTGGAGAATCAGCAGGCAAAGGGAACTTGAATCAAAAAGAAATTATGAACCAGTAGAAAAGTTTTTCAAAGAATTTTGCTCTACCCAAGTTAAGTGTTCTGAGAAGAACTGATTTCCAAGAAGGCTAAAGAAGAAAGCACTTTTCCACACGGAAAAATACTATAAGGGGGTTCCTTGTAGAACTCTAAGGAAACCTTGTTATGGAGAAGCCACTTTCAAAGTTGGCAAATGGAGCACATCTGTGTGTGTGTGTGTGTGTGTGTGTGTGAATATGCATAGCACAAAATGACCTTTAAGATAATCTTCAAGGATCCTTCAAATAGGGCCTCTTCAGTATATTCAAAGGTTCATTTTCCTCTTGTCTAAGGAGGAAAATTTACTCTTATCTCATTTTGCCAATAATGTGGAATCCAGAAGCTGAAAAATAAAGTTTAGAAATGATGACAAATTAAAGAATTTTTTAATTAAAAAAATTAATTTTATCGAAGTATAGTTGTAGAAAATTGAAGACTGATCAAAACCAAGAATAATACTATTTAATGCTATAGTGGAAATCCAGGAAAAGTGAGGAGAGAAATTATACAACAAAATGAGGCCAGCTTATGTTTTAATATAATTTAATGTAGAAAACTCTAAGCAGTGGAAATTCTTTAAAGAAGTCACTTGACAAGTGGACTAGGTAGCTCACGTAAGAGACCCCCAAGGACTGTCAGTGGCAGGAAGTTGGCCTAGCTGTGAACCTGGGGAATTCTTGTGACTTGTAGCACCAAAAAAATTCATTCTGGGAAGTCAGGGAGCTTTTGTGCAAATTTGATGAAGCAATACTTTGGGATATTAAATATGATAATGACTCTGGTGAGCTGTGTGTGCCTCATTCAGGCTGGTATAGGACAAACCCCCATCCCCACCCACCACTCACCCCCATCCCCACTCCAGCACTGTAGCAGAGGCCATGAGAACTTACATCTGCCTGGTGGCTATTTTCTGGTTGATAAATAGAGACAAGTTTGAGTCACATGGCACCTCATCACTTGTGGCTTTGTTTTACAAGATAAAGTTTTGTAAGAAATGTGTAGTGTTTCAGAAGTGACTTTAGGGTCTGAAGTGAAGGACCCCTTCTGGAGGCAGGGTCTGGATGGACTTGTGTGCAACAGGTCTCCAAGAGATTCCTTCTTCAGGACCCCTGGTCATTTGTGTGCTGAGGGCCAGTCCTCACAGCACTGGGCTGCAGCCGCCCACACCCCCAGCTGTTCTTGACTTCCAGGAATGTCAACAGACTCTTCTGAGGGCACTTCACCTTCAAGTTCTCAGAAACAATTAGCTATACATCACTTTTAACCATTGATGAGAAGAGGATTATGGGATACTTCGCCAGCCCCCCAGTAGCCCAAAAGAAGCATTGCCCTGGTCTGTGAAATAGCTGTCACTTTCATAATTGAATTTGAATCCTTCAAGGTCTAGCAGACACCCAGGAACACTTTCCAAGGCTGGCTGGGATTCCTTACTATATTTATGAGCAGGTGTGGCTCTAGAGGTCACTGTGGGAATATCAGCTCTCCTCACAGCTGATATTCAATACTCTTGAAGTTGCTCCTTGGTTTAGGTGCCAGAGCTCAATGCTGTCTGCATAGTACAGAGTGGCCAGATAGAGAGGACTCACTCACTCAGTCTTCCTTGACAACAAAAAAGACTATTCTCTTATTTGCATGTCAATGCAAGGTTCCATTGCGTCAATTGAGGGCTACTGTATTAGTTTTCTAGGGCTGCCGTAATAAAACACCACAAACTGGATGGATTAAACAGCAGAAATTAATTTTCTCACAGTTGTGGAGGCTGGAAGTCCAAGTTCAAGGTATTGACAAATGACAAGGTTTGGTTTCTCCTGACGCCTCTCTCCTTGGCTTCAGGTGGTGGTCTTCTCATTGTGTCCTCAAATGGCTTTTCCTCTGTGTTCATGGATCCCTGGTGTCTTTTATGTGTCCAAATCTCCTTTTCTTATAAGAACACCAGTCAGATAGGATTCGGGCCCACTCCAATGGCCTCACTTTAATGTAATCACTTCTTTAAAGGCCCTGCCTCTAAATACAGTCACATTCTGACGTACTGGGGTTAGGGCTTCAACATATAAATTTGGCGGCAGCATAATTCAGCTCATCACAGCCACCTTGTCTTCTTTTACTCACAACGTGAGGAGTTAGGCTCATGCTTTGGAGCATAAACAGAACCAGGCCCATCCAAAGTCAGTCTGAGGAGGAAAGAGTTCCCAGATGAGGTTTGGGAGTTTGACTGTTAGGACTGGAGGGGCAAGTGGCAAGAACCAGTTGAAATTGCTCAGTCTTGGGAATATCCTTTCATCTCCATCTTTTAGAGGAAAGACAGTAATCTAAAGTCAAGTGCCAGTTTTTATGTGTCATGAAACTGTTTAATACCTTGCTTTATAGTCTGCCTAGGTCCCAGGTGTAGCTGCACTGCCTGGCATTGCCTGGGGCACCTTCTAACATTGAGCATCTGCCTTTGGCGATTTACACTTTGTTCGCAGCTGATGTGTCTGTCAGCAACTCCCAAAGCCCAGAAAAGCACATACATCTTAATTACAGTGGAGAACACGTGGAAGGGCACATAGGCTGGGGCAGCAGATCCCAGAAGACACATCTTTTGGGAACATATCTGTGTAATCTATTTTGCTGACCTTGAATGCTTCGTCTTTGAAAAAGAAAGCAGAATAATGGTACATTTTTATTTCTAAATTTATTATCTGGCCCTCATCACCCCCTGCCTCTCATAGTATTTTGTTTGACAACTAAAAGCCAGAGGGTTGCATTAAAGTTATTGCACTTTTTGTTTAATTGCTGGCTGGGGTGTGATTTCAATAAAAGGGGCATGGTGATTGTCCTGGATGCTCATGTGGTGTTGTTCACATTACTCCCAGGGTCTAAGTCTATCTAACAGCAGGGGAAAGTGATACTTAATTGGATTTTTTGCAGTCTTAGAGGCAACAACTGCTCCTTTCTTGAGAAGCTGTATATTGAGTTCAGAGTTGAACCAGCTCAACTCCAGCATTGCATTTGCCTATTAACTTCACAGGCAGTTAAATAGAGGAATATAAAACCCTGTGACTAACTGTGCTCAAAGCAGCCGATAAACAGATAAGGCAATCTCAGAATCCTTTATTTCAGCACATTGTGGATGCTAAATACGTTTTCAATAATAAATAATAATGAAGTATTTCCCTTTGTCCATAGCCTCTCACTGTGCCCTACTCCCTGTGAAAAAGCTCATATTTTTTAATGGGAAAGAGTATTGAGAAGGCAATTTTGGGAGGCCTTTGTAGAAGGAATTGTCAGAGGGTACTTGAGAGGATAGGCCCCAGAAGAGGCAAAGAAGAGAGAGTAGGAACATTCCTGACCTCAGTAATGGCAGCCGTGGGCCAAGAATGTCTGTAGGCCAGTGGTTCTCAGCCCTGACTGACCATGAGAATTACCTGAGAGGCTTTTAAATAACACTGATGTCAGGGCCCTACTCCAGACTGACTAAATCAGAATCGCTTGGGAACTGAACATTTGTATTTGTTTAAAGCTCCCCAGCTGGTCTTCATATGCAGCCCAAGTTTGTGAGCTTTTGCTGTAGAGAGATAACAATGGCTAGTCAAGGGTTTGGGCATCTGCTAGGAGTCTAGGTCTTTGAAACCATGAATGTTGGGGTACTTGCCAAAGTGAGCACCTGGGAACCTTTGGAACCCAATTGTGTGGGTTCCCAGAGCGTTATCGTCAATTTGGAACTTCATGCCCTGAAGTGTAGCTCATGCCTTACCTCCTAAATTCCTCGAGCTGCACATGTCTTATTTTTTTTAACTGAATCAGTATTGACAAAAAAAGAATTATAAATTTGATGCTCTGTGAGCATTTGTGTCATTGACGGAGTTGCATGAAGGTGGATACTTACCCCTGAACCCCAATTTTCTCATCTATAAAATGTAAATAATAATACATCTAAGTAAACTTCTTTATTTTTTATTTATTTATTTTTTTTGCTGTACGCGGGCCTCTCACTGCTGTGGCCTCTCCCACTGTGGAGCACAGGCTCCAGACGCGCAGGCCCAGTGGCCATGGCCCACGGGCCCAGCCGCTCTGTGGCATGTGGGATCCTCCCAGACCGGGGCATGAACCCGTGTCCCCTGCCTCAGCAGGCGGACTCTCAACCACTGCGCCACCAGGGAAGCCCTAAGTAAACTTCTTGAAGCAGGTTGTGACTGATGCCCCCTTCCCCACCCCCATGCCACTGACATTTTCCTCACTGGGTTACTGTAGGTATCAACTGATACATGAACTACTGGTCATTTGGAGGCTTTTGTTTGGAGGTCATTTTTCTAGGTGGTTCTAGCTATAATCTTTACATTGAAGAGCCCATCTACCACTCCTGGAGATCCTGAGATCACGCTGGAATTGTCCAGGATGTGTAAACTAAAAGTCTATCCCAGCCATCATAGGCCTGAGAAAGTCAGAGTTGAGAGGTAAATTGAATGGTGATTTTGGAAATAGAATAATATGGTAATAGTAGAGGATTTATCAGGATACTCTGTTAAGGACACCAATATATACCCCTTTGGAATAATACAGCTTGGAACTGGTGAATATAATTCATCCACTGGAGGCCTGAGCAGCACAGTTATCTAAATATGGATTCAATTGTCTAGCAAGACTGAAAGAATGGGGCACAGAGGACCTGTTGGTTTTGGTAGAGAAACAGGGGTGAACAAAAGGATATTGAGGGAGTGCCTGGCATCTAGCCTTGCTTAAAAAATGGTGTTGGATGAATGAAGAACTATGTGTAGGTTCCAAGTAATTAAGTTACTCTTTTTCATGAATTTGAGGTCAAATAAGAGCACTTAAAAATACACAATAGGATGTTCACAGATAACCTGGAAAAAAAATGTTTGCAGCATATGTTACATCATAGTTGTTGCTCATTAAATCACATTGATTGGGTGTGATCCAAGATAG
Source organism: Mesoplodon bidens (assembly GCF_964165515.1). Lineage (NCBI taxonomy): Eukaryota > Metazoa > Chordata > Mammalia > Artiodactyla > Ziphiidae > Mesoplodon > Mesoplodon bidens. The sequence continues at coordinate 54,869,567 of NC_138166.1, forward strand.
GTATCTTCATACTATGTGGAGAGGTGGAGCCACTTGAAATGTTTTTATGGGTCTTCTTTTCTGCCTTTGTGACCTCCCTACTCCCTCCCTTCTTCCTCTCCTGTCTCCTTTAGGTATTATAGCTGCTAAATAAACCAGGAAACCAAAGCATCCCCCCCCACACACACCAAATTGGTATCTACAGCTGTGTATTAAGGATCTTATTGCTGAGAGCTGAGTGAAGTCCCTCTCTCAGACAGTCTTCTGAGATGAACGGGACATGCAGGAAAGGTGCGGCCTCCAAGGGTCTTCCATTAACAACTAACTTCTTGTTTGTCATCCAGATTTCTTATTTTAAATGAATTAGGTGCTTGGAAATAGAGTCACAAGACTGGCCAATTTTTTCCTAGAAGAGTGGTAGCAAAGGAAAGCTAGAATGCATTAATCATAACTGAGTCAATTAATTACAGTTCTCCTTCCCCCTTGGGGTCAGTGCTGGCAACAGTAGGCCCCGAGTTATTTAGGGAATTAGACACCGAAGATGCCCTTTATAGAGCCAATTATGTGGAAATAAATTACTCTTTCAGATGACAATGTGCTGTTCTCTTGGAACACGTAGGGAGGGTAGTCTTTTTGTCTCTGAACAGTCTGCATGTAGTTTTCATGATAATTAAAGCTCTTAAATTATTTGTGGAAAAACAAAGCTTTCTTCTGGCTCCAGTTCTTTGGATATAAGGATACTTCAGGCTTAGAAAACGTAGGGGTGGTTTTGCTGCATGATGTGTTGACATTTGAGAGGTTTCAAGGAGGTGTGACAGAAACTCCCAGCAGCTCCAGGAGAGGCCTGAAAGGCAGGCAAATGGTATAAATCACTCCCTGAGCTTTTACTCACCCCATGAGAATAGCAGGATAGAAAGTCTAACAAACAGGTTTCAGAATTCACACTGCTCTGCCATAAATGCTCCTGGCATGAAATGGCCACTGCTATGCAGGGAAATAAACAGTTATGTGAGCTGGTGGCAACTAGTCCTTGAGGAGGGCCAAGGGAGGAAGCAGAGTTGGAGAGAGCATGACTCTCTGCCCTCCATCGCAGTCCAACCCCTTCCTCTCTGGTCCTCAGTGTCCCCCATCCTCAGCCCCACCTGAGACCTAATTAACGTGGGGAGAAGGGTATGGGTCAGGATGCTCATTGCAGCATGGTTATAATAGTGAAGAACTGGAAATCTCCAACATCCCTCCGAAAGGTTTGGTTAAAGGACCACAAGGAGCCTCTCAGCAATGAATATCTACAGCAGCTAGAAAGGAATCGGATGGAGCTCTGGTTGCTGACTTGGAGAATCTTCTAGGCATGTTAAAGGAAAAAAGAAACTTGTAGAATAAGGCATATGGGCTAATGCATTTCTGTAAAAGAGAACTATATATTTCCATGTGTGTGTATAATATATGTCTATCTATATTATATGTAGATATGGTTGTACCATACTAAATGCCTTTTTGAAGGTCAAAATTGGTTGGACATTGGCAGTTTCACATAGTTTAACTTCAAGTTTCTCAATCATGACACTATTTGGGCCAGATAATTCTTTGTTATGGGGGCTGTCCTGTACATTACTGGATATTTATCAGCATCTACTGAACTTATTCACTGGATGCTAGTATCAGTTCCCAATTGTGACAGTCAAAAATGTCTCCAGATATTGTCAAATGTCCCCTGGTGGGAAAATCCTTTCCTTGCCTTGACAACCACTTATTTAACTTAGTATATGTAAATGGAACAATATACACCAAACTGATTTGTTCTTAGTTACTTCTGGGGAGGGGACTGAAAATGGGGTGTTGCAGTTTTAGCGTATCAGTGTTGTTTTAAATTATTTTACAACAAGATTACATTCATGTATTACTCGTGCAGTGAAAAAAAATCAGACTGGGCTTATGTTTAAATTACTAAAGAGTGGTAGGAGGGACCCCTTGGGCCTCATAGGAAGAGGCAGGAGGGAGCAGGATGTAGTTTTCTGCGCCCTGCTTGCTTCAGGCTTGCTTATAGTCCTGTGCTTTGCACTGGAGTTTTGATAAGGACATTAACTGGCTCTGCCTGAATGCGTTTCTCTCCTTGGGGCAGAGGAGGAGTGTTTGGGACCTGTGTTGCTTTAGAGAGCCAAGAAGGCAGGATGAAGAGCTTCTAAGGCCCTGGGGGAAGAACAGAGGAGTGAGAAAAACTACCAAATGCACAGATGTTCCCAAGTTCCAACAAGCCAGGGCAGGTAGGAGGATGACCGAAACCAGCTGGGTCAGGGATGGGTATCAAAATCGAGGCAGGAGGGGAATATGAGGCCAGAGGGGGGAACATAGGCATAATTACATCAGAAGGAAACTATGTCTGCGTGTGAGTGTGTGTGTGTGTGTGTGTGTGTGTCTGTGTGTGTGTGTTAGTGCATAAGTGGTCACCTAGAACCAATGTTTGCTATTTGGAACAGTAGGTCTTAAACCTGGCCCCACATCAGAATCACTTAGGAAAAGTTAAGAGAAATAGATTTCTAGGCCTCACTTCTGACTGACTCAGAACCACTGAATAAGGGGCTAAGAAATCTGTAATTTTCAATAGGGACTGCACTTTGGAAGACACTGCTCTGGGATTGGTTTGTGGACCGAATGATCCAATTAAAAAGGCTAGGGGAAAGTAATACACAGATCATGGTATTTCCCAGCAGGCTCCATGTTCTTTTTTCTCAGTTCCCCCAGATGGTTCCAAAACTCAGGATTGGGGTGATAATGATCTGAGTGGAATATTGGGTCATGTCTTTATTTTATTTATTTATTTATTTCCTGGGACACAATCAATCCCATCCACTTTTATTGATTTAGTCTATTTCAAATTCAGTGGTGAGGAGCTCAGTCTGCAGGGAAGCTGAGAGAAGGACAGATATCTGTGTAAGAAGGAGGTAAGAGGTGGAGAGAGAAAAACTCTTGAGGAACATAGACGGGAAACACGTTTAGGGGAATCCAAGGTGAGGATAAAGAATGACTCAGGATGTACTTTTGGAGATGGTCTCTGGAATCCTTTTCCTTAACCATGGCCATCAGCACCAGGATGCTGGCCAGCACAGCATACAGGGTGGCCTTCCGCAGCAGGATCTCGTAGAAGATGGTGGCAGACAGGACCCCTTGCTGATAGGACACTGAGGTGAAGCCACAGTCTGCTCTGCCCCAGGCCTCGGCACTGATGTTCTGGGTGACAGGTTTGGGCCAGTCCTGCTCCCACTCATCCTTGTCCATGAGCCCATGGAACTGGACTTGGCAGCAGAAGTGATTGCAGGGGCTGTGCCAGAAGGCGGCAGAGACCCTCAGCCAGCTGCTCAGACAGCAGTTGGAGTCGTTCCAGCTGGGGTCCTCCTTGTAGGGCTGAGGGTCCATGCTGGGTTGTGTCTTTAGTCAATTTAGGCTGTTATAACAAAAATACCATAGTCTAGGTGGCTTAAAGAACAAACATTTACTTCTCACAGTTCTGGAGGCTGGGAAGTCTAAGATCAATGTGCTGGCTGTCTGGTGAGGGTCTGCTTCCTGGTTCATAGAAGGCTGTGACCTCAAATGGCAGAAGGGGAGAGGGAGCTCTCTGGGGCCTCTTTTATAAGGGCACTAATCCCATTCATGAGGGTGCCACCCTCATGACCTAATCACCTCCCAAAGCCCCCACCTCCAAATACCATCACACTGGGAGTTAGGTTTGCAACATATGAATCTGGGGAGACACAAACATTCAGTCCAAAAGAGATTAGTTGTGAGGTGAGGAGAATCTTCATAAATTTCATTTTTTAAAGTTTGGAAAGGGGCCAAATTTATACTATCAAGTCAAAATAAGCCACTCTTCTTGTTCCAAATTGGTGTTTCTTGATATTGGAGGAAGGAAGAAGCACATCTTGACTCATATGATAGCTATTATTGAGTACCTCTGACTGTGGACTAAGGTATGAGAATTGAAGATGAATGAGATAGTCTCCATCCAAAAGGGAACTGGAGATTCTCTGAGGAGACAGGTGTGCAAACACATCCTTGTATATGGGCAGGATCATATTAGGTTTGGGAAGGAGATAGAAGCAATGTCTGTAGACCCAACAGGAAGGGCAGTGAGCTCCCTGGGTGAAGCTTCAGGAAGACTAGAGACAGAAGCTCTACATAGTTATATCATTACTACTCACTACCCTGCTCAACTCTGTTTTGTTTCAATTTAGAATGTAGGTGGCCAGAACATTCAGACAAAAACTGCGCTCCTTCTAAGTATTTTTTCAACTTTTTATTATGAAGAATTTCAAACATAGAGAAATTTAAAGAATGGTATAGTGAAAACCCAGAGACCTTGCATGCAGACTCTACAACTGCTAAGTTACATTTTGCCATATTTGTTTTATATATTTTTTGAGTGTACAATTCGAATGTAATTTTTAAGCATTGTAACACTTCATCCCTAAATATTTTTGCATACTTCTAAGAATAACGACTCTTTACAATGATCTTACCTTAGGAAGTTAACAATAATTTTATAATATCATTTAATCTGTAGTTCATATTCAAATTTCTGCTGTTGTTCCAAATTTACTACTATAAAAGAACCTATAGCTTTTTTTTTGAACCAGGTTCTGTGGCTAAAATCAAACACTGTGTTTGGTTGTTATGTCTTATTAATTTTTCTTTGAAGAGTTCAGCCTGATGGCCTTATAGATTCTTAATTTAACTGACTGTTTCCTCATGGAACATTTAACTTGTTATCTAGTCCTGGTTATTTCCTGCAAGCTGGCAGTTAAGTTTAGAGGCTTAACTAATAGATTCAGATTAAAAACATTTGATTAGAATATTTAATACAGAGATGATGTATATATTTTTATTGTATAACATCAGTTCTTCCAAGTTCTTTTTTTAAGTTTTGAGGGAAAATAGGAATATATATTCAGGGCCTGAAACTAAAGAGATATTTTGTGGTATTGGACTCATTTTAGTACAGAAAATTACCAAATGGGAAACCAGTGTCTATTGTTATACTCTCTCAAGTTTAGAAAGCAAGATGGTGGCTGATGGAATAACACTAGATGGATATTTCATTGTTTTGGTGTCTGTTTATCCTCAGACTAACTGCAGAAAATGTAGCTGGATTCGAACTGGGCCACAGAGGGATGGACAGATTTCAAAGTGGGATGGAAACCAACAAAAAATTAGAGTGAACAGGGGGGCCTCTCTTGAGCCCTCCAGTCAGAAAGTAGGAAGAAAGGGCCAGAAAAAATTAGAAAAAATAAGTACCAAGAGCTATCATATAAGACTGATTCTGGGGATTTGATAATTTAAAAAAAATTCTTATTGGAATATAGTTGATTTAAAATGTTGTGTTACTTTTTTGCTGTACAGCAAAGTAAATCAGTTATACATACACATATATCTACTCTTTTTTAGATTCTTTTCCCATATAGGTCATTACAGAGTATTGAGTAGAGTTCCCTGTGCTGTACAGAGGTCCTTACTAGTTATCTATCTTAAATATAGTAGTGTGTATATGTCAGTCCCAATCTCCCAATTTATTCCTCCCTCCCTTTCCCCCCGGTAACCATAAGATTGTTTTCTACATCTGTAACTCTATTTCCATTCTGTAAATAAGTTCATTTGTACCATTTTTTTAGATTCCACATACAAGGGATATCGTATGATATTTGTCCTTCCCTGTCTGACTTACTTCACTCAGTATGACAATCTCTAGGTCCATCCATGTTGCTGCAAATGGCATTATTTCTTTCTTTTTATGGCTGAATAGTATTCCATAATATATATGTGCCACATCTTCTTTATCCATTCCTTTGTCTGTGGGCATTTAGGTTGCTTCCATGTCCTGGCTATTGTAAACAGTGCTGCAATGAACATTGGGGTCCATGTATCTTTTTGAATTATGGTTTTCTCTGGGTATACGCCCAGGAGTGGGATTGCTGTATCATATGGTAGCTCTATTTTTAGTTTTTTAAGGAACCTCCAGACTGTTCTCCATAGTGGCTGTGCCAATTTGCATTCCCACCAACAGTGTAGAAGATTTGATAATTAAGGAAACTTTCCTCCACTGTGTTTTTTTAAAATAAAAAAGACAATAAACAGTATTTTATTTGGGGCCCTTTCTCAGTATTTACAGATCCTCAACTTTGAGGTAGGTTAAATATTAGCATTGTGTTTTATAAACTAAAACTCAGGCAGAGATTATATCACTTGTTGCAAACCACAGCAGGAGTCCTACCATGGTCAAGAATAACGTGGTCTCTTTCAGATTAATCATCTCTGATGTGTGAATTTAATGGTGATAGCTTGCAAATATTCATAAAAAAGACTAGATACCACAGAAATTCTTAAATTGATCCTATAATTATTATACATACCGTGGAATAACCTACCTGCTCCCATTGTAAATCTATTTGTATATAACTGATCCTTATAATAACAAATTAGCACATTACTGATTTTGTTGTTTTCTGCCTTTTGGGGTGGTTTAAGCAGGAAGACAACCAGCAAGTTTTCCTCAGAGTGCTAGACAGCTTTAAGTGCAGATGCTGTGTTCAAGGCACCATCTATGATGATTTGGGGTCATAGGAAAGCACATATACAAATGAAGCCAAGATCCAGAAAAGATGCCTGGATGCAAAAGGGGGGAGGCCCTTTGCAAGTCAAAGATGAAGAAAAAAAAGAAATACTGTCTTCTTAGGCTCTACCGATCCTCATAGTCAGGCTACAGCATCACAACAACGTATGGGAAGAGCTCCTAAAAAAGAGCAGTAAGTTTGTCCCAGTGGTCTGTTAATTAAAGTTCTTGTTAACCAGATAAACCACAAGAAAAATTAAATTTATATTTTATTAAAGTGACATCTATAGAAGCAAAATATCTAAATATTTAATATGAATATGTTCCACCTATCATGTATATTACTCTAATTGTCAAAAACCTAATTCACTTAGCTCAGTATAATCACTTGAAATTCAGCTCATCTTGATACAGGTTCCTGGGCCAGCCTTCTCAAGTATTTGTTTAATTATAAAGTTCCTTTTACTTAAAAATTCGTCAAATATTAATAATAGTGTAAGATTAAGAGTGGTTAATTAACAACTGAGAAATTATAAGGAAAATATCATTAGTGTGTTATAAAGTGCAGCATTCAGCAGCACAAATTTCAAGAGTAAGGATATAGACTCCTGTGCTTCTGAATAGACTGAACAGCGTAGCCCAACATGGTTTGAGTCAAAGAATCAGGAAAAAAAGGAGGGAGGGGCCACAGGAGGCAAAGTATTTTATTCTAGCGTCCCGAAGTAAAAAGTTTCTACATTTAAAAAGTTTATGTAAGTTACATGAATTGTAATTTTCATAAAAATCAAAATGAAATGTTCTGTGTAGGACAAAAGATATGCCTAAACAACATATCATATTTGTACAAGGTGACATGAATGTCATGGATATTAGTAATGAATGAAAAAGCTTAAGTCTATGGCAGACTGAGCAAAGATTTCAGTTTGGTATTCTATAACCACAAGACTGTAAACTACTCTTACTATACAAAAGCTCTAATGACATAGAGAATTTTGTGTAGGAACTCTTGTGCTTCTGGTTGGCACATCATCTACTGTTTGATATGTGAAATTAATACAGACATTTGTGAGAAGTTGTACAAAACTATCGTGTTTACAAAAATGGCACAAAAGTGAATTCAGCAGTTGATGCACATGCACACTTCAGTCACATCTTCAACAGCAAAAGGTATTGAAACGCTGTAGAACTGAATAAGAATGCTAGCTTCTATGGCAGCTGTCAAGCATTAGAGTCACCTAAGTTACACCAGAATGGGCAAATATTGCCCAAGTAAAATTCTATTGTTAAAGCTGAAACAGATTTAAGGCCACTCAAGTTCAAGCACAGAGATACAAATCTTTTGGAGCCCCATCTATCTGTGTTTGAAATTTGTGACCTTTCTTCTGACTTGTGGTCTTAAAATTTTGTTTTACAAAATCTGAAAATACAGAAGAAATCAGTACTACAGAGGTTATATTAAATAAGAGTAAAATACAAAGCTATGATTAAGATGAATTAAAGAAAGCCAAAATGTTAAAATTGTAAAACTTACTAGTTACTTGTTGGGACTGTCCTACACTAGAAGTTAGGTATTATATACAGTTATTTTCAAGTAGATTACTTCATGTTTCTCTAACATGTTCTTTTCATCAGTATACTGTTAAACTAATCTAATACCGTACACATGTATACTACTTTACAATAGCAGCACACACTACTGCTACCTGCAAAGCTGTCACTCTCAAATGACTTAGTGAATGAAGGGAAATAAAAAGTGGAGAAGGAACGTGTTAAGGAGAAATAATGGGAATTAGAAGATTCATGCAGTTCAGCTCTTTCAACCAGCCAGCCAGCTTGCTAGCAGCAAGAGATAGTTTCCATTGAGGATGGACCTCTGGAGTGGGAATGTGGTCACAGTGACCTTTGTCTTATCTGGGGCTGCAGTAGGAAGTTGCTTGTTCTTCATTTTTGCTTTAGCCATGTTGTAATCCCCAGAATCAAAATATTTTTGCCCTTTCTGCAATCATTTCCTTAAGAAATCTGAACCTCCAGGCTTTTGTCCCAGAAGATACCTTGCTTTTAATTTTGCTTCTTCAGCTTTCTCTGGACTAGTCACTTTATGTTCCATTTCCTTCTGTTCCTTTGTGCAGGCTGCCTCAGGGACTTGTGTGGATATACTGCTCTCTCTTACCCCGCTTCTCCACTATGGGGTTTGATTAACTTTAGAGATATAGTTCTCGCATGAAGATAAAAGTGGAGGATCAGCCATATTATTCTAGTTTAGGGTTGCAAGGAAAACTGGATTAGAGAAGGTGGTTTGTACTGGAGATGGAAATAAGGCTCTCTACACAACACTCCCCTGGAACTGAACTGACTTAACCTCTGGGATGGTTAATTTCATGTGTCAACTTGACTGGACCATGGGGTGCCCAGATATTTGGTCAAACATTATTCTGGATGTGTCTATGAGGGTATTTTTAAGGGATTAATATTTGAATCAGTAGACTGAGTAAAGCAGTCTCCCTCCCTAATGCTCTTGGCCCTCATCTAATCCACTGAAGGCCTAAGTAGAATAAAAGACTGAGTAAGAAAGATTTCTTTCTTTTAGCTTTACTGTCTTTGAGCTAGGACATAGGTCTTTTCCTGCCTTTGAACTCAGACTCAGGCTGGAACTTACATCGATGACTCTCCTAAGTCTCTGCTTGCTGACTACAGATCTTGGGACTTGTCAGCCTCCATAACTGTGTAAGCCAATTCCTTATAATAAACCTCTTTCTATTGTACATTATTATATGATACATGCTTTATATACCAAGTAATAATATATATTATTATATTTTTTATCAATCAGTCTGTCTATTGGTTCTTTTTCTCTGGAGACCATGACTGATACAACCTCCTAACTGCAGGTGGGGCAGCTGAAGAGTTTTGTCTGGTCTGCCTCTGCATGGTAGGAAGGAAGTAGAGCAAAAGCAGTGATAAGTCGTCCTCAGACTGTGGGGATCAGAGAGTGAGAAGCAACCCAGGAAAATGGTAAAAGTTCCCTCACCAACATCCTTCAAGAGGGTAGGAAAATTGGACATAGGAACCAACATGAGGGCTCAGAGGGAACCTGAGGAGAGGAATTCCATATACCAATTGGTGGTACTGAGGATTAGAAACCACAAATTGTGAGACCTTAGATACTGTCTCAAAACAGAAGCTGGCCTGAGCTAACTCTAATGAGAAAAGCTTATTGGGGCTGGATTCAGCCAGTAAACCAAGAAAGACACCATTTTAAGGTACATTAATAAACCCCAAAAGTATTCTCAGTTGTTTGCCCTGCATGGACAAATGAAGAGTATGTAAATCTATCTTAAAAGCATAAATTCATAAGCTCTCAAAAGTTACAAAGAACATTAGTGACATACAGAATGGCTTTTGATTCAGTTAAATTTGATTCCATTACACATAGTAAAAGCCTGCCTCATTGTGATAGATTGAGTCTGTACCAGGAAAGTTCAGATTATTGGTGATTTTGTGTAAGGGCAGCCTTGAATATGTCTGGCCTTTTCTCTGTTGGAAATAATTAGATAGCCAAGAATTACTGCCGAGGACATTTGGTTTATGGATGGGATATTTCTTAATGAAGGTGATAATAACAATAACAAGAGCATCCATATTTTTACTATCTTTTTTTAAAAAATTAATTTATTTATTTTTGGCTGTGTTGGGTCTTTGTTGCTGCATGTGGGCTTTCTTTTTTAGTTGCGGTGAGTGGGGCCTACTCTTTGTTGTGGTGCGCAGCTTCTCATTGCGGTGGCTTCTCTTGTTTTGGAGCACAGGCTCTAAGTATGCGGGCTTCAGTAGTTTTGGCACGCGTGCTCAGTACTTGTGGCTCGTGGGCTCTAAAATGCAGGCTCAGTAGTTGTGGCTCATGGGCTTAGTTGCTCCACGGCATGTGGGATCTTCCTGGACCAGGGCTCGAACCCGTGTCCCTTGCATTGGCAGGTGGATTCTTAACCACTGTGCCACCAGGGAAGCCCAAAGCATCCATATTTTTGTTTCTAGTTCTGAGAAGTTCATTAAGTAGTGCTAAAGGTTTCAAATGGTCTTGTATTTCAAAGCACTCTCTCTGTGCCTCTTTGCCTTACCTTACAGTAGCCCTTCTACCTGAATGCGTTTTTCTTTTTAATTATTGCAGTTTTACTTATCATGACCTGACCTTCCCCAAATATCCATTAAACACCTATGAAAATATAATTAATGTAATTATTTAATTCAGGGAAATCTGTGCTCCTATCAAGTGCAAAGCCCTATGCCAATTTTTAGAGATGCAAATGTTCTACACAGTCCCTTCCCTCAAATTGCTCCCAATCTAATCTGTAATTGCTCTTAAAATTAATGATGAGCACTGGCCATATTCCATTATCCAGGAGGAATTTCTACTGCTGCTTTTGATGATGGGACTGGATTAAGAAACTCAAGCCATACTGTTTCTGGGGCTACTCCTATATTAAAGCAACATTGCCACATCCTTAAGATCTAAAACTCCAGACATACATGTTAAGAACTCTCAGGCAGTGTAATAAGGTATAACTGTTCATTTCATTACTTCTTCTCATTAATGAGAACTGGTCCACAGATGGCCTCAGTTTTCCTGGGAACCACATTTTCCCCCTCATGACTAGGGAAATGATGGGGACAGTCCCTATTCAGTTTGGTAAAGGATCCTCGTTGACTCACCTACCAGGAACTGGGCTCAGAGCTGTGCTCATCAGTTTGCTCTTGGCTTTATATTTGATGAACGATTCTTCTAGGTCCAGAGGAGATAGTAAGTACACTATGGAGAGAACAGTCTGTATAGTACCAGGGAAGAGAGGCTTCCTATGTTTTTAAAAACACAGAAGAAAAACATGAAAAATAAATTAGATTTACTATAAAAATCAGAAGAAAATTTTAGAAGGTAAAATTTGATGGGTTTTATTAATTTGCAAGAGGAAATCACCTCTATGAACGAGAAGAATCTTTAGGAAGGGATTTATTGAAACAAAAGAATAGTCAAATTAAAATCTATATTGAAGGCAGAAAAGACCAAATTCACCAGTAGAGAAAATTGAATAAGGAATGAATATGGTGGTTTTAAATGCTTTAAAAAAGTTATCAATCTCTTTCTTTAATGAAAGCATATAAAGGTTCTAGCCATGTAAAGGTTATGACTGAGTTTCTGGTTGAAGTGCAGATAGGGTCCCAGAGCTCCATCTACTACACTTTCATCCTTGACCCGAATAGTGGATCCTATAGGCGTTCTCTAGAACTTCCACTGAAGTTTCTCTAGAGCCCTGAAAACCGCTGAGGTAGAGCATAAAATTGAGAAGGCACTCTCAGAATACATGATAAAAAGTTGAAAATGATGAGAGAAGATGAAAGGTATGGGAGAGTGACCACAAAAATCTAGCCCATGACTAATAGGTACTGTTAGAGGAGAATGAATGATTAATTAAGATAGAATTAATTTGTAATGTAGTAGAAGAAAGCTCCTTATTTAAACAAACAAAAAACCAGATCTGAATCTAAAGGTTGAGAAATTTCTTACATTTCAGGTGGGATTAAGAGATTAAGAGATCCATGATTGGATAGGAATTGAGAGATCCATTAATGGATATCCTGGTGAAACTTATGAATTTCAAGGGTAAGCAAAAAAATTATGCATCATTCACTATGTGCAAACTAAACCTTATCATTCTCTACAAGAGTAGTATAAGACATAAATATACCTTTATTCAGCAATGAGATGATGAGCTTGGGGCTCTGAGAATTTACATAACCTCATCCACATCATACAGCTGCAGTACGGTAGAGTTTAGGTTTAAACCTAGGCATGCAAGAAGATAAAACAAGTTACCTAAGAAGGAAACAATTTCAGGTTGTTCTGAGACTTTTGGGCTGTCCAGAACACAATAAAAATGCCTATGACAGTGCTTCTTAACACCATCTTCTTATGAACATCCCTTTGGAGCTTTATAAAAATCACAGATGAGTAATACTCATCCTAGACTGATCAAATCTGAAGCAGGATTACATAGCCAGTGTTGAGATCAGCTCTTCTACAGAATTTGTTAGGAAAAAAAAGATTGTGACACAAAAATTCTAAGCCCATCGAAATTTGTGTGTGAAAGCAATACAGTGACATTTATGTATCTTTAAGATTTTTAGAAAATTTACTATGTAGGTTTTCTTCCCGAAAATACATATTTGTATGCGTCTATTAATTCAATGAGAGATGAATCCGTATTAAATTGTGAGGAGTGCTAACAGAAAAAAAAATGTATAGAGAGCACTGAAACATAAAATATGCAGAAATAGGTGTTATAACTGGTATAAATATGGTTGCAAGGTTGAATGTAATGATTTAAAAATTTCATAAAAGATTATGTTAAAAAGAACAATGATGATGGGGTTTAAAACCCCAGATTAATTAACGAAGCCCTGGAAGTTGCAAAGGACACAGAGAAAGCAAAAGGACTCAATTTTTTGCCTTTTATAGTAGGAAACAAAGTTGTTTGATTCTTGATCTTTGATATCTAGACAAATACAGATTTAGGAATGTTTTTGAAAAATGTAAAAGAAATCACTAATTATGTATTATGTCAGTGCAGAAAACCAGCATCAAAGTGGGTTGAGGAAAGAATGGGATGAGAAGGAATGAAGACAAGTACAGACAGGATTTTCAAGGATCTTTACAGTGAAAATTAGCAGAAAATCAGGGCAATAGCTGGAGGAGGATGTAGAGTCAAGGGAGGATTTTTCTTTTGTTGTTAAAATTGGGCACCAGGAGGCGTGTTTGTATGTCAACAGGAAAGATGCAGTAGAGAAGAAGAAACAGATGATGTGAAAGAGAAAGAAGACAGTGGCTGGAGTGAAGTCCCTGGGGAGATGAGAAGTGATGGGATCCAGGATAGAGGTAGAGTGATTACCTTAGATGAGAGTGTAGACAGTTTATCCATCGTTACAGGAGGAAAGTTAGAATATGTGACTGTAACAAGTATTTGCTTTGTGCGCTTGGGCTATTACTCAACTCTTCTGTGCCTTAATTCTAGCTCTAAAATGGAGAAAGTGATACTTACCTCATGGGGTAGGGGTTGTGAGGATTAAGTGAGTTCGTGTATATAAACTGTTAGGAGCAATGCTTGGCAAATAACAAGTAATCAATAAAAGTTAGCTATTATTATTTCCTTTTAAAAAATATATGCGGATGAAAAAGGTTCTGCAGATGGACAGTGGTGATGGTTGCACAACAATGTGAATGTACTTAATGCCACTGAACTTTACACTTAAAAATGGTTAAAATGGTAAAATTTGTGTTATGCATGTTTTACATAAAATTATGTATAATTTACAATAAAAATAAATGTGGCTGAGTTGATGAAATTTGGGGTGGCAAGATGAGGTAGATTTGGTCTAATCTGTTTTTCTACGAAATGACATCATAGATGAGATGGGGAAGGGGTTTGATGATCTGAGGAAGGAGAATAGATGTGAAATAATCCTGTCAGTGACTGAGAACATGAATTTACTAGGAAAGTGTAGTGGGCTATCTGGGAGTATAGGGTGCCCATTTGAAATCGGTGGTTATTCCAAGTTCAGTCACCAGGTGCAACTTTGGCACAGGGGTGAAGTAAGTGGGTTGTTGGGTTAACCCACCTAGAATCTACCCCAGGTGAGTTTAGTAAATGGAAAAAGGAGCTAAGATGTTTGCAAGGGAGTTGTTAGAGTGCTGAACCATGGAATTCAGCACTATGTAATAAAATAAAAAGGTCTCAGGCAAATATGATCAGAAAGAAACACAAATTAAGAAATGAAAAACAGTTCAAAACAATACACACTGAGGACAGTGTTACCATTAATCAAGATGAAATGGCTGTGGGACATTTAGATAATTGCTTAAAATTTCAGCTCTCCTGACTCTAATGTACTTTAGTGTTTAACTGGTTCAGAACCCTAGACTTACATAAGAATTCTAAAAAGGGTTTTCTTTTGTATGTGACAAGAATCTATTGAACTATTTTCGCTTCCCCTTTGCTATCATTTCAAACTTTGAGACCAATTTAACACAAGGGCCTCATAATTCGTCATTCTTTCCTTCAGAGGTGGGTGACTTGTAATACAACCTCTAATTTGCAGAAAAGTAGATTCAGAGGTGACACCTTCTACTCATACTTTATCTCAAATGTCACTAGGACATCTATAATGAGGCACTAGAATATGGTTGGAACAATCGCTCTGGGAATGGGTCTTCTAGGTGCCTGCCAATCAGATGTTGGATGATTTGTTCTTGTTTCTTCCCAGAAATTGAAGTTAAGCTGAGTTTGCTAGCAATTTTCAGGGCCACTACAACTCAACTGCCCTGACTTGGATGTACTTATAAGCAACTGAGTCCTTAAGTGTTCCGAAGGGAGGCAGCTGCTTGCAAAATGTACTGAAGAAATTTTACGTCAGTAAGGACCTCACAGAGCACTGAAGAAGTAACTAGCATCAAGAAATCATCCAGTTAGCAGAAGTCATGCAGCTCGTTATCAGCAAATCTGCCATGTATCATAGGAAGTAAGAAGAGCTACAAAAAGTTATACAGCCTATGGAATCTGACTCATAGATTATTGTTTTCCAGCTTTATTGAGATATTATTAGCCTATAACATTGTGTAAGTTTAAGGCGTTCAACATAATGATTTGATATAGGTACATACTATGAAATGATTATCATAACAAGGTTAATTAACACATCTATCACCTCATAACTTTTTTATGTGAGAACTTTTAAGACCTACTCTCTTAGCAACTTTCAATTATATAAAACAGTATTGTTAACTATAGCCCTAAATGCTGTACATTACAACCCCAAAACTTATTTATTTAATAACTGGAAGTTTGTACCCTTTGACCACTTTTACCCATTTCCCCTAATCACACCTCTCAAACTGCCCCCTGCCATTGACAACTACCAGCCTGCTCTCTGTTTCAATGAGTTTGGTATTTTTTAAGATTCTACATATAAGTGAGATCATACAGTACTTATCTTTCTCTGACTTATTTCACTTAGCATAATGCCTTCAAGTTTCATCTGTATTGTTGCAAATGGCAGGATTTTCTTCTTTTTTATGGCTGAGTAATATTCCATTGAGTGTGTGTTTGTGTGTGTGTGCATGCCACATTTTCTTTATCCATTCATTGGGATACCTAGGTTTTTTCCATGTCTTGGCTATTGTAAAAAATGCTGAAATGAACATGGGAATGCAGATATCCCTTCAAGATAGGGACTTCATATTCTCTGATTATATACCCAGATGTGGACCTGCTGGATTATATAGTAATTCCATTAAAAATTTTTTATGGTGGGGCTTCCCTAGTGGTGCAGTGGTTAAGAATCCGCCTACCAATGCAGGGGACATGGGTTTGATCCCTGGTCCAGGAAGATCCCACGTATCACGGAACAGCTAAGCCCGTGCACCACAACTACTGAGCCTGTGCTCTAGAGCTCGTGAACCAAAACTACTGAAGCCCATGTGCCACAACTACTGAAGCCTGCATGCCTGTGCTCTGCAACAAGAGAAGCCACCACAATGAGAAGCCTGCACACCACAACAAAGAGAAGCCTCCGCTAGCTGCAACTAGAGAAAGCCCACGTGCAGCAACAAAGACCCAAAGCAGGGCTTCCCTGGTGGCACAGTGGTTGAGAGTCCGCCTGCCAATGCAGGGGACATGGGTTTGTGCCCCGGTCCGGGAAGATCCCACATGCCGTGGAGCAGCTAGGCCTGTGAGCCATGGCTGCTGAGCCTGCATGTCCGGAGCCTGTGCTCCGCAACAGGAGAGGCCACAACAGTCAGAGGCCCGCGTACCACAAAAAAAAAAAAAAAAAAAAAGACCCAAAGCAACCAATAAATAAATAAAATCTGTAAAAAAAAATTTTTTTTATGGAGCATCCATACTGTTTATCATAGTGGCCATAACAGTTTACATTCCCACCAACAGTGTACAAAGGTTCCCTTTTCTTCACAACCTTACCAGCTCTTGTTATCTCTTGTTTTTTTTTTTTTTTGATGATAGTCATTCTAATGAGTGTGAAGCGATATCTCTTTGTGGTTTTGATTTACATTTCCTTGATGATTAGTGATGTAGTGATGTTGAGCACCTTTTCATGTACCTGTTGGCTGTTTGAGTATCTTCTTTGGAAAAATGTCTATTCAGGTCTTTTGTCTATTTTTAAATAAGATTATTTTTTTATTTGATATTGATTTATATGAGTTCTTTATGTATTTTGGGTGTTAAACCCTTATCAGATATGTGGTTTGCAAATATTTTCTCCCATTCTGTAGGTTGCCTTTTCATTATGTTGATCATTACTTTTGCTGTGCAGAAGGTTTTTAGTTTGATGTAATTCCACTTGTTTATTTTTGCTCTTATTGCCTGTGCTTTTGATGCCATGTCCAAAAATTCACTGCCAAAGGGCTTTTTTTCCTATGTTTTCTTCTGTAAGTTTTATGGTTTCAGGTCATACATTTAAGTCTTTAATCTATTTCAAGTTAATATTTTTGAGTGGTGTGATATAGGTGTCCAGTTTCATTATTTTGCATGTGAATAAATGCAAAATGTTTTCCTAGCAGCATTTATTAATGAGACTGTCTTTTCCCAGTTGTGTATTCTTGGCTCCCTTTTTGAGTATTAGTTGACTGTATAAGCATAGGTTTATTTCTGGGCTCTTGATTTAGTTCCATTAGTCTATGTGTTTGTTTTTTATGCCAGTACCATACTGTTTTGCTTACTATAGCTTTGTAATATAGTTTAAAACCAGGGAGCATGATGTCTCCAGCTTTTTTCTTCTTTCTCAGGATTGCTTTTGCTATTCAGGGTCTTCAGGTGGTTCCAAATGATTTTAAGGTTGTTTTTTCTGCCTTTGTGAAAAATGACATTTGAATCTTGATAGGGATTGCACTGAATCTATAGATTGCTTTGGGTAGTGTAGACATTTTAACAGAATTAATATTGTTAAATTTAATTGTCCAATCCGAACATGGATATCTTCCCATTTATTTGTGTCTTCTTCAATTCTTTAGTCAATGTCTTATAGTTTTCAGTATACAGATCTTTCACCACCTTGGTTAAATTTATTGCTAAGTATATTATTGTTTCTCATACTATTATAAATGGTATCATTTCTTTTCTTAGATGTTTTGTTGTTAGTGTATAGAAATGCAAATGGTTTCTGTATGTTGATTTTTTTACCCTGAAATTTTAATGAATTCATTGATTAGCTATCATAGTTTTTCAGTGGAGTCTTTAGGATTTTCTATCTATAAGATCATATCATCTGGAAACAGAGACAGTTTACTTCTTCCTTTTCAATTTGGATACCTTTTATTTATTTAATTTTTCTTGCTTGATTTCTCTGGATAGTATTTGTAGTACCATGTTGAATAGGAGTGGTGAGGTGGGCACACTTGTCTTGTTTCTGATCTTAGAGGAAAAGTTTTCTACATCTACTGAGATGATCATATGCTTTATATTTTTCATTCTTTTTTTTTTTGCGGTACGCGGGCCTCTCACCGTTGTGGCCTCTCCCGCTGCGGAGCACAGGCTCCAGACGTGCAGGCCCAGCGGCCACAGCTCACAGGCCCAGCTGCTCCGCGGCACATGGGATCCCCCCGGACCGGGGCACGAACCCGCGTCCCCCGCATCGGCAGGCGGACCCTCAACCACTGTGCCACCAGGGAAGCCCCTATTTTTCATTCTTTTAATGTGGTGTTTTATATATTGATTTGCCTATGTTGAACTACCCTTGCATCCCAGGGGTAAATTGATTATGGTTATGATCCTGTTAATGCTCTATTGAACTTGGTTTGCTAATATTTTGTTGAGAATTTTTACATCTATTCATCAGGGATATTGGCCTGCAGTTTTCTTTTCTTGTATTGTCCTTATCTGGCTTTGATAGCAAGGTAATGCTGGTATTGTAAAATGAGTTTGGAAGTATTCCCTCCTCTTCTGTTTTTTGGGAGAGTTTGAGAAGGATTAGCATTAATTCTTTAAATGTTTGGTAGTGTTCACCAGTGGAACCGTCTGGTGCTGGGCTTTTCTGTGTTGAGACATTTTTGATTACTGATTCAATTTCATTACTCATTATTTGTCTGTTTGGATTTTTTATTTTTTCATGAAACTCATCTTGGTAGGTTGTTGGTTTCTAGGAATTTATCCATTTATTCTGATTTGTTGGCATATAATTTTTCTCAGTAATCTTTTATGATTCTTTGTATTTCTGAAGTATTAGTTGTAATGTTTCCTCTTTCAATTACATTTTTATTTATTGGGGTCCTTTCTCTTTTTTTCTTGGATTGTCTTGCTACTGGTTTGTCAATTTTATTTACCGTTTCAAAGAACCCGCTCTTAGTTTGTGCATCTTTTCTGTTTTTTTTTCCTATTCTCTATTTCATTTATTTCTGTTCTAATCTTTATTATTTTTTCCCTCCTGCTAACATTGGGCTTAGTTTGTTCTTCTTTTTCTAGTTTCCTGAAGTGTAAGGTTAGGTTTTTTATTTGAGGCCTTTCTTTTTTCTTGATCTATGCATTTATAGCCATAACCTTGGCTGCATCCCACAAGTTTAAGTATATTGTGTTCCCATTTTCATTTGCCATAGATATTTAAATTTTTCCTTTTGATTTCTTCTTTGCTCCATTGGTTGTTCAGAAGTGTGTTGTTTAACTTCCATGTATTTGTGATTTTTACAGCTTTGTTCCTTATTGATTTCTAGTTTCATAACATTGTGGTCAGAAATGGTACTTTGATATAATTTCTATCCTCTTAAATTTGTTGAGACTTTTTTTGTGGCCTAACCTATGACTTATCCTAGAAAATGTTCCATGGGCACTTGAGAAGAATGTGTATTCTACTGCTGTTGGACGGAATATTCTGTATGTGTCTATTAGGTCCATTTCATCTATAGTGTTGTTCACATCTACTGTTTCCTTAATGATTCTCTGTCTGAATGAGTTGTCCATTGTTTAGAATGGGGTATTAAAGTCCCCAACTATTACTGTATTGCTGTTTATTTCTCCTTTTAGTTCTGTTAGTATTTGCTTTATATATTTATGTACTCTGATCTTGGGAGCATAAATATTTACAATTGTTATATCTTCTTGCTGGATTGACCCCTTTATCATTATATAATGACCTTCTTCATTTCCTTTGACCATTTTTAGCTTAAAGTCTGCTTTGTATGATATAAGTATTGCTACCACTGCTTTCTTTTCATTACTGTTTGCTTGAATATCTTTCTCCATCCCTTCACTCTTAGTCCATGTGTGTTCTTAAAGCTAACATGAGTCTCTTGTAGGAAGCATATCACTGGGCCTTCTTGTTTTTTTTATGCATTTAGCCATTCTCTGTGTTTGGATTGGAGAATTTGATCCATTTACATAAAAAGTTATTATTGATAGATAAAGAATTACTATTTCCATTTTGTTGTTTTCTGTTTTGTAGATCCCTTTTTCCTTGCTTCCTCTCTTGCTGTCTTCCTTTTTGAGTTGATGACTTTTTGTGATGGTATTCTTTGACTCCTTTATCATAATCTTTTATGTATCTACTACAGGTTTTCCCTTTTGGATTACCATAAAAGGTCTTATATTTATAACATCCTGTTTTATGCTGAGAACAGCTTAAGTTCCATAGCACGCAGAAGTTATCATTTTTTGTTATTGATGTTACAGTTTTCATATTTTTATATTGTGTATCCAATAACAAATTATTGTAGCTATGGTTATTTTTAATACATTAGTTTTAACTTTTAAATTAGAGTTGTAAGTGAATTATGCACCAACATTACAATATTAGGGAGTCTGACTTTGACTATATATTTACCATTACCAGTGAGTTTTACACATTCATATGTTTTTACAATGTTAATTAGCATCTTTTATTTCTGTTTGAAAAACATCTTTTAGCATTTCTTTTAAGACAAGTCTGGTGATGATGAACTCCTTTGGCTTTTGTTTGTTTGGGAAAATCTTTTTCTCTCCATTTCTGAAAACTACTTGGCCAGGTATAATGTTCTTGGTTGACCATTTTTTTCTATCAATATTTTGAATATATCATTCCACTTTCTCTGGCCTGCAACGTTTCTGTTGAGAAATCTGTCCATAGTCTTATAGGGGTGGGGCATCCTGTCGAATGTGATGAATTGCCTTTTTCTTGTTGCTTTCAGAATTCTCTCTTTGTCTTTGATTTTTGATAATTTAATTATAATGTGTCTTGGTGTAGCCCTTTTCAGGTTCAACCTATGGGCCTATGAATCTGGATGTCTCTCTCTCTTCCTATATTTGGGAAGTTATTGCCTTAAATAGTTTCTGTCCCTTTCTCTTTCTTTTCTCCTGCTGAGATTCCTTTAAAGTGTGTATTTTTTCTTTTGGTAGTGTCCCATTAGTCCCATAGGCTTTTTTTCACTCTTTTTCTTTCTTTTTGATCCTCTGACTGGATAATTTCAAATGACCTACCTTCTAGCTCATTGATTCTTTTTTTTTTTTTTTTTTTTTTTTGCGGTAGGCGGGCCTCTCACTGTTGTGGCCTCTCCCCTTGCAGAGCACAGGCTCCGGATGCGCAGGCTCAGCAGCCATGGCTCACGGGCCTAGCCGCTCTGCGGCATGTGGGATCTTCCCAGACCGGGGCACGAACCCGTGTCCCCTGCATCGGCAGGCGGACTCTCAACCACTGCGCCACCAGGGAAGCCCTAGCTCATTGATTCTTTCTTCCACTTGGTCAAGTCTGCTATTCAAACTCTCTGTTGAATGCTTCAGCTTAGTCACTGTATTCTTCAGCTCTAGGATTTCTGTTGTTGTTTTTAATGGTTTCTATTTCTTTGTTGAACTCATTTTGTTCATTCCTTATTCTCCTAATTCCAGTTGTCTGTCTGTGTGTTCTTGTAGTTTATTGAACTTCTTTAAGAGGATTATTTTGAATTCATTGTCAGACAGCTCATAGATCTCCATTTCTTTAGGGTCAATTATTAGAAATTTATTAGTTTCCTTAGGTGGTATAATGTTTAGCTCATTATTTGTGATGGTTTATTCCTTGCACTGGTATCTTTGCACTTGAGTTAGCAGTCTCCTCTTCCAGACTTTGCAGGTTTGCTTCAGCAGAGAAAGACTTTCATCAGTCAGCTCAGCTTGGGTTATTGGATGGGTCAGCTACTATCAGGTTCTCTGGGCAAGACTACTGCCCATACTCTGATGACAGGGGTGGTGCTGCTTACTGAACTCTGTGGTTGGGTGGGCTTGCTCTCTGGGCTCCATGTGCAAGTGGGGCTGCTGGGTGGGCTCCCTGACTGGATGGGGCTGCTGGGTGTGCTCTGTAGTTAAGTGGGACGAATAGCCGGCCTTTGCAGTCACCTCTGGTTAGGTGAGGTCATAGGCTGTGTTACCTGGTAGGATGGTGCCACTGGTTGGACTCTGTGATTGGACAGGGCTATGGGCTGGGCTCTGTAATCTCTCCTGGTAAGGTGGAGTTTCAGGCTGTGCTCCCTGACCAGATGGTGCCATTGGCTTGACCCATGTTCAGGTGAAGCTGAAAGCATGGCTTCCCAGTTGGAGAGATCCTCAGGCTATGAAATGTGATCAGGCAGACCAAGCAGGGCTGCAGATTGTGCCCTGAAGTTGGTAGGGCTGCAGGCTGAGTTTTGCAATCAGTTAGGCTGCTCTCTGTTCCACTGTTGGGTAAGGTCACTGTCTGGGCTCTCTTGTTGGAAAGGCCTGCAGCTAGGAGGGCTGGAGACTATGTTCCATTGTTGTCTGGCATCACTATCTGGGTTCCTTGTTAGGTAAAGCTGCATATTATGCTCTGTTATTGGGCAGATTGGACTCCTTGCCTGGTTGTGGTCACAGGCTGTGCAGCAGTCAGGCAGGGCTATATGCTGGGCTCTGTGACTGGTTGGTACAACTGGTGGACTCCAAGTCTGCCGAAGATCACTGTTAAGGTTGCCTGATTTTGTGGTGCTGGAGGCTATACTTAAAAGTTAGGCAGGGCTGCTGGCTTAGCTCCCTGCCCAAGCAGGGCTGTAGTTCTCTGGCAAGGGTTCATAGCAGGACTGGAGACCATACTCACAGTTGGGTGGGGCTGTAAATTTGCTTCCCTGCCCAGGTGGGGCCAAAAAATGAGCTCTGTGGTTGGTACAACTTGTTGGCTGGGGGCCAAAATCAGGCAGAACTGCCAACTGAGCTCTCTCTTACCAGATGAGGTCACCAGCTCAGCTCTGCAGATGAGCAGAACTGTTGGCTGGGATCCCTGCTTGGGCACTGCTACAGGCAGGAATGTGGTCTGCCAAGATCTGAGTGTTGGTTGCTATAAGCCCCACTCCTCTTCTCCATTTTTATCCAATCCCCAGTGGTCAAGCTCACAGATTTCTCTAGTGATACCCATGAGGCAAGAGCCCAGTGGGCCTCTTGGGAAGCATCCCGCAGTACTGGGGGAGCTGGATGGTTTACCTTGGGATCTCTTTTTCCCACTGGAGAAACTGTAGGCCCCCTGGGATGGGACCCAGAGGAAAAGGGAGATTACATGGGAGGAAATCCTTCCTGAGGAGTGAGTGGTTCAAGCCACATATTGGATGCCCTAGTCCTGGGATCTGACACAGGGAAGACGAGCCCCCTTGGCTGGTTGGAGAGTCTGTGGGAAGCCTGGACTCTGTTTGTAAGGGGCACATGAGCTCCCTTGACTTGTTCCTGAGGCAGGGCAGAGAGGGCGGATTGAGGACTGCTCCATTCCCCGGTGCATGCCCCAGCCTGAGCCAAGCAAACACACCTGCCCCACCTACTTCACCTTGCAGCTCTTCACTGGAACCAGGGCTGCCACGACTGGGGAGATAGCTTGGCCATGGGACACTGAGGTGACTTGGACATCAGGTGGCATCTGAGCATGGCGGGGACAGCCATTTCTGACACCTGTGTGGGCAGTGCTTCAGAGGCAGTCCTGATCTCTAATGGCAGCTGAACTGCCACAGCCTGTACCTCATACACATTGAGAGCCCATGTGAGGCCTCTTGCTCTGCAGAGTGGCTCCACAACAGGGCAGGGGCAGTGGAGGCTGGAGGGAGTGATCAGCTGTGAAGGACAAAGGAGACTCAGACACAGTGGGGCTGCCATTGCTGACACTTGTATAGGTAGTGCACTGGAGGCAATGCCCCTGTCTATGGTCAGTACTTCCCCTGCCAGCCCTCACCCTATCATGGGCAAGAGCCCACATGGACCCCTCTCGCTCCAGCGCTGTTCCCCTCTGGGGCAAGTGTACCAGCACTGGAGAGGGGATAGCACACACTTAAAGATAGCTTCCCCTCTGCTCAGTGGTCTATTGGGGGTGAGACTGAATCCCAGGTTGATGGGGCTGAAGCCCTGAGCATCAGGGGGACAGAGAAAGTTAAGTAAAATAAAAAGACAGAGGAACTGGCCTCAATTGAAAGAGCAAGAGGAAATTCTTGAAAAAATAATAAAACAGAAATAAATAGTTTACCAGATAAAGATTTCAAAGCATTAGTAATAAGAATGCTAATTGAATTAGGGAAAAGAATAGATGAACACGGAGAGAATTTTAACAAGGAACTAGAAAATATAAAAAAGAGCCAGTCAGAACTGAAGAATACAATAACTGAAATGAAAAGCACACTACAAGGAATGAATAGCAGACTAAGTGATACAGAGGAATACATAATGTGATCTGGAAGATAGAATAATGGAAATCACCCAATCATAACAGCAAAAAGAAAAATAAAAAATGAGAGCAGTTTAAGAGATCTTTGGGATAACATGAAGTGTAACAACGCTTGCACTAGGTATCCCAGAAGGAGAGGAGAGAGAGAAGGTCAAGTATGTTTTTGATAAAAATATGGCTGAAGACTTCCCAACCCTGAAGAAGGGAACATACATCCAGGTGCAGGAAGAATAGAGGATCCCAAACAAGATGAATCCAAACAGGCCCACACCAAGACATAACACAATTAAAATGGCAAAAGTTAAAGAGAAAGAGAGAATTCTAAAGGCACCAGGAGAAAAACAAAGAGTCACATACAGGGGAACTACAAGCCTATCATCTGATTTTTCTGCAGAAGCTTTGCAGGCCAGAAGGGAGTGCCATGATATATTTAAAGTGCTGAATGGGAAAAAACTACAACCTAAGATACTCTACCCAGGAAAAATATCATTCAGAACTGAAGGAGAGAGAAACTCAGACAAGCACAGACTAAAAGAGTTCGTCAATACTAAACCAATTACATCAACTTTGCAGATGTAATTAAGTTAAGGATTTCAAGGTAAAATCATCCTGGATTTAAGGTGTTCCCTAAATCCAATGACAGAGTATCTGTATAAGAGACAGAAAAGGAGGAGACACAGGGAACCAGAGGGCGGAAGGCCATGTGAAGACAGAGGCAGAGATTAAGAGGAATCAAAGAGCATGAAAGATGGATTAATAGAAGAACTCTTTATGTTTCTCTTTTAGACACTTGTTTTTTAAAGGAACTCTTGTATTAGCTAACTAGAAAATAAAAACAGAAAGTAGGGATTTATTCCTTTTCAATTTTTTCCCCACCACCATTCTCTAACTGATTACTCCTCCTTAGTGAGTCACAGCATCCAAAAGCCACCGTCCACAATTTACAATACTTTTTGTGCAGAGTGGTTTCTGTCACATCAGTACAAATTCTTACACCCTTTAAGAGCTGCTTAGCCACAACAGCGATTGTGTCTTTGTTATTGTTGTTTGTTTTTTGGTGAGGCATTAAAAGATTTTAAAAACTCAAGGAAAATCACCAAAAAAACCCACAATGCTATGGGAAAAAAGATGACAGTATGTGTAGTTTCTCTAAATGGGAAGATTTCTAAAATAAACTACCTTTTACCAATTATAGCTCAATTACAATTAAACTATCAATATGCCCCTGAACATAAAGAAACATGGAGGAAACATGTTTGCTACAAATCAGTTTCAAGGTAATATCATTTTTAGATTTTCCCCCTTGAGAGAAGTTGGCAGCTGTTGGAGAGGATGTGTCTGTGTGGGTTAGTGCCCTAATGAGCCTGTGTCAATCTACTAAGCAGACACAGATGATCCAGGAATTCTCGTTTGTTTGACCCAAGAGATCATACAGATGGTGAGCGAAAATTAGGTAGGAAGGAGAAAGAAAAGTCCATAATCTGAGACACGCTTTCCGCTCAAAATAATGGGCAATCACTCGTGGTATGTTTCTTCGCTTCTCCTGAATGGGACAGGTTTCAAAGTGACACTGTTTTGGTGAGGATGTGATAGCTCTGCGGTTGACATAAAATGCTTCTCTTCTATGGGGCCGTGAGGCCCGTGTGTCTCTGAGGCCCCAGCACTCCCCCACCATGCTCCATCTGTTCAGCCTGTGTGTCTGCAAACCCTCCAGCAGTCGCTGCATTCTGGGCATCTATCTCTTTGCTGACGTGTCATCAGATTTAGGAGTCTTAACAACTAGTTGTGGCTCCTCCAGCTGAGCAGATTGCATTAGGGACTTGAGCCCCAGGCATGATCTGTCTGCCTCTGTAGTGCCCCAATTATGGATGTTGTGTTCCTCTAGAAAAAGTTTCAACAAAGATGCATATGTTTCTTTTTGCTTTTTTCATGCACAGCTGGCTGCTCTTAAGGGCATCCTTCAGGAACCTGTATCTTCACGCCATGCCTGGACTCTACAGCTGGGTGCCTGAGCTTAACTTTGAAAACTGGGGAGCAGCCGCTGTGGGTCCTAACCTTTGAGAATTGCTGGTGGTAGCATAAAGGCCTTGACACCCCATGAAGCAACTGAACTTTCCTTTGTATTTTCAAGGTGATTCACCCGATGTAGCTGTTGGATTAAGTTTCGGGATGACACGTGATGCTTAAAGTGCCCTCCCCTGTGGGGTGAGCAGAATGGTCCCTGAATAGTTGTGCTGTTATACTCAGGGGCTGAAGGAAATTGTTTCTCTTCTGAGCCTAGGCTTGGGTCTCTTCAATCAGTCTCTGCATCTGGGGTGATCAAAGAAACCCACACGAATGGAATGTTTTAGAAATCACTAGTGAAATGTTTTGGAGATGCAAAATAGAGTCATATGAAGACATTTGAAAGGAAGCAACAAATACCAAAATGTAAGCATTAAGTGTAGAAGAATCAGCTTTCAAGCATGGATGGTGGTAGCAGGGAAAAGTATAGAGGAAATGGGGCTCGAAAAGTAAAAGAAGACGTGGGATGGTATTTATGGAGTGGGGAATAGCATGAGCAGAGTTTAGAGACAAGGATAAGCAGCATGCCGTATTGTAACCTGGATTGTCAGCATCAGGCAGCATTGCCATGGATTGTGGTGGGAGATAACACAGGGATATTCCATAACAGGGGAAGGGAGGTCAGATGCCTTTGGGAAGAGAGTACTTCTCTAGGTAGCAAAGGAAATGTTATAAGCTAGAGGAGAGAGTAAGAGAACACAATGAAGGAGAAAAGAAAGATGGTTATTGCAGTGAACAGAAATAATTCCTTTCATTCCCACAAGGTATTCAGGCCTGGTGATCTGAGGGTTTCATAGTAAAGAGGCAGGGGACACTAAGCTGACTAAAGGGGGTAGCGTTCTAAGAAAGGCATGAAGCAGGGCACCCAATGGCAGTCCTGTACATCAGAGCTCAGGAGGTGCTTTATGGCCCTGAGGAGGCCTCACTGGAGACACTCCTTCTCCCACCTCCCTCACGAGCACACCTTAGGCATCATAATAAGTGAAATCATACACGTGGCCAGCTTCATAAGCCAGCTACTGAATTAATGTTGCATTAGGTTAATTCAACTTATCACTATAAATATGTGTAAGAGTTCCCAACTAATATTTCATATATTCTCAGGAATCTAGCTAAGGAGAACTATTAAAAATTAAATATGAGGAAATTAAGTGACTGTGATTATTCAACTAATAAATTATAGGTTAAGGCTGGAGCCCCATTTTTATGACTGTAAATCCAATGATCCAGGTGGCCAGGTAAACAGGATAGTTTTGAGGCAAGAGAGTCAGTCTGGAGGCTTTTTCAACAAATGTGGTAGATATTAGTTCTGTTTGCCAAGTATTTCCAGTTCTCTCCCCTCTAGGCACGTGGCAGGGTTCCACTTTCTGGCAGGAAAGGGGAGGACATGTGAATAATTCTGGCCAACTTGTTGTGAGCAGATGTGTGTCACCTCCAGGTGAGAGTTGTTGCCTGCCAGCTCGAGAGCCTCCTGAGCTCTCTTTCCCTCTGCTCCCATGACTAGTGTTCCAGATACTGGCTGCTCCATCAGCTTTGGGTCCTGGAGTAGGTGACATGGAGCAGAATTCTCAGTCAACCCGT
Source organism: Mesoplodon bidens (assembly GCF_964165515.1). Classification (NCBI taxonomy): domain Eukaryota; kingdom Metazoa; phylum Chordata; class Mammalia; order Artiodactyla; family Ziphiidae; genus Mesoplodon; species Mesoplodon bidens. The sequence continues at coordinate 54,897,489 of NC_138166.1, forward strand.
AATGGACATGTAACATGAGAGAGAAACAAACCTTTGCTTTTATATGCCACTAGGATTGTGTATTGTTTATGTCCCAGCAGAACATAGCCTAACCTGGCAGTGAGGCCAGGTGTGAGGTGTTGGCAGTCCAGAAAAAAATGGGGCCAGATCAAATAGGAAGCAAGAGTGTAAGTGTGAGGGAAATTGTGAAGGAGGAACCTACTGGACTTTGTAACTGATAGAATGTGGTATGTAGGAGAAGTAGGCTTTGAAGATCATGCCAAGGTTTAAACCCCAGGTAAGGGAGAGTGGAGGTAACGTTGGTTTGAAGATAATAAATTTAGTATTTATTCTCTTAAAAAAATGAAAATAGCTCCTGACTAGATTCTAAAAGCAATATATACTGATTATAAAGATTCAAGTACTGCAGAAAATCAAAAAGAAAAAATTGAGAAATTAATATGATTCTAACACATAATGATTATTTATGTTTTGGTTTGCACACACACACACATGAACATACTTATGTGTATCTACAGATATATTTTAAAAATCATTAACTGTTGCAGGGAACTCTGCTCAATATTCTATAGTAACATCAATGGGAAAAGAATTTGAAAAAGAATTAAAAAGATAAATTAAATTTAAAAAATCATTAACTGTTGGACATATTGAATATAAAATAGAGGTACATTTGAGGCATTCATTTATTAAAACAATATTTATTAAGTCCCTACCACCTAGCAAGGAATAGATTAGGTGCTGGAGTATGATATTAATGAATAAGTTACCGTTCCTTTCCTCAGGAGGCTTATGGACTGCTAGAAAAATTTCCCATCTAGAAGGGGGCAATTAGAAATATAGAATTTGAGTTCAGTATGGTACAGAGTTGGGAGTTATAGGCAAGACGCAATAGTTACGACCAGAGAACAACTGAATTTCCAAGAGAGAAAGAAAGAGATGAAGACTATAATTAGGGAAGGTCCATGTGGTGAGAGGGGAGAGAGGGGCCTGTGGGGTAGGAGAGAAGAAATGGCCCAAAGAGATGCATGTGATTACTTTAAGTTAGATTAATACATCATATAAAAAGTGATTTTTGGAATGGAGAGAATGATGTATATTTGGAAAATGGAAGGAAGAAGCTCTTGGAGGGAAATTAAAGATGTTAGTGAGGGAAGTTGTAATGTGGGAGATGGCTCCCTCAGGAATTAGTACATCAGGAGGTTCAGTCTCCCATCACCTGCCTGGACTTGGTGCCAGGGTACATTTGGAACTTAAGGTGCTAAATCTCTCTATCCCTCTCATCTTTGTCATGCTTAGGTGCCACCTAAAATGAAAGGCCCTGATGACCTTCCCTCTCCCATGCTCTTGTCCTTGACTTTCTGTCTCTTTAGCCTCTGTATTGAAAGTTTCCTCCTCTTTTGTGACCTTAACTGAAACCACCTCCCACCTACAAAGACAATCTTTCGTCTCCTGTACCCCATAGGTCATGGGGCAGGGAAGATTGGATGACATCCTTCTTCCAATCCATCATTTTTCACCTTCCTTTAAAACAGGGAGTTCAGACTGATGGCCACTGGGTCAAAGATGGTTTCCTGATATTTTGGACCGTACGATATTTTATAAATTTTAGCCAACTCTTCATAACTGGGAGAATTCATATAAAAATGGGAATTTCTAGCTTTCCTTTGAAAAACCAAGAGTTTTTATGACACAGGACTTATATTCCTGCAGGGCAACAGCTGGTTCAAGGTGAGCTGAGGGAACCACTTTTAGCTCACCACAGCCCCCACTGCTCACCCAACACATTCATATGCACTCCCCCTGGCCTGTCCAGCTGTTTATATTACCTTCCCATTCTTGGTGGCATTGCTTGCCTGTTCCTTTGAAGACCCTGCCCTCTCATGAAATCACTGTCATGTCTGGAGCTGCCTGACTGGCTCATACTCTTGAATTCATGAAGACTTTGGAATCCTGTGCCTTATTAGTATTAAAACTTATTATGTCCTAGGCAGTTTCTAATGGCTTTACAAATATTACCTAATTTAAGCTTCAAAATAACTCTCTGGGTGGGTATTAATATTTCCCTTATTTTCTAGACAGGCAAACAGGCATAGATGTTAATAGCCAAGTCATATAGCTAGTATGATAATTTTTGACCTTACTCCAACTTCTTCCAGGAAGCTATATAAGTCCCTCCCTCCACTCCTCCTCCCCCGACCCCAGCCTCATTTACTCATCTCTAGTGAACTTTTCTGTTCCATCTCAGTCACTCACATATGGACACATTGGACCTTGTCAAAATCAATAATATTTGAACTCTGAATCCCACTCTGTGACCACAGCCACCTATCTTTCTAAGTCCTTAATCTAATACTCAACCTCACAGAGCTCTCCGATACTCTAAAATACTCCATCTTTACCCAGTCCATCTGCTCCTTTTGGAGTTTGATTTTTTCCTTTTACCAAGACTGGTTTCCATGGTAATCCCATGAACCATTTTATCACTAATAACTACAATTTTCATATACTCCTCTTTCCAACATGCTTGTTCAGCAAAACATCCACCAATTCTACAATCCCCTGCCTCTATAAACCAGTGAAAAACATGAGGCTGTAAATTTAAGGTTTTCAGTTTCAGCTGGGCTCTGAGTGCCTTGTTCATTTGCTCACTCAAGTGTCTACTATGTGTCAGGCACTGAGCTAGGCACTAGGATACATTAGTGGCTAAACCAGACAAAAACTCCTTCCTGTGTGGAGCTAATATTCTAGAGTGGACAGATATACAATAGACAAATACAGAAAATATACACTATATAAGATGGTAAATGTGGAATGGAGAAAAATAGGGTGGGAAGGGGTAAAGGGAGGGCTGGGGAATAGACAGAAATTGTAAAGAATATTAACTGAAAATGAGTTGTTTGAGTGAAGAATTGAAAAGGTGACCATGTAGGTAATCTTGGGGGGAAGAGAAATCCAGGCAAGGGGAACACGAAGTGCCAAAGGTCTTTAGGCAGAAGCATGCCTGAAATAGTCAAAGAGTAACCACTTGGGCTGGAATGGAGTGAGGGAAGTGGTTTAAGAGTAGTAGATGAGGGCTTCCCTGGTGGCACAGTGGTTGAGAGTCCGCCTGCCGATGCAGGGGACACGGGTTCGTGCCCCGGTCCGGGAAGATCCCACATGCCGCACAGCGGCTGGGCCCGTGAGCCATGGCCGCGGAGCCTGTGCGTCTGGAGCCTGTGCTCCGCAACGGGAGAGGCCACAACAGTGAGAGGCCCATGTACCGCCAAAAAAAAAAAAAAAAAAAGTAGTAGAGGAGGTCAGAGAGGTAATGAGTGTCATTTTATGTAGGACCCTGTCAGCCACGGTAAGGAAATTTGATTAAATTCTGAGAGGCAACGTCGTTTGAGCAGAGGTATGATATGGTCTGACTTACCTTTTAAAAGGATTGTTTGAGCTGCTGTGTTGAAACTAGTCTTGGGAGGTAGGGGCAAGGGTTTCAAACAGAGAGACCAATTAGAGGGTCATTGCAATAATCTAAGAGAATAGTGTGATCTAGGTTGAGTGGGTGATGGTAGTGAGAAATTTCTAGTTGTGGGTGTGTTTTAGAGATAGAGTCAAGAGAATTTTCTCATGTGGATATATGAAAGAAAAAGGAATCTAGGATGAAGCTGAGGATTTTGGCCTGAGCACTAGGAAGGGTAGAGTTATATTAGCTGAGATGGGAAAGGCTGAGGAAGAGCAGGGTTTGGTGGAGACTTCAGGAGTTGGGTTTTAGATCTGTAGAGTCTGATGATTTTAGACATCCCAGTGTACATCTTGAGAAAGTTCCAAGTCTGAAGTTGGAGGAGAGGTTCTCATGAGAAGTATAAGCTCGGGGATTTTCAACATGTAAGATGTAATTTTAAACTATAAGACTGGATGTAATTCCTAAGGGAGCAAAGGTAGATAGAGGAGAAGAGAGAAGAGATCCAAGGATTAAGTTTATGGGCACTTGAACATTTAGAAATCAGGAAGTTAAGTGGGAACCTGCAAAGGACACTGAGAAGGAGTGCAGTGAAGTAGAAGGAAAACCAGGGGAATGTGGGGTCCTGAAAACCAAGCAAAAAATGTACTTCACGGAGGAGGATAACCTGTGTCAAATACTGCTGACAGATTTAGTGAGGTGACGACTGAGACGTAGTCACTAGATTTTTGCAATAAGAACTGATCATAAGGACTGATCATAGCAGTTTCAGTAGAGGCAAAAACCTGAGTGTAGTTGTCTCAAAAGAGAACCTGGGAAGTGAAGTACTGATACATGTTACAACATAGATAAACCTCAAAAACATTATGCTAAGTGAAAGAAGCCAGACATAAAAGGCCACATGTTGTATGATTCCATTTATATGAAATGTCCAGAATATACAAATCTATAGAGACAGAAAGATTAGTGCTTGCCAAAGTCTGGGAGGGGGAAGAAATGAGGAGTGACTGCTAATGGGTATGGTTTTTTTAAAATTCTGAAATGTTTTGGAGTTAGATAATGTGATGGTTGTACAACCTTGTCAATATACTAAAACTACTGAGTCGTACACTGTAAAATGGTGAATTTTGTGGTATGTGGTTATAACTCAATTAAAAAAGATAGTGAAAGAAGAGGAATTGGAGGTAATGTGTATAGACAACTCCTTCTAGGAGTTGGACTGAAAAGGGGAGCAGAGAAGCAGAATGGTGGATTGAAGAAGATATGGAGTCAAGAGCGAAAGAAGTTACCGTAGGCGTCTTTTTGGAATGATTCAGCAGAACAGGAAGCTCAGCTTGGTGCTCTGTGATGACCTAGATGGATGGGGGGGAGTGGGAGGGAGGTCCAAGAGGGAGGGGATATAAGTATACATATAGCTGATTCACTTCATTGTACAACAGAAAGTAACACAACATTGTAAAGCAGTTATACTCCAATTTAAAAAAAAGGGGGGGGGAAATAGTTGCTTGGATAATGTCCTTGAGTAGTCAAGAGTGGGTAGGATCCAGAGAATGAGTGGAGGAATATACCTTAGATAAGAGCAGGAGCAATTCACCTAGGAACAAAAGGGAAGCTGCAATATGTGATGCAGATATTGATAGCTGGGTAGATACAAGGGTGAGAAGGCATGGAAGTTCTCTTTAACTGGCTCTAGTTAGTGAAATAGGAACAAAGTTATCAGCTGAGAGTAAGGATAATAAGAAATAGTGAAGACTTGAGAAGAGAGGGGAAGGTACTAAATATTCATCTAGGACATTGGAAAATTGAATGGACCCAGTAAGTGGCATAGTATTATTGGGCAATACTGAAAATCTACTTAAGGTTTGTAATCATAAATTTATAGACTACTCAGCATGATCATGTAGGTTTCTCCATCAAGGCTTAGTTTGCTTCGATGCAGGCATAAAGTGGGTGGAAATTTGGATTTAACCAGGGTAAGAGTTTTTCCAAGCGCATTCCAGAAAGCTGAAGGTATATGCGAGGAAGTGATTGTGATGGTGGACTAAGAAAGTTAAGCTGGTGTCTTAGTCCATTCAGGTTACTATCACAAAATACCAGGGACTGGGTGACTTGTGAACAGAGACTTATAAATAGCAGAAATTTACTTCTTATAGTTCCAAAGTTTGAAAGTCCACACTCAGAGTGCCAGCATGGTTGGGTGAGGACCCTCTTCTGGATTGCAGACTTCTGGTTGTGTCCTCACATGGAAGAAGGGGGAGGGAGCTCTGTGGGGTCTCTTTTATAAGAACATTAATCCCATTCATGGGTCAAGCACCTCCCAAAGGCTCAACTCCTAATACCATTACATTGGGCATTAAGATGTCAACATAGGAAGTTTTGGGGACATAAATATATTCAGACTATAGTACTGGGAATGGAGGGAGTAGAGGATGTGAGGATACAGAGAACAAGATCAATGCACGGTCCAGGGGGATTGAAATATTGTGGGAGTTGGATTACCTAGTGAGCAGGAAAGGTAGGGGGTGATGGTCAGGGAGGGGGACTGTTGAGACTGAGATAATGGAGAGGTTTCTGTTGTTGGTATTGCCAAGGCCCAGGCAGTGACCTTGGCAGTGGATGACTCAAGTCGGGGAGAACAAGGAAGGTCATTGAGGTGATGAGGTAGCAAAGCACCAGGTGTTAGAACATCAATGTGGAAAATGAAAAGAAAATGAATTGCAGTAAGATTGTGTCAGAGGAAGTGACAGCGAGCTAGGAACTAGAATCTTAAAATACTGAGAAAGAATGACCTAGAAGTTGTAGCTGATTGTATTAAGGAGGGGATGGAAGGTGATAGTCTGTTGACAAGAGATCAACAGATCAAAAGATGCTTTGTTTTTGTTTTCATTTTAAGGAAGAGGGAGGAGACTTGCTGTCTTGAGGCAGCAATAAGAGAAAAGAGAACTCTACCCTATGTCCATGCCCAGCATGGAGGGCACGGGAGTTAGAAAGCAGTTAGAAAGCCCTTGTGAGCACCACTTGCGAGGGCTGCAGAGGAAGCAGATCTTCAGGGGAGAACCAGTTTCAGAAGAGCCAGTGGTGAAGGCAGTGTTGGGATTTTGATGATTACTGAACATGGGTGAAAGGTCAGTGAAGGGGATAAATTTCAGGAATTGGAGAGGGCTTGGAGATAGGGTCAGAATAGGGATGTTGACAGCTATATGGGGCATGAGAGTTCAGAGCCTGAGGGATGACTTGGGCGTCCTGGCTGGACTTTTGTGGCACCTGATGCAATAAGGCAAAGAGGCCATAAATGCCTATCAGGGTTGTGTGTTTATAAGCATGGTCTTAACCTGGAGCTTTGTGATTTTTAACAATTTGGTGTTTTTGCTCATGCTCTTTCCTCTTTCTAATCTACCTGTCGTAGCCTTCTTCACTCGGCCAGTTCCTGTTCATTCTTCAGCTGCAGGAAGTCTGTACCGACCTCTTCAGTGCTCCTGTAACACCTTGTAATAACTATTAAAACTCTTACCACTTTAATTGCTATTATTTATTTATATGTCTCCATAAACAGACTGCACGCTTCCTGGGGGTCAGGGCTGGTCGTATTTGTCTTTGTGTCCTCGGTACTCAGCACAGTGTGTAGAACATGGTACGTGAAATGTACCTGTTTATTGAACTGCACTCTGCATCCTAGGGAAGAGGTACGGTTTAGAGAGGAAAAGGGAAGAGTGGAGGGAGAATGAGGTGCACATGTGATGAGGAAAAGATGAAAATAAATGAGGTCAGATGATGAATCACTTTAATATTCTCACTAAAGCAGGAGACAAGGCCATCTGTTTGGAATCTAATAGGGGACATTGGGAGAAGGGAAAGTCTAAAGTAGCTACTGTGGAGAGTTGGCCTGGGGGGTTAGAGAAAAATAAATAACAAGTTGACGAGATCTGCGTAACTGGCATTTTATGGCCTGAGAGAGAAGCAGAGAGATCTTTGCCTACAGATGGGGTTAAGAGTTATAGACATATTAAGACTCAAGAGACATAGGATGATCAGGGAATCATGGAATCAAATTAAAGACTGTTAGAGCTGTTAAAAAACAGAAGTCCTTCTAATTCAGTTGCATAGTTCAGGCAATTAAGGCCCTGAAGGGGGTGGCCCAGGTTCACACAGCTAGTTGGTAGCAGAACAGGGACTGATGATGGTGGTATGTCAGAGTTTGGGTGCTAGCAACAGAAATGAACCCTAGCTTGCTTAAGCAAAAAGGAACGTACTGGATATGGGGAACTCTTAGAGTCAAAGGGAAAGCTGAAGAACAAGGCTCAGAAATTTGGGGACCAGGTTTCTCTGAAGATTCAGGTTGGAGGAATGAATACAGTCCTTTCAGGGTCCTGTGGGACAAATGATCCAACTATTTTCCCATCTTTGTTTACCTCCACTCAAGATTCAAATTCTTGGGAGATAAGAGCAGATTAAGCAAGCTTTAAAGGAAAATTTGATTGGTGGTCTTACCTAGACTACATACAGTGTGGGAGAGGCAATTTATTTTTTCCCAGAAGGGTGCTATTACCAGAAGGTGAATGGATGTAGAGATGTGAAAATGACAGATATGCTATCCATTACAGTAATGACCCTAATATACCATAGCAACTAAGATGAAGGACTCTGGAGCCAGACTTCTTATTCTTCCTTAAGGATTTGGGCAAAGTACCTAAAAAACCTCCACACCTCAGTTTTGCCACCTGTAAAATGGGTATCATGGAATCTTACCCAATAGGGTTGCTAAGATGATTAAATGAATTAATATATGTGAACTGTAGAGAACCTACCAATTGAATGCTATCTAAGGGTTGGCCATTATAGTAATTTTATAGTCATTTTTAACTGAATGCATGCTCTTTCCACCTTACCATGCAGTTGCCATAGTGTGCAGATTGTGGAGGCTGGTTCTATTGCCACTGCCCTTCCCAGCTGCCTGTGCTCGTGTAGCTTTTTATCAATCATCTACCTCCTTTCTCTACTCTCCCACCCCACTGTGAGCAAGCTGGTTGGTGCAGGCTAAAGCTCAACCTTTGGCTAATGATAGTATCCCCTTCCTTCCTTTCTCCCTCCCTCCCTCCCTATTCCCTTCTTTCTTTCTTTCTTTCTTTCTTTCTTTCTTTCTTTCTTTCTTTCTTTCTTTCTTTCTCTCTCTTTCTTTTTCTTTCTTCCTTCCTTCCTTCCTTCCTTTTCTTTCTTTCCCTTCCTTTCTTCAACCTTGTAGCAAAGGACATCCCTTAGGCAACAGCAGTTTGGAGGTGACATGGAAAAATATATAGATCTTAGAGTTTGAAGTTCCAAGGTTCTAGTCCTGGCTCTGGCACTTGTTTTTTTTGTTTTTTTTTTTTTGTTTTTTTTGGTACACGGGCCTCTCACTGTTGTGGCCTCTCCCGTTGCGGAGCACAGGCTCCGGACACACAGGCTCAGTGGCTATGGATCATGGGCCCAGCTGCTCCGCGGCATGTGGGATCTTCCCAGACCGGGGCACGAACCCGTGTCCCCTGCATCGGCAGGTGGACTCTTAACCACTGCGCCACCAGGGAAGCCCTGGCACTTGTTTATTCATTAACTTGGGCAGATTACTTAACATTTCTGAGATTCAGTTTCTTCATCTGTAAAATGGGGATAATAATGTCCTCCTCATGAGGTTGTTATGATGTTTAAATGGGGTAATGCACAACAGAGGCATGTAAACTGTAAATCAATTTACAAATTATAGGTGTCCTAATCCCAGCTGTGACACTCTTGGGCTGTAAACTATCCTTCCATTGTGAGTTTATTCCCACAGGAGAAGCCAATTCTAATCAGGCATAGTAGAGTGCACATGGTTGGTGCATACCAGCTGCATACATCCCAGGAGGCTGGTATTTTTGATGGTCTCTCTAGAAGGGAAAAGAAGAAAGGTCTAGGTGGTCAGAATGTGCTCACCACTACGGTCATTAAGCCCAATTAATAAACAGCAGTCTGGAACTGCCCATTGGCTAGATAAATGAAAGCAACTGATGGTAACAGAGCTCATGTAATTTCCCAGTACATGACTGCTTTCCATGTACTGGGAAATTACAAAAGAATTATGTTAGAATGTCACTGTAACATTTCACAAGAATATCTCTATAATGTGTTTGAATCAAGACTATGAGTAATTTGGTTTATGATAAAATTACTGTATCAGGATGTAATGTAGGTTTTTTAAAAACTGAAGTACAGTTGATTTACAATATTATATTAGTTTCAGGTGTACCACATAGTGACTTGGTATTTTTACAGATTATACTCCATTAGAAGTTATTACAGGATAATGGCCAGAATTCCCTGTGCTATACAATATATCCTAGTTGCTTATCTACTTTATACATAGTAGTTTGTATCTCTTAATCTCATACCCCTGATTTGCTCATTCCCCCCTTCCCTTTGGTAATCACTAGTTTTCTATATCTGTGATTCTTTGTTTTGCATATACATTTGTTTGTAATATTTTTTAGATTCCATATGTGGTATAATACAGTATTTGTTTTTCTCTGTCCGACTTGTTTCACTAAGTATAATATTCTCTAGGTCCATCCACATTGCAGCAAATGGTGCAGCAAATTTCATTCTTTTTTATGGCTGAGTAATATTTAATTGTATGTATATACCACATCTTATTAAGGCAGTCATCTGTTGATGGGCACTTGGGTTGCTTCCATGTCTTGGCTGTTGTAAATAGTGCTGCTCTGAACATTGAGGTGCATGTATCTTTTCTGATTAGTGTTTTTGTTTGTGTTCCTGATATATACCCAGGAGTGGGATTGCTGGATCATATGGTAGTTCTGTTTTTAGTTTTTTGAGGAACCACACCTGAAGGGCTTGTTAAACCACAGATTGCTGGCCTATCCCCAGAGTTTCTGGTTCAGTAGGTGTGCGTTAGGGCTGAAAATTTGTATTTCTCACAAGTTCTCAGGTGTTACTGCTGCTGCTGGCCTGGCGATCGCACTTTGTCTCGTGCAGTCGCTGGCAAACTATAAGTGCACAATAAATGCTTTGGATGCATGAATTCATGAATGAAGGTGAGGAAGATTATCTTTTATATGACACTAGGAGACTGTGGAGAGAAAAAGGGAGGTTGCTTATCTGCCCCTTCTGCTTTCCTAGAGTGATGAGAACAAAATGAGATCATTTACTGAAAGCACCTTGAAAGCAGCGACACCTTTGGGTAGTCCTGTCAATGCCTGTTCCTCAGTCCTGAGGCTTGTCAGGGAGTGGGTTCAGGGCTTCCTTAATGTGGGAGCAGAGGAGACAAACCTTGAGTTTCTCTACTTGCTATTTTGGGGGCAAAAACAGTCAAAGCTCTGTACTTCCTATTTCAAAGAGAGCTGCAAAAGCTGGTTTTCTGTTATCTTTCATTGGCACAGGTCTTTAAGTTCAGTCTAACCCTTTTAAGAGGAGAACTGACTTCTCATATTTTTCTAGTCTAACAAAATCAATCATAAATTAATAAAACCATAAACCAAGGAAAATTAATCAGTAGTTGGTTGGAAAATATTTAACCTATTTGCTTAAAGGCAAATTGAATTAAAAAATTACATTCACACAATCATGTGTTTCATAAAGGTTTCCATGAAAGCTTCTAATTAATTTCATGGAAAAATAGAAATATGGCCTGTTTCAAACAAGTTATTAGGTATATATCGATTGCTGTAACTGTAACATTGCTGTGTTAGCAATTCATTTGCAACACATGCTCTTTTAAAAATGAAATGTTTCCTGTGTCTCTGTTGACTTATCAGATCTCTCATACCTGTTTTTCAAATCACTTGAAAATTGGGGTGATTTAAAATGGATTATCTGCAAAGGAAGGAGCATGAAATCAGCAGGAAATCTACTAATTGAGTTGTGGAGAAAGAAACCATAGAAGTCATAGGTTAGTTCTTGACAGTGAATTGGTGGTGGGCTTTTGGTAGAAAAAGGGAAAAAATTAATGAAAAAAAAAAGGATCAAAGATTCAACAGAAAGAACAGCATTTTGATATCTTAATTGATGCCAGGAAGGGTGAACTCAGACTCTCAAATTGAAGAGAGTCTTAGGATGAGGAAGGGAGTCCTCTTCTTCTGAGTCAGGAGGAAGTGAAGGTAAGCAAGGAGGATGGTGACAGTGTTACCTTGTAAAAGTTTAGAGACCTCATCTTAGCCTCGTTTCATGGTGGAGGAAACTGAAGTCCAGAGAAATGCAGTGACCTGTCCAAGGTTACCTCACACAAGGTCAGTCCCAGGTCAGGTACCAGATTACAGTTCTCCTTCTTCACCCTTTTTTTCTTGATGAGTCTGGCTAAAGGTTTATCAATTTTGTTCATCTTTTCAAAGAACCAGCTCTTAGTTTCACTGATCATTTCTACTGTTTCTTAGTCTCTATTTCATTTATTTCTGCTCTGATCTTTATGATTTATTTCCTTCTACTAACTTTGGGTTTTGTTTATTCTTCTCTTTCTAGTTCCTTTAGGTATAAGGTTAGGTTGTTTATTTGAGATTTTTCTTGGTTCCTGAGGTAAGCTTGTATTGCTATAAACTTCCCTCTTAGAACTGCTCTTGCTGTGTCCCATAGATTTTGGATCATTGTGTTCCTCAGATGCATTTTTGATCCCCTTCTCTCTCTTCTCTCCTCCTGGAACCCTTATAATGTGAATGTTGGAATGCTTAATGTTATCACAGAGATCTCTTAAATTGCTTTCATTTAAAAAAATTTGTTTTTCTTTCTGCTGTTCTGATTGGGTGATATCCATTATTCTATCTTCTAGATCACTTTTGTGTTCTTCTTATCACTTAGTCTGCTATTCATTCCTTCTAGTGTGTTTTTTATTTCAGCTATTGAATTATTCATTTCTGATTGGGCATTTAAAAAATATATTTTCTAGTTCCTTGTTAAAATTGTTCAGTGTTTAGATCAGTTGTTTTCCCTAATTCAGTTAACATTTTTATTACCAATGTTTTGAATTCCTTATTCGTAAATTGTTTATTTCTGTTTTGGTATTTATTTTCTTGGGGGTTTTCTCTTGCTTTTCCAGTTGAGAGTAGTTCCTCTGCCTTTTCATTTTGCTTAACTTTCTCTGCCTCTATGAAACTAGGTGAAATGGTTATCTACTGTGGTCTTGAAGGGGTGTCCTTATGTGGGAGTGTCCATATATAGTCTGCATGTACCCAGTGGTTTTGGTGGAAGAGCTGGATATGATGTGGTTACAAGTTATGTCTTTCCTCAGGTGTGTTTTCTGGAGGTTGGTTGACTTATGACTCTTATTTTTTATATATATAGTACTGATATTTTCTGGTAAACATGGCACTGCTTAGCAGTGATATTAACTTGATATTTTCAAAAAATCCCCAACCCTGAGTCCATGAAGATACACCATGATTCAGTGGTACATTTGTAGAAGGTTCATATTAAAGATAAGAAAACTGAAATATACATGTCTTGGCCTGAGTGCACTTCACTGAGTACATGTGTGTCAGAGCACTTGGCTTCTGCACCTGCCCTTAACCACTAATACTCAAGAATGTTACATTCTGCTTTTATATCTGCATTTGATATATGTGTGAGCACTTGAGCTGTGCCATTGTGTGGTCTGTAAAAGGGAAAATGAAATATAAGTACATTGACTTTGACCTTGAGATCATCAATTAAGCTCAAACAGGTTTACAAAAGAAGCTTTTAGTTTCTTAAAGATATTAAGATTGCTTAAAGCACTAAAACAGCAGAGGCTCAGACCAATTACATTTCATTTTATGAGCCCTGGCAAGGATATATGTTTGATTCTTGTTGTTTGTCCTCACAGAGTCCTTCTTTGCTCATAAATTAAGACCAATCAGTCATAGGAACATGAAATTCTATTTATATTCTCAAATGACTAATGGCTTGGCTTTTGGTCTTTTAGTTCAAGTTCTGATGAAATAGAATAGTAGCTATGTATAATTAGCAAATGGACCCTGTCAGGTCTGGTCATGTGCACATCCACAGAGCCTGAATCTGAGCCCCAGCCACCACTTTATTTATTTATTTAAAAAATTTATTTATTTACTTATTTATTTTTGGCTGCATTGGGTCTTCATTGCTGCGTGCGGGCTTTCTCTAGTTGCGGCGAGCAGGGGGTACTCTTCGGTGCGGTGCACAGGCTTCTCATTGTGCTGACTTCTCTTGTTGCAGGGCACGGGCTCTAGGTGCACAGGCTTCAGTAGTTGTGGCTCACGGGCTCTAGAGCACAGGCTTAGTAGGTGTGGCATGTGGGCTTAGTTGCTCTGCAGCGTGTGGGATCTTCCCGGCCCAGGGCTCGAACCCATGTACACTGCATTGGCAGGCGTATTTTTAACCACTGCGCCACCAGGGAAGCCTACCACTTTATTTTTTAAAGGAGCTAATAATAAGCATGGCCATGACTGGGGAGAGACTGGAAGGCTGTCCCTGACTTCCTAAGATCCACTCCCAAACCAGCAGCATAAGAGTGTCTGATTCAGAGTGACTGCTGTGGGACTTTGCTAGCCTATACTTTGTAGGATATACTTTTTCCAAAGGAGGAAAAATGTCTATTGATGCTCTTGTCTGATGTCTTCAAATGTATATTCTTCTTTTCAATACCCCTTATTCCAATGTCAACGTTTGTGTAATGGGTTTCTTAATATAATTGTGTAGGTTGATTCCAAACCTGGAATATTCCGGATATACTTTTTGAGCACAGGGTGGAAAAACAGGAAATCCGTAGTAAGATAAAAAGACAAGTGGGGTGCAGGCCATTTTAGATTAGCATTAGAAAATAATCACCTAGAAATAAACCCATACTTCTTTGTTGTTGAGTATTCAAGGCAATAGAATTGCATTTTTTTTTTGTTAAACACACTCAGTAATAACAGCTTTCTAAATTGTCACAGCCTAGGAACTTCCAGTCCCAGCTCTATTTCTTCTGCTCTCTCTCAGCAGGAAGCTTTCTTTAGAATGGGAACAGAAAGCCCCTGGCTCACCGGGCTGCAAATTGACTAACAGAGCTGCCCAGTGACAGGTGGTAGGAGAAGAGACTTAAAACATTACTGCCAGTACTTTATAACCCAGTGCCTACACCTACAACTTCTTAGATTCTTAACATTCTCTTTCCACTTGTTTGTGAGCGATAGGTCAACATAATTCATCATATTTATTGAACATCTTCTAGGCATAAAACAATTTGTGGGAGAGGGAGATGACACAAGGAAACACTCTAAGAATGATCAATATTGTTGAGCAAAACCAATATCTAAGGCTGTCATCAATGGACAGCCAGTGAGGGTTTTCTAACAGCAGAGTACATGATTAGATCTACATTTCAGAAAGTTCATCCTGGAATAGAGCTGAGCTCAAAATCATGAAGATTATGGCAGAGACAAGAATTAATGGTGATTTGGATTAACTCAGCAGCAGAAGGGCTGGGTGGTGGAGCAGCATGGTGAGACACTTTTGGGATGGACTCAACAGATGTGGTGATTTGTTGACAGTGACAGTAAAAGAGAGGAGTCAGTTGAGTTTTCTAGCCATGGAGCCATACTCCAAGATGATGAGCATGGAGAGTAGAGCCGGCTTAGGAGGGGGGATTTTGATTTTGATGTGACTATGGGACATCCAGGTAATGCCCAATAGGCAGATGGAAATAACTATCTAGAGCACTGAAGAAAGTTGGAGTTTAGAGAGAAAGATTTAGGAGTCATCAGAGTAGAGGTGGATCAATGAAATAACCATGTTCAAAACCATGCCACTGGAGTGTCTTCCCAAAATGGTGACCAGACTCATAAATTTTTTCCCTTTGTCACTAGCTAGTTGTCTCTACAGAGGTTCTGAAAAAGAGGAAACAGAGAAACAAATAAGCTAAGACAATCAACAGCAGAGGCTGGAGGTGTGATTCCATGCATGATGGCAACGGAACTGATTCAGCCACCATAGCCCCTGGCTGGTGAGGACATTGCAAAGTACACATTACGTTGGAATGTGCTCTAGATCAAGGCCACATCTGTGGAATAATTGCCTTGTAAAAATGCTGCTGCTTTGACTAGAGTCTCCATTATTCCAGGAGGCAATTCCCCCGGGAGCTCAACTGCTGAGCGCAGCTTCCCTCCTTCTGTTTGGGGCTGTATTGGCCTTCTTATGAATGCAAACAGGTGCTGAGATTCATTGCTAATGTGCTTGTGGGGCATTTGGGCACAGGGTGTTAACGCAGTTCTACATGCATCAACTTTCTGGAGATGAGAATCGTATCAAATTTTAAACAACCCACAAAACTGGACCACAGTTAAAAGTGAGAATCCTCCCCTAAGTACCAGTGGCAAACAACTGAATTCTCTCTCCATCTTGGACCTGAAGTACTCTCAATGTGATTTTTTAAAAAAAATTTATTGGAGTAGAGTTGCTTTACTATGTTGTGTCTCAATATGATTTCAAAAGAAAACAGAAGATTGCTTTGGGCCTTGTTAAGAGTTTCAGGTCTACAAACCTGTTTTCTGTGATTCATGTGATGCAAGGCTATCTTGAAGTAGACTTGACAAAAGCATCCTGCAATCCCGACAATACACAGTGCTCTAAAGCTTGCCGTGTAAAGATCCCTCATTGCTGCTGCTCCACTTGAGAAAGACCTTAAATGAATGTATAGGATTATGAACCATGCATCCATCAAGATCCCAAGCATTGCTTGGGATTTAACTTGCTGCCTTAAAGGATTCATTGATGCCAGGTAGAGTACCAGCTAAAGTTCCTGAAGTGGTTCTCCAGTAGTACTGAATGAGACACTGAGGAAGGCCTCCCAAATGACTGTGCTCTTTTCAACAAAACAGCATCTCTATGTATTGTAGAAGGGCTGGGTGGTGGAACAAGTTTAAGCAAAGGGCAAGAGGCTGGTTGGTTGAAGCAGAGACCTCCAGTTATCTTCAAAACCCTGTTCTTCCCTTCTTGCATAGTAAAAGAGTTCCAGCTGTGCACTTGATAGCCCTGTCGGAGACTACACTTCCCAGGCTCCACTGCAGCCAGCGTGGTCACATAACTACATTCTTGCCAGTGAAATGAGAATGGAAGTGATGTGTCCAACTACTTGCTCGGGAGGAAATCCTTGGTCTCCATTCCCTCCTCTTCTCTCCTTACAATGGGCTGTTTGTAGATGTGGTTTGACCTGGCTTTGACTATACAGATCAGGACACAGCCACTCCCAGGGGATGGCAAAGTAACAAGACAGAAGGAACTGTGGTTGGAAGTTCCTTCTTCCAACCACAGTGGGAAGCCAAGTGTCCACTCAGCCTAGACTGGGAGAGAGAGATAAAGCCAAGTGTTTTTTCTGTGGCAGAGTCAGGGTGCCAAGCGGAGGATCTCATTGTTTCAGCAGCTTAGCTGAAATCTTATCTAATACAATGGCAAGATCACTATGGGACTTTTGAAAAATGGAGATAACTACTATTCAATTTTTTTTACTTTGCATTTTTCTGTGTTATAAACCCTCCACAAAATGTGTTACAATGTATGAGTAAGTAACCTGGCAGAAATCAGGGAGGATATCTGGGTGCTGTAGCTGGGCAACAGAGCAGAGACAAGGAAGAGAACATGTGCAGTCTGGTCCAGAGACTGAAAGAATTCCACAGAAGCAGGAGCTCCAAGCCAGATTGCCATAACAATGCGAGCCCACCTGAATCTCAGGGAGGGTCTGGACTTTGCACAGGGTATGGAATGGAGACATGATCCAATTCAATCTAGAACCTTGGGGTCAGGATAACTCCTACAAACACCTGGACCAAAACAGTGATTAATCCAAGAGGGCAGGAATATGTAGTGATTAAGAGTACAGATTCTAGGGAATTCCCTGGTAGTCCAGTAGTTAAGACTCTGCACTTCCAATGCCGGGGGCCCAGGTTTGATCCCTGGTCGGGGAACTAAGATCCTGCAAAGCCACACGGCGCAGCCAAAAAAGAAAAAAAAAAAAGAGTACAGATTCTAGAGTCAGACTGAATGAGTTCCAATTTCTGCTCTATCAACTACAACTATGTGACTTTGGGGAAATAATTTAAAACCCTAGCCTCAGTTTCCTTATCTGTAAATTGGGTATAATAAAAATATCCACCTCATAATGTTATCATAGAGAATAAAAAGGAATAATGTACGTGAAACACTCAGCAGAGTGTGTGAGGTATGATGAGGGATCAATACAGACTGGCTTTTATTAATAGTAATATTAATTAATTTCATCATGATATTAAAATGAGATCCTAGTTATTATTCAAGGTTTAGAGAAAAATCATTAACTTTGAGACTCCTCTGGCAAAGTCATAGGCTCAAATGTTTCTGATTTGACAAATTCATAGGCTCAAATGTTTCTGATTTGACAGAAACAAGTGGAAAAAAAAAAAAACAGCATCTCTATGTATTGTAGAAATTCAAGGGCACTTCTCATACAAAGGCCGTCCACTCTATACAGGTTACAAAGCCAGAGGACATTGGAAATAGTGCTGCAGATCAGGTGACATGGAGTGCACTTGGTAGATTACTGGAGTTTTCTCTTAAGGCTCTGGGTGAAGCTGACTTGGTTCTAGGGAACTGAGTCAGAGCAAATTTCAAGGTTGTTTCTTCTGAGGGACCCAGTCAAGGCTGCCTCAAAGGTGACCTTTTTGAGACTGCAGACAGTAGAGAACTTGTGTGACTACTACACCCTAGAAGCTATGGGGCTCTCTTAAAAGGTTAAGAAGGAAACAGGAGACCTGGATCGATCTTTATAGGATAGAGAGTGTCCTATTTAGAAGGGACATCAGAAATCACCTTGTCCTAACCTTTTCATTAACCAGAGAGATAAAGTGACTTGCCCGACACCGTCTAGACAGTGGCAGACCTGAGACTAGAAATGTAAGTAGCTTCTTTGAAGCCAAGGCTGTCCTGCTCTTCTAAACTTGGTTATGGAAAGAAGGTAGAAAGGAACAAGTATAGGGTTAAAATTGGGAAATTTGAATAAGGTTCTAACTCAGTTACTTCTAGCTAGAAGGTGGGCCCTGTTTGACTTTCTGAATTCACCTCATAGATTCACCAAATGGTGACAAGGAGCTTGTTTTGAAGTTGTCATTTGCTGAATCTCTCTCAAATCACTTCTTATTATTGGCATTATAACAAGGTGTTACAAATAGCATTAAGTCATAGTGGCCAAACTGCTTGCTGCCAAGAGCCAGGATACAACTGTCCAAACAGCTTCCCGGAGCATGGCAGGGATGGGGTGATAGGATCTGCTTGGCGTCTTCTGTTGGGTGTATGCTGCTCTCACTGGGAGAACAAAACAACCAAATAATTATTGTTCTGATTCAGTCAGTCATGATACAATTTTTTTTTTTTTTTTTTTTTTTTTTTTTTTTTTTTAGTAATTAGCCATAGGGAATCCTCAGAAAGATTCAGGAAAGAAAACCAAATGTTTTCCTCTTTCACATTGAGTTTATTTAGAATAGCTGGAGAGACTGCATAATTGTAAACATCAGAGTATTTTAATGTGCTGGGTCCTTTGGGGACCCTCCAGAATACCTTTGAACATTATACCAATGGTTTTGTGTTTTTTTGTGACTCCAAATGATCTGCTTTCACTCTCCAAGCAGGAGAGTGAACAAGCAGTCTCTTGTTCCTTAGCTTGTTCCTTAGCTTCGTGCTAGGCTACCCTTTGTTGCAGGCGCCGAATGCTTGTTTCTAGACGATATCTTTTCCCCTCACCTTATCCCTGCTGATCATTGCTATGCTTGCATGAAAACACCCGCGCCAAGTCTAAATGTCCTACTTACTAACCTATTTATGAAAGCCCATCAGTTATCTCCACAGATGCAGCACAAACACAGAATCCTTTAAAAGCCTGGAGTTTTGCACTCTACTTGCCGCAAGACAGCAGTCCAGATTTGTGCTGCTTATGACCGGGGTGCTAATGATTGTTAGTTAGTGGTACCATTCCACAGCAGGAGGGAAACTGGCTGTTAGGACACAAGAACCTTGTGTTGCATTGTACCAGGACTTTTATGAATTCACATTTTTGGAATGTAAGTAGTTCTACCCATGTTCTAGAAGTTATGTTTTCATTCTGGCCTAATAGCAAGCCCTCAATTCAAAGCCCTCAATTGCCATTATTTTTTAGCTTTAGGTTTTGAGGTATTTTATGGTAATCTTTACTTAAGGTTTATTTAGAATTTATAGCAGAAGGAAAGGAAACTAGCAATCATTGTCTGCCATTTGTTAGTCCACAGTTGGTAAATACAGGGCATACTTCCTACCACTTTCTTTAATTTGTCCTTGGCAGACATTGCTAATCAATCATAGCACTCTTTCACTGTACCTGAATAAGACCTCACAGTACCTTCTCAGTGTAGCACTCCAGGAAACCACTATCAATTGGTCTGAATTGCACTTAAGATGAAACCTCTTTGTTATTCCAGTGGTAGGCAGTTAGTATTTATTTCATTTTATCCTTACAACAAAGATTCAAGCATTCCATATTATTCCATACAGTTGTACAAATTGAAGCTCAGTTATTTATATTGCCCAATTACATTCAGCTAGTCTAAATCAAAGTTTCTTAGACATAAATTCCATGTTGTTTGTAATTCACTATACATATTCTCATCTAAAAACACAGTTTATTTGGCTTTTTGATCAAAACACATCTCAAATACAGACATCTCCTAACTTTTAAGGAGGTTTTGCTCCAGAAGTTCAGATAAAATAGTAATGATAATCAACATCTACACAGCACTTGGTATCTGTTTTCCTTGGGTCTCTGGGAACAGGAAATTGCAGAAGAAATCAAACACTACATAGTCTCTTGTTCCTTAGCTTGTCTGTTCATTCCATAAATATTTACTGAGTACTTAGCACTGTGACAGACATCAGGTAGCTAGTGGTAAACTAAATAGACATGATCTGTACTTTCATTGAACTTACAGACTAGTAGGAAAAAACCCAAATTAGAAAAAACCCAAATAAATATATAGTTACAAACTGTGATACATTCCAAGAAGAAGAAGAACAGACCTCTGATAGAGTATAATAAAGAGAAACTTAAATTTCATGGAATGACTGGTGACTGCATCTCTGAGGCAAAGGCATTTTAGCTGATCACCAAAGGCCTAGTAGGGGTTAGCAAGAAGAAAAACTGGGGATAAGCATTTAGGAAGAGGAAACAGCATGTGGCAAAGAGTTTGGCTTGGTCAAGAGGATCTTGTTTGTTTCTCTTGGAATCTTGTCTTCACTTTGCTAGTCCTTGGTAGGGGAGAAAGTGATACATCTATTCAGAGATATTTTCACAGATGCTGGCAAATAACAGCAACGGTGGCCATGTTTAGAAGACACATATGACTTTACAAAACATAACACCCATAGCCTGCAGGGCTATTCTATAATATGACTTCTTAGGAATATGGTCAGGTAACCCAAATTGGGGAAGACATCTTGAGCCAGACTGCAGTCCTTCCTTTGCCCCTTTACAAATGACAGGGCACTCTGCTCCAGATTGCTGTAGCTGATCCTGTACAGTGGTTCAACAAAAACAGAGAGAAAAAGTAAGTGACCTTGACTGTCCACAGGCTTAGCTCTCTGTCCATTCTACCTCATGTACCAAATTGATCAAGCAAACAAACCCTCGCTAGCCCTCTAATTTAAAGGCCAAGGGGGCTGGATGGTGCCCAGATTAAGAGAGGAAAGCTATACAGTGAACCAATGCCATTTTGGAGAGGCAGGTACTAATAATAGACCTTCTTTTGAGCAAATATGAGTTAAAAGAGGGCAAACATAAATATATGCTGGACATTTGCAAAAAGGTAGATGACAGCATAATTTTGAAGAAGACTCATTCCATTAACAGAATGAAATCAGAGGGAGCAACTAGGAAGCATCCCATAGGCAATGCAATGAAGTAAGGCAATTAAATAAGAGGTAAAATAAATAATTTACCTAAGTAATTAAATAAGATTTAAAAAATGGTTGACAAAAGCAGAGATACAGACATAAAGGGAAGATTTCAGAGCTTAGAAAATAACTTAAGGAAGCAGTGCCATTTGCAGAATTTAAAATGGCAACAGAAGCAATAGAAAAAGCAAAATTGATCTTCTTGAAAACTAAATCTTGACACAATGGTTATACTGTCTAACTAAGTTTATGCCCAAGGATGTATTTATCACCTGGAGGCTGCCAACTAAGGACTGGTGCTTGAGACAGTACTAGGTATGTGGAGGTGGGAGTGAGTGAGAGATAACCCTCTTTAAATATGGAAATATCCAGAGCCTCAGAGATTCTGGGCTCATAAAGTGAAGGATTGTCCACTCTGTGTATTAACAATCACCACACGATGAATGTTATGTAAATAACCATGCAGGTAATGTGGGTTTTATTTAGTTGAAATGTTTACTTAGATAATACATACGCAATTGTAAAAATATAATACAGAGAGACTTTGTGTACCCAATTTCCCCACTGGTAACATCTTGTAAAACACAGCCAAATATTGACTTGATACAATCCACTGATCTTACTCAGATTTGTCCTGTTTTACCCGTGATAATGTGGATTTAGAGGCACTGGGACCAACACATAAAAATGAGACTCACTTACTTGGACTGATTCCAGATCTAACTACCTCCACTAAGTTAATCATCCAACAATCCTGTCAATATATTAATTCATGATGGTGAAAGTACTTTGGAAAGCGCCAGCTTGGAGAAGGAACTTCACATATATCAGCTCAATCTCGATCTGAAATTCCCCCTTGGGTAGGCATGATAAATGTGCTTGATAAACAGTTGTCAGCAAGGATGCCTCGAGCCTCAAAACTGTATACTTTGTCCAAAACACTGTGAAACCAGTGTGTTCTATTCCATATTCAAAGCATAACATGGGAAGGAAAACAGGGCAGCATAATTTTTTCTTTCCTCACAGAAGTAACTAGCTGTTTAGTGTGGCCCAAAGCAAGGTGTAAACACTGATCCAAGAATAATTACCCTCAGCTTTGAGTGGTATTAAATTATTGTAATCAAAGGGCACAACAAGAACAGAGTGGTCAGCTGCTTAGTTATATTGTATAAATATGGTTAAGTGGCAACTTGAGAAACAATGTGCAGGTATTAGGAGACAAGCTCTTTGCAATGTTCTGTTATGACCAGCCAAGAAGAGAGATGGAAATTTAATGTTTGCAAATGGCCTTTATTCAGGTGCTCAGTATGATTTGTTCTGAACATTGAAAGGAAGGGAACACTGAAAATAAATTTCCAACACAGGAAATCACAAATATGCTGGGGAACTCATGGACTCTGGATAGAGGACAGCATTGTTAGTAATCAAGCCCTTGATTCATGTTCTTGTGAGTTGATTCATTAGTTTCCAAGTGCATCTCTGTTTGTTTTGAGATGCCACTCTTGAGTGTTGTGTGTATTGAGTACGTGCTGTTTTTCAGTTTTAGATCTATGGTTGGTTAAAAAAAAATGTCAAATTTAAAACAGAAAGCCTTTAAGGAATAGTTTATTTTATCTCTCTAAGGTAGTGTTTCTTAACCCTTGTAATTCATGTTCCCTTGTAATAGTCATAAAAATATCACTTCCTACTGCATCCACCTAAATCTGATATGAACCACCTCCTGCTTTTTCCCTTTGCCCACCAGACAAGAAAATTCTGATTGCTGTTTATATTCTAAGAAGAGTAGATTTTTTTCATTTTTAGATCAAAAAACTACACTATAATATTGCATGTGACATTCTACCCAGTTCCAAAGATTATGGTTTAGGCTGTTGACTTTTGGGTTTTGTTATAGCCTATGTGAACACAAGCACTTGCAGACCACTCCAAGAAAAGTTAATTAAGTTGCTTCTACTTTCCTTGTTTGGCTGAGCTAAATGGTAATATTTCAATTCACATCATCTCACTGCTTTTCCCAGGAGTCTCTTTCTGATCAATGGGCAGCACCCTGATAACAAAGTTTAATATAATATCTCACTGTGGCCATTATTCTGATGTCAAGGAAAATATGACAAAAATGCCACCTACTACTTTTATTCATCTCAATAAATATTCCCTCTGGGTGGCACTAACACAAAACAAAAACTGCAATATCAGCTTCAGTTCTATAGTCCACATGGGTATTCTCAAAGGGGTAGTTAGAAGGGGCCTTAGAAATCATTTAGTTGAGTTTCCTCATTTGACTAATGAATAAATAAAATTAGAACACATATTTTTCTGATTGTTGGTCTAACAATGTTTCCAATATATCAAGGATTTCCATGTGTATTTTTGATGCTTCATTTTGTTTAAGAAGAAGATAAGATTTAAATAGAGACAAAAAATGTCAAAACATGTTCACAAATGTGCTTTCACAAGAACTCTGTGAGGTAGATACTATCATTTGCCTGATTTTAAAGATAAGAAAATGAGGCTTAGATGCTTTGTGAGACTTGTATAAGATTCAGTTCTCCAGGAAGTGGCAGAGCTGAGACTGAATTTAGGTTTTGACTCCAAAATCCATATTATCTCCACTGTATTGTATAGTTAGAGAAAAATAAAGCAGATGGTTTCAGGCATCTTTGAAAACTGTATATGTTTTCATTTGCAAGCCAGTTGCATTTGTAAAGGAAGTAAGCAACTCTTCAACATGACTTTTTACGTAGTTCCATGTCATATTGTCACAAGAAATTGCAAAGTTGCAATAGAATCAGTGCTGTTCAGTGGTTTGAGATTCAGTGCTGTTACTTACTAGGTCTGTGATTTTGGGTAAGCTCTTTAACCCTCAATTTCCTCGTTTGACAAAGTGGAATATTAATGTACAGTGCACAGGGTTTTTATAAGGATAAATGAGGTGACAAGTTTAAAACTTAGCATAGTACCTGACATGTAGTAGAGCTCAACAAATGGGACTTATTTCTGGTGTCTTGAGGAGGGGGGTAAAGAGCAGTACTTCTGGAGGTAACAGGCTAGAATTGTGCTTTGAGGTAAACTTTTTCTTGAGGCTATGAATTCTTAGTTACTAACTCTACTGGTTCCTTGAGGTCAGGAACATAGACTGGCTGAATGGATACAAAAACAAGACCCATACATATGCTGTCTACAAGAGACCCATTTCAGACCTAGGGACACATACAGACTGAAAGTGTGGGGATGGAAAAAGATATTCCATGCAAATGGAAATCAAAAGAAAGCTGGAGTAGCAATTCTCATATCAGAAAAAATAGACTTTAAAACAAAGACTATTACAGGAGACAAAGAAGGACAGTACATAATGATCAAGGGATCAATCCAAGAAGAAGATATAACAATTGTAAATATTTATGCACCCAACATAGGGGCACCTCCATACAAAAGGCAAATACTAACAGCCATAAAAGGGGAAATCGACAGTAACACAATCATAGTAGGGGACTTTAACTCCCCACTTTCACCAATAGAAAGATCATCCAAAATGAAAATAAATAAGGAACACAAGCTTTCAATGATACATTAAACAAGATGGACTTAATTGATATTTATAGGACATTCCATCCAAAAACAACAGAATACACATTCTTCTCAAGTGCTCATGGAACATTCTCCAGGATAGATCATATCTTGGGTCACAAATCAAGCCTTGGTAAATTTAAGAAAATTGAAATCATATCAAGTATCTTTTTCCGACCACATGCTATGAGACTAGATATCAATTACAGGAAAAAATCTGTAAAATATACAAACATATGGAGGCTAAACAATATGCTACTAAATAACCAAGAGATCATTGAAGAAATCAAAGAGGAAAACAAAAAATACCTAGAAACAAATGACAATGAAAACACGACCCAAAACGTATGGGATGCAGCAAAAGCAGTTCTAAGAGGGAGGTGTATAGCAATACAGTCCTACCTCAAGAAACAAGAAAAATCTCAAATAAACAACCTAACCTTACACCTAAAGCAATTGGAGAAAGAAGAACAAAAAAAAAACCCCAAAGTTAGCGGAAGGAAAGAAATCATAAATATCAGATCAGAAATAAGTGAAAAAGAAATGAAGGAAACAGTAGCAAAGATCAATAAAACTAAAATCTGGTTCTTTGAGAAGATAAACAAAATGGGTAAACTATTAGCCAGACTCATCAAGAAAAGAAGGGAGAAGACTCATATCAACAGAATTGGAAATGAAAAAGGAGAAGTAACAACTGACACTGCAGAAATACAAAGGATCATGAGAGATTACTGCAAGCAACTATATGCCAATAAAATGGCCAACCTGGAAGAAATGGACAAATTCTTAGAAAAGCACAACCTTCTGAGACTGAACCAGGAAGACATAGAAAATATAAACAGACCAATCACAAGCACTGAAATTGAAACTGTGATTAAAAATCTTCCAACAAACAAAAGCCCAGGACCAGATGGCTTCTCAGGAGAATGCTATCAAACATTTAGAGAAGAGCTAACACCTATCCTTCTCAAACTCTTTCCAAATATAGCAGAGGGAGGAACACTCCCAAGTGCATTCTGCAAGGCCACAATCACGCTGATACCAAAACCAGACAAAGATGTCACAAAACTACGGACCAGTATCACTGATGAACATAGATGCAAAAATCCTCAACAAAATACTAGCAAAAAGAATCCAACAGCATATGAAAAGGATAATACACCATGATCAAGTGGGGTTTATCCCAGGAATGCAAGGATTCTTCTATATACGCAAACCAATCAATGTGATACACCATATTAACAAATTGAAGGATAAAACCATATGATCATCTCAATGAAAAAGCTATTGACAAAATTCAACACCCATTTATGATAAAAACTCTTCAGAAGGTAGGCATAGAGGAACCCTACCTCAACATAATAAAGGACATATATGACAAACCCACAGCCAACATTGTTCTCAATGTTGAAAAACTGAAACCATTTCCTCTAAGATCAGGAATAAGACAAGGTTGCCCACTCTCACCACTCTTATTCAACATACTTTTGGAAGTTTTAGCCACAACAATCAGAGAAGAAAAAGAAATAAAAGGAATCCAAATTGGAAAAGAAGTAAAGCTGTCACTGTTGGCAGATGACATGGTATTATACATAGAGAATCCTAAAGATGGTAGAGGAAAACTACTAGAGCTAATCAATGAATTTGGTAGAGTAGCAGTATACTAAATTAACGCACAGAAATCTGTTGCATTCCAATACACTAATGATGAAAAATCTGAAAGACAAATTAAGGAGACACTGTCATTTACCACTGCAACGAAAAGAATAAAATACCTAGGAATAAACCTACCTAAGGAGACAAAATACCTGTATGCAGAAAACTATAAGACACTGATGAAAGAAATTAAAGATGACACAAACAGATGGAGAGGCATACTATGTTCTTGGAAGAACATTGTTCTTGGAAGAATCAACATTGTGAAAATGACTATACTACCCAAAGCAATCTACAGATTCAATGCAATCCCTATCAAACTACCACTGGCATTTTTCATAGAACTAGAACAAAAAATTTCACAATTTGTATGGAAACACAAAAGACCCCGAATAGCAAAGCAATCTTGAGAAAGAAAAACGGAGCTGGAGGAATCAGGCTCCTTGACTTCAGACTATAGTACAGAGCTATAGTAATCAAGACAATATGGTACTGGCAGAAAAACAGAAATATAGATCAATGGAACAGGACAGAAACTCAGAGAGAAACCCATGCACCTGTGGTCACTTCATCTTTGATAAAGGAGGCAAGAATATACAATGGAGAAAAGACAACCTCTTCAATAAGTGGTGCTGGGAAAACTGGACGGCTACATGTAAAAGAACGAAATTAGAACACTCCCTAACACCATACACAAAAATAAATTCAAAATGGATAAAAGACCTAAATGTAAGGCCAGACACTATAAAACTCTTAGAAGAAAACATAGGCAGCACACTGTATGACATAAATCACAGCAAGATCCTTTTTGACCCACCTCCTAGAGTAATGGAAATAAAAACAAAAATAAACAAATGGGACCTAATGAAACTTAAAAGCTTTTGCACGGCAAAGGAAACCATAAACAAGATGAAAGGACAACACTCAGAATGGGAGAAAATATTTGCAAATGAAGCAATTGACAAAGGATTAATCTCCAAAATATACAAGCAACTCATGCAGCTCAACATCAAAAAACAACCCAGTCCAAAAATGGGCAGAAGACCTAAATAGACTATTCTCCAAAGAAGATATGCAGATTGCCAACAAACACATGAAAGGATGCTCAACATCACTAATCATTAGAGAAATGCAAATCAAAACTACAAAGAGGTATCACCTCACACCACTTAAAATGGGCATCATCAGAAAATCTACAAACAATAAATGCTGAAGAGGGTGTGGAGAAAAGGGAACCCTCTTGCACTGTGGTGGGAATGTAAATTGGTACAACCACTATGGAGAACAGTATGGAGGTTCCTTAAAAAACTAAAAATAGAACTACCATATGACCCAGCAATCCCACTACTGGGCATATACCCTGAGAAAGCCATAATTCAAAAAGAGTCATGTAACACAGTGTTCATTGCAGCTCTATTTACAATAGCCAGGACATGGAAGCAACCTAAGTGTCCATCAACAGATGAATGGATAAAGAAGATGTGGCTTATATATACAATGGAATATTACTCAGCCATAAAAAGAAATGAAATTGAGTTATTTGTAGTGAGTTGGATGGACCTAGAGTCTGTCATACAGAGTGGAGTAAGTCAGAGAGAGAAAATCAAATACCACATGCTAATACATTTATATGGAATCTAAAAAAATTAAAATGGTTCTGATGAACCTAGGGGCAGGACAGGAATAATGACACAGTCTTAGAGAATGGACTTGAGCACACGGGGAGGGGGAAGGGTAAGCTGGGACAAAGTGAGAGAGTAGCATTGACATATATACACTACCAAATATAAAATAGTTAGTGGGAAGCAGCTGCAAAGCACAGGGAGATCAACTCGGTGCTTTGCAACCACCTAGAGGCGTGGGATAAGGAGGGTGGGAGGGTGACGCAAGAGGGAGGGGATATGGGGATATGTGTATGCACATAGCTGATTCACTATTTTATACAGCAGAAGCCAACACAACACTGTTAAACAATTATACTCCAATAAAGATGTTAAAAAATAAGTAAATAAAAAATAAAGCAATGTCCACGATATTCCTATATATTTGTGACAAGTTCTTTTCTTGTACATATGGATGCATTTTATGTATGTGAGAAAGTGGTTCCTCTTGCTTCTTTGCTTTGTTAGTTTTTGTAGCTATTTTTCCTTCCTTATTTTGTTTGGATAATTTAAGACTACAACTCTGTCAGGACATAGTAACTTAGCAGAGCTGTCTGGGAAAAACGCACATGATTGTGAACTTCTGCAGAGTTGGAGTGAAAGGAAAGTCCTCGGCTGGTTGATGCACTTGGAGGAAGCAGAGTGTGCTGTGACATCATTCAGTCTGCATCACTGACTCTTGAGATGTCTCTGCTGCCCTTATAACTTAATGTTCTGGGCAGCCCAGGTTCCAATTTATCAGCAAGGACGATAAATTGCTAATGACTGCTGGTCTCTCCCTGTTCTTAAGTTATCTGCTAACACAAAGGGACAGATTCATTCAATTTGGAAAATGTTAATAAGATGCCAAAAATGAGTTCAGGGAGAATAAAGTAAAGCTTTTTTAAATGGCCGTATCATACTTTCCAAAACTGAATTCCAACTGTCCCTGTTTGTGCAGGTGAGTTAAAAGACTATCAAAACCTTAAAAGTTTCTGTTAACCCAAGTAAGCAGTGTCTGAATTGAGAAGTGGTAAAGATGAAAGGCATTCATGCTCTATGAAATGAACCTCCATGACAAAAGATAATGAACGGTTGCTCCCCCCGCTGCGAAAATCATTTCCAATACTTTGATTTGATTGTTTGGCTAATACTGATTTTCTAGGATTTTAGGAAGCTCCTTTAAGTTTAGCTCAGTTTTTACTTTACAGGGTTGCATGATAGTATTTGCAATAGCTGGATTCCTGGTTTTGCTTGTCTCTCTCACCACCATACCTCCCACCACCCCAAATTTGTGAGTCCTGTCATTACTTACTGAAACCCTTCTATGAAGAGGTAGGAAAAGCTGGGTGGTGGGACAGAAATCAGTTCGTTTTTGAAACCTGTGAACATTTAGCATTGTTGCAAAAAGGATGCTTGACTTAATTCCCCGAACTGAATTTTGGAGGTTATAAACATTTCAGTAGTTTGCTTTATGCCCAAGTATTAGTGACTATTCTTATAGAAAAAGTCTCCCAGACATTGGATCCAATAAGAAGGATGTTGAAGATATTGTGTTGTTTTATGGTTTTTGGATGAGGACGTATATGGTAAATATCTCGTAGAATTTTATACAAGGAAAATGTTCTCCTCTCCTGAAGAACTTATTTCTACAAAGATTTATTTATATATGTATTCAGTACTTTTTTTTTGTATTAGGAATGAGTCATTTGTAAGCCCCCTTACTTATTCTCTTTTTGCTTTTGTTGCTAGTACTATATGTAACGCTTAACAGAGTTGTTTCACAGTAGTTTATGTATTTAATTTATTAATTTACCTACTTTTCTATACAATGTTTTTTTGTATATATGATTCTTTTAAACTCCTCATCATAGTGTTTGGAAGTACAATAGATCAGACACAACTAAAATAAATAAATATCTACATAGTGCTCAAGTCCATGCCCTCTAGAGAGAATTTTCTACTGGATTTGTATTTTTTTCTAATACATTTCACTTCGGTAGTGATTTGTTATGTTTGTTATACTTGCTTTCTCCAAGTTCTCTTATTTGTAGCATGATTCCTTCTTAATGGTGGGAGAATCATTTGTGACTATCTTGCAAAGCAGATTATTTGATATAGGCATCAGTCAGTCATAAGGACTTTAAATATACCCTCATTCCTTTTGATTTCATACTGTAAATTACAGCAGGGAGTATTAAGGACATTTTAGTGAGCATGCCAGACATCAGGTAAGGTTTTGGCATGTTAGGCCATTGTAAATCTTACTTCTCCTGACAGCCATGTAAATAACACCTGGGCTAAACGATGCAATGACTTTCTATCATAAATGAAAGAGTCGCCTTTCGGTACATTGACTTTTAAAAATGGAGAGGTCTTGTAATATCAGATAGTTGGCATAGTTCTGACTGCTCAAGTTTTCAGTGAGTCAAGTAGAAACCCCTCTCTATCAAACTACAGAAAGTGAGTCTAGAATGGAGCTGAATGCATAATGGCAGCTGCCTAACCCACTGATGATGCGTTGGCTAAATTGCGATTTTATAATTTTTATGTTGATAATTTGTGAGATAAGCTTACAACTTGTGACAGCCCAACCAGTGGTTGCTCAGCTGCCTCAAGGGTTTGGGTGAGCATAGCAGAGAACTGCAATTACTTTCTCACTAAGAGATCAGATTTCTCATTGGATGGCTCCCTGATAAAATATGTTCTCCCTCTGCATGGTGAGACAAGAGAAAGTTTTGGCACATTTTTCTAACTGGCTGGAGGTTAAGCTGGATTGTCCCTCTCTTTGGGTCTTTGCACTTTACTCCTGCAAACCAAAAGCACTTGTCCTTGTCGTACTCTCACCCAGGTCTGCCTTGAACTTTCAGCTTCTTTCTCTCTCTCTGCATGTGTATGTGTATTATGTGCATGTGCGTGTGTCTTCATGCTTCCTCTCCCGTGTCTTCTCCACAACTTTCTGTGCTCCTCTAGATCTTTCTATCCCTCTATCTCATTTCTCATAAAGCAACTTATGTCCCCCGCACCTAGGCTTCTGTAAAATGTATCCCCATATGTGCTCAGTCCAAAAAAAAATAGAGTCCTTTACAATATCCACCTCCCTCAGAAGGTGAGGAGGGATGAATGTGAATAGCTTGTAATTGAAATGAATTCTTTCTCTTGAATATTCTTCCTTTATTTTTTTGAGCATTCTGGAAGGCCTTTAGTTTCCCACACTATCTGCGAGATAAATCTTTTTAAACCATCTTTGTCTAGTCAATGAGCTATCTGTTATTCACAAAAAGCTCAAAGAAAAATGTAAAAACCTGTGTTCATTCTTTTCCTCCTTTCTGTCCCTGACCCCACTTTCTCCCCAACTCCCTATCTTTCAGTATATGTATCTTTTTCTCATACTCTGTTCTTCTCCTTCACCCCTTCTCTCTATTTCATCTTTCTCTCTTTTTTTTAATGATGGAAATTGCAAGGTTTCCTTTCTTGACAGTTATGATTAAAGGACCATGCACCTGCTCAGGTAGAATAAATGGGGGGAATGCTGAAGCAAGTATTTATGCTAACTAATATAGTCTCCTTTCTTGCCTTCGAAAGCAAGGCAGCAACTCAGAAAAGCTGCCTCTCAAATAAGCACACGGAGGCTTTTACATTCACTCTCTCTCTGATGTCAGAAGAGGTCCTTGCATCTCAGCTCCATGAGCCTCACTGGGACACAGGTGCTGTTTCCTCAAAGATGAATGGATGATTTGCTCACAGGAAAAGGGAGAAATTGTCTCTTCTTTGTAAGAAGGAAATAAGAAGAAAAGCAGAGGAGAGGGCAAAGACAAGAAGGTTTTAATAATAAATGGCTTAGAAACCCCGCCTTTCCTAGCAAGATCTTATAAACTCCAGGGTTTCTAGGTTGGGTTTAAATATACTTTAAAAATAGAATACCAAATACTCTTTAAGTTTGCATTCTCATTTTTAAAGCCTGCTCCAACTCCATTTCTCATCTCTTTTCCCTCTCTGATGGGAAGAAGCTGTTCTGCTGTAACAACTAGTTAATTAGTAGGTAAATCTCATTGAATAAACATAGTCTTTTCTCTAAAGGACAAGTTACTTGAAAAGAGGACAAAGACCTCGTCTTGGCTCTCCCCCTCTGTTCTCCCCTCTTCATTTCTTCTCACCCCCTCTCTTTCCCTTGCCCTAATGGATAATCCAAAAAAGTTTCATCATTCCAGCTGGTTAATATGTCTCTCTCTTTTTTCAAATTTATTTATTATTTATTTATTTTGGCTGCACTGGGTCTTTAGTTGCGACATGCGGGATCTTCGTTGCGTCATGCAGGATCTTTAGTTGTGGCATGCAGACTTCTTAGTTGTGGCATGTGGGATCTAGTTCCCTGACCAGGGATCAAACCTTGGGCCCCCTGCATTGGGAGCATGGAGTCTTACCCACTGGACCACCAGGGAAGTCCCAATACGTCTCTTTAAGTCTGTTGATTCTCCTCTCTAATTCCTTTTTCTTTCTTGTGATTAATTTTCTTTTTTTGTAGAAGAACTTGGTTGGTTTGTCCTGTGGAGTTCTCAGTTTGGATTTTGCTGATTGCCTCTCTGGACTGGGGTTTAACATGTTCCTTATTCCTTGCATTTCCTGTGAACTGGTAATAGGTCTAGAGGCTTGATCAGACTCAGCACTGAATTTTGGGGGACAAGACTATGCCACAGATGGTGTTATGTACTTCTAATAGAAGGTATATCAGGATATCCAGTTGTCTCTCTGTTTTGAGGTTAGAAGTCATTGATGATCATTACCTAGATTCAATAATTCTTTAGTGGTTGCAAATGAGGATATTTAATTCAATCATTTCTCCATATATCAGCTAGAGGACTTATGTAAAAGTCAAGTAATTGTTAAGGTAATTTTATCCTATATAGGATAGGCATGATAAATGCTTGTTTCTTTCTCCTAGGTTATAAGTTTTTAAAGTAATCAGGTGGTTTCCTAGCTGCTTTGAAGGTAACCATCTAGAAAAACCAGACTCAGGAACAGGGGGTTTGAAGGCATAGGAAATGCAGAAATCAGACAGATAGAAGGCAGTCCAAACAGGGCACCTTACTGAGTCAGCTAGCAGAGTGAGCCACTGATGTTAAACCTGCCTGGGAAACTTTGGGGGCTGGAATAGAATGCTTCCATGCTATACTTCTTGAGGGAGCTAGGTGGATGGATGTGTTACACCCTGGCTCTTCTGTCCTGATACGGGCTCTAGAAGCCAGATAAAGCTGTCAGGTAAAGAAGTGCCTGTTCTGGCAGTTGGAAGTTGAGCCACTGTGCCCTGATGTAATAAAGGTGAGGGGATGTAGATGAGGCACTAACAGAGACCACTGCAGTCCACCCCTTCCCCTTTTAGCACCCCACATTAGGTTTAGTCTGCCCTGTCACTGAGTCTTCAAGTTGGTAGTTAGTGACAACCAAAAAAACCAAAACACTCTACATTCCTGTTCTGTAGGAAGAAGCTGACACTGTTGATGGCGGAGCAGAAAAATAAAAAGAATGGAAGTCCTTGATGGCACTGCTGAACCAACCAACCCTTAAGTCTGCCTAACTTCTGAACTACCAGGTATGTGAGACAATAAATTATTTTATTGTTTAGCCATTTTTTAGTTGAGCTTCCTGTAAATGGCATTCAAAAGCATGCTATCTATAATAGTACTATTTATTAACCCCATTTAACAGATGAAAAAACTGAGTCACAGACAGGTTAAAGGAATTTGCCAAAGGTTGATAAGGACAGTAAGTGACTCAACTGGCTGGTGCTTGAGCCCGAGTGTGTCTAATTTTAAAAACTTAATGATATAATCACTATGTTCTTTATAACAAAATGTGAATCTCTAAGAGTAAGATAAGACCTCCCCAAAAGAGTTTCCTCAATTTTCCATCTGTACAAGAGCTTCAAGGAGCCATGCACGTGAACAAAACCATTGGAAGATGGAGCCTACCTACCCAACTGACTTCTTGTCATGTGAAGGCAGCCGTGAGTCACCAGCTAAGAATCCTGACATCACTTTATTGATGGGCCAGGATTATGCACAGCAGCCCCCTGGGGGTCATGGATAAGAGTTACATGAAAAATGCAGCTTGGACCCAAAGCCAAATTGTGGTTCCCTACTCTTACCTCCACAGAAGCCTGGACTAAGGGACTTGCCAGTGGGGAGTGCTGACTTGGTCGAGTAGACCCTTGTCCAGACATGATCTTATAAACCCACTCACCAGGCAAAGCAGGGGCCAGGACAGTGGGAAGGAAAGAGCTGACCTCTCCTTTTGGGGCAAAGTAGTGCCAGCTCTCATTATGTGGGACAGGACCCAACCTATGGTACTTCTCAGCAATCATTAGCCATTCATTTCTCTGGGGAAGGGGTAAGAGAGAAGTTAAAGCTCTTTACCTGAACTTCTCAAAGAAAGGCACAGTGTTGGTGGGCTGAGGTGGGAATGTGGAGAGAAGGAAGTGTTTTCTCCCAGGTCAGCAAATTTTTTCTGTAAAGATCCAAATAGTAATTTAGGCTTTAGGGGTCACACATGGTCTGTGATGCGTATTCTTCTTTATTTGTCTGTTTGTTTTCCAACCCTTTAAAAATGTAAAAACTATTCTTAGTTGGTGGCCAGTCCAAAAACAGTACACAGGCTAAATTTGGCTGGGAGTGGGGGGGAGTCTAACCCCTTAATCCACTACTTGCCAAGCCTGGGGTCAACATTTAATGCCCTCTGACATGGCTCAGGACAGGGCTTTACTTAAAGCAGCTCCAAGTCCATACTGTACCCTAGGCCAAAAAGTCATTTCCATTTCCATATCCTAAATCTACTTAGATCTGTAGCTGTGCAGTTCAGTATAGCTTGCCAGGGATGATTATATGAATTTAGTTGCCAGCCACCCTAAACATAGTTCAAGTAACATAGTGCCTGCAGTATGCCAGTGTCTCAGATTTGAATATGTATTCTCTTTCATTCTTAAAGTTCAAAAAAACTTGAAAATTAAAGTTTTGGCTTGTTAATTGAAGTTCAAAGATGAGCGCCCCAACTCCCGCTTTCCTGTTTTGCTCTCTCTGTAGTAAGAGGAGACTCCTTCTGCAAAGCCTGGCTTCCCTCTGCAGCCCCGACACCCTGGGCACACACCAGAATGCCCCATCCTCTTCAAATCTGACTTAATCCTGTGCAGTCAGTGGGACTCACGTGATTCTCATGGCACCAGCCCCAAGCGCATCATGTTAAGGAAACACATACGCATGAGTTGAAACTGTTCTTTCTGCCAACAAGCGCTTCTTCTCTCCTTTCAAGCTGGCTCAGTTTCTGCCTCATAGGGGCCCCATGGGGTTCTCCAGTGTTTAAACCAATCTTGCCACTTTTCTTCCCCGAGTCATGTAATTCCACCAGGAGGTATCCTCAGACAGGCCCGGCCTCTAAACCAGACCAGGAGTCAGTCAGTCATTACTCAGCCAGGCTGCACTTTACCATCTTTTCTTCTCTACACATAATCCCTGCATATCTCAGGCACATTTTCTCACTGTACAGCTCTGTGTCAACCTCCAGATCTTGACATTCACTTGGTAATTCCTATTTCATACTGCTTTTCCTGGTTTCCCCTCTCCAATCAATGCAGATATTCTGTGTGTCCTCTAAGTGTTCCAATCATCCAAGGGTAGTTGCCCCATTGTTCTTATTAATTTGCCATTTGGCGCTTGGAGAGGGTGGCCCTGGAGAGTTTCCTGAGCTCTCATGTCCCCAGGCTATCATTCCCTCACCCTCTGTGGTCTCCCTTCTTCCTCTGTTGGATCACCTTGACCTCATCACCCCCTCTGATCTGGTGATAAGTACAGTGTCCCACACATCTCTGATTGAAGTTTTTTAAGCAGTTAGGTCACAGTATAGCTTTTCTTCCTTTCAAATCCATGTTGAGATCTCCAGCCTTGTGGTCTCTGACTTTTCTCCTAAGGCAAGCTTTCATCCCTGGAGTTTAATCAGGATGTCTTTTTATATTTTTCCTTTTCCTTTCCCACAGCCAGTGTTCTGATTGAAAAACTAAAACTTGTGTCTTAAGCTGATCCAAATCTCCCGAGTCCCTGAGTAAACCTAATTTGTAAAGAAAGCATGTTCCTGCTAAAGTCTTTTTAATTCCTTTATAAGACTCTGAGTTTGAAATAAGCTCCATGGACTTTTTTTCCTGATTTTCATTCTAAGAAGATGCCTTCTTTCCTCTATGATAAACCACCCAAGCCCTTGCATGTTAGCCATCCAGTTCCACTGTATTTGCTCATTGATAAAATCTGCCACTTCTTGTAGACTTCTTGTAGTAGACTTTCAGGACCTAAAATAGAGGAACATAATGTGGGACAACTGGTCTAGTGCCTCCTATGATGCCCAGCATGAAGGGTTTAAAGATTAGATTCACACATTAATGTTCTGTGGCTCATGGGGGAATGTAGGTCCTTTTCATAGTTCACAGTAGTTCTGGCTAAGACACAATTTAAAAGAAAGAAAACATGCCCTAGTCACAAAAATTATTCCACGTACCTGTCGCTAAAAAGCCTGTATATTAAAGCTTTCCTGTTTGGAGGTGATCCTTTCCTGGAATGAAGAGACTCTCTCCCAGGGATATACCTGTTCGGCTAAGCTTGCTGTACCCAGAGCCATGTCCAGCTGCTGTCCAGACACAGACCAAATGTCCATGTGCTCTCCAGCTGGCTGCTGTGGCCCCAGCATGGCACTTGGTATCTCAAAAACTGGCACTTGTATTTGCTCATAAGGTTTCCTCCGTACGTTGGGTACTGGGGCTGCCAGTCACAGGCCTCCTCCTCACTGAGTTTTGACCAGTGGAGATCAGACACATGGAACCAAATTAGGAACAAATTGCAGCATCAGCTTTAGGCCTTGTGTGGCAGGCTTCTTCAAGTTCACAATTGATGTGCCATTTCCCGCTTAACATGGTACACATGCAAACCTTTGCAGCTAACCAGTGAGAAAGAGACAAGCAGCCTTTGGAACCTGGAAGCCAGCCAGTTAGGCCTTGGTGTTCTCCTGTAGAATATGAACAACATCACAGAATATCAACGTTAAGGCAAGGCCACACTGGTCATGATGGATCAAGACAAAAACAAGACCACTCTATAAGCATGTCAACTTCTGGCAAAACATGAACACTGTCCAAACCACAAAATATCAACCATTCCTCTTCTGGTTAATGTGAGTGATTGCCAAGTATGACTTTAGCCTTGGTCTAGTCTTCTCTCTCTCCAGATGAGATTTATTAAGATACCCTAGGATAGAATTACCTCACCTCCACTTCCTGCAGCAGCCAATTCAGAGCAGAATCACCTAACACAAGCTAAAATCCCACAAGAAGTTCTCTGTAACCCCCTATTACTCAGATGCATCACAATTCCCCATGGTGTGCATTTTTTTTTTTCTTTGCAGCAAGGAATAAATTCAACTTGTTCAACTACTCATGTATTCCTGGTGGTGGTTGGCTGGAGGATGTTGATACCGGGAACAGTTGACAGCAGGGTCAAAGACACGTTATTCTTTTTTTGTGTGTGTGTGTGTGTGTGTGGTACATGGGCCTCTCACTGCCGTGGCCTCTCCCGTTGCGGAGCACAGGCTCCGGACGCGCAGGCTCAGCGGCCATGGCTCACGGGCCCAGCCACTCCATGGCATGTGGGATCTTCCCGGACCGGGGCACGAGCCCATGTCCCCTGCATTGGCAAGCAGACTCTCAACCACTGCGCCACCAGGGAAGCCCAATTCTTTAGTTTTTAAGTTAAAAAACAAAGCCCCTTTCCCTGATTTGGGACAATATGGATTTATTCATCAGCATGGACAGACAGAGCAGGAGATTTGTAGTAGATGTGCTCTGAGGTTGAGAGGAAAGGGCTAGAGACTGGCAAGAGGAAGACAAAGTTTGGGCAGAAAAAAAGAATTAGGTTCTGTGCTCTGACCCTTCTCTCCTAATCCTCCAAGTGTTAGAAGGGGAGCAAGGCCCTGGGCTCAAGGCAAACCCAGCCTCGGCATTTCGGGCATCCAAGAGTGATCCACTGGTGCCATGCTTCCCACAAGGCCCTTCAAGACTGGCAGCTCCAACTGTGCCATCACACACAGGTGACAACACAGAGAAGTGGAGATGTAGTGCATATAGACACATGAAGAGCCCCAGGCCCAACACATCATAAAGGCAGATCCAATAATTTCCTGTCTCTCCTAGTGGCACATGGAGGCTAGCCAAGGGAGAGAAGAAGCATGTTTGTTTTGGAAGACCCCAGTCAGGAATGGGACATGTATTCCAGTAGAGCCAAGGCCAACCTGGCAACCGCCTTGAAGATTGACTACAACAGGTCACAGAGGTGAAAGCGGAATCTCACCAACGATGCCAAGAACAGCCCACCAGCTAAGGCCATCTATGTGGCACCAACTGAGATTGGGAGAATAGGGACCCACACCTTCCCTGGTGGACATTAGGTTGTGGCTGCAGAAGGTCCCCAGGGCACCGGAGTCAATCCAGGTGGTAGGGAATGAGTGTGGGAGAGCAGGACTAGGCTGTGACAGAAACATGCGTATGAATTGACTCCAAAGGTCACTGCTGCTACAGATGGAGAGAACACAGAATGAACAAGTAGCCTGAATTATGATATTGGGTGCACAGATTTCAAATTCAGTTCTAGAAATTTAACACACATGTACGTGTGCATTTGCCTATTCAAGTGAGAATTCATGCCATCACACTGGTACAACTCAATGGAGGAATGGCAAAAACTCTTCCCTCCTCGCTGGTTCAAAGAGACAAGCCCAGGGCTAGAGACAAAAAGCTGGAGTGGGGCTTGTTCCTGTAGAGGAACCCCATATGTATGGTAACTGGAGGAGGAGCGAGAGCTCTTCTGGGGGCTTGCTGTTTAGAGAGGGAGAGAGGGAGAAAAGGAAAGGGAGAGGGAGAGAGGGAGGGAAAGAGAACAGGACTGGGGTGGCTCCTTCCCAGTGAGAAAATGTTGATGGAAATTCCTCTCTGTGCATAGGTTGAAGTAGAACACATCGGGGTGGGGATGCGTAGGAGAATAGTTCCTCCTGTAAAAACTAGCATTTGGTCATGCATCTCATACGTCTTTGGGGGAAGCTGTTACCTGAACTCTCAGCTCTAAGGACAGCGGTTGGGTTAAGAGAAGGAAGAGGATGATTTGGGTGCCACCTGGGTTATAGAATCATAGAGAAAGCATGGCTCTGAAGAGATGATTTAGGCATTTCCCCCTACTTTCTTTTGAAAAGTCTGTCACTTTAAAATATATAAATATATTCTCACAAAAATTCAAGCACCATTAAAAATTTTAAGTCCCCATTTACCATTGGCTACATGCTAGTCTCTGACCCAGTGGTAAAGTGAGCTCTATTACCCATTTGGGGTGTGTTTTTCCAGACTTTATTATATACATTTATATTCCTGTATGTAACAAATAGCATGTGCTTTCTGTGTCATGCTGTTATTCTTGCACATATACTTCTTGCACAAGCTTTCCAAATTGGGATTTTACTACACATACTGTTTGTAACCTGATTTTCCACTGAATAATATATTGTGAACATTTCCCTTAGTCATTAAATCTTTAAAAACTATTTTAAATTTTTATCTAAGTAATACATATGCATTGTTTAAAGTTTAAAGTAGTAGTTTAAGACTTATAATGAAGAACATCTGTCCTCCCTATGAATCCCCTTCCCCAAACTTTTAGCTGTTGCTTTATTTATTTACTTATTTAATTTATTTATTTTTGTCTATGTTGGGTCTTCATCACTGTGCGTGGGCTTTCTCTAGTTGTGGTGAGCGGGGGCTACTCTTCGTTGTGGTGTGCGGGCTTCTCACTGCGGTGGCTTCTCTGGTTGCAGAGCACAGGCTCTAGGTGCACGTGGGCTTCAGTAGTTGTCGCTCGCGGGCCTAGTTGCTCTGCGGCATGTGGGATCTTCCCGGACCAGGGCTTGAACCTGTGTCCCCTGCGTTGGCAGGCAGATTCTTAAACACTGCGCCACCAGGGAAGCCCGGTAATTGCTTTTAAAACAGTATGTTTATATTATTTCTTAATTTATCATTTTTAGACATATCTAATAAATTCCTATTATAAAAGAAGAGTTAGACTTCTTCTATCTGCCATGCTCCTACTGTCTCTCTTTCCATTCTGTGAATATAATACTGATTTTCGATTAAATAAATTGGGTGTTTTTCTTATTATGAAAATGTATGGTTCACTGATGAACCAAAGTATATGTTGTGATTAGATTTTCTTCCTTGTACAACTTTCCCCCCCTTTACTTAGCTTTCTAGCACATTATCCAACAGAATTTTTAAAACTTTAAAACTTCATATACTGGTTACACACACCAGGCGTTCCAGTCACACGTAGACACATATCTCCTGGAGCCTCCATCTAGACTATTGTTTTCTCAGGAATTTCCACTGTCCCTCACTACGTTAGTTCATCTGTGTCTCCAATATCATGTCTCCTTTTTTCTTGGTTTGTCCCTTTATTTTGGTGGAGCATATCTTTCATTACACTGCTGGTTGCCTAACCAGTATCCATTATCCTCTTCTTACCATCTAATGGAATCCTTATATTATTAGGCTTAGCAAATAACAAAGCTATATTTCCCAGGCTCCCTTATGGATAGGTATGGTCAATGATATACAAATTTGTGGGATTTCTGAGCTAGCTCTTTTGCCCTCTGTGCTTGCTTCTTTCTTCCTCTTTCTTCTGCCTGGAATATGGATGTGATAGCTGGTACTCTGAGAGCTATAAAGTGACCATGAGGATGCATGTACTAATAATAGCAATCTTTTTATTAGTTTCTGCTTTGTAACAAAGTGAATCAGCTGTATGTATACATATATCCCCATATCTCCTCCCTCTTGCCTCTCCCTCCCACCCTCCCCATCCCACCCCTCCAGGCGGTCACAAAGCACCGAGCTGATCTCCCTGTGCTCTGCGGCTGCTTCCCACTAGCTATCTACCTTACGTTTGGTAGTGTATATATGTCCATGCCTCTCTTTCGCTTTGTCACAGCTTACCCTTCCCCCTCCCCATATCCTCAAGTCCATTCTCAAGTAGGTCTGTGTCTTTATTCCTGTTTTACCCCTAGGTTCTTCATGACATTTTTTTTTCTTAAATTCCATATATATGTGTTAGCATACGGTATTTGTCTTTCTCTTTCTGACTTACTT
Source organism: Mesoplodon bidens (assembly GCF_964165515.1). Lineage (NCBI taxonomy): Eukaryota > Metazoa > Chordata > Mammalia > Artiodactyla > Ziphiidae > Mesoplodon > Mesoplodon bidens. The sequence goes on from NC_138166.1 coordinate 54,938,905, forward strand.
CACTCTGTATGACAGACTCTAGGTCTAATAATAGCAATCTTAAAAGATAGAATGAACTGTGTCCCTGATGATTTCTTGGAGTCACATGCTGGCTTAACTCTGTACCTCTAGACTTATTTTTACTAGAGAAACAAAGAAACAAACCTTTATGTGTTTAAGCTGACTGCAATTGGCTCTATAACTATACAATTCCTAACTGATAAAATTTCTTCCTGAGAAAGGATGGATTGTGAGGTAACTTTTTCAAGACATTGTGTGTCTGAAATAATTTTATTTCTTCATAAAAATTAACTGATAGTTTGAATAGATATAGAATCATAGAGATCACTTTCTGTAAGACTTTTGAATGTGTTGCTTCACTGCCTTCAAACATTCACTGTTCCTGTTGGGAAGAACAATGCCTTTCTGATTCTTCACTCAGGAGGATCTTTCTTTTAAAGTTGGTATTCTGAAACTTCACAGTGATGTGCAATAAAGGAGATCTCTTTTCATTAATTGTGCTGGGCATTGAATGGGTCCTTTTACACTGGAAGTTCAAGTTCTTTAGTTCTTTTCTTGTATTATTTATTTAATAATTTTGTTGTTTTCTCTATTTTCTCTTTCTGGAACTATTAATCAGATTTGGTCATGGGAATAGTTCTCTAGTGTTCTAATCTTTTCTTTCTGATTTTTATTTATTTATTTATTTAGTCTTTTGGTTCTATTTTCTGAGCAATTTTCTCAACTTCATTTTCCAGCTCTTCTTTTGGATTCTTAAAATTTCAGGTGCCTTTTTCCCCCCAAAGCTCTCTCTGGTTCTTGGATTTTCTCTTCTTCTCTCTTTACCCTCCCTTCCACTCTCCTTCCTTTTCCCACCTCCTTCCCTACCTCCTTCCCTTCCTTCCATACACTGATCTTGTTTTAGGGATGCAGTATCTTCTCTTATTGCTGAGGATGTTAATTATAGTTTATGTTGGTCTGTTATTTATTTTTAGTTTTTTCTGTTGCCTACAAAATCTTTGTTTCCTTTGAGTTTCTTTCTTCTCTTTGTATGTTTGATTCTTGGTCTTTCATGTTAGGTTCTCCTCAGATATCTAAGGATGTTTTTGATGTTTTCATATTTAGGAGCAAGGTGCTAAAAGTTGACTGAAAGCTGTATGTATATGTACTTGTCATTTGATAGAGTTCATGTAGAATGATTGGCCATCTCTTTGGGAAACCCAAATACTCAGCACTTATGGATCATTTCTGCGGGTCATATAGGGTATCAGAATAGGCCATCTCAAAACATGCCACTTTGGCCTGAGGATTATTTTGAGCTGAAGGCAACTGGGAAGAAGCATACAAGGAAAGCTTTCTTCCCTCCCCTATTTGCCTAAAAGCAGGACATAAATTTGTCTCCCTTTCCCATATCAAGAAGGGTAGAATTCTTAATCACCAGGAGAGACCTTTAGACTCTTAGCAACCCAGAGACGGACACCAAGAGGAATCTACATAACAAAATACTAGATAACTCTTGTCTTCCATTATTTTCCCCCATATATTTACCTTCCCACAGTTTGTCATGTCTAAATGCCTAAACCTCTTTGCCTTTGTCTTATCACTTCTCCACAAATTTATTGTTCTTTGTTAAGATGCTATATAAACCTCAAGTTCTGACCACCTCTTTGAATGACTCATCATTGACTTCTCCCGTGTGTATGCATGATGCACATATTAATAAATTCTTTTTTCTCTTGTTAGTATATATCATTCTTTCCATTTATTTTTCATTCCAGCCACTGAATCTAAGAGAGTAGAGAAATGTTTTCCTCCCCTGCAATCATTTTTCTGGGACCATTTGGTTTCTCCAGAGAAGAATTTATCAGTATCCTCCTGCCTGGCTGGCTGCCCACTGTTTAGCTGAGTAGTTTTAAGCTGAATAGGGGACTGGTGCTCTTCTGCTTCAGTAGGTAGACTTCCATTTATCCACTTAGCCTCAGTTTTCAGTAGACACCTCTGCACTGCCTGGTGCACTGGGGTCTAGAGACACTGATGCCATTTTTACTCCAGAATAAAGCTCCAGTGTCCTGCAATGGAAGGGGGGAGGTAGGTGGGCTGGCTGGTGGGCTGGGAGGGAGCTGGGGATTAATATTCTGCCAATGACTTTCAATGCCTCTCCTTTCCCCTCTGCCTTTCTCAGACTCCCACCTTGTTCCCACCTTCTTTGGCTCTGAGTGTCTCCAACTTGTGAGTCTTTCTGAGGGTCTGCATTGTGAAGTGGCTTGATTCTCACTTTCATCCATCTCTGATGGTGGTTGGTATTTACTTTCTTGTCTCTTCTAATTCCTTGATCCATATTCCAGCTTCTCAATATTGTGGACCTCTCTTGCCGGCTTTTCCCCCATTGTCCTTGTCTCTTTCCCCATGTATTCATTTTAGTGTGCTTTAAAGAGCATAAATTTGTATTTTCAACTTTAAGTTAAACAGAAGACCCCTAGTCTTATAAGCAAACAAACAGTTCAAAATGTGATATAACCCTACTCAAGGTCACTCAGTGGCTGGAAGAATTAAAATAGAACTCTAAAGTTTGAGTTAATTGCTGTGGTGAGATTTGCTAAGTGGGTTCAACTAATCATCTTTCATAATTGAAACTGAGAGCCTGAATCTTCCCCTTCTTTTTAAAATTGTATTTTTTTTGAGTTTAGTAAGCCTTTTGTTTGTTTGTTTGTTTGTTTTAACATCTTTATTGGAGTATAATTGCTTTACAATAGTGTGTTAGTTTCTGCTTTATAACAAAGTGAATCAGCTATACATATACATATATCCCCATATCTCCTCCCTCTTGCGTCTCCCTCCCACCCTCCCTATCCCTCCCACCCTCCCTATCCCTCCCCTCTAGGTGGTCACAAAGCTGATCTCCCTGTCCTATGTGGCTGCTTTCTACTAGCTATCTATTTTACATTTGGTAGTGTTATATATGTCCATGCCACTCTCTCACTTTGTCCCAGCTTACCCTTCCTCCTCCCCATGTCCTCAAGTCCATTCTCTATGTCTGTGTCTTTATTCCTGTCCTGCCCCTAGGTTCTTCAGAACCATAAAACTGTATTTTTAAAACTAAAGTCTGCTTTGGGTTTTCCTAAACTCCTTCGGTATACAGGGTCATGAGAGGGTCTCACTGAGACAGCTGTAGACTCCTGGTAGCAGCAGTAGAAAACTCTCATCTACTAAGATTCCTAACATGCAAGTGTGTCTTGACCTACTGAAAAAGACATCCTACCTGTCAGCCCTCCATGCCCTGCAGAATAATACAGCCTGAGACATCATGGGCTGCAGTTTTAGCAAAAGTACTTTGGAGGGAGGGAAGAAGAGAGGAAGAGGGCTGGCATGCTCCAGGAAATTAAAGAAAGTCTGAACAGTGAAGCGACAAGATGGTAACCACCAGCAGGCTGGCTAATTGAGACTTGGCTTACTAGGATGACAGCAGAGGAAGAACGAAGATTAACAGGAGAAAAAAAAATATCTAATTGGAAGCTGCATTAACTTATTGAAGAGAGATAATGGCTGAGAGGCAGGGCGACTGTTCATATAGACAAGCTCATAATGGAAAGGAAATAGAAGATTAATCCCCTGTGGATTCTCTACGCTTGGGCTGATTTAATATCCAAAGACTTCCTCTGAGCCTGCCTCCTCTCTCCTCCCTCTCAGGGTCATTTTGAACCAGAAAGGAAGCATTTATGTCAAAAGAAACTTGTGGAGCTGAAAAGGGATGAAAACCTGGTGGTGTCAGAGAGATGGCTGCATGTCACTGCCAGGTGCAAACCGCCGAGGATCAGAGCTGCTCAAGCCTTCCCAGGACCTTGGAGCAGACATCCTCATGGACTGTCAAAGGGCAACTGCCTGCTACTTATAGCTGAGCCAGGGTCATGGTATCTGAAGCAGATCCACAAGGAATTTGTCAAAACTATTTTGCAGGGGCTACAGGTAGAAGTGTAGAGATTTTAAACATAGAAGGAAGCCACAGAGACAAAAACAGAACAGAAAAGAAGTTTACTTGCAAAGAGAGTTTGCAAGGGAGTCCAGGCTTTTAAAGGCCACTCTCCAAATAAAATATTTATATTAACAGTTCTTTAAAGAAAAGAAATATATATATATATATATATATATATATATATATATTTTACTGGAGTACAATTGCTTTACAATGTTGTGTTAGTTTCTGCTGTACAACGAAGTGAATCAGCTCTATGTCTACAAAAGTAATGTCACCAAGACTACTATAGTACGTTTGTGGTGGGAAAACAGCAGTTGTCTCACTTGATTGTCATGTACTCAAAGGTGATTTTATATCTGGAGACATCAGGACTTCAGAAGTCAGGAAGAAAGTTTTTTTGTTGCTATTTTTTAAGGAGTCATGACCTAATGGCTCAAGATCTCATATACAGGCATACCTATTGTGGGTTTGGTTCCAGACCATAAGTGAATATGGCAATAAAGCGAGTCACATGAATTTTTTGGTTTCCCAGTGCATATGAAAGGTATGTTTACTGTATACTGTAGTCTATTAAGTATGAGACTGCAGTACATCTAAAAAAAAAGTACATACCTTAATTAAAAAATACTTTATTGCTGAAAAGTGCTAACCATCTGAGCCTTAGCAAGTCATAATCTTTTTGCTGGTGGAGGGTCCTGCCTCGATGTTGATGGCTCCTGACTGATCAGGGTGGATGGTTGCTGAAGGCTGGGGCAATTGTGGCAGTTTCTTGAAATAAAACAACAATGAAGTTAGTTGCACCGATTTTCTCTTCCTTTCATGAACCATTTCTCTATAGCATGCAATGCTGCCTGATAGCATTTTATCCACAGTGGAACTTCTTTCAGAATTGGAGTCAATCCTCTCAAACCCTGCAGCTGCTTTATCAACTAACTTTATGTAATATTCTAAATTCTTTGTTATCATTTCAGCAATCTTCACAGCATCTTCACCAGGAGTGAAGAAGAAACTACCTTCTTTGCTCATCAATAAGAAGCAACTCCTTATCTTTTATCATGAGATTGCAGCAATTCAGTCACATCTTCAGGCTCCATGTGTAATTCTAGTTCTCTTACTATTACATCTGTTGTTACTTCCTCCACTGAAGTCTTGAGCCCTTCAAAGTCATCTATGAGGGTTGGAATCAATTTCTTCTAAACTCCTGTTAAAGTTGATATTTTGACCTTTTCCTATGAATCACAAATGTTCTTAATCACATCTAGAATGATGAATCCTTTCCAGAAGGTTTTCAATTTACTTGCCCAGATCCATCAGAGGAATCACTATCCATGGCAGCTATAGTCTTATGAAATGTATTTCTTAGTAAGATTTGAAAGCTGAAATTACTCCTTGATCCATGGGCTGCAGAATGGATGTTGTGTTAGGAGGCATGAAAACATTAATCTCCTGTACATCTGCATCAGGGCTCTTGAATGGCCAGGTGCATTGTCAGTGAGCAATAATAGTTTTAAATGAATATTTTTTCTAATAGTAGATCTCAACAATGGGCTTAAAATATTCAGCAAAGCTTGGATGTGCTGTCATTCGGGCTTTGTTGTTCCATTTATCGAGCACAGGCAGAGTAGATTTAGCATAATTCTTAAGGGCTCTGGGATTTTCAGAGTGGTAAATGAGCATTGTCTTTAGCTTAGAGTCATCAGCGGTATTAGCCTCTAGCAAGAGAGTCAGCTTGTCCTTTGAAGCTTTGAAGCCAGGCATTGACTTCTCTCTAGCTATGAAAGTGCTGGATGGCATCTTTTTCCAAGATAAGGCTGTTTTGTCTACATTGAAAGTCTGTTGTTTAGCACAGTCACCTTCACTAATTATCTTAGCTAGTCCTTCTGGATAACTTGCTGCAGCTTCTACATCAGCACTTGCTGCTTCTCCTTGCACTTCTGTGTTATGGAGATGCTTTCTTTCCTTAAACCTCATGAACCAACCTCCGCTAAATTCAAACTTTTCTTCCGCAGTTTCCTCACTTCTCTCAGCCTTCATAAAATTGAAGAGAGTTAGGGCCTTGCTCTAGACTAGGGTTTGGCTTTAGGGAATGTTGTGGCTGGTTTGATCTTCTATCCAGGCCCCTAAAACTTTCTCCATATCAGCAATAAAGCTGCTTTGCTTTCTTTATTCATGTGTTCACTGGAGTAGCACTTTTTATTTAATTCAAAAACTCTTTCTTTGCATTTACAATTTGGCTGACTGCTACAAGAGCCCTAGCTTTTAGCCTGTCTTGGCCTTCAACATGCCTTCCTCACTAAGCATAATCATTTCTAAATTTTGATTTAAAGTGAGAGACACGTGACTCTTCCTTTTGCTTGAACACTTAGAGGCCATTGTAGGATTATTAATTGGCCTAATTTCAATATTGGTGTGTCTCAGGGAATAAGAAGGCCTGAGGAGAGGGAGAGAGATGGGGAAACAGCTGGTCAGTGGGACAGTCAGAACACACACAACATTTATCAAGTTTGCTGTCTTATATGGGTGTGGCTCATTGTGCCCCAAAACAATTATGATAATAACATCAAAGATCACTGATCACAGATCACCATAACAAATATAATAATGATGAAAAAGTTTGAAATATTGTGAGAATTACCTAAATGTGACACAGAGACATGAAGTGAGCAAATCTTGTTGGAAAAATGGCACCAATAGACTTGCTCAACACAGGCTTGCCACAGCCCTTCAATTTGTAAAAAAAACATAATATCTTCAAAACGCAATAAAACAAAGTGCCAAAAAACGAGGTATGCCTGTATTTTGAGAGTCAGAGCTACAATGGGCAATCCTGTTTTTGTTTCTTGTTTTGCTGTTGTTACTGTTGTTCTCCAGTGCAAAGTACTTTCTGGCCGTGGGCTGGGAATGGTTTACAGTACTCATTAAGGAGGCGGAGCAAGGTGTCAGTTTGCTTTCCAATCCTCCAAGTCCTTACTTCTCCCCCAGACGTGCTGATTTGACTACATATGTTTAGTTAGCACTTTTATGATTCACGTCATTAATTTGATGTTTTATTTGGCTGGTTTACAAACATAGATGTAACAAGGGATGTTTATTAATGCACAAATACCTCCTTATGATGTTAATAAAACTAGAGCCAAAGGATACTAAGGCTTGGGAGTTAGTTTCTGTCTGAAAGTTTTATAAAGCCTTCAGGGCTGAATCTTTATCCTTTTTATGTGCTAGAAGTATTTTTATTGCCTTCATTAATTTGTCTACTGCAACCAAGAGCCATCCAATTCTCCTCTCCCAGGTTCACTGCAGTACCACTGTTCCTGGCCAGCCAGGACATGACATTCTTCACCATCAATAAAGCTAGGATTTCATGAGCCACATAACAGGTGCCAAGCCATTTTTTTTTTGTAGAAAATTTATAGGCATCATTTTCACATATGATGTATAGTTCCTGATCCTTAATCACTGGCTTATCATACCCAATTACATGAGATTTGTTTTTCTATGTGACATTTCTAGCATGGTCAAGATTATAAATTCAACTTTTCCAGTTATATTCTAGTAGAAAGGATGGCATATTCTTATGAAAAATACGTAAATAACATGGTCTTAGAAAGTAAAAACATTAGTAAACTCTTTGCATAATGTTTAATCATTGTTACCCCTATTTTGAGTTATTGTGTAGAAAAGACTGATCAATTTATGTCACTTTTTCCAGAATCATAAATCTTAGATTTTTTGATTATTTACTAGCTTATAATCTTATTAGGATCTTTCACAGAATTTTTTCCTGAATTTTGAGAGTTTGGTTGAAACAAGATACCATTTGAAGTGGATTTCATTTTAATTTAATACGTGTATATGTATACGCATATGTATATATGTATAGCCTATTAAATTGAAGTTTAGAGACAGATCAAGAAGAAATAAAAAGGGTTTTCTCATGTGCCCATTAAAAATATGTTACTAATCACACCTGAGTCAGTTTCATTTCGTCTTAGGAAATTAATTCTTGTTTTGCTGATCTTAACGTTAGAAGCCTCTTTTCATGAATTTATCTGCTTCTGGACCAAGAGTCCAGACTTAGGCCTTTGGTACAGACTGACAGATGCCTGTGGGTGATGACAGTTTCAGCTTACCCTGGAAAACCTACACCTATTTTTCTATTACTTTAATATTACTAGTTAAGAGAACATGTGGCATACTGAGGCTCCTTTAATATTTCTTCCAGAAGACTCAAACTTCTAATCTGTAGTTTGTAGCAGGAACCTTTAGGCAACTTTGAGGAAAAAGCAAAACACACCGGTCAGTGATAAGCTCAATAACAAACAACAATAACAGAAAGAGGGAAGGTGAACTCCTCTCTTGGAATATAATATTGATACATTTTGGAATTTAGGAGTTATTCAATGACTACCCTACAATGAAAATATATTGTGGACAAGGTGGGCCTTGACAAATTTGCAGGGCCTTTTAACTCATGCTGCAATGTGAGTGTTATCATTGTTCCAAATGAGTATGGATATTTAAACCTACAAACAAAATTTTAATTTTTGGAAAAAATGGCTTTGTTGGGAGTTATTGTGCCAGCCTTTGTACGTGACCATCAGTATATTTCTATCCAAGTCTGAAAGATATTCAATTCTAAAACATATTCAGATTTTTTAAACATCTTTATTGGAGTATAATTGCTTTACAATTGTGTCTTTCTGCTTTATAACAAAGTGAATCAGCTATACATATACATATATACCCATTACTCTTCCCTCTTGTGTTTCCCTCCCTCCCTCCCTATCCCACCTCTCTAGGTGGTCACAAAGCACCGAGCTGACCTCCCTGTACTATGTGGCTGCTTCCCACTAGCTATCGGTTTTACATTTGGTAGTGTATATATGTCCATGCCACTCTCTCACTTAGTCCCAGCTTACCCTTACCCATCCCATGTCCTCAAGTCCATTCTCTACGTCTGCGTCTTTATTCCTGTCCTGCCCCTACGTTCTTCAGAACTTTTTTTTTCTATATATGTGTGTTAGCATATGGTATTTGTTCTTCTCTTTCTGACTTACTTCACTCTGTATGACAGACTCTAGGACAATCCACCTCACTACAAATAACTCAATTTCATTTCTTTTTATGGCTGAGTCGTATTCCGTTGTATATATGTGCCACATCTTCTTTATCCATTTATCTGTTGATGGACACTTAGATTGCTTCCATGTCCTGGCTACTGTAAATAGAGCTGCAGTGAACACTGTGGTACATAATTATTTTAGAATTATGGTTTTCTCAGGGTATATGCCCAGTAGTGAGATTGCTGGGTGGTATGGTAGTTCTATTTTTAGTTTTTTAAGGAACCTCCAACCTGTTCTCCATGGTGGCTGTATCAATTTACATTTCCACCAACAGTGCAAGAGGATTCCCTTTTCTCCACACCCTCTCCAGCATTTATTGTTTGTAGATTTTTTTTTTTTCAGTACGCGGTCCTCTCACTGCTGTGGCCTCTCCCGTTGCAGAGCACAGGCTCCAGACGCGCAGGCTCAGCGGCCATGGCTCATGGGCCCAGCCGCTCTGCGGCATGTGGGATCTTCCCGGACCGGGGCACGAACCCGCATCCCCTGCATCGGCAGGCAGACTCTCAACCACTGCACCACCAGGGAAGCCCTGTTTGTAGATTTTTTGATGATGGCCATTCTGACTGGTGTGAGCTGATACCTCATTGCAGTTTTGATTTGGATTTCTCTAATGATTAGTGATGTTGAGCATCATTTCATTTAGCTCTTCTGCCCATTTTTGGATTGGGTTGTTTGTTTTTTTGATATTGAGCTGCATGAGCTGCTTATAAATTTTGGAGATTAATCCTTTGTCAGTGCTTTATTTGCAAATACTTGCGCCCATTCTGAGGGTTGTCTTTTCATCTTGTTTATGTTTTCTGTTGCTGTGCAAAAGCGTTTAAGTTTCATTAGGTTCCATTTGTTTATTTTTGTTTTTATTTCCATTTCTCTAGGAGGTGGGTCTAAAAGGATCTTGTTGTGATTTATGTCATAGAGTGTTCTGCCTATGTTTTCCTCTAAGAATTTTATAGTGTCTGGCCTTACATATAGGTCTTTAATCCATTTTGAGTTTATTTTTGTGTATGGTGTTAGGGAGTGTTCTAATTTCATTCTTTTACATGTAGCTGTCCAGTTTTCCCAGCACCACTTATTGAAGAGGCTTTGATTTCTCTATTGTATATTCTTGCCTCCTTTATCAAAAATAAGGTGACCATATGTGTGTGGGTTTATCTCTGGGCTTTCTATCCTGTTCCATTGATCTGTATTTCTGTTTTTATGCCAGTACCATACTGTCTTGATTACTGTAGCTTTGTAGTACAGTCTGAAGTATGGGAGCCTGATTTCTCCAGCTCCGTTTTTCTTTCTCAAGATTGCTTTGGCTATTTGGGGTCTTTTGTGTTTCCACACAAATTGTGAATTTTTTTGTTCTAGTTCTGTGAAAAATGCCAGTGGTAGCTTGATAGGGATTGCATTGAATTTGTAGATTGCTTTGGGTAGTAGAGTCATTTTCACAATGTTGATTCTTCCAATCCAAGAATATGGTATAGCTCTCCTTCTGTTGGTATCGTCTTTAATTTCCTTCATCAGTGTCTTATAGTTTTCTGCATACAGGTCTTTTGTCTCCTTAGGTAGGATTATTCCTAGGTATTTTATTCTTTTTGTTGCAATGGTAAATGGGAGTGTTTCCTTAATTTCTCTTTCAGATTTTTCATCATTAGTGTATAGGAATGCAAGAGACTTCTGTGCATTAATTTTGTATCTTGCTACTCTCCCAGATTCATTGATTAGCCCTAGTAGTTTTCTGGTAGCATCATTAGGATTCTCTAAGTATAGTATCATGTCATCTGCAAACAGTGGCAGCTTTACTTCTTTTCTGATTTGGATTTCTTTTATTTCTTTTTCTTCTCTGATTGCTGTGGCAAAAACTTCCAAAACTATGTTGAATAATAATGGTGAGAGTGGACAACATTGTCTTGTTCCTGATCTTAGAGGAAATGGTTTCAGTTTTTCCCCACTGAGAACGATGTTGGCTGTGGGTTTGTCATATATGACCTTTATTACATTGAGGTAGGTTCCCTCTATGCCTACTTTCTGGAGGGTTTTTATCATAAATGGGTGTTGAATTTTGTGCAAGCTTTTTCTGCATCTATCGAGATGATCATATGCTTTTTATCCTTCAGTTTGTTAATATGGTGTGTCACATTGATCGATTTGTGAATTTTGAAGAATCCTTACATTGCTGGGAATAACCCCACTTGATCATGGTGTATGATCCTTTTCATATGCTGTTGGATTCTGTTTGCTTGTATTTTGTTGAGGATTTTTGCATCTATGTTCATCAGTGATATTGGCCTGTAGTTTTCTTTTTTTGTGACATCTTTGTCTGGTTTTGGTATCAGGGTGATGGTGGCCTCATAGAATGAGTTTGGGAGTGTTCCTCCCTCTGCTATATTTTGGAAGAGTTTGAGAAGGATAGGTGTTAGCTCTTCTCTAAATGTTTGATAGAATTCACCTGAGAAGCCATCTGGTCCTGGGCTTTTGTTTTTTGGAAGGTTTTTAATCACAGTCTCAATTTCAGTGCTTGTGATTGATCTGTTTATATTTTCTATTTCTCTTTGGTTCAGTCTCAGAAGGTTGTGCTTTTCTAAGAATTTGTCCATTTCTTCCAGGTTGTCCATTTTATTGGCCTATAGTTGCTTATAGTAATCTCTCATGATCCTTTGTATTTCTGCAGTGTCAGTTGTTACTTCTCCTTTTTCATTTCTAATTCTGCTCATTTGAGTCTTCTCCCTTTTTTTCTTGATGATCCTGGCTAATGGTTTATCAATTTTATTTATCTTCTCAAAGAACCAGTTTTTAGTTTTATTGATCTTTGCTATCATTTCCTTCATTTCTTTTTCATTTATTTCTGATCTAATCTTTATGATTTCTTTCCTTCTGTTAACTTTGAGTTTTTTTCATCTTCTTTCTCTAATTGCATTAGGTGTAAGTGTAAGTTGTTTATTTGTGATGTTTCTTGTTTCTTGAGGTAGGATTGCATTGCTCCCTCTTAGAGCCTCCCTCTTAGAAGGAGGTAATCCTCCCTCTTAGAACTGCTTTTGCTGCATCCAATAGGTTTTGGGTCATCATGTTTTCATTGTCATTTGTTTCTGGGTACTTTTTTTTTCCTCTTTGATTTCTTCCATGATCTCTTGGTTATTTAGTAGTGTATGGTTTAGCTTCTGTTGTTTGTATTTTTTAGATTTTTTCCTGTAATTGATATCTAGTCTCATAGCATTGTGGTTAGAAAAGATACTTGATACAATTTCAATTTTCTTAAATTTACCAAGGCTTGATTTGTGACCCAAGTTATGATCTATCCTGGAGAATGTTCCTTGAACACTTGAGAAGAAAGTGTATTCTGCTGTTTTTGGATGGAATGTCCTATGAATATCAATTAAGTCCATCTTGTTTAATATATCATTGAAAGTTTGTGTTTCCTTATTTATTTCCAGTTTGGATGATCTGTCCATTGGTGAAAGTGGGGTATAAAGTCCCCTACTATGATTGTATTACTGTCAATTTCCCCTTTTATGGCTGTTAGCACTTGCCTTATGTATTGAGGTGCTCTTATGTTGGGTGCTTAAATATTTACAATTGTTATATCTTCTTCTTGGGTTGATCCCTTGATCATTATGTAGTGTCCTTCTCTGTCTCTTGTAATAGTCTTTATTTTAAAGTCTATTTTTTCTGATATGAGAATTGCTACTCCAGCTTTCTTTTGATTTCCATTTGCATGGAATACCTTTTTCCATCCCCACACTTTCAGTCTGTATGTGTCCCTAGGTCTGAGGTGGGTCTCTTGTAGACAGCATACATATGGGTCTTGGTTTTGGATCCATTCAGCCAATCTATATCTTTTGGTGGGAGCATTTAATCCATTTACATTTAAGGTGCATATCAATATGTATGTTCCTATTTCCATTTTCTTAATTGTTTGGGTTCGTTTTTGTAGGTTTTTTCCTTCTCTTGTGTTTCCTGCCTAGAGAAGTTCCTTTAGCATTTGTTGTAAAGCTGGTTTGGTGGTGCTGAATTCTCTTAGTTTTTTCTTGTCTGTAAAGGTTTTAATTTCTCCATCAAATCTGAATGAGATCCTTGCTGGGTAGAGTAATCTTGATTGTAAGGTTTTCCCTTTCATCACTTCAAATATGTCCTGCCACTCCCTTCTGGCTTGCAGACTTTCTGCTGAAAGATCAGCTGTTAACCTAATGGGGATTCCCTTGTATGTTATTTGTTGTTTTTCCCTTGCTGCTTTTAATATTTTTTCTTTGTATTTAATTTTTGATAGTTTGATTAATATGTGTCTTGGAGTGTTTCTCCTTGGATTTATCGTGTATGGGACTCTCTGTGCTTCCTGGACTTGATTGACTATTTCCTTTTCCATATTAGGGAAGTTTTCACTATAATCTCTTCAAATATTTTCTCAGTCCCCTTCATTTTCTCTTTTTCTTCTGGGACCCCTATAGTTCGAATGTTGGTGTATTTAATGTTGTCCCAGAGGTCTCTGAGACTGTCCTCTGTCCTTTTCATTCTTTTTTCTTTATTCTTCTCTACAGTAGTTATTTCCACTATTTTATTTTCCAGGTCACTTATCTGTTATTCTGCCTCAGTTATTCTGCTATTGATTCCTTTTAGAGAAATTTTAATTTCATTTATTGTGTTGTTCATCATTGTTTGTTTGCTCTTTAGTTCTTCTAGGTCCCTGTTAAATGTTTCTTGTATTTTCTCTATTCTATTTCCAAGATTTTGGATCATCTTTACTATCATTACTATGAATTTTTTTTCAGGTAGACTGCCTATTTCCTGTCCATTTGTTTGGTCTGGTGAATTTTTTCCTTGCTCCTTCATCTGCTGTGTTTTTCTCTGTCTTCTCATTTTGCTTAACTTACTGTGTTTGGGGTCTCCTTTTCGCAGGCTGCAGGTTCGTAGTCCCCGTTGTTTTTGGTGTATGCCCCCAGTGGGTAAGGGTGCTTCAGTGGGTTGTGGAGGCTTCCTGGTGGAGGGGACTCGTGCCTGTGTTCTGGTGGATGAGGCTGGATCTTGTCTTTCTGGCGGGCAGGACCGCTTATGGTGGTGTGTTTTGGAGTGTCTGTGACCTTATTATGATTTTAGGCAGCCTCTCTGCTAATGGGTGGGGTTGTGTTCCTGTCTTGCTGGTTGTTTGGCACAGTGTATCCAGCACTGTAGCTTGCTGGTCGTTTAGCTGAGCTGGGTCTTAGCGTTGAGATGGAGATCTCTGGGAGAGTTTTCGCCGTTTGATGTTACATTGAGCTGGGAGGTTTCTGGTGGACCAATGTTCTGAACTTGGCTGTCCCACCTCAGAGGCTCAGGCCTGACACTGGCCAGAGCAGCAAGACCCTGTCAGCCACACAGCCAGAAGAAAAGGGAGAAAAAGGATGAAAGAAAGAAAAATAAATAAATAAAACAAAGTTATTAAAATATAAAAAAATTATTTAACATAAGAAAGTAATTAATAAAAAAGAAAGAAAGCAAGAAGAGAGCAACCAAACCAAAAAAGAAATCCACTGTGATAGTGAGCGCTAAAAACTATACTTAAAAAAAAAAACCCAAAACAGACGGTTAGACCCCTAGGACAAATGGCAAAAGCAAAGCTATACAGACAAAATCACACAAAGAAGTATACACGTACACACAAAAAGAGAAAAAGAAAAAAATATGTATATAAAAAAAGGAAGAGAGCAACCAAATCAATAAACAAATATCCCAATGATAATAAGTTCTAAATACTAAACTAAGATAAACATAAATGCAGAAAACAATTAGATGCAGAAAGCAAACCCCAAGTCTACAGTTGCTCCTGAAGTCCACTGCCTCAATTTTGGGATGATTTGTTGTCTGTTCAGGTATTCCACAGATGCAGGGTACATCAAGTTGGTTGTGGAGATTAAATCAACTGCTCCTGAGACTGCTGGGAGAGATTTCCCCTTCTTTTTTTTGTTCGCACCTCCTGGGGTTCAGCTTTTGATTGACCCTGCCTCTGCATGTAGGTCACCTGAGGGCGTCTGTTCCCTGCCCAGACAGGTGGGGGTTAAAGGAGCAGCTGATTAGGGGGCTCTGGCTCACTCAGGCCGGGGGGAAGGAGGGGTTCGGATGCGGGGCGAGCCTGTGGCGGCAGAGGCTGGCGTGATGTTGCACCAGCCTGAGGCGCGCTGTGTGTTCTCCCGGGGAAGTTGTCCCTGGGTCACGGGACCCTAGCTGTGGCACGCTGCACAGGCTCCTGGGAGAGGAGGTGTGAGAGTGACCTGTGCTCGCACACAGGCTTCTTGGTGACGGCAGCAGCAGCCTTAGCGTCTCGTGCCCGTCTCTGTGGTCCACAGTGATAGCCGCGGCTCGTGCCCGTCTCTGGAGCTCGTTTAGGCGGTGCTCTTAATCCCCTGTCCCCGCGCACTGCAAAACAAAGAGGCAAAACAAATTCTCTTGCCTCTTTGGCAGCTCCAGACGTTTTCCTGGACTCCCTCCTGGCTAGCCGTGGTGTGCTAGCCCCTTCAGGCTGTATTCAGGCCGCCAACCTCAGTCCTCTCCCTGAGATCTAAGCCCCGAAGCCCGAGCCTCAGTCCCCAGCCCCGCCCGCCCCGGTGGGTGAGCAGACAAGCCTCTCGGGCTGGTGAGTGTTGGTCGGCACCGATCCTCTGTGCGGGAATCTCTCCGCTTTGCCCTCTGCACCCCTGTGGCTGCGCTCTCCTCCGCGGCTCTGAAGCTTCCCCCCTCAGCCCCACGCAGTCTCCTCCCGCGAAGGGGCTTCCTAGTGTGTGGAAACCTTTCCTCCTTCACGGTTCCCTCCTACTGGTGCAGGTCCCGTCCCTATCCTTTTGTCTCTGTTTATTCTTTTTTCTTTTGCCCTAGCCAGGTACGTGGGGAGTTTCTTGCCTTTTGGGAGGTCTGAGGTCTTCTGCCAGCGTTCAGTAGGTGTTCTGTAGGAGTTGTTCCACATGTAGATGTATTTCTGATGTATTTGTGGGGAGGAAGGTGATCTCCACGGCTTACTCCTCAGCCATCTTTAAGGTCTCTCCCCTTTCTGTGCCTCGGATTCCTGTTCAGTACAAAACCTACCCGAAAGGGTTATTGTGACTATTAAACCCGTTGGCGTAAGCGTAGCGCACTTAGAAGAGTGCCCAGCAAGAAGTAAGCCCTCTGCTTGTAACCGAGCAGGACTCCATGGGGCCTTCCCAGAACAGGCCTTTCCCCATATCCTCTGCTTTAGCTCTTCTGAAGTACCTAGGTAACCCATATTCATATTAATAACATTTTATCTGTGTATAATTAACTTAGGAAGGTTGAGCTTCCCTTTTGATGTCCTAACTCCTTTATTATTGGGGGCTTTGGTAAATATTGTGGAGGTATGTAGAAATACGGAGACTTTCTGACATACCCAATTATTTCTAGTAATTCTTCTTTTATAAGGAGAGGGACCAAATCTTTGATATTATCCAATCTGGAAAATCCCAAAGGCTAGTTTATGTTATAAGGAGGAATTATTTTGAATGTGGGGCCTAAACTGGAAAAGGCAACATTCAAAATATTTGTCATAGCAAGTAAGGTATGGGCTTAAGTCAAAGGTGACTAAGGGGCCTGCCCTGGTGGTGCAGTGGTTGGGAGTCCGCCTGCCGATGCAGGGGACACGGGTTCGTGCCCCGGTCCGGGAAGATCCCATGCGCCACGGAGCGGCTGGGCCCGTGTGCCATGGCACTGAGCCTGCGCGTCTGGAGCCTGTGCTCCACAACGGGAGAGGCCACAACAGTGAGAGGCCCGTGTACCGCAAAAAAAAAAAAAAAAAAAAAACGGTGACTAAGGGTAAGAAATGATTAGTCTCAGACAAGATAGAAAATAACCACAGCAAACTATCATTACTAGAAATTCCAGCTTTTTCAAAAGTAGACTTTTGTTTAAATTGATTCAATAACAAATAAAGCAAGTACAAAAAGTTAAGAGGCTATTGAGTACAGAGAAGGTGTAGAATGATCTTTTAAACAAGTACAAAGAGTTCAGAGGCTACTGTGTACAGAGAAGGTATAGAATGATCTTTACTGTTTCTTGTTAAGAGCAAACTGTTACTCAAAGTTCAATTTGTCATTTTAACAGGAGGAGTATAAATTCTAGTTTTACTCTTTTTTTATACCACCCATGTAACACTTTTCTTTAAAGAATTCACAGCGTTTTATCTGTCTCTGGGGTCCACAAGCTGGGGCCAAGGGGTCAAATCTGGTCACACTGATTTGTTTATTTGTCCATGGTAGCTTTTGGGGCTCCAACAGGAGTTGAATAGTGGCAACAGAGACCAGTGGCCCACACAACTGAAAGTATTTACTATCTGTCCCTTAGCAGAAAAAGGTTATAAATCCATCAAAATTAAGCCAATTTTGTTAAACATTTTAATACTTACAGATTCATTATTTACAGATATTATAAAACCAAGGAAAATACAGTTCATTTTGCCTGTGATCTTCTACAACTCAATGTATACCCTCAGAATTTGATTTTTACTACTTCTTTTCACATTCTTGAATGATCAAATTTTAGGACAAAATTAATCTTCTTTTCCTGTGTAAACCAACAGGCAAATCACATCCACTATTTATAAACACATTCTTGCTTTGTAATGATTATACCTAGTGTGATCTCAGTCTCTTATATTGGTTCCAACCTTTAACAGAGGTAATTGACTTCATTCTACAGGTACAGAGGCTTCTGGGAAGCAGGTAGCTGAGAATAGTTCATCAACACAAGCACCTTGCAAACCAGCAGAGCTCCAGTTTGGACTGCTGTGCCTCACCTGCACACATGGAATACATCTGCCTGTGGTCACCTACATCCGTTTCATCCTTCTTAAGGTAGGAAAAACAAAACGTGTGCCAGTGTGCCCCCAAGTTATCTGCACAGTCTTGTTCACCTGCTAACTGATAGCTTCTCTCTTACATGTAAAAAGAGGCATATGTATATAGTGCTTGGTATTTTTGCATTCACTTTATTTTTATGAATTTTAATTTTTGGAGGATTGTTCAAGTAACCCAAGACTTCTCAATTTAATATTAGTCAAAGGCCTCAAAGTTAAAAAAGATTTTGGAAATTATGTTTATTTATTTTATGCAAGAAAGAAAAACACAATTCCTATTGATATTATGAATTTACCAGAGAGATGATACTTAAATTTTTTGGTACCAATTCATAAGAATTAATTCTTTTTAATAAAAACATGGCTTAACTAATTCAATTTAGAATTTATGATTTTTATTTTCTATAATTCTAAATATTTTGTGGAAATGATGATTTACTTGACCCATAAAAATTATTGTAGGGAATTTAGATAGCTTTAAATAGTTAGACTTTTCATGGAAAATAAAATCAAGTTTTGCATAAAGTAGGTTATTATGTCAATATTTTCATGCTTTGATAATACTGAGAAAAATTTATTTTGTCAAAGATTTCACATTGATTAGAAATGCTGTCTGAACTTCATTTTAAATTTATATACATATTTTAAAACTCTTTAACTTTTGTTGGGAGTACTGAAGTTCTGTTAGAATTATTTTTCTTGTATTACTTTGCTTCTTATCTTGGAACTCAGCAACCAAGGGCAATAATTTAATTTAAAAGTAAACTCTTCTGCTACACACATTTATTTTTCTGAGATACCATTTCAGTCAGTGTCTGAAGTCCTTTCTCAAAGGACTGGCACATTTAAAACATTAGAAATTCAAATAATTTTTTATTTTCTGGAAAATCTTGATTTATTTTAAATATAAGTGCTTACTACTCTTTATAAGCCAATCAAAATGGAGGACTGCTAAATTTTAGAGAATATATATCCTAATAATTTCCACTGGAGGTAGACAAGATATCCCAACATGTTTATCTTATTGTATGCAGTTTTCCGTGGTTCTTGGTCAGTCAGATTGTGAGTGAAGCTAAGGGCTGGACTCTAAGGTTTATTTTCCTTTATGTCTTTACTTGGGTCGTTTGGGTATTTCTGTGTAATTATCTATATTCCTTTGAGTGAGGAGAGAAAAGTTGTGTACTCATAACTCTTTTATTTTTTCTGGAGGTTGTACAGCATCAGACAAGTCAGGAGTGGTCCTGCCCTAACCATTCCAGCCCAGGTTCAGGCTCATCCACATAGTTGTTATCAAAATTGTGCAAACTACACAGAAGTCTTTCAGAGGTAGAGCTCTCTGCTTTCAAAGCCATACAAAACCAGTTTCATTAATTTAAATCTTTGTGTGCATTTTCTTTCCCTAATGGTAGATCTGTCTGATTGAATTATATACCCTATAGTCTGCACACATTACAGATTTTTATGTCCAATTAATTTCCTAAGGTTGAGAGAGATAGAGAGAGAGAGAGAGAGAGAGAGAGAGAGAGAGAGGAGAGAGAGCGCGCTATTATTACCAGACACAGATATAGAAAGATTACAGTTATTCATAAACCATTAAAAAAGGCTAACTACCCTCCCTTTGTGAAGCAAAGAAAAGACTATTCATTTACATATGCACAATCAGAGAGAGAAGAAGCAGCCTCCATTTCACAACTACAGCATCGGTCGAGAAAATTCACTGGTAGCTTGCAGCTGGGTAATAGGATAACCAGGGATGCACAACAGATCTCAAAGCCACCAAGTTGGCTGTTCCTTGATTCACAGGTAACTCTCTATTCTAGTAGGAACATTTTTTTCTTCTTAAGTGATTTTAATTCATAATGGTGCACAAACAAGAAAAACCACAGGGAGATAGACAGGAGATGTTAATACCTTCAAGACAAACAGATAAACACAAAGAGGCAAGATTTCTTGTCTTCTTTCATTGAATAGACAGATTATCTATCATCTGCCACTGACAAGAGACCAGATTGTTGTTCATGTAATCAAAACCAGGCTTCCAATGAAAGTCATAAATAATGGCAGCCAATACAAACTCAACCAGAAACAAAAAATCAAAAAAGAAACCGGAAAACAAAAACAGAGTGAGTGAGACTGAAAGCAGTATTGTGGCACAAGATTCTCTACAGGAGCTGGAAAAGACCTTCCTTCCCATAAGGGTCCCATATGTGGTGTACCTATCCAGCAATGTACTTTATTTGGTGCTCATGAATGATACCCCAGAGCAGCTCAGTGAAACCTCCAAATCACTTCTACATTGTATACTGTACAAATTTTTTATAATATTTTAAATTTCCCATGCATTATCCATGGTCATGCTTTTAAAATACCAGCCTAACATGTTCCTGTAAGAGGGAATAATTTTCAACTCACTGTTCAAGAACATTCCCCAGGGCTTCCCTGGTGGCGCAGTGGTTGAGAGTCCGCCTGCCGATGCAGGGGACACGGGTTCATACCCCGGTCCGGGAGGATCCCACATGCCGCGGAGTGGCTGGGCCCGTGAGCCATGGCCGCTGAGCCTGCGTGTCCGGAGCCTGTGCTCCGCAACCGGAGAGGCCGCAACAGTGAGAGGCCCGCGTGCTGCAAAAAAAAAAAAAAAAAAGAAAGAACATTCCCCAGAAGAGTGGTTTCCAACCTGGGAATGGGATGAAGAATTATTATAAGAGATCCATCAACACATATATATACCACGTATTGGCTGTGAACTAAGTAAATATAGGCCTGACACATGAATTAAATAATAGTTTATGCTGCTGTGATGAATAAAATACAAATTAAATTAGAAACTTACTGAATTCATTGACCCTTTTTTGGTGATTATGTATTTTGCCACTCAGTGGATACTAAAAGTTGATGTCACTCGGCAGGAGTGAAAGGGGCAAATAGTGCTGTGAACACTTTTTGCATGAAGATCTTCATATATGAATTGAGAGAAATTAATTGGGGGTCAGGAGCTATCATAAATTACCCTCTATTTCTTTTCTTGTCACAGTAAAGATTGGGAAAAGAACTCACTTTTTACTTACTCATGTGGCTCCCCTTGAAAAGATGGGAGCTGGGAGGGAGCTTTGATTTTCCTGTGAAATTTCTTGTGCAGAGAGGTAGGATCCTGGGGAAGAAAGGTAGCCCTTGTTCTTAATCTTGAAGATAAGGAAGCTCGTTCCAATTCCACATTCCTCAGGCCTGCTCTGTTCTGGGAGAGGCTGTAAGCTGAAAGTATGGTCTCTGGAGCTTTCACCATCCACAGAAGCTCAGCCCAGATGGGATGCAAGGACCCTGTGATTAGGTTTGGGGTGAGTTTTGCTTTTCTTTAAGGATCTGCTGTGAAAGGGCTCTCTCTCTACTCAGGAAATACAGTGGTAGTGGTTTGAATCCTTAGTTTAAGGAAGGGAAATAGAAAACAAAGAATAGGACAAATTCATCTTGAAAAGATGGAGTGAAATTAATTGTGCTGAATAAATAATGTGAGAACAGATTACTAACTTCTGAAGATTTATGCTAATGTTCATGTGAAGGAAATTAAAATACCCAAGGGATATTTGCAAATAACACTTCCAAACAGTCTTGCCTTCATAATTCATTTCATAGCCCTTTTAGGGAATTCTATATTTATGTTTATAACTCACTCTTGGAGCCTAAAATGTCTTCATTCCTGTTGCATCATGCTAATTTACTTTGCAACTCAGACTTTTCCTAGCCTCCTCACTAGCGTTCTTTTCAGAGTCACACCCACTCTGTGGTCTCAGCATGTTTTTTCTTCTGAGTTTTCTACCAGACTTTATCTCTAAAGCGTTCTACAGATCAGCAGTGTTTCCTGAATTATCCAAGTTGGAGTTGAATCGAAGTGGACACTTAACTCCTTTTATCCAAGGGAAGGAGGAAAATTTTCTGAAATCTTAACTAACTTACTATGTGTATCCACTGGGGGAAAATAGTTTTTACATTTGCAAAGTTTTGAAATATAGAGAAAGCATATTTGAACTGTGGACAATTGGTTCAAATTAAATTGAGAAATAATGTGAAAACATTTAAATGTATGCAGTATTAGAGCTAATGAAACAGTTGATTGCCATGCAATATGTTTTTTTTAAAACCATTAAAAACTTTACGTGTGGTTGCCTTTCTTTGAGTATGTTAATTATGTACATTTTAATTCGGGCCATAAAACTTTATAGACCTAATTTCTTTTCCTTATTATTATATTAATAGAATGTTTTCATTTAATATACAATTTAATCTAAACGGAAGTCTATAAGTGAAGAAAAATAGGCCTCTCTTGTTTGATATTTAAAATTTAAACTGAAAAAGTTATTTTTCAATTTTTTTGTGAGAGGGAGGGGTGGGAAATACAGGTGGGAGTAGGGGAGAGGGTTTTTTTTTTCTTTTTTCTTTTTCTAACCTCTTATTTTTAAAAAATTGTATATTCACAAGAAGGTACAAAACAATACAGGGAGAGAGGGTCTTTGTACTCCTTAGCTAGCCTCTCTTAATGCTAACATTTTTGTATAATTATAATATCAATACCAGGAAATCAACATTAGTACAGTCTATAGAGCTTATTCCGGTGTCACCAATTATACAAGTATTCATTTGTGTATGCATGCGTGTGTGTGTGTATGTATGTATCACTGTACAATTTTATTATATGTATAGCTCCATGTAGCCACCAGTACAATCAAAATTCTTAACTATCTCATCACTACAAGACTCTCTTGTGATATCTCTTTATAGGTACCCTCACTCCCTGTTGATTCCCTAATTTCCTGGCAACTGCTCATTTATTCTCCATTGCTATAATTATACTATTCCATGGAGGTTATATTAATGTAATCATGCAGTATGTTTCCTTTTTAGATTGACTTTTTTTCACTCACAGTTTCCTTGACTTTCATCCAGGCTGCTGTGTGTATCAATAGCTGTTCCTATGTATTGCTGAGTAGTATTATAGGGTATGTATAAACCATGGTTTACTTAACCATTCACCCATTGATGGACATTTGGGTAGTTTGCAGGCTTTGGATATTGTGAATAAAGCTATGTGAACATTCATGTACAAGTTTTTGCATGAAAAATAAGTTTTAATTTTGCTGGGATATATACTTAAGTACTACTTCTGAGCTGTGTGGTAAGTCCATTTTTAGTTTTGAAAGAAAATTGTCAAGCTATTTTCCAGAGTGGCTATACCATTCTACATTCCCACCAGCAATGTATGAGTGATTCTGTTTCTCTACATCCTTGCCAGGATTTAATGTTATTTTTTTGTCACTCTTGTCGGTGTGTAACGATATGTCACTGTGGTTTTAATTCTCAAATGGCTAATGATATTGAACATCTTTTTATGTGTTTATCTGTTATTTGTATATTCTCTGATAAAATGTTTGTGCATATCTTTTGCTTGTTTTCTAATTGGATTATTTCTTTACTGCTGAGTTTTGAGAGTTCTTTATGTCTTGTAGCTGTTAGTACTTTGTTGAATATGTAGTTGCAAATATTACCTTCCAGTTTGTAACTTGCATTTTTGTCCTATCAGCAGGGTCTTTTGCAGAGCCAAAGGTTTTAAGTTGTTGAAATCCAGTTTATCAGTTTTTCCTTTTATGGAACATTGGTTTTTTTCCCCTGGAACATTCATAGACTGAAAGAGCTTGAAGCGACTTTATAAAGATTCTCCAGAACAATATTTTGTGAATTTTTAGTAATTTTTTGAACTTTTATTTTAGAAGAATTATAAGAAGTTGCAAAGGTATTACACAGAGGTCCCAAGTACCCTTTACCCAGTTTCCCCCAATGGTTACATCTTATGTAACTTTAGCACAATAACATTACTAGGAAATGGTTATTGATACAATGTGTGTGTGGTTCTGTGTCAACTTATCACATGTGTAGATTTGTGTAACCACCACCCTAATAAGATAGAGAACTATCCTGTGACCACAAAGATCTCCCTGGTGCTACCCCTTTGTAGTCATACCCACCTCCTTCTGCCTCCTCATCCCTAACCACAGGCAACCACCAATTTGCTCTACATCTCTATAATTTTGTCATTTCAAGAATGTTCTATAATTAGAATTATATATGAACTTTTGAGATGGACTTTTATTTTTCACTCAGCATAGTGCCATTAAGGTACATGCAAATTGTTGCATGTATCAATATTTCATTTAGTTTTATTTTTGAGTAGTATTTCATGACGTGTATGTATTACAGTTTGTGTAACCATTCACCTGTTGTAGGACATTTTGACTATTTCCTGTTTTTGGTTATTACAAGTAAAGCTGCTAAGAGCAATCATGTAGTACAGATTTTTGAGCGCACATAAGTTTTTTTCTGTGAGATAAATGCCTAGGTGTGTAACTGCTGGATGGTTTGATAAGTATATGTTTAGTTTTTGAATAAACTACCAATCTATTTTCCAGGGTGGCTGTAGAATTTTACATTCCCACCAGCAATGTCTGCGGGATCCAGTTTCTCTGCACTCTTGCAAGCATTTTATGTTTTCACTATTTTTTATAAAAGCTTTATTGAGATCTAATTCACGTACTATGAAATTTACCCTTTTAAAGTATACAATTCACTGGTTTTTAGTGTATTCACACAGTTGTGCAACCATCACAACTATTTAATTCTAGAGCATTTTCATCACTCAAAAAGAAACCCCTACCCATTAGCAGTCACTCCCCATCCCTTATTCCCCTCCCAGTTCAGGACAAGCAGTAATCTTTCTGTTTGGATGAACTTTCTTATTCTGAACATTTAATATAAATGGAATCATACAATATGGCATTTTGTGTCTGGTTTCTTTCACTTGGCAGAATGTTTCCAAGGTTCATTAATGTTGGAGTATGTATCGTACTTCATTCCTTTTTTAAAGCTGAATAACATTCCATTGTATGGATATACTACATTTTGTTTATCCATTCATCTGTTGATGGACATTTGGGTTGTTTTCACTTTTCTTGCAATAATGAGTGATGCTGCTATGAACATTCTTGTAGAAGTTTTCTCTGGACATATGTTTTCATGACTTTTTGATATATACCTAAGAGTGGAATTGAGGGGTCATATGGTACCTCTATGTTTAGCATTTTGAGGAGCTGCCAAACTGTTGTCCAAAGTAGCTGTACCACTTACACATTTCCACAGCAGTATATGAGGGTTCCAGTTCTTCTACATCCTTGCCAACATTTGTTATTTTCTGTTTGTTTGGTTTTTTTTAATTTTAGCAATCCTAGAGGGTATGAAGTGATATTTCATTGTTGTTTTGATTTGATAGCCATAATGATTAATGACTAATGATTAATGATGTTGAGCAGTTTTTCATGTGCACGCCGCCCATTTATATATCTTCTTTGGAGAAATATCAATTAAAATCTTTTGTATATTTTATAATTGGGTTATCTGTCTTTTTACTGTTGATTTGTAAGAGTTCTTTATATATTCTGAATACAAGTTCCTTGTCAGATATGTTATTTGCAAATATTTTCTCCCCATTCTGTAGGTTGTCTTTTCTCTCAGAATAAACTCTATAGATTACACCAATGTCAATGTTGATAGTGTCCTTTGAAGCACTAAAGTTTTAAGTTTTGATGAAGTCCAATTTATCTATTTATTCTTCTGTTACTAGTGCTTTTAGTATTATATCTAAGAAACTATTGCCTAATCTTGGGCCATAAAGATTTATTTGTACATCTTCTTCTAAGAGTTTTATAGTGTTAGCTCTTACATTTAGGTCTATTATCCATTTTGAGTTAAGTTTTAATGTATAGTATAATGTTGGGGTCCAACTTCGTTCTTTTTTATGTTGGTATCCAATTGTTTCAGTATCATTTGCTAAAGCAACTCTACTTTCCCCATTGAATTCTCTTGGCACCCTTATCAAAAATCAATTGGCCATGGATGAGTGAGTTTATTTCTGGATTCTCAATTCTATTCCATTGATCTGTATCTCTATCCTTATGCCAGTACCACACTGTCTTGATTACTGTAGCCTTATGGTAAGTTTTCAAATCAGGAAGTGTGAGTCTTCCAATTTGTTCTCTTTTCTAAGATTGTTTTTGTTATTCTGAGACCCTTGTATTTCTATATGAATATCATGATCAACTTGTCCATTTCTGCCAAAAAAAAGGGTAGCTGGGATTTTGATAAGATTTCCTTGAATCTTTAGATCAATTAAGAATATCAAGTCTTCCGATCCATAAACACTGAATGTCTTTCCATCTATTTAGGTCTTCTTTAATTTTTTTTAATGATATTTCATAGTTTTCAGTGCACAAGTCTTTTGTTAAACTTATTTCTGAAGATGTCATTGTTTTGGTACTGTAGTAAATGGAATTATTGTATTAATTTAATTTTTGATTTGTTAATTGCTAATGTATAGAAATACAATTGATTTTTGTATATTGGTCTTGTACCCTGAATTTGCTTAGTAGTTCTTGAATGGATTTCTTAGGATTTTCTATGTAAGATCGTCAGGGAAGGCCTCACTGATAAGGTGGCATTTGAGCAGAGTATTTCAAGTGGGGACAAGGAGGGGGAAGAGCAACGAACTTGACATGGGGCGTGTTTGATAGGTCTTCAAGGCATGGTGAGGAGACTGGTGTGGGTGATGGTGAAGACTTTGTATTTTATTCTGGGGAAGATGGGAAGCTGTTGTGTGGTTGTAAGCAGAGTAGTGGCATGAAATGATCCTCCCTTGAGCTTCCCTGGTGGCGCAGTGGTTGGGCGTCCGCCTGCCGATGCAGGGAACACGGGTTCGTGCCCCGGTCCGGGAGGATCCCACATGCCGCGGAGCGGCTGGGCCCGTGAGCCATGGCCGCTGAGCCTGCGCGTCCGGAGCCTGTGCTCTGCAATGGGAGAGGCCATGACAGTGAGAGGCCCGCATACTGCAAAAAAAAAAAAAAAAAAAGATCCTCCCTGCCTCCACTTTGCTCCTGTTCCAACCACAACTGCAGCAACCGTTTCCACCCCCTATTTTATTTTATTTATTTATTTTTAATTAATTAATTAATTTTTGGCTGCATTGGGTCTTTGTTGCTGTGCATGGGCTTTCTCTAGTTACTGTGAGCGGGGGCTACTCTTCGTTGCGGTGCACAGGCTTCTCATTGTGGTGGCTTCTCTTGTTGGGAGCACGGGCTCTAGGCGCACGGGCTTCAGTAGTTGTGGCACATGGGCTCAGTAGTTGTGGCTCACGGGCTTTGTTGCTCTGCGGCATGTGGGATCTTCCCGGACCAGGGCTTGAACCCGTGTCCCCTGCCTTGGCAGGCGGATTCTTAACTACTGTGCCACCAGGTAAGCCCACCCCAAATTTTAACCACAAGTGCCTCACCACAGACTTGTGCTGCATACCTAGAGTTCTGCTCCTCTGAACCTGTTGTATGGGATACCCTGTACAACCTAGTAGTGGGGACAGGGTGGGTAGACAATGGGCCCTGGATCACTGGGGGACAGAAGCCAATGCTTTTTTCCCTTTTTTCTCCCAGGTACACGGCTTTGAGACAGATTCTCAGTGCGCCTCACAAGGTTCCCAGGGGCAAATCATCAGTTCTTTGAGTTATACTTTCTTGTATTGACTGTACCTTCTTTCCTGTTTCAATGCCCATCCCTCATTCCTGCTCCATGGGACCACATTCTCAAATGAAATGATATACACACAAGATTTTGTCTCATACTTTGCCTTCAGGGACCTCAGGCAGAGATACACAGATTTTAGGAGAATCTCTCTGGTGCTGGACTGGGGGTGGGGGAGAAGCAAGAAGGAGATAGGAAGAGCAATTAGAGAGGCGATTCAGTTCTTCAAAGAGAGATGATAGCAGCTTTTCTTTTTATTGGAGTGTAGTTGCTTTACAATATTGTGTTAGTTTATACCATACAGCAAAGTGAATCAGTAATACGTATACATATATCCCCCCTTTTCTGGATTTCCTTCTCATTTAGGTCACCACAGAGCACTGGCTAGAGTTCCAAGTAGGTTCTCATTAGTTATCTATTTTATACATAGTGTCAATAGTGTATATAGGTCAGTCCCAATCTCCCAGTTCATCCCACCCTCCCTTTCCCCCTTGGTATCCATACATTTGTTCTCTGTGTCTTTGTTTCTGCTTCGTAAATAAGATTGTTTATAGCAATTTTTTCAGATTCCACACATATGCATTAATATACAATATTTGTTTTTCTCTTTCTGACTACTTTACTCTGTGTGACAGTCTCTAGGTCCATCCATGTCTCTACAAATGACCCAATTTCGTTCCTTTTTATGGCTGAGTAATAGTCCATTGTGTGTATGTACCACATCTTCTTTATCCATTCCTCTGTTGATGGACATTTAGGTTGCTTCCATGTCCTGGCTATTGTAAACAGTGCTGCAATGAACACTGGGGTGCATGTGTCCTAGAGAGTCTGTGGGAGTAGGAGGCATGGTTGGATTATAGACATTTGGGGATAGAGCCAACAGGATTTGCTACTGGATTGGATGTAGGGTATAAGAGAGCAGAGTAAAGGGTGACCCCAAGTGCCTGAATGAGCCTTGAAGGCATGGAGTAGCCAATGCCATTGGTAGGGACTGATTTGGGGAACATGGTTCAGGACAGCCTTGAGAAGGTGATCAGGCATTCAAATGGAGATTCCTTATGTTACAAATATTGAAGTGGAGACCAAGGAAGATACACACACACACAAAATCACCTGTTCCAGGTAATATCAATAAGAAAACAAATAAAAACAAGAAGTAAGAAAAGAAGGCAAAATAAAAAAATCTATATCTATGTTTTATATCAATATATATCCTAAATGTCCTCTTTCACCTGACCGTAATCTGTTCCCAGGAATTTGGGGGAGAGGAAAGTCTTCTGGAGCAAATGTGTGCTCTAGATTTGAAGTGGTCTCAGGGACGTGATGGTAGGAGAAATGAAGTCTGAATAGTCCAAGTGTGTAGTAATCTTGCCTGTCATTTCATGTCCTCCTGAACATCCTTTGATTATATTACTTACTTCTCAGAACATCTGAGAAGTGGTGGTTCACAATCCTTGTTACCACTTGAGGAGAAAGAAGGGAGGCTCAAAAAGGCTGAGTGGTTCATCTGAAACTGCATGATTAATTAAAGTTGCTAATTAATGACAATTTATGCCTTGGAGCTCTCCAATGCTGGTTGCTCCACATCCCCTCCCTCCTGCACGAATGTTCCAGTGGAACCAAAGCCATTTCCAGGGGAAGCTCTTCTTGCCTGGCTCCTCACACTGCCTCCTTGGCAAACTCCTAAGGAGGCCATATGGAGCCACCGCGGAACCCCAGGACCCCGGGCTGCCTTACTGAGAGGGGTGGTGTCCACATACATTTCTAAACTGTGATCCTTCTGTCTAATGTCTTGATAAAAAAATTGCAACTGATGGGACAAAAGATCCTCTCACTACTGACGTTAACTGAACAAATGAGTCACTTACTGGCCCAAGGCCAAGTTTAGTGTCAGGTGCATGAAAGCTGTGAAGAGAAGATAATGCATTTTCCTCTCCAGGGAAAAGAGAAAACATGTTCCCCTCTTTCATCTGTAACAAAGTTATCAACTTAGCAGTTGTCTGATCTTATAAAACTGAGTTTAAACTTCAGTGGACACTTATTGCCTTTTTTATTTTGGGTACAATAATGCATTTTTTATTTTGTTTTGTAAAGGGTTAGGTATCGTTGTTCAGTACCTTGCATGTATGAATTTTCTGTCCTATATGCATTACAAATGCTTATATGATATGAAGCACCTAGCATAGATTTGGTGTTGATAAATGGCCAGCAAGTGTGCGAATGAATTGTTTTACTAGCCAATGTGAACTGAGACCTTGAGACCATCCTGGAAAATAATAAGAATGAGATTTGGCTTCACAGATATGGTAAAATTCTAAGGAATAAAAGGAACCATATGAAGTACAGAGAATGGAAAAGGGAAAAAGGTATTTTAAAAGTTTCTCTATCCAAAGTATTAAAAATTAAATAACACCTTGATAACTCCACCTAACACAGGAAGCAAACCCAAGGCTTTTTTATGTTCAGTGAAGATATACACCTTGGTGCAGAAAGCCTTGATGGTTTCAAAAGCAACAATAATTATTGTGTTCTTGGTTGTCACCAAGTAGGGCTTTCTGACCTGTTTCCAAAACCAGTACCTTTCCATGGTGTGGGGCTTGATTTTGCCTCATTAGTAAAATAAGGTGATCAGTATTAATTGTTGGCAGAACTTGTGGAGAGGTAGACAGACACATGGATACTTTTGTAAATGTCTTAGAGCAATACAAACCTCAGGGATAGATATTATTATTGGCCTGAAAGATGGCCCCCTTGCTTCCCCTGGGTGTGGTGAGAAACAAAGTTTTGTCTGTCTGTGGGCTGAGAGAGGACCAGCTTCTCCTTTAGGTTCACAAGGGCCCACAATTAAGAAGCTTTTCACCGTTTCAGGGAATTCTCAGAGATCACTGAAGCTAAAAAGAAAATAAAGACAAATGAAGCTAAAACTCAAGAGGGGAGTTCAGCAGGAAATACAAATATAAACTGGAAGTTATCACTACCTTCATTATATAGTTGCAGAGCTCAGGTTCAAACTGGCTAAGCAATTTCTTCTTTGGAGTTTTGGGCTTGCTTGGTGGGTTTGGGAGCTCAAAAGAGAAGTGATCATGGAGAACCAGGGAGTTGGGCTGCATCTCATATGAGATCCAGCCACTCAGCCTGTGCTTACTTGGGTAAACCTGGTCCCTAGCCAACAAGGTTAGAACTCTCCTGTGTGCGGCACCAGAGGTCTTCATATCTCTGGGATTCATGTTATGAGTCCTACAAAAAGAATAGGAGATTGTGGCTCTTAGATTAGATGCAAATAAAATACAAGATGTCCAGTTATATTTGCATTTCAGACCATGCAATATTTGGGGCATAATTATACTAAAAAAATGTTCGTTATTTACCGAAAATTCAAATTTAATTGGGCATCTTGTATTTTACTTGGTAAATCTGACAACTCTATTTTATTTTATTTTTTAATTAATTAATTTATTTTTGGCTGCGTTGGGTCTTCGTTGCTGGGAGCAGCAGCTACTCTTCATTGCGGTGTGTGGGCTTCTCATTGCAGTGGCTTCTTTTGTTGTGGAGCACGGGCTCTAGGCGTGCGGGCTTCAATAGTTGTGGTACATGGGCTCAGTAGTTGTGGTTTGTGGGATGTAGAGTGCAGGCTCAGTAGTTGTGGCTCTTGGGCTTAGTTGCTCCGCAGCATGTGGGATCTTCCCGGACCAAGGCTCAAACCCGTGTCCCCTGCATTGGCAGGCGGATTCTTAACCACTGCACCATCAGGGAAGCCCTGACAACTCCATTTTAGACTAACTTACTAAAAATGACAGTAAGGAAAAATTACCTGCTTAGAGATAATAAAATCAAATGGCCAGAGATGTTATATACTTGTGGGTATGCTATTATGTGTCTATAGGAGAAATCATGGGCTAGTTCACCTTTTTATCAGTGAATGAATAGCAAGTATTACTAAAAGTAATACAAGCCCACCTCTTTATATGGTTTTTCATATTTCAAAACAGCTCTTTTCTTCCCCTAAATTCTGGTATTCCAGTAATCATTGGTTTGGGATTTTTGCAGGTAAATATGGATTTGAAATGGTTCTGCTTCCTTTGAAATGAACCCAGCTAGGGTACATTTGAGGGATGCTATGTCTACAATATCCCATCAGTGAGTGAAGAGAATAGGAAAGGGGTGGGATTAAAGTCATACCTTGTCTGATAAGCAGAGCCTGGTATGGGTTTGCTCTGGGTAGTCAGAACATTCCTTCTCCCCTTATTCATGTTCCGCATTGTCCATTGTTACTGGGTTGGCCAAAAGTTTCCTTCAGTTTTTAAAGTAAAAATAAAGAGCACATTTTTCATTTTCACCAAGAATTTTATTGAACAACGTATTCACTGTTTTGTTCCACTACCTTCTGCCATTTTTCAGGCAACTTTATAATTCCATCTTCCCAAAACTTTTTATCTTTTTGAGCCCAGAACTGTTCCAGGTGCCTTTTACAGCCTTCCAGGGAACTGAAATTTTTTCCATTAAGAGAATTTTGTAAAGACCAAAATAAATGGAAATCCGAAGGTGCAGTGTCTGGTGAATCCAGCGGATGAATCAGAACTCCCCAGCCAAGCTGTAACAGTTTTCGCCTGGTCATCAAAGAAGCATGCGGTCTTGTGATATCCTGATGGAAGATATGCATTTTCTGTTGATTAATTCCAGACACTTTTCGTTGAGTGCTGCTTTCTGTTGGTCTAATTGGGAGCAGTACTTGGTGGTACTGATCGTTTGGTTTTCCGGAAAAAGCTCATAATACAGGACTACCTTCCAATCCCACCATATACACAGCATCACCTTCTTTGAATGAAGACTGGCCTTTGGTGTGATTGGTGGTGGTTCATTTTGCTTGCCCCATGCTTTCTTCTGTTCCACATTATTGTACAGTATCCACTTTTTATCGCCCATCACAGTTTGTTTTAAAACAGAATGTTTTCATTACATTTAAGTAGAAAATCGCATGCTGAAATATGGTCAAGAAGGTGTTTTTCACTTAACTTACTTGGAACCCAAACACCAAAGTGATAAACATAACCAAGCTGGTGCACATGATTTTCAACGCTTGATTTAGATATTTTGAGTATGTTGGCTATCTCTCTCTTGGTATAATGTTGCTTGTTCTCAGTTAATGTCTCGATTCCATCTCTATCAACTGCAACTGGTCTACCCGACCCTGAAGCATCATCTAGTGAGAAATCTCCAGCACATAACTTCGCAAACCACTTTTGACCCATTTGATCAGTCACAGCACCTTGTCCATACACTGCACAAATCTTTTTTTCATTTCAGTTGCATTTTTACCTTTCTTGAAATAATAAAGCATAATATGCCAAAAATGTTGCTTTTTTCCTTCCACCTTCAATATTAAAATGGCTACACAAAAATTCACCAATTTTGGTAAGTTTTTTTTTTTAATGCACGCTGATATGACAGCTGTCACATACCACCTAACGAAATTTTATCGAATGAAGTTAAAGACAACTGAGCACTACTGGAGCCATCTTATGGAAAAAACCCAATGAACTTTTTGGCCAGCCCAATATTTTATCTAGAACCCCTCCTGAGCATTTTCTCATAACGGGTTAGATGTATATTATAACTAAGTGTTTGTAACTTTGACCAGTGTCAATAGTTTTCTGGTTCCCAATTCTGTCACCCTCTCTACCCTACCACCATGTCATAACATGGGGGAAGGATTGCTTTTCCTATTTTATAGATGGAGGGCTTAAAACATGTTGAATTAACCCCCTTTTGGCTGATGTTCCTCTGTCTACTCCTTATATGTTGGTTCTTTCTAGGGCTCCATCATTGACCCACTTCTCTTCTTACATTATATTCTTTCCCTGAGTGATTGCATCTACTCTTACAGTTTCTGTTGATGACTTCCAAATTTCCAATCATTGAACGCACACTTATTAAGCACCTACTCACAAGCCAGATGCTGAGGACTCAAAGGTGAGTAGGACATGCCAGCTCCCTCCAGCTGCCAATGTGCCAACTGCCTGTTAGACATCTTTCCTTAGCTGTTCGATGGGCATATGAAAGTCAGCTTGACCAAAACAAACCCATCATCCTTCTCTGCAATTTTTTTTCTCCATTATCAACCTCATTATCCAAATCTAGAGGTAATCCTTGACTTCTCCCTCTACCAAAGCCCCATAACCAATTTGATAACTCCTTTCAAAAATCTCCTGGCAACAGAGGGCAATGATTAGAACTTTGGAGCAACACTGCCCAAGTGTGAATCCTGGCCCTGAAAGAGTGACACCATCTATGTCACTCTCTCTCCGTTTCCTCATCTGAAGATTAGGAATAATAATGGTATCTGACACAAAGAGTTGTTCTGAGATTTAAATGACTTAACCCACATAGATGTCTTAAAACAGTGCCTGGCACACAGGAAACACTCAATAAACATTATCTATTATCATAATTATCATTATGTGTCTTCTCCTTGACATCATCACTGCCTTAGTTTGGACTGTCTTCATCTCTCACCTGGATTATTGTGGTCACCTTCTACATGTTTTCCTATTACCAGGTTGGTTTTCTGCTTCCTATCTGTGTCGCACACTAACACCAGAATTCATTTTTAAAATGAAAATTTAACCATTTTACTTCTTTACTTACATCCTTTGATAGCTTCTTAGTAGCTTCAGAATAAAGTCTCAAGTTCTTAGTGTTACCTACAAGGCTCTTTATGACCTGACTTCTGCTCACCTCTTCATTTTCACAGTCTACTTTGCATGCTGTACTGTAACTGTTTTGAATCTTCCCCTTTCTCATTCCCCATGGCTCACCTAGCAACCTTCCAGTCATTTCTCCAAATTCATCTTAGGCATCATGTTTTCCAAGAGCCTTCTGGGACCCTCCAGGTTGGACTTAAGAGTGTTTCTGTCATGCTGGTGAGGCTGTCCATGCATCAGTAGCATCTAATACAATGCTTAGCATGTAATGAGCACTCAGCACAAGCTTGTTGGGTGAACTGTCACCCAGCATGTCGCTGGGAGACCAAGTGTGGGGGTCATGGTTCCTGGGGTTGCACGATGGGTACCATGTAGGCTGCTTTGTCTCTTTCATAATGTACCTGTCTGTATTTTCAGATCCCCATGGGCAGAAAGGAGCCAGAGGGCTCTGGAAGAGGCAGGGAGTTTGGGGCATATGTTGTGGATAGTCTTATAATAATGAATGCAGGGAATTCTCTTGAGCCCTTCCCATATGATAGGATGGTGCTTTGTGTACATTCTCATGTTTCATGGAAGCAGCCCTATGAAGTAGATACTGTTGTTATACCCATTTTACATTTGAGTGAGCTGAGGCCTGAAATCATACTTCATAGTTGGCAGAGCTGGAGTTTGGACTCAGGACTTGATTACAGCAAAGCCTGTGCTCTTGATCCCAATGCTGTTCAGGACTACCTCTCTGTCTTCCTCCAATGACCCCCTCTGGCTGTCTGGATTATTTCCTCAGCACCAGTCTAGGAGAGGACTATGTGGGTGTCTGGGGCTCAGAGGAAAGCCAGTTGGGAATGGGGTACATGGAAGCTCAAACATGTGTCCCTGTCTTATTAAGTTACTTGTGCAAAGAAAGTGTCTATACCCATTGCTAAGGCGATGTGGTGGAAGTGAGGGTGGGAGGGTGAGATGGCCGAAATGTGGACTGAAGTGAATGGGGTAGAAAAGGTATAAATCGGTTGTGGAAGATAAGAGTGGTGGTACTCTGATGCTTTGAGTGAGTAATCTATTTTCTTATTTCCCTTTCTGCCCTCTCCTTTTCCCTTCCCCCATTCAAGCAAGGGGCTGGTACTGTATTCACTGAGCTCAGGGGAGGCAGGTTGAAGGGTACAAAGCAGAAATCCTGGCTTTTATTTTCAAAAGCCTAAGCCCCAAAGAGGGGAGAAGATTCAGAGCATAGATGATGTATCTTGGTCAGAAACACAAAGGGAGGATTTCCTCCTTTCAGAAGACAGTCCTTCCTGCCTAGACTAGATGAGAGTTGATGAGTCTGGGGGCTCCAGAGGGGACCCATGCCTCTCTTCCTGAGAAAGAGATGCCTGTGTGGTTTATGCAGGCAGACCTAGAAAAAAATCCAAGGTCTCAGGACAATCCAGAAGAAGCAAGGAGGCTCAGATCTGAAGGGGCCATGCTGTAAAGTATGACTTGATGTCCCCTAGTGCTTTGGTGCCCCAGAAACAGCCTTCTCTCTGGATGTTGAGATGAAGGATGCCAAAAGGGACTGAAGTTAAGTTTCCTGCCAGTCCTGGAATGGGTGCTCAAATAGGAATTAAGCAAACATTTGGGTCACTGGCAGCAGGTCTGACAGGCAGTCTGTAGCTTGTGCCTAGCTGGAAACACCCAGGTGTCCTTTATGCCAGCTGCTTATCCATTCTAGGTAGACAAATTTGTGGGGAGTTTCACTCCAGTAGAGGTGCTGATAGATGGCAGGCAGGGCAGGGGGTTCCTGGCATCAGGCTCAGAAACCTACTAGTCTTGTGGCTGGTGGGCTTTTTGAATAACCACTGAGGCTGTAGGACCAAGACCTCTGTGCTTTTTGTCCCTCTAATAGCCTTGAGAAGTGGCACACAAAGAACAGGAGTAGAGGAAGGAGGAAGCAGGAGATAAGTTTGGGAAAGAGAGAAAGAAAATAACTGGAGAGCAAAGAGAGGCAGGAAAGGAGGAGGACTTGGAAATGGTTTGGGGGCTCCAGAAGCTCATTCTGTGGAAACGTTTCCTTCAGAAGGAGTGAAAACTGGAAGGTAAACATCCTTAGCTTTCTCTTAAAAGGATCATCTTTAAACAGATATGCTACAAAGATTCACTTGAGACAGGAGTCCATCCTAGTTCAGGCTCCAGTGGATTACAGAATCTTCAAGGGAGATAAGACTTTGAATGTCATTTGTGCTTCCTCCCTCACTTGATGGTGTGCTGAGGCCCAGAGAGAAGTGACTTGTTCAGCCTCTTTCAGCTTGTCAGGGGCAGAGCTGAGTCTAGAACTGAGATCCCCATCAGGGTCCCAGTATCTGGTGATTCAACTGAAGAGACTTTCATGGGGTTACTTTTTATAGAGGTATGGGCAAAGTTAAGGAAACCCATACGGAGACACCCAGAAACGAGTGACAGTAGGAAGCCATTGAAGTAGCAAAGGGGACAACCAGTCTTAAAGAAATCCACTGAGAGCAGGAGCTTGGGGGAGGTGCTCCCTGACCCTTAGTTTTGCAGGGACACAGCCGCTGACAGAACTGTGGCACCAGTACAGGGAGGAAGAAGGACGAAATTCTCCAACTTCCGTCTTTCTTGTATTCCCGTCTGCTGGAGCAAACCATAGAAAGACAGCACAGATGCTAGAGGGAAAGTGAAGTTGAGGAAAGGATCGTTATGGGTTTTTTTTTAATTTAATTTTCTTTTAAACAATTTACCTGGCTTCTTAGTGAAAAGATAATATATGTAACTTACATGAATGTTATCATACCTTACATATTGTTCATGAACTTGATTTCTTTAACACTTTTTTGAGATTTATTCTTATTGATTGGTAAATGTGCATCCATTTATTTATTTTAACTGATATAGAATATTCTGGCATATGAATTAAACAGTTTATGTCTACGTCTCCCCACTAAGACAAGTTAGGTGGTTGTTAACTTTTCACAATTATAAACAGTGCTTCAGTAAACATCCTTATGCCTGGCTCTGTGCAGGTATGGGGAGCTCAGGGGGCGGTGGGGGAAAATGGGCAAAAAGAAGCATTTTTCAGTAGAATAGGTGGCTAGAAATGCAAACCTCTCTTCATAGGTTCAGCAACATTTATTGAGCACTTGCTATGTGTGTGGCATTATTCAAAGGAAGAGGGAAAAACTGAGGTGAATAAAGAAAGAATGGACTTTGCCCATACTGAGTGTGCAATTTATTGGAAGGGATATTAACACAAAATAAATGGAATTCAGCATAAGTTTAAACAATGAATGCTGTAATATAAGTATGACTGTGGGAATAAGGAAGAGAATGGCTAACTCTGTTGGGGAAAATCTGGGAAGACCCCCCAGAGGCAGCAACTACCTGGCCTGAGATGAGGAGATTATGATAAGGAGAAGGTGATGCAGAAGCAACAGCAGATAAAGTCATGAATACATAAAAATGCAAGATACCTGCAGGGAAGTAAGTCCAGCAAATATAAATTGAATGGAAAGGATCTTAGAAATGCTGTGAATTTTGCAGCCAATCAGTCTTCTTGTTGGTCTAGATTGCCACCTACTAAAAAAACTCACCGTCAAAGTTGTGCCAGCTGATTCGTAGACCCATTTTATAACCATACTTCTGTTTGTTTTAAAAAATTTCTTACTTAGGTCTAATTTGTTAACTTCAGTATTTTATGTATCCCCATTGGGTTTTCAACATTTTTGTGGGGAGGGGGATAAGATGGGTTAAAAAGAGCAACAATAAATAGATGCTTAAATAATAAAGAATAAGACGTTTTGCTCATTGCATTTGCCCTGAATTTGACCAGTCTTCTTTTTTTTTGCAGTTGTTGTCACAGTGTGTAATGTACTAGTAATAATTGTAGTTGATTGCTTTCATTATACATATTAAATGAGGCTCTTAAGGCTCATTACTATCCAGCCTTCTCTACATTACTCTTACCTTTTCTGCAACCCTGCTGCTTATGTGTATCTGTGAGTTCTCTTCAGTTGTACAGAGTTTGGTGAAAAGTTAAATGCCAAGGATCAAAAGCTAATTGGTTCAGAATTGATTTACCATTTTAAACAGTGGGGATAGATTTAGGTTTATGGAAACTTACTTGGCTTTTACCTGACACCTAGCATAGCAGAAACAGTTACTATCTCCCAGTATCAATAGATCCTCAACAAATGAGAAGTATCCTCTTCTGTCTAACACCTCCCTGGGTGTTAGCAGTGCTCATGGGGCCCTAGTAAAGACAATGTAATCGAGTGGAAATGATGTGTACAACTTCTGGGACGTGTTCTTAAAAGGAATCTGCTTCCTCTCTTTCTCTTGTCTTTTGGGAAGTTGTGGTGGCTGGGACAGTCACTATGACACACAGATGGAAGTATATGTGGAGGGTCCACCCCACCAGCCTGGATACCTGAGAGCACTCATGGAGCAGAGCTGCCGGTAGCTCTGGACCGTCCACCTACTTCTGGTCTCTTAGACAAATAAACCTTGGTGTTGTTTAAGCCACTGACTTTTCAGGTCTCTTCGTTACAGTAGCTTAACCTAGAGCCTAACTAAAATATCTAGTTAGAAAAAAACAAAACTATGGGAGGACCAAATTCATCCTTTTAGAATACAGATGAATGTGACAGGGTGGCAGGTCAGCAGACTTTATTTTTTAGTGACTTTTAATGAATTATTTTCAACCTGAATACCTTTTGGTAAAACATATTCTCATTTTCCCACAATCCCCTCCAAGCTTATTTTCTTATATCTACTATATTCACACATTTTTATTATCCTCCTGGCTCCTGTGGACATTTGTGTTTGTTACTCCTGGGAACAATCCAAACAGTTTTTTTCATAAATTGAAAACTCATTTGTTATCATCATATGATAATAAGCAAGGTTTCTTTAACCTTCTATAGCCTGGACATGATAATGTAGATCAGATCACAACTCTACTGACATTCACTGGAGCCTGAAAAATAACTGTTAGAAGTATCGTGCTGCTAAGACTATCTTGTTGGATAAACATTCCAGATCTAGCTTACTCATGTTCCTGGGGGAAGCAGATAAGAAAACAAATCGAATGGGGCTCACCAAGTGGGATGAAGATAAAATGTGCCACAGCCCAGGAAGCAGAAGAGCCTCAGAATTACTCTCCATTTGACACGACATTTAACAGTATAGTGGTTAATGAAGCTTGACAACTCAGTATCTCAGCCCCTTAAACTAGCAACGAGTGAAACAAAAAAGTCAATTTTGTATCTGAAAAAGAAGTGACATTTTCTTCAAAGCTCGCATTCATCTTCCCTTCTTTTCAGTGTTTTGGGAAGAACTGTGGAAATGAGCAAAAACTTAGGTAGAGACCTTTGGGAGCCCTGGGCAGAGAGTGGCCTTCAAGGCCCAGGAGGTCAGTGGTTTCATAATGGGAAATTACGTGGGTAGGGATAGAGCCGGGAGTCTTGGATGGCTGATTTGGAATTGGGACTAGAAACCATGAAGGAAGGAAACTAAAAGTCAAAATGAGTATGAGTCGATGCAGGGCATAAAATCACATAAAATTCTAGAGTTCAACAAAACAGTTGAGGCCTCAAGACTCTGTGGAAATCCAACTAAGAAAGTGGCAATTGGCATTGAAATGCTAAAGCAGTGAAGCAAAGCTGTGTGGTATATCTGCCTTGCTTTGTAGAGACTAATGTGTCTAGAGTGGGGACCAGCTCTGATTGGAGTGGATGAAAAGGCAGTTGAAGGTTTAAAATGGTCTAGAACAGTGTTTCTCAAAATTTGTTCCAGAATCACCAAGGATGTTTGTTCAAAATGCAGATTTTTGGAACCTAACATAAAATGAATTAAAATACTCTGGAGCTAAGGGGATATTTTAATATTTAATATTTTTAATGATTTTTAATTGAGTTCCCAGGTATTTTGAGAGTTAGTACCAAGTAGCTGAGAAGAGGTTGACCAGAGAGGACCAATCTGCTCTGAGGTTCTAGGATGTTGTCAATCTTTACAGGGGTCCTAATATGTTCCAGGCACTGTGTTAGGTATTGGAAATACAGTGATGAACATGAAGAGACCAGAAAATAAATGAAGAATTTCAATGCTCAGGGTATCTATAGTAAAAGTATGTAGAAGATGTTATGTGGTTTTGCCTAGGGGTTAAGGGGAAAGCTTCACAGAGCAGGGTATTAAAAGATAAATGAAGACAGAGAAAGGCAAATATTATATGATATCACTTATATGGGGGAATCCAAAAATTAATACAAATGAATCTATTTATAAAACAGAAACAGACTTACAGAAATAGAAAACAAACTTATGGTTACCAAAGGGGAAAGGGATGGTGGGGGAATAAATTAGGAGCATGAGATTAACAGATACACACTACTAGTTATAAAAAAGATAAGCAACAAGTATTTACTGTATAGCACAGGGAGCTGTATTCAATATCTTATAATAACCTACAAGGAAAAATAATCTGAAAAAAAATGTATATAATCACTTTGCTATATCACTTTGCTGTATACCTGAAATTAACACAATATTGTAAATCAACTATACTTCAATTTAAAAAAAGATAAAGGAAAATTTTCCAAATAAAGAATGGCCATTCCCGGGCTTCCCTGGTAGCACAGTGGTTAAGAATCCGCCTGCCAATTCAGGGGACACGGGTTCAAGCCCTGGTCCGGGAAGATCCCACATGCCAAGGAGCAACTAAGCCCGTGCGCCACAACTACTGAGCCTGCACTCTAGAGCCCATGTGCCACAACTACTGCAGCCCATGTGCCACAACTACTGCAGCCCATGCGCCTAGAGCCCATGCTCCGCAACAAGAGAAGTCACCACAATGAGAAGCCCGTGCACCGCAACGAAGAGTAACCCCTGCTGTCCGCAACTGGAGAGAAGCCCGAGTGCAGCAACGAAGACCCAACGCAGCCATAAATAAATAAATAAATAAATTTAAGAGAATGGCCATTCCCAGCATGTACTGGGTGGAGGAAGAAGGTGAAAGGTATATCTGAAAGGGAGCAGCTGGGGCCAGTGATCCCAGGGAAACCAGATCTTGAAAATGGTTTCAAGAGTGACGTGTAGAAAAATGGATTTGTTTTTATTGTCTTGGGGTAATCTGAAGAGTATGTGCCTGGGTCAGTCTTTTGAAGTATTTGGGGGGGTCTCTGGTGGCAGAGGTTCTTTGTGGCCATGCTTGCTTCTTTCCTGGGAGAGGATACAATAGTGGAAAAGGTAGGTAGGCCCTGTCATCTAAGAGTTTTCAGTCTGGTGCAGGGGGATGGAAAGTCAACAAATATGCAGACTTTTTAGGAAGTAGTAAGGGTTATGAAGAGAATAAAGCAGGGATTTGTCTTTCTGACAGTATGGGCAGCTAGATTATTGGCCTGACCCTCCCATTGAAAAATCTTCTTAAAAGTATGGAAGAGCTGACAAGATGCTAAAAACCAAGGGAAAGGGAGATCTAGGAGAGGCAAGTGCAACAATGCAACTGCTGATTCTGGCAAACTTGAACATGGGGAGGTAAATGGATGTGGAAGCTCGTGCCTTCCCAGGTGGAGATTCTAAGAGGAGGCTCCAAAGGTCTGCGGCCTCAGAATAGGGTTGAACAGACTTCCCGGTGCTGCTTGCTGCCTATCCTCTCTGAGGCTTGGTTTTTATTCAATCTCCCTCCTGTCTATCCAGCCTCCTGCCAGTAAATACATTTCTTTATTTTTCACATTTGTCACCATCAGTTTCCTTGCTTTCAACCAAAGATCCCTAATCAGCACATTCTATTTCATATTTTCTCTTTTTATTTTGAAATCATTTTGAACTTACCGAAATCTTGCAAGATTAGTACAAAGAACATTTTTTCCCTTGAGTCATTTGTGAGTTGCATATCTGATACCACTACCCTATAATACTTTAACTTGCATTTGCTACATATTAGAACATTCTCTTACATAGCCATAGTACAACCATTAAAGTCAGGAAATGAACATTTATTCATTACTACTATCTAATCGTCAGACCCAGGTTTCACCAAATTATTGCAATAACGTCCTTCATAGCAAAGAATCCAGTCTGAGATCTTGTATTTACTGTCATGTCCCTTTAATCTCCTTCAGCCTGGAACAGTTTCTCCTTGACAAGTATGACTTGACACTTTGGAAGAATATAGGACAATTATATTGCAGAATGTCCCTCAAGTTAGGTTTATCTGAGGTTTCCTCCTGATTAGATTCAGATTATGCATTTGGAGAGGGGCATGTGAGCAGGGATATCAGAGAAGTAATGCTGTGCTCTCAATGCATCCCATCAGGTTCTACATGATTTTGATTTAACCTGTTGCTGGTGATATTGCCTTTGAGCACTTGATGGTATTTGCCAGGTTCTCCACCATAAAGTTACTGCTTTTACTCTTTGTAATTAATAAGAATTTTGTGAAGAGGAACTTTGAGATTATGTATGTATTCTGTTTCTCATTAAACTTTCATCCACTAGTTTAAAATCTATTGATATTTCTTGGCTCAACTAATTATTACTCTGATAATTGTCATATGGTGATTTTCTAATTCTGTCATTA
Source organism: Mesoplodon bidens (assembly GCF_964165515.1). Lineage (NCBI taxonomy): Eukaryota > Metazoa > Chordata > Mammalia > Artiodactyla > Ziphiidae > Mesoplodon > Mesoplodon bidens. Next base: position 54,981,656 of record NC_138166.1, read on the forward strand.
CTTCTGCATTTATCTATCAGTTGGCATTATATCATAAGGGATAACTTTTTCTTCTTCCCATGTGTTTATTTATTGATATCATGGATTCTTGTTGTGTTTGATGGGTTATAATCTCCTAATATTATTTATTTTGATGCTGAAATCATCCCCGATTTGGCCAGTGAGATCCCCTTCAAGCTGGATCCTGTGTCTCTTTGACATGTATCCATTGCTCTTTGAGCTCTTCCTTACTTTCTGATATAATGTGATGCTCCAGACCAATCTTGTACTTTCCCTGACCCGGGCCTGGAACCCAGCATTTCCAAGGTGCATTGCTTGCTTTTAAGGAGAATGGTATTTAAAAACCAAGATCTGGTCACCAGGTCTTCTCATTGCTTCTCTCTCTCTCTCTCTCTCTCTCTCTCTCTCTCTCTCTCTCTCTCTCTCACACACACACACACACTCACACTCACACACACACACACACACTCTCCTATTATGTCTTTATACTGAGACTGATGAGTTCATGCTAATACCAATTTCAATTTAACCCCACATTTGTAACTCCCTTGTCTAAGATGGAAACTTGGTTTCAATTTTCCTTAATGTATTTGCTAATTGGATCAACCCTCCCTGGATGTAATTGATCTTCTATAGCCATCACTTTCTTCCACCCCTGCCCCAAGCTGATGCTGTCATGACCTTTCTCAGGCTCTATACCCAACTCTAGGCTGCCACAGCCCTCCTCCTACCACACAGATTCCCTCCTTACCCAGCTCAAGCTCCAGTGCTCCACATCAACCATCCAACCTGTGTAGGAGCCCCTGTCATCCCACTGAGGCACAAATGCCTGCCTTTGGCCATGACAGAACCCTACCCTAAACACAGATGTCTGCCTTGCTTGGTTCACATAATGGCTTTGAACTATATTATTTAGAAAGTCAGAAATGCAGCCAGGGAAGGCAGGGATGTAGGAGGGCATGCAGTAAACTGATACATTCTTGTTGGGGATACTTAGAAAACGAGTAAACCAGGGAATGGTCATAGAAAAAGTCAGTAAATGTACATGGCAAAGAAGAAGTGGATATTTATTTAATGAAGCCTTGGAAGAAGTCAAAAATGATGGAAGCAGGCCTCAGAACTGTGTAGGTGGGCATCAGAGGAGAGGGAGCTGAGTGGTGTGTGAGGGAGTGGGAAGGAGGCTTGTGGTAGATGCATTGAAATGAGGCTATTATGGACAGAGCTAAATCTACATTATTGAGGGGGAAATTGAGAGATATCCAATAACTATGTTGAATACAGGTTATCCAAACTTCTAAAAAATAAAATAGAGGTTACTGTGGGCCCTTGGGAACAAGGCAATTTCCCAGAAGCAGGAGGTCGGAACTCTGAGTCATAAGACCCATTATTGTGCAAATTTCTACAAGAAAGCAAAATAAATTTATAAATGTCCCATTGAAACTCCAAGAAAAGTAAGCAAAAAAAGTTTTTAGTAAGTGAGGAATAGTTCATGGAAATTAGTAATACAGTAGTACACACCTTTACTAATTTAATGTATGTGAAGTGTCATTCATATTTTTTTGATTCAGTGGACTTTAAAAAATACTTTATTTTTTAGAATACTTTTAGATTCACAGCAAAATTGAGCAGAAGGTACAGAGATTTCCCACTTTCTTCCCCAACACATGCATAGCTTCTCCCATGCTAATACCACCCCCCCACACCAGGTACATTTGTCATAACTGATGAACTTACATTGATGCATCATTATCACCCAATGTCTGTAGTTTACATTAGGGTTCACTCTTGGTGTTGTACATTCTATGGGTTTGGACAAATGTATAGTACATACATTCACCATTATAGTATCATACAGAATAGTCTCACTGTCCTAAAAATCCTCTATGCCCTGCCTATCTTACTACTTTATGAATAGAAAGACCATTCATAAAAACTTCCATTGGGTCACTTCCAATCTATCACTCCATTTCTATTTTGTCACAAATTTCTCAAATGTGAATTCTCTAGTTAAGGGATTTCTCAAGAATTTAACCCCATTGCTGGGAAGCAAATATTGTGATAACTAAGAGACCAATTCCATCTGTCATGAAGTCCACAACCCACAATCAGACAAACTTAAACCTTCACACCATCTGATCTTTCCCTGGTTCATGTACAAATCTCTACTTTATCAGTCTTCTCAAGGTTGCCTTGATGTCTCCAGTGAGTCCCTAAGACTTAAGCTATTTCTTTAACGAGTCAGTTCCTAATAGTTCTAAGGATTTTAAGCTTTGCCAAGTGTCTGGCTCTAGAAAGTTCTATAATGCAGTAAGATCCTATAAGAACATCTAATAGAAATATGATTGGTGAATAATTGGTTCTTCTTTTACAAAAGTTAACATTTTTGAAGAATTAATTTTATTGCTTACACTTTAATATTGTTATTTCTATTTAAATATTTGACATTAAATTTATACATAATGGAAATTCTAACAGCTTGATTTTATGCCATTTTTCTGTCTTATAAAAGGGAGCAATGCTATTAAAAGAAAAAGACGAAGGAACAACTTAGCTGCTTTACTGTGCCCAGGACCGGCTAGGAATCAAGATGATATTCTTAATCAGAAGTTGCTTTATATCCTGTATTTTTCTAGTAAAAGAAAATGTAGAAATATTTTTATCATTTACAAAGTAACTCTTTTAGCCAAAATTGTGAATATTTTGTATGTTTTACATGGGTATTTAAAAAAAAAGCTCTCTTCTGTTTTTACATGTCTCAAAGTGCTTCAGAGTCTATAAATCTAAAACTGCTTTTTTGTTGTTGTTGTTGTTGTTGTTGTTGTTGTTGTTGCAGTACATGGGCCTCTCACTGCTGTGGCCTCTCCCGTTGCGGAGCACAGGCTCCGGACGTGCAGGCTCAGCGGCCATGGCCCACGGGCCCAGCCGCTCTGCGGCATGTGGGATCCTCCCAGACCGGGGCACGAACCCGTGTCCCCTGCATCGGCAGGTGGACTCTCAACCACTGAGCCACCAGGGAAGCCCTAAAACTGCTTTTAAAATAAGGTTTATTTTACAAAATACTTCAGAGTTCTCCAGAAGAAAAAATGGGATGGCCAAAGAAAAATGTCATATCAGCAGATTTAGGAGGAAATTGAAGCAATGAATAAAAAAGAATCACCTCAGGAATTGTGAGAAGGGCAGAAAGGGGGAAACAAAGTTTAGAGGAATGATGCTCCCTTGACTGTAGGTCAACCACATAAGAGACCACACTCCCCAGCTCACTAAGAAGAATAAAATAGAAGGAAAGAGCCTGAAAGATCATATAGTTCAACTCTGTGATATGAAACCCAAGGAGGCTGTAGTTCAACTTGACTGAGGTGAGGAGCGGCGAGGGCTGAGATGGCTTTCGAGCCTGGGACGTGGCTTCCTGGGCAGCCATCTCTCCTCATACCCCCTGACTAATTAGTGAGTCTGCAGTTCTCCTTGTTACCTCAGATTGTTCTTGGTTGCCTTTTTAGACTCAGAAACTCTCATTACTCCAAAGAGGTCAAGGCATAATCCCTACAAATTTTGAACTAACCTTGCTTAACTATAAACCAGCAGCAGAAAACACTAGCAAGAGGAGGGGGATGGTGGGCACTGGGCAAGGAGTGAGGGGGGATGGGAGAAGGGGCAAGTGCATGCACAGTGGCTGGGAGAGAATGTTCCAAAACACGGGAACTAGTGTGTGATGGAGGATGCGTTCTTTCGGCCTTGGTGCATTAAATAATAATTATTATAATCATAATAGCCAGCAATAAGCTTTATGTACATTGCATACCAATTAAAATGCTTGTGTAGTCACATCTTACTTCCTTTATTAGACTCTTCTTTTTTTTTTTTCCTTAAATACTTGAGAATGGGAAAAAGCAATTTTACTGACAGATGAAGCCAGGGAAGATTAAAAACTAAGCAGGATGTAGTGTCTCTGAATTCCCTTCTGACCTTTATGTGGCAGCAACCACTGTGTACTTGTTTTGGATTTTGCATTTTTCTCTTTCCCTTAACTTCATATCAGGTTCCTACCGCTGGACACAGTCCATGTGCTTATCGTATTAATGCTACCCTGATAGATGCCCATCAGTCACATACTCTAATTCCATCAACGTCACTTGGATAGTTTCCAGTTTTCATCTCTGAATAGCCCTGCTATGAACTTCTTTACACAACTCACCTTTGGTCATCTTTTAGGCTAATTCCTTAGGATGTATGCCTCAAAGTGAAATTGTAAAGTATCATATATAAACATCTTCTGGTTCTTTTTCTCATATTGCCAGATTTCTCTCCAGACTGAAGCAACTTATAATAACAACAGTAATAACTGTATTTTCCCACAGATTTGTGGCAATATTGGGGTTTAATATTTTTATTTATTTTAATAGGTATATAATATGACCCCCAAGCCTTTAAAATCTGTATTTCTTGAATTGTTACTGAGGCAGTGAATTTTTTACAGTTTGTACTTTTTAACATGTATTTCCCTTTTCCAATTATAGAATAAGTTCTTATGTATTTGTATCAATTATTTATGTATGTTGAATGCTAAGCTTTAGTTATGTTTATCACAGTTCCCTCATTCTTTTGCATTCCTACATATTTAATAGATTTTTTTACCATATTTTGTTTTCATTTTTATATTTATGAAAATATCCATCTTTTCTCTAATGCAACTTCAGTATTTTCAGTATTTAGAGTAGTTTCTTCTCTTTACAGAGATTCCATATGCTTTCTCCAATTTTATTTTAGTTTTTAATTGCTGAAGTCTTTCAACTCAGCTGGACTTTATTTTCATATATTGTAAGTAATATTGGATCGATATTATATATTTTTTCAACAAAAGACTTACTGTGTCCCTTCTCTGTGCCCAGCTCTGTGCTAGGCATTGGAGATATTAAAGAAAGGTGACGTCTTATGGGGAGTTCCTGTCCTCAAGGCTCTTACAAGTCTCTGGGCCACACAGGTGAGTGTGCCCAACTACAGAGCAGTGTGTATACTGTTAGGATGTTGATAGGTAGAGGCTATCAACTCCAAGCAGGGTTCCTTCACTTAGTCTTGAAGAGTCAAGGAAAGACTCCTGGAGGAAAGAAATATCTAATCTGAGACCTGCACACCAAGTAGGAGTTGGTCAAATAACAAGGAAACAGGGAGGAGGACTGTTCCAGGCAGGGGAACAGCAAATACAAAACCCGAGCCAGCAAGACCTGCTGCTTCTACAGGGAAATAAAAGAAATCAAGGACTGAGCATGTTCCTGTACTGAAAGTACTTTGAAAAGGAAGCAAAAGTAACCTTGTACTCAACTACAATTGCTGACTGCCAAAATGAGTTAGTTTCTAGCATTGCTGTATCTTGCTATTCTATATAAATAAATCCTTGGGTTCCTGGTGCATGTAGCCATCCCTGGGCAGAAATAAGGCCCTGGGGAAGTGAGGTTCCACTTCTGATACAATAAACTCAAAGAGAGCAGGAAAAGAACAGATGTTTGGAGCCCTGTCTTGACTTTTCACCCTCTCCCAAGTAAGCCACTGAAGTTAGAGGATCAGGCCATGGCCCAAGAAGAGTCCCTATGACTGCGTATCTCTTGCCATTTCCATCCCAGAGAGAAAGCCTGGACCCAAGTGTGGGAGTATAAGGTGGACAGATGACTGGCGCCAATCTTTCCTAAGAGGTTCTGAGAAATAGGCCTCTTTCTTAAGAACCTGGTGCTAAAAATAATTCAATTGGCTTAAGTGAAGGGATTGGGAAAGAATCAGGATGTTTGGAATAGAGCTTTTGCGAACTGCAAGTATTGGAGCATACGCTGTAAGGTGAGGTGAAAGGGTATATGTACTATTTAGGAGTTTTCCGTCCTCTCTTTTTAATGTTGATGGAGCTAGGCATTTTAATGCTTAAAAAAATTAAGTTTTATGGCACTATGATGGGAGAATATAGCAGGTTAAAATGTTGACTTTTAGTTTTTCTTAAATAGTCATTATATGTCAGAATATTTTAGGGGGGGAAACACTCTTCCATCTACCCCCCCCCCTTTATTCTCTGCCTGGGACCCTACAAATTAGACTGACAAAAGGCAGATTAACACGAGAAAAAAAAAGTTTATTAACACATGCAGAGTGCATATATATGGGATAAACTCAGCAATGAGTAACTCAAACGGGTGGTTAGAACTTCAGGCTTCTTCACAAAGGACAGTAAATTTGTAGAGAAGTGACAAGACAAAGGAAAAGGAGTTTAGGTTTTTAGGGGTGGCTAACTGTGGGAAGGTAAATAAATGGGGAAAACTAATGGAAGATAAGTGTTGTTTTAATAAAGTTTGTTATGTAGATTCCTCTGGTGCTATCTCTGAGCTGGTAAGTTTAAAGTTGTCTCCAGCAATTAGAATTGTTCTCCCTTCCTAGTAGAAAGGGGGAAGGCAGAGAATTTTTCTTGCGTCTGCTTCTCAATTGCCTTCAACCCAAAATAATCCTTATGTCAAAGTGGAATATTTTGGGGTGGCCTATTCTGATCTGCTATAATATGATTGATTTTTGGGGTGAAAGTTCCAAGATATACTTGAAAAAGCTCTTAGTTACCATTAAAGTCTCCCCATATGCCTCTTACAGCATTACCTATTGTGTTGTTCAGCTTCATAATCTCATTATTAATTTTTTGTCTTCTTGATCTGCTTCACATCATTAACCTTGACCATGGTCTATACTCTGTGTAATATATTTCTCCTCTGAGTGGCTTTCATCTGCTTTCCATTTTCCATTGTTTCTTATAGCTATCTTTGTAGGTCAAGAATTTGTGCCAAATTGTTTCAGTCACTAGGTCTTGGAATATGCTCCTCCTTTCAGAGAGAAGAGTCGGCTCGGCTGGTGTGTGTAGTAATCACACCTGTATTCTGATTTGTAGGTTTTTCCCCAGGTCTGCTCCTCTTCTCACTCGAGGCAAAGTTAGATATTGTTCTTCCTCTCTCTCTCTCTCTCTCTCTCTCTTTCTCTCTCTCTCTCTCTCTCTCTCTCTGCTTTAAACATTATCCCTCCTCTCTTCTTTGTGATTTGTAAGAGTATTAATTTGTCTTTAATGTCTAAAACTTGGAAGGTTGTTTTGTTTGGAGGCGTCTTTGAGGGTAACTCTTGAGTGGAACTCGGTGCTTGTCACTGCTTACTAGTAAGGCTTCGCCTTCTTTCAAGTTGGCAAAATCACCTTCATTTCTCCAGCTGTGGTCTCTCCATCTCTGGCCTTTTCAAATCCATTGGGCCCTTCAGTTATTCACACAAGGGATCGTGTCTCTTTTCCAGGTGCATGTGTTTATCTTTATCGTGATCTATTGTGTGAGTAGTTGACCTTTGGTTTGGGCTTGCAGTGCAAAGACATCTCCAGGATTTCTCCTTCTTGGCTGTCTCCAAATCGAGGGCTTTTCCAACTACTGCCTTAGGAGATTGCTGAAGTTGTGGAAGTTCATTCAATATATAAAGAAGATATTAGAGAGAATAGCACAGGTGGGAGAAGTGCACCTTAGCCTATATCTTAGGGGAGGGATATGAGAAAGAAAAGACATTGAAAGGGCAGAAGGGCACTTAGAGGGGAAGGAGGACCACCAGTGTTTCACATTAGGACTGAGGTGCCCTCTACACTTTGGTGTTGTGATTAATGTGCTTTGTTTTCCTCAAAGGAAAAATATTTGAGACCCTCTCTACACCTGTATCTTTTGAAAATACAGGTCTCCAAATCCTAACTACCTCCTTGCAAGGACTTATCCTTTCCCTTTGCTCAGGGTCCCCTAATGCTTATGAGAGTCTGGGGCTGGGGGGGATGTCTAGTCTGACTCAGTCCTACCTCGTTTTTCTGACTGTGAATGAGTAGAAACTTATCTTGGAGAGTTGTGTCTAAATAACAGTAGCTGGCTGAAGACCCAGCTCCCACAGTGGCCCCAGGGTTAAAGCACTCAGTTCCTGATGTCTCCGCCGAGGGAGGTTGTGGAGGTTTGAGCCATGGTGGATGAGTGTCCCAGCTGTTTAGAAACACTGGGGAGAGGAGTGTTAGATCTCTTCAATGGCTGAGACTCAGAGGTGGAGTGAGGTCCTTGGCTAGACAGAGGGTGTGTCCATCTATATAGGTAAAGGTGTACGGTAATTAGGGCTCAGACTTCACTGGAGGAAGCTGGTCCTCTCCTCCTATGGCTAGTCCTGAGGCAAGTCCTCCCCCAACAGTTCCTTGAGAAGTGAGCTTCCAGAATCACACTTATTTGTGGGCACTCCAGTCCTGGAAGGCTGGGTGCCGTGTGCTCTCCCGCTGGTGACAAGACTCTTTAGGTTGCACACAGAGCCACTTGGTGAGGCCAGAGCAGAAAGCAGAGGTCTGAGGCAGGATATGGCTCCAGCACTACACCCCTTCTTGCCTCCCTTGTGACCCATACCTCTCCCAAGGTGGAGGCTCCTTTCCTGTGCCCCTCTAAGGGAGGTGACCTTTAGGGGTACCCAGGTGACTTCTTTTTCTTGCCTGGGATGTAGCTGGCAACTTTTCTAACAATCAGTTTTCATCCATACAAAGTGCCCCTCTGATAGGATCCCCACCGTCTATCATTGAACTTTAAGAAAGAAACCATCTCGGGCTTCCCTGGTGGCGCAGTGGTTGAGAGTCCGCCTGCCGATGCAGGGAACACGGGTTCGTGCCCCAGTCCGGGAAGATCCCACATGCCGCGGAGTGGCTGGGCCCGTAAGCCATAGCCGCTGAGCCTGCGCATCCGGAGCCCGTGCTCCGCAGCGGGAGAGGCCACAACAGTGAGAGGCCGGCGTACTGCTAAAGAAAAAAAAAAAAAAAAAAACCATCTCAGCAAGAAAGGGCATAGAAAAAGGAGGGTAGTCAGCAAAATTAAATGCTGGAGAGAAGTCAAAGAAAATGATAACTGGGAAATTCAGTCCATATCATGTCACTGGTGACCTGAGAGAGCACCGTTTCAGTAAGTTGGGTCAACAGAAGCTGTACTGCCGGGAGTTTTGAAGGTAATGAGAAAATGGAGACAGCACTTATATCCTTAGATGGTAGGAATTTAGAAGCAAAGAAATATGTCAGTTATGGTCACTGGGTGGTTGCCTCAGTTTGATTTATCTTATCTCTGGTTGTAGCCTATCTAGTGTAAACACCATGGTATTAGACACACTACTATTAGAATTGCCTGTTTCCCCTGGAAATATGCTGACTGATCCAAGTCCTGCAAACATTTCATCAAGGGCCTCAGCGTATGGCTTAGCAGGTTATATACTGCACAGTGCCACAGATACCATTCATAGGAAGCTAATGGTGTCCCTGAGACTTATGCAGTATACAATCCACACAACCATACACAGCAGCCCTGATTATAGCACTGTTTTGAAGCAAAGAAGTGCATATGTGCTACACTGTTTGACACAATATATTTCTTTTTGTCTGCCAGGAGTGGGAAAATGATGCATCTGTCTTCTTTCATTTATGGCCAGTGTATAACTATGATTAAGAAATAATGACAAAAAGTAAATCTTATAAGCATATCCCTGACAGCAGTAACCATCTAGAGGAGAACATATGGTGATTGGCTGAATATGGGGTAATAAACACACAGAGAGAAATACAATAGAAATTCAAGGTCATAAATGTAATGATTATCCATTGGATAACAATACAGTTTTTTTTTCTCCAAGCAATATTCCTTGCTTCACAGGAGTAAACAAGGCTGAAAACATAAAACATCTTGCAAAATCACAATACAATGGAAGCATTAAGCAGGCTTGAATTTAATAGCATTAAAGCCATGGGGGAAAAATGTAAAAATTGTTTGTAGAAAATTCACCTTGGTGTATATTAACATCTGATATATGTTAAGTACAAGTTAAACCAATGAATATATATAGAAAATCATTGAATGAGAAATAACTTAATCCAAACTTCTCATTTTACAGAAGAAACCAAGTCACAACAAGTAATTTGCTTAAAGTTGTATACCTAGTTCATATCAAAACTGGAAATAGAAAAGTACATTCAGAGTCTATACTAGGTGCAACCACCAGCTGTTCTTTATAAAATCATATTTTTACATGTAAATGGCCTCTAATTAAGGGAGTTTAAATGAATTGTTTTGCAAACTAAATCCATATGTATCCCACTTCAAGGAAATATGACATGTAAAATTACAGATTTACACAATGTATAAATTAAAAGATAACTGGTTTTGTAAGGTGATTATTCTCCCAGTTATAAAATATATCTATTGGATTCTTTTAAATAGCAAACCCACTCTCTCTCTCTCTCTTTCCCATATCCTTTCATATAAATTCCATCTGACTGACAAAAGTGTAGTCAGCACACACATTTTTAAGATTCTCTCTCTCCTCTTTCAGTACCATTTTAAAAGGAGGTGCCATCGTTTCTTAATTCCTTTTGGTTCTCTCTCCCAGTGCATCAGTCATCCTGCTGCATTTGGTTTTCCTCTCCAGGGGGTTGGAGGTGGAGAGGCTGCTCATTCTTAAGGAGGAGGGATGAGGCAAGTGGCCCTTTCTGGTCTGGACTGGGGCTGGAATGGTAACAGGACAAATGTTACAAGGGTGCCTAGGATTTGTTTTAATCAGGTATGGTAAGACAGGCAGACACGGAAATGATTGTCGAGAAGGACAAAGTTTACTCACAGTTCCCTTTCAGAAATAGGAGGTATGGCGGGTCACACAGGGCCACAGTGGAAGCACCAGGGTTAGTCAGGAGGTAGAAGGAATGAGGGGAAAATGTGAGCAAGAGCTTTTACTGCGGTTTGCATGGGAAGGAACAGGCAAGGCAGGTAAGCAGGTTTAGGATTGGCTAGTTTGAATAATTTCAGAGGGCTCTGGGGCATAGTCCTCTGGTACTTGGCCCTGGGGTGATTAGTGTGTGAAAGCCCATAGAGGAGGTGGTTGGAGGTGTGAGCTCTGGATTGGTTGATTTGCATATGAAAGACACACTCATAGATGAGCTATTTACTCTCTTTAGGAATTGGCCAGCCCTGGGAGGGGTAGTCTGTCCAGGGTCAGCAAGGCCCCAGATGTCAAAGCAGCAGAATACAGAAAATAGAAGGACATGCTTAATACAGTAGAACACTTGAAATGAATATTCCTACTGCTTAGATTGGTGGCCTCTCAATGTAGCCTCCATATATATATATATATATATATTAAAGAGCCTGTGTCCTTTTGAGGACTCTCTTTTTAATGATCCTATCTTGGGAAGGGTTGGAGGCCTATAAGAGGGGTTGGGCCAGTGTACAGGAGAGGCAGGAGGAGATAAAAACCGAACAGGGGCCTAAGAAGCTGTGGAAAGTCTGAAAAGGACTTCTTTAGGATACTTGCTTTGGTTTTTAAGTGATATAACATCCCCTTTCCTACCACTTTCACAGATAGCCACAAAACCACTGTCTCTACCTGGCCAGATTTTAAAAAGCATTTTCATATGGGTACTTTACTTGGGTGCAGTCTTCAGCAGATATAGCAATTATTGTCTGTATTTTCTTGCTAGAAAGATCTTTCACCTGCTTCCTTTAAGGTACTATAGAGGAATATGGGGCCTTGTTCTCTTCCACCCGGCTATCTTTAAAGAGAAGAAAACAGGCTTTCTCTGCTCAGAATGACTTAGGTATGTAGGGTCAATAACTCACAGAGAACAACTCAGTCATGTCCCAGAGAAAAGCAGGCTTAACTCTGGTCAGATGTTTGAACTTAGGGTTCTGCCCACAGTTGGAAAAAATGTTTTAAAATTATTTATTAAAGAGATATTTCTTCGCGTGAAAATAAAATAGTGTGAAGTGAAAGTCACCTAATGGCAGCAAAGCCTCACTTTTTTTTTTTTTTAATCTGGGGCATTAAATCACCATTCTTTTGGATGTACTTGCGTTAAATTTCATGTCATCCAAGTCATATAAATTATCCCCGAAGATGGATGAGCCACTTCTGGCTTTCTAAGTACTAGTAGCCATCCCTGCTGTTATGAAAGCACTGAATTGCCTTTTGATGGAAATTGTGTGGTACCACCCATCTTCAAGTTATCCACTCAATCGACATTGCTGGCTGAGAATTGGAAGAGAGTTTAAGGACTTCACAGATAGGAAATGCTCTAAAATAGGTCTTTGCAACATGTGGAACACCACATACTCGTGTGTTTCCCAAACCTCTTTTCTTCCTGTGGCTTCCAGGAAAACTAGGCTTTTACAGTGTAACATTTTGCCCTTGCTAATCCTAACTTTAAGACAAAATAATTTTCTGAGTCTATTCATTTACAGATACTAATGTTGACACTGAAGATATCTCCCCAAAGAACTTAGTAACGTCCCTTCCCACCTGGTCTCCAGCATCGCCCACCCCACCATCCTTTACCCCATTCCCCTGGCTGCCATCACCATGCTGGCTGCTAGTGGAGGAATTTAGGGTCAGAAGGGAGGGAAGGAGTTTCTAAAGTGAGAAGAAGGAACACCCATCCTCCCAAGTAATGAGGACTTTTAAAAAAACTCTAGTATGCCTGGGGCAATAATAAGTGACTTAGTTTTATATTTTGGGGGAGGATAAAATGGATCAGGAGATGAATGCTTGTATAGGTCCAGGGCAGGTAAGCAACATGTAGGAACCCAGTCTGGGAAAAAGGCCACCCTCAGGTAAGTTACTGTCCCCAGTATATAAGCAGATGTGTCCATGAGCAATCTGGTGCTGGATCGTATTGAGAGACGTCTAGTGAAGCTGTTGTAAAGTCATGAACAGCAGTTCAAACCATTACTCAGTCTCTGGAGAAAGTATTTTCTTAATGCAGCAAACCCTTTAGAAATCCTCTCTTTCTCTCTCTCTCTTTCTCTCCCTCCCCCTTTCCTTCTCCCTTACTCTATCAGCCATTCTCAATGAATTCTACCCAGACTACTGCTAAACCCTGAAACTCTCTTTTCCAGTCCCTCAACTCTTAAACCCAAACTTCCTAAAACCTGCATGACTTTTCTTTCCTCTGTCCATGCTACCCATCATTTTAAAATCTGTTTTTATTTTTTCTACTTCTACTATTTTTTTTCTTCTATTTTCCTTTTCAATGTGAATTTTCTATACATCTTCCTCTGCTCATGACCCCAGGGTGCACAATCAAGTGGGGAGGGGAGATGGAGAGAGAGAGGAGAATGTCATGCTGGCAACACCAGACTTTCATGTAATTGGCGGGGAGGAAAAAGCTTATGGATTTTCAGACATTCATAATTTTTGTCCCTGTCTCATCCTGTTGTGAGGAGGAAGATGTATGACTCAATCTCGGAGGAACTGTGGGGTCCAAAAGGATGCAGAGGGAGGAAAGCTGAGACAAGGGCAAAGGGGCGGAAGCTGAGACACACCGCCTCTTTATCCTGGGTTGATTCCGGGAGGAGGAGTGACCTACCTAGGCAGGGCATTTCTGAAGCAGGAGAGGCTGTCTGGCAGCTGGGCGATTGTGAAGAGGGCTGCTCCTGCTAAAGCAGGATGCACTTGAGTGTTAGGAGGCAAGGTCATTGTTTTCCTGGTGACTAAGAGCTCTTAGAGAAGGGTGCTCTGGCCATGACACAGAAGCAAGAGGGAGGGCAGGAGGGGCAGAGCAGCCTGAGGTTTGGGGCTGTGGGAAATACTGCGTAACCTGGATAAAGCAGAAAGGACTTGGATGAGGCATTAAACCCCATCACACTAAATGGGGGAGGAGGGACTATGTGCCCATCATAAGCCCTGTAACTTGTTTATGATCTGAGATTCTTCTTCCTTCCCCAACTCACAACTCATTGAAGAGCTACTGTTCCCAGGGCAGTGTCCCCACCCCTTCTCATGGTGGGTTAGATTAGGATCTTGGGGCTTTAGAAAGTGAGGAGGGTGAGGGGTCATGTATTATTTTAATTTGAGTCTGCAGCAGTGCTTGAGAAGCATTTCTTCCTTCTTCCCTCCCTCCCTCCCTTCCCTCCACAATCACTAGGTGTCTGTGATGTGCCAGGCACTGTGCTACTCTAATGCCTCATACTGGACAGGAAGACTGAGCCTCAGAGATGCCCAGTGACTGACCAGTTAGACATGAGCAGAGAGAGAACTAGATCCCAGTCCCCAAAACCCTGGGTCAGGACCCTGGCTATCACACCCCAAGGCCTGCCTTAATAAAGCCACGTTGTAAACTTTGAATCATTTGCATCTTTTCTCTCCTCCGTGAGCACAAAGGATCCTGGCCTAGAGTGGAGTGTCCTATCTTTCTAGCCCAGTAACTTTCCATTCCTAAACCCAGTGGACCTTCCCAGGATGGGAGTTATTGAAAATCTCTTCTTTAATTAAAAAGTTTTCCCTAGAATGAGCATAGCTCTGTGGCCATTTCTCATAACATTAGTCACTGGTCAAGTTCAAGAGATGCATCCGTGGCATCTTGTAATTTGTTGCGCACGACTTCTGTTTGTGTATCCCTGCCTCCCACCACTCCCAAGTCAGGGCTGTGCTCTGGACCAGTCGTGCATGTTAGTAGCTGCAAATTCTGACCCAGGCAATATTCCACTTGTTTAAAACAATGGTGGAGTGCACCCGGAGGGTAATGGGATTCCTTGATAGAGAGGCAGGAAATAATTCAGCCAAATGGTAGGAAGAGTACAGTAATAATTTCACATTTGAACATCCCAAGGCCCTTTCTGTTGCAGTGTGTCAGGGAAGCTTCTGGGTATGCGGTAAACCCTCTTAGTTCTTCAGAAAATATGTCCATGAAATCTTTGAGCCTTTGGATAATACATTGTTATATAGGATTTATATTTTATTTCTTCTTTTGGAAGGAAAAATAAACAAAATGAGACAAGTACATTAAAAAAATGAAAGTATTTTTTTTATAGAAAACGGGGGAAAACTGTTTTGGGTTTAAATGTGACTCACGTGAAAAAACAAATCCTCGGACGTGCGTCTGAATTATGTCAAATCTGACCTTACTGAATGAAGCACTGGCAGGATGAAAGGAGGGGAGAGTCTGCGTTCTTTTCCTTTGCTGGAGGGAGAGCGTGTGATTATGGGGCTGTGGATGAAGAACCTCAAGCCTTGCTTCCTCCTGACTCAAACATGAGAAGAACCTTGAGGCTTAGCCACATGATAACCCTCTGATGTTTCTGCCCCACACGTGTAGGACATAGGACACGGTGGGGACAAAGTCACGGGATAAAGTCTGGAGGAGCCAGTGTCTCAAGAGCAGCAACCTGAGCAGAGCCAGGGGCCTGTAGCAAGGGCGTCTGTAGTCCAGGAGGAGAATCTTTCTCCGGTATGAGTCACTGGCAGTGAGTTTCCCCAGTAGTACCAGGCAGAAGAGGGAAATCACCATTTGTTCATTAGTTCATCCCTTCTTTCATCAGCAAATACTTATTATGACTTCAGTGTTCCAGGTGGGGTATGTAAGTTTAGATAAAGTCTTCAACTTCATTAGCCAAGTTCATATTTTAATTTTTTCCAGAAGAGAGAGGCCATGCAGGTAGGAGCAGAAGCAGTACATCAGCAGAGCATCCCTTTGACCCAGAATCCGGCATAGGACACTCTGCTTACAAGGACATGGTCTGCCAGAGTCTGGACTGACCTGGAAACCTCTATTTTTAGCCTCATCACAAGGAACTCACACTAGCAATCTGTTTACTTTCATTTAAGGGACTATCACAGATATTCCTCCTCCTGGTTCTTGTGTAAACTTGGTGTCAGCAAGGCTCCTTTCTCTTCTGGGCGGAAAAAGCAGAGTCAGTGCCCAGAAGCCCAAACCAAACAGTACCTCGGCCCCGCAAGACCCCACCACAAGTCAGGAACGGGCTTCTCAGGACTCTTGATGAGCCACACTCAGGGTCACAGTCAAAAAGAAAATGTGTACACACCCAGGACACCCGATGGCCAGGGCTCAGTGATTAAGAGGAGAGATCCTCTCCATAGTGGAGCCCATACTCTGAGCCATACTGCCAGGCTTCAGTCTCAGTCTGCCACTTATTAGCGTGTAAACTTGGGCAAGTTACTAAAGCAGCCTGTGCCTCAGTTTCCTCATTTGTAAAATGGGCTTAATCATAGCACCCAACTCATACATAGAACAGTCCTGAGGATTAACTGTCAATGTGTGAAAAGTAGAACAGTGCCTGGTGCATAGTAAATATTGCCTTTTGGTATTATCTCTATCTGAAATAGTGTGTGAATTCTTTCTCTCTTTCTCCCTCTTTTTCCCTGGCTCATTTTATGAAGAGAGTGTGATGTGAACAGCAATGCAGTGAACCTTTAGAAATAGCATTCCATAAGCATCAAGTCGTATCTGCCCACAAAGGCCAAACTTCCCTGTGCTGCTCAAACCCTCCTTGCATATGGCCCTGCACTCATGTAGCTGAACAGATAGATGCCCCAGGGTCATGGCACATTGTCCAGGGACTCAACAAGCACCATCCCCAGTCCTTCTGGACCCCACAGTAACTCAGTCTTCAGTTTTGTGGTTCCTTCCCTGGATTATTTCAAATACGTGTGTACCACCTGGGTTTCTAATGAGAAGGAAAGGGCTAACTAGACCTGAGAGCTTATTGAAACTTGGTGCCTTGCTCTGTGGATGGATGGCATCTTGACTTCCATCTCCACACCCCACTCTGAGTCTTTCCTCTGTATGTCCATGTCCATGGCTGGCTAGCACGCCATTTCCAGTCTTCCCAGGGTCTCCTCTCAGAGAATCTGAGCATCTTTCATCCCAGGTTGTGGTCAGATACTCCACCACCCTTTCACAGGGTGCATTTCCAGTATATAAATCATGTGACTAGGAGATATAAATTGATTAATCTTAGGGAGCTTCCAATTGTGTATATGTTTGAGAAGATGGGAAAGGAGATAAGATAGCCAGTTGTTAAAATGTCGGTAGCTTGAAATCAGCCATGGTGGGAGTATTAACATCATGGAACTTGGCAAACGCAGGGCTCTCCCCACCCCATTTTCTGGCATTTCTGGCATAAATTATTGAATACAAATAAGAGAGAACGTGGAGCCAGGAGCAAACCAGAGGTGTGCTCTCTCAGCTGTCTTCTTGAAAGGTTATCTCACTTCCATAGAATCCAAGCTTGTCCACTTCCTAAAACAGCGCAACAACAGCACCTTTAGATAGGGAGATTTAAATAAAAACAGAATTTTTCTGAGACAAATAGTTATCTTTGTTGCCCTACTAACCAAACTTCCCAGGAAACTCCAGCCAGATAAGTGAGAACAAGAGAGGGGTGGAGTCTCCCAGGGCCCACAAAGGAGGAGATATTCATTAAAGAACCCAGTGGCAGGTAGCTAAAGGCCACAATAATTAAACAGGTCTACCTAGAGACATGTATTGGCACATTTTTGGTGATCATGCCCCCCAGAAGGCCTGGGGAAGCCTGAAGGATCCTATTCCCAAACCTGAGATCCCTGTTTTTTTTCTTTCTCTGGGCCAAGAAATGTATACACAGCTTTCCTTTCCCCTTTTAGGGTGTCTCCTAGAGAGGACAAGCTGGGGGCTGCTTCATTCAGCAGTTAGCTTCTCACTGACCCATATATCACTGTGCAGGCAGGTGTCAGGGTACAGAATAGTCAAGTGGATGTCAGATCCAGTGTCGGGAGCCTGGTGAATGGAGTGGAATGTTAGTCCTGACTCAAAGCAGCTGCTTTGGCTCACGTTGTGCCAGCCTGCCCTCCCAAGCGGGAGATGCTGGCCAGGTCTGCCGCTGCAGAGAGTCCCAGACCTGTGGACGTGGCCCTGGCAAGGTTGACCTCAGCTACACATTAGACTCAGCTGGGGCAGTTTTTAAACTCCTGATGCCTAAGGTGCAGTTTGGACCAATTAACTCAGAATCTCTGGAGGTGGCACTTAGCCGTTAGGGGTTTTGAACTCTCCACAAGATTGAGAACAACTGCACTGAAGAGTGAGGGCAAATACCCAACACAGAGCCAGCTATGGTTCTCATTTTGGGGTGACACAACCCCCCATGGGGACACTGGGAAACACGAGAGGGTGTTTTTGGTTATTACAGCAACTGGGGCTGCCTCTGACATTTAGGAGGGTGTGGGCCAGGGACATTAAAAACCTCCTGCACTTTGTAGAACAGTTCTTCACGATGATAAATGCCAAAACTTTAAGGCACACGAGTGTGTGTGTGTGTGTGTGTATGTGTTTGTGTGTCTGTGTTGAATGTGAGAGACACTGAGTTCACAGAGTCCCATCCTTTGTTTGGAGGGAGATGGCCTGGTCAGTTTTGGTTTGAGACACTGGAAGTGCAGAAGCACGATGTGGAGGTTTTCCCTGGAAAATCAATAACCTGCTTGCAGACACCTCTTCACAGTGATTTGTCTCAAGTGAGAACACTGGCTCTGTGTGTGTGTTCAAAGCAAATGGTAAATTTATTTACTATTTTCTCCCAGAATCTTCTTGAATATTAATGCAAATCATTGGCTGGGGGCAGGTGCTGAGGGGCTGAGCGCATGAGTGGGTGCACGAAAGAAGAGGTATTTGTGGAAATGGCATTGGCCAGGATTGACTAGAGGGCAGGGACTTCTTAATTCGGCAGATTCCACATGGTCCACTTGGTGTCCAAAACAAAAACAGATGACACAAACTGGCCATTACCATAATGAATATGAGATATATGTAATCTGATATTAGAGGCAGGGAATCAGCTTTGAACTATAAATGTGTTTTATCCAAATTTCATCGACCACCTGACCTGCCTGCATGGATCTGCTGGTGTTTCTGTGATATTTCCAGCATGTCTTCTCTTTTTTTTTCCCCACACACTCTCTCTCTCTAATTTTGGTTTCTCTCAAGCTTCTAAATGGTGCTCAGTGCTCCAAGGAAAGAATGAAGGAGGGAAGGGGAGGGAGAGAGGAACGGGAGGGGAGGCAGAGGAGGAATGTTTGGGGAAAAAAGCAGCCTGACAAAAAAAGAGAAGGAAACATGACCTGAGCTGGTGACCCATGAGATGGGGAGGAAGGGGTAACTGTTTGACCCGTGCTGAACCAAGAGAGGAGTGCGAGCAGGAGGAGGGAAGGAAAGGGGTGGAAAAAACAGCAGAAGGAATTCAGGGGGTGGAGGGAGGAGGGGACACGGAGACACCTTAATACAACTGCAGACAGGCAGCCCGCCCATGGGCCTCCAGAGTCCTCAGCGCAGGGTGGCGGCGTGGATCTGCTGGTGGCCAGGCGTTGGCATTTCTGGCGTCGGGCCGAGCGCAGGGCACAGTCT
This sequence comes from Mesoplodon bidens, assembly GCF_964165515.1. Lineage (NCBI taxonomy): Eukaryota > Metazoa > Chordata > Mammalia > Artiodactyla > Ziphiidae > Mesoplodon > Mesoplodon bidens. The sequence continues at coordinate 55,000,857 of NC_138166.1, forward strand.
CTACGCTGCTGCCCTCGCCCTAAACACTGAGGCTCCACAGGGATGGGCAAGAGGCGTCTGTGGTGAGGCAGCCGGGGCGGTGGGCTGGTGTGCTGGTGCCCCAGCGCAGGCGGGCAAGCGCGGGGCAGCCTGCCTCCTTCCGGGGCGTCCCACCCCCTTGAAGGTGCAGAGTGGACACAGACCAGCCTACCGACCATGCCGCCAACCCTCCGCTGCCCCACCCCTCCTCCCCCAATCCCGCCCCTCGGAGGCCAGAAAAAGAGAAGAAAACAAAATCTCTGTGCAGAGCCCGCGGTGGGAAAACAGGGGGCAGGGATGCTGGCTCTTCCGGGAGCCCACTGCCCACGCAGTAATTTACAACCCAAGTCCATGACTTAAAAACCAGCTCTGCCAGGGCGGTGCCCGGAAGGCTGGCAGCTAGGGCAGGCTGAGGCGCCGAGGCGGTGGTCCACGCTGGAGCTGTCAGGCCGCGGGAGGCTGGGCCCAGCGGCTCTAGGAAGGCCCGGCAGGTGGGAGACTGTCCGAGTCGGGCGGAAGCCACTTCGACAAAAGGGGAAGGTGATGAGGCGCGCCTTGGGCAGGGCAGGGCCCCACGAGCCGGAGTTGGTGCCCTCCTTTCGGGCACCCAAAAGATTTCCTCAGGGGCGGGGTGGGGTTGGGGGCCTCAAGGCCACGCATGCCCTCCCCTCCCCTCCCCATCACTTACCTGTGGAGGGGGGAGGGGGGACGGGGAGGAGAGCAGATAGGAGGAGGGAAGGGCCCAGCTGGCTCCCCTGCTGGCCCCGGGCCTAAGCAGACCCTCAGAAGAGGGCCCACCGTGACGGGGGTAGGGAGCAACCCGTGGGGACAGGCATGGGATGGCAGGCAAGGCCGACAGCTACTCTGGGGGAGCCACCCCCTCTCCAGCATCTCTTCTTACTGTACAACCTAACCTTGCCCATCACGACAGAGGTACCTCATCATTGCCTGCTGCAGGTTTTCACCACAGCTGGCATCCTGGAGGAGAGTGCAGCAAAATGTCTGGAGCATTGATCTGGAAGGTCCTCTCTGGGCGTGTCTCCAAGCTCTGCCTCATGGACTGGGATTATCGCGTCCTAGAGTTTCAGAGTTCTGTGCGGCAGAAGAACCTGCTGAAATCCCCATCAACTGATTTTTCAAGAGTGTTTATGAGCCATTCTGCCCTAAGCTCACAGAATGCAAAGGTCGCCAGGTGTGGGAGTCTGGTAACATGGAAGCAAAGGACCAGACTAAGGGTCTCAATCCTGGCTACGTTAGAATCAGCTGAGGGAGCTTTAAGAAAACACCAGCGCTGATATCCCACCCTAGACCATTTGAATCACAATCTCTGCCAGGGGTTCAAGTATTTATAAACTCTCCAGGTATGGTGTACTCTATGTACACCATATGTATGCACTCTAGGATGTTCCTTAAGAACCAGTGAGATACTGGTCAACTCCATCAGGCCTTTGTCTTCCACAGTAGATACCTTAGATGTTTGCAAGTTGATTAAAATCAGGTAGCATCATTATGTGGGGACTGACCAGAGACCAGCTGTCCACTTGGATCCTTTGAGTGAAAGAAAAAACATTCTTTCTACTAAGAGAACGACATTGCACTAGTTTATAGGAGACAGTCTGAACTCACCCAAGCAAATAGAACTATAGTTAAATTGCAAGGGTTTTTTTTAGGAAAAACATGGAACATTTAGATTATTGAAGAGTGAAAAATATCTAAGTCAGACATAACATCTGTATCTCAGACTCCTCTAGTTTTTCTGTGTCATCCCTACATTCATCTCATCTAGATCAAAATGCTCTTTTCAGAAGGAATCAGGTCTATATATTCCTCTCATGTGGTTAGTATCATGCTTTTGGTTGTCTGAAAAAAGTTTTCTCTGGGGCATCAAAACATCACTTGGTTCCAGATGGTTGAACCAAGGTTCCAGAAAGTTGAAGGTTCCAAAAACAATTTTTGGCCATTTGGCACCCATTCATATTATTCATGATTTTATGAACTTTCAGCTTTCTTGTTTCTAAACTGAAGATTTCTATTTCTTTAGTGGCAAAAGAGCTGAAGCATACAGCTGTGCTGTCCACAAGGGCCCCCGGTTGAGGGCACAAATGGGATTTGAAATCCAGACCCCTCTGAAATGGCCAAGTTGGACATTGTGGGGTGGGGTGAATGTTTGTCTGTATTCTCATTCACCCACAGGAGCTATATGGGTAAAGAGTTTCTGCTATAGCCTGTCCTCACATATAACCAAAACGGAAAATTCCTCTTTAAAAATGATCAAATCACAAAGCAAAGAATGTTTAAACATTTACCTTGCTGAAATACCTTTCTACGCCCAAGATGGAGCCACTCCTGCCCCAGGGATACCACATCATCCAACTGAAACTTAGATAACTTTCATGTCCCTGTAAACACTCCACTTGACCAGAAATATAATATAGTATATTATACTGTGCTATAGTATATCCAGTCAGCCAGTCTCCAAAATGCCAAGCCAACTCTGGGCTCTATATTATTTCCTTGTCCCTTCTCACCCTAAACAAGGTGGACTGTGTGACTCCAGCCAATCAGATATTTTCTATTTTCCTCGTCCTTATTCTTTATTCTTTACCCTATAAAAGCTTTCTGCCTTCTGCTCCATTTTGCAGTTCTCTGAATAGGCTGCCTGTTTCATGAAGTGTTAAGTAGAGTTTGTATCACCTAAATTGTCTTCTTTAATAATTTTTTAACAACCTATTTAAAGAGTACCCAGTCTTTAAGGAAATCTCTCCAAATCTCTCTTTGCCTATGTTAGAAATACAGCACAGGAAATCATGTCAACATGCTTAATTTTCCACTGAAACAACATTTCCTAGTTGATGTTTTCAGGTTAAAAACTATCATCTTAATGCCCATGTATACTTGAGTGAATTTCACTTTTATCTCAGCCGTCTCCTTTGACTGTGAAGAACTGTGATCTACAATGATTAGTGACAAATTATACCTAAGAAACTATATAGTCTCCAAAGCAAGCCAGTATTTAGAAAATTATTCAGTACTATAATGATTAAAAAAGTGGCTTGCTTATTTCTAAAATAGTTACCCCCCCCCAAAAAAAAGTAATGTTAGGAAGGGTAACATTTAATGATTGTTGTGAAGATGTTTTAAAAAGCATGAGTTTTTTTGGCCATTTGTTGAAATGCTCTATTTTGGATATATTGGGTTAAATAAACTTTATCATTAAAACCTTTTTTATAAGAAAATAAATAAATATATGAATTGACCCCAATGCTAAAAATTCCTCTCTTCTCATCTTGTTTCCTAACAGATGTAAAGCCAAAGATGCTGTTACTCCGTATCTTAATCCATGGCTTTTTTTTAAAGACAGGTTTATTGATGTATTTCACATAGTAAAATTAAATCTTTTTAGAGTATAGTTCAGTAAGTTTTGTCAAACTCAGGTATCCCATTCCTAGTTATTTACACAAGAGAAATGAAAACTTTTGTTCACATAAAAACTTGTACATGAATATTTATAGAAGCTTTATTCATAATCACCAGACACTGGAAATGTCCCAAATGTCCTTTAACTGTTGAGTGGATAAACAAACTGTTCTTTCCAGACTGGCTGTATGATCTTGCGTTCCCATCAGCAATGAAGGAGAGTTCCAGCGGCCCCACATCTTCACTAACACTTGACACTGTCATTAAAAAATATTTTTAGTCCTTCTAATAGGTAGGTAGTTTTAGCTTATTGTGGTTTTAATTTGCTTTCCTTGAATGACTAATGATGTGAGCATCTTTTCATATGCATATTTGGCATCTGTATATCTTCTTTGGTTGATAACTGTGGATTCTTTTAAAAAATTGAGTTTTTTCCTTACTGTTCTGTTTTGAGAGTTCTTTACATATTCTGGATACCAGTTCTTTATCACGTGTGTGATTTTCAAATATTTTCTCCAAGTGTATGGCTTGTATGTTCATTCTCTTAACAGTATCTTCCACAGAGCTCAAGGTTTTAGTTTGGATAAATTTCAGGTCTTTCTATTTTATATATCTATCCTTTTGTTAGTACTACACTATCTTGTTACTATAGCTTTATAATGTCTTGAAATTGATCAGTGTGAATCCTTTAACTTTGTTCTTCATTTTAAGAATTGTTTTGGGTAGTCCAGTTTTTTGGGTTTTTTTTTTTTTTTTTTTTTTGCCTTTCTATAAATTTTAGAATTGACTTGTTGACATCTATAAGAAATCTTCTTGATGGATATTTCCTTGAATCAACTAGGGAGGATTGACATCTTAACAGTATTGACTCTTTTAATACATGAACATGGTAGATCTTTCCATTTATTTAGATCTTTGATTTCTTTTATTGGTGTCTTTCACCAGTGTTCTCAGGATATAGATTTTGCATGTATTTTGTTAGATTTCTATCTAAGTGCTTCATTTTTCTATGTGCTATTATAAATGGTATTTGAAAAGTACACCAAATTCCAAATGTTCACAACTGGCAAATGAAATATGATTGACTGTTGTATGTTGATTTGCATCCCTACTAATCTTACTCATAAATTCTAGAGGGTTGGGGTAGATTCATAGATTAGTTCCAGGAGCTTTTTCTGTAGATTATTTGGGATTTTCTACAAAGACATACTTGTTGTCTGTGAACTTCTTTCCCATTCTGTATTTTTTAAATTTCTTTTTCTTCCCTACTGCATGGGCTAGGACTATAGTGAATAGGAGTATTGAGAATGGACATCTCTGTCTTGCCCCAGCTAGAAGGAAAGCATTCAGTCTTTCTCCGTTAAGTATGATGTTACCTGTAGATTTTGCTGAGAATTTTTTGTCATGAATGGATATTGAATTTTGTCTGCAAACAGTGACAGTTTTGCTTCTTCCTTTCCAATTTGGATTCCTTTTATTTCTTTTTCTTCTCTCATTGCTGTGGCTAGGACTTCCAATACCATGTTGAATAAAAGTGCCCAAAGTGGGCATCCTTGTCTTGGTCCTGATCTTAGAGGAAATGCTTTCAGCTTTTCACTGTTGAGTATGATCTTAGCTGTGGGCATGTAATATATGGCCTTTACTATTTTGAAGTACAGTCCCTTTATTTCCACTTTGTTGAGAATTTTAATCATAAATGGATGTTGAGTTTTGTCAAAAGATTTTCCTCCATCTGTTGGGATGATCATATGATTTTTATTCTTCAGTTTGTTAATGTGGTGTATCCCATTGACCTGTGGATATTAAACCATCCTTGCATCTCTGGAGTAAACCCCACTTGATCGTGGTGTATGATCCTTTCAATATATTGTTGAATTTGGTTTGCTAATATATGGTTGAGGATTTTTGCACCTATGTTCATCAGTGATATTGGCCTGTAATTTTCTCTTTTGTGATATATTTGTCTGATTCAAAGACAAAGATATCTTTGTATCAGGGTGATGCTGGTCTCATAGAATGAGTTCAGAAGTGTTCCTTCTCCTGCAATTTTTTGCAATAGTTTGATAAGGATTGGTGTTAACTCTTCACTAAATGTTTGGTAGCATTCACCTGTGAAGCCATCTGGTCCTGGACTTCTGTTTGTTAGGTTTTTTTGATTATTGATTCAATTTCATTACTGGTAACCAGCCTGTTCATATTTTCTGTTTCTTCCTGTTTCAGTTTTGGGAGATTATACATTTCTAGGAATTTGTCCATTTCTTCTAGATTGTTCATTTTATTGGTGTATTATACATAAGTAATCTCTTATGGTCCTTTGTATTTCTGTGATGTCAGTTGTAACTTCTTTTGTTTCATTTCTGATTTTATTGATTTGGGCCCTTTGTATTTTTTTCCTTGATAAGTCTGGCTAAAGGCTTTTCGATTTTGTTTATCTTTTCAAAGAAAAATCTTTTCGTTTCATTGATCTTTTCTATTGTTTGTTTAGTCTCTGTTTCATTTATTTCTACCCTGATCTTCTATGATTTCTTTACTTCTACTAACTTTGGAGTTTTGTTCTTCTTTTTCTAGTTCCTTTAGGTGTAACATTAAGTTGTTTATTTTTATTTTTGTTTCCTGAGGTAGGCTTGTATTGCTATAAACTTCCCTGCTAGAACTTATTTGGCTGCATCATCTTTACTCTATATTTGCCTTTACCAATGAGATTTTTCCTTTCATAATTTTCATATTTCTAGTGGTGGCCTTTTCTTTTCCATTTAGAATAGTCCCTTTAATATTCTAGTAAAACAGTTTTGTGATGCTGAACTCTTTTTGCTTTTGCTTGTCCGTAGAACTCTTTATTTCTCCTGCAAATCCAAATGATAGCCTTGCTGGGTAGAGTATTCTTGATTGTAGTTTTTCCCCTTTCCTCACCCTAAATATATTGTTTTACTCTCTTCTGGGCTGTGGAGTTTTTGCCAAAAAGTCAGATGAGAGTCTTATGGGATTTCCCAAGAGCCAGGTGACTGGAAACCACCAACCAGGGGGATGTAATGGGATATCTGGGGTAGAGACTTTTAAGAGGTGGATCTATTGTCATTTGACAATTAAAATAAAATATGACCCTTGAAGTCCCCAAAAGTCTGGAATCTCAGAATTTTACAAACTCTAGGAGGCAAATTGTTTTGACTGGTAGGGATCTATATGTAGTAAGAAAAAAGATTAAAAACACTTCTCTTGATACTCTCTTCACCTCTAATCACTATGTAGTAGCAATTAAGCTGTTCAGTTCTCCATCTGGGAACATGGTAGAATTGCCTTTCTTTTCCCCTTGAGTTAAGTGTAGCCATATGACTTGCTTTGTGTAATTAGATGTGAGTAGAAGTGACATGTGCTACTCCTAGGTGGAAGTTCAGAGACAATGTATCATCTGCCATGTTTTCTTTTTCCTTCTTTCATAGCAATGGGCACTGTCTAGACTGAGACTGCTGGCTTGGATTCTAGACTGAGGACACAGAGCAGCGCCCCCAGTTTCTCCTCTACAGACAGGTAGTGTATGTGGAAATACAAGTTAATTTATACCACTGATATTTGGGGCTTATTTGTTATTGCCAGATAAACCTAAGTCATCCTGACTACTACACATGAAGAAGGAGTCATAGATGTTTACTGGATGTTGGATGCTAAGGAAGACTTCAGTATACTTAAATTCCATTTCTTATCTAATTATAATGCTCTCATTTGGCTTATGCAGTCAGACAGGAGTGTGCAGAGGCCATTCTGAGGACTATTTTGTCATACTCTGGTTTACTTCCTGGGCTGAAAGCAGAGTGATTCACACTCACCCCAAATTTTCCTTTGATTCAGGTACATTTTTCATATATATTTTAACTTTCATAATAAGATTCATCTGTTCATTTTCTGTTTGGGGATGTCTTAGCTTGGGCTGCTGTAACAAAATACCATAGACCAGGTGGCTAACACAACAGAGATTTATTTCTCAGAGTTGTGGAGGCTGGGAAGTTCAAAATAAAGGTTTCACCAGATTTGGGTCTTGATGAGGGCCATCTTTCTTTTTTTTTTCTTAACATCTTTATTAGAGTGTAATTGCTTTACAATGGTGTGTCAGTTTCTGCTTTATAACAAAGTGAATCAGTTATACATATACATATGTCCCTATATCTCTTCCCTCTTGCATCTCCCTCCCTCCCACCCTCCCTATCCTACCCCTCTACGTGGTCATAAAGCACCGAGGTGATCTCCCTGTGCTATGTGGCTGCTTCCCACTAGCTATCGGTTTTACATTTGGTAGTGTATATATGTCCATGCCATTCTCTCACTTTTTCCCAGCTTACACTCCCCCCTCCCCATATCCTCAAGTCCATTCTCTAGTAGGTCGGCATCTTTATTCCCGTCTTGCCCCTAGGTTTTTCTGACCATTTAATTTTTCTTTTTTTCTTTTTTAGATTCCATATATATGTGTTAGCATACAGTATTTGTTTTTCTCTTTCTGACTTACTTCACTCTGTGTGACAGTCTCTAGGTCCATTCACCTCGCTACAAATAACTCAGTTTCGTTCCTTTTTATGGCTGAGTAATATTCCATTGTATATATGTGTCACATCTTCTTTATCCATTCATCTGTCGATGGACACTTAGGTTGCTTCCATGTCCTGGCTATTGTAAATAGAGCTGCAATCAACACTGTGGTACATGATTCCTTTTGAATTATGGTTTTCTCAGGGTATATGCCCAGTAGTGGGATTGCTGGGTCATATGGTAGTTCTATTTTTAGTTTTTTAAGGAACCTCCATACTGTTCTCCATAGTGGCTGTATCAATTTACATTCCCACCAACAGTGCAAGAGGGTTCCCTTTTCTCCACACCCTCTCCCGCATTTATTGTTTGTAGATTTTTTGACGATGCCCATTCTGACCAGTGTGAGGTGATACCTCATTGTAGTTTTGATTTGCATTTCTCTAATGATTAATGATGTTGAGAATTCTTTCATGTGTTTGTTGGCAATCTGTATATCTTCTTTGGAGAAATGTCTGTTAAGGTCTTCTGCCCATTTTTGGATTGGGTTGTTTGTTTTTTTGATATTGAGCTGCATGAGTTGCCTATATGTTTTGGAGATTAATCCTTTGTCAGTTGCTTCATTTGCAAATATTTTCTCCCATTCTGAGGGTTGTATTTTCATCTTGTTTATGGTTTCCTTTGCTGTGCAAAAGCTTTTAAGTTTCATTAGGTCCCATTTGTTTATTTTTCTTTTTATTTCCACTTCGCTAGGAGGTGGGTCAAAAAAGATCTTGCTGTGATTTATGTCATAGAGTGTTCTGCCTATGTTTTCCTCTAAGAGTTTCATGGTGTCGGGCCTTACATTTATGTCTTTAATCCATTTTGAGTTTATTTTTGTGTATGGTGTTAGGAAGTGTTCTAATTTCATTCTTTTACATGTAGCTGTCCAGTTTTCCCAGCACCACTTATTGAAGAGGCTGTCTTTTGTACACTGTATATTCTTGCCTCTTTAATCAAAGATAAGGTGACGATATGTGTGTGGGTTTATCTCTGGGCTTTCTATCCTGTTCCATTGATCTATATTTCTCTTTTTGTGCCAGTACCATACTGTGTTGATCACTGTAGCTTTGTAGTATAGTCTGAAGTCAGGGAGCCTGATTCCTCCAGCTCCGTTTTTCGTTCTAAAGATTGCTTTGGCTATTTGGGGTCTTTTGTGTTTCCATACAAATTGTGAAATTTTTTGTTCTAGTTCTGTAAAAAATGCCAGTGGTAGTTTGATAGGGATTGCATTGAATCTGTAGATTGCTTTGGGTAGTAGAGTCATTTTCACAATGTGGCTTCTTCCAATCCAAGAACATGGTATATCTCTCCATCTATTTGTATCATCTTTAATTTCTTTCATCAGTGTCTTATAATTTTCTGCATACATGTCTTTTGTCTCCTTAGGTAGGTTTATTCCTAGATATTTTATTCTTTTTGTTGCAGTGGTAAGTGGAAGTGTTTTCTTAATTTCTCTTTCAGATTTTTCATCATTAGTGTATAGGAATGCAAGAGATTTCTGTGCATTAATTTTGTATCCTGCTACTTTACCAAATTCATTGCTTGGCTCTAGTAGTTTGCTTGTAGCATCTTTAGGATTCTCTATGTATAGTATCATGTCATCTGTGAACAGTGACAGCTTTACTTCTTCTTTTTCAATTTGGATTCCGTTTATTTCTTTTTCTTCTCTGAATGCTGGGGCTAAAACTTCCAAAACTATGTTGGATAATAGCGGTGAGAGTGGGCAACCTTATCTTGTTCCTGATCTTAGAGGAAATGGTTTCAGTTTTTCACCATTGAGGATGATGTTGGCTTTGGGTTTGTCATATATGGCCTTTATTATGTTTAGAAAGTTCCCTCTGTGCCTACTTTCTGGAGGGTTTTTATCATAAATCGGTGTTGAATTTTGTCGAAAGCATTCTCTGTATCTATTGAGATGATCATATGGTTTTTCTCCTTCAGTTTGTTAATATGGTGTATTACGTTGATTGATTTGCATATACTGAAGAATCCTTGCATTCCTGGGATAAACCGCACTTGATCATAGTCTTGATCATAATCTATGATCCTTTTAATGTGCTGTTGGATTCTGTTTGCTCGTATTTTGTTGAGGATTTTTGCATCTATGTTCATCAGTGATATTGGCCTGTAGTTTTCTTTCTTTGTGACATCTTTGTCTGGTTTTGGTATCAGGGTGATGGTGGCCTCGTAGAATGAGTTTGGCAGTGTTCCTCCCTCTGCTGTATTTTGGAAGAGTTTGAGAAGGATATGTGTTAGCTCTTCTCTAAATGTTTGATAGAATTCGCCTGTGAAGCCATCTGGTCCTGGGCTTTTTTTTGTTGGAAGATTTTTAATCACAGTTTCAATTTCAGGGCTCGTGATTGGTCTGTTTATATTTTCTATTTCTTCCTGCTTCAGTCTCAGAAGGTTGTGCACTGCTAAGAATTGTCCATTTCTTCCAGATTGTCCATTTTATTGGCATATAGTTTCTTGTATTAATCTCTCATGATCCTTTGTATTTCTGCAGTGTCAGTTGTTACTTCTCCTTTTTCATTTCTAATTCTATTGATTTGAGCCTTCTCCCTTTTTTTCTTGAAGAGTCTGGCTACGGGTTTTTCAATTTCGTTTATGTTCTCAAAGAACCAGCTTTCAGTTTTATTGATCTTTGCTATCATTTCCTTCATTTGTTTTTCATTTATTTCTGATATGATCTTTATGATTTCTTTCCTTCTGCTAACTTTGGGGGTTTTTTGTTCTTCTTTCTCTAAATGCTTTAGATGTAAGGTTAGGTTGTTTATTTGAGATGTTTCTTGTTTCTTAAGGTAGGCTTGTATAGCTATAAACTTCCCTGTTAGAACTGCTTTTGCTGCATCCCATAGGTTTTGGGTCGTTGTGTTTTCACTGTCATTTGTTTCTAGGTATTTTTTGATTTCTTCTTTGATTTCTTCAGTAATCTCTTGCTTATTAAGTAGTGTGTTGTTTAGCCTCCATGTATTTGTATTTCTTACAGATTTTTTCCTGTAATAGATATCTAGTCTCATAGCGTTGTGGTCAGAAAAGATACTTGATACAATTTCAATTTTCTTAAATTTACCAAGGCTTGATTTGTGACCCAAGATATGATCTATCCTGGAGAATGTTCCATGAGCACTTGAGAAGAATGTGTATTCTGTTGTTTTTGGATGGAATGTCCTATAAATATCAATTAAGTCCATCTTGTTTAATGTATCATTGAAAGATTGTATTTCCTTATTTATTTTCATTTTGGATGATCTTTCCATTGGTGAAAGTGGGGCATTAACGTCCCCTACTATGATTGTGTTACTGTCGATTTCCCCCCCTTTTTTTTTTTTTGCAATACGCAGGCCTCTCACTGCTGTGGCCTCTCCCGTTGCGGAGCACAGGCTCCGCACGTGCTGGCTTAGCGGCCATGGCTCACGGGCCTAGCCTCTCCGCGGCATGTGGGATCTTCCCGGACCGGGGCACAAACCCGTGTCCCCTGCATCAGCAGGCGGACTCTCAACCACTGCACCACCAGGGAAGCCCAATTTCCCCTTTTATGGCTGTTAGTATTTGCCTTATGTATTGAGGTGCTCCTATGTTGGTTGCATAAATATTTACAATTGTTATATCTTCTTCTTGGATTCATCCTTTGATCATTATGTAGTTTCCTTCTTTGTCTCTTGTAATAGTCTTTGTTTTAAAGTCTATTTTGTCTGATAGGAAAATTGCTACTCCAGCTTTCTTCTGATTTCCATTTGCATGGAATATCTTTTCCCATACCCTCACTTTCAGTCTGTATGTGTCCCTAGATCTGAAGTGGGTCTCTTGTAGACAGCACATATATGGGTCTTATTTTTGTATCTATTCAGCCAGTCTATGTCTTTTGGTTGGAGCATTTAATCCATTTACATTTAAGGTAATTATCGATATGTATGTTCATATTACCATTTTCTTAATTGTTTTGGTTTTATTATTGTAGGTCTTTTCCTTCTCTTGTGTTTCCTGCCTAGAGAAGTTCCTTTAGCATTTGTTGTAAAGCGGTTTTGGTGGTGCTGAATTCTCTTAGCTTTTGTTTGTCTGTAAATCTTTTAATTTCTCCATCAAATCTGAATGAGATCCTTGCTAGGTAGAGTAATCTTGGTTGTAGGTTTTGCTCTTTCATCACTTTAAGTATGTCCTGCCACTTCCTTCTGGCTTGCAGAGTTTGTGCTGAAAGATCAGCTGTTAACCTTATGGGGATTCCCTTTTGTGTTATTTGTTGTTTTTCCCTTGCTGCTTTTAGTATTTGTTCTTTGTATTTAATTTTTGATAGTTTGATTAAATGAGTCTTGGCGTGTTTCTCCCTGGATTTATCCTGTATGGGACTCTCTGTGCTTCCTGGACTTGATTAACTATTTTCTTCCCCATATTAAGAAGTTTTCAACTATAATCTCTTCAAATATTTTCTCAGTCCCTTTCTTTTTCTCTTCTTCTTCTGGGACCCCTATAATTTGAATGTTGGTGTGTTTAATGTTGTCCCAGAGGTCTCTGAGACTGTCCTCATTTCTTTTCATTCTCTTTTCTTTATTCTGCTCTGCAGTCGTTATTTCCACTGTTTTATTTTTCAGGTCACTTATCTGTTATTCTGCCTCAGTTATTCTGCTGTTGATCCCTTCTAGAGAATTTTTAATTCATTTATTGTGTTCATCTATGTTTGTTTGCTCTTTAGTTCTTCTAGGTCCTTGTTAAATGTTTCTTGTATTTTCTCCATTCTATTTCCAAGATTTTGGATCATCTTTACTATCATTATTCTGAATTCTTTTTCAGGTAGACTGCCTATTTCCTCTTCATTTGTTAGATCTGGTGGGTTTTTGCCTTGCTCCTTCATCTGCTGTATATTTCTGTGTCTTCTCATTTTGCTTAACTTATTCTGTTTGGGGTCTCCTTTTCGCAGGCTGCAGGTTCGTAGTTTCCGTTGTTTTTGGTGTCTGTTCCCAGTTGCTAAGTTTGGTTCAGTGGGTTGTGTAGGCTGGTGGAGGGGACTAGTGCCTGTGTTCTGGTGGATGAGGCTGGATCTTGTCTTTCTGGTGGGCAGGTCCACGTCTGGTGTTGTGTTTTGGGGTGTCTGTGGCCTTGTTATGATTTTAGACAGCCTCTCTGCTAATGGATGGGGTTGTGTTTCTGTCTTCCTAGTTGTTTAGCATAGGGTGTGCAGCACTGTAGCTTGCTGTTCATTGAGTGGAGCTGGGTGTTGGTGGTGAGCTGGAGATCTCTGGAAGATTTTCACCATTTGATATTACGTGGAGCTGGGAGGTCTCCTGTGGACCAGTGTCCTGAACTTGGCTCTCCCACCTCAGTGTCACAGCCCTGACGCCTGGCTGGAGCACCAAGAGCCTATCCTCCACATGGCTCAGAATAAAAGGGAGAAAAGAAAGAAAGAAAAAGATAAATAAAATACAATAAAATAAAGTAAAATAAAAGAAAATAAAGTGATTAAAATAAAAAATAATTATTAAGAAAAAAAATTTTTAAGTAATAAAAAAAACAAACAAAAATGGACAGACAGAACCCTAGGACAAATGGTAAAAGCAAAGCTATATAGACAAAATCACACAGAAGCATACACGTACACACTCACAAAAAGGGAAAAAGGGAAAAATATATATATATATCTTGCTCCCAGAGTCCACTGCCTCAATTTGGGATGATTCGTTGTCTATTCAGGTATTCCACAGATGCAGGGTATATCAAGTTGATTGTGGAGATTTAATCCGCTGCTCCTGAGGCTGCTGGGAGAGATTTCCCTTTCTCTTCTTTGTTCTCACAATTCCCGGGGTTCAGCTTTGGATTTGGACCCGCCTCTGCGTGTAGGTCGCCTGAAGGCGTCTGTTTTTCACTCAGACAGGACGGGGTTAAAGGAGCAGCTGCTTCAGGGGCTCTGGCTCACTCAGGCGTGGGGGAGGGTGGGGTACGGAGGGCGGGGCGAGCCTGCGGCGGCAGAGGCCGGCGTGACGTTGCACCAGCGTGAGGCACGCCGTGCGTTCTCCCGGGGAAGTTGTCCCTGGATCTCGGGACCCTGGAGGTGGTGGCCTGCACAGGCTCCCGGGAGGGGAGGTTTGGAGAGTGACCTGTGCTCGCACACAGGCTTCTTCGTTGCGGCAGCAGCAGCCTTAGCGTCTCGTGCCCGTCTCTGGGGTCTGCGCTTATAGCCGCGGCTCGTGCCCGTCTCTGGAACTCGTTTAGGCGGCGCTCTTAATCCCCTCTCCCCGCGTGCCGCAAAAAAACAGGCAAGAAAATGTCTCTTGTCTCTTCGGCAGCTCCAGACTTTTTCCCGGACTCCCGGCTAGCCGTGGCGCACTAGCCCCTTCAGGCTGTGTTCACGCTGCCAACCCCAGTCCTCTCCCTGTACTCCGACCGAAGCCCGAGCCTCAGCTCCCAGCCCCGCCCGCCCAGGCAGGTGAGCAGACAAGCCTCTCAGGCTGGTGAGTGCCGGTCAGCACTGATCCTCCGTGCGGGAATCTCTCTGCTTTGCCCTCCACACCCCTGTTGCTGCGCTCTCCTCCGCGACTCTGAAGCTTTCCCCCTCCGCCACCTGCAGTCTCAGCCCGCGAAGGGCCTTCCTAGTGTGTGGAAACCTTTCCTCCTTCACAGCTCCCTCCCACTGGTGTAGGTCGCGTACCTATTCTTTGTCTCTGCTTTTTCTTTTGCCCTAGCCAGGTACGTGGGGAGTTTCTTGCCTTTTGGGAGGTCTGAGGTCTTCTGCCAGCGTTCAGTAGGTGTTCTGTAGGAGTTGTTCCACGTGTAGATGTATTTCTGATGTATTTGTGGAAAGGAAGGTGATCTCCGCTTCTTATTCTTCCGCCATCTTGAAGCTCCTCTGAGGGCCATCTTTCTAGCTTGCATATGGCTGTCTTCTCTCACTGTGTCCTCACCTAACAGGGGGTCAGGGCGGGAGGCAAGCTCTGATGTCTCTTCATATAAGGACACTAATCCCATCATGAGGGTCCCATCTAAACCTAATTGCCTCCCAAAGTTCCCATCTCCAAACATAATCACAATGGGGGTTAGGATTTCAACAGGTCAATTTAGGGGAGAAATAATTCAGTCCATAACAGGGGAAAATGAAAGGTTTCAAGTTTTTCCTGGATGTGTGGGATCTGTACTGCGCCGGATAGGATACAGCTGCAACTGCACACTTAAAATAGCAGGCTCAAATCTGAGAACCATTGGTATTTTGTTTGTTTGTTTTACAAACAATAGATGTTGTTTATTTCTGGCCTGAGAAAGGGAAGGTTAGATAAGGTTAGGGAAGAATGAAAACCTATGGGGGCCCTGGAGATCACCCCTGTTTTGAAGCAAAATTGTTTTCCTTCACTAGTTTATGCTTTCAAACATAATCTTAGAAATAAGCTTTCAGTTAGCCTGATGTTTAAATAGACTTTCTTTCCTGGATGGGTGGCATGGATAAGTGTCTTTTTCATATATTTTTAAAGAACCCAGTTGCCACTGCTTAGATAACTATATGGGCCCAGAGGATGATTCACATGCTGATGGTAGTTGTCATTAAGAAAAATAATTCTAACAATAATTCCTTATTAGTACAGTCCTGTAAGTACAATTTACAAAGATGTTTATGTGTATGACTTTATTTTATAACAGCCCCATGCATTAATTAGATGAGTTATTCTGATCCCCATTTTTATAG
Source organism: Mesoplodon bidens (assembly GCF_964165515.1). Classification (NCBI taxonomy): domain Eukaryota; kingdom Metazoa; phylum Chordata; class Mammalia; order Artiodactyla; family Ziphiidae; genus Mesoplodon; species Mesoplodon bidens. The sequence goes on from NC_138166.1 coordinate 55,016,512, forward strand.
CTAAAAAGAAATTGATACTCAAATATATTTGACATCTGAGCAATGTCAAAGTTAGAAAATAGTAGATTCACTTTGTGTCTTCTTTCCTCACTGCGATCACACTGGACCTTGTGAAAGTAGACATTTTGGGGTCTCTACAGACAGTTCTGGATTATTTCCTGTGGTGGGAGGCAGGCCCAATAGAGGTGATTGAAAGTCCATTCCTTATCATCAGCTCTCAGTCTAGATTACTGTAAAGGCTCAGTTATTGCCTTGATCAACTTTTCAACTGAGCTATTAGTACTTTAAGTGGCCAAATTGCCTTAAGAGAAGTTTCTCCTTTCATGTGTTCACTTTGGCTTTTAGATCCTCTGTAATGATGCTAATAGCATGCATCAAAAAACATGCAATCTCAGGAATAAGAGAATCAAGGACCTAGAGAAGCTACAAACTGGCAGTGAATGATGGAAAAGTTAGTGTGCTTTTAGTATCATACTAAGTGGAACAAAGCTCAGTGTTGAACACACAGAGAAAGGGAGGTGATGCTGTGATCTCCATGATCATGTAATCAGGTCACGCACTACACAGCTTCTTTTTATTTTTTATGTTGTTGCCACTGCCCTAATACAATGTCACAATAGTTAGGAAGAAGTTTGCAGGACTCTGGAGGTTCACTATTATTATTATGCTGTTACCTGTTGGGCTTTGAAAGGTCACAGATTGTTCTGTGTGAAGCACTAGCTCTGGCGGTTCTGCTCAAATATGAAGGGGGTGTGATGCTCAACCCAGGTCAGAAGAGAGCCTGTGGAAGAGGGAAGGAGGGGAAGGCAAGGTCAGCTTTAGATTGGAGAGGGGCAAACAACCAGAAAAAGTCTGTGGTCTAGAGGTGACAAGACTGCACACAGGAGGGTGGAATGATGTTGCCCATTCTTTCAGCCATTCATTCATTCATTCAAGAATTCTTGGTGAACATGTATTATGGGCAGGGCATGCGGGGAGGGCTGCCAAGGTATGTTCCCCTGTTCTCATCTAGTACAATCTTGGGAGACGAGTCATATATTTAAAAAATAAAAACAAAAACAAAAACCTGACCTCACCAAGGAGAATGTGTTTATATTCAGAGGACCCAAGCTCAATTCCAGAAGGGCTTTGAGAGCTTCACAGAGGAGCCAGCGATTTGATGGCCTTCTCGGTACCATTGCAGCCTGATCTGGACCAATCTAGTCACCCTCCAATCCTAAGGTTCTTTTTAGAGTAATAACTGCAGTTGATGCCAAAGAGGTGTGAGGTGGGTGAGGGCTTGCAACTTGCCCACAGCATGACTTCCATGAAATATGGAAGGGAGACTCAGACCACACCCTGCCGCATGTACAGTTATTTATGAAACAAACATATATTAGCTAGCACTCACCAAATTGTTAGCTTCCTGTTCTGTAGGTCAATAAAGTCCTGGATCTCTCAGAAAACTAGAATCCTCCTGTCTTAGCCCCTTCAGGCTGCTATAACAAAAGGCCACAGACTGGGTGGCTCATAAACAGTGGAAATTTATTTTTCACAGTTCTGGAGGCTGGAAGTCCGAGGTCAGGGTGCCAGTACGATCGAGGTCTGGTGAGAGCTCTCTTCCAGGTTGCAATCTGCTGACTTCTTGTTGTGTCCTCACATGGTGGAAGGGGTAAGTGAGCCCTGTGGTATCTCTTTTATAAGAACACTAATCCTAGTCATGATCTAAGAACCTCTTAAAGGCCCCAATTCCTAATACCATCACATGTAGCATTAGGATTTCAATGTGTGAGTTTTGGAGGGACACAAACATTCAGACCACAGCACCTCCCAAAATGGCTGGACACAAGACCATTTAGTGATCAAAACTCAGGTACCATTTTAAGGGTGTAGGTGATAGCATAACTAGGTTCTTAAACCCTGTTCAAGCAATAAAGGTATGTGTCTCTAAAGCATTTCAACCAATCCATATATCTTATTTAATTTTTAGTATTCTTATTGAGGTATAATTGACATACATTATATTAGTTTCAAGTGTACAACATAATGATCCAATATTGTATATATTGTGAAATGATCACCATAGTAAGTCTAGTTAACACTCATCACCACACATAGTTAAAGAATTTATTTTCTTGTGAGGAGAACTTTTAAGATCTACTCTCTTAGCCACTTTCAGATATGCAGTACAGTATTATTAACTATAGTCGCCATGCTGTACATTATATCCCTGTGACTTATTTATTTTGTAACTGGAAGTTTGTACCTTTTGACTCCCTTTACCCATTTTGCTCACCTCCAGCCTCTGGCAACAACCAGTCTGTTCTCTGTATCTATGAGCTTGGCTTTTTTGCTTTTTGTAGATTCCACATGTAAGTGATATCATGTGGTATTTGTCATTTTCTATCTGACTTATTTCATTTAGCATAATGCCCTCAACGTCTATCCATGTTATCACAAATAGCAAGATTTCCTTCTTTTTTATGGCTGAGTAATATTGCATTGTGTGTGTGTGTGTATATATGTGTGTGTGTGTGTGTGTGTGTGTGTATATATATATATATATATATATATATATACCACAACTTTAACCATTCATCCACCAGTAGACAATTAAGTTGTTTCTAGGTCTTGGTTATTGTAAATAGTGCTGCAATGAATATGAGTTTGCATAAATCTTTTCCAGTTAGTGTTTCTGTTTTCTTCAGATAAATACTCAGAAGTGAAATTCCTGGATTGTTTGGTGGTTCTATTTTTAGTTTTTTGAGGACCCTCCATATACTGTTTTCCATAGCAGCTGCACCAACTTACATTCCCACCAACAGTGTTCAGGGTTCCCTTTCTCCACATCCTCACCAACACTTGTAATTTCTTGTAATTTGTTGATAACCAGTGTGACATGTGTGAGCTGATATCTCATTGTGGTTTTAATTTGCATTTTCCTGATAATTTGTGTTTTTTTAGAATCTATTCATGTACCTGTTGGCTATCTATATATTGCAAAAAATGTCTATTCATATCACCTTCCCATTTTTAAAATCAGAATTTTTTTTTTTTTTGCTATTGAGTTGTATGAGTTCTTTATATATTTTGGATATTAACCCCTTATCACATATATGATTTGCAAACATTTTCTCCCATTCAGTAGCTTGCCTTTCATTTTGTTGATGGTTTCCTTTGCTGTGCAGAAGGTTTTTAGTTTGATGTAGTCCCTCTTGTTTATTTTTGTTTTTTGTTGCCTTTGTTGAGGTAACAAATCCATATATTTTAAATACGTTTAATTTTTACCAATAAAAGCCCATTTCTAATATTTATCATGCTAATTAGCAAGTCACTGTGTTCATAATTAAAACATCAATTCTGATGTTCATTTTTCTAATTAACAGAGCCTCAGGTATTGATTGTTATTTGGATTGCTGAAGCATGTACAGTAGTCTCCTGAGAGTGTGGTGTTTCTGGTATCTTTTTAGCTGGCCACCCTGAGAAGCTGGATCCTCTGTTAGGGCAGTTGACTGCTCTCAGAGTCAGAGCTTAAGCTAGTCAGCAATTCCATAATGTCACACTGTTTATGCTGAGAAGTGTGTTGAATATTTTACTGAGTTGTTTGTTTAGTACTAGTCCACCCCATCCCCAGTTTCCTGGAAGTTACTCCTCCCGCCCTGCCTCCATCCTCATGATAATTAATATGGCCTTGCTCTCTCAGGACACAGCTGATTATTTCAGGGATGGGAATGATCCAAGTTTGGCCAATTAGCTTCCCTTTCCATGAAATGGGGAATTGAAACACAGAGGAGAGGTGGCTTTTTTGGCTATCTGGGCCCATTCAATGGAAGCCTGGGAGCTGAGGGGTGTTTCCTGCTTTGTGTGTGGCATGGAAGAGCAGAAGCAGCTAGTGTGGAGAAAAAAGGAAGAACAAAACACAGAAAAGGCAGAAAGAGCCTTACAGAGAGAAGGAAGGCTCTCAGTCTTCCCAAAGACCTTTGAATCATGATTGTGGTGGCCATGAAAACATGTTCCCCCGATCTCCTGGTGTGGGAAGCAAAATTGCCTAATGGCGCCAGCCATTGGCCCTCTGAATCCACCAACACACTCCAAAGCCTCCTTCACATGGGCTGGTCCCTGACAGTGACCATGAAATGCAGGCTTATTCCTACAAGACCCAAGACTCATCAACCTGGAGACTTTGATTTGAAGACTCAGACTGCCCAAGATGTTCTCAGAGCTCCACTGCAGTTGAGGCCTCTTCCTGCCCAACCCTGCTTCCTCCCCATCTCTTTCATAAGTGTCAGAGGTGGATCATGGTCCAAAGGCCCTTTCCTGTCTTCTCCAGCTCCCTCCCCTACTCCTCCTATGGCCATTTCCTCCATTAAACTCTTATACGACTAATGCCATGTTGGCATCTGCTTCTTGGAACCCGAAGTAACACACTGGTTCTAGTCTCTTACTAAGGCCTGATTATATTCCTCTTCTTGGGTTTTATGAGCCACTTCCGTAGTCTAATATTAAATCTCTACTTTTAATCCTTAACCTATGTGATGGTTAATTTTATGTGTCTACTTGACTGGCCATAGTGTGCCCAGATTAAACATCATTTCTAGATGTGTCTGTGAGGGTACTTCTGGATGAGATTAGCATTTGAATCAGTGGACTCAATAAAGTAGATTGCCCTCCCCAATGTGGGTGGGCATTATCCAATTCGTTAAGGGCCTGAACAGAACAAAGGGTGGGATAAAGAGGAATTTGCCCCCTTTTTTGGTTACCTCATTGCTTAAGCTGAGATATCTCATCTTCTCCTGCCCTTGGACTGGAACTTATACCGTTGGCTCCCCTCGTTCTCAGGCCTTCAGACTTGGGCTGAATTATACCACCAGCTTTCCTGGATCTCCAACCTGTAGACAGCAGATTGTGGAATTTTTCAGCCTCCATAATTGCATGAGCCAATTCCTCATAATAAATTCTATCTATCTATCTATCTATCTATCTATCTATCTATCTATCTATGCATATATCTCCCATTGGTTCTGTTTTTCTGGAGAATCCTGACTAATAAAACTCACATAAAAGATTTACTGTTATTTGCAATGAAAGCAACAAATAGACTTAGCATTTTGCAAAGTTCCATAGATATATTTTCTCACTTAATTCTTGAATTAACCCTGAGAAGTGTGTATTATTACCACCTTTTTCCAGATAAGGAATAAGTTTTAGAGATTGAGTAGTTTGCCCAGGATCACACAGTGGAAAGGCTAGGATTGGATCCCACAACCTTCAGACTTCAAATCCAATATTCTGAGCCACACTACTTTGTTGGGTGCTACATGCTGAATTGGTTCAAAAGTCAAAACTATCTAACTTGATATTTAAACTTTGCTTCCTAAACCAAACATTCAAATAAGTCTCTTGCCACATAAATCTGTATTTCTTGGGATATTTTGTTGGACTCAGGTAACTCATTGTCCTGTCCTTCTTGACTCGTAATCAACATTGAAATATTCCCCACTCCCTTCATCCTCTACACTTGAAGCCTGTGCCGTATAGGAGCTAGAAGATAATTGGCTTCATTCATACTGCAAATAAGAAAAGGTAAAGCTTCAGATTTAATGGCTACCATCTCTCTGCCATCTCCAGAAATAGACCTCATTTATTCTGGTGTCACACTTAGAGGATGCAGAACAAATTACATCTTGTGAGGGGACGGACATAATACAAAATGCAAAAGGAATTACAAAGAGACTTTTCTGTGTTTTGCAATTCTTCAAGTCAGAGCAGATTTGTTGGCTCTATGCAATTTTTTAAAATAAAGATTAAAAAAAATAACCCAAGTAAATAGTTTGGCAGATTACTGAGAAATGCTATGTTCTTGAGCCATTGAAGCAAGATTTTTCATTCCCTTTTAACAGCCCAAATTGGGTGATAGAAAATATGAAACCACATCTGAGAACAAAGTACAGAATTGCAGCAACTATGACAATGAAAAGCAGTCAAGCAAGAACTGTCCCTTCCTTGGGAGAATTGCCCCAGGCCAGATATAGCCTGCCTACCTGGGAGCCAATGCCCTCCTGTGCCCTGCCTCTTAGCACACAGCCAAGAACTGACTGCCATGGGGGACAGAAGGCTGGTCCCCTTATCCCGAGTGGGGACTGGCTCTGTGGTGCGATTTGCATTCCAGACCTCCCCATGGGGTCAGGCTGAAGCCAGACTCCTGCTGAGATCACACACTTGCTTCGCTCCTTTCTCTACCTCATCCTGCTTCTCTCATTGCCCATTGTAAAGACCTCCCCCCAAAAACCACATCTATAGGAATCCTTCTCTCAAGCTTTGCTTCTAGGAAATCTACTCTAAGAGAGTGGCTTAGAGGAGTTTTATTTTGAAAGAGCTCGAATGCAACCTAGCATCCTGGATACTTTCTTGGACTCTTGGGAATGTTGGAGAACAAGTTTGTGGATGGTGGGAGATCATAAGGGAAAAGGGGAGAGAGAAAAAGGGTCAATACTGAAAAGTGAGAGAAGATAGTGAAGAAAAAAAATTCCTGACTGATTAAAACTTTGTAATATAGTTGATTAGATTCCTAAGAACATATGAACATGAATGTCACTTTTCCAGTGTGTCCCCAAAGTGGAAGGTGAGATTATTTTGACAATGTTGCAACAAATACTCTTCTTGGATCTCGAGTCCACCTTTCCCATGCTTCCTGATAGGGCCTTGTTTTTAAAGACTGAAGAAAGGATTTTCTTGAACTTACTTCTAGTCAGATTCAGTAGGGGCTTTCATCTACTCTGTGGAGATTTTGCATTTCTCTAGCTAGCAGCTGGCATTGATTATTTTCCCACATGACAATTAGAGTGCTGGCATCTGTAAAATTATTTGCCATAACAGCTAAAGGAGGATCTAGGATTAGTCATTTCCCTTGTTCAGAACAGTCTGAGAACTACCATTTAAGAAGGACACGTTCTGAGCTCAGGGAGGCATGAAGTTTTTAGGTAGCTGTAGAATGGTTCAACGTATGGGCTCTGTGGTGAGCTTCCCCTTATAAGGTTTGTAATGATTAAATAAGATGATACTTCTAGAACACTTAACCCAAGGCTGGCATGAAGTAAGTGCACAATAAGTGTCACTCATCATGATGACAGTTCCTGAGCCTTTCCAGCATTGATTCCATGAACCCTCTCTTTTTGCTTCTTCTCTTTGCTCTGTCTAGTTGCTGGTGTTTAGGAGTCTCAGAGTAACCCCTGCTTCTGAGAGTGATACAGATTCTCTGTTGACTCCCAGACTCTTCAACCTTCATTCTTAGATGATTGACTCCATAGGACTCCATCGCAACTTCTGGCCCCAGTTATTTGGTGACCCCCCCCCGTTTCCCCCCAGTCTCTGCTTTGGGCAACATGTGCCTGGCCCCCTTATTGAGCAGTTCTTCCCTCTCAGATTGTGATAATTACCATGATCTTACGTGAGAAAAATTTCCTCCTCTTTAAGGTGCTAAGGACTTACATGGAACCCTGTCAGCTGTACTTGTCTTCCCACCCCCTGAGTTGAAGGGAGTGCAGCTGTCTTCTGCTTTAGGCATGGAAAAGCAAGGGCTTGAGAAGAAAGAGTACTATTCCAGTCCTCCTTACCCCACCTTTAGCCTTGGATACCAAAGTAGGGTCTATATTATCGAGTGATCTGTGCATTAGAAACTTGTGTTTGGTGTTAACTTATTGGACTTAATTGCTATTTTTAGTCCCACTTGATTGGAGAGTCATATGCTGTACCAGAAACACCTCATTGTCTGGTCATGGCTCAATGCTGTCTGTTCCTTTGGAGGCCGAGTGCATCTCTGATCAAGACATGAAGAGAAACTTACGGGACACAAATTTCTTGTACTTTGCACTTTTCTGAAGTACAGCCTGTCATGACAACATGTCAGTGCTTTGTGATTTCAAGAGGTTTGTGTTAGGGGAATGGGAGACTGTGGTGGTGGTCTCTATTTGACCTTTATGCCTGGAACCCTGAACTTCACATTCCCGATCTTTGAATTTCTCCAATTTGCTACCTCGGGGTCCACACTGAGACCTCCTCCTATTCCAGTTCCCCATCACCCTGCTTTGTGTGGGTTGTGGGGATTCTTGGCCTAAAGCACCTTTTTCTTGAGCACTCCCTGAAAGGGAGTTAGCCTTGGAGCATAAGACAAATAGAAATAGAAAGAAGTCTAGTAGATTCCTTGTGTTCCTTATGAAAAATAATGCAATAATGTTGGGGATAATTTTTGTGGTTTTGCTCTCTCTCACTGTTTTGTTAAAAGACAAAGGGCTGGGTTCTAGCCCAGGCTTCTCCGTGTAGTAGCTAGACCGTGTACATGGTGCAGCACCTAGTTAAGACTTTGGTTTTTCTTCCTTAGAATAGGGACTGTAGCTATCTGATGGAGCTGCCATGAGGATGAGCATGCCTGGCACAGAGAAGTAATCTGATAAATGGTAGATGTTATTGTTACCAACTGCAAAGATTAGTTATAATAAATATCACAGCTGGAATGGGACCTTTAGTATCTAAATGGTTGAAGTTCTCATGAAAGAAAACAGATGTACCAGATACTGCGTTACTTTTCCCATAACTTCCCATAAGGAAAAGGTATTGAGTATGATATGAAATCAATATACCGGCAGAGGAATAAAGATTTAATGTCTAAGCAGTCTTTATTCGTGTTTATAGGTTACAACAGATATAAACATATTGCTCACCCTTATTTCTTATGAATCCAGAATTTATTTCTAAATATCCTTTGAGACAGAGGATGAGAAAAGGGAGAGAAACATTGGGATTGAATCTTGTTTAACTTTAGCTATGTTTAATTCATGTTTGTGAATTATTAGTACAATAAACGCTGATTTCATTCATAACCAAGTGGGGCTATTTATGTTCGAATGAAAAGCACATACATTTGCTCACACAAAGCTCTACTGTGAACTAAAAAAATCAGTTTTTATTGTTCAAACAATTGTGCATTAACCGAAGGCTCAGAATGAGGGTTCTGGGAATTGTGAGCATAAACTGGGAATGTTAATGTGCTAGATTTTTTTATATGGTATCATAGGATGGGTTAGGACTTAATAGAGGTGAATAGGCCCAGGAATATTTTCCAATGGCCTGGATGCTGTTCACTTAAGTTTTATTATTTTCCATTGGCGATTCTATAGCATGCAGGAGGATGAGTCTCATCCCAACTTCACAGATAAGGGGTGAGCAGTACCCAAAGCAGCAGCAGCTGTGTTTGTGGGCACTATTCCACTTATAGGTTTGAGAAACAAATAAGTGCTAAATGTACAGAGCCAACAGAGCCAACAGAGCCTTTGGAACTTACCACAGTTTGAAGCTCTGGGAGAATTAAAGAGGGGCCACTGGCTTGGTGCCTTCTCCACAAGGCCAGTTTTCAGAGAATGGCCATAATCTGTATGCATTTTATACTTGTATATATTATGAGACCTCTGTAGGCAAAGAACAGCTTTAAATAACTATTTTCCCTGATTTCTATGAAGAATATTTGTAAATTGGGAAATTTTTTAAAGTTTAAAGAATAAAATTATCTCCTCAAATCTCCTTCAGAGATAACCACTGTAACATCATGATATGAACAAATAACATAAGTAATGTACTTAGTACAGTGCCTAGAAAGTAGTAAGTTCTTAATACATAACAGCTGAAATTGTGTGTGTGTGTATAATTTTTATTTGCATTATTTTCTTTTTTTCCTAGTTATATGCATACATTTGTTGAATAGGTAAATATTCAACCATATTCACTGAGCACCAGCAACTTTGAATGGGCTAGGGAGAAGGAACTCTACATCAGGGTTGACAAGACACAGTCTTTGCTCTTAAGTTGGTCACAATTCTTGACCAAGAAATAGACAGGCAATGGGTGTTTTGTGTGATGGGGAGGTGACCTGGGTGCTATGTGGAGACTAGCAGGGGCTCCTTAACCTCACTGAGAGCTTTCTGGAGAAACTGACATCCACCCTCAGATATGAAGGATGAACAGGAGCTGTTCAGCCAATGGAGTAGAAATGAGAAAATGTTTCCCGCAGAGAAAACAGTCCATGTTAAGTTCCTAAAGCAGGAGCAAGCATGGCATCTTCACAAAACTAAATGGAATTCTGTGTGGCTGAAGAGTGTGCAGTTGGGATGAGAAGAGATGGTGAGGGGGGCGAGCAGCATGGAGGTGAGACTGGGGAGAGGCAGCAGGACTAGAGAGCCAGGACATTGGAGGAGTGAACAGGCTGATGTCATGAGAGCTTCACAGGAAGCCCCATGAGGAGCTTGGATTTCATCCTGAGGGTAGTGAGGAGACACTGAAGCGAGAGACACAATCAGATTTGTGCTGTTAAAAGAATATGTAAGATCAATGAAAAATAGGTTGCCAAATAATAAATAAAATAATTTAATAACTTAATTGAAAAATAAACAAAAATGATAAAATAACAATAAATAAAATAATTGGGAAAGGGTGAGCAGAAAAGCATCTACCTTGAAATTTTTAAACATCTTTTATTTTGGGGGTAAAAAGTAAATTATAGGGGCTTCGCTGGTGGCGCAGTGGTTGAGAGTCCGCCTGCCGATGCAGGGGACGCGGGTTCGTGCCCCGGTCCGGGAAGATCCCACATGCCGCGGAGCGGCTGGGCCCGTGAGCCATGGCTGCTGAGCCTGCGCATCCGGAGCCTGTGCTCCGCAACGGGAGAGGCCACAACAGTGAGAGGCCCGCATACTGCAAAAAAAAAAAAAAAAAAGTAAATTATAAAGTTATAAAATGTAAAAAATGAATAACACTGAGATCACTGCATAGTAAGAGCTGGGATATGTGGCACTTTAAAGTGACATTCCATGCAAAATTTGCAGCCACAGAAGTATTTACTAGAAACATAAAAATGGAGTGTGAGTTCTGTAGGGTAGAAAAAAAAACCTTTTTGCTACTGAAATTGAGTTGTTTAATAGAAATAAATATTTACTACAAATTTATTGTTGGTAAATAATACCTAGAATTTAGAGTTTAGCTGTAATAAGTTTCTAGAATTGTTCTTTATTGACCTTCACATTCATCTCTGATGTTTAGGGTGTGAGTGAAGAGAGAAAGAAGAGTGTGAGGTTTGGATCACTTTTGAAGGAGGGAAGAGAGTATTTATCAAATACCTATCATGTTCCAGGTGATACAATATATGATATCTTACCTGTAAGGATATTGCTGTCCTATTTCATAGGGGTTAAGGGTCAGAGAGTGTCAGCCACCATTAGGGTCACAGAGCTAGGACGTGGTAGGTTGGCATTTGAATCCAGTGCTGTCTTCCTTACGATTGCTCCTCCTCTTGGCCTCTAAGCAACAACCAAAGTGACGTTTTTCCAAGATACCCCATTCTGAGCCAAGAAAATCTGAGATGAAACAACTTTTCTGCAATCAATAATCCCTACAACTTCCTTCTGCTCTGGTTGATAATCTTGGGACATCTAAAGGCCAGTTTAGACCTAGAGTCCTTTTCTCCTGGAGAGCACAAGGGAGAACCTTTCAAGGGAAAGTTGAGCCTGGTGTGAAGAAAATCATAAAGATTTTAGAAAGATCCAGCCTTTTTCCTGGAGCTGCTTTTACTTCCTGATAGCTAATTTATCCAGATAATTGGCCCTGGGCCTGTAACCCTCTAATTCAGCCTGGCCATTTGTTAACACACAGGCAGCCTGGTGGAGCCTGCCGTTGATAGCCATGGGAAGCAATCATTCTGTGGCAGGGCTTGGGGTGCAGTGGAAGCATCTGTGTGGACCACATGGGCCTTCTCAGCTTGTAGGATGTGTGGTAACTTGGAGCCATTTGCTTTAAAGGTCTATTTGCATTATCAGCAAAGAATATGGAAAACGGCTCAATTTCAGCTGATTACCCACTGAAGTGCCTGGGAACCGCTCTGTAATTTTCATTGCTGCTTGCTGGGCTCTTCAGCAAAGTCTGTAGGCGAACTTAATGGAAGGCATTCAGCCCTGCTGAATGGCAGACAGAGAAGGCACCAGCTTCCTGTTCTCTTTGTTTGAAAGCATCTGTTACCATAACGTAGTAAACAGTTTTTTTTAAGCCATTCTGGGAACAGCCATCTGTGAGACACCTCTCCAGTGTAGCCTTAGGTCCAGACTTTGGTTTTCCCACAGCTTCACCCAGAAAGAATTATCTCTGTTATCCAAGGCCAATGAGATTGGCTCTAACAAGGATTTCTAGGAAATGGCTCCTGGCAATCTAGATGGATAAACTCTCCTAACACTAGAGTCAAATAATTAAACTCTAGCCCTGTGGCACAATCATACAGTGGCGTACTTGTTAACCACTAAAAAGATGTTGTAGATTCCACTTCTTACACTTTAAGGTGTTTATGAATCATTGGGATCTTGTTAAAATGAAGATCTGATGCAGTAGGTCTGGGGTAAACCTCAGGTTCTGCATTTCCGACAAGCTCCCAGGTGGTGCCAATGCTGTTGATCCTTGGACCACACTGAGAGTAGCAAGGCTGTAGAAAATTTATAATTGCATGGGAGGTGTTCATGGCTCCAGTAACTTAATTTTTTGTCTCCATCTTCATTGCCTCTGGATAAAAATGCTGTCAGGTCCCTCATTATTCTGCTCGCTTTAGGTTATAGGTAGTCCCCCAATTACTTTAAGTTGCAAGGCTAGTTTCAACATAGTGAAGAAAACAAAGCAACAATCCTTTGTGACCATTAAAGGATTCTGACTAGCTTTAAATGTTCTTACCCCCCTGAGCCTAGACCTGGTGTTGGGAAAGGTGGGTTACCAAAACCATCAGCCCTCCTCCCTTCTGGGTTTCCTGGGAGGAGACAGACTCATGGTGGGTCTGGTGTCTTATTTCATTGATGCCTCAGATGAAACTGAGGCAGGAAGAGCCCCATCCTAACATCCTGTCCAGAGACACAAACACAGATTTTTCAGTGATTGCTTCCGGAGAGTGGAGCTGATGATGGGAGGTTGGGGTAATGGACTTCCATTTTTCATTTTATAACCTTTTATAAAGTATATATATGTGGGTATGTGTGTATATGTAGATATATACACACATACCCACACATATGTATATAGGCACACATGTGTATATACGGACTTACACATATGCATATAAACACATAGACAGTAGACGTATATAACTCACCACAAACACGTGCCACTTTTGTAAGTAAAAAAAAGACAGAAAAAAGTGACTGTAACCGAAATAGGGGGTGAATCATCTAAATTCATTAGTAGCTTTCTAATTGTATTTAAGCTACATAACAAATAGCCATAATTAAAATGGAAACTTTCTTCATTGTTGCAAAAATGATTACTTAATAACTTCATTTTTCCTACAAAAAGTATATTCAAATTTAAGCAAAATTGAAGGAAAAATTTCACTGAAAACATGTCCTCCAGGTTGTGTCTCCTTGAGCTATTTAGTGGAGACAAGAAGATACTTTGAAGCCTGTGGCTGTGGAGAGTGGCCTCTTTTAGGTTTTCAGTTTGTACTGCTGCTAGGTTAAATAGAATACTGTAGCCATCACTCTGATACACAGGATTGCACAGAGGCCTGCTCTGTTCCATTTCTGCAGATGCGTTTGATGAGCTGCCCCTTGGTTAATGGTCTTTGGGACTCGACTGTCATGTCTTAGAGATGTGCTTCTTTCAAGCTGTCTCATCACTGCGTCATACACCGTAAGTGAATAGTTCATGGTGAGGCCCACACTTGAAACACTCACCTGTCAACAACAAAATGCTCTTCATACCTTTTATTTCAACTTTCTCTTGTGTGAGAAACTTATAGAAACCCAGCCCTCCAGTTGGCCCTGAATAGTCGCTCTAGGTAGATGGAGATCAGCTGAAACCAGTGACTGAATTAATGGCTAAAAATACTCCAGGTTTGTGTGCCAGCCTTCACAGTGCGGGGCCATTATGCCTGTGACCTCTGAGAGGAACCCCAAGGAAGGTCAGCCCTCATGGAGGTGCCGAGAGAACAGAATGCTGTGGATGGAACACGTGGGCCCAAAGCCTGCCAAGAGACCTCCCAATAAAAGCCTGCATCTTCCAAATGCTTGCTTTGTGTCCCAGAATGGTGCAAACTCTAAGAACCTAGACATGGAGAATTGAAAGTACTATAGAAGGCTAGAAAGTTACATGTACCCTATTTCATAGAAATAAGGAATCAAGAATTTCATAGAAATTAAGAAATTCAACTGTCTAAGCATTATGAATGTGTGTATATTTACGTGTCCTTTTATCTTAAAAATCCACACTTCTCACCAAAATGTATGGGGCCTGACCCTGCTTCCCTTTCTGCGTCACTGCTCACCTGCAGCTCCAGCCCTCTCAAACTCCACTCTGTTTTTCTAGAGAACTTCTGCCACATCTTTGGGGCCATTTTATATGCTCTGTTCCTTGCCTTCTTCCCTCAAGCGCTTCCCCTGGCCACGTTCCATGCATTCCTTCTGTCTCAGCATACTTACCACTTACTCTTGGAAGTCCTGGGGGGCCCCCAGCTGTCCTCCTGGGCTCCGTGCAGCTGCCCTTACCTAGCACAGCCCTCAGCACCTGGCATCCTTGCAGCTGCACTCAGGTGAGGGCGGTGAGCCCGCCAGCCCTGCTCTGAGCTGTGCCCACAACGTCTGGCATAGTCTCACATTTGGCAGGTAAGTGCTCAAAACTGTTTATCAAATCATCAAAGAGAAAAGAACATGGAAAATGAATAGACTTTTCTGAACTAGTAAGGCAGGATGGTGGGTGATTTATTTCCTCACTTTTTCCTATCATAAAAGAAATGTAAAAACACTAATTTAAAAACTATAATCGTACCATATTAACAGAATAATCATTTTCTTATTCCCATCAAGATTTTGTGCATATACTTGTTTTGTGTAAATATTATATGTTTTGTTCTGTTTTTAATTATTGTCATTATTACTTGGGATAATAGTATATAAACAAATTGCATTTTTCTACATACTTCTTCATACTTATACATTTGTTGGTTGTCTAATGTATTGAGTTAATATAGTATACTTTTTCTGTCCTCTTAGTTTGTTTTTTTTTTTTTTTCTTTGCGGTACACGGGCGTCCCACTATTGTGGCCTCTCCCGTTGTGGAGCACAGGCTCCGGATGCGCAGGCTCAGCAGCCATGGCTCACGGGCCCAGCCGCTCCGCGGCATGTGGGACCCTCCCGGACCGGGGCACGAACCCGTGTCCCCTGCATCGGCAGGCAGACTCTCAACCACTGCGCCACCAGGGAAGCCCTGTCCTCTTAGTTTTATGATTGTATCACGTATAGTGAATTCTCTATATTCAGTGAGGTACAGGATTTAAAGCTTTCTCGTTCTCTTCCAATCACCACTTCACTTTCCTGTCCTTCAGTAACATCTTGGGATGATCCCACAGCTTTAGAGTCATTTCTCATTATTAAAAAATTCTGTCCTATTCAGTTTGAAACCCACTCTCATCTCTTCTCCCTTCCCTCTCTGGCTAGGTCGTGACTTTCAGAATCTGTGGTCTGGAGGAGATAGGTTTTGTTTCTTCACTCCTTCTTTCCTGCCAGGGGTGTTGGGTGAGGAGGAGGGTCTTGGAAAGAAGGGGTAAGTTGTACTCCGACCTGCTGGTGAGGGGCAGCAGCCCTGATCTTTGTACTGGTACTTTGATTGGCTGCTGGGGCTCTGCTGACATGGTTTCTGTGTGTCATGTCATTTTTCTGAGTGTATGTTCTTCACTCTGGTCCCTCTGTCACCCTCTTAGAAAGGAACAGTGGCATCCCTTTCAAACCATGCCATTGGCTCACAACCTCCTGTCTCAGTAGGGCATCCCCTCACTTGGCCACTGGGCACCACAGTTCCTGCCTCTCCCTATCCCTCAGCTCCTTCACATGGAGTCATTTTCTCTTCCACACCCTCCAGGGGCCACAGGAGACTGTGGGGTAGGAGGTCATCTTTTACAAGCACACTATACCCCAATCCCTTCTCACTGTTGTATGAGCTGCTGCAGCATGTTCCCACTCTTGGACATCTCCGGCCATGATGCTGGCCCCAAAGTGGGTCTGCAAATACCATGACTTGGAAACTATCCAGTTGGTGGGTAGATGGCAGTCTCCTCTTGCGTACAGGCACCCTCAATCTCTGTGAGTTATTCTCTGGAGTCCCAATTCTTGGCAAATGGGGGGAGCACCATTATGGAGACAGGGAATAGTAAACCTCCTCACTATGGACAGTGACTCCCAGTGGCCCCTTCCCATTCCCCTCCCTGTGTGGTCGGCTAAGGCCTGGGGTAAGGGGGTGATGGCTGGGGTAGCGTCATTTAACATCTGGCCCTAAATGCCTTCTTCTCATTTAAAACCATTGTGGGGTGAACATGTTCATTATCTTGACTGTGGTGGTGGTTTCATGGATGTATACATATGTCAAAACATATTAAATTGTACACTTTATGTACACTTTATTGTACATCATTTATTCCTCAGTAAAGCTGTTCAAAAATATTGGGGCAACTCACTGCCTGTTTTATCCTCTTGAACATTTAGTTATAGTACTGTAAACAATACTGCGTGACCATCATCATGGATATAGGTGTTTTTCTTTCGATGCTTCCTTAAGATAAATTCATAGGAGTTGGATTACTGGCTAAAAGAAAATACACTTTTTATAGCTCTCAATACATATTGCTTTTCCAAAGAATTGTGTCAGTTTCCAACGTAGCAGGAAGTACAAATGTACCAGTTTAATAGTAACCTTAAACTTGAGAGTTATTTGTTTTAAAAATGTTCCTAGATATAAAATAGTACATTATTTTTATTTTTTAGATTAATATAAAGGGTAACACGTGTGTGTATGTTTGGTGAATTTTTATTTCCTCTATGAGAACAGCCTGTTCTTATTCTTTATCTATTTGCCTACTGGGATTTTGATGTTCTTTTATTTTTATTTCTATGGATATTGTCCTGAAGTTGTTTGTGAAATAAAACAAATGTTTTTGCCAAAAGCAGTGTTTATTCCCATGGTTAGAATTTGAGGACAAACTGATCAGGGTTAGTGAGACTTGGCTCAGATTTTGGAGGTCTGTCAGCTGCCTCCTCTGGTTTCTGGGAGAAAGGCACTCCTTCTGTATATGCAAATTAAATTGATTTTTCCAGGCAACCCTGTCTGCCACTAGTCCCACAGTCTCCCTGCTTATTAACATTTCTGTTCTCTAAGTTTTCTGAAGCTGATCTTATTAGAGCTTATTAGAGCTGCATATTTCCTTTCAGGGCATTGATTTTAAACTGGGAGAGTGGTAGAAATAGGAAGTGAGATGGAGTAGTGGTGACAGCATATGTGATTAGAGGGAGGGGATATGGGGATATATGTATATGTATATCTGATTCACTTTGTTATAAAGCAGAAACTCACACACCGTTGTAAAGCAATTATACTCCAATAAAAATGTTTAAAAAAAAAAAACAATCTATGGGAAGAATTCAACGTCCCTGTCAAGGCAGTCATGAAGTTTTACTTATTGTGTTTTGAAATTTCAAGTAGTGTAAAAAGTTTTATGTACACAAACAGTATACAAAATGTTTTTATAAATATCAACACAGAGCAGAGAAGCAGAGAAGACTGAGAAACAGTGCTCTACACTCCTTTTCAAGATGGTGGTATGAGTTCATGCTTTAAACTGCTTCACAGTGATGATACATTTAAGCACACACACACACACACACACACTCACACACTCACACCTCAGACACATTCCATGCTCCAAAACAAGCTAAATATCTCTGTAGACAAAAATCAAAATGGAAACATCCAGCCATAAATGGGGCTGAAGTAATAAGCCTGCTGGATTCTAAATCCAGAAATGCCTAGAGTCGGCCTGAATTTGGGTTTCCATTGTGTAGACAAGACCAAGAGCATCCCATGTGCAAATGGATGGCATTCAGTCTCACTGAGTAATACCAGGAGCAAGGGTGGTTCTCACCCATGAAAGGGTGAGAACCCATGAAAGGAGAATGACTGGGCTACAGCTTCTATATATTTAATTTAACACTGACAATTTAAAGGAAGATTTTTGTTTGTTTGTTTAAAAGAATAATTCAAGTAAAGTTATGCAGCTGTAGTGTCTAGAGGAAACAGAGAAGGCAATGGAGACAGAATCTATGCCAGGACAGCTGCTGATTCAATGGCTAAATCTGCGATATCACTCCAAAGTGAAAGCCCTCAGCTGCTGACATAAGACCTGTTCTCAAGTAGAAGCCCCAGGAGCCTGGTGCAGGCACAGCAACACCACTAGAAATAAGGGAGTGAATGAAGAGAGAATGAGAAAATGCTACCCTGGAAATGAAAATAACAAAGTAAGTGCATAAAACCAGCTCTAAGAAAGCTACTCAATGAATCTTCAAGAATCAGGAGAATTAATTATTGAAAAAATAAAAATAATTGAACAATCCCCAAAATAACTTTAAAATAAATATGTGTAAGTTATTCAGAGATAAAGGAAGGAACAACAAACATAAAAGTTCTGTGAAGTAAAAACTGGCATCAATGGATCAAGGACAAATGGATAAAATAAAGCTAATTTAAAACACCTAGAAATAAAAAATATAATAATTGAGAGCAAAAACTTAATAAATTGAATAAACTCTAGATTGGTACCAATCAAAGAGAATTACTGAATTTGAAAATAGTACTGAAGAATTTACTTAGAAAGATGAACAGAGAAATGAAGAGAGAAAAAATATTAGAGAAATGCTAATTGAAATAGAAGATGGATTGAAAGACCCCACATTTTTTCCCCAAAATGCATCTCATCACAAATTCTGATGAGAGAACTACTACAGGATGTACTTCACTAAGAAAAATGAGAAACCCAGAATAAAGAAATGGGATGCAAGAAACAGTAATGAGCAAAGAAGTAGATAAAAATATATTGGTAAATCAAATGAATTTAAGATAGCATTTTGTTTAAAAGCAAGTTGGGAATAAAAATTTACACAGTAAATGCAAGGAGGATGAAAGGGATGAAATATAATGGTTGATGCACACAAAATCATTGCCTTGTTTGGAAGGATGAGGATACTGGGTTACTTTAGACTTTGTTAGATAATATGTAGTTTAATATTTATGTTAAAAGTAATTACCAAAATAAGAGAAATGCAATCTATAGCTTCCAAACCATTAGAGAAGGAAAAGGGGAACAAAGGTAACTTTACCAACCTAAGAGAAGAAATGAAAGGACAAAAAAAGCAAAAAAAAAAAAAAAAAAAAGAAGATGATAGAAGACACAGCACAAAAGAGGAAAAATTAATCCAAATATATCAGTGATCACAATAATTGTTAATGGATTAAGCTTAATCTCTCTAAAGAAAGATAGTCAGATTTGATAGAAACAAACAAGAAACATACAGCCAATATCATACTTTGTGGTGAAAGACTGAACGCTTCCCTCTAATGATCAGGACCAATACAATTATGTCTGTCTGTTCTTACCTCTTCTATTCAGTATTGTATTTTGGAGGTTCTAGCCAGTGCAACAAGGTAAGAAAAAGGAGTAAATGTCATCTATATTGGAAAGGAACAAGTAAATATATCCTTGTTCACAGACATGACTATTGATTTAGTGGATGCAGTGGAATCTACAAAAAAAGCTACTAGAACTGATTAGTGAGTTTATTAAGTTGCAAGACACAAGATCAATATACAAAAGTTAATTTTATGTTTATATACTACCAATGAACAATATGAAATTCAAATTAAAAAATAATCCCATTTACAGTAACATCAAAAACTACCACATAGAGATAAATCTTTCCAAAGATACTTTAAGGTATGTATAATGAAAACTAGAAAATACTGCTGAGTGAAATTAAAGTAGGACCCAATAGGAGAGAGACCCTGTTCATAGGTCAGAAGATTCAATATTGTTAAGGTGTCGATTACCCCTAAATCAATCCTTCAATTCAGTGCAATCCCAGTAAAAATCCAGCATCCTTTTTTATTTTAAATTTCTTTTAATTATTGTTTTTGGCAGCATTGGACCTTCATTGCTGCGCACGGGCTTTCTCTAGTTGCGATGAGCGGCGGCTACTCTTCGTTGTGGTTTGTGGGCTTCTCATTGCAGTGGCTTCTCTTGTTGTGGAGCACAGGCTCTAGGCATGCGGGCTTCAGTAGTTGCAGCACATGGGCTCAGTAGTTGCGGCATGCAGGCGCTAGAGCAACCAGGCTTCAGCAGTTGTGGTGCACAGGCTCTAAAGCGAAGGCACAGTAGTAGAGCGCACGGGCTTAGTTGCTCCGCAGCATGTGGGATCTTCCTGGATCAGGGAATGAACTCGTGTCCCCTGCACTGGCAGGCAATTCTTAACCACTGCGCCACCAGGGAAGTCCCAGCATCCTTTTGTAAAAAAAAATTAAATTTTTTATATAAATTAAGAAAATACAAACAGCAGCATAGCAAAGTTGGCAGTTGATCAAATTTATAATTATAGCATTTATATCATTATTCATGATTTTATATTTGTAAATTTGCCTACTTGCTAAAATTTCTTTGTAAGCCCCCAAATCAATACTCACAGTACTTTCATGGTCATTCAAGGACAGATGCAGAGCAACAAAAAATTTGAATTGCCCAAGGCACATGTTTCCAGCTAAAGTCCAACAAGGTGATGCTTTGCCTTCTTGTTTCAGTTCTCGTACTGTCAGGAAGTATCCCTTTATATCTACTTAATGCCATGTTTTTTGCATTTTTTGTGCTCTTCATTCATGATTTCATTTTTAAAATGGTTCCAAGCACAGTCTGAAGTGCTGTCTAGTGTTCCTAAGTGCACGAAGGCTGTGATGGTCCTTTTGATATCTCAGGCATGAGATATAGTGTTGTTGGCTGCCAGTTCAATGTTAATGAATCAATAATATATTAAATAACATATCTTTAAACAGAAACATATACAATGCAAAGTTATGTATTGATTGGTGATGAAAATGTTGTGACCAGAGGCTCACAGGAACCTAACCCTGTGTTTTCTTTGGTAAGAATGAATGGTTTGGTATTTGATAATTCAGTGTTTGCAGTGTCTTTGTTGTAACTACCAAAAATAATGAGAAGTGACTGTGTGTGTGTGTGCATGTGCACATACATGCACACAGTGTATAGATAGTAAGCATATAAAAATATAGTTACTGAAAATCTGGAAGGGCAAATAAAATAAATATTTCATGCTTGTCAGAGTGACAAACTGTTTTCAAGATGTGAGGAAATAGCAACTTTCATCCATTTCAGTGATAGTTTAAATTGGTAAAAACACTTCAGAGAGCAGTTTGACAAAACCTAATCAAGTTGAAAACATACATTTCCTTTGGCTCAGCAATTCTAATTCTGGATACAGAGCTCAGAAATACTCATGTGTGGTACAGGTTTTAGTAATTTTAGTAGGCTAACATCTATTTTAATTGGGATATGGTAAGGACCTCACTAAGTAATCTTGACTGTTAAGCTCATTGGTGAGTTAAACTACATTGAAGTCAAAGTAAGCAGTGTTCCTGGGGAATCATCCCATGGAAGCTAGTATGTACGTATGTGTAAGATCATGTTATTAATATGGTACAGCAGTTCCGATTATGGCATAGTTTCAGTTTCAAGGGCCCTTTGTATAGTAAATTCTTCACATGAATCCTTTCTCATACTTCTAACACTGGAATCTGCCTGGGGGAGAGTCTCGGAGCTAACAGATGTATTAGATTATCTTTATTTAGAGGAAGTTAGATTTAAAGTACTACTTTTGAATTAGCACATATATTCTTTAAAAATATAATACAAGCTAAATAATATATCTAACATATGCAAAATATAAAGATAATAAAAACATGTATTTAAAAATTATTTTATTGAAGTGTAGTTGATTTACAATGTTGTGTTAATTTCTGCTGTACAGCAAAGTGATTGAGTTACACATATATATACATTCTTTTTTATATTCTTTTCCATTACAGTTTATCACAGGATGTTGAATATAGTTCCCTGTGCTATATGGTAGGACCTTGTTGTTTATCCACTCTATATATAATAGTCTGCATCATCTAATCCCAAACTCCCAATCTCTCCCTCTCCCACCTCCCCTCCTCCTTGGCAACCACAGGTCTGTTCTCTATGTCTGTGAGTCTGTTTCTGTTTCATAAATAAGTTCATTTATATCATCTTTTTAGATTCCACATATAAGTAATATCATATGATTTTTGTCTTTCTCTTTCTGACTTCACTTAGTATGATAATCTCTAAGTCCATCCATGTTGCTGAAAATGGCATTATTTCATTCTTTTTTATGGCTGAGTAGTATTCCATTGTATATATGTGTCATGTCTTCTTTATCCATTCATCTGTTGATGGACATTTGTCCATTTCATATGCTTTCAATTTTATTAGCATAAAGATGTTTATAATTTTCTCTTATGAGCTTTTAAATATTTGTATCCTTCCTCCATTTCTTCTATTGCTTCTGTCACTTTTTTTCTTGATCTATATTGCCTGGGGGTTGTCTATTTTATTAGTCTTTCCAAAAATACTAACTTAACTTTGTCATTCCCCTATGTTAACTTTTTTCCCAATTCAGTAACTTCTGTCCTTACCTTTATTATTTTACTCTTTCCTTTCTTCTACAGTTTTCCCGTTTTCAGATGTTTCCTAGGTTGGATACTGAGGTCTTTAATTTTCAGCCTTCTATCTTTTATAACATAAACATTTACTATCATAATTTATCTTCTAAGTGATGCTTTAGTTGCTCCCACAAATTTTGACCTGTGTAATTTTTGTTATTTTATAATGTCCATTTTTATTTCTTCTTTGACCTAAAAGTTATTTAGAAATATGCTTTCACATTTCCAAACACACGGGCCTTTATAGATATATTTTGATTATTGATTTCCAACTTAATATCCTAATGATGCCAATACTTTGAAATTTCTTGAGACTTGTTTATGGACTAATATGAGGCAAATTTTTATAAATGTCTCAGTGTTTGAAAAGAATGTGAATTCTTCCATTGTTGAATGTAAGGTTTGAAATGTGTCCCACAAAACAAGTGTTAGTTATGTGGGTTAAATCTTGGATATACTTACTGAATTTTTGTCTGCATAATTTATCAATTATCATGAGAGGTATGTTAGAATTCCTCAGTATCTTGGTTGATTTATCCATTTTTCCTTAAATGTGGAAATTTTTATTTCTGAATATTGAAGCTATATTTTTTCTAAAATACTAGGCTTTATTTTTTAGAGAAGTTTTTGGTTTACAGAAAATTGAGCAGATAACACAGAGTTCTCATGAACCCTCTTTCTTGCTCTTCCTTGCTCACATGTTCCCATATTATTAATATCTTTCATTAGTATGGCACACTTTTTACAATTAATGCATCAGTATGATACATTATATTAACTAAAGTCCATAGTTTACAAAGGGTTCACTCTTTGTCTGTGGGTTCTATAGGTTTTGACAAATGTGTAATGTCATGTATCTACCATTACAGTATCATATACAATGGCTTCACTGCCCTAAAAATCCACTGGGCTACACCTATTCATTCCCTCTCCCCAAACTACTAGCAACCATTGTTTTTTGTTTGTTTGTTTCTGTCTCTATAGTTTTGCCTTTTCCAGAATATCATATAGTTGGAGCCATACTGTATGTAGCCTTTTCAGACTGACTCCTTTCACTCAGCAATATGCATTTAAGTTTCCTTCATGTCTTTTTGTGACTTGATAGCTTCTTTCTTTTTATCACTGAATAATATTCCATTGTCTGGATAGACCACAGTTTGTTTATCCATCCATCTTTTGAAGGACATCTTGGTTGCTTCCAGATTTTGGCAGTTATGGAAAAAAAACTGCTATGAACATTTGAGTACAGATTTTTCTATAGACAGAAGTTTTCAATTTATTTGGGTAAACACCTAGGAGCATTATTGCTAGATGGTAAGATAAGACCATGTTTAGCATTGTAAGAAACCGCCAAATGGTCTTCCAAAGTGGCTGTTCCGTTTTTGCATTCTTACCAGCAATAAATGAGAGTTCCTGTTGCTCCACATCCTTGACAGTAAGGACGTTGTCAACGTTTTGAATTTCAGCCATTCCAGTAGATGTGTAGTGGTATCTCATTGTTTAAATTTTCAATTCCCTAATGACATATGATTTTGAGCATCTTTTCATATGCTTATTTGCTATCTGTATGTCTTTGGTATGTTGTCTGTATAGGTATTCTGCCCATTTTAAATTGGGTTGTTTGTTTTCTTATTGTTGAGTTTTAGGAGTTCTTTGTATATTTTGGGTAATAGTCCTTTATCAGATATGTATTTTGCACATATTTTCTCCCAGTCTGTGGCTTATCTTTTTATTCACTTAACAGTGTCTTTTGTAGTGCAGACATTTTAAATTTTAATGTAGTCCAACTTAATTTTTTCCATGAATTCTGCTTTTGGTGGTATATCTAAAAAGTCACCACAAGACCCAAGGTCACCTAGATTTTCTCTTATGTTATCTTCTGGGAGTTTTATAATTTTGCATTTACATTTAGGTCTGTGATCCATTATGGGTTACTTTTTGTGAAAGGTCTAAATTTGGTGTCTAGATTCTTTTTTTTTTTTTTTTTTTTTTTTGCATGTGGATGTCTGGTTGTTTCAGCATCATTTGTTGAAAAAACTATTCTTTCTCCATTAGATTGACTTTCCTACTTTGTGAAAGATCAGTTTAATGTATTTATGTGGGTCTATTTCTGGGCTCTCTATTTTGTTTCATTGATCTATTTGTCTGTTCTTTTGCCAATTTCACACAGTCTTGATTACTGTGACTTTATAGTAAGTCTTGAAGTTAAGTAATGTCAGTCCTCCAGCTATGTTTTCTCCTTCAACATTCTGGGTCTTTTGCCTTTACTTACAAACTTTAGAATCAGTTTGTAAACATCTACAAAATAACTTCCTGGGATTTTGATTGGGATTACACTGAATCTATAGATCAATTTGGGAAGGACTGACATTTTAACAACGTTGAGTATTCCTATTCATGAGCATGAAGTCTTTCCATTTACTTAGATCTCTGATTCTTTCATCAGTTTTGTAATTTTCCTCATATAGATTTTGTGCATATTTTGTTAGATTTATTCCTGAGTACTTCATCTTTTGGTACTAATGTAAGTGGTAGTATGTTTTTAATTTCAAATTCCAATTGTTCATTTGTTCATTGCTGGTATAAAGGAAAGTAATTAACTTTTGTATACTAACCTTGTATCCTAAAGCTTTGCTGTAATTTCTTATTAGTTCCAGGAGGTTTTTTGTTTGTTTTGTTTTTTGGGTTTTGGGGTTTTTTTTGGTCAATTCTCTGAGATTTCTATATTTGCTCTCTGCATAAAGTTTGAAACTGTTTTGTCTTTTTGGTGAATTGAAATTTTTTCCTTATATAGTGACTTTATTCATCCTAGAAATACTTTTTCTTCAAAGTATCTTTACTACTTATGAAAGTAGCTGTTAGATCTTTCACCTAATATATGCTTTTCAGTTTTTTGGTTTTCAGCTTTTCTGAGCCTTTATGTTTTAGGTCTGTCATTTGAAAATAGTACATAGCATATCTGTGTGTTTGTGTATGTGTGCACACTTACCAAATATGACAGTGTTTGTATTTTAACTGATCTATATTTTTTGTGGTTAAGTTCTAATTTAATTCCACTTGGTCATTGGACATACTTTATATGATGTAATCCTTTCAAATTTATTGATAGTGGCTTATAGTCTATCTTGATAATGTTCTTATACACTGGAAAAGAATGTGTATTATGTTGTTTTGAGGTGGAGTGTTCTATAAATGTCAATTGAGTATGAAATCTCTAAGTATAATTGTGAATCTTTCTGTTTGTCATTGTAGTTCTATCAGTTTTGCTCCATGCATTTTAAAGTTCCATTATTAGGTGCATAAATGTTAAAAATTGTTGTGTCCTCCAAAGAATTGACCTCTTTATGATGATGAGATGACCAACCTCATAATATTCTTTGCTCTGAAATCTACTTCATCTGATATTAATAGTCACTCCAGATTTCTTTTGATTAGTATCAGTATGGTACATTTTTCCATCCATCCTTTTAATCTTTGTGTCTTTTTTTTAATTGAAGTATAGTTGATGTACAATATTATATAGGTTATAGGGGTACAACATAGTGATTCACAGTTTTTAAAGGTTATACTCTATTTATAGTTATCATAAAATATTGGCTATATTCCCCGTGTTGTACAATATATCCTTACAGCTTATTTTATACCTAATAGTCTGTACCTCTTAATCTCCTACCCCTATATCACCCCTCTTCCCTCCCCTCTCCCCGCTGGTAACCACTACTTTGTTCTCTATATCTGTGAGTCTACTTCTTTTTTATTATAGTCACTAATTGGTTGTATTTTTTAGATTCCACATAATAGTGATATCATACAATATTTGTCTTTCTCAATTTGTGTCTTTATATTTAGAGTACACTTCTTGTGACAGCATACAGTACAGTCTTGCCTTGTTATCCAGTCTGACAACCTGTGTCTTTTAATTGGGGTATTCCAAACATTTACATTTAATGTGGTTATTTATATAGTTAGATTGAAATCCATCACTTTGCTATTTGTTTCTCTTTGTCCCATCTGTCCTTTGTCCCCTTTCTTCTCTTTCTGGCTCTTTTTGGATAGCGTATTCCTTATTAATGATTCCCTTTTATCTCCTTTGTTGTTTTATTAGTTATAACTCTTTGGTTGCTTTAGGGTTTATGCTATGCATCATTAACTTATCTCAGTCAACATTCAAAGGATATAACACTTCACATAGAGTGTAAGAACTTTACAATAGTATACTTATGTCTTCCTCTTTAGTTTTTGTGCTGCTGTTATATGCTTTATTTTTACATATAATATAAACTCCACAATACATTGTAATCAGCTTTGTTTAAATAATAAATTGCCTTTAAATAATTTTAAATGACAAGATAAGTACATATTAACCCACATGTTAACATTTTTTGTGTGTCTGTGAATTTCCATCTGGTATTTTCCTTCTGTCTAAAAGACTTCCTTTAACATTTCTTATAGTGCAGGTCTGCTAGTGATGAATTCGTTCAGACTTTGTATGTCAGAAAATGTTTTTATGTTGACTTCAATTTTAAAAGATATTCTTACTGAGTACAGGATTACATATTGGTATTTTTTCTTATAGCATTTAAAAAATGTTGCTCCAGTATATTTTCATTTATATTATTTCTGAAGGTAAATATTCTGTCATCAATATTTTTGTTGCTCTGTTCATAATGTGCCTTTTTTTTTCCTCTGGCTGACTCTAAAACTTCTCTTTACCCCTGATTTTCAGCCATCTGATTATGATGTGCCTTGGTGGAATTTTCTTCATGACTCTTATATGTAGGATTCATTGACATCCTTGAATCTCAGGTTTTATATTTTTTATCAAACTTGAAAATCTTCTAAATGTCATTTTTAAAAATATTTCTTCTTTATTATCCTCCTCCCTCTTCTCCTTTAGGGATTCAAGTTATCTTATATTATGTTTCTTGAAATTATCCCTCAAATCACCAGTGCTTTGCTCATTTATTAAAAATAATATTTTATCTCTGTTCATTTTGAGTAGTTTCTACTGCTGTGTCTTTAAGCTCACTAATCTTATTTTTTGCAGTGTTTAATATGCTGTTAATCTAATCCAGTATATTTGTCATCTCAGATATCGTAGTTTTCATAGCTAGAAGTTCTATTTGGACTTTTCTTATATTTTTCCTAACTCTAACATTTTTAACACATTGAGTACAATTATAATAGCTGGTTTGCTATCACTATCTGCTAATTCTAACATCTGTGTTAGTTCTCGGTTTAGTTTGATAGATTTTTTTCTCCATATTATAGGTCAAATTTTCCTATTTCTTTTTATGTCTAATCATTTTTGGTTGGATGCCAGATATTCTGAATTTTTCACTGTTGGGTACTGTATGGTTTTGCATTCCTGTGATCAGTATTGACCTTTGTTCTGGCATGCAGTTCAGTTACTTGGAAGCAGTTTTATCCTTTTCAGTCTTGTTTTTAAGATTTTTAGTTGGGGCAGCATTTAGGCTAGGACTGATTTTGCCCATGACTGAGACATGACTCTTCTGAGTACTCTCTTTAGTGCTCTGTGAATTATGAACTTTTCCAGTTTGACTTGTGGGAATAGGCACTACTCCTGGCCCAGGATGAGCCCTGAGTACTGTTCTAGTCCTTTAGGGTAGTTTCCTGATATGCACACACTGATCCATGTTCCCCTGAATACTCAAGGAGGATCCCTGTGCAGCTCTCTTCTCCATAGTGCTCTGTCCTGCCTTTATCTCCCAACTCCTCATAAATTCAGGGTGTCTATCAGACTCTGCCTATATTTCTCTCTGTGCCACTGCCTGGAAACTCTGAAGGCAGTAAGCTGGAGAAATCATATGGCTCATCTCGTTTGCCATCTCTCAGGGATTGCTCTTTTTCATTTGCAGCTATCCAGTGTCTTAAAAACTATTGTTTATTTTATCCAGTGTTTTGGTTGTTTCAGATGAGAGGATAAATCTGGCCCCTATTCTTCCATCTTGGCTGGAAGTGGAACTCATTTCTACTTTGGTTGATTACTGATATATTTGGAATTTTTTCCTACTGTTTTATTTTATGCTTTCTATTTATCCTGTTTTCTATGTTTTTTCCCTATATATTTCCCCTTCCTTCTTATGACAATAATCAGATATTTCATTTATCAGGTGCTTATGATGTGCTGGACCCTGGGCTATATACTTTGCATACATTTCCTCATTGAATGCTCACAGTGACCCAAAGAGGTAGCTATTATTAATATATGGGGAACTTGAGTCACGGAGATTTTAATGACCTCTTCCAAGGTTATATATTGGGATTTACATTCAAGTCTTTCTCTAACATCTGTGCTTTTTCTATTTGGTACTGTCCTACCACCAGCTGAAAGCTAATGTGACTATTTCCAAAGTTTGTTAATTATGAGTTTGTTATAAAGCAGTTTTTTTTTTTTGAATGGGAATTGACAGGGAATTGAATGACGACAGTTCAGACTGTGATGATGACGCTCAAAGAGAAAGAAATGGAGTGATTCAGCACACAGGCACAGCAGCTGAAGAACTGATTAATGATGATACTGATTAAAATAGCATTTACTAATCATTGAGGTATTTGTTTAAAATTCAGTTCATCCAAAATGGAGTAATACGCTTCACTTCAGTGTGTAACCAAGCACAAAAACAGTATCAATGTTGAATCTGTGAATGGTTTTCCATTTACTGTGATGTGCTACTGTAAATATACCTCTTCAATTACTTCTGGTCTCTTTGGTGACCTATTCAAATTTGTGTACATTATTGTACATAGAATAAAATTTTCACGTTTTTATAAAAAAAAAATTGAGTGGTCAGCGATTTGATTGTCTCACTGACCTTTACTTTTGTCGTCTGTGGAGCTAGTCCAGAGTAAATTCTGGCTTCTGTTGTCAAATAATTTGATATAAGCAGAGTAAGTTATGATGTTAGTAACAATATGAAAATACTGTGAACGATTAACCACAAGGTGCCTTTGGGAATGAGCCTATTGATTTGTGGGAGGGTGGATTGTAATAATAACTTATTTAAAGGTATTTTCTCTCTTTGTATGGAAAGCTAATACTAGATATCCTGTAGAAATTATCCCTCTGAATTTGTCTGTTCATTATCCAATTCTTTGAAGGCTTATCCTGACTTGTTGACAGTCCTTGCTTTGTAGCCTAACACAAGCCCAGAAGATACCAGAGAGCAAATGAGTAAACATGTTTTCTGCTCTTTTAATGCTAAGCCTTTTCAGTCTGAACACGGTGATGACCTCTTCCATGGGTGAAGAGCAGCTGGGGCCTGCACTCCAGGAATTCTCTTGGCCACTCCATGCACTGCTCTTTGAAATTGTTATAACTGTAGGGCAATTTAGCATTTTAGGAGGTATCCTCTGTCCGCCTTGCCACACCTACCAGTGAAGTCACACAAGATTTTAACAGGAATGTCTGACTTCATGCCATTAAACATTTATTCGGTGACCCTTGAATGTACCTGAGATTGGTAATATGACAAAACAGTAATCCATTAAAGGTAAAGGCAGTGAAATTTCTTTTGAAACAGTCAGTCCAATGGCACAGTGTGTCATGCACCTCATTACTGAGTGTGTTCAAATCTTTTAATTTTATGATATAATTAACCCAAAGCACCTTTCAGAGCAAGGGAAAAATAGAAGGTTCTGAACCAGGTTCAAGTTTCTTAAGTCACTGCTGTGCATTATATTGGGCAGGCATAGCCTTGCAGACAAAGGTGGGAACATGTAGCAAGACCAAAGGCATAAGTCTGCTTCCTACTAGAGCTGTCATAACAGCAAATGGGAGAAACAGGAAGTCTGTACCACATGGTGAAACTTATGCCTGAAAAATCAAACAGATATAATCCATTTATTACAGGTTCACAAATGGCATGTTAGACATTTGCTGTAGGGAATGGACTTGGTATTTGAAATATCTCTCTCTGAAAAAATGACAGTTTTTTGAGAAGGACTGTTATTAAGAACTCCAACACACCATGCTTCCCACTATAAGGAAAAGATGAGCATTGAGATGTGCAGACACTGTACCCTCCAGAAGCCAGGGACTTGAGTGAGGAGAAAATGTAATTCTGCATTCAGTAAGCATTTATGGAAGACCTAGTGGGTGTCACGAATTGTGCTAGGTGTTAGGAATGAGAAAGGGATTGAGGAAGATACAAATATTACCTGAAGGTTTGAAGAGAGATATGTAAAAGTGTATATCTGGTGATTGAGTTGTATACAAAGCTTACGGGTGCAGAAGTGTGCAATACTGCTTGGGAGAGTAAGAAGGCTTTGCAGAAGAGGTGAGGTTTGAACTGAACTGCAAGGATGCTTAAAAATTTTCTGGGGAGAGAGGGAAATCTGGGATGAGGCAGCAGCATGTCCAAAGGCACAGAGACCTGAAAAGAACCCACAACTCTGCAGGGGTTGGTGAGTAATCTGGTCACCTGTGCTTAAAAATAACTGGAGGAAACCCAAGAGGAGAATGTTGAGGTGAGGGTGGGGAGGAAATTGTCTGCTGTACAAAGGAAATTGGATGTTATGCTGTAGCTTTAAAGTCAGGGAATAGCAAGCTCAGATTTGTGTTTGGGAAGGTAACTGGAGGTAGCATGGAAGATAAATGGAAATGAAAGAGGGACTAGAGCTCACAGACATTAGGAACACACGAGTGCTGAAGTGGAAGATGGTGTGTGCTGTACCCTGGCCCAGGTTGTGCTTGGGTCTTTGCTGCTATTTGATAATGCTGTTTGCCAAAGGACATGGCCTTCGTCCTCACTCACCTGGCTCCACAACTGGAGGATGTTCTGGTCTTCTCCTACCTTTTGTGCTTTTACCCAAACCAGGTAAAATCGTGCTCTGCTTGAGTGTCAGACCCACCTACACTTGAATCCTGCCTCTTCCTCATTTCAGCTGTGTGACATCTGTAAAATGAAGTAATGGTACCTTTAATAAATATTGACGGCTCAAATACTGTAGGTCTGTTCATCCTCATGGCCACCACAGGTCATGTGATCAAGGAAAAGAGTAGTATTGGCTAAGCTTGTGACTCCTTGAAGGGCGACTAAGTCTTACACGTTTTCACAAACTACAATGCCTTCAAGTGAGGGATTTAATCTCTGGCCTACTCTGCATAGTCTGCCATCTTTCATCATTTCTCTTTAGCGTGGTATGAGAGATTGCTTAGGGTGACTTTCCTGTGCATTGCTAGATTACAGATTAAATTTTGGAGCCAGAAGCATGTGTAGATATCATCTGTTACATTTTCTCACTCATTTATTTATTCATTCATTCAGCAAACAATGACTGTATGTCTGAATGTGCCAGGTACTGTGCTAATAAGCACAGGCAGAAGTGAATTAGACCAAGGCCCTGTCCTCCAGATGCCTAGAGCCTTTGGTAGAAGTAAGCACATGGTTTATAATACAAAGTATTATAGGGAGGAGAAGAGAACATATAGCTGTATGTAGGTAGGGTAAGGACACAGAGAGTTCACAAGGAGCTGACCCTTGAGCCAAATCTTGAAAGATAAAGTCCATAAGCATCGGGGGGTGATAGAGGGTCAGAATCCCAGTTATTTTTGACACAACAAAACCCCCAAAAGTTAGGAGCTCTAAGTAACGTCAGTGTTTTATTTCTCATGATTCTCTGCATTGGTTGGGCTCAGTGGGGCAGTTCTTCTCCACACGGTGTTGGTTGGAATCTCTAATGCTGGGAGCTCCGATGGGCCTGGAAAGTGCAAGGGGGCTTCACTCACATGTTTGTGCCTCAGGTGGGGTGGCTGGAATAACTATGATCTAGCTGAATCTCTCTCACTTTCTCAATTCTGCTTTTTCTCTCTCTCCATTGGCTCTCTTGCCATTATTCCGTGGTCTAATCCAAACTCCTTTACACAGTGACTGGATCCTAAGAGAGAAAAAATGAAAGCTGAAAGACCTCTCAAGGTCTAGACCCAGAAGTCACACAGCATCACTTCTGCTGTTTTCTATTGGCCAAGGCAGGTCATGAGCCAGTTTTGGTTCAAGGTGAAGAAAACAGACTACACCTTTAAAGGGAGAAGTAGCATGCTTGTATAGGGATGGGAAGGACTGTTGATGGCCATCTTTGCAGACAATCTACCCTAGTCAGTCCAGGCAGATGGACCTCTATGCTCACTGTAAAGAAGACAAGGTCAAGGGGGAAGAGGAGGGTCAGTAACCTGAGTGAGGATGATGGTGTGGGACAGAGACACCAAGAAGGCTTACAGAGCCTCGCTGGAGGCCATGCCACAGCCGCAGCAGCAGCACACCCCAGGGGCAGGAGTAGAAAAGACTTGTGAGGGATCAGACCCAGGGAGAAAAGAAATTCTCTCAAGTCACTCAGTGAGATGGTGCAGAACCAGGAGTCAAATCCAAGTCTCCCACCACCAGAAAGTTCTGGGCTTTCTGTGCAGTGTAAGAAGCTTTCTCTGATACGTACAGATCTATAGACTGCTACTCTCATCACTGCTGCATCATTCCTTAGATTGCCTAGGATGAGAGAGAAGGTGAACACAAAGAAAGAAGATATAGATAGGAATTGTACCTTTCTGGATAAGTTCTAGAAAATTCAATTCAACAAACATTTATTAATCTTGCCCAGAGGGGCTCACAGTCTAGAAGGAGATAGACATTCCAAGAGTTAACCTCAGTACAGTAGGACCAGATAGCAATTGACCAATATACTGAGATGGAGCAAGGTCAGGAACTAACATTTGCTTTGTATTTACCATTGAGGGACTATGCCTGGAACTTTATATTTGGAGAGATACTTAAAGCAAGAAAATGAGTTTGGAGATCAGTGTCCCAGACTAAAGATTTTGAGATCATCTTAACCCACAGAACTTGGACTTCTTGGTTTCTTTCTGAGGGGAAAGCAGTAGGAAAATACTAGTCTAAGACTTCAGACTGTCTCCATTAGTACTTGTTTTATGTGTTTCTTTGAGTGCAGTGGGGAAGATGGATTGGATCAGTGAGATGCCCAGTTGGCAGACCAGCATCCAAGAAGAAAGAGTTTGAGTGCTTCTTGCCCCAACCAGTGGTTTTTTATCCTTTTTATCAGCATCCTCCACACTGAAATGTAGGCATACCATCTCGTTGACAGTGGATCACCCAACTAGTGATTCTCTGGAGGGGATTAAGTTGAATAGGACTGTTAGAGAAAGCAGGACAAGAGAGTGAAGTCTATAGAGAACCTTTTCACCTTCCCTTGTAGTACCTACTCCTTAGTCCTGGCCTCCCTTCTGCCCTCCTCACAGCAGTTATCCTGTGTTCTGTTTCACCAATTTTTAATGGAGTGTCCATTGTGTGCCAGACACTGCCAAGCACTAGGGAAACAATGGTGAGCAAAATATAGTTTTAGACAAAGTGGAATGGTTTTCTAGTTAGGAAGTTATAGGAGAAGACTTTTATTTTGGAAAAAACCTATCTAGTACCCTCTGAAACATGCTATGAAATATATTATCACCTTGTTTTATGTGTGTTTTTTTGAGAGTTTGGTCTCATACCAAAAAAAATTCCTGCAATATACAAAGAACTGGATCTGCAGAATAAAATAATTTGCTTTTTTCCCCCCGGACAAATTGATGGAGATTATTCAACATGGAGACATATTGTGTTGAGTTAATATAGTAAAGGATAAAAGAAGAACTCTTCAGGCATCAAGCCTGAAAAGCATTATCACCTCAGATGTAATCACAGTATCAGGAGACAGTGCTGCAATGTCTACAAAATTATGAGGGAAAAAAATCTATGACTCAAGGATATTAAATCCAGCCAAGTGTTTGTACATATGTAAAGGCATCAGGCAGATATTCCCAAGCACACAAGAATTTGGATAATTCAGCATTTCTGAGTCCTTCTTGAAAAATCTACTTGATGGTAAACTCCAGCCAACCAAGACATGAATCAAAACAAAAGTACTCAGGGATGGAGAAGATACATGGTAGAAAGGCAAGTGAACAACAAATTCATTTAAATTTAGGACCAAAACTACAAATCCTGGAGTCATGAAGTTATTCCCCAATCCTGAAAATTCTGAATATAGAATAGAATGTAAATGTTAAAAATCTTAATAGATTCAAAAGATAAAAAGATAATAATGAATGAAAATTAGGAGGTAGGGATAAGTTCTATTTACCTTTCATAGAAGAGAATTAGTTACGATTAATTGAAATATGAAGTTAAATATACATAGATAAGACTACAATCTTTAAACGTTTTTCATAATCTTATTTTCTTAACCCTAGGGAGTCTCTTGAAGAATACTTACCTAAAGACCTGTAGCTTCTTTAGTTTCATTTTTTTTTCCATTATTAGAATCAAGTAAAATATAATACATTTGTTTCTAGAAATAATTGCACCATTTTTTTCTGTCTTCTGCCTGTGTGTCATCCAGCTCCAGCTAGGTATGTATGTATGTTGAGAGGCATCTAATGTTCATCTAATATTAATAATTTTTTCCTGGGTAGTGAAGATAATTTTGTTTTTTTATTTGTGCTTTTCTATATTTATTGATTTTTAAATGGCAAGCAAATAGTGTTTTCATAAGAACAATAACATTATTGCTAACATTTTAAAAGAGAGAGAAAGAAAGGAAGAAGGAAAAAAACCAACACCTTTTGATCAGTTATTCTGAGGCACCTGGCAGACATGTGGTGGGGTATGAGAGTCCAAGCTACAGTCTAAGTGTTAACTTTACCTCTCTAGGCCTCAGTGTCCTCATCTGTAAATGGGGTAAATAATAGGACCTGCTGCTGAGGGCTCTTGGGAGGAGCAAATGGGAGAATGCCTGTGAGGCACATATCACAGTGTCTGACTCATAATGAATTTAATACACGTTAACTTAAAAAATGATAAAATCATGCAATATTAGAATTACTAGGAACTTTAGAGATTCACTTTTAACATTTTACCCATAAAAAAAACTGAAGCCCCGAGAGGTATGCCCAAGATCACATGGCTAGTTATGGCAGAACCTTTGTCTTTTGTAGGTCAGACCCTTGCATATCCCATGCTCTTTGCATGTCCTATGGGAATGAGAACAGAGGCATGTAATATGCAACCACCAAGTGCTTGGGCTAATACTCAAATTACTTTTCATTGTTCCCAGAGCCCACGCCAATAGATTCATCATAGGAGGAAGTACCAATATGCCTACCAGGTTAGGGAGAACACAGCTTGCAATTAAAAATTTGTCCCAGAAAACTCCAGAGTGCATCACACATGTGTGGTTAATTAAGAGGTAACTGCAATTGGCCCTTTTATCCCCATCCAGCAAGAATTATTCTTGTCTTCTTATTTATCTTCTGCCTTGAGATGATAAGCTGAATAGCTGGCTCCCAGTTGTTTAATTAATTAAACTTCTTTTCTGTTCCCATTTTGCAGCAATGAACATGGGCGTCTAGATAGAACCTGCCACTCAAATTTTTTTCTGAGTTGTTGGGAAAAGCCTATTCCATCATTAATATTAATGACAGGGTGGGCATCAAATTAGGAGACCTGCCTGCAATGATTTCACATGCCATTTATACAAATTAATGAACATTAGTGATTCTTAGAGTGGATGAGGTTTTACAAATGGTGGCAAAAAAAATGGGAAAAGTGGAAGAGCATTTCATGAGCAATTTTAACTCAAAATATGACATCAAGAAACAGCCTCCCAGGGAGAGATGTGATTGAGTGTCACTGTGAAATTTGTTGGAAAAAAAGAATTGTCTAGAGTTGCCAGCTTCAAAGCCAGAGCAATGATGTTATAATTTCCTGGTGCATTCTCTGTACAGTGGAGCAATTAGATGAGTATAAACTGGGCTGGGTTAACACAGTATTCGAAGTAATAGACCCAGACCGTCCAGCTGCCTAAATTGATTAATGATATGCAAATGGAATTTACAGACTAGAGTCATTCATTTTCTTCCTTCAGGCTGTCTCTTTTCCTAACCTCACTTCTTGCTTTAACGATAAAGGAAGAGAAACTATTATGAGCATGAGTTAGGCGGTAAATTACTTTCTCTTATTCAATCTCAGCTTTCTGAGCTATGATTCAAGCCATCAAAAGTCTATCTCCAGCCTATAGAGAACTGACATATTCATTGTTGCGTGTCACTCCTCAAACTCTGCTGCCGTCATTTCAACTAACCTTAATTTAAAATACTGTCTGCATCAGCTAGAACCCCTAACAAACGGAGTGCCTCATCACCATACTAATTGAACGAAAAAAAATGTGCCATGATTTAAATACCTATTGCTTCATCATTTCCCCAGTCTTCGGCTTCCATTTTGTCAGGCATGAAGCTGGTGATTAAATCTAAGGCATAATTATTAGCAACGGAGGAACTGTTGTCTCATCTTGCAGTTTCCTGACCAGGTGCAAGCTCTCCGCTCCTTACTGAGCATGTCTGTCAGTCTTACGAACAATCCCAGCAGAATAAGTGACTGATTTTCTCTTTATAATCACAAAGGCGCTTTACAGTAAATTGTCACACTAGACCTCTACTTCTGAATGGCATAATGAACCTTTCAGGGTGGTGAGGAGTTTATGTATTGAAAAGGGGTGTCATGGTTGGAACTAGGGTGCTGACGTCTTTGATCAGTACACCTGCCATGGCCTCCTCCCACCACATTGGCCTCTGCTGCTTCTGACAGTTGTGTAAAGGGGGGAAAGTGTTACAAAGCAGGGTGCAGGAAACCTGGTTACAAGTTCCGGCTTTGAGCTAGGGTGAAAAAAAAGCTTGCGCGGGCCTGCAGTCCTGTGTACAGGAGGGGAGTTGCAGTGGAGAGTGATTTACGAGGGAGAAGGCGTACGGGCTGTGTTCAGGAGGTGGAGAAAGAACACTTTAAAGGCACGTTTCAGAGACAAACAAAATGAGCCTGATTTACTTTAGATTTGGGTTATTTGAATTTTCGGCATCTGAACAGCTGTACTCGTCAGCCAAGTTATCAAAGAGAGAAGATTACCTGTTTGAGTTTGATGAAAGATACACTTGAAGTGTTTGTCTTCCTCTACCTACCTCTAGAATTAAAAGTTGTAGCTGGTTCCTCTCACTTCTCCAGAAATAGAAGCCCTGGGTTTTGAAAGTCTCTTGTTTTGGAACTTAAAACCCAAGTATCTGCAGACTTGCTATAGTCTATGCTTGTACATTCCAAGTGCTGGGCTTTTGACCATAACAGGGATGATGCACTCCTTGAGGAGTACTTTCCATTACATCTTCTTCTTTCAAAAGCTTTAGCATTACTGATGATCATTT
Source organism: Mesoplodon bidens (assembly GCF_964165515.1). Lineage (NCBI taxonomy): Eukaryota > Metazoa > Chordata > Mammalia > Artiodactyla > Ziphiidae > Mesoplodon > Mesoplodon bidens. Next base: position 55,054,382 of record NC_138166.1, read on the forward strand.
ATGTTGACGTTAAAGTAAAAATGTAGAAATCTTCTAAAACCCAAATTCTCACTAGGCAGAGACTTTTCAGACCCCTATGTATATCCATGGATTTTGAGGCTAAATTCATGCTCCATTCCCAAGATGTATTATTCTCCTCCTTTTGAACTGTGAGATTTGCAGATAACTCTCATTTGCAGATATGAATATATCTGATATATGTATAAACAAACACACAAAAAGAACTTTGCCTTTCTAATTTACATTTTAGAAATTTAAGTCCTTGACAACTTTAACATGAGTAGCCTAAGCCTCTGGTGACTAATTTTTTTGTTATTTTAACTACTGGAAGAAATTTATGTCACCAGAGAAGTATAGAGTGTCCACAGAGGAATAGGTCATTGCTGGGTGGTTTTGAGTAAATCTTCCTCCTAAATGAGAATTCAAATACATTAAGCTGTGGATTCCCACCCTCCCCCGAAAGTTTAACATACTGTTTTTAAAGTCACATTTATATCCATTCAGACTTTGAAAAACGATTTCTTCTGTGTCAAATTCAAAGGCAATGGGGCGTAAAATGCCAGAGAAATGGGTATAAAGATGAGAGAGTCCTGATTTAACCACTCATTCAGCATATTTGTTCATCATCTGTGGAAGGAGGGGTCATGACTTCAGGGTTCCTTTCAGCTTCAAAAATCCCATGACTGACTCTCTTAGTGCTTTTCAGAATGGGTAATACAAGATGCCTGCCCTCAGTATGCTTAGAATCTGTTTGCTAATCACATATTGGAAAATATCACCAAGATAAAGAATTCCATTGGCACACAAATATTAATTTTGACTTGGAAATAGCAAGACAATGGCTGACAAATATCCGATGATACAGACAAAGGGTTCACTATGAGGCAGGCTTGAACCAAGGAGAATATATTGTTCTTGTGTGACAATATACAACTTGTGTGACAAAGAATACAGTCTTCTTTTATTCTAAATAATGGGAAAAGCAATGTTTTCAAAGCTGACCTTAAACTCAGTAGAGTCTGGGATGCATTAGACCTCACTGTAGATTCTCAGCAATTACTGATGACAGTGATCAGTAAATATTGAATGAAGGAAGGAGGAAGGATATGATTAAAACAGTGGCTCACTGAATGTATATTTTAAATAGAGTATATTGTGAATATTTGTGCCTTGAAATGTGCTAAGGTGAACTGAGTACCAATAGATGACTTTGGAGGTTTTTAAATCAACTCTAACATGACAACAAATCTTGTGAGCTTTGTCGATCTCTGCCTCCATTATGGTGGTGCAAAAGTCATCTCATGACACATTACACCATGACAAATAATTTGATCCCTGTTTACGCCTTGAAGAGAATGAAGTGTTCTGGCCAGTTGCTGAGGGTGAGGGCCCTCTGAGGAACCACCACCCCTAATCCATCCATCAACCATCAATGGTATGAGCCAGAGATGTAGGGAATTTTTCACTTGCCTTTTGGACTTGAGCCAGTTCTAACTGGTCACTCATGGTAGCATCGTTTCCCAGAAGGTTGCCACAAGAGGAGCTAGGGGCAGTGGCCTTGGTTTCCCCAAATGGGCAGTTCCCTCTTCCTCTTCTGGCAGCTTGGACCTCAGTGTTCCTGTAGGGTTTAGGCTTTGCCTACTCTCTGCTGTTCTCAGTGGGGTGGACCTGACATGTCCCATCCCCAACTCTGCTCTGCCCTCCTCAGGGCAGGTGGCAGTCAGAAACAGCCCCCTGAGATCTCTCCCTTTCTGGTTACCTCCAGAGGACTCACAGCATTTCAGTTGTTTCCTACTGCTATTCCCTTTCGCAGAGTCATAGCATGGCAGTGTATTATATGTCAGAATACATATAGGTGTGTGTATATGTATTCAGGTGTAGCTAGCACATAGGACACGAAGACAGGGAAAGATTGCAAAATAGCCTGAGACAATGCAGCAACAAAAGCTCCACTGTGAAAGAATGAGTGAATATGCCCAGTGCTCATGGTCTATCATGGCTCTGGTTGTTTATATGGAAGGGTGAATGAAAGGTTCTTTGAAAGAGCAAAGATTCATTACTTTACTCCCATTCCATATAATAAACCTTTGTGAAAGAGACAAACTCTGAAAGAGTGAAAGAGAGAGAGAAGAGGGCAGCCAATCTCTTAGGTGTAGGAGGTGTATAGAGAACAGTAAGGACCCCCCTTGCCCCATCTTTGGGTGGGTGGGGGTCGTTTTGCTGACATTCCCCAAGGACACAGAATTGAGGAGGACTAGAGCTGCCTTAGGGAGCAACCCCACCCAGACTCTCAGATCATACTGTTTCCTTATAAAACCAATAAGAGCAAGGTTTTGGAATAGACAGAACTGGTAATGATGGGAATCCGGTCATTCATTCAACAAATATTAGCTCTATCTGTGCTAAAATCCACTTCTAGGGTCTAGGAATATAAGAATGAAACAAACAGCCTCTGTCTCGTATTATGCATGCAACTAGGCAAATAGACATAAATGATAATATTAGGTACTAGTAAGTGCTAAGAACAAAAATAAAGCAGGTGAGGAGAGGAACGTTATGTGGGCAATATTTTAGATAGCAGGGAAGCCCTCTCTGAGGAGGTGACATTTGATTAGAGGCCAGAGCAAAGTGAGGGAGCAAGCCATATAAAGACCTGGGAGCAGGAGTGCCAAGCAGAGGCCCCTGAGGCATTTAAAGAACATCAGGGAGGCCAGCGTGGCTGGGTAAGACTTACCAGGGAATCAGAGGAAGGAAGAAGACTGGAGAGTGCCAGGGGCCAATTAGGAACCATTGGAAGATTTTGAGCAAAGCAGTGATTTGATGTGATTTACTTTTGAAAAAGGTCAGCCTGGTTTTAGTGTGAATAATAGACTATAAAGGGACAGGAGTGTGAACACGGAGACTTGGTAGGTAGTTCAGGAGAGAAACAACAATGGCTTCGTATGGCACACAAAGTACATTGGCTCAACCAGAGCCAATTCTCAACCTCTTCTCCCTTTCCTTTCTCTTTTTTTAAGATTTATTATTTATTTATTTATTTTATTTATTTTTGGCTGTGTTGGGTCTTAGTTGCGGCATGCAGGCTCTTCATTGCAGTGCACGGACTCCTCTCTAGTTGTGGCTGTGGGTTTTCTCTTCTCTAGTTGTGGCGCGCAGGCTCCAGAGCATGCGGGCTCTGTAGTTTGCGGCATGTGGACTGTAGTTGAGGGGCGAGCTTAGTAGTTGTGGCACGTGCGGGCTTAGTTGCCCTGGGGCATGTGGGATGTTAGTTCCCTGGTCAGGGATCGAACCCATGTCCCCTGCATTGTAAGGTGGATTCTTTACCACTGGACCACCAGGGAAGTCCCCTCCCTTTCCTTTTTCTACTAGAAGAGATACAAAACCAAATGCTTGTTGTCCTAGATGCCCTTGCAGCTCACAGTGACAATGTAACATGGTTCTGGCCAATGAGATAAAAGTGGTAATCTGCTGAGAAAGTTTCGGGAAAATCTCTTGTTTTCTTGGCAAGAAGGGTGACTGACATGGTTAATATGGATCCCCCCCCAACCTTTTCTCTTTATACTGTTCCCTTCCTCCTATCTGGAATGTGGACATGGTACCTGGAAGTGCAGTAGTCAGTTTGTGACCATGAGTCAATAAGCCAGGAATGAAAGAGCAGAAAACTAGAAAGAGCCTGTGTCCTTCATGACATCATTAGGCCACTGCACCAATCCTTGACTGCATACCTCTGGCTATTCTTTACATGAATCTAATAATGACCCTCTAAAGACAAGGGTCAGCAAACTTTCTGTAAAGGGCCAGATAGCAAAATATTTTAGGCTCGGTGGGCTAGATAGTTTTAGTCACAACTACTCAACCCTGTTATTGTAACCATAGGAATATGTAAAAAATGAGAATGGCTGCACTCCAGTGAAACTTTACTTATCAAATTGGGTGGTAGGCCAGATTTGGCTCAGGGGCCCTACTTTGCTGATCCCTGGTTTAAGCTACTGCAGTTGAGTTTTCTATTACAATACTTTCAACTTCAGCCATTCTTAACTGATACACACAAATCAGGGTGGCACCTATGGAGGTGGCAAAAGGTGATTGAATTCAGACTATATTTGTTGTCAAGGAAGACACCAAGGTTTGGGGCTTGAAAAACTAATTGAACAGTTGTGCCATTTATTGAGATGAGGAATGCTATGGAGTATTAGGTTGTGGGAAGCAGGTGGAAAGCAATAATTTTGGTTTGGACATGTTAAGTTTGAAATACCTGCTTGACATACAGATGGAGATATCAAGGAGGAAACTGAGGGGAAGGATTGGGGCTAGAAATATAAAGGTAGGAGTCATTATTGAGTAGTTGGAATTAAAGCCACAGGATGGGATGAAATCACCCAGGGAGTGAGTGCAGATAAAGAAGTTCAAGGATTGAGCTCTAATGTATTCTAACATTTAGAGGTTAGGAAGAAGAGAACGATTTAGCAAGGGGCCCTCAGAAGAAATAGTCAGATATTTAGGAGGAAAACCATGGGAGTATGATTTCAAGAATCCAAGTGAAGAAAATATGTTAAGTTCTTTAGAGAGATTGAGTAAGATGAGGATTAAGGATGTACCATTTGACTTGGCAGCATGGAAGTCATTAGGGCCTTGATCAGATAGCTTTGATGGAGTGTTGGAGACAACACCATAATTTGTGTGGGTTCAAAGACAAATGGGAGATAAGGAATTGGAGGCATCAAAATACAGATTTCTTTAAAGAATTTTCACATGAAGATGAGCAGAAAAATAGGCAATAGAAGAGAATTGCTAAAGGGAGATCATGAGAGATTTTTTACTGTGGGATATTGTGGCCTATTTCTTTTTTAAAATTAATTTTTATTGGGGTATAGTTGATTTACAATGTTGTGTTAGTTTCTGCTGTATAACAAAGTGAAGCAGTTATATGTATATGTATATCCACTCTTTTTAAGATTCTATTCCCATATAGGTCATTACGAGTATTGAGTAGGGTTCCCTGTGCTATACAGTAGGCTCTTATTATCTATGTTATATATAGTAGTGTGTATATGTCAATCCCAATCTCCCAATTTATCCCTCCCCCCCTTTCCCCCTTGGTAACCATAAGTTTGTTTTCTATATCTGTAACTCTATTTCCGTTTTGTAAATAGGTTCATTTGTACCATTTTTTAGATGCCACATATAAGCAATATCATATGATATTTGTCTTTCTCTGTCTAACTTACTTCAGTCAGTATGACAGTCTCTGGGTCCATCCATGTCACTGCAAATGTCATTATTTCATTCTTTTTTATGGCTGAGTAATATTCCATTGTATATTATACAACATCTTCTTTATCCATTCATCCATTGATGGACATTTAGGTTGCTTCTGTGTCCTGGCTATTGTAAATAGTGTACACTGGGGTACATGTAGCTTTTCTAATTATGGTTTTCTCTGGTTATATGCCCAGGAATGGGATTGCTGTATCATATGGTAGCTCTATTATAGCCTATTTCTATGCTGACGGAAATAATCCATTAGAGTTCCAGTCGTGATAAACTAGATAATTTGGATCTAATCTCCTACTGAGAACAACTAGAAAAGCTGGGGAAAAAACTTAAGTCTGCTTGAAAGCATTAGAGAGCTAAAAAGATAATGAAGAATTACAGGACTGATATCTAGGGAAAGACAAATCTGGGGAAGTAAGCCTAGCATTTGGGGCTGCTTTGATCCTGCTGACATATGCTGATCTAGAAGAGATGTTTGAGAGGTTGAGCAGTGCTTTTGAAAAACTCATGGTACCAGGAAGACAAGTGAGAGTTCAGCTCTGATACCACCCATCCTGCAACCCCCGGATTGAGACTCTGAAGGACTGTATCCTAGGAGTACAGGTGAAGTGGAAGTAAACCAGTGCTCACATGGATTGTAGTCTACCTTTGAGTATATTCATTCCTGAGATGGATTAAGATGATGGATTGTTAATACCTACTGAAGACTGACAGAAGAGAATGAAGATCTTCACTAAGAGAAGGTAAAATTATCCAGGCTTTAAATACTTTCTCAAGCAATTTTTCAAATTGGAATATCTGAAACACAATCAGAGAAAACCAGACACATGAGAAGGCAAAACAAAATAAAATGAAAATCAGCACAAACAACAGATAATGGAAACAGACATACAGTAGCTTTAGATATTGGAATTATCAAACACAAACTTTAAAAATAATGTATTTATAATGTTTAAGGAGACCTGGGAGTTATTTTAAAAATATCGTAGCAGGGCTTCCCTGTGGCGCAGTGATTGAGAGTCTACCTGCCGATGCAGGGGACACGGGTTCATGCCCCTGTCCGGGAAGATCCCACACGCTGCAGAGCGGCTGGGCCCGTGAGCCATGGCGGCTGAGCCTGTGTGTCCGGAGCCTGTGCTCTGCGGCGAGAGAGGCCACAGCAGTGAGAGGCCCGCATACCACCAAAAAAAAAAAAAAATCGTAGCAGATTTAAAAAAGAACCAATAGGAATTCTAGAACTCAAAACACAATAACTAAAATGGAAAACTCAGTGAATGGGCTTAACAGAAGACTGTACAGAACTGAAGAGAAAATTATTAAAATGGAACATAGGTCAGAAGAAAATATCCAGAATGAAGCACAGAAAGGCAAAAAGAATGCAAACGCAAAAGAGAGATTAGTATCATAGCAATTATAATGAGAATAACCTACATATGTGTAACTGTAGTTTCAGAGGGGAGAAAAGAAAGAATTGAACACAAGCAATATCTAAAGAGATACTAGGTCAGCATTTTCTAAAAATCAAGAAATACATGAATACACAAATAACACTGATCACAATATATATTTTCTAAAAATGTACATACACCTGGATAACATAGTGAAACTATAGAAAACCAAAGACAAGGAGAAAATCTTAAATCCAGCTAGAAAAAAAAATGACAGATTATCTGAGAAGGAGCAACAATTATATAGCTGACATCTCAACAGAAGGAATAGAATCCAGAAAATATTGAAATGGAATATTCAATGTGCTGAAAGAAAATAATAGTCATCCTAGAATTCTATACCCAGCAAAAATATATGTTAAGAATAAAGGTGAAGAAAGATATTCTCACACAAAACTCAGAGATGTGTCACCAGCAGACCTACAACAAAGGAAATAATTAAGGTTGTTTTTCAGACATAAGGAAAATGATCCCAGAACATAATTAGAGATGCAAGATGGAATAGAGTGCAATGAAAGTGTTGTCTTGTGGAACTTAACAAGCTACTCATAAAATTTATATGAAAATGCAAAGGGTCAGTAATAGCTGAGATACTCTTGAATAAGAGGCCTAGCTCTAACTGAAAAACTACAAAAAATTAATTATTAATTACAAATTTACAATAGTTAACGATTTGGTACTAATGAAAGGATAAATAAATAAACCAATAGGACAGAGTAGAATGCCCAGAATCAGACCTATGCATGTATAGACATTTGATTAATGAAAATAGTGTTACTGACAGCAGTGGGATTAAATGGTCTTTTCAGTAATTGGTTTCTGGGACATTTAAATATACATGTGAAAAAAAATTCACACCCTACACACACACAAAAACACAATTCAAGGACTAAATAATAAAACATCCATAAAGTAACATAGGAGAGTAGCTTCATGATATTGGAGAAGCAAATATTTCCCAGAGTCCCCAAATCACTAACCATGAAAAATAGATTGATAATTTTGACTACATTAAAATTAAGAACTTCTCAATCACATGACTGAGAGGGAAAGATCAAGCCACTGAGAGCAAGAAGATGTGCGTAATATACATAACTGATAAAGAATTTACATCCAGACTACAGGAAGAATCCTACAACTCAATAAGAAGACAAACAGCTTAGTAAAAATAAATGGGCAAGATATTTGAACAGGTGTTTCATTAAACAGGGTATCCAAACGGTCAATAATTATTTGAAAAAGTATCAACTTTATTAATAATAAAGAAAATTAAATTAAACAGTAGAGATACTGCTATACACCCATCAGAGAGATTAAAATTAGAGACTGCCAGCACCAAGTATTGGCAGGAATATGGAAAAACAAGAACTCTCATACACTGTTAGAGTGTAAATTGGTATAGCACAACTACTTTTGAAAATTATTTGGCAGAATTCTGAAACTGAACCTATGCATATGCTTTGATTCAGCTATTCCATTCTTAGATGTATACCCCACAGAAAAGCCTGCACATGTGTGTCAGAGAAATGTACAAGAATCTTTGTAGCAGCATTGTTTATCATAGCCCCAAACTGTGAACAACCTAAATGTCCATCAATAATATAATGTATAAACAAATTATGGTAAATTTCTACAATAAAGTACTATAACATATTAAAATTAATGAAATAAAGCTACACATAATAAATTAGGAAATCTCACAAACATATTGTTGAGTGAAAAAAAGGAGATACCAAAAAATACATGTAGTGTATGACTTTATGCATGGTCCTCTTAGAGAAGGGGCAAGAAAATATAAAATACAGTGTTTAAGGATGTACCAAAATGTTCATTGCAGTTCTATTCACAATAGCCCGGAGCTGGAAACAACCTAAGTGTCCATCATCGGATGAATGGATAAAGAAGATGTGGCACATATATACAATGGAATATTACTCAGCCATAAAAAGAAACGAAACTGAGCTATTTGTAATGAGGTGGATAGACCTAGAGTCTGTCATACAGAGTGAAGTTAGTCAGAAAGAAAAAGACAAATACCGTATGCTAACACATATATACGGAATTAAAAAAAAATGTCATGAAGAACCTAGGGGCAAAACGGGAATAAAGACACAGACCTACTTGAGAATGGACTTGAGGATATGGGGAGGGGGAAGGGTAAGCTGTGACAAAGCGAAAGAGAGGCATGGACATATATACACTACCAAACGTAAGGTAGATAGCTAGTGGGAAGCAGCCGCAGAGCACAGGGAGATCAGCTCGGTGCTTTGTGACCGCCTGGAGGGGTGGGATGGGGAAGGTGGGAGGGAGGGAGATGCATGAGGGAAGGGATGTGGGAACAGATGTATATGTATGACTGATTCACTTTGTTATAAAGCAGAAACTAATAAATAAATAAATAAATAAATAAATAAAGAGTAAAAAAAAGATGCATACATTTTTAGGTGGCAAAAATATAAAGAAAAGTGAGGAAGTTATTATTTCAAAAAGGTGTCTTATGCCAGGTTCCCTGGAAATATACTCAGATGGAGTTTTGTATGCAGAAGATTTATTGGAGAGTGCTCTCAAGAAAAACAGGTGAAAAGGAGTGAGAGAAACAGGATTGAACAGAGGGAGAAGTTAAACTGCGGTACAGTTACAATGAAGACTTTAGCTGATCTACTGGAAGCTGAACTGGAGCTGGGATGGTCTTTAGAGTTATCCCTCACTGAAGCAAGGTGGTTGGGGCTTTGTGCCCCCATATAAATCACTCAGTGCACACAGGCTTCCCCTAGGAACCAGACAGAGCTAGAGTGACGCAAGTCCCAAAGGAGATGATTTCTGGAGTAGGAATACTTCTGGTAGCTGCGGAAAGGAATGCCTGTGTCCTGAAGAAGGAATCACAGCATTCACTACATCAGTATAGTGGTTACCTTTGGTGGTCAGGGTGGGTTAATTCAGCATCTCAATGGTTTCAAGAAAGACTAGGTTTCTTTCCTTCTTTCTGCTCTGCATGTCAGCGTGTTGGCTTTTCCTCATAGGCTGGCTGCTCTCATGGCACCAAGATGGCTGCTACTGTTCTTGCAGACATCAACTTCTGAAAAAGATAAGGACAGGTCACTCTCTTGAGAACTTTTTAAAGGTGAGGGGGATATTCTCAGGAGGCTGCACAGGCTGCACCTCATACTTCACTGGCCAAAACTGTATCACTTGCGCATTTCTAAACCAACCCAAGTGAAGGAGAATGGAATTACCCATGATTGGCTTAGATTAATCAAGATTCTTCCTCTGGGGTGGGGGTGGGAGTTTAAATCCAGGTTCCCTTGGCACAAATGGCCAACTGACACCTGAACAAAATCAAGGTTTCTTTAGCAAGAATAGCTGTTGGGTAGGAAACCACCCATGTCTGCCAAGTGATAAAACTGAAGATCCTAGACTCATGTCAGTTGAGTGCAAGATGGAAAAAGAGGAGAAAAGTAGGGGTAGCGGGGCATGGACACATCCATATTTACATCAGCTACCAAGGCAATCATGAATGGTATATGTCTATGGGCTGGACTTCCCCAATTCTTCGACTGGTTAATGCTAGGGTAATCAAGCTGTTTCTTGATATTGTGTTGCACCAAAACAGTAGATGCTTAATTTAAAATATATATGTAGAGCAATAGAGTATTTCCACTATCTTCAGCATAACATCCTTTCCTGTACTGCTTATTTAATGCAATTTTGTACCAAATTTTGCCAGATCAATCTACATGTTAACATAGAATAAACATCCAATCTCAAGTCTGTTCAGAGACCAGTGAAACATGTCCACCACATTCTGTTAAGGTGCCACACGGTCAGATTTGAAAGGATCCTGCTGAAGAAAATAATCTACAGACTTTGTTTCCCTGCTTTATTTTATTATGTTGGTAAAACTCTGTTGCCTATTATTTCCTCTGTTTCTGAACACTGATTTACTGATGTGGAACTGAACTAATCAGTTCAAGTACATCCTCTATGCCCCCTGAAATAGAAAAGCAATTCGAGGACACACTTATGGTCATTATGTACAGATCTCTTTTTTCTCCCTCAGCTTCTTTCAAAACACATGCTCTATTATATCAAACATGCTGGTAAGTACACTCTAAATAGAATTGAAAATAGGTTAAAATGTATCACTCTAATCTCACGTAATACATGTGCAATAGTGAAGCCATGCCATTTTCATCATTCTGTACAAATACCACAGAAATTGATTACTAGGAATTAACTGAACTCCCACTGTATTTTAGTTTTCTGTTAAGAACATAGAATTCGGTAGCGTTCATTACCAACAAAGGTCCATTCTCAGGGAGACTCAAAGTGCTTAAAAATAGTTTAAATCTTTTAGTCATATGGGGTTTTCTGAGAGATACAAATACTGTTCCAAGGGAAATCAGAACAGAAATTTAAAAGAAAAAGGAATAAAAGAGTACCAGATTATTGGGGAGGCCATTTGGGCCATTTAGAGATAGATCTAGATAAATCCTGACCCATCCCCTACTAAGTAGATGTTTAAGAATTGCTTAGCAGAAGTTTTTTTGTGACTACTAAGATTTCATTTTCAAATGACCAAAGGGCTTCTAATTTAGAGGACTAGCTCATTGGTTTAGCATAATGAGCTGCTAGTCCTGTGGAACCAGCAGCTGCCCCTGGAGGCCATCAGCAAAAGTACAAATGACCGGGGAAAAGGTGATATAAAGAAAATTTGAAATAGATCTCACCAACTTTCTCTGGACTGGCAGGAAAACCTGAGTCTTGGGAGCCTCTGGCAACTACAGGGAATGTCAACACACTGTCGTAAGGAGGCCACTTTTCAGTTGGGTTGTACCTAACCTCCCCTCACCCTGCTCTCCTCAGAACCAGTGTCTCTCTGGTCAGCCTACATATCTGGACTTATGGACAAGGTCATGATTAGAAAAATACAGGTCTCATTCAATGCCAGTTCTCTTTCCACATCTATGGAAGATTATACAAATTATTAACGTCCCCTCCTCAGTCCCGAGCTCAGATGAGACCTCAGAGGAATCCTTTGCTCCGAGACCTCAGGTGGGCTCCAATGGACTGGATATTGACTCAAAGACTTTGCCTTATGATTATTATTTTTACCATCTTTATCATTATTAGTATTATAATAACAATAAGCAAGCTGTTTGGGTTTACCTTTTATGTTCTCTTTCCCACCCACTAATTTTTATATATTGGTTGTCTGAAACCCTTTATAAAATTCTCAAACTGTATTTTTGGATTTGCTATTGGTTTTACTTTAAGTCATTAACTTGTCCACTTAAAAAACCTCTAATTTCTTTTCCCCATTGACATCTATTTACCCTGCTCTTAGGTATCCATGGCTTCTTACTGTAACCTTTACATTTGTCTGCAAAGACACATGTCCAGCCCACTGGGTGCTATTCCTGTGGAGAAAGCTCCATTGCTCTCCCTTCGGTGTCCCACTGGCCCTGCGGTTCTCCTTATCTCCAAAGCCCAAAACTTTTGGCTCAGAGGGATCAGCGCTGCCTGGGAATAGTATGAAAGGCTCCACTTAATTTTGACGGAAAGTGACTGGATAGTTTTGCCGGGCATTCAGGCAGGCTAGAGCTAGAGGCATCATGAAAGAGGAAAAGTATGTCTGTGGCCAACCTGCCATTTGCCTATACAGTATCCATTATGACCCTTCTTTCTTACTAACAAGCTCAATTTGCTTTGGGGCAGTAATGGGCACAGCTAAAATGTGCATCTTCTAAGACCACCTCTGGGGGTCTTGTGTCCTTGATGACATCACTGAGCTACAATACAGGCTCTGGCCTGGCAACCCCTATATACTACTAGTTATGAGAGATAAACAAACCTCCAAATTATTTGGATCATGGCAGCACTAGGATCACTAGGGTTTTTCCGTTGCTCAGAGTTGAATGCAATCCTAATAGAGTAGGATTTCCTGATGACCTCAGCACTACTGACATTTTGAACTGGATAATTCGTCCTGGGAGTTGTGGGGTGTACTGTATACTGTAGAAATACTGAGCAACATCCCTAACCTCTATCCACTCAATGCCAGTAGCACCCCCTAGTCGTGACAACCAAAAATGTCTCCAGACATTGCCAAATGTCTCTCAGGGGGACAAAATTGCTTTGGTTCCTGGAGACAGAACCCCCAAAGGCACAGATGTATGAGTTCATCTATGTACTTGAGCGGTTTGAGTTTATGGTGTTTTTGTTCAAATAGATCATTGAGTATTCGCAATGCAGCATCTAGTTTCCTTTTTACAGCTTCAGTGTTTTATTCTTCAATGTTTTCGGTTTCTCTGTGGCATTTACAAGCTAAGCACTGTCTTTCTGAATCACTGTGCATTTTCCTTTGTCAGTACTGTTGCCTCTTTTTTAAATTTAGCATAATTATCTTCATTCAAAAAAAAAAGATTCTGCTTGACTCTCCCCCAAGATATCTGTCAATTATTTATATTTAATTTGTTAGAAATTTGAAATTTAATTTTTTTGAAATTTAATTTTTAAACCATGAGGAATTATATGTATTTTATAAATATATTTAATATTTATTTGTGAATATCCAAGGAAAACAACTACATAAATTAAACTAAATAATATTGTCTGTAAGAAGCTCCATAGCTTGATTAATTTCTTGATACAATTCCTGTTCCTGATTCTCTCTTTCTATTGTTAGTAACAACAGACACATTTATCATGTGGTATAAGCAAGAAAGAGAGGATCGGGTGAACCTGAGGTTCTACCTGGGTGGAGGGGCACACAGGTGTGTGCCTTCACAGCAGATGGCACCTTTGGGCAGAAGCAGCGCCGCGACAGGTGGCTTGGTGAGCAGAGTTCAGGCTTTGAGGCTACTCAGCCCCACTAGGCCTCCGCCAGGGACCCGGTGCATTGAATGTCCAGCATAATTGTATGTAGTGGCCTAGGGGGCAAAGAACACAGTTTGTTGAAATGGCGGTTCTAGAAGGCCATTGTGGCTTTTGTTCACTCTGAGAAAGAGGTTTCAGAACAATGTCCCAGCCTGTTGCCCCACAAAAGTAGCATCTCTGGTTAGGATTAGTTCCTACATGCTGGTTTCCAGAGTTCGGGAGGTTGGGCGTCCCAATTTTATATTTTTAAAATTATAGACACAGCCTCCACATAAGGGGAGAAGTAGCCTGTCACTTTCACATATCATCACTAGGTTCCCCAGTTTTACAAAACAAAACATCTGAAAGGTGCTCTAACCTGCCCCTCAAAGTTATTCTTGTCCTCTCCACTGTCTTTGTAATTGAAAACAGAAATTTCTTCTCAGTGCTAAGAGACCTCCTGGTTAAGTTGTACCAAATGGAAGCACATTTTTGTTTCTTGTGAAATTAATAAGGGATTTTCCATCTTTGGGCTCAATTGAGATACCCAAAGCCATGCTAAACAGAATGACTGATAATATTTATTTGTTTAGATGCCATCTGAAAGCATAATGATAATACCCTTGGGAAACTGTCACAAAGAGTAGTCTGTGAGCCTCTGGTTACATGTTTCTTACTAAATAGAAAATAACAGAAAGGTCAGAATAATAATAAAGCCAAACACTTTAAACTGTCACATGTCTACCTTAAGCTAAGATGAAAAAGCATATTGACAGGATATTACTGCTCTTGCAATATAGAAAGAAAAATCTAGAAGTATTACAGAAGTGAAGGTCTAGGATTTCTTTATTTCAGAAATGAGATATGTAGAAAGAAGTAGGAAGAATACTGGGGAAGGGGCTCTTCTTATATGCCTAGGAATGGTCCTTTTACAAGGCAAGGTGGGACATTTTAGGGCCTGGACTCCTCAGAAGGAGGGTTAGAAAGTGCTATTTAAATTTTTGTTGTTTGTTTCATAAACAAAGTTAAAACCATGTACTTGGCCAATCCAAGTCCAAAACGAATTTAGTCTAATTGGTGTTGAGAAGGTTTGGGGAGCCCGATAGAAGCTGGTGGGCATGGGAGCCCATAATTCAAGGCAAGGGTGGCCTGTGACACAGGACTTCAGGGGTTACCCACGGAGGTCAAGGGTGTGACTAAGGGTGATCTTAACCACATTACTCAACCTCTGCCTCATAAGATTGAGGATAAACAAGAACAGGTTGTGTATGTGGAGCACTTAGTAACCAACAAATAATGGATAAATGGAGAAACTCATTCTTTTAGGTTATTGAAATATCTACTGAATCAGAACAACTGGCAGAAAGGTATAGGAATCTGCGTTTTTAATAAGCCCATCAGCTGATGCTGATGCATCTGAGTTTTGAGAGCTATTGGTTAGCCAGATCCACTCCTACCTACAACTGGCCCAGAACCCTTTCTTGGAATCCAGTCTGAAGAGCGAAAGACCAACACTACTGGGAAGTTTCCTATTTCACTGAAATGGATCTGGGAATCTGGAAATGAAATTTGGAAACCAGACTTTCAAGCAGCCGTGGATGATGTGGCTTGGGGCAGTGAGTTTCTTCTCACCCATCCTATGGGGCCCTGGGATGCAGACAAGGAAAGTGGACTTGGCAGCCTGGCTGCCCCACCCCAGTGGATGGGAAGAGCAGAAAGTCTCTCTAAGATGCTCTAGAGCTGGATCTGTATTCCAGTGGGACACACATGACATGGCTTCTCTGACAAGGGACATCCAGGGTCTGACCTGGGGTCACCCCAGTACTCAGTTCATCCACTCCTGGGCAACTAGGCGCTTGGTCTGAGCAGAGTCTGGAACATGGGCTTGCTTGGTTTAAGACAATCCCTGGTGAAAGGAGAAGTACTTGCCTGACTAACTCTTCTCTCTCAAGGAAGACGGGGACCCCACTCCATACTCTCTTTCCTCGTCTAGCTTTCTCCTTCCAGCCCCCTCCAGAAAGGCTTGTTTTAACTGTATCACAGCTATGTTACTCCTAAAAATACTAATTGCCTTCTTAAAAAAACAATTCCATATGCTAGGCACTGTGCTGGGGATTTTACAAATCTTAGCTCTTTTGTCCTAACAACTACCCTGTTAGGTAAATATTATTCTTATTTAAGATGCGGCAACTGAGGCTTAGGCATGTTAGGTGGGAGCTCGTTCCTAAATGACAAGTAGGATTCCAGCCCAGGTTTCCAACCCAGACCCCAGCATTCTGACCTAGGTCTGTTCTGTTCCAAAGCTTGCGCCTTTTCTTTTTTTAATGTGACAGTGCATCAAATTATACTTATTTCTTGACCTGCTTATTATTTGCCTCTACCATGAAGCAAAATAGCATACAGGTGCGTGTGTGCATATGCACACACACACATGTAAAATTAAATAATAAATTAGATCTGCCTCTTGGTGTTATTTAATTTTAACGCTAGCCTTTATTCATGTTTATTCAAACAATTATCTTGTTTATATATTTTGAACCTAAAAATCAGGATACATTCATCAACAAAGGAGTTTCATTTTTCTTCCTCATTCGTGAATGCATTTATCTGAAGAGACAGCAACAGGGAAGAATCTTTGAAATTGAGGCTGTTCCAGAAAATCTAGGACAAGTAAATGGTTGCTGTAAACTGTCAATATAAAAAATATTAAAAGGACTGTTGCCAGTCATCATTTCTGGTTGCTCAAAAAATGTGCAAAACACAATTTCTCTCTTCCTTTTTGTCATTTATTTATTTTTCCCAAAGGAAAGCATATATGTGTTTTCTTCCTCAGAAATGAAAATCAGGAGAAAAGGGACAATTAACTATCAAGAAGAATGAGTCAGGGTTGATAAAGACACAGAGAAGCCCAGGACACAGATGGTCATTTCTCCCAGAATTCTCATAAAAAGGGCAATGCATCTGCAGATGCATTGGGATGACTGGGGGTGATGAACTGCAGACACCAGACTGCAGGGGAGAACGGCAGACACAGAAATCAAATGCAGTTTCCTTATAAAGCAAAACAGCAAGGAAATTAATGGCTTATTGAAAACAAAGCAGCAATCTGGTGACTGCTCTCAGGAAAGCCTTTCCTCTAAGCCCAGAGCAAACCAGAAAATCCAATAGGAAGTTTTTATCATTTAATGGAAGGAAGGGTCCATTAGCATCCAATATGCCCAGAGGCACACACAAACAGAAATATCCCTTAGATTTGTAATTAACTCTTCGAAGTGCTAAGTCTGCTTTGTCTCCTGACAGTTTAAGGGAGCAGTGCTTTTTTAATGTACAGCTTATCAAGATCTACCAGACAGAGAAACTCTCCAGCCAATTAACATCCTGGGAAACTGCTTTAGTGAAGGAAGGTGAAATGGGCAGTTTAATTACATAGGGGTATGTACCCTTATTTCTCTAACTTCTCAATTAATGGGTCTACAAATAGCTTGAAGGAGACTGATTTAGTAGCCTAACATCCCAGCAGGAGACTTTGAACCTGTTGGTTCTGACATTAAAAATAAATGTATACACTACCAAACGTGAGGTAGATAGATAGTGGGAAGCAGCCACAGAGCACGGAGATCAGCTCGGTGCTTTGTGACTGCCTGGAGGGGTGGGATGGGGAGGGTGGGAGGGAGGGAGATGCATGAGGGAAGGGATGTGGGAACGGATGTATATGTATGACTGATTCACTTTGTTATAAAGCAGAAACTAATTTAAAAAAAAAAATTAAAAATAAATAAATAAATAAATAAATAAATTCAAGTTGTGTCTATTGTTTTCCATCTAGAAAATTATTCTCCTATACAAACGGGGCTTTAATTAAAAAAAAACTATTGGGAACAAAGCAGTATTTAAAGTGATCTCTGTCCTTAGGGGACTGTTTTTGGATTAACCTGCAATGCAAGAGGAAATATAGGGTCCTGGGGGAACACAGATGTACAGGGACCTATAGAATGACAGGATACAGATGCTTTACTGATGAAGATGCAAACAAGATCAATCACTGATTTCACCATGCAATATGAAGATGCACTGACTCTTGGCTTCTCTGGGATTACAGGCTCCAGTG
The DNA here is from genome assembly GCF_964165515.1 of Mesoplodon bidens. Lineage (NCBI taxonomy): Eukaryota > Metazoa > Chordata > Mammalia > Artiodactyla > Ziphiidae > Mesoplodon > Mesoplodon bidens. The sequence goes on from NC_138166.1 coordinate 55,072,067, forward strand.
CATTTCACTGGAGTGCAGGCACTTACCTGTTGATGAGAGATGGCTGTCAAGGTTTTAATTTAATATTCTATTTTACCATGTAACCCTGTGTTCAAGGTTCTGTACAGTCTTGAAGAAATAAACCCCATGATTCCATGCTTTTATTCATTGGCAAAGTGGAGATCATTTTCTGTGGCAGTATGCTGGGAACAACTGTTTGCTTCTCTATTTTTATAATTTTACAGTAGCCATGTCACATTTGCACAAATTGGTAATCCAGTTGGTGAGTGTTACAGTTGGCTTTAGGTTAGATCCAATAACCAGTATGTTTAGCTGAGCAAGTACTCACAAGGGGCTCTCATGGTGTGGAGAAAAGAGAACCCTAGCGCACTGTTGGTGGAAACATAACATGGTAAATAAAACAGGCGAAGCCATGAAGGTTTATTAAGCTGTAATATAATTGAAATAAAATATGATAAAAGTGTTCTTGATTTATCTTAAATTCTTGTGCTTGAGAAAAATCTGGCTTACCTAGAAAGGCAGAGAGGGACTTTATGTATTATAAAAAAGGCCTCCTTGGCATGTTGAAGGACTTCCATAGGGCTGTTCCTTCTTATGTCCAAGCACACGTCAAAACATCCAGCTTTCTTTTCCTTCATGTGTCTCTAGCAGATTTTTATCATTTGTTATAAGAGTTGAGAGCTTTTTCCCCCTAACTCATAAATCAAATAAAGCAAGAGGAGAGATACGGGGAGAAGAAGGGAATAAGAGAGGAAATTAAAGAGTAGGATGCCTTGAGATTGGATTAATTAAAAGTGATTATAGAAAAAAAAAGAAAGGGGAAGTAACTTGTACACTTTGCTGTCTGTAATGTGGAAGGCGGGGGGCCAAGTGGTTACAGGATGGGCGGAGGGGAGGAAGAGAAATTTTCGGATGTAAGGGACATCTTGATATTATATTGATAGAAGGAGTTTAACTGCATGGCAGATTATAGTCTCCAGAGGTGGCTGTGAAAGTAGCTTTCATCCCACACGCTCTTCTCTAAGGTGACCTTGCCACTCTCCCACTGAGGGCAAGAGGATTAGGTCTCTTCCCCTTGAATCTGCATGGGTTTATGACTCACTTGTCACCAATAGGATGCAGCTGAAATGATGCTGCCTGACTTCTGAGACTAGGTCATAAAAGGTGACGCAGCTTCCACCGCGTGTCCTGAGAAACCTGCTTTTGGAATCTAGCTTCCCTGAGGATGCCACACCATGAGGAAACCCAGGCCACGTGGAGAAGCCACGTGGAGGCACTCCTGCTGACCTCTCCGTCCCAGCACCAGACATGCAAGTGAAGAAGCCTCCAGATAATCCCGGTTGCCCTGCCGCTGAGCTGCCCCCAGACAGTCAAGGCCTCAGACATCATGGAGCATGAATGAGCCGTGTCTGCCATCCCTTTCCTGACCCACAGAATCCTGGCTGTCATTTTATAACCACCAAGTTTGGGGTCAGCACAAATAACTGGAACAAACAGCAGTTGTCATTTTTATTGGAAATGATTGCCCCTCTTGTCTAACACTATTTTCAAACCTGGGCTTATAATACCCTTGTACCAGAGGAGCAGCCCAAAGTGTGCTCAAGCAAAACCTTCTAATCCTCAGGAAATTTGACTTACTACCAAATGGCAAAGCCCTTTGGATACCTAGACTTCTCAACTCCTTAACAAAATAATGTCTATGTAAAGAAGGTGTTCATGGGTAAGGTGAAAGGCCTGGACAACTTTCAAATGAGAAGGAACATGAGTCAGAGTTGGAATTGACAAAGGCTTAGAATGACCCCAGCCCACAAGCCTGTCAGCCAGTTCTCAATTCCAAGTGCATTTATAGTCTGTTCTTGAATCTACCAATGGGCGGGCACTTACTGACCCCACCTCCTCAAGAGAGCCTGTTTTGCTTTTGGACATCTCAGACTGGTAAAACAGTATTCCTTGCATTGAGCCCAAACTGTCTCATGGCTTTTACACTTTGGACTTGATTTTACCCTATAAGCCCATGGCTAATTTCTTTTTCAAAAATGTAGTGGGGAATAAATATATAAAGAATGTTAGATCAAATTGTTTTGTGCAGACAGCATTTAGGTATTGTATACATGGACTTTATCTACCCCCTCCCCCCCAAGCATCTTTTTTCTTTCAGTTTTAATATTTTTTTTATTGAAGTGTTGTTGATTTACAATGTTGCTGAATTTCTGCTGTACAGCAAAGTGATTCAGTTATATATATATATATATATATATATATATATATATATATATATATATATATATATATATTCTTTTTCATATTCTTTTCCAGTACGGTTTATCACAGGATATTAAGTATAGTTCCCTGTGTCATAGAGTAGGACCTTGTTGTTTATCCATCCTATATATAAAAGCTTACATCTATTAACCCCAACCTCCCACTCCATCCCTCATCCAACCCCCTCCCCCTTGGCAACCACAAGTCTGTTCTCTGTGTCCATGATTCTGTTTCTGTTTCATAGATAGGTTCATTTGTGTCATATTTTAGAATCCACATATAAGTGATATCATATGGTATTTGTCTTCCTCTTTCTGACTTACTTCACTTAGTATGATAGTCTCTAGTTGCATCCATGTTGCTGCAAATGGCATTATTTCATTTTTTTCTTATTTTTATGGCTGAGTAGTATTCCATTGTACATATACCACATCTTCTTTATCCATTCATCTGTCAATGGACATTTAGGTTGTTTCCATGTCTCGATTGTTGTGGATAGTGCTGTTATGAACATAGGGGTGCATGTATCTTTTTGAATTATAGTTTTGTCTGGATATATGCCCAGGAGTGGGATTGTTGGATCATATGGTAGTTCTATTTTTAGTTTCCTGAGGACCCTCCGTACTGTTTCCACAGTGGTTGTACCAACTTAATTCCTACCAACAGTGTAGGAGGGTTCCCTTTTTTCTACACCCCCTCCAGCATTTGTTATTTGTAGATTTTTCACTGATGGCCATTCTGACTGGTGTAAGGTGGTACCTCATTGTAGTTTTGTTTTGCATTTCTCTAATAATTAGCCATGTTGAGCATCTTTTCATGTGCCTATTAGCCACCTGTATTTCTTTTTTGGAGAAATGTCAATTTAGGTCTTCTGCCCATTTTTTGATTGGGTTGTTGCATTTTTTTTGTTGACTTGTATTAGCTGTTTGTATATTTTGGAAATTAAGCCCTTGTTGGTCACATCGTTTGCAAATATTTTTGCAAATATTTTCTCCCACTCTGTATGTTGTCTTTTCATTTTGTTTATGGTTTCCTTTGCTGTGAAAAAGCTTTTAAGTTTGATTGGGTCCTATTTGTTTATTTTTGTTTTTATTTCTTTTGCCCATCCCCAAGCATCTTAACCTTTATAAAGTGTAAAATCCAATGGCATTTAGAACATTCACAATGTTGTGTGACCATCACCTCTATCTAGTTTCAATACATGGACTTTTTTTTAAAGTTATTTTTTTGATGTGCCTCATGGCATGTGGGATCTTAGTTTCCTGACTGACCAGGGATTGAACCTCTACCCCGCCACAGTGGAAGTGCAGAGTCTTAACCACTGAACCACCAGGGAAGCCCAATATGTGGACTTTTTAAGTGTGCTCTTTCTCTCCAGCCTTTTTCATTAAGCTTTTCCTATCTTTAAGAATTCCTCTTTTCTCTCCAGAACTGTCACTTCAGGACTCCATTGATGGAGCCGAACCAATTTGATAGCAATATGGGAAAAAAATATCCTTGATCCCTACCTCACATTCTACTCAAAAATCAGTTCCAGAGGAAGTCAGCATAGTGGTTATCTTTCAGGAGTGCAGCTTCTGAGAGGTCATGAGAGGCATTCCTGGAGGGCTAGTAATGTTTTATATCTTGATTTCTATTGTGGTTAATTAGGTGTATTTGCTTTGTAAATGTGCATCGAACTTACTCTTAAGATTCATGCACTCTTCCATATATATATATATGGTGTATTTTAATAAATATTAAAGTCTGGATATTGGGCACTATATACTTCACACTTTCCTTTACGTTTGAAAATCTTTATACAAAATAATTATTGTGGGCCTATCTGTGCTAGGCAATATGTAGAAAACCAGTATGTGCATGTGATGGTTTGATGTGATGCCATAGATGGGTTGGGTAGTGGGCACATCTGTCCTCTGCAGCCTCTGGAGGAAAAAATCACTCTTATTTTATTGCTTTTTCCAACTTCAACATCTGGTCATATCACCCCTCATTTGTAGCCTTTTCATTGCTTACAGGAGAAAATTTAAAACTCCTCAGCAAGATATATAAAAGCATTCATTTTTCAGTGCAGTCTTAGGTTCCAGATGCATCTGCCCCCTTCAGTATCACGTTCCCCTACCCCCAATCCACTCCTCTCCACTGAATGGGCCAGTCATGTGGAAATGCTCCAAGGGAATGATATCTCGGCATCTTGCTGTTCCCTGTATGTTACAATCCCCCCTCACCTCACCTCAGCCTGTCAGGCTCCTACAAAGCATTTAAAGACCCAGTTCATATGTCTCTTTTTCTCTGAAGCTTTCTTGATGCACTCAAGCAGAGTGGAGCCTTCACTTATTTATACTACCACTTTGCCTTATAGTTGCTAAGTGGTATTTTATTAGTTTTATATGCAACATGCATAAGCAACACATTTAACCCTTTTAAGAAATAAAACTATTGCCAATAAGGTTAAAGTCTTCTCTGACCACCTCTCCTAATCCACATTCCCTCCCCTCCCATGTGCCCAGAGGTAACCTCTGCTCTGAGTTTGGTGTGTATCTCTGGGGACTTTTCCTCCAAGACTATGTGTTTCAGAGATCTATCTGTGTTGATACATTTAGAAATAGACCCTTCCTGTTAACTGCTGCATAAAATTCCATGGTATGCATATACCACATTTTATTTAGCATTAATCATGTTGATGGACATTTGGGTTGCTTCCAGTTTTTTTCTAGCCCAACAATGCTACAATAAACATTTTATTTCTGCATCTTTGTGCACGTATGTGAGCATTTTCCTAGATAGCTCCTGGAAATTGGAATTGCTAAGTCATAGGATGTGCAGCAGTTTTAAAAATAATTCTATCTCAGCTAACTAGACTGTGAGCTGTTATTTTTGTTTTTGTAACCTTGAGCTTAGCACAAGGTATGTCATACACGTACCCTAGGACCTGGCAATCTTACTAACTGTAGTAGTGATGAGAGAATGAATCAATGAATGAATAGATGAATAAATCAATGAATGACTTTCAAGGAAACTGATTTGGCTCAGCAATTATTGATATGAAAGTTCCAGCCAGAAATGTGAAAACTAATAAGGATCAATTGGCAGGGAAAAAACCCTCTGAAATGATGCCATAAGTGAAGTGGGCATTAAATACATATTAATAAGATAATTTAAAGGAGATGAAGTAATGAGACTACAGTTTTTAGCGGGCAAGACCCATGCCACAATATCTAACAGGTAATGATGACAAAACCTGGCCTTAGCAATGACAATGCATAAAGCAATATGCCATGGACAGTGAGGCGGGTGCTTAATGTCCCTGCTTCTATACTAGTACCTGGAACACAAACCCTGTTCTTTGTGGCTCTAATGCTGGTCATGGTTCCAAGAACAAATAGACATGAGTGGATGTGTTCTCAAATGTTCTCTGATTTTTTACCCTCCCCAGTTGCTCTGTAAACATTTAAAATATATATTACCCAAGAGGATGCTGATGGAAATAGCCTATTCCTGGTTAGGAGTTGCCTCCAGTGGGGGAAGACAGCACATGGAGGGAGGGTACAACGTGCTCCATGAGCACAACCAGGTACACATTGGTTTTCACCAAATAAGAGAGTCAGGGTAATAGAAAGGCTCAAGTATCCCTGGCCTGGGAGTTTGGGAGTCTCAGGTGCAAAATTGAGTCCTCATTCATTAAGATGGCACTATTGACATTTGGCCAGATAATTCTTTGTGGGTGGCTGTCCTTTGCATTGTAGGATGTTTAGCAGTAACCCTGGCCTCTGCTCAGTGGATGCCAATAACATCCCCCAGTTATGACAACCAAAAATGTCTCCAGACAATGCCAAGTTTCTCCTGGAGACAAAGTCACCTCCATTTGAGAACCACTGCCTTAACTCTACTTTCCTGATTCCTTTAAAATCCTTTAAAGATTTCTTTACAACACTGACATTATTATTTTAACATTGGCCTAGCATATCTCAGTTTACAAGGTCAGTTTTACAATAATTTTCCCAGCCATATGCTGTATGGCAGAGGGTTTCCCCATGTACCACCACCACCAATAACTGACAGTGTTTTGGAGATACATATGTGCCCGGCTCTGTACTAAGTGCTTTGTTCTTGTATCATTTAATCCATAAAACAGCCCATTGAGTAGGTACTATTATTAATCCTCATTTTACATTTGAGATGCCGATGCACATAGAGGTTAAGCACCTTGACCCAGGCTACACAGTGCTTGTAAGTGGCAGAGTCAGGATGTGAACACTGGCAGCCCAATTGTCAGAGGCAATTTAAGCAGAGAGATCACCTTTCCATTCATTCAGAAAACGTTATTGAATACCTGCTTGGAGCCAGGCACTTTGCAAGGTGCTGGGTTGCAAAGATGAGTACAATTTGGCTTATTGTTTCACTGCCCAATGGGAGAGACAGATAAAAACAAGTCATATCAATACCACGTAATAGGTGACTAAATGAAGATAGGTCCAAAATACGAACACTGAGACACAGAGATGATTAACCCTAAAATTTGAGCTTAAGCACTAACTTTTAAGAATTTGTCCAAGATCATGTGGTGAATTTCAGGGCTAGAATGTGGGTGCCTGGCTACCCAATCAAAGGCTCTATTAAACCAGATCTTCCTGCTTGTCACTACCCGTCCTCACAATCAACTCCATCCCTGCCCAACCATATGCTTTTCTGTAACTGAGAGGCTGCTTGGGTATTATCTAACAACTAGAGCTGCACCACTGCAAAGTCCTCTCCAGTAAGGAGAAAAACTAGAGCTGTAGGAAATATGTAGCTGTTAGGGTTCTAGCAAGAGACATGACACATGCAAAGGGTTGAACTCAGTAAAGAGCCTGCCATTACCATTCCAAGCCTCAAGGGGTGAGGGGAAGGGACAGTGTTGCTGGAGCCTGGAGAGAGCTGGGCACCCTAGAGGAAGGGCCAGCAGGTCAGAGTGACTGCTGTGGAGGAACACAGCAAGTACCAGGGCTGGGGAAGACATGGGGTAAGATGGGGGACCAAACACCCTGACCTTCCTCTCTTTCCACCCTCTGATCTTCTCCAGGCCCCTCCTATCTGGCAAACCCAACCAACAGCTGGAAAGCGAGGGAGCCTTGGTGACACCCTGTGTAGGTCTGCTTCCAGCACTCAGGGTAGGGCAGCAAGAAATGGAGAATCAATAGGATTCTCTGAAAACAGAGGATAATCAGCAGAAATGGGCACATATGGGGTGTGGAGGGCTGGGAATTGGCATTGGAGGAAATGTCGCCTGAGACATCTCCAGGTTGGGTCAAGAGTGAAGTACGGTTGAAGGTGGGAGTCCAGGGGGTCACTGGAGTTGAAAGCCTGAGGATTAAAGAAAGCAAGGACACTGCAAGTAAGGGAGGTCAGAAAAAATGGAGTTTTCCTGAAGGCTAGCAACAGTGAGGATCTACTTTTAATTCTCAGGAATGTGCGTTTCCTGGAAATCCTTTGAACAGCGCCTGCTGAGCTGCTCCATGTTGGTGACTGATAAGCTGGTTACATTTGGGATTCAAAGTCAATGACTTTTTCAAGTGGCCTGGAACGAAGCCGCTTGGATTAGTACCAAGCCACAGCTAGCTGCTGCTGCTGCTTTTTAAAAAATAAGCCCCAAGTCCTTGACATGACTTGAAAAAGTCATACTTATTGGACCACTTCTCTCTAGGTGTGTTTTACTATAGCATTTCTATTTTGTATCTTAACCACTGTCCCTCCCTGAAGGCTGGTTTTGGAAACTCAGAAGCCAAGAGTTGACTGCTGTTTTGTTTGCTTTCTGCTTTCTGTTCCCTGAGGGGGTAGTGCAGAATGTCTAGATGATTGAATGGAGGAGGAAGTAAAATACTGTGAATGAAAAACAAATCATTTATATCAAGCTATGTTTTTATTCACAGGCTGTTATTAGAAGGGCTACAAAGAATCTTGCTGAAAAAGCATCTGGTCCCAAGCCATTGTCCAGACTTTATCCAGTCCCTTCCCACACTGCAGACAAATCGCAATTCTCCCTCCCCTGTCTGCACTCCGAGCCTTTGTTTATGATGTCTGCTCTGCCCAGGATCTCCCTCCCCTCATCTCTCCTGTTAATCTTCTACCTATCCTTCAAGGCCCAGGTAGGTGCCCCTTTACATAAAGCTTTCCTCAATCCCTGCAGTAAATATATTGTGCTTCTACAATCCCACTCTGTCCTTTGGCCTCCTATGATGGTTATTTGTATGCATATCTTCTCTCTCCTGTAGGGTGTAAGCTCCGTGAGACTGTGTCCCATCCTGTGGAAGGTCTCATCTCTGGTGAGGCTTTGACTCTCATGAGAGTGACCATTTGAGTCCTGTGGTAGCAAGCAACAGAAATGGGCTCTGGTTAGCTTAAGTGAAAGGTGGGATTTAGTGGAATAATACTGCTAATCAAAGAATTAGCAGAACACATGAGCCACAAAATCTCTTGAAGGGCAGCTCCAGGGCCCACGAATGGTAGCAGAGGTCAGAGGACCTTCTCTGCAGAGCCCCACTAGGAGCAGGGCTGTACCCCCCCAATCCCATGCTGTGTGCTTTTCAGTTCCCAACTTAATGTTCCTGGGAAGAGAAACTTTACTAGCTCGTTTTAGGCCAGGTGCCCCTCTGGATCACCCATCATGATGGTCAGGGGCACAGAGTCATATCACACAGAAAATGTTGGGACCACCTCTGTGTATCCAGGGATGGGGGAGGAAGTTGATTTCAAGACTTCAGCAGCTATTCCAGGACATATCTCTTGCAAAGTAGTCAATTAAGGGTGAGTCAAAGAGAATTACAACAAATTCAGAGGCCAAGAATTAAGGCCTAGCTTGGAAGTCATCCTGGTCTCAGGAGCTCTCCCACTATGGGAGTTGGTGCATGTGGGGTGAGACTCTAGGGCTTCCTTTCAGAGGGAGAGACTGTCTATTCATTAAAAAATGTACTATCCCTGGACTTTCTTGGTGGCGCAGTGGTTAAGAATCTGCCTGCCAATGTAGGGGACATGGGTTCAAGCCCCGTTCTGGGAAGATCCCACATGCCACAGAGCAACTAAGCCCATGTGCCACAACTACTGAGCCTGCACTGTATAGCTGGTGAGCCACAACTACTGAAGCCTGTGTGCCTAGAGCCCATGCTCTGCAATAAGAGAAGCCACCTCAGTGAGAAGCCTGCACACCGCCACGAAGAGTAGCCCCCGCTCGCCGCAACTAGAGAAAGCCTGCACATAGTAACGAAGACCCAACGTAGCCAAAAATAATAAATTTAAAAAATAATAAATTAATTCTTTAAAAAGTACTATTCCTGGAGTGTCAGGTGAGACAATCTTGCAAACATTAGCATACTTACATACTACTAATTTTGATTACCTCATTCATTTAAATGATTTTTACATGTGAAATTGTTTTGTACATGAATTTACACTGAAAGGCAATGAGCACTGCAGAGGCTGTACAACAGATTTTCAATTGGAGCCTCTGATTTCTACCTCTGTGATTTTGGGTTTTTCACTTAATGTCTCTGAGCCTTAGTTTCTTCAATTGCAAAATGTGGATAAGATAATGCTTGCCTCGGAGGGTTGTTGTGAGGGTTATACGAGAGGATATGGGTGTCAAATTCAATGCCTGTAGTTTCTTTGAAAAATCATAATAATTCTATAACCCCACATATGCATATATTGTCCACTGATTGGAAAAAATACATAAATGACTAAAGGCTACCATGAACTCAGTCATACGTTTAAAAGAATTTCTCTTTGAAAAGTAATAGTATGTATAAGCACCAGGTGTTACATTTGTTCAATACATAGGACAATGCTTGGGGACCTTGTGAGGTCTCAGATGTCGTTCAGTAATCCGAGGTCTCTGGGGCTTTGGGGGCTGCAGGCCAAGGGTTACTGCCTTGCACAACTCCTAATTTGTTTACCCGTGTTCTTCCTGTCTTCTGGCAGGGGCACACGTATTCGGAATTTCTCCTAAGGAGGGGTCAACCCTCCCACCACCTCAGGGAAGTTGGGAGGCAGAGGCTTCTGCCATCTTCCCTGCCCTGACTCCCCTGAGGGTAGGGAGAGCCTCACAGCCTCCCCTGTGCTCTTGCTCTCATTCTCTCCGAGCTGCTCATCCACAAGCCTGGGCATGTTCTCCATGGGGTAAGTTTTCTGAGGCCAAGTCTCTCTGACCCCCAGGAGTGGCCTGCAGCTCTAGGGGTGATCTGCCTACCTTTGCTTTCAGCCTCAGGTCCAAACTGCACTCTCCACCCCAGCTTTACCAGTGAGAAAACTGCCTTTTGGTTCCCAACTGGCTTCTGCATCCAGGTCTGGTAGAAGATGCTGTTGGTGGCTCGTCCATATCTTGTTGGCATGTCCACCCACTGAAGGCTGCTTATTCTGGGCACTTGCCACTCTCTGCCCAAGGACTTCAGTCCATACAGAAGGAGTTAATGTTGGGGAAGCAGCATCAAGCACATTGGAGAGGAGTTGGTGGATAAATTCCTCAACTTACCGCCATCCAGTGGGGAGAAAGCTCATGGACTGAGCTCCAGTTGCCCTCAGTGTAACAGACTTGGCCACACACACTTTGCTTCCTTCCCTCCCTGTCTCACCTCTCTATACCTACCGCGTTTCTTGGGATCACCTCACAAGAAAATACTTATATTCATATCCTTATCTCAGGATTGGCTTCTGGGAGAGCCCAAACCAAAACAAAGGCTGTGATTAATTGGCTCCCTCAGAACCACATTATTATTTTTTTCTAAACAATTTTGGATTCAAAAATGTTTTCCTAATTTTAAGCATTAACTTAGGGACAGAGCAAAGCCAGCAGAAGGAAATTGACGTTAAAGAAAAAAACCTGTAGGCACTAGCTGATTTATAGAAAGGTACAGAAAGGTAGTAGAAATGAATGATAAAACCAGGCACTTTCAGAGTTGGAAAGAACCTTGTCCATGATCTAATCTTAACTTCCTCATTTTACAGAAATGGAGATGAAAGTCAGGGGTCCCACAGCCTCATCCCAGTGGAACTAGGTCTCATCTGGAGCCTCCCAGCTCTGTGCCTGCGTGCTGCCCCAGACCTCAGGCCACCCGCTGATGTCAGCATTGCCTTCCCTGGGGTCAACCCTCATTTCTCTGTGCATCTTCTTTTGCTCTGCCAGCCGGAGATCTGGGCATGGTGCCGGGAGCTAATGCTATTTGTTGGGTTGTATCAGCTGGGGTCAACTTGCTGTACTCTCACAAAGGACCTGGAACTTCGGGAGATGGACCAGGGTTTGGGAAGGTTGGTGGTAAGCCCACAGTAATCCTATCCAAGGGCCGTGTCATCTCCAGCTCCTGCACCGCTAACCCCTACATCCCAAAGAGCCTTCCGTTCTTCTTTTGGTTCACCAGGTGCCTCCCCCGCCTACAGCTGTGACTACCCAGACCCTGACCTCTACCCTACTCCCTCCCTCCCTCACCCCAATCCAAAAGCTTTCAGAAGCTTGTGTTTCCCGCCTGTAACAGAATGTTCTTTAAGCTTTTCTTTCTATCCCCTGAAGCTTTGATGAGCTCTTTAACAGCAGTAATTTATCGTGGGTTGTGGGCAGTTGTCTATACATTCATCCAGCCTGGGATGTGGGCTTTGTCGTCCTTTTGTGGCTTGATCAGAACTTGAAGATGTCCCTCCCAGCTCACTTTCCTCCTTTCATGCAAACAGTGCCTAAAAGGAAATACATATTCGTGAATGACGCTGTCGCCTCTCATTCAGAGGAAGAAAAAAGGAGCCAGAAAGCATTCACTGCTGGTTGTGGGGAACAACTGGGACATTTGCTAGTTAGCATTTTGTTGGCCCTATAGGAAGGTTAATCATTTAATTTGATTTATTGAGTAGTTTTGTGTTTCACCTGTACGCTGAGAAGAAGGAGATGACGAGAGATTTAAAACTTGGTCAGAACTGCCTCTTTTTTTTTTTTTTTTTTTTTGCGGTACGCGGGCCTCTCACTGTTGTGGCCTCTCCCGTTGCGGAGCACAGGCTCCGGACGCGCAGGCTCAGAGGCCGTGGCTCACGGGCCCAGCCGCTCCGCGGCATGTGGGATCTTCCCGGACCGGGGCGCGAACCCATGCCCCCTGCATGGGCAGGCGGACTCTCAACCACTGCGCCACCAGGGAAGCCCAGAACTGCCTCTTAAAGCAGGCTCCTCAGCCTCAGCAGTGTGCACACTCTGGGGAGGACAACTCTTGGCTGTGAGGGCTCTCCTGTGCACTGTAGCCTCCGCAGCACCCCCGGGCTCTGCTCACAAGATGACAGCAGCACCCCCTTCCCAGCTGTGACAACCAACAATGTCTCCAGATGTTGCCAACTATCTCCTAGGGGGTAAAATCACTCCTGGTTGAAAACCACTGCCTTAGGGTCATCTTATATGGATTGTTCTGATATTCCATCACCAAATAACCTTCTGTTCTATCTCAACTTTTCCCCAGCAGGACTGACCCTTAATTGAGGCATTGCCACTTATTGATTATCGGACATGGTTCTTTAGCTGCATTTGTACCCCCCTATATTTTGATACACAGGCAATATAGCTTATAAATCTATCTGTTGTTAGTATCTCTTAGGTGGGCCCCTCTTCCAGAGACTAATACACCTCAAGGCCAATTTTTTAATTTATTTCTGAATCTGTAAAACTGATCATCAAAACCTGTACCAAGGAACTTAGGCCGAAAGACCTGAAACAGCAGCACAGAATAACTTGATCTTACATCCTGAGTGGGTAGGGTGGGCTTAGGGAAACAGATGAGGAGTAATTAGCAAACATCTAGGTTAAAGATCACATACATTCTATCCTGATTCAACAGGACATGTATTTCTACAAACTAATTAGCTTGAATGAGATTGCTAAATAGGGGAACGATGACACTATGACATGGACGCTGTGTTGATTCATGTGTGTCTTTTTCCCGGAGCGGAGGAGCCAGAGACGAGAGGGACAGAAGATTTAAAACCATCAGCAGGAAGGAAAGCCCTCTGCTTGGCTGTGGGACTAGAAGAGCCCTGTCAGCTGTAAAACACTGCATTCGAACAGAAATGCCTATGGTCACAGGAAAAGAAACTGTGGATATAGGTCAGATGTATTTCCACATCTATATGGCTGCACAAATTAGCCAGCTTACAAAATAATATTAAAACACGTTTGTGTTTAGTTTAAAACCAGTGACATCCCTTGAAAAACTTTTTCTGAGCTTATAATCAGGTGAATATCCCCCTTTTTTACCTTAATTCTATGTTTCTTCAAGTTACTTTTTCCCTCTGAGCTTCAGCAGACCCAACAAACCATCATCCTAAATGCTGATAGGTTTTAAATAGATCAGCTGCTGAGAGCAGGTCTCCTGATTTACAGTCTGATTGACCATGTCCTGGCATGTCCCGTGTGATGGAACCAGATGGAATTGGTAGGACCCTGCTTCATGAGGCACAGCTTGAAAGACACATGGGGTGACCTTATTTGGTAATTAGAACAGTCAGGTACTCAAGGGAGAGGAGAGCTGCCAATGATCATTTCCAATTCCAGGGCACCTCCTCTATCCCAGACACAACACTTCTGCAAGTTAGGGGTCATTTTCCCCATTTTACAGGAAATGGAGGCTTGAAAAGAGTAAGTAACTTTCCCAAGGAATACACACTCCAATTTCCAAGCTCTTAAAATTATATGCTATCAATGGATGGTGGAAGCTGTGTATGGGTATATGCAATTGATGTGAGCCAGGATAAAGACTGAAAAAAACATCTAAGGAGGGAATGTCATGGCTGACAAATAGGCACAGTGATGTCACCACATGAGGGTCCTGGTAACCATGAGTACTAGTGATTATAGACTTTTCTACTTTGTTCTATCATTTAGGATATAAGTGAAATTTAAGCTGTCTCTGGCTCTCAGCAAGTCATGCCTTGATGACAAGAGAAAGATGAACCATGCTACAATCTGAGCAGTTGGTGCAGGAAGCAGAGACTCATCCCTGAGGAAACCTGGGCTTCTCTGGGGAAGGTAAATTCACGTCTCTTCCCACCACATATATATTACGATGTGGACAACTCCTGGTATCACCCTCATGTCGGTTTTGCTAAGCATCATGTTTTCCAGTATTATGATCCACATGGTCATAATCTGTGGCCAGGATGGTGCCAGGAGTTGACTGCAGGCAGAGTAGAAAAGTTTCAGACAGGTCAGAAAAAGAGCTTGTCATCTGTGTCAGTATGTAAGTAAATCCTTCCTGGTGCCTGAAACACTGCCTGGGGAGTGCACTCTTGCTTATCTGACTTTCTGTTAACCAGAATTCTCTACAAACTGTCACTTCTGCACATCTGTTCCCCAAATGTGGTTGATGGTTATGATGAAGATGCTGCGGGATTTCAGGGGAGGCTTAAAAAATCACCCAGGAATGTTTAAATGAGGTTGGCAAACATTATAGGGCTTAATTCACTTTTTTCTCGGTTCAGATTCTTAAAAATTGGTATTCTAGGGACAAAGCACATACAGTGATTCTCATAAACTACTCAGTGGTAAAAAGGACCTCTCAGTTGGTAGCTTTATTTAAATTTGCTTATTTTAATGTTCAGAAATTAGTTCCAAAGTTCTACTCTTATAATTACAGCCATGAAAGATCAAATTATAGAGTTGTAATAGTGAAGGAAAAATATAGTGATTCCTGGAAGGAAAAGTAGGGGGTTCTCTGTTGTTCATCTTCACTAAGAAAGGGATTAAAAACAAAGTACAATTGAAGGGCTGGAAGTATGCACCCTGAATCACTGTGACAAAATGTGGAATTTAAGGGTCTGATGTATAAGCTGGTGCCTCACATATTCATCTGAGTGATGTGCATTGTTTGTATTGATTTCTGTATGAATTAATAAAGAGAAACATGACCATGACTACAAAGATAGCTTAGAAGCCAGAATGATGCCTTCTTAGCAAATGCAAATACTAAGCATGAAAATATATAGGGTTAGAAAGAAAATGGTAAAGTATCATTGTATCATTGACAAAGGAGAGTAAGAGCAACAGTCTGCAGCCTCAGGGTTTGGAAGCATAAACCTGGCTTATTCCCTTATTTATTTATTTATTTATTTTATTAATTTTTTTTTTGCGGTACGCGGGCCTCTCACTGTTGTGGCTTCTCCCGTTGCGGAGCACAGGCTTCGGATGCACAGGCTCAGCGGCCATGGCTCACGGGCCTGGCCACTCCGCAGCATGTGGGATCTTCCTGGACCGGGGCATGAACCCATGTCCCCTGCATCGGCAGGCGGACTCTCAACCACTGCGCCACCAGGGAAGCCCTATTCCCTTATATTTTTTCCTTTATAAACACTGAAAAATAGCTGTGTGCAATAAGATCAGCTATCATAGTTCATCTGAGTCCACTTGCTGTTTCTAGGTCCAACCAAATGGACTGGGGAGTCAGCAAGGTGGGTCATAGGAATGTCTAGAGAGAATCCATTTTTTCTCTTGTGCCGTTTGAATTGGGGGCATGGACTGAAACTTTAGAGGCTCCAGCCGGGACTTCAAGTTTCCAGTTCCACACATACAGAGCTTGGAAGTCACCTCTCCATCCTAACAACAAGTTAAAAAGCTGAACAGACTGAAATAGCGACAGCTCTTCTTGGCTCTGTAAGAGAAGGGAAGACACAGGGCAAACCACTGCCCCCAAGATTGGAGAGACAGGTGAATACCAGGAGTCACAGCTATGGAGCAGAGACTCACAAGCAGTAATGGCCACAGGAACCAGGCCTGGGGTAGGCAAACCTGAACTGTAATTGGCGAATTGCTGGAGGCTGAGTGTGTACAGATCTGAGAATTGAAAGCTCCTGATGGACCAGTCGTACAGAGACTCCACAATATTGTGAGATTAACCTCCAGAAGCTTGACCAGATTCCCACAACAAATATGGGAGAAAAATCCCCTCATGTTTCTGGCAGAGGGAAGGGAAAAGAACCTTTGTGAAACACAGCAGAGCATTCTGTTCTTCTAAACAAACCTGCCCTCAGGAGAAATTAGTTAAACAAAGCCTAACATGTATTATCAGAGTCCAGCTGACCTGAAGGAAGGGAAATACCCAACTCGAGCCCACTCTAGCCATCCTGTTACACCTAAGGAGAGAGAAAAAATTGAAAAACATTTGTGAAGTTCACAGTCCAAAGGCACAGGCTCACTAAGAGACCGAGACCTAATCATAGGACTGTAGAAGCTTCCTTTCCTCCAACACCTCACCACCATATCACTAAAGATCTATTTATAGCAGCTCCTTTTGCCTGGTACATCATGTCTGGCTAGTAAGAAAAAATTACAATGCAAAAAACACAATTTGAAGAGACAGAGCAATCTTCAGAACCAGACATGGCAGGAATATTGGAATTATCAGACCAGGGATTTAAACCATGATATAATTAACATGCCTAGGGCTCCAATGGGTTAAGTAGACAACATGCATGAACAGATGGGCAATGTAAGCAGAGGGAGGAAATCCAAGGAAAAAAACAAAAGAGATGCTAGAGATGGAAAACACTGTAACAGAAATGAAGAATGCCTCTCATAGGCTTGTTAGGAGACTGGGCACAGCTGAGGAATGACTCTGTGCTAGAGAATGTATCAGTTCAGGCTCCAGCCAAAAGACTTTTCTTGTGAGGCCCCTGGCTTTTTCTTCTTAAGAACGGTTAATAATATTTTCCTCTCTAACAGGAGTTGGGAGGAATAATTAATAATAAATTGTGCAAAAGCTAAGCACTAATCATGAAAAAAGTTTTTCATGGTAACCATTAGCTTTAAGCATGCACTTCTGGCAAATCACCAGAAAAGTGCCACACTTTTATCTTGTTTTAATAATGAAGCACATTATGTGCTCAGATAATGTGCAATAGAGGCATTTTCTTTGACAGAAGACTCCTGGAAAATTTTTATTTAAAAAGACTAGCTGGTTCTGAGTCAGCATATTCCATCATGTGTCTCCCACTGAATACAGCTATAAAACCTGGAAAGAATGCAATAAGGAGCTATTGGAGGGCTCTGAAAAGTAAGTACTATTTAGAGGAAAATTTATACCATTAAATGCTTACATTAGAAAAGAAAAAAGGTCTTTAATCAATCAACTTTCTCCTTAAGAAACTAGAAAACAAGAGCAAAATAAAACCTAAGCAAGCAGAAGAAAAGAAATAATAAAGAACAGAAATCAATGAAATTGAAAACTGAAAAACAAGGAAAACCAGTGAAACAAAATCTTGTTTTTTGAAAGAGCGATAAAATTGGTAAGCCTCAAGCAAGAGTGACAAGAAAGGAAGGAAGGAAGGAAGAAAAAGAAAGGAAGGAGGGAAGGGAGGAAGGGGGGAAGAGAAGAAACAAATTACCATTGTCATTAATTGAGAAAGGGAAATCATTACAAGCCCCACAGACATTAAAAGGATAATAGGCAATATTATGAACAATTCTACAAATATAAGTTCAACAACTTAGATTAAATGGAACAATTCCTCAGCCATATTGAAATAGATAACTTGTAGTACTATAATAGTTACAGGCCTTCTGAAAAAGAAATCTGCAGGCTGAGATGGTTTCATGGGTAAATTCTATCAAAAATGTAAATAAGAAATAACATTAGTTCTACACACTTTCTTCCAGAAAAAAAAAAAGAGGAGGGAATATTTTCCAGCCCATTTTATGAGGCCAACATTAACTCGATACTAAAACCAGGCAAAGACAATACAAGAAAACTACAGACCAGTGTCCTTCATGAATATAAACAAAAATCTCCTCAACAAAATATTCCAGCAATATTCATCAACAAAATCAAATCCAGCAATATATGGAAAAGAACAATATGCCATGGCAAGTGCAGTTTGTCCCTAGAATGCAAGGGCAATTCAGTTTTCAAAATCAATCAATGTAATCCAACAAATTAACAGTCTGAAGAAGAAAAAACACATGATCATATTAATTTTTGCAGAAAAAGCATTTGTAGAAATGTATATCCAAAAAAAAGTTAAAATCTGAGATATTATTTAGGCAACCAGCATTCTTTCAAGTGGGATAATATGCAATCATCTCAGCTAGAATATATTGCTGAAGAAGGAGATTCCACAGATTCCTGCCATCTGTTTCTGTGTGTGTTCACCTTTAAACTTGCTCCCAGAAAATATTCTCTTGTCAACCACTGGATTTGAGACAGTGAGTTACCTTGTCCCAAGCTGTTTGCATGTTAAGTCTTCATTCTAAATATGGAATAAAAGTTTCTTTCTCCTTTTGAGGGACTTCCAGCAGTTAGCAGGAAGGAGTTATTTTAGGGACATCGTTCCAGTACCTCTGAAACCACTTATTTAGGCAGCTATTTGCCTATGGATAATATCGGCCCCAGTGATGGCTGTTTGGGAATCTTCTGTTGTTCTCAGCCTTGAATTGTTTTTCTGTCCACTCATATGTATAGAAATACATTAGATGGGGGATCCTGAAAGTATCATGAGTCACAGAAATCTGCATAAATAAGGAATTTTATTTCTTAGGCCTGAAGGGGAAAATAAAAAATAAAGAAGTCTAAAAATATGTGGACTGGATTTTTTCTTGTTTCTGTAAAGAACATTAGTGAGAAAAATGCTTAAATTATATAAGTATTATAGACTAGAGGATAGTATATTATCAATGTTAATTTCCTGATTTTGTAATTTATACTGTGGTTATATAAAGAATGTCTTTTTTTGTTTTAGAAAGATACAGCTTGAAGTATTTAGGAGTAAAGGGAAAGCATGTCTGTAACTTAGTTTCAAATGTTCATTAAAATATATATCTATATACTAATACTTTACATATATATGTATGTATAGAGAGAGGATGATAAAGAAATTTTGGTAAAATATCAACATTTGGAGAATCTGGGTGAAGGGTATTGAGGCATTCTTTGTAACTGATATTTTTTATGACTATTATTATTTGAAATACAAGTTAAAAAATAAAGGAGGCAGAACTCTCCATGCTTTAAGGGCAGAAAGATGGGAAGGCATAAATGTAATCTCTATAATCCTTAGCCATGTGGCACATCTAGGGAGTGTAGGAAGGTCTTGCTAAATTGGGGAGAATTTTAAGAGGCAGCTTGACCAGTGTATAGTAGAATCTCATGAGTATAAATCTTCTTTTGAGTTAGAAATCAAGGCTCTGAGAGTTTGTGCAACTCCCTGGGCATTGTGGAAATTTGAACTCAAGTTGCTATAGCCATTTTCATCCTATACCTCCAACATTTTTAGTTAAAAGAAAACATTTGGATTTTGTTCTAACATATCCTTTTGGATTATATCAGTTAAAATAATGTGATTTTGACACTATGAATTATATAAGGCACTTGGACCTTTAGAAGTAATGTTGCTTACTGTTGATTTGTGAACATCCATGTAAATAAGTACAAGATTCAATAAGTAAGAATGTTTTACCAGCCCGTCATGATCTATAGAAATATACTCATAATAAAATGGATGAAATTACTGCTCTCTTCTATGTATCCAACATGTGTTTTCATCCATTTCTAGAGGTGAGCAGTTATTTCTGTGCCTGACTTATTTTCTAGATACTTAGATAAGATAAGTTCCTTTCATAGAATTGACCCTAAAATCTGTTGGGAGAGATTATCTTAAGTGTGCACTCCTTTCAACTGCCTTAGTTGGAACCGGTAGGGACCACTTTCTGGTTAAAATAGATCTCCAACCAATGGCAAAGTGACTCAGGTGCTGATAAATTGCTCATTGATTGCAGCATTTGTGTGTTACCTTGAATCTTTTTAACCCATATCTCCCAATCACATCTTTCTCATCTATTCACAATGAGCAACATCACCCCAAGCTTTGTATGTAAGAGTCAGATTTATGACTGAGAATATTTAGTTTAACAAATATGTATTGTCTGCTATGTGCTTGGCATTGTGCTAGTTTATATAAAGTGTGTTTATATTAAAAAATCATTTAAAATGGAAAAGAAGAAATATCCTATACCTAGAATGGTAAGTCTCATGTGCCAGCTTCTGTAGATAGAAAGTATAGCCTCGAGTATCCACCAGGTATTTGCCAAGCCTGGAATAGAGGTTTCCATCCAAAGAATAGAAGGCAGGAGGGGGTTACATTAGCAGAGAAGGGATATGGAGCACATAGTCCAATGCTATCATCAACCTCATGGCGGGGGGCATGCAGTGAAGAAAGGGAAGGGAGAGTGGTATGCCCCAGGGATAGTAAAGCTAGAGAAATATTTTTTTTGATAGAAGACAAAACTTATTTGACTAAGGATACTAAGATTTAAGTAAAATAAGGGAAGGCAAGTAGCACAACAACCCCGGTCACCAATGGAAGAAATTAGGTGAGTTATAGAGAATATTTGGTCCCAGGTGAAACTTGAAATTTTAAGTATTTTTGCTTGGGGAGAAGATGCACTACTCACCATTCCCCACTTCCTGCCCCCCCCATAACTAATTTATTGAAGGTATTTAAGCAGGAAGTGTGACACATGGGTGCCCCAAACAGCAGCTGTTACAGCTATGTCATGAGATTAAACATGGGGAGAGTTGCCTCGTCTCAGCTCTGTTGAAACCACAGCAAGATACATGGGGAATATATTCAGAGAAAGAGGGGAATGACTAGGCTTCCTGTTCCTGTAACATTAGGTTTACAGGCAGTGTACTTGCTGGATAATGCCTCATGTCTTAAAAACAAAACATAAAAAACTGCTTGGGGCTATTGTGCCATCAGAAAACTATACTTAAACTACGTAATATGTGATTACTGAAAGCTCTCATGGCCATGAGCAGAGCCCTGGCTTGTTTAAGCATCTCTATTTTTCTTATGTTTGTCACAAATTACTCTCATATGGAAATGCATTTTTGATAAAGGTAAACATACTATTTCACCCACAAGAAGGGCTTTATCAGTGGAGCTAGAATTGCTGAGTGGAACTCTAAAATTACTCATACATAGAACTATTGCATAAGTGTAGCCAGAATGCAAACCCAATCACCTGGAAAACGGAAATCACTTGGGCAGAAGGTTCTTCTGCTGTGGTAAGGATGAACCTTTTTCTCATTTCAGCTTTCTTTTCCATTTAGCTTTAGTGCCCATATCTTTGAAAAACTCTGTTAATTAATTTTTAAATCACAAAAATATAATGACTCTAGGTACTTTTCCCAGAGTTGTTTTGTCCCCAATCCCATAAAATTTCCATGTTTGTACATTTTGTGGTCAACGGCCAAATGCAAACTTTAGTTATGGTCAGTCTATGATGCTACAAGGTGAACTCTCTCCTCATTACTTGAGTCAAGCCCTTTTCTCTTTGTTACAGTGGGTTGAAGAAATAAGAGTAGCTCAATCCAAGCCACAAGAGTTCTTAACTTGAGACCTGGGTCTCAATATGCCAGATGGAGGCTTTGATGCCATAGCCTCCTGGGAGAAACCCAGGCCCTTGTTAAGAAACTAACTCCCTAAAATGTCTATCTTTTGTCTTACAGATTGGTTATAAACAAAAAGCTATTTAAATAAAAATCCATTTTTTAATTTGATTATTGTTACTTATTTTTCCTCATATTTTACTTTTTTTGGTAAATGAAAAAGGAATATGTATGTGCTGCACGCTAGAACAAATCAAAGATGGTTTGAATCCATCCCCACTCCTTTAAGTGTAATAAACTTCTTCCTTCGTGTTCAAGCAAAAGTACAAACATAGGATGATTTTTTTCCTCCAAATTAGACTATGTTGCATATATATCGCACTGCAAAAAGTTTCATTTGTTTATCAGTATTACATGGATATTTTCTAGCTATAGCTCTACCTCATTAAAAAAATAGCTGCCTTATAGTCTATCCTCTATATTATGTACTGTAATTTAGTCCCGCATTTCTCTTTGACGGATATTCAGTTTCCATTCTTTTGCCAATACAATGTTGCACTAAATATCCTTGTGCATAAATTCTTACACTCTCTTACTTTTGTTCCTTTTTCTTAGATTCTCAAATTGGGCTTGCTGAGTCAGTAAGTATGAATGCTTTAACTATTATTAGTAAATATCTTACAGTTCTTTCCCAAAACATTATAAAAATTCAACTTCAACCATCAAGCTATGAAAGTATTTGACTTACTTAACACATCCTAGAAGTGATTGGGTCATATTACTCTTTTAATTTTTATCCAGATCTGGGACGGGGAATATACCTAATGAGCTTAGGACATCTAGGTGTGCTGAAACACAAGGATGCTTTCGGTGACTAATGGTGTCCTGCCAAAGAGTCATTTAAGCTGGCTTGAAGGATCTCTCACTAACAAAATTGGAATAATTTAAGCATCAAAAAGAATAATAACTGAAATAGGTTGAAACACACCATATAATACATACATATATATATGTATATATTCTTCAATTCCTTCATCAAAAGGCCATCAGGGACACCTGTACTTGAACAAGTTGAATTTATTTTTCTCATTCACTGCAGCCAGGAAAGACTGTACACCATGGGGAAGCAGGTGAGAAGGGGCAGTGAAGGAGGCATCTCAGGAACAGAGTGAGAAAGAACCTAATATGAACTTTGGGCTTTGGTTGGGCAGCTTGGGGGCAGGCCTAAGGAGTTTGTTCTAAATTGGGTGTTGCCAGAAAGCAGAGGCAATACTATGATTGAATATCTCATAAATGTTATCTACAGGGAAGGCGGACTAGAGCGAGGATAAAGCTGAAATGGCTCAAAAGCAGAAGTCACTCATATTAGCCGCCAGAGGGGAGTGTTTGGTATTTTGTGGGTTGTACGGCGACTTTGAAGTAGCTGTTCTGTGAGATTGTTTATTTCCAAGAATAGAACAGCACAGCTCAGCTGTAAGCATTAGGCCCATCTGTAAGGGCAGGAGGCCTGGCTGTGGGTATCAGGTTATTCTCGGATATCGGGGGCTGCTTGTTTTCCCTGATAGGTAGGCAGGGAGCTAGGGAGCTAGATGGATACAGAAAAAGAAAAAGCCAAATTTTTTGAAGTAAGAAAGAAAAGAGGAACCTCATGAGTCATCCTTGGAGGTAGGTTTTAGACCTACTCCTTCCTCTGAAAATTGCTAACGAAGCAGAAGGAATTAGTGACTTATCTCGCCTTTTCAGTATGTACTCTCTAAAGGTTTCCCCCGCTATCCGAAAGTAGCACCCTTCCTGAGCCGAAATGGCGTTAAGGTGAAGAAGCAGTTACCAAAGGACATATCTTGCTAACAGGTGCACAGAATAAATCGAGATCAAGCATAGATGCTCACAGACACAGTTCAAAGCTAGGGCGTCCTGATGCTGAGATGCTGAGCGTAGTTCCAGGGGAAGGAGCTTGGCAGTGCCGCCCTCACCGCTCAGGGTGTGTGCTGCCTCTGTAACCACTGGCTGTGAAACACGCTGAATGCTATTTTCATTTTTTGCCTTTTTTCCTAAAAGTGAAAATCTTCTTTGGATCTCTTTCCATTAGCCAAATCAGGTGCTAATATAAGTCTATCAAAAAAGTGAAGTGGCTTAAAGTGAACTTTCAAAAAGTGGGGAATACCTGGATAGGGACCACCTTAATGAAGAGGGACAGGTCTTAGAGAAGAATTCCAGGTAATAAATGTTGTACAAATGATAAAACTAAAAAATTGCCATTTTTCAACCCATGATGAAAAAAATTCATTCAAGTTAAGGTTATCAGTAGATGCCAAAGCAATTTGGGGAAAGGTGAATGGAAAAATGTATGTTTACATGTCACCAGAATATTTGTCATTTGTTCATAAATGACATACTGGTCACAGCTGGGAAACACAGCTTTACAGTATAGGATGAGGTTATTGCCACGTTGACCCAATGAACAATCCTAGAACCAGTAGTAGTGGACTTCAGACATTATCTGCCCCTTGATGTGGTGCATCCCCTGCGAAATCTCTTGCCCAAAGTGCTTAGCCTCAATCTAATCAACCTTTAGATCTAACCTCAGTTTACAGGGAATACAGCAACAATAAGGAAAGCTACAAGGAAGTAACCCAGGAGGTAGGACATTGTGTGATTCAGCTGGCCAGGCTCTTCAACAGATCACTACCATGGAAAAAAATGATAGGGGTGGGGATTCCACTCAAGGTTAAGAGAGATTCAAGAGACATGATGACCAAATGCAGTAAGTGATCTTTACTGAGTCACACTGTAAGCTGTCAAAGATGTTTTAGGGTCAGTTGAGGAAATTGAAATATAGGCTGGGTATTAGATAACTGAAAGAATTATTGTTAATTCTGGTATAGTATTGTGGTTATTTAAGAAAATAAGATATGATAACAACTACAATAAATTCATTTATCAGTATGGGAGGTATAGTATGCCTCTTCATGTGTTCAGAACTTGTATTATGTCCCTCAATAAGATTTTATAATTCTTTTACATACATGTTAAAACTTTCTTTTTCAACTTATATAGATATTTTACAGTTTCTGTCACTATAAGGAATAGAACACTCCCTCATCCTCACTTTTTCATACCTAATTTAGCATTTCTAGGGCAGACAATTGCTATGGGCTTAATATAGCAACTCAACAATCCTTTCTCATCTATGCTCTTGGAAGCATTAAGAGTCCAAACATGATTGGAAGTAGGGTATGGAGGAGTGAGGAAGTAAAACACCTTGAAGAGAGATGTTGTTAATAGCATTTTTGATGTATTAATAGACAAATGAAAGTTGAATCCTGACAACTAGGAAGGAAAAGTATGCACTAGAAGAAATGAAAAACATACTAGAACTTCCAAATTAATTTGAGAAGGAAGAATAAAAAGAAATAACCCCTGCATCAAAAATAAAAGTTAAAAGTAAAATTATATATTATCTAGAAAGAGGCAAAGTATAAATAGCCCATAGAAAAGGCTATTAGCACAGATAAACTTCTAGTCAGAGGAAATTTTAGAGCTGCAAAAAATTTTAAAGAAAAAATAAGAGGAAATTAAGTAATTACTCAACCATAAGAATTTATGAAAAGAACAACCAAGTAAAACAAACTAGAATATGGTAAATAATAAAGATAAAAGTAGAAATCAACAAACTAGAAAACAAAAAAAATTGTAGAAAGGAAAAATAAAACCAAAAGTTGGTTCTATGGGAAGAACAATAAAATAATGTTCTGTTAAGTCTGACTGAGGATAAAAAGAGCAAGTATACACTATGTGAGAAATGAGAATATGAGACTGAATCCTGGATCCTGAAGAGATTATAGAAATTAAAAGGCAACAGTATATGTAAGTGTAAGGCAATAAATTTAAAAATTTAGGGGAAACAGATAATTTCTTAGTTTAAAAAATCTACTAGAAGTGATTGAAGAAGCAATACAAAACGTGAACAGACCAATAAAGACAGGGACAATAATTTAAGATCATTTATTTTAAAGAACTGGAACCAGAAGGTTTTATAGCTGAGCTCTATCTAATCTTTTTTTTTTTTTTTCTTTTGCGGTACGCGGGGCCTCTCACTATTGTGGCCTCTCCCGTTGCGGAGCACAGGCTCTGGACGCGCAGGCTCAGCGGCCATGGCTCACGGGCCTAGTCGCTCCGCGGCATGTGGGATCTTCCTGGACCGGGGCATGAACCCGTGTCGCCTGCATCGGCAGGCGGACTCTCAACCACTGCGCCACCAGGGAAGCACCTCTATCTAATCTTTAAAGGACAAATCATTTCAATATTTATTTAAATCATTCAGACGACAGGGACTGTAGCATAATCGTCATATTAAAATCTTAAAAACACAGAACATAAATAGGGAAACATAGAACATAAATAGGGAAACATAGAACTATTTCACTTATGAGTAAAATGCAGAATTCCAAAATAGAATGTTATCATATCAAAGAATAATAGTCATGATAAAATAGAATTTATTCTAAAATGTAAGAATAGTGCTGTATTAAGAAATCAGTTGATATAATTCATCATATTAGCAAATTAAAGAACAAAAACTGCATGATTAATAGATACTGAAAAAGATATTTGACTCATTTCAGGAACCGTCCTTAGTTTTAAAAAATATGTAAAAAAGAATAGAAGAAAGCTACAGTTCTTAGAATTGAAGAAGACTATACCAAAAACGAAGCAAATGTCATATTAAATGAGGGAATTTTAAGTCAAGAATAGAACAGATATCTTTGCTAACACTACTATTATTCAATATTATTTTTGGAAATTTTAATGCAATAAGATGAAACAAATTATCAGTAAACATATAGGAAAATCCAAAAATTATATTTTCATCATTAATATGATTATTCACTAAGAAAACTATCAGAAAGCCAAAATCTGTTAAAATTAATGAAATAATCTAGAAATTAAATATAATAAATTAAATTGCTATTTTAAAATCCATAGCAATTGTCTGCCCTAGAAATGATAAATTAGAAAGGAAAAGGTGAGGGTTATTGAGAGCTTCTCTGGTTCTGCTTTCCTCCTACCCCTCCTTCCCTCTCTCCCTTTCCAGTTCTATCAAAGTATATAAACTTGGAAATATCATTAACTATTCCCTCACTCTTGTTTCTTTTACAGGAGAGCATATCATTTAAGAGTAGAGATAGAAAATCAAATTATCCGGTTTTAAACCCAGGCTTTGCCTTTTGCCAGCTCTGGGAACCTGGAGGGCAATATTTGGAGGTATTTACCCAGGTTTTCTTCTCTTCATTTGTATGTGTGGGTGTATGTGTATGTTGTACTCATTTCACCCTTGCTGCCCTTAAGAGATGGATATTCAGAAATTGAGAGATTCATTTGTTCAACAGTGTTTATGGAGCACCTATCTGTGTATAGGTACCGATTTAGGTGTCAAAGATACAGCAGTAAACAAGACAGATAAGGTCCCTGCTCTCATGAAGCTGATATTCTAGTGGAGGAAAAATAGACAGTAAATAGCGAGATCACAGATAACTAGATGATGGATAGATACATACATACATAGAAAAATAGTTGGCACATAGAGTAACTAAATAAGAAAAATATCAGATAGTAATAAATATTATACAAAGAATTAAAATACTGTGATAATGTTCCAGTTATCTATTACTGTATAACAAACTTTTACAAAGCTTAGTGGCTTAACAAAACAACCGTTTTACTATCTCACAGTTTCGTGGGTGAGAAATTTGGGGAGGGCTCAGTTTCATGAGTCTTCGGCTCCACATGGGGTTGTCCAGGTGATATTCAGCCGATGGCTGGTCTTGTGTAGATATTTGGTGCCTGGGAGGGGTGGCTGGAAGGCTGGGATTGTTGTCTGGAGAGCCTGCACATGGCCTGCCCAGCAAGGCAGTGTCCGGGTAGTCAGGCTTCTTATGTGGCAACTCAGGGCTCCAGGTGAGGGTGTTCCAAGAGGCCCAGGCAGATGTTGCAAGGAACCTAGCTTCAGAAGTCCTACAGTGTCACTTCCACTGCATTCTGTTGGTCAGGCAAGTCATTAAAGCCAGTGTGGATTCCAGGGGAAGGAAATTAGACCCTTCCTTTCAAATTAACAATGACTTGGGTGACTGGGAAGGCTGACTGAGGAGGTAACATTTAAGCTGAGAGCTGAATAATATGAAGGATTGGACCCTGAAGACACAAAGAGAAAGCTTACCTACCGGTTGGTCAGAGGAACTAAAGAGTAAGGGCTTGGTGTGTCTGAGAAACTGGAAGTGACTGGGAGGGTGGTGAGCAAGGGGAGCAGCGGTATGAGATAAATCAGCAAAGCCACGGGGGACCAGGTTATGTAAGATTTTGTAAGCCTGGCTGAGAAATTTGGATTTTATTCTAAATGCTTCTTATTCCCAGAATCTACTAAAGAAGTTTTAGCAAAGGCCAGTCAAATCCGTAGATTCTCTACAGAATTGCTTGTCAGGAAAGGGGCAAGAGCAGAAGCAGGGAGGCTAGCTAAGAGGCATTTGCAGTAGTACAAGAAGGAAATGATGGTGTATAGACCAGTGTGATTGTAGGGAAGGCCAGACTGAAGATCTGTTTTGGAGGCATTATTGATGGATTACATGATTGGAATTTAGGAAAATCAAATAATCAAGAAAATCCTCACCCCAAGATAAGTTTTAAGGAGTCTAAGAGCATAAAGCTTCTCAGAGGTACCTTCTTAATTTCTTTCCTTCTTTACTCCATACAATCCATCACCAAGTCCTGTTCATTCTACCTTCAAAACGCATCCCCAATCCTACTGCTTCTCATCACTTTGACCACTAGTCCCAGCTTCCAGCAACGTTCACCTGGATTAATGTAATAACCTCCTAAGTGGTCTCCTGCTTCTACTCTTGTTCCACCTTGTCAGCTTGCATGAAGTGGTCAGCATGATCTTTTAAAAATGTAAATCATATCCCCTTCTCAAAACTTTTCAACTTCTCTCTCATTTGGAATACAGTGTGAAGCACTCACTGTGCCCCTGCTGTCCATCAACCTCACTCCCACTCTTCTCCTTCTCACTCTCCTCTGCTAACAGTGGCTGTGCTGTTCTGATCACAGGGAGATTGCAGCTGCCTCAGGGTCTTTGCACTTCCCACCCTGTTTGCCTGGACTGCTTTCCTCAGAGTTATTCACCTGGCACACTCCCCAACTTCATTCAAATCTCTCATCCTCAGAGATACTTACTCTGACCTAAGCTCCCTGCCCCCTCACTGTCTAGCCCTTTAACCCTCTTTTATACATCTTTATTGCACAAATTACCCACCTGAAGTTATATTTCATTTGTTTATCTGTTTGTTGTATATCTGTTATTTATTTATTATATATCTCATTCATTGGCATGTAAATTGATGAGGGAAGCAGCCTGTCTGTCCTGTTCATTGCTATATACCCAGGGCCCAGGACTGTGCCTGGTATAATGAAGGCACTTAAATAACATTTGTAGAAATGAATAAATGTTAGCTATTATTATCATTATTAATATTATGAGGGGCTTCCCTGGTGGCACAGTGCTTGAGAGTCTGCCTACCGATGCAGGGGACACGGGTTCGTGCCCTGGTCCGGGAAGATCCCACATGCTGCGGGGCGGCTGGGCCCGTGAGCCATGGCCACTGGGCCTGCACGTCCGGAGCCTGTGCTCCGCAACGGAAGAGGCCACAATAGTGAGAGGCCCGCGTACTGCAAAAAAATAAATAATTAATTATGAGTTACTTGCATATCCTCTTGATTTTTCCTTCTAAATGTCTCTGTTCATGCCTTCTTTCCATACTCGCTTGGCAGTCACCACCTGAATCCAGGCCTCTCTCACTCCACACCTGACGACCGGTGAAGCCTTCTTCCTGGGCTTCAGAAATCTAGTTACTTTCCTTCTCCAGGCATCTGTCATGTGATGGCCTGGTCACTCTTTCTGAAACATTGCCTAATCATTTCATATCTCCTTTCTAACAGCATGAAGTCTAATCACTGTAGCCTTGCAGTCATTTCCCTCATAGCTGGTCTCTCTCAATCTTTTGCAGCTCCATTTCCCATCACTTCCTCCTGTGAACCCTTGCCCCCAGACAAATTGCTGCACTTGCTCAAAACTGGTACTTTTCCATGCCTGTGAGTTGACCCGTACCATTTGGCCCATCTATCCCAAACCTTTCCTGCTATTCAAAGTTGGGCTCAAATCTCACATCCTTGGGGACTGACTCAGAAGCAAGAATTCTCTAAGTAGTCTTACATTTATTTCCCTCTCCCCCATTTGAACCTTGTATTGGCTCAGTCATATATTATACTGACTACACACTTTGTATATGAATATATAGGTGTACTCAGTCCTACCTTCACAAATATAGAGCCAGTATGTCCAACATGTACACTGTAGCTTACAGTTTTAACTATTTCCACTTTAGCTTAAGGCTCTCAGTTATAGTCCTGCCCTGTTCCTTATTATGTGTGATTTGACAGATTCTATAATCTCTTCGAGTTTCTATTTCCTTTTCAGTAAAATGGGGATAATAATTTCTCTCTCATAGTGCTGTCATTAGAATTGGATGAGCTCAAATACAATGTTTAATACACAGTGGGCCCCAATTAATTGTTATTGTTCCTTTTTGTGTTTCCCACAGTGCCACTTCATAGTGTGGTTTTGATGGCTTTGCAAATAGGGAAATATCTGCAATAGGCATTATACCACCAGCTAGCCTTATCATGCATATTTCATAAAGATTACAGCTTTAAAATCAATGTATATTCCTGGTGCCGCCTTCTTCGTGTCTTGCTTTGGACGTTACTGTTTTCACTTAACTGATGACACCTGAGTCCATCTGGGCAGCATTAGGCTTTCCCTAGATATTCCCACCCCTGGGGGAGCACCAGTCATGGCATCTTTCCCGCAGTGGGGGAAATAAAGCATGAGGATGGGAGTGAGGATAGGAATGACCACTTTTGCAGCCAGATTTCTGGAAGGTAAATGATTCGAGCAATGTGATTCCAGAAATAAGCTTATCTGAGTAGCATGACCATTCGCTGGGACTGACTCAGGCACACATAATCTAAAGGTCTCTTCTCCATCATCTTAAGTTCTGGTAAAGTGGTCCCAATAATACTGAGCAAGCTCTTTCTTGGCCTAATGCCCCCTTTTGGCGATGCTATAATCTGTATTTTTATTCCTTCTTATTTACGCTCTATGGTCTCAGCAGTTGAGCCGTTGTCAGAGGTCTTGTTCTGTCCTTCCCATGCTGGCAAATCTGCACAGGCAGGGAGATGTGGTACAGAAAACCCTGTGTCATTGTCAGTGGGTTTCACACCAGGATTCAGTCTGCACAGGGGCTGCCTGGCACGTGCTCATAGTCACTGGGCAGGGGAGCTACTGCAGGGCTTTCCCTTTTGACTGCAGCGTCTGTCATGGACAGAGCAGTATCACAGAACTGGTGAGGCGATATTGTTTTCTTATGTTTCCTTCCAACACAACAGAAGTAAGATGGAGGGGTTTTCATTCAGGACCAAAATGATGCAGTCACGTGGATCAATGGGGTCTT
Organism: Mesoplodon bidens; assembly: GCF_964165515.1. Lineage (NCBI taxonomy): Eukaryota > Metazoa > Chordata > Mammalia > Artiodactyla > Ziphiidae > Mesoplodon > Mesoplodon bidens. The sequence goes on from NC_138166.1 coordinate 55,103,262, forward strand.
AGCAGCAGAGAGCGCACTGGGATGGGGAATTGAGGAGAGCTCCAGAGAGGAACCGCTTACAGAGGTACAGGCTGTGTTAAGTGAAGCAAGGGCCGTGCAACACTCCCAAGACCAGCAGCAGTGAGAATGCTTACCTGCTAGGCCAGAGTGAGAGAAAGGAGGAATAGTACCCCCCCTTACCGCAGTTTCATTTTCCATTGTCAGCCTCTGTACATAAATATTACATGGAAAATTCCAGAAATAAACAATTCTTAAGTTTTAAGTTGGGTGCCATTCTGAGTAGTGTGATGAAATCTCTGTCCTGCTCCATCCCACCCAGGATGTGTATCATCCTTTTGTCTAGCGTATCTGCCCATTAGTCACATAGTAGCCGACTAGGTTATCAGGTCAACTGTCTTGTGTTCTAATCCACCCTTATTTTGCTTAATAATAGCTCCAAAGTGAAAGAGTAGTGATGCTGGCAACCCGGATATACCAAAGAGGAGCCGTAAAGTGTGCCCTTTAAGTGAACAGGTGAAAGTTCTCAACTTAATAAGAAAAGGAAAAAAAAATGTATGCTGAGGGAGCGAAGATCTATGCAAAGGACAAATCTTCTATCTGTGAAATTGTGAAGACGGAAAAAGAAATTCGTGCTAGCTTTGCTGTCGCACCTCAAGCTGCAAAAGTTAGGGCCTCACTTCATCTCATCACGTAGCCTTTGTATGATCTCACATCATCACAAGAAGGGTGAGTAGAGAACAATAAGACAATGAGAGAGAGAAACCACATTCATGTAACTTTTATTACAGTATATTATAATTGCTCTGTCTATAATATCTATGTTATTAGTTATTGTTGTCAGTCTCTTACTGTGCCTAATTTGTGAATTAAACTTCATCATAAGTATGTAAGTATAGGGAAAAACATAGTATATACAGGGTTCAGTAGTATCCCTGATTTCAGGGATCCACTGGGGGTCTTGAACCGTATGACCCACAGATAAGGGAGGACTACTGTATTACCAGAACCCAGAGGAAACATCCGTAGGTCTAAGAGGGAGGTACCTAAAAGATGCCCTGTCTTCAGTAGAGGTGTCTCTAGCTCAGAGTGACCAGGCAGGGAGCAAGCTGGAAAAAATAAAGACCCTGGCTTCTCCCTCGTCCCGCTATGATAGTGCTTCCCCACAGCTGAACCCAATAGAAGGGGAGCCAGATGACAAGGGCCCTGCTGCTGCTGACCATAACATTCACCTCCTCAGGCACAGAGCACGGTAGAGAAGGGTAGGGCTGGGTCTGCAGGGGCAGGGGAGGAATGTTTAGCATATGGGGATTGTTCGTTTAGGTGTTAGTGGGTCTGATGGATCAGGAGGGCAGGCCTGGCAAGAATCTCTTTGAATGAGTTAATTTAATATTTGGGGCCCAAAGAAAGGAGGACGTGACCTTGAATGAGGAGGAAGGGGGTGGGAGATGGAACAGCATGGTGTCTGGCATGTGGTTTCCTGGAGTCCTACCCATGTACTCAGGTGTGAACGGGGGAAAATGGGAAACACTACATTAGCTGGTAGGTACATGTTTGCATTAATATGACCCATAGGCTAATTTATAGCCACAGGCTAATGAGGTCTGGAGCAATACAAGTTAGACTGAAATAATTTTTGCACATTGGTTTATGTTTAGTTCTTTTGTACTGTAGTTAGCACGGTAACCTGTCTAAATTTTAAAGTGTGTTTCCCCCCCATCTCTGTTCTATATGTATTTTATAAATTATATCCTTGAACTTATTTTTGTGACATAAACTGCTTTGGTAGTCTGGTGAAACCCCTTCTTAGAAAACTGTTTTTAAATGCATGACAAAAAACATAGGCTCCAAAGAAAAATTTTAATGTCAGAATACAGTTATCAAATCTTTTAATGTGATATAAAAAGATACATAGTTTGTTAATGCATTAGATAACAAGATTTGGTGGTGGGTCTAATAAAGTGTTGGGTCTAATAAACACCACACTTTTGCCATGCCGCACAGCTTGTGAGATCTTAGTTCCCCAACCAGGGGTCGAACCTGGGCCCTCAGCAGTGAAAGCGCAGAGTCCTAACCACTGGACCACCAGGAAAGTCCCAAAACACAACACTTTTGAAATTTCATGAGCATAGTACTATTTTGAAGTTTTGGCATCAACTTTAATGTGATGTGAAACTTGTAATTTCTACTGTTGTCAAAGTCAGAGATACCGCTAACATAGCCATGGTCAGTGCCCACCTTCATAAATGAAGGAAATACCAATTTTTAGTTAAAGAGTAATGACAACAGAGATATATTTTTTGCTCTAGTTCATGAACATCCTGAATTCTGTCTACAAGCCTGTTATTAAGAACTCTTCCTAGGATCTCCTAAACCCCCTCACAACTGAAACAAAAACAAAGGCAGCATGAGTAAAATTGGAAAATTTTACATAATGAATCATGGAAAATTCTAGATAATGAATCATGGGCCAGAGAGGAAGAGATGGAGCCACCCCATATTGAGGAGATGAAAAGAATGTTCTAAGAGACTCCAAGAGTCCTGGAGAGCTAAGTCAGCTCCAAGCTTTCCTTGAAGCCATGGCTGTGGAGAACACCCTCCTCCACCCAGGAGGAGCCTGGTAACTCAGCCTGTTACCCACTGGGCATGAAGTCTTTGGAGACACATTCTCTGGTCAATCCCTCAGTAATCTGCCTTGTGCACTCTTCTTCTCACGTGGACCAGCCACTTGAAGAGAGGGCTTGAACATCTTCAGGCTAGTCACGGCCTAAAGGGAAGGTCCTACCCTCTGACCAAAGTTGACAAAACAGAATTTATGTGATATAGGTAAAGATGCCTGGTCTGAAATGAAGTCTAAAGGAGACACTAATGAGAACAGCTGCAGAATATATCTGAAAATTAACCACAAACCCCACACCCCCAGATGGGTGCCAAGTTATTTAGAAGAGTTGTAATAGCTGCAGTCAATTGCATACTTGGACACCTCCAGCTTTAGGAATACTACAGGATTCTGGACAGTTAAGCAAATTGTGGGAATAATTTACAGACTGAAGTAGGTGTTATGCTTACAGGAGTGGGCCTGGAAAAGTGTTCTTCTCTCAAGAGTGGAGGCTCTGGCTCTAAGGCAGCTTCCTGGGCTGTGCTGAGCCAAGAGGCAATGAAAAGCTGGCAGATGATACCATTTCAATGGCCTGACCTCTCAGTCACTCTTGTGACCCCAAAGAAGCCACAACTACCGGAAGGGGGAATTGTAATTCTAATACAGTAACAAAGATTGGGCTAGTTCATACGTTTAAGACAAAAGTCACATGAGGGCAATGAGAATTGTCGTTTACTACACAGGTCCTAAATTCCTCTCCATTTTTCCTAAGTGCCAGGTGGTCCTAAGAGATGACTGGGAGAAAGGGGGACATGAGGATGATGACAGCATGGTGAGGCCTCCTATCTGGGCCCAACCTTTTTGAGTCCTCATGGGAACATGGGTGAAAGCTGGTCTAATAATAGATATTTGACACCCTACACAAGAGGGAAGAACAGAAGATTAAAGCTCAACTCCTCTAATTTATATATGGGAGACTAGGACTCAGAGAGGTGATTTGCCTGAAATGTGACATTTTAGAATAAATAATACCAGACTAAAATGCAGCTTTTCTGACCTCTGATCGTTGTGCTTTTTCCATCATTTAGAAAAAATTTTAAGCAAACTACAAACACTGTTTATATCTTGGCCTTCATGGCTCAATCTCAGCATTAGAAGGGGAAGTGATGGCTGCGGTCTCTCAGTGATGAAGGATGAAGACCAAACCTGGAATGGGTCAGACCAGATGCCAGAAAGCACAAACCTACTAGGTACATATTTTAAATTGGCTCACTCAAAACCTATACACATACCCTCTCATGCCTTACTGTACCACAGAAGCTGGAAAGCTAAAACTTTCCTTCCCAGATTCCCTTGCAGCTAAAAGAGACCATGTGAGATGTGGTGAATAAGACATAAGCTCAAGTCAGCTGGTTCTATATCTTCCGCTTCTTCTTTCTCCCTGACTACAATGTGAACTTGATATTGGAGGTGTATCAGTCATCCTCAGGATTATGGGACAGGAAGAGAAAAAGTGCAGACCCTTGATGGCATTTTGAGGTGCTGTACTAGCCTTGATTTGCTTAAACCCAGACTTCTTCTCACTGAGGTAAATCCCTTCCTTGTGTAAGTCCACATTCATTAAGTTTTATGGTACTTGTGCCAAACATAATCCTAACTTATATTTCAGTCTGTGAATCAAAAGTGGACTCAAGGATGGCAAATACATGCTAAAACAAATTTCAGTAGGGTGAGTTCATGTGATCATTGAGTTTAAAGCTCAGTATGATATAATACAAGTTAGCAAAGAGATCCAATTAAAGAAGGTAAGAAAACTGTCTAGATATGAAATGCTGTTTGTATGGAGTGGTTTTGAAGGCCCAGAATGTGACCTGTGGATGTGCTTCGGTTGGATAACTCTCCAACATTTATTAATCAAGGCACCGTGATTCAAGGTCATCATTACTTCATTTGGGGCCATCTATCCTCATTCCTCTTGTAAAAATAAAATAAAATGGCCACCAGAGGGTGTGGGAATGGAAATACTGAGGCAAAAACATGCCTTCAAACCAGACTGCTCTAGGGATGTTGTCACAGCGGGGTCCAAGGTAGCCTGTGGCCTGTTGGAATAAGAGAGGATAAAACACAGCCTTAGAATGAGGTTAGAACTTTGGTTTCTTGGCCTAATTTCATCCCACTGGAGACAATCATGTTATGAGGTGATATTAGCTGTAGCATTGAAGTTTAAAGAATAATGCTCTCGTGGGTAGGCTGCCATGGGTTTGTGAGTCAGAGAGAATTCTCTGATGGTTTGGTGAGAACAGCTGAAAGGGCATACAGTGTGTGCTTCCTTCAATTATTCCTGAAGGGCTTCTCACTTAGTTGGGTTTAAACTATCTCCACCAGGGCCCATTAAGAGAAAAGAAAAAAAAAAAAAAAAGAATATGATTTGAAAAACAGACTTTGAACAATTAAAGTACATGCTTCCAAATGTAAAATCAAGAACTATGTTAATTTCTCAAATAAGAAAAAGGGTAATTAAAAAAATAAACCTAGGGGGATTCCTCTCCTAGGCAATCTTGGTGCTGGAGCTCCTGGTTTAGCTGGTAGAGGATTTGTCAGGATAGATGAAAAGAAAGATGAATGCTCAATGTTGAAGCTGCAGCTGAAAGAGAAGGATGAACTAATTTCCCAACGTCAGGAAAGTTCAGCATTTACAGAAAGCTTTTGCTTCAAGAGTAGATAAATCCACACAAACTGAACTTCTAGGCTATGATGGTTTGAACCTGAAAAGACTGGAGTCACTACAAGAAGGGAGAGAACCATGTGGTTGATGGGGTCTTCATGCTCCGGCCGGGGGTCAGGCCTGAGCCTTTGAGGTGGGAGAGCCAAGTTCAGGACATTGGTCCACCAGAGACCTCCCAGCTCCACATAATATCAAATGGCGAAGGCTCTCCCAGAGATCTCCATCTCAACGCTAAGACCCAGTTCCACCCAACAACCAGCAAGCTACAGTGCGGGACACACTATACCAAACAACTAGCAAGACAGGAACACAAACCCACCCATTAGCAGCTGCCTAAAATCATAATAAGGTAACAAACACCCCAAAACACACCACCGGAATTGGTCCTGCCCACCAGAAAGACAAGATCCAGCCTCACCCACCAGAACACAGGCCCTAGTCCCCTCCACCAGGAAGCACAACCCACTGAACCAACCATAGCAACTGGGGGCAGACACCAAAAACAACGGGAACTACGAATCTGCAGCCTGCAAAAAGGAGACCACAAACACAGTAAGTAAAGCAAAAAGAGAAAACAGAGAATCACACAGCAGGTGAAGGAGCAAGGTACAAACCCACCAGATGAAACAAATGAAGAGGAAATAGGCAGTCTACCTGAAAAAGAATTCAGAGTAATGATAGTAAAGATGATCCAAAATCTTGGAAATACAATGGAGAAAATACAAGAAGGGAAAAACAACAAATAACATACAAGGGAATCCCCATAAGGTTAACAGCCGATCTTTCAGCACAAACTCTGCAAGCCAGAAGGGAGTGACAGGACATATTTAAAGTGATGAAAGGGAAAAACCTACAATCAAGATTACTCTACCCAGCAAGGATCTCATTCAGATTCAACGGAGAAACTAAAACCTTTACAGACAAGCAAAAGCTAAGATAATTCAGCACCACCAAACCAGCTTTACAACAAATGCTAAAGGAACTTCTCTAGTCAGGAAACACAAGAGAAGGAAAAGACCTACAATAACAAACCCCAAACAATTAAGAAAATGGTAATAGGAACATACATGTTGATGATTACCTTAAATGTAAATGGATTAAATGCTCCCACCAAAAGACATGGACTGGCTGAATGGATACAAAAATTAGACCCATATATATGCTGTCTACAAGAGACCCACTTCAAACCTAGGGACACATACAGACTGAAAGTGAGGGGATGGAAAAAGATATTCCATGCAAAGGGAAATCAAAAGAAGGCTAGAGAAACAACTCTCATATCAGACAAAATAGACTTTAAAATAAAGACTATTACAAGAGACAAAGAAGGACACTACATAATGATCAAGGGATCAATCCAAGAAGAAGGTATAACAATTGTAAATACTTATGCACCCAACATAGGAGCACCTCAATAAATAAAGCAAATGCTAATAGTCATAAAAGGGGAAATCAACAGTAACACAATCATAGAGGACTTTAACACCCCACTTTCACCAATGGACAGATCATCCAAAATGAAAATAAATAAGGAAACAAGCTTTAAATGATACATTAAACAAGGTGGACTTAATTGATATTTATAGGACATTCCATGCAAAAACAACAGAATACACATTCTTCTCAAGTGCTCATGGAACATTCTCCAGGATAGATCATATCTTGGGTCACAAATCAAGCCTTGGTAAATCTAAGGAAATTGAAATCATATTAAGTATCTTTTTTGACCACAACGCTATGGGACTAGATATCAATTACAGGAAAAAATCTGTAAAAAATACAAACACATGGAGGCTAAACAATACACTACTTAGTAACCAAAAGATCACTGAAGAAATCAAAGAGGAAATCAAAAATACCTAGAAACAAATGACAATGAAAACACAACGACCCAAAACCTATGGGATGCAGCAAAGGAAGTTCTAATAGGGAAGTTTATAGCAATACAATCCTACCTCAAGAAACAAGAAACATCTCAAATAAACAACCTAACCTTACACCTAAAGCAATTAGAGAAAGAAGAACAAAAAAACCCCCAAAGTTAGCAGATGGAAAGAAATCATAAAGATCATATCAGAAATAAATGAAAAAGAAATGAAGGAAATGATAGCAAAGATCAATAAAACTAAAAGCTGGTTCTTTGAGAAGATAAACAAAATGATAAATCATTAGCCAGACCCATCAAGAAAAAAAGGGGGAAGACTAAAATCAATAGAATTAGAAATGAAAAAGAAGTAACAACTGACATTGCAGAAATACAAAAGATCATGAGAGGTTAATACAAGCAACTCTATGCCAATAAAATGGACAACCTGGAAGAAATGGACAAATTCTTAGAAAAGCACAACCTTCCAAGACTGAACCAGGAAGAAATGGAAAATAAAAACAGACCAATTACAAGCACTGAAATTGAGACTGTGATTTAAAATCTTCCAACAAACCAAAGCCCAGGACCAGATGGCTTCACAGGTGAATTCTATCAAACATTTAGAGAAGAGCTAAGACCTGTCCTTCTCAAACTCTTTCAAAATATGGCAGAGGGAGGAACACTCGCAAACTCATTCTACGAGGCCACCATCACCCTGATACCAAAACCAGATAAAGATGTCACAAAGAGAGAGAACTACAGGCCAATATCACTGATGAACATAGATGCAAAAATCCTCAACAAAATACTAGCAAACAGAATCCAACAGCACATGAAAAGGATCATACACCATGATCAAGTGGGGTTTATCCCAGGAATGCAAGGATTCTTCAATATATGCAAATCAATCAATGTGATACACCATATTAACAAATTGAAGGATAAAACCATATGATCATCTCAATAGATGCAGAAAAAGCTTTTGACAAAATTCAACACCCATTTATGATAAAAACCCTCCGGAAAGTAGTCATAGAGGGAACTTACCTCAACATAATAAAGATCATAAATGACAGACCCACAGCCAGTATCATTCTCAATGTTGAAAAACTGAAACCATTTCCTCTAAGATCAGGAGCAAGACAAGGTTGTCCACTCTCACCATTATCATTCAACATAGTTTTGGACGTTTTAGCCACAGCAATCAGAGAAGAAAAAGAAATAAAAGGAATCCAAATTGGAAAAGAAGAAGTAAAGCTGTCACTGTTTGCAGCTGACATGATACTATACATAGAGAATCCTAAAGATGCTACCAGAAAACTACTAGAGCTAATCAATGAACTTGGTAAAGTAGCAGAATACAAAATTAACGCACAGAAATCTCTTGCATTCCTATACACTAATGATGAAAAATCTGAAGGAAAAACTAAGGAAACACTCCCATTTACCATTGCAACAAAAAGAATAAAATACCTAGGAATAATCCTACCTAAGGAGACAAAGACATGTATGCAGAAAACTATAAGACACTGATGAAGGAAATTAAAGGTGATACCAACAGATGGAGAGCTATACCATGTTCTTGGATTGGAAGAATCAACATTGTGAAAATGACTCTACTACCCAAAGCAATCTACAGATTCAATGCAATCCCTATCAAACTACCACTGGCATTTTTCACAGAACTAGAACAAAAAACTTCACAATTTGTGTGGAAACACAAAAGACCCCGAATAGCCAAAGCAATCTTGAGAAAGAAAAACAGCTGGAGAAATCAGGCTCCTGGACTTCAGACTTTACTACAAAGCTGCAGTAATCCAGTGAGTATGGTACTGGCATAAAAACAGAAATATAGATCAATGGAACAGGATAGAAAGCCCAGAGATAAACCCACGCTCATATGGTCACCTTATTTTTGATAAAGGAGGCAAGAATATACAGTGGAGAAAAGACAGCCTCTTCAATAAGTGGTGCTGGGAAAACTGGACAGCTACATGTAAAAGAATGAAATTAGAACACTCCCTAACACCATACACAAAAATAAACTCCAAATGGTTTAAAGACCTAAATGTAAGGCCAGACACTATCAAACTCTTAGAGGAAAACATAGGCAGAACACTCTACGACATCAATCACAGAAAGATCCTTTTTGACCCACCTCGTAGAGAAATGGAAATAGAAACAAAAATGAACAAATGGGACCTAATGAAACTTAAAAGCTTTTTCACAGCAAAGGAAACCATAAACAAGATGAAAAGACAACCCTCAGAATGGGAGAAAATATTTGCAAATGAAGCAACTGACAAAGTATTAATCTCCACAATTTACAGCTCATGCAGCTCAATATCAGAAAAACAACCCCAATCCAAAAATGGGCAGAATACCTAAATAGACATTTCTCCAAAGAAGATATACAGATTGACAGCAAACACATGAAAGAATGCTCAACATCACTAATCATTAGAGAAATGCAAATCAAAACTACAATGAGGTATCGCCTCACACTGGTCAGAATGGGCATCATCAAAAAATCTACAAACAATAAATGCTGGAGAGGGTGTGGAGAAAAGGGAACCCTCTTGCACTGTTGGTGGGAATGTAAATTGATACAACCACTATGGAGAACAGTATGGTGGTTCCTTAAAAAACTAAAAATAGAACTACCATATGACCCAGCAATCCCACTACTGGGCATATACCCTGAGAAAACCATAGTTCAAAAAGAGTCATGTACCACAATGTTCATTGCAGCTCTATTTACAATAGCCAGGACATGGAAGCAACCTAAATGTCCATCGACAGATGAATAGATAAAGAAGATGTGGCACATATATACAATGGAATATTACTGAGCCATAAAAAGAAATGAAATTGAGTTATTTGTAGTGAGGTAGGTGGACCTAGAGACTGTCATACAGAGTGAAGTAAGTCAGAACGAGAAAAATAAATACCGTATGCTAACATATATATACAATCTATAAAATAATAAGATAAAATAAAGTTAGGAATATCATGCATTGACATTCCTGGGAAAGCTAGCATATTGATGCATACTTAAGGTGCCAGAATACATTTATAAAACCTAAGCTGTTACTTCCCAATACTGCAAAACCTTCAGAATTCCATAATGGAAAGGTAGTATTTCAAAATTGGAACTTTAAAATTATTTGAAGCTAAAAAGAACTTTCCTTGAACTAACACAGAAACAGTTAGAACCAAGGGTACTCTGAAAAACACTCCTGGTGAGCTTATCAGAGTTTGAAAGGTTTGTGAAGACAGCCTTCGGGTAACTCCTATCAGCTTAATAGAAACAGCAGGAATTCTCTAGCCTCATTTTGGGTCCATTCATTAAACCTGCTCTGCCTTGTGGCTCAGTTAGTTTTCACTTCCCTTGGGTTCCAGTCCTTCTAAGGACCAAAAGGTACTTTGGTCACAAACATGGATTTTCACTTTGGAAAGAGTCACCTCAATCTTATCATGAGGCCAGATGGAGGGACCAGAAATTTAAGCAGGCACATTCCTCAGCTTAGCCTCAGGTACCTCTGATCCACTGTTCACAGAATCAGCCCCGCTACCTCATCCGTAAAAGTGCACAACCTCTGTTGGAAAACACGCTCTCATACATTTCTAGTTGACACATCTTTTGGGAAGGCAATAGGGCAAGAGCTATCACCATTTCAAATGCATGCTTTCTTGGACTGAGAAATTCCATTTCTGGGATTCCAACAGTTGGGTCTGAACACATGGGCAAAGATGAATATCCAAAGTTACTCATTGATATATGTTTTGTAATACAAGGAGACAGAGGGAAAAAAAGTCATGTTCAGCAAGAAGGGACAGAGTAAATTAATTATCTTCTTTGAAAGGATGTCAGTATGTCTGGATGCAGAGTTGGGTCTAGTCTCTAAGTCAAAGCCATCACACCTAGATGGTGGAGCAGATGATGGAAAGCACCTGGGTCTCATTGACCTAACTGAGCTGCAGAATTAACTTTTAGTAGTGATGCCCTATCTTTGGGCTTCTTATTTTGTGAGATTATAAATTTTCATCATGATTTTAGACAACTGAACCTTATTTCTCTATTACTTTCAGCCAAATCATCCCAAGAGAGCATCCTTTGCAAAGAAAGGTTTGGCAAAATGCCCTGAGATCACGTTCCTACAGGTAAGGCCGACAGAGTCCCATGGCTCTGTATGCACTGTCATACTTTGAGACCATTCTTATATCTCTAAGAATGGTCTTCTGTTTCCCACATGACCATTTTCCATCAGTTAAACGAACCCATGGAAGTAACTAGACAAGATGAAACACCTCACGGAGGCCTGTGTTTCCTGTCTCTGAGACTCAAGAGACCCGATCTGGGGCAGCGAAATCCCTGACTTAGCATTGTTTCTCCCATGGTCCCGTGGAGTTCAGAGTTCTTAGTGTTAGGTCTCAGAATCTGTTCTAGCTACTTCACTCAGAAGAGGATTTATTAAAGGGTAGACTCTTTGGAAGTAAGCGCTAAAAAAGCAGACTCTAGGCTGAGCTTCCAGAAACAACTCCCCAAACTTCATCACAGAAACAGATCACCAAGAACGCTGCTATCTTTGCCTCAGTCAGGAAACTGCAGAATCTGGACTCTTCCATCAGGGCCAGTTGCTCCAGACCACACTGCTTCTGTTCTGTTTGGGTCAGGAAGAAGATATTCACAGCTTGTTTCTCTCCCCACATAACTTTGTTCTTTTATAATTCAGGGTTGTTTAAATTTTTTTTTATGTTTAATAATATACCTGGAGAATATGGGACATCTTAATAGTGTTATAACTCAATTTTGAATCAAGATCTCAAACAACTGGATCTGAACTAAGTCACACCTGAACCCTAGTAGCAAGTGAGGCTGGGAAACTGTTGACCACATGCCAGCCACTGGAGTCCTGGAAGGCTGGAAGTGTCCTGCAGTGGGTCTCTATGGACATCAATCCACAATATCCACAACCCCAAAATGGAAACGATAGAGCCTCACACCAGAAAAGGAATGGTCTTCAAACTCAACTCTATCAGGAATGAAGATAAGATTCCTCAATAAGCCTGATGGTTAGTCAGTTGTATCACCTGAGGGGCAGGTTGCTCTACACAGCATTTTAACCAGCTACACAAAAGGAAGTCAATACCTTCCTAGAACGTCTGCTTTCAATGTGGTGAAATGTGCTCATATTAAATGTGCTCACAATCACATTTAAGGTTCTCTCCTCAGCAAAATAAGTGTTTTGCTATTGCACAGGTTGTTGTGACTAGAAGCATGGGACTTGAGTTAATAATAATAATAACAATTTATTAAAAACTGTGGTCAGAAGAACACAAAGCCAGTCTCAACTCAGCACTGCGGGTGCTATTTTGGAATCTTCAGTTTCTTCCTGCATGTGCAAAGTAGAGGAGAGAATTGTAGCTATTATCAGAATACTTTCAAATTTTAAAAATTATGTTTTCCTACAATTATCTAGATGTTTCAGATAAATTTGGGCGTAATTTTGGTCCAAACAGTCTTTATAATTGCCCAAATTCTCTTGTACATGTACTTCTAGACACTGCTAAAAATATATAGCAGTCGAAACAGTACTGTCTGTAAACCCTGTTTCAGTTCCACAGAGAAGCTGGGAAAGATATACAGGAATCAAAAAACTTCTCTCAAATGTAATAAAATGCACAAAAATAAGAATAGCAAAAAATAAAAAGTCAGAAGTATCCAAACTAAGGAAGAAGCACAGCCTCATAATGTAACATATTAAAAATAATATCTACAGAGAGAAGATTCTGGAAATTGTAGCTTCTACTTGACTCCTTCAGAAGCAATACAATGGACAAAAATATGAAGGAATAAAGTCCTGATAAAACTAACTCTGCCTCTCATTTAGAGGGTAGCAGGCTGATGGTGTGAGGGATGGGGCTTGGAAATGAAGCTCAAAAGAGAAGTGTCAGGAGTCTCTCTAAATGGTTGCCTGTCTCAGTGTGACAGAAAAACAGATTCATTCATTAGAGATAGGAAGAACTCCTAAGAATTGGCAATTTTTGCTTGTTTATTTTACTAACTAAGAGAAACACAGGATATAAGCAGGGAAGGGACAATATGATGAATTCCTAGTTTGTCTACTTTTTCATGCCTTTTCCGCCCAGGTCCCAGAGGGGAGCAGGGTAGACAAGCAGGGAGAGGAGGGGAGGAAATTACCACCTAAGGCAGCATTTAGAGAAAAGGAGGCTTTGGGTTCCCTGGCATCTGGTGAACAACCTGAAAACCAAAGGCTTTTCTCACTGGGTCAGATACACCCTTAACTATTCAGAGTAAACCTCAGTACAGAACTTTTAACTAAATCACAGAGAAAGTCTTCTGTGGCAAAGTCCCCCAACTGTGAAACCCACAGCCCTGGTTCCACCCTCCCACCCCAGACCCAACTGAGTCCCATCTTGCCACCTTCTCAGACAACAGAAAAGCAGATATAACACAACCCATGAATACAACAGGCCTAAGTTAGGCCTAAGGGGAATCAAAGAAAATGCATTACAAGTAGAAAGATAAATATAAGGCTCAAATAGAGGTTCCCCATATCAAAAAATAAATATGTGAAAATAAAAACCAATAAAATACCAAAAGTAATGGAGAAAAAAAAGTAAAGAAAATCAAGAATTAAAAACTGAGTTCTAATTAGGAACGCTTTTGGCTACAAGTAGCAGGAAACCCAGCTAACAGTGGCTTAAACTATGTGGACATCTATTGTTTACTTAAGGAGACATCCAGAGGAAGGCAGTCCAAAGATTAGTTTGGCAGCTCACTGATTTCATCAGTAATCTAGGCCCATCTGGTCTTTGCATTCTGTCACCTTCCATGTATTTGCAATATTGCTCCTCATGACCACAAGATGGCTGCCACAACTCTAAGATTCACATCAGTACTCAGCAGTATCCAAAGCAGGAAGAGAGGGGGATCACAGCAAAGGATGCCTCTTCCTTTTGAGAAAGGAAACACTTTCCTAAAAGCCCTCAGCTTATTTATCCTGGTATTTCATCAGCCAGAAGTGGATCACATGTTCACCCCTAAACCAATCACTGACAAAGGCAAAAGAATGATCATAATTCAGTCCCTTGGCTGGAAATATTGATGTCAGAACCAAATTGGGATCTGTTAGCAAAGAAGAAGGCAGGAGTGGCAACTAGGTGGGCAGCCAAAATAACAGCCATTGTTCAGTTCGAATTATTCAAATTTGTTATGAGAATCACTAGAAGAAATAAAACAGATCATATACTTTCCAAAATGCCAGAAATAAGATATAAAAAATATCACAGGTCATAAAGCAAAAGTAGAAAACAAAGGAAATGGCAAGGCTCTATTAAAATAAACAAATTAAAAATCCCACAGTATAAAGTAAGATGATAGAATATTACAAATGTATCTAGCTTAACAAAAAATATTACCAGTAAATCAAAACCTCTAAAAAGAGTCATGATGGAGGATATGGAGCAAACCTTAACTACATATTAACCTGTATCATTAAAGCAGTGTGGTGCTTGTACAGACAGAAAGTTCAGTGGAATAAAACAGAAAGTCCAGAAATCGACACAGATATTTACAGAAATTTATTACTGTATGTGTTAAAGGTAAGCATCCCAAATCTATGGAGAAATTACAGACTTTTCAATAAATGGTATGAGAAAACTAATAGACAATCTAGAGGAAAAGAAATTTGAAACCCAAACTTATTCACCATACCACGGTAAATTCTAGGTCTCAGTGCAAGGAAAGAGAGGAGTAGGGGTGAGAAAGAAGAAAGAAAGAAATGATAAAAGTACAAGGAAAAGCCAAAACCAAACAAAACATGGGCAAAGTCTTTTTTTAAACTATAGAACAGGAGTTGGCAATATTTTTCTGTAAATGGCCACATCGTAAACTTTTTACTTGTGGGCCAGAGGGTCACTCTTGCAACTACCCAATTCTGCCACTGTAGTGCAAAAGCAGTCAAACATTATGTAAATAAGTGGGTGTGGCTCTTTTCCAATAAAACTCTATTTATAAAAACAATGAAAGGGCTGGATTTGGGCCCTTGAACCATATTTCACAAACCCCTGATGTACCATGTGAAAGGCCTTTTAAACTAAGACTCAAAACTCAGAAGCCACAAAAGAAAAGATTGATACATTCAACTACGAATTAAAAACTTCTACAAGGCAAAAGCAACACATTAAGCAAAGTCAAAAGATAAAATGACAAACCACCAATAAATATTTGCAACTCATTTCACAAAGGGATAAAATTCCTAATATATAAAACTTCTAGAACTCTCTCCACTATTTTTTCCTCCTCCCTCATTATTCCTGCTCCTTTTCCCGATCTTAAAAGACCTTTCTCTTGACCCCATTTCTCTCATCAGTTACTGCCCCGTGTTCTGCTCCTCTTTGCAGTGAAACTCCTGGAAAGAATTGTTTCCAAGATCTTTCCTCTCTTGCTCCTTCCTTTAAGCCCTGCCAGTCCACCAAAACTGCTCTAGTCAAGACCCCTACATTGCTCAAGACAGAGGTCAATTTCAGCCTGTGTCCTACTTTACTTTTCAGCAGCACTTGCTGCAGGTATTCACTTTTTCTTCCTTGAAAAAAAAAATTGCACTTGGATTCAAGAACACCAAACATCAAACTCATGGTTGTCCTCTACCTCTCTGGTCCCTAGCTCCATCTAGGCTAATTTGCTCATCCCTTCTCATCTCCTGACCTGTCAATTTTGACTCACAGCATGACTCAACTTGGGGCTCTTCTTGTCTCTTTCTTAACTTGGTTCCTTGACGATCTTATGTATTATCACAGCTTTAAATGTCACCTAAAGGCAACCACCTCCTGAATTTAAGTCTCAAGGCTAGATCGCTCTCCTTAACTCTAGATTCATACATACACCTGACTTCTCCCCTTGAGGTCTAATAAACATCAAGATCTTACCATGTTTTCAGCTGAGCTTCCAATGCCAACCCCAAACCTAATCTACCTGCAGTTACTTCCATTATAGTGGGAGGCAACCCCAGCCTTTCAGTTGCTCAGGCCAAAATATCTGGAATCATGCTTCTCCCCTTTCTTTCACACTCTTTGCTCTACCTTTAAAATACATCTAGAATCAACTATTTCTCATCTTTCTTCTACTACCACCTTGGTCCTAGTCACCATGATGTCTCACTGGATTACTCGAGTAGCCTCCAAACTGGCCTCCCTACTGCTATCCAGGCCCCTCATCAGGTTGTCAACACTGCAGCCAGAGTGACTCTGTTAAAAATAAGTCAGATGATATCACTCCTCTGCTTCAAAGCCTACAATGACTCTCCAGTTCACTGATGGAAGGGCCAAAATATGTAATACAAAGCCCTATATGATCTTTCCTCTTCCACTCCTCTCTGACCTCATTTTTTCTTCTTCTTCTTCTCTCTTACTTTGCTTCAGCTGCAATGGTCTCCTTCCTGATCTTTGAAAATGCCAGGTACATACCTGCCCTAACATCTTTAAATCAGGCTTTCCTCTGCCTCTGATGCTCTGCCCTGTTATTTGCATGGCTCCCTCCCTGGCTTTCTTCAAGTCTTTGCTCAAAGTCATCTTCTCAGTGAGATCTGCCCTGACCACCTGTGATATAATAAGAAATATATTTAGTCTTTGTTCCCGGTTCCTGGAACAGAGTTCCTAAAATCCTTGTAATTTTGAGTGATAAGGGTGCTAGGAGTATCTTTTGTTCTAATATTTGGTCTTTAACCCCAGTTTCTGACACGGGAGCTTCTAAGACCCTTGGAATCTCTGGAGTGAGAAGGGTGTCTTTTGTATGCTAATGAGATGACTGGCTGGGAGACCCTAGATGGCTTCAGGTTGGGGGCTGTCACAGAAAACCAAGCCTTGATTACAGGCTTGGAACTTTCAGCTCCACCCTCCACCCCCAACCTCTGAGGAGGGGAGAGGAGCTAAAACTTGAGCTAACGATTGATCACACCTTTCTGATGAAACCTCCATAAAAACATCCCAAACTATGGGGTTCAGAGAGCTTCCAGGTGATCACCTGGAGGTGCTGGGAGGGTGGTACATCCAGAGAGAACATGGAAGCCGTGCCCCTTTCCCATACTGTGCTCTGCGTGCCCCTTCCTCTGTGTCCTTTGTAAAATCCTTTATAATATACCAAAAAACTTAAGTAAATGTTTCCATGAGTTTTGTGAGCCATTCTACCAAATTACTGAACATGAGGAGGGGCTTGTGGGAACTCCCAACTTATAGCTGCTTGGCCAGAAGTATAGTTAACAACCTTGGACTTAAGATTGTCATCTGAAGTGTGGGGCAGCCTTGTGAGACTGAACCCTTAACTTGTGAGGTCTGCACTAAGTCCATGCAGTTAGTGTCGGAATTAAGGTAAATGGTAGGACATACAGTCGATGTCCACTGAGAACTGGAGAATTGCTTGATGTATAAACACCCACACATTTGCTGTCAGAAGTGTGAATAGAGTAAAAGAATGTGTTTTTAAATTTTTACCACCCAACTCTTCCATAACCCTCCACTGGCACTTTCAATCTCCCTTCTCTGCTTATTGCTTTTCTCCATAGAACTCATTATTCTAAGTATTGGGAGTATAATGGTGAACAAAACATACATCCTTGCTGTCCTGGAGCTTACACTTATGAAATGTTAGAGACTCCAAGCAAATAATAATATATATGACTATACACCTAATTAGACAATGACAGCTATGAAAGGATCTTTAAAGGGAAAGTTTAAGTTTAGGGAACCACACAATGAGGCAAGGTCGAGAGAAACCTATTCTAGATTCAGGGATTAGGAAGAAATGACAAGCAGAGTAAAACATGAAGGATAAGTGGGAGTTGGCCAGCAAAGAGTCAAGGGAAAGGAGAGTGTTCCAGGCAGAGAAAACATATGCAAGGGCCCTTGGGCAGGAAGTAGTTTGGCATATTAAGGACCCTCAAATTGTGATTCACGTAAAATACTTAAGTTCTAAATCAAAGAGAGATTTCTCTTTCTATAGAGAGCCTGAGTAAATATTTTTGATTTTGTGGGCCAGAATTACAATCTCTGTAATACCGTCTCTGTCATAACTTCTCAGTGTTGCCTTTGTAGCAGGAAAGTGGCCTCAGACAATATGTAAATTAATGGGCATGGCTGTGTCCTAGGAAAACTTTGTTGGTGGCAGCGGCTCAAAGGCTGTAGTTTGCCAATCCCTGTTCTTAATTATAACAGACTCCTTTAGAACTCAGTTATAAACCTCAGTTTCATAAAAATATTTATTCTGATCAAGACATATTTATTAGGGATCTATTTAGTGCTAGGTATCATACTAAGGATACAGAAGTAAATTAAAAATGTGTTGTCCTTTCTCTTACAGAGTTAGCAGTTATTAACAAATATCAATATAATAACTAGATAATACATCAAAATTCAACTGAAACTAAGGGCAATTAATGAGAAGTTCAGGGTCCTCTGAGAACTTATAACAGGGGATCTAATCCAGCCCAGAGGACTAGGAAAATTTGAAGTGACATTTCAAGGTAAAACTAGAAGGATGTGTAAGTCTTGGCCAGGTAGAAAGTTGAGAGAGAATATCTCAGAGAGAGAACATGGCACATTGAAAACCCAAGTGGGAAAGGTTACTGAAAGGTTATTTAAGGAGCAGAAAGAAAGCCAAAGGACAGGAATGTAGGGAATGAAGGAGGAAGTTAAGTTAGATAAACCGGGGCTTCCCTGGTGGCGCAGTGGTTAAGAATCCGCCTGCCAGTGCAGGGGACACTGGTTTGAGCCCTGGTTCAGGAAGATCCCACATGCCGTGGAGCAACTAAGCCCATGTGCCATAACTACTGAACCTGCGCTTTAGAGCCCACGAGCCACAACTACTGAAGCCCGTGCACCTAGAGCCTGTGTTCTGCAACAGGAGAGGCCACCGCAATGGGAAGCCTGTGCACTGCAACGAAGAGTAGCCCCCGGCTCACCGCAACTAGAGAAAGCCCATATGCAACAACGAAGACCCAACACAGCCAAAAATAAATAAATAAAATTTTTTTTTTAAAGTTAGATAAACCTAGGAGGTAGGTAAGGCTCAAAATATGTGAGCCTTGCTTTTCAATTTAAGGATTCGGAAAATATTTTGGACTTCATATGGAATTTAGGAATTAGAAAACTAGGAATTTATGTTAATGGAAGCTCTATTTTAGATAATCTAAACTTGAGGCTTGATCAAGATTTTCTGAGTTGGACATATAGCCCTGGACTCCAGATATGAGCCCTTAGCTGGAGGTAGAGATTTCAGACTCATTAGCCATGCGAATAGATGAGTTTTCTTGTTTAGTGTATGCAGAATGGAAGGGTTAAGGCTGGGGCTTGGGGTACAGAAGGAAAAGTTAGCAAAGGAGACTGTGGCCAGTTCAGAGAGCAAGGAAGTAACCCAGAGGAGACCAGTGAAGGCAACAGTGAAGGTAAGTCAGATAACTAGTAAAGGTCCTTGCAGCTTGCAATTAGGAGGGTCTTACTGATGGCAGTTTCAGTAGGTAGATTCAGACAGAACCTATATTGCTGTGGTTTCATGACCAAACAAAAGGTGACGAAGAGACAATGAACAGAAACATCTTTTTTTCCAAAGCCTTACTATGAGACTTCCACTTCTGGTTAAGAAATAAAAAGAGGAACTGGATTTGCCCTCCCATTTGAAACAACTGAAACACCAGACAAAAATACCTGAAACAACACCCAAAACATTCGACATCGGGCAGCAAAGGACAGTGATCTCTTAGAGATGGGAAACAATTGAGGGGAGCCCTACAATTGTCTCAGCCCACTGCCTGAAGAAATTATCCAGGCTGCAGTGCAGAGGGAGGAATTGAAACAGCTAAAGTTCATGCATAGAGTACCAGATAAGAGAGAGAACACTCAAGATCTTCAGAGTGTCCAGCTAAAATACTTAATGGACTGCTGATTAGATCGTGCACATGAAGAAGCCACCTGAGACCAGGAAAAGAACTGCACAAAAGGATGAGAGGAAATAGTGTCCAGTGCTCACAAACAGGTGATAGTCCTGTTCCAACAGCCAGAAGGGAAAACTTCACAATTCAGGGGGCATCAGCTATCAGTTAAAGTAAGAAGAAGGTGCTTGCCTCAGAGTAGGGAAAATTAAATCCAGACTAAAGCCACCTCTGGGCCCACCTTAAAAATCTTAGATGCAAGACCGGAATGGATCAAACTACTCCCAACTTTTTAAACTGTGTCCCAGGACAAAGCTCAAAAATAGTTTTAGGACTACAAAAACATCCAACAGACAACAAGGTAAAATTTACAGTGTCTGACATCCTTTCCAAAATTATCAGGCAGACAAAGAAGGAAAATGCAAGCCATAATGAGGTGAAAATCAATCAATCCAAAGTAGCACAGAAACGACACCGATGATAAAAGTAGTAGACAGATTATTATTAATGCATATTCAAGAAGTCAGAGAAAAGATTGGATACGTTAAGACATGAGAGAAAGAAAAAGGATCCAAATTGAAATTCTAGAGATAAAAGCTATATGGTCTTTGCAGTGATTAGACATTGCAGAGGAAAAGATTAGTCAACTTGAAGACATAGCAGTAGAAAGTAACCAATAAAACACACACAGGAAAAAAAGAACAAAACATATAAAAACAAACAGACCATCAGTGAACTGTGGGACAACATACACCTACCATACGACCTAGCCATTCTGCCCCTAAGTATTTCTGCAAGAGAAATAAAAGCATATGTCCATACAAAGATTTGTAACATGTTTATAGAAAATTTATTTGTAATAGTCCAAACTGGAAACAACCCAAAGTCCATGAACAGTTGAATAGATTTTTAAGTTTAAAATATATCCGTATAATGAAATACTACTGAGTAATTAAAAAATGAATTATTGATACATGCAATGACATTGGTGGATCTGAAAATAATAATACTGAACGAAAGAAGACAGACAAAAGAGTACATACCATGAAATCGCATTATGACACAATTCCAGTAAATGCAAACAAATTTATAATGACAAGAAGCAGATCAATGTAGGAGGAGAGTAGGAAGAAGCAGGAGGGAGGAATTACAAAGGGACATGAGGAAATTGATTGTGGTGATGACTTCACTGTGGCATTATTTGTGTAAGAATATACCCAATGGAATATTCTAAACGTTTGTAACCTAGTATATCTTAATTGTATCTCAACAAAGCTGCTAAGAATAAACATACAAATACATGATTTTTGAAACAAAATGGTTCAGCTGCTAGAAGTGCCTCTTCTTATCAAGAATGGAATCAGAGTTAGAAAGTGTTTTGCTCTAACTTTACCAAAGGCTCTTTCACATATGCATCCCTGAGCAAAGCTGAGAGCCTGGTATTGTGTTCCTGGTATATGTTGGGGTGATGGGGAAAGATGCAGTCACCCAAGTGAAAGGGATGTTGGTCTTCAAAATTGCTAACACAGAGACATACACACACACACACACACTCAGGATTGCTTGCTGCACAGTAATTGATATTTAATTCAACGCTGTCAAAACCGCACAAAAACAAAATGTCTGTTTAACAGACTCACTTGTCATTTTAGCATTAAAATAACGTGTAACTTAACGTTTTAATTCCCTAACATGCCTTTTATTCAGAAAGATTCAGACTTCTAGAAGTATTCATTCAGGGAACTTCAAGACCTAGCCCACTACATGAAATTCTGATCCTGTAAAAATAGTTTATGCATCTTTCATATTCATTCTACAGGTTCAGTGGGATGTGCAAATTAATGGTTATTGTTTTTTTTTACCTGTTTCATTTCGATCAGAGCCCGCATTCTCAATCAGCGTTAATCGAACCTATTTGGGACTATGCAACGGCCAGCAGATAAAAGAGAAATTGCTGTTAATTTAACTACCCGGTCGCTTTGGACCAAAATTTTGCGTTCGCGCTTTAAGGGGTATCTCCGAGCTTCAAACTTCGCTCTTTTTCAGCAAACCCAGAAAGTGTCCCCCCTCTGAGGAGTTTTTAGTCGCTACACTCTTTCGGGTACCGCCCGAACGCCCAGCGTTTGGGCGAGCTTTTGGGGAGGGCTGATCTCCACGAAAAACAAGCTGGAAAAAGGGGCGAAGCCACAGAAACCTATTCTCAGCCCCTGGGAGAAGCGGGGAGTTGGGACCCTCTAGCTCTGGACTTCGGGCTGGCTCCCGGACCTGCTTTAAGCGCAGGAATATCCGGGCACCGAGTAGTCTCCCCCTGAAAACGCGCTGGAGCAGTGTCCGCGCCCTGGCCGCACGGATCCCGGAGAGGCTTCACCAAGTAGAGGATTCGGGTACCCCGAGCCCTGGCGCCC
Organism: Mesoplodon bidens; assembly: GCF_964165515.1. NCBI lineage: Eukaryota > Metazoa > Chordata > Mammalia > Artiodactyla > Ziphiidae > Mesoplodon > Mesoplodon bidens. The sequence goes on from NC_138166.1 coordinate 55,125,802, forward strand.
AGCTCGTTGGTAGTCCCGGTGACAGGTGAAAAAGATGATCTGGGCTGCTCCTATCTCTGGCAGGAATAGGTGGGGCGTGAAGGAGAGCGAGGTTTGGCCGCCGCGGGAGGGCAGGAACTTTGGCGTGGTCCAGCGCCCTCGGAGCGCGCTGCCTCGCTAGCATCCTGCTAGCTCCCCCTTACCCCCGGCAGGGCCTGGCGCGGGCGAGTCCGGGTGTGGGTGGCTCCCGGAGCCTATCTCGCGCGGCAGCGGCCCCAGCCCCCTCCCCCCTCCCCCGCCAACGGGGGTGGGAAGCAGCTGGGTGGGAGTCACCGAACGTGATTGCCCGAGGCCCCTCCTGCCGGGGCGAGGGAACGCCATAAAAGGCCCGTTGCGACCTGCTCCGGACACCCCATCCGCCGGCTCTCACCCCTCGGAGAGGCGAGCCGGACTGCACAGCACTCGCGGCCCAGCCACGCCCGCTCGCCAGCCCGCCAGCCACCGTGAGTGCCACGACCCGCTTGCTTGGCGGGAGCGAAGGGAGTGCGGGCGCCTGTGAACTTGCCCGGGGCGCCGTCTCACCTTCTGCAGATCCCAGGGGCGCTGGGAGGGTCGCGCCCCGCTCTCCAACCCCTACGCGCCGGGCTCTCAGCGGCTAAATTCCACTTGCTCCTTCTTGTCCCCTCTGATGGTACATCTGCCCTCTCCCCGACCCTCCTGGCTGGCTCGCCCCCCTGGGTTATCTTTAGGTGGATAAAGAGGGAGAACACGACCGCATCCCAGAGCAGCTGGCAGTTTCCTCGAGGGTCGCCGCCTGGAGGGAGTTTTCCCAGGCCGCGCTCCCAGAATGAGCACTCCCCGGAGATTGGAAGACGCGCTCCCTGCCGCCTCTCGGGATCCTTGGGATCCGATCTGAGACTGACTGGCCCAGGAGCAGTTCTCTCCCTCCCACCCCCCCACCCCCCAGTTGCCGCCCTGAAGTACTCTCAGCCATCACTGTCGAGCTCCTGCAGCCGGGCAGACCAAAAGTAGAAAAGAAGAAACTTCTTTCCTCTAATAGGGGGTTTGGGGAAGAGGGTGGGAAAGGGATAAGTCCTCCACGCAGCGGCAGGAACTTCTAATCTGTTTTTTAAAGTGTTTTAAACTGGCGCCGGCGCCTCCCCCAGCTCTGCGCCTCTCACCGCGGGATCTTCGGCTCTGCTACTTGACCAAAGTTGCTCAGAATTTTCGGGCGGAGCAGCGGGGCCGGGCCAGAGCAGATCTGGACCTAAATCCTCAGGGTGGTGCTCGCCACGCTCCGCTTCCCTCTGCGTGACTGGGTCGAGCGCGGACTGGGGGTGGAGGTGGGGTAGGGGTGGTAGCAGCGGGATGGGCGCGGGGGCCAGAGGAAGGAGGTGCGGAGTGTGTATCCTCTGAATCCCCCAAGCCCCCTCCGCTGCCCATTCGGTGTCCGCAGATGCTGGGTAGCAAGCGACTGGGGCTGTCCGGACTGACCCTCGCCCTGTCCCTGCTCGTGTGCCTGGGCGCTCTGGCCGAGGCGTACCCCTCCAAGCCCGACAACCCCGGAGAGGACGCGCCGGCGGAGGACTTGGCCAGATACTACTCGGCGCTGCGACACTACATCAATCTCATCACCAGGCAAAGGTAGGTGGGCTACGTGGGAGTGACGACTCCGGGACCGCCCCGCTTGCACACCCGGAGATCGTGGGGATCTCAGAAGACAGGGACCTTTTCTTTTTCTTCTTTGTATCCCGGGACAGGACAGTATCGGACACATACTCAGCTATCAGTAAATATCAGGGCACTGAGTACATTCCCTCTGCAACTACAGTCACAAAATCCTGATCCCCAGACTCAGGTTCCCCAGGCTGGGTGGCTGGCCATCTCCTGTCACCCACCCCCTTATCTTTTTTGTTCTTAGAGCAGTTGGGGGTTCTGTTTGGAAACCTGGATAGGAAAGTACCCCGTGAAAGGGGTCAGGAGGGCGCCAGGGAGGTGCTATAGGGAGAAGGGCGAGCAGGGTATTCTAGAAAAACAACAGCACAAGCTAAGGAGGAAACAGCTGGGTCGCCAAAGACATTGCCTGGTTTTCCAGCCTGCCCAGACCGAAGTGAATGACGGTATTTAGGAAAAGACAAATAGGACTATTTTTTTCCCTCCTGTACAGTGTTTTATTGCAGTCTCAGCCCCTCACTTGACAATCCTGCTCCTAATAAGTAGATATTTAGCAAGAAAATAGTTGATCTAACATGGTGAGACTTTACCCATTTCATAGCAGGTGAGTTCTGAAAAGGAAATGCCCACTGGGTACTTTTTTAAGGAGAAACTTACAGTGGTGTACTCACTCTAGGGTGAATCCAGGGATTACATGTAATCTGAGAAATTGTCATTCATCTTTATTCTGAACCCCCAGAAAGCTAAGATGAAAGACCATATTTCACTCTCAACATCAAATCTTAAGCAAAAAATCAAATCCAAACTGTTTTACAAATAACATAGGATTTAAAATTTGTTTCCAAAATCGGTTCATCTTAGTTTTGAATCATTCAATATCTTATTTTAATTACTGAGATCAAATGACCTTAATAAGCTAAAAACAATGAGCTCTTTACAAGCATTAATGTTATTTAACATATTTAAGTTATGTTTTGTAAAATATTTTTATTTGTTGTTTTACTATAGTCAGGGAATAGTTGGAAAGGATCCAAAGTGGGGAGAATTTATATTTCTTAATTTTTAACATTTTTTCTGTTTCATTGGAAAGCTGTTTCATCCTGAAAATCTTTTTTTAAAGTACCAATATATATAGAATCAGAAATACATGACAGTGCCAGAATTAAATAGTATTGGTTTATGATCCCTGAAGTCAGATAATTTTCATTAGTGAAAAGCAAAAATGTCTTATATCTTAATAGACTTTTCAGAAAGTTAATTGCTTCAAATTCTTGCTTATGCTATCATACAGACCAGAGAAAAGAACTTTTACAAATTGTTTTTTTTCTTCTAGGAAAGCCTTTATTAGTTATTTAGTCTGTTAATTATAGCATACAGTAAAACTTATTTCTCAAAGATGATTGCTGTAAACCTTTACTATTGTATAAAGCGTTAGTATTTCAACATGTTTTCCTAGGCATTATTTTCTTCAGTCTTTACCTCAAAGCTCTGAAGTGAGTATAATTATATCCATTTTACAGATCATGAAACTAAGAACATTTCATGAAAACCTTTTTTTAGGGATGATTAAATTGGAGCCCTCCTCCTATAGATCTTTGGATGTTGTCACCACTATCAGCAGTCAATGTGATCTTCAACACCCTTGATGAGGAGAAAATAAGGGAAAGGGATGAGATTCAGGTTAGGTGGGAAGGAGTTGGTCCTGAAGCAGTTTTCTGTCTCATCTTCATATAAGTTCCATCTTAGAACTACTCAGAGGCTTATAATCTGCACCCATCATCTCCATTCTGTACTCTTATCATCTTCCCACCGCACACGTCCACTCATACGCACGTTTGTATTTTTGAAAATTACATTTGTGAACATACGTTTTAATTTGGCATAAATGGTACTGTGATATCATTCTCTTTCCTCCCCTTTTCGACTCAGTTCATGTTCTAAAGCTATATACTCCTGGTTCATCGCTTCCATAGGTATTCTAGAGCATTGATCTACCACATTTTATTTATACAGTCTCCTAGGTCAGTGATTCTCAACTAGGGCTGACTTTATGCTTGCCAAGACACTGGGCGATGTCTGGAGACATTTTCGTTTGTCGTAGTGGTGGGGTGGGAAGGTGCTACTGGCATCTAATGGGTAGAGGTCAGGGAAGCTGCTAAACATCCTACAATGCCTAGGACAGCCCCTGACCACAAAGACTTATCCCACTCAAAATGTCCGCAGTGCCAAGATTGAGAAACTCAGCCCTAGACTAGAGTTTCTCCCTCTTGGTCTCTCATTGTTATCACCTGGGAGCTTTTAAAATATACTGATGCTGGGCTGTAACAGCAGCATCAGTATATTTAATGAACTCGTGAATTAAATCAGAATCTCCCTGTGGGGGGTGGAGCACGGGGCTGGGCTTTACAGTGATTTTAAAAGCTCCCCGGGTGATTCTAATATGCCGTCAGGTTTAAGAATCTTTTCCCTAGAGATGCTATCTTTGAAAGTTAAAGCATTGTGGAGAAGAAGGATAATCCAGAATTAATTAGAGATGGAAGAACAGTCAGTGCTGCTCTGGGGTACCACTTTCTGACTGTGTAAATTCTGCTGTTACAGACTTAGGTTCTCTAATGGTAAATAGGAGAAAATATTCTCCAGTTCTTTAATTATCTGAAGTATGAAGAAGATAAATGAGTTAAGGTTGCCCAAGAGTTTTAGCATTACTAAAATCAACTGATGGACAGAATAAATACATATAAGCAGCAGACTGCAGCCTGATACTACAACTCCAGAAAATCTTTGAGGAAATCTTACAATTGATGGGGGCAGGGGATATGGCTTTGTCTTTGCATCCCTTGAGTTTCCAGCAAAGGAGCAATAATAGGAAATCTTTCCCCAGAATTTAGATTTAATTGTGCTCAATAGGCAGTTAGCATATATCCTCCATCAGCTTTGTTCTGCTGTTTTATCTGTTAGTTAATCAATCCACGCCAGGCTTATTTTTCATTTGTGGAAAAAAGCGGCTGCTGATGTCCAATGCCCTTTCTGAGAAAGGGAAAAACATACTCCTCAGAAAATACAATTTGGTGTAGACTTGTCACTTTCAAAGCATTGTGACTTACACTGGATATTCATCAAGACTCTAATCTAAGCAGGAGTTATGTTTTTATTTTTACAAATGGGAGAACTGAGATTCAAAGACACAGGTGAGTCTAGAACTTCAGTCTGATGCGTTTTTCATAGACCTGTTTCTGAAATATCATCTGGTCTGTTTGTTAAGATTTAAACTGATGTATATCACCAGAACCGTAAGCCAATTAGCTAATTATGGAAACATTTAAAATCATACTTTGATGTATTTTAATTTATTTCCTGTCACCTAGTTATAAAACTATACATATATATTGTTTGTGATAATATAAAAAGGCAAGAATTTGACTAGGAATTTTGGTTGGGTTATATAATCTAAGTTATCTATTAAGTATTTAAGCAAAATTTAATTGTATATATAATTTGAAATCATATTTATGTTTCTGTATCATGTATGTTTCATTCACCTAGATTACTCGTTAGCAGATGATCAACTGAAAATAACTTTTATATATATATATATATATATATTTTTTTTTTTTTTTTCTTTTTGCGGTATGCGGGCCTCTCACTGCTGTGGCCTCTCCCGTTGCGGAGCACAGGCTCCGGACGCGCAGGCCCAGCGGCCATGGCTCACGGGCCCAGCCGCTCCGCGGCACATGGGATCCTCCCAGACCGGGGCACGAACCCGCATCCCCTGCATCGGCAGGCGGACTCTCAACCACTGCGCCACCAGGGAGGCCCAACTTTTATATTTAATACCACAAATCTTTTCTTTTCCGAAAGGTTTTTATGGTTCCTCCAAACTTGCTTTAAAGGACTTTTACTCTCCCCCACCCCACCTTTTTTTTAGATACGGAAAACGATCTAGCCCTGAGACACTGATTTCAGACCTCTTGATGAGAGAAAGCACGGAAAACGTTCCCAGAACTAGGTATGAAAACGTTTGTGTGGGGACATTATTGCAGAGTTCAGGTACCCAGGAGAGGGCTGCTGGGAGGAGGCGTTTGGAATGGGGTCTTCTAGACCAGGTAGGATTTGGACAGAAAGAGGGGAGGAGAACAGAGCAGGGAGGACCTTTCTCTTCACACACTCATTTGCAAATCTCTAAACTGCTGTGGGGTAATATTTTCTGGCTCAAATTATTTGATGCTCCTTTGAAATTTTAAATATGAGTGACTTTAACCTCAGAAATTACTCTATAGAGAATTTCTCACTGGCTTAGATTGTGGAAGCATAGGGTAAGCAGCCCATCTCTACATTGAAATGACCAACTCTCATCTTTGGCTGAGGTCATCTTTAGTTCTTATACCCTACGTGGAGGATCTACGCATCCTAGGAAATGCCCCTTCTGGTTCTCACTCCAGTCTTCCTGGTTTTACACGAAGCTATAGATAAATCGAGGGGTACTCCTGCCTACTTTGTGACATATTTTAGTTCAACTGATGTCACATCATAATTTATCGCATTCAATGAATGAACAAGAATGACATTATTCTTAGGGCTTGTCTGGAGCCTTGGGGCTTTCTTGGAGTGTGGACCTGCCTTAGGAAGGGTGCCCTCTAATATCTAGGTGTCAAACATTGGGCTGGGGTCCTCCTGAGCGAAGACTGTGAGTGAAAAGATTCCTGTTCCTCCTCTGTTTCCATAACTGACTCTCCTGTCCCAGGCCCCCTGCCCCTACCCACCAGTAAGATCACATGGCATATGGTTTATCCAGTTCTGTGCTAGCCAGCCCGCCTTAAACCCAGAGCTCTACAACATCAAGAACCAAGTTCTCCAGAAGAGGTCACTAGAACACTTGCTCAGCACGTGTGACTGGCTTGTCACTCTTCATTGGGTTCTCCCTAGAGGATGAGCCAATGACCCTCTGAGCCACCCGCCTCCCCTCCCACCCTCCTTCTGTTCTCTTGTGAAATGGCCAGCCAGGGTGAAGGTGCAAGTCTAGAGTTGTCAGGTTTGTTCTCTCCGAAGGAAACAACAATTTGGACTGAAATAAAACTCCAGTGCTCTTGTCTCTGGCGGTACCAGCCAAGGCTTGAACATCAAATGCAAGGGAAGCAGGTGGAAAACTCATAAGGGTGGCTTTTACATACTAAGCAAAACATACTTTTTAATGTTTCATTGATAGGCATATGATGTTTGCCACCGTAAAAAGTTTGGGAAATGCTATATCTACTTAGGGTTAGAAATATATAATCATCCAGACCGACTTACAGTCTTGCTGCTGCTCTTTGTTTTGTGGCCATGCATCACACAGTTGGTGCATGAAATAGAGTTAATTGTACTCTGATTGACAGCCTCAATCATGTGTACTTAGAAGGAGACAAAACTTGACAGCCTTTAAGTTGCCTGTGAATGCTATTTTATTTAAAAGCGTTCTTTATAGTCTAATAAATAGCACCTTACTACATAAAAAGCCTTGCAGGAAAACACAGGAAGCATATTCAGAGTTGAATAACAGTAAGTTTTTTTTACAGTTTCATGTGGTTCCTGTAGTTTTGATCTTCAGAAATATTGCAGGGTTCTTTGCCTTCTTTGATAAATACAGAGCCTTTTAAATACTCCCTCTGAGATTTGCCTGAGACTCCCGTTAACATGAGTGAAAGCTACTCAGCTGGGTCTCTGTACATTATGCCACTGTCTCCCGCTCTGATATTCTACATGGCTTCCTATTTAGAATGCCAACAGCAGACTTTTCAACAGCTTCTGATCATCTTTCAGTTCAGAACTGAATGTCTCACTCTTGCAAGGCTCCCAGGGAGTTGGGAAGCTTCTCTTACGTGCTTTGCTTCTTGTGTTTGACAGGCTGGAAGACCCTTCTGTGTGGTGATGGGAAATGAAACTTGCTCTCCGGTCTTTGCCTATTTTTCAACCCTTATTTCATCCTGTAAAACTAGAGTCTGCTGGTCCTCCCAATGCATGCAGCCCCTTTGCTCACCTCTGCAGAATTTCCTTTTGTCGACATTGTATATATGTGCGTTTAAATAAAGTACCACGCATTCAAAAGTGTATGCTCCTCAATGCAAAGTCTGCTGTTGCAGTAGTAAGAATTATTTGAAGTTATTCATTAAATCACAATCTCCCTCAAGTAGCAGATTCAAGGTTTGTTTCACCAATATTAAAACAGTGCCTATGGAAGATATAAAGATATGATTTATGACGACCAAGACTCAGCTGTGGGGGTTGTGTGTGTGGGTGTGTATGAACAACAGACATATTTGGAAACACAGAGCAGGGTAATGCTAATTTCTAACAATTTGCTGAACTTTTTCCCCCATTCATATGGAATTCTTGCTAACCTTGTTAGCCTGTGCTGTCAGCAGAAAGGACTGATGTCTAAAGGAACTTTCTGCAAAATGTCCTGTATCTCCTCTGTTGAATACAGTAGTCACTAGGTACATGTGGCTTTTGAGCACTTGAATGTAGCGAGTGCACATAAGGAGCGGAGTTTTACATTTTAGTGTATCTTAAATAGCCATGTGTTTCCAGTGGCTACCATATCAGACAGCTCAGATCTACACATTTACTTAGGCCACCACTCTTAGAATTTGAGTCATAAACAGAAACACACTGAGTAGGAGGATTATCTTTTCACACAACATGGGGTAGGATAATTTAGCTAAAGGTTATTAAACTTCCCCTCTCCTTCACTTATTAAATAAGTACTCCTTCCACGTACTTATTTGCATGGGCTTAGTATTAGATTCTTATGTGTAATTTCTTTTTTTTTTTTTTTGCGGTACGCGGGCCTCTCACTGTTGTGGCCTCTCCCGTTGCGGAGCACAGGCTCCGGACGCGCAGGCTCAGCGGCCATGGCTCACGGGCCCAGCCGCTCAGCGGCATGTGGGATCCTCCCGGACCGGGGCACGAACCCGTGTCCCCTGCATCGGCAGGCGGACTCTCAACCACTGCGCCACCAGGGAAGCCCCTGTAATTTCTAAATCAAAGGAAATGGGCCTCATCCTATATTTGTACTTTGAACCACACCGTAAAAAATATGCACAAATATTTTTATGTGATGTCTTAAAACTGCTTACAAAAACCATGTACACACCATGACTTAGGGAATTGTATGGTATACAAAACCCTGCCCACAGTGCAATGTGGTCTCAAGAATCAATCAGAATAGCAGCTTCATTCCATGTAGGGGGAGATAGTAAAAGAGAACAGAGGAGGAACAGCCAGAAGCCTCTACTGGCCAAGACTAAAACTTAAGAAGCCCTTTGAATTCAATACGCTCAAAGCTGTGATCCACTGTTTCAGAGGAAGAGATACCTCCTCCCTGTCTAACAACAGGAGGTGGGCAGGAGGTGTTACAGGAGCCATGAAGGGGCACCCACCCCAGGCTGGTGAGACTGGAGGAGGCAGGCCAAACGTCCTGGAGCTACCGGTGCTTGAGCGGAGATTTGAAGGCAGAGTACCAACTGCCAGATGAAGAGTGTAAGGTAGAGGACCTGCAGGTATGAGAGAGCAAGACATTTTGAGTAGTTTTTAATTATTCTTGATTCCTAGTCTTTGAAATTGACTGTGTGCTAGGCTTGGACCACTGGGTTACTATTCTAAAGGGAGAATCCAATGTGGGATGAAATCAAGTCCCATGGCCACCCCCAACCCTTTTCTCCCAGGCATTCCCTCCCCTCAAGTCCCACCTGTTCTTCCTATAGACTTGGCTCTGGGGGAAAACCAGCCCCTCTAACAATATTATTCATTTGGCCAAATCAAGACTCAGCTTCTCAGCCTGAGAGTTCTTAGTCATGAGCTTATGGACAAACTTACAAGTTCAGAGAATAAATGTTTTAGGGTTGGTTCCACTCCCTAATTCAGGAAGGAGGCACCGCGCTACCGCTTTTGCAATATTTTAGCTGCCTGAACACCTTCCAGCCTCTTTCCCCTGCCAGATAAGGGTCTGGACAGAGGAGCAGATATAAAGAGAAGGAAAGGTCATCACTTGGTTGGGACTTCGACACCATGGTATGAATCTTCTTCCCACTAAGCAAAGATGGCTGTCCGAAGGTAGGCCCACACATAGCCTCCTCGTGCCCTGATGGCAGGAAAGCAGATATGAGGGTAGATAATTGTTCCCTCTTTCTTTCTAACACACATGCATTATGCTTAGATGGTTACTTATTACTGTGTATACAACGGAAACTGTTTTTTCTCCTCTATGCAGAACATTGGAATCAGTTACGATGTCATCAGAATTCAACAAATACATTTTCCATCATCATAAAAGAAAACAGCATTTCGAGTGAGATGTTTCAGTGGAATATTCTTTTATTGTGTTTCATGGGTAGGAGGATTATGATAGTGTCACAACTAAATTACTGCCTTTTCTTCTGCCTATTAGAAAAATTAGCACGGAGTGAAATCACACAGAATCTTTTTCTCTTTTTAAAATCGAGTGGAATAACATTAATTGTATGTCATCCAGGCTCATTTTTTAATGTGCTAAGTAAGAGTTATCAATTTAAACTTGTTCTAATGCTGCAGGATTGAAACACTTTGCAATCACGGGAACAGGATGATGATGCGGATAGTACCTGCCTTGTTGCCTGACACATAGTAGGTGTGCAATGAGGGACAGTGCAGCCTGTAGTTGATTGTGATGATTGGGAGTGATCCCAGAGGAGCCAGCACCAATGCGATGTTTGGTGAACAACCTCAAAGGATTCTCTGTCATCCTTTCAGGAGGTGTAGGTACCATTGATGCAGGGCCTTGACAAAAGTACAGGAGTTTGTTTAACCACAGCTTCCTGATGCTCTCAGAGTTGTTGGTTAATAGACTAATTTCTAATCATCTTAGAAGTTCGAGTCATCTTAAATTACCTTTAGTATCAACTTCAAAAAGAACTTTTATTTCAACCTTGAATATTGTGGTCCCCAAATTCTCTGAAATACCTCTAGGTCACTAAAAATTTTTTCCCTGGCTTTGAGTTTAATGATAATTTTGGAGTTCTCACAAATTGTTAACACTTACATTGCTAATGTGTTGACATATTACAAGTCTGTCATATTGGCATATAACACATCTTACTAATGTATTGACTGTACTTTGGGGTGACTAATTTGTCCTTAGGCAGATTATTTTGATATTTAAACTTGTAAAGGGTTTGAGCCTTTAAAAAAATGTTTTATCTACAAGACACAGATTTCCCCAATCTAGTCCTAGTTTCAGAATTCTTCTTTTTCCTAGAAGTTAATTGAATTTGAAACTTGATTTTTTCAGTGTATTTATTTGAAGTCTGACTTGACTCATTAATTTGGCTGCTATACTATGATATTATGAGGCAATTTAAAGTTGAAATGAGAACCTCTGAGTAGAATATAAAAGTATATTCTACCCTTTCTGCTCACTCAGTAACACCTTACTATTTGAGTATTATCTACTAGAGAGAACAGCATCGTTCAAATGATTTTTCAATTAAAGTTTACCTAGAATAATTTGAATTTTATTTATTGTGATTTCTTCATCTTTTCTGTCACTGGCAAGTCTTTTCAAACCACAGTGACCTGCCAAATTAACCAGTCTGTGAATTTCAATGCAAGAATAAGCAATGTTGGCAGAACAAATTTAATATACTCATTCCTCCTAATAGACTGAATTATTGACCAAGTTATAATGGAGCCAGCTGATCTCTGATGAGTTTCTAAAGTCCAGAGGATCTTATCAATTCCTGAGACATTTATTGAATAGTCTCTCTGCGACAGGCACTCTGCAAGGTTCTAAGAGTTGTATAAAGATGAGTGAGACAGTTTCTCTGCTTTTAAAGACCTGCAATTTACGAAGGAGATAGACATATGCTTAAGCGATTGCACTACAAGGCAGATCATGATCAAGGTTTAAACAGAAGCATAAAACAAGTGCTATGATAGAACAGGGGACACTGAAAACATTTCCACAGGGGTGTGTAGGGAGAAGGGGTGTTATTAAGAGTGGACCTTGGTGAATGGCAGTTCAATAGGTTGCTGTTTACTAATGTGGATCTCAAGGTCATTATTAACTATGTTATATTCCTAGAAAAGAGGCTGTGCAGGTCCCCAAGCAAGCTCCTGATGGGATTCTGAGATAGCTCTCTGGGGAAGTGGTGATTGGCCATCCATCTCGGAGTCAGCATTGATTATCTGAGCTGATATGAATGAGAGGTGGGACGAGAGGTTCAAGACCGTGGAGAGGATAGGAGAGCTTCTGACGTTCTGTTAATGCTCATCCTCCACCCTGAAAATGAGGGACTCCTTTGGGCAACAACGGGAGAAGAGTAAGTACACAAACCTAAAAGTACCATGTTTTTGGAAGAAGTGATATTCTAGGCAGAGGACAGGCTGCATTGGGGTCTAGGTGACAAAGTGTAACAGAGAGGAGATATTTCTCTTTTCTCTCACACTCAGACCCCAGAGTAACATCAGTACCCAGGGGCTCAGGCAACTGTCGGAGATCAAGTGCTGAGCCCAGCAGTGCAACAGGGGAAACTCTAGCACTCAGCAGAGCTGGCTTCTCACGAAGGGCTCCCGAAGTTGTGACTGACACAGGCAGATCAGTTTTGGGGTGTTGGACTTGTGGGGTACCCGATCATTCTGGTTTTCCCAGGACTTTCCCAGCTTTAGCACTGAAAGTCCTTCATTCTGGAAAACCCTTCAGTTTCAGGCAAACCGGGGCAATTGGTCACCCCACTTGGGAAAGAAATCACTATTTGTGATCGTGTTTTAAGGGAAAATATGCTCTGAGTGCCAAACTACAAGTGAGCATCTCAACCAGCCACCAGCATTTACACACCTGACTACAAACACTCAACTTCATGCTATTTTCCTAATTGACCTCACAGTACACCGTTTTCTCTAGATAACTGTAAAAGGTGAGTTCAAAATATTCCCATGATAGAAAAAACATCAGCTGTGAAGACATTAAGAATGTCTTGTAATTTCTAGACCAGCCACTTTCTTATTCTAACGTTATGAGCACACTGGTTCCGTGAATGCCTAAATATTTAATTTCATGGGTAGTTAACTATAAGAAAAATGATTTCAACTTGAAATCTTAAATAGCTATTTGCCTTCTGAAGTTATAAGTTTTGCAGGTTTTGTTTTTTGTGATAAGAAATAGGATATGAGAGAGCTAACATTTGTTGAGAAGCTGGTATAAACTGGCCCTTTATTTACTGTAATTCTTTTAATCCTCATACAAAACATGAGACGCAAGTATGGCTTGGCTACATCTTACAGATGAGGAAACAGGTACAGAGAGGTGAAATGAAACAAGGCAACAAAGCTGGTAAGTGGTGGAGCTAGAACTCCAACCCAGGCCAGTTTGACTACCTCTGGGGATTTTAAATCATTATATTATTATTCTCTCAGTAAAATTCTACTCTGCTCTTTAATTTTATATAATCACTATGGTCATAAGGGGCAGGTAGGTAAAAAGTGCCAAGGGAACATGATGTAATGTTAGTTCATGGACTATATAAGGTTTTCTTTTTTTAAAAAAAAGTGAAAGTTTTTTTCTAATTTATTTGAATAATACATTTGAGGGTCTTGGTAAAAACATAATTTTGCAGCCATGTTCCCTGATATTTGGCTCGTGAATTCGGGTGATATGCTTGGAAGAAAGGAAATGTTATCTACGTGTGACATGAGAGTTTTGCGTGAAAGGTTAAATACCAAAGCTGAGCAGTGTACTTGAAGGTGTTTGAGCTCTCAGCTCGGAAAAAAAGCTGAGAGGTACAGGAAAGGTCAAGAAAGCCCTGTAGTGGATGCTGTGCTGTGCGCCCACATCCCCCCTTCAGGACCGAGGCGCTCAATTTCCTAGGAGATTTGGCGAATACTGGCGCTCAGCTGAGTTGCTCAATGAGAATTATCCTCAGCTGGGGAGAGCTGTTTAGCCCAAGGTCCTACCTCCCCGCCCCGCCCACGACCTCTCAGCAGATAGATATAAAGCCCAGCCCCCTCGCCCTAACTTGGGATAATTCTAAAGAGCCATTCCAGCTCCAGAACTCCAGGTGGAAGCCTTTGAGGTGACTGTATGGTGGTTCCCTCTGTCCAACCACAACCGCACTCCCCAAGGAACGTCCTGCCTGCAAATCTCCATCCCAGAGACCTTTACCAGGGACCAGCTTGAGGCACTCCGGCCCTGCTGAGGCTGATGGTGAACCCAGGTGAGAGAATGGGAAGCAGGGCTGTTATTTGGCGTGAATGCGGCCGCTCTCTGCTGCGCTTGGAGGGCCTGGCCTACAGAAGGAGGGAGATAGTGCGAATTTTTGTGCTTGTTCACTCTGCATGGAGCTGATTAAAAATTCATTTAGGCAGCAGGAAATGGTGGAGCCTTTTGGAGCAGCAGTGTTGAGTCAATAGCGAGGATGTTTGCTAAAGAGCTTATGTTTAGGGATCAATGTCTTTCAACTGACCAATAGCTTAAACTGTTTTCTAGGGCATAGGAATCAGCACTACCAGCGATGTAGTAAAATTCCTGTCTTTCACCTGTATCGATTACAGAGCAATGCCCCATCTTAACATACTGTAAGAAAAAGCTGAGGAAAATTCACAATAAGGTAAAAATACCAATTTTTATGTATTATTAATTTATTAGAATAAAACCTCAATTCAACTAGCAATTGGCAAAGATGAAAAATGATAATAATATTTAATATAGATGAGACCATGAGGAAATGGTCACTGTTATAGAATATTGTAAAGATTTCAATTTTCTCCCAAATTAAAGTCAATGAAATACTGGTTACAAACTCCATTGGGATCTTTATAAGCAGATTCTAAAATTCATATGAAAGAAAAAACAAAAAGAATATAAAAACTCCTTTTGCAAAAGGACAAGTAAGGACTTACCCTACCAAACATAAAAATTTAAAGTATAAAACTATGGGAAAAACATAAAACTAAAGAAGTGAAGAGTGTAGTATTTGTGCAGGAAAAGACCAACTGATCAATGATACAGAATAGAGTGTGAAGGAACCCCACCCATGGATGGATGGGAGATTGTTACATGACACAAATAGCATTTCATGTCAGTAGGGAAAAGATGAGCCATTCATTGGATAATTTTATGTCAGTTGATAAAATTAAGTTAGTTCTTTCCTCACAAAAACAAACAATAAAATAAATTCTAGGCATTAGTTGGATAACAGTCTAGAAAGGGCAAGATGGTAAATATTTTCACCTTTATGGGCTGTACAATTTCTGTCACAAATAGCAGCTTTGCCCCTGTGGTGTAAAAACAGTCATCAGCAATATGTAAACATTCAGTGTCGCTGTGTTCCAATAAGACTTTATTCACCAAAACAGGCAGCAGGCTGGATTTGGCAGTAAATTAAAAGACCACAGCATTAAAAAATATATATGTACACTATAACAGACAATATAGGGAAATTTGTTATAGCACTGGTGTGAGAAAGGCCTTCCTCTAAGCAATACACAAATTAAAAGGATTAATTGGAAATACCCAGTTTGGGCAAGAATGCGGGGAAAGGTTTTTAAATGCATTCCTTTTGGGCCATTAATTCCATTACAAGGAATCTATCTTATAGCAAAGATTGCATCCATACACAATGATAAATCTACATCTCCATAGACCTGTGTATAGAAAAAGCTAAAAATTAAGCTACATGTTTATTAACAGAGGTTTAATTAAATTCTGGTACATCTATACAATGTCTAGCATAGCATGGCATAGCATAAAAAGAATAAGGTTTTTCTATGTGTACTGACATGGAAAGATAAACTTGATACATTAAGTTTAAAAAAAGCAATTACCTTCTGGAGTGTATACAGACAGTCCCTGACTCACAATTTTTCGACTTTACGATGGTGTGAAAGCATTCAGTAGAAAACATACTTCGAATTTTTGAGTTATGATTTTTCCTGAGCTAGCATATGTGGTACCATCCTCTCACGATGCTGAGCAGGGCAGCGAGCCGCATCTCCCAGTCGGCCACGTGATCGGGGTTAAACAACCCATACACTTACCTCCATTCTTTACCGACACAACCATTCTGTTTTTCATGTTCAGTACACTATGCAGTAAATTACATGAGATAGTCAACACTTCATTATAAAACCGGCTTTGTGTTAGATGATTTTGCCCAACTATAGGCTAATGTAAGTGTTCTGAGCATGTTTAAGGTAGGTTACGTGTATTAAATGCATTTTGACTTAATATTTTCAACTTAGGATGGGTTTATCAGGATGTAACCCCATCATAGGTCAAGAAAGATCTGTAGTAACATCTTATTTTTGTAGTAAGTAATGTGTATCGTGTTTGTATACGTATACATACATATATATGTATGTATATATGTATACGTACGTAATTCTAGAAAGATGGACATCAAATTGTTTACCTCTGAGAGCAGGGTAGGTGTGGAGTGAGTGACTTCACCAGTGTACTTACACCCTTCTATATTGTTTGAATGCTTTAGTGAGTACACATTAGCTAAATCTAAGAAAGAAAGGTCTTCTGACAGCCTGTGCTAGGAGTGCTGAGAAGTGCAGCATAGAATTAGGGAACTCTGTGGTCACTTTTCTGGGGATAGAGATGAGAGGAGGGAGGGTGTGTAACTGTCCGGTGGGTCTTGGAAACAGGCACACTGTGTGCTGTGCTTAAGGCCATGTCATAGGCCTCTGTGGGGTAGGGGCAGACACCCCCCTGGGGATGCTGTCCCATGGATGGGAGACAGTAAGGATGAAATGGGCAGAGCATGCCTTGGTCCATAAGTAGTTCTCCTCACTGTGTGGCTTTCTGCCCTGGGACAGAACACTCAGCCGAAGGCTGCTGAGAAGATTCCTGGCTGGAGTTAAAGAAGATAATGGATGTGTAACCTTAAATATGACTGTCGCCTTCATGGCCCATGCTCAGTGCAGTTTCTCATGCATATTGACAGTGGCCCAATTAAAAAGTCTTGAGAAATACAAGAGATCTTTTACTGTGGTTGTCCATAAAGTGGTGGCATAAGGGTTTTGCAGAAGACTTAGTGGAAACCCACCTTACCTTCTTCCCTCATTCATGGCAGCTGCTGAAATCTCGTTTCCTCTGTCTTGTTCACGGAGTACCCTCACAGACATGTGGGTCTCGCATTTTCTTCACTCTTCTCTAAACACTTCAGCTTACACATGGCACAGGTCCACAGGACTTGGAATCTGTCCATATTAGGAGAATCATATCCCCACGGAATCTGGTGAATAAAAATCTGCACCTCATTTTACCACTGGAATCTATCACCCAGTAAGTATTCATCAGGTGTTGATTGGAAGTACTTTTCCCACGTTATAGATTTTGGATTTTCAGTGAGAGTGAATTAACAGGTGTATCAGCACAGATTTCACCCAGAGTATAAACTAAACTCACTGCCTTGATTAGAGTGCTCTATGCTGGGTTTATTGAATGTTCCTTATTTTTGTGCTCACATTTGGCATAACATTCAACTTAGTGTCCAAGTCTCTTTCCTGCCTCTCTTGTCTGTCTGATGCAGTTCCAGTTTCTAACAAGAGGTGCTTGTATACTAGAAGGGGCAGGTACCCTTCTATTATACTAAAAAGGGCTCCTTGTTTTTTTTCAGAAAAGTGTTGAAACTTTCAAGTGGCTTCATGAGTAGGATTCTGCTTGGAGCTTTAGCTTTCTCTCTCCTCTCCTCATGCTACTCACAGTTCCTCCAAACTCACCACGCTGGTCCCTCTAGCCTGAACATTACCCCTCCTTCATCCAACTAACTCCTATTCAATCAGTGGGTCACAGCTTACCTGGCATCTCTTGCAGTAAACTGGTACTTCTGTTGACACTTATCTCACTGCATTATAACTGTCTTTTGTGCCTCTATGTCCCCCCACTAGAGAGTGAGTTCTATGAGGATCAAGATCATGTCTGTCTTGTCCACTGATGTATCACCAGCAAACAGCACAATGCCTGGCACGCAAAAGACGGTTGATAGGTGCTTTTTGGATGCTCAAAGACAGAGGTGCCTAGCTTGAGTAGCTCAGGCAATCTTTATAGATCCTTCTTTTTTTCAGTTGAGGTATAGTTGATTTACAATGTTGTGCTTGTTTCTGGTGTACAGCAAAGTGATTCAGTGAATATATATATATATATATGTGTGTGTATATATATATATATATATATATATATATATATATATATTCTTTTTCATATTATTTTCCATTATGGTTTATTACAGGATATTGAGTATAGTTCCCTGTGCCAAACAGTAGGACCTTGATGTTTATCTATTTTATATATAGTAGTTTGTATCTGCGAATCCCAAACTCCTAATTTATCCTCCCCTTTCCCCTTTGGTAACCATAAGTTTGTTTTTTATGTCTGTGAGTCTGTTTGTATTTTGAAAATAAGTTCATTTGTATCATATTTTAGATTCCACATATTAGTGATATCATATGGTATTTATCTTTGTCTTTCTGACTTACTGCACTTAGTATGATAATCTCTAGATTCATTCATGTTGCTGCAAATGACATTATTTCATTCTTTTTTATGGTTGAGTAGTATTCCACTGTATATATATACCACATCTTCTTTATCCATTCATCTGTCAATGAGCACTTAGGTTGCTTTCAATGTCTTAGCTATTGTAAATAGTGCTGCTATGAACATTGGGGTGCATATATCTTTTCAAATTATAGTTTTCTCTGGATATATGCCCAGAAGTAGGATTTCTGGATCATATGGAAACTCTATTTTTCGTGTTTTAAGGAAAGTCCATACCGTTTTCCATAGTGGCTGCACCAATTTATATTCCCACCAATAGGGTAGGAAGGTTCCCTTCTCGCCATACCCTCTCCAGCATTTATGATTTGTAGGCTTTTTGTCGATGGCCATTCTGACCAGTGTGAGGTGATACCTCATTGTAGTTTTGATTTGCATTTATCTAATAATGAGCGATGCTGAGCATGTTTTCATGTGCCTGTTGACCATCTGTATGTCTTCTTTGGAGAAATGTCTATTTAGGTCTTCTGCCCATTTTTTGATTGGGTTGTTTGTTTGGGGTTTTTTTGTTGTTGTTGTTATTGATTTGGATGAGCTGTTTGTATATTTTGGAAATTAAGCCCTTGTCGGTTGCATCATTTGCAGATATTTTCTCCCAGTCTGTAAGTTGTCTTTTCATTTTGTTTATGGTTTCCTTTGCTGTGCAAAAGCTTATAAGTTTGATTAGGTCCCATTTGTTTATTTTTGCTTTTATTTCTATTGCCTTGGGAGACCAACCTAAGAAAACACTGCTACGATTTATGTCAGAGAATGTTTTGCCCATGTTCTCCTTTAGGAGTTTTATGGTGTCATGTCTTACCTTTAAGTCTTTAAGCCATTTTGAGTCTATTTTTGTGTAGGGTGTGAGGGAGTGTTCTAAGTTCATTTATTACATACAGCTGTCCAGCTTTCCCAACACCACTTGCTGAAGAGACTGTCTTTTCTTTATTGTATATTCTTGCCTCCTTTGACAAAGATTAATTGACTGTAGATGCATGGGTTTGTTATAGACTGTTCTTTATGCACAAGAATGCTCCCATATATCTACCTTTTCAGCTTTAAATTCAGCCTATGATTAAATCTGAGACCAGAAATTATTGTCATAGTTAAATTACTTTAAATTAGCCCTCTAATTTAGCCTCTGTGAAAAACTGAAAATATACTGAATGTCTATCAGTAAAAATATGATTGGATCAAATGTGAAGTATTCATGCTTTGGAATATCCTACAACTCCTAAAGGAAAAAAAATTAGAACTATATGTACTGACCTGGAGGGATATCCATGATATATTAAGTGAAAAGGGCCGATTGCAAAGCAGTGTGTGGATTGGGATGTGAATTCTTTTTTGTAACAACCCAAAAAAATGGAAAGAAAGGGGGGAAAAACTCATATAGGAATATGTATGTTTGTGTATATGTGAATAAGCAGATTGGTGTGAATGGATTCTTGTCATACTGTTGACCTTGGTTACTTCTGAAGATCAGCACTGGGGAGATGAAATGATGAATTTTACACCTTTGTAACATTTGGTGTGCAAAAAGAAATATGTATTATTTTTATTTTTTAATCCAATAATTAAATCCTAGTTGCAAGTACACTGAGGTTGTGGTAGACCCCAACATTTTCACAAAATACTGTATATCCATGCTTCACAAACTTTAGTGTACATGAGGATGACCTGGAGGTTTGTTAAAACACAGATTTCCAGGCCTCTCACCTTCAGAGTTTGACTCAGCAGATCTGGGGTCAGGCCTGAGAATATGCATTTTTAACAAGTTCCCAGGAGATGCTGATGCTGCTGGTCTGTTGTCTGACTTTGGGGAGCACTGATGTGTATCCAGTTTTCCTAAAGAGAGAGATGTCAAGGGGACCTTCAAGGTACCTGAGAAGGACGGAGACTAGACAGTTTTCAAGTGTGATGCTTGAGTACCATAAGTGGTGGGGAAAATATACTCATTCTGTTCAGTGGTACTTAACTACCTCCTCAGAACCTGCACGGTGACTCCCAGAGCAGAAGCTCTCCTACATGTAGCTCAAAGACATTAAGTGTGGGGCTGATTTTGATGATCCATGTTCAGAGCTTTGCTGTGTCTTTCCACAGCCTTATTGCTCCATATTCCTATAGTAGGCAGTTGCTTCCCTGCTGGCTGCTTGAAACAAAGCTTTGCCTTTGTGGGAGTTGGCAATACTGCAGGCCCTTAGGAAGGCAGCAGCGTGCCTGGCTCCCTCTGGCCTGAGGGACTCAACAACCATTGACTCAAGGGTCTGTGAGAGCTGCTGCATGATGGGAGCAAACGGTGTCATGAACAATCTGTTTCCATTCTCTTAGATAGCTTGTTTGGTGGGGCAGACAACAAAGCCATTAAAGAAGACCTAAAATTGGGGTGGCAGTTATTGAGAATTTCCAGAAGGAACCCGAGGGATCAGCCAGCTCATTAGAAATTCATTGAATGCACCATGCTCTCTCATCATCTCTAGGTGCCTGAATAGCCATATAGGCAAGTGGTTCAGACTTCAAGCTTTGACGTTAACATCAGCTTGATTTGGAATCCTAGCTCTGCCCCTGCCTAGGTGTGTGATCCTGAGCAAAGTACTTAATATTTCTGAGCCCCAGTTTCCCCACCTGTAAAAAGAGTAGAATAATATTTGCCACAGAGGATTGGCATTGGCATTAAAGGAGAAAATGTTATATGTAAAGATCCTAGGTACTTTTTGTAGTCATCATTATCATCATCATTACAATATTTCATTGATTATAAGAAACACATTTAAAAAATTTTAACATCTCTGAAATCAGGAAGCATCTCATAATTGCTGTTGGCCAGGCAGCTGTTGTTATGTAATAGTCATTGTCTGTGCATCAAAACTTGCAAAATGAGCATAGGCAACTTGTAAGAAAATCCCAGAAACTGTAGTGCAACTCTCATCTAAGAAATGTAGCATCACTAATACTCTCGGTGGCTCAGACTCAGAGATGATATTATGGTGAAAAACATGGACAGTGATGACTAGAAGATGAAAAATGATTTAGGAGAGTTGAATTCTCAGTGGGGGAAAAGGTTTTAGGAATACCATTATGGTATTATCCAAGGTCCAGCAGGGACCAAATAGTATACTCTAATTGGGGAATTGAGGAGAGTTTAATAAAGAGGCACTTTACAAAGGTGTGGGCAGGGTATAGGACAACCAGCAAAGGATAGTGAAGTAGCTCTGGACCAGAAGAATAGGGTTCAATTACCACCCGTTCGCTTGAAGGGACAAGGAGAGCGAGTGGTTATTAGACCCCTAAGAAGGGAGCTGTATGGAGAAGGGGGCTGGTGGGAGTTATGGCCTTTGGTTGAGGGAAGGGGCTGGGAAGGGAGGGAACTGGAAGAATAAACACTCCAACCTTATGGACCTTCCACCCTCTGACCTCCCTCTGGTGCTGCCCACTGGTTAAACTGATGAGAAGCCAAATGGGAAGAGCCCTTGCATGAAGTCCCTGCAGTTCAGCCTCCTGGGGCTCAGAGCAGGAGGGAAAAGCACAAAGGGTGAATCGGAGGGTGAAGCAGGAGATGCCCACACACTAACTAATGTATTCCTAGAGTTTTTCTTTCTATGAATATATATAATACATGCTTTTTAAATCTTTGTAAGTATATCTAAAAGATCTCTTTCAGTAGATATAAAATAAAGATTTTAAGGAACAGAAAGAGAGCTTCTATTTAGCTATGGGACCTCCAAAGCCTAAGAAAGCTTGAAAATCTTATCTTCCAAAGCCTAAGAAAACTTGCAAAATCTTATCTTCTCTCACACCCTCAAGTCAATTCCAGGTAGAGTCTACATCTAAATGTAAAAGATAAAACCACAAAGCATTGAGAAGCTAACACTGGAAAGTATTTTCTTCATTTTTGGATAATCAAAGACTTCTTTAATAGGACACAAAAAGAAATAACAGGAAATGAAAATATTTGTAAACTAGACTACATTGAAATGAAGAACTTTGGTTTCTCAAAAAGATTATTAAGAGAGTGGAAAGGAAACCACAGAGTGAGAGAGGTTATATGCAACACATATAACTTATGTGCAGAACATAAAGAATCCTAAACAATCCTAAAACAATGGATCTAATAACCTAGTAGAAAAAATGGGTAAACAACTCCAACAAGTGGCCAATAAACATATTATATGGCGTTCAACCTCCTTAGTAATCCAGAAAATACAAATTTAAACTCACAACAAGGATTAGAACAAAGTCACCAGCTGGACAAGACCAAGCATGAGCAAGAATGTGGCACTTTGGGAAATCTGTACACTACTGGCCAAGTGTAAAGTGCTATAACCACTTTGAAAAACTGTTTAGCATCACATAGTAATGTTGAATGACAGCATCCAGCAATTCAGCTACTAGACATAAACCCAACAGAGAAGTGTGCATATGAACTCAAAAGATAGGAACAGAATTGTTCACAGCAGGGAGATTCATAATGCCCCAAACTGGAGGTGAGTGGTTCGAGTGGGGTACACAGAGGGTCCATGTGGTACTGGTAACGTTCTATGGCTCGATGTGGGTGATGGTTACATGAGTGTGCTCACTTTGGGTTAATTAATTGAACTGTACACTTATTACTTGCATATTTCTTTTTCTGTCTGTAGATCATAAGTCAATAATACAGTTTAAAAATAAAAGACTTTATAAAAGCTCATAGGAATTAGATATAAGGAGACACCTGGTAAAGGCTGATTTGGAAGGGGAAAGTCTGGGATTCATGTAAATGAAATTCTATTTTAACCCCAGAAGCACTGACTGTAATAGATCATCATGTGCTGCTTCCCGACCCAAATCTGAAAGATCATGTCCTGAAAAGAGATGGTTATAGACTTTAAATTTCACTCTATCATCCCTGTCCCTTTCCAACCAGGCTGAAATTAAAGCTCTATTAAAAAGTGAATTCATTTAATATAACTTAAATTGACTGGCTTATCTGTCGAGGCCAGACTACATTTCACAGCCCTTCACATACCAGCAAGTGCATATATAACACTTTGTTCTTTGCTGTTCCCGAGGTCTAAAGAGCCTGCACATGAACAAAACAAATCCATGATACAAATTCAGAGTATGGATAATATAAAACCAATGAACAAAAATTACATATTTTAACAATTTCTAAATAATGTTATATACCTAATAGCATAATTTGAGGAACTCAACAAAGCGACAAAATCCATTAACATTCCTATTAGTCCAAAGCAATCTCCCTTTCTTCAGGATGCCTAACATATCTCAGCACAATTTAAGAGTCACCACAGTATGAAAGGCAGAGTCCAAAACTCTGGATGCCAACCAGACTCATATCAAGATTCAACACAGTCAGAGCCTCATGCACGAAGAATTTTCTCTTTTGCTTCTAACTTGATCAGACCACTAGTCCACCCAGCACATGAGAACAAAGCAGCCAGTAAAATATAGGAAGTTATTGTACACAACTCAGCTCGAACCACGTGGACACTGGGGAAGGAGCTGCCTGTGGTCATTGCAAAGTGCAGGTGGTTCTCTGGGTCAACAACCAGCCCCACCGAGCGCCCACTTCATCCAGCACCAGACTCGCTGCTGCCATTACAGAGAAGAGTAAGACTCAGTCCCTGCCTCAAGAGTTCATGGTCATTCATTTATTCTAGAGAATTTAGAAACTACATAAAAGCAAATTGAATAAAGCTAAAATCATCTCTATTTTACCACCTAGAGAGCATGTTTTTACAAATGTACTTCCAGTTACAGACAACACTGCTACAGACTGAATGTTTGTGCCCTCTTACCCCACCCCAAATTCATGTGTTTAAATCCTAACCCCTAATGTAATGGTATTAGGAGGCGAAGCCTTTGGGACGTGATTAGGTCATGAGGGTGAAACCCACATGAATGGGATTAATGTCCTTATAAAAGAGGCTCCAGAAAGCTCCATTTCCCTTCTTCCATGTGAGGGCACAGCAAGAAGGCAGCTTTCTGTGAATCAGAAAGCTGACCTCACCTGACGCTGAATCTGCTGGCACCTTGATCTTGGGCCTCCCAGCCTCCAGGGCGGTGAGGAATAAATTTCTATTGTTTATTAACCACCCCTTCTATGGTGTTTTGTTATAACAGCCTGAATGGACTAAGACAAACACACACACACACATAGTTTTTTCTTTTTTAAATCAAGACATGCTCATACTCTATATACCATTTTGTAATCTGCTTTTTTCAATTACTGTTTGGTAACCATCTTCCTACTACCCCAGGAGCTGCATATGGATGGAACCATGTCTCACTTGCTCGTTACTGAATACCCACACCTGAAAGAGTTTCACTCATCAAGCATCATTTTCTCCAATCTCTTTTTTTTTCCTTTACAAATGCTTCAGAAACAAAATGGGAAAGATTGTATATTATTACTTCCCTTAGGAAAGCGAAACTTTACAGTTTCTTCAAAAGCTTTCTATGGTTCTACAGTCTTTTAGAATGGTCCTCAAATTTACTCTAAAAATATACCTTTTCCTAAATACTTTTTTAAAAATTTATTTATTTATTTTTGGCTGCTTTGGGTCTTCGTTGCTGCACGCAGGCCTTCTTTAGTTGCGGTGAACGGGGGCTACTCTTCATTGCGGTGCACGGCCTTCTCATTGCGGTGGCTTCTCCTGTTGTGGAGCACGGGCTCTAGGCACACAGGCTTCGGTAGTTGTGGCACATGGGCTCAGTAGTTGTGGCTTGTGGGCTCTAGAGCGCAGGCTCAGTAGTTGTGGCTCATGGGCTTAGTTGCTCCGCAGCATGTGGGATCTTCCCAGACCAGGGCTCGAACCCATGTCCCCTGCATTAGTAAGCATATTCTTAACCCCTGTGCCACCAGGGAAGCCCCTAGATACTTTTTTAATTAGAAAAAGAGGAAGGTTTCTTTGTCAGCCCTCTCCTGCTCCAAGACGCTCAGGGCTGTGCTTGAGAGCTTGGATGCTGACAGGACAGGGACTGAGTTCACTTCCAGCTTCACCCTCTCAAGCCCTGTGATCCCTCTTCAACTTCTTAAGGAAAAGAAAACTCAAAGTAGGGCTTCCTTCTTAGATCTGTGGTAAGACGAAGTGAGCTAATGTTTGAATAGACCTAACAGTGCCTGACATGGATAGTACTCAATACTTTCCCGATATTTTTTCTTAGCTGTTGCTGCTGCTACTGAAGAGACTAAAATTCCCTGAGGCAATTTCTACGCTGAGGCTGGTATTACACAGAAGTGCTTTGCTCTAAAAGCATTTCTTTTAAGTTATCTCTGTATTTCAAAATTGTTATCAGTGGAATATATAGAATTGATAGTACGTACAGTAGGCTGTTGGGTCCGTGTCAGTCCCCACTTGGGAACGGGTTCCCTGGACAGCGGGGAGGGTACGCGAGGGCTCTTAGCTGACCCCGGAGCTTCTGCCTCACACTGCTCGGGGTGCCCTTTCCTCATCATCACACATTTAGTGACTCCTGTGAAATGTTAAAAAGTTGTAAGAAAAATGTGTATCAAGTGTGGAAGAATAAAGCTATATGTTCCTCACTTCATCTGTATTAGTAAAATGTCATGCATTCCTTTGTCCTTTTCTGTCAGTAAAATTGAGCCCTGCAGGCCTGCTGTTTTTTGCTTAGAATGTTGACTAAGGAAAT
Organism: Mesoplodon bidens; assembly: GCF_964165515.1. NCBI lineage: Eukaryota > Metazoa > Chordata > Mammalia > Artiodactyla > Ziphiidae > Mesoplodon > Mesoplodon bidens. Next base: position 55,151,657 of record NC_138166.1, read on the forward strand.
TTCAGAGCCTGGCCTTAAAAGTGAAAGTCTCCATAATGAACAAGAGGAGTCCTAGGAAGAGATGAAAGAGATTGCCCTTCTCTTTTTCTGTAGAGGGAGAGAGATCTTTTTCCCATAAAACTAGTTCCAATCATCTAATTTGGTAAAATGCTATAAACTGAGAGCTTTAACAAGAATATCAATCTTGCTTTTGTGTGTTACCAGCTTATTTTCTTCTTTTATCAAAAATCTGCCCTTGAAAAATAATATTAACAAAGGGGTCTTGTAAGAGTCCTAAGACTTAAAAATTTGGTGCCATGACCTGCAAAAATGGGGTGCCTGTGATTCTATGACTCTCCCCTGCCCCCAAGATCCATTCTCTTCCTTTCTGAGGCCTGTCCTGGGCCCCAGGAGGCTGAGCCCCATGGAGTGCATCCCCTGGCCTCCCTTGTGGGTGCCCTTGTTGGCTTTGGCCAATATGAGAGCCTGGACTTTGGTGAGGCAAGCACAGTTCAGCACAAAGTTTAAGGAGGGCTTCACTCTCAAGTGTGACCCTGCTCCCCGTGAGCCTGAGGGTGAGGTCTCCCTGGCCTGCCTCACCCAGGGGATAAGGAGCAGGGCATTCACTCTCCATTCCCTCCCTGCTTTGGGCTGTTTTTGGCCCTGCCAAGGGAAGGACATCCGGGGAGGCTCTTCCAGGGCTCCAGCCCTCCCTGGGCTCACCTGCCCCCCCAGCCCTAGAAATAGAAATGTTTTCCCACTATTGCTGGTCTCTGAGTAGCCCAACTTCCCTCCATGGTTCTCTTACCCACACTCACAGCTTTATAAGTAGTTCCTTCATTAAAGTCTCTTAAACCATCTGAGTTGGAAGTTATTTCCCACAAGGATGCTAAGCCAATAATCTTTTACCAAAAAAAAAAAAAGTATTTCTGGTTGTTTATCTTACTTGATAATTTGTTGCTCTGATAACAATGTTGTGATTGATAGCTCAGTATCCTTGACTAGTAAAAATAATTAAAATATGACTGTCGGGGCTTCCCTGGTGGCGCAGTGGTTGAGAGTCTGCCTGGCAATGCAGGGGACACAGGTTCGAGCCCTGGTCTGGGAAGATCCCACATGCCGCGGAGCAACTAGGCCCGTGAGCCACAACTACTGAGCCTGCGCGTCTGGAGCCTGTGCTCCGCAACAAGAGAGGCCGTGATAGTGAGAGGCCCGCGCACCGCGATGAAGAGTGGCCCCCGCTTGCCACAACTAGAGAAAACCCTCGCACAGAAACGAAGACCCAACACAGCCAAAAATAAATAAATGAATATTTTTTTAAAAATAAATAAATAAAATAAAATATGACTGTCAAATCAGAAAAGGAACAGAAAAGAGCTTAAAATTCCATGCATTTATATGATATCTTATTTTAATTTTAAACATCCAGAGTTTTGTCCCACTTAAACAAATGACAGGGAAAAAATGTAGTGAAAACTGGGAAGTGTGGATGGAGGACAGTGTTTAGGAAGCAAGTATATTTGTGCCTGTACAAAAACTGCCAATAATGGCAAATTTGGTTTTTTTTTGAGAGTCTCTGTCTCTATCTTTCCTGACTCTTCAGGGTCTATTCTATGATAAGGGGACAAAGAGCCATTGTTATGCCCAGAAGTTGAGGTGCATGTCTTCAACTAATGCTGTGCAAAGCATATTTGGGAAGAGGCATTATTTGCTGGAGAGAAACTCCTTGTAGGGTGTGTGATGGGGGAGGTAGCTGCACAGCAATTCCTCCACTGACACAACTCCCTCCCCTGAAAATCACAACCACTCAACTGCTTTGCCCTCTGGGGAGCTGTTTAACAAGTCATGACTCTCAACCAGCAAAGCACAGCAAAATTCAGTGTCCACATTTTGAAAAGGTATAGATTTAGTTTTGTGTGATTGAAAAGGACAGAGGGTGAGGTGAGGAAATCACTGCTCTAGCTCTGGGCCCGACACCTCTGCCCTGCAGGTTTGTCCCCCTGCACTCCGGATGCTATTGTTTAACCACCCTACCCGGTACTTGCCAACCAAAGGATGCAGTGGAGCTCACATTCATCATTCGTCTATTGGAGAGTACAGTATAGAACTTTGAGGACACTGCGTTAGATAAAGAGGCTTTCAGAAGCCATCATTTCTAAGAGTCTCAGTTCCATTTAGATAGCAAAATAGTTGTAAGTTTCCTGTGAGAGGTTCCACGGCTGCAGAGGCACTGAGGTATTGATTTACACTTGTATGGAACTGGACTAGTTGTTGATATGAAAAATGTCAATTAGTGTTATAACTGCTCTTTAATTTGCATATTCTGTTAATTAACTTTCTCTTCGGGAGTGGCCAGATTTGGAATATGGGAGCGAGAGAACGATGTAACCTCAGAGATAAAAAAGATTTTAAAGGGTTTTGTTTTCCCCAAACACCATTCTGATACTGAATCTCCTCCACCTTGTCCCTACCAGGGGTCTTTCTACTTTTGCCTGTACACCTCTAGTGATTTCCCTGTAGAGTAGGGTATGGTACTAGTACTCAACCATTCGCTGGGTACTATGTGCTAGGTATTCTTTTCTTTATACCCTGCAATCACCCTAGTGCATAAGTACTGCTATTGCCACTTTATAAATGTTGAAACTGAGGTTCAGAGAGCTTAAGAAACTTGTTCTTTAAAACAAGTATGTAGACTACAATTTCAGCTCAACATATAAAAACTTGGAAGTCCCATTCTAACAATAAGAAAAAGCTGAACAAACTGAATATCAATAACTTTTCTTCGATTCATCAGAACACTGAGTTCATAGGTCAAACTGCCACCCCCGGGACTTCCCTGGTGACACAGTGGTTAAGAATCTGCCTGCCAATGCAGAGGACACGGGTTCAAGCCCTGGTCTGGGAAGATCTCACATACCATGGAGCAACTAAGCCCATGAACCACAACTGCTGAGCCTGCGCTCTAGAGCCTGCAAGCCACAACTACTGAGCCCACGTGCCACAACTACTGAAACTTGCATGCCTAGAGCCCATACTTCACAACAAAGAGAAGCCACTGCAATGAGAAGCCCGTGCACCGCAACGGGTGCCCCCACTCAAGCAACTAGAGGAAGCCTGCGTGTAGCAACAAGGACCCAATGCAGCCATAAGTAAGTAAGTAAGTAAATAAAAACTGCCACCCCCAAATCTGGAGAGACAGTTGAACACAGAGCATACTGCTGAGATATGCTTATTTGGAGCAGAAGCCAGTAGAGCCATAAACTGGTGAGAACTCTTAAATGGTAATTTTGAGAAATTGCTGGAAGCTGAATGTGGACTTGCTTGAAGGTGATAAACTGCTGGGGGCCACAGTTTTAGTGGGGGCTCCGCTCTTTATGTGGACTTTACATCCAGGAACCCCACCAAGTTCTCAAAGTGAAGATCAGAAAAAGATCCCCTTGTGGATCTGTTAATGGAAGAAAAACCATGATTACTGTGAAATACACTGAATGCATTCTCCACAATACACTCTAGGAGAAGACACGTCTCTCCTGAGCCTTGTCTCTCTTGCCTGAGCCTTGTCTCAGCCAGGAGAAGGGCATTCCTCCCACCCAGCTCCCTCTTCCCCCCTATTTTGCCTAAGGAAAAAAACCAAACAAAATCAGAAACAACAACCATAGGTCACAGGGATCAGGCCTTCAAGGAAATAAATTGGGACTGCTATAGCCAGGAAAGGGAATAGGGGGCAGGGAGAAACACTTGTGAAGGTCACAGCCCAGAAACACAGGCCTACTAAAGGAATGACATTTAATTTGAAGATTACGGAATACTACCTCTTCTCCACACCTTAATACGACACCAACAGGGTTCCAGTATAATAACAATGGATTATAGCTGAAAGAGCTGGAAGACACAGACTAACTCTCTCCTTGGGGGAATATTTAGGGAAACCCAAAGTCAACAGAGGAGAAAAAGCAAGGAACATGAGGAGTTTGAAGCCTCCGGTACCTATAGCTACAGAAAATATTAAACACAGCCCAACTTCTAGCCATATTAGCATAAATCCTCACCCTAAGGCCTGTTTACCTCAGTTTCTATTTTCCAATGAAACATGTCTGATACTCAACAAAAGATTCCAAGTCATGCCAAAAGGCAAGGAAAAACACTAACCAAAAAGACAAAGCAGTCATCAGAACTAGACTCAGCTTTGACATAGATGTAGGAATTAATCAGACAGGGAATTTAAAATAACTATGATTAATATGTTAAGGACCCTAATAGGAAAAGCAGGCAACATGCAAGAACAGATGGGTAATGTAAGAGGAGAGATGGAAAGTCTAAGAAAGAATCAAAAGGAAATACTAGACATCAAAAATACTATAAGAGAAATGAGGAATGCCTTTGATGGGTTCCTCGGTAGACTTGACATGGCTGAGGAAAAAATAAGTGAGCTGAACATAGATCAACAGAAACTTTCTAAAGGGAAATGCAAAGAGAAAAATAATGAAGAAAAAGAAAACCAGAACAGAACATCAAAGAACTGTGGAACAGTATCAGAAAGTATAATATACACATCATTGGCATACTGGAAGGCAGAGAAAGAGAAGAATGAAGAAGAAATGTTTGAAATAATAATGGCTGAAAATTTTCCAAAAATTAATAAAAGCCACCAAATTTCAGACCAATGAAAGTCAGAAAAAACAAACAGGGAAAATATAAAACAAAACAAAAAACAACCACCTGGGAATATCATGCAAATTGAAGAGATCAAAGGCAAAGAAAATAATGAAAGAAGCCAGAGAAATGAAAACATCTTATTTATAGAGGAACAAGGATAAGAATTACAGCAGACGACTTATCAGAAATTGTATAAGAAGAGAGTGGAGCGAAAGCTTTAAAATGTTGAAAAAAAAATAGCCAACCTAGAATTCTATATCCAGTGAAATCTTGCGAAACTGAAGGAGAAATAAAGGCTTTCTTGGGACTTCCCTGATCGTCCAGTGCTTAAGACTTCACTTTCCAGTGCAGGGTGTACAGGTTCGACCCCTGTTGGGGACCTGGGATCCCACATGCCTTGTGGCAAAAAAAAAAAAAAAAAACAAGACATAGAACAGAAGCAATATTGTAACAAATTCAATAAAGACTTTGAAAAATAGTCCACATCAAAAAAATCTTATAAAAAAAAAAGAAAGGCTTTCTTAGAAAAACAAAAAGAGGGAATTCCTCACCAGCAGACTTGTTCTGTAAGTGCCTTTTTTCATTAGGATTGCTATAACAAAATACTATAGACTGGGTGACTTATAAATGACAGAAATTTATTTCTTACAGTTCTGGAGGCTGGGGAGTCCCACAGGCTAGGTGCCAGCAGATTTGGCTTCTGGCAAAGGCTTACTTCCTAGTTTATAGACCTCCAGCTTTTCTCTGTAACCTCACATGGCAGAAGGGGGTGAGGAAGCTCTCTGAACCTCCTTTATAAGGGCATTGATACTATTCATGATGGCTCTACCCTCATGTTCTAATAATCTCCCAAAGGCTCCACCTTCAAATATCATACTGGGGAGTAGGCTTCAACATGAATTTTTTTGTTGGGGGGGACACAAACATTCAGTCTAAAGCAGCAAGAAATGTTAAAAGAAGTTCGTCAGGCAGAAGGAAAATTATATAGGTCAGAAATTTGAATCTACATAAAGAAAGGAAGAGTATAAGAGAATTGCTTGATCTAAAAGATAACCTTCTGTTTAAAGCAATAATAGTAACAATATATTAGGTGATTAGAGTATACGTATAACTGAAATGAATGACAACAATGCCACAGGTGATGGAAGAAGTTGAAAAGACTCTAAGTTACTTTTACTGTATGTGAAAAGGTATAGTGTTATTTGAAAGTGGACTTAGATTAGTTTAAAGTGTATACTATAAACTCTAGGGCAACCACTGAAAAAGTGAAATACAGAAATATTACTAAGCGGAGAGAAAATGGAATCATACAAAATATGTATGAATTAAAACCAGAAAAAGAGAGGAAAATCAAGCATCTGTATTACTGACTACATGCCAGGCCCTGTTCTGACCATTTTACAAGTACTGATATTAACTCTTCTAATTTCCATTGCAACATGTGAGGCATTAGTATCATTATCCCTTTTTTCCAGGTGAGGAGACTGAGGCACAAGGAGGTTAAGTGTGTTGCCCAAATCACACAGCCAGTAAAGGGTGGAACTGGGGTTCAAGCCCCAGGCAATCCTTTCTCTTAAGATGTATACTAAGTAGTCTTGTTAATATTAGAGCCAGAATTTGAAATTGGATCTCTCTGACTGCAATGCCTCTACCTTTATCCACTATTCAGGGAATAAACTCTGCTACCTCCACTTGTAGATCTTTACATCTTTGGGTAGTTCTGAACTTTTGTTTTTAAAGATTTTTTTCCACATTATTTACATAATACATACTCACTGAAAAAAAAAAGTACAGAAAGAAGTAGGAAAAATACAAAAATAATCTTATCCAGAGTAAATCACTGTTAACGTTTCAGTAACCACGTGTTCATATATCTCTCTGCAAATGTGCAAATATATAGGTAAAGCAGCATTAATAGGATGTTAAACATACTACTGATATTTTGTTATAAACACAATTATTTCCTTCTAGTCTTTTACTTTTTTTTTCTGTGCTCACTTCCCTCAGCCTCTCCCTACTCCCACCTGCCCCAAATTGGGAAGTCAAATTTAACATAAAATTATTATAAATATATATTTATGTTTATAGGGATTTTGCTATTTTGTTAAGTGAAATCATATTTTATACATTTTTCTGGGCCTTGCTTTTCACTTAATAATACATTATGTAAATCTTTCAAATGCCTTGGAATAGATATAACTCATTCATTCCATGATTATCTAGTACCCCAAGGTATGGAGGAACTACAGTGGATTCCATAATTACCTTAATTGGAGGGTCTGGTTGTAGATTCAATTTTTGACCTCTATAAAATGCTGCAATAAAAAGTTTACACAGAGCTTCTTGTTAAACAGACAGATTAAACTTCTGTGTCCTTGCCAAATGCAGTAAAATCACAGTAAATGGTTTGTTTTAAAGGTATAAACCCATAAGGACAAAGAGCACAGGAGAGGAGACATCAGCAACAAAGCATCTGCCTCAGCAGACATCAGAAGATGAAGGAAAGCCAAGATGCAACCTGGTATACACCGCAGAACCTCCAGAGGCCCAGGAGCTGGGCACATCAGGTACCTCTGGAAGTGGGAGGGAAGGTGGAACTTAGTAGAATTGGTTCAGTGTCTGTTTGAGAAGTAATTATACTTACAGTTTCTTTCCCCACCTTCACGTAGCTAAGTGACTGCCAATCCCTAACTCTGGGTAAAGACTCAACATTTATTCTCTGGAGTGGGTAAAACAGAGGGTCTCTAGGATGCTACGAATAGTTGAGGGCAGAGGTATATAGTGAAAACAAGAGAATTAAGTAAAAGGTTACATACTAAATGGCCCTGTTCCTTCACTCTGCTCTGATAATGCCTGGAAACCAGGGGTGTTCATATTCTAACCAGTCAAGCAACTAGGAGTGCCCTCTCCGGGGAATGTAATCAGCCTGAAGAAAAGACCTAAAGATAATGATATAAACTGTTCCCCAAATGAAATAGCCTTCCATCTCATCCTACCAAGAAGACCACACATGATAAACTCGAGTGCAGAGAGCTTTGAATTAGCTTCTGAATATCTCACTCTTAAATTTCAGCTAATAGGCAAAAATTGTCAGATATTTGAGGAGAATCTCTAACATGAGAGAAAGTAAAAGCAGCTAGGATGAAACAGAAACTAGGCGGAATGAAAAAATTTTTAAAACAAATGAAGCCTATTCTCAAATAATAATATTGCATTTACAAAATAGGAACAGGATACTCTTTTTAAAATGAACATTCAGGGCTTCCCTGGTGGCGCAGTGGTTGAGAGTCCGCCTGCCGATACAGGGGACACGGGTTCGTGCCCCGGTCCGGGAAGATCCCATATGCTGCAGAACGGCTAGGCCCGTGAGCCATGACTGCTGAGCCTGCGTGTCCGGAGGCTGTGCTCCGCAACGGGAGAGGCCACAACAGTGAGAGGCCCACGTACTGCAAAAAATAAAATAAAATAAAATGAACATTCAGAGAGCAGAAAAGTGCTCTTAGAAATTGAAACATAGGAAATGAAAAACTGAAAAGAAGGTTTGGAATCTTCCCCCCAAATAGAGCAAAAGGTTAAAGAAATGGAAAATAGGATTGCAAGAAAGATTAATTGTTATTATTTGTTAATGGTTAGAACAGTGCCTGGCACATAGAGAACAGGTACCAAAATGATAATAGTAATCCTAGAAAAAGAAAATGGAAGGAAAAAAAATCACCAAAGAAACAATTCAAGAAAATTTCTCAGAACTGAAGCATACAAGTATCAACAATGAACAAACTACCAGAGAACCGAACACAATAAATAAAGCATACCATCATAAAATTTCAGAACTCTAGGAACAAGAGAAGAAACTTCAGAAAGAAAAAACAGGTTTTGCACCAAGGATCAAGAAGCAGAATGCCACTGGACTTCTCAACAGCAATAATGGAAGTCAGAAGGTGATGGCTAGAATACCTTCAAGATTCTAAAGGAAAATATTTCCAACCTAAAATTTCCTGCTCAGCCTACCAATTAAACGTGACATTTTCCAGAAATCGAATATCACAAAATTTCCTTGCGTTTATTCTCAGGAAGCTGATGGAGGACATGCTGCACCAAATGAAGGAGAAACCTTTCCTAAAAAGGAAGAGATTCTTGACTCCTCCTTCCGCTTCTCCGTCCCACTGCTCCTTATTTATCCCTCCCCCCACGTTTCCCCTTTGGTAACCATAAGATTGTTTCCAATATCTATAAGTCTGTTTCTGTTTTGTAAATAAGTTCATTTGTATCATTTTTAAAATTAGATTCCATATATGAGTAATATATGATATTTGTCTTTCTCTATCTGACTTACTTCACTTAGTATGATGGTCTCTAGGGCCATCCATGTTGCTGCAAATGACATTATTTCATTCTTTTTTCTGGCTGAGTAATATTCCATTGTATGTATGTACCACATCTTCTTTATCTAGATATCTATCTTTATCTTCTTTATTCCTCTGTCGATGGACATTTAGGTTGCTTCCATGTCTTGGCTATTGTAAATAGTGCTGCAGTGAACATTGAGGTGCATGTATCTTTTCAGATTATGGTTTTCTCAGAATATATGCCCAGGAGTGGGACTGCTGGATCATATGGTAGTTCTGTTTTTAGTTTTTTAAGGAACCTCCATAGTGTTCTCCATAGTGGTTGTACCAATTTACATTCCAATGAACAGTGTAGGAGGGTTCCCTTTTCTCCACACCCTTTCCAGCATTTATTGTTTGTAGACTTTTTGATGATGGCTATTCTGACTGGTGTGAGGTGATACCTCATTGTATTTTTGATTTGCATTTCTCTGATAATTAGTAATGTTGAGTATATTTTCATGTGTTTTGGGGCCATCTGTATGTCTTCTTTGGAGAAATGTCTATTTAGATCTTCTGCCCATTTTTGGATTGGTTTGTTTGTTTGTTTGTTTGTTTGTTTCCTTTTTTTAATTTTTATTTTTGCTTTATAACAAATTGAATCAGTTATACATATACATATGTTCCCATATCCCCTCCCTTTTGCGTCTCCCTCCCACCCTCCCTATCCCACCCCTCCAGGCGGTCACAAAGCACCGAGTTGATCTCCCTGTGCTATGCGGCTGCTTCCCACTGGCTATCTACCTTACGTTTGGTAGTGTATATATGTCCATGCCGCTCTTTCACTTTGTCACAGCTTACCCTTCCCCCTCCCCATATTCTCAAGTCCATTCTCTAGTAGGTCTGTGTCTTTATTCCTGTCTTACCCCTATGTTCTTCATGACATTTTTTTTCTTAAATTCCATATATATGTGTCAGCATACAGTATTTGTCTTTCTCTTTCTGACTTACTTCACTCTGTATGACAGGCTCTAGGTCCATCCACCTCATTACAAATAGCTCAATTTCATTTCTTTTTATGGCTGAGTAATATTCCATTGTATATATGTGCCACATCTTCTTTATCCATTCATCTGATGATGGACACTTAGGTTGTTTCCATCTCCGGGCTATTGTAAATAGGGCTGCTATGAACATTTTGGTACATGTCTCTTTTTGAATTATGGTTTTCTCAGGGTATATGCCCAGTAGTGGGATTGCTAGGTCATATGGTAGTTCTATTTGTAGTTTTTTAAGGAACCTCCATACCATTCTCCATAGTGGCTGTACCAATTCACATTCCCACCAGCAGTGCAAGAGTGTTCCCTTTTTTCCACACCCTCTCCAGCATTTATTGTTTCTAGATTTTTTGATGATGGCCATTCTGACTGGTGTGAGATGATATCTCATTGTAGTTTTGATTTGCATTTCTCTAATGAGTAAAGATGTTGAGCATCCTTTCATGTGTTTGTTGGCAGTCTGTATATCTTCTGTGGAGAAATGTCTATTTAGGTCTTCTGCCCATTTTTGGATTGGGTTGTTTGTTTTTTCGTTATTGAGCTGCATGAGCTGCTTATAAATTTTGGAGATTAATCCTTTGTCAGTTGCTTCATTTGCAAATATTTTCTCCCATTCTGAGGGTTGTCTTTTGGTCTTGTTTATGGTTTCCTTTGCTGTGCAAAAGCTTTGAAGTTTCATTAGGTCCCATGTGTTTATTTTTGTCTTTATTTCCATTTCTCTAGGAGGTGGGTCCAAAAGGATCTTGCTGTGATTTATGTCATAGAGTGTTCTGCCTATGTTTTCCTCTAAGAGTTTGATAGTGTCTGGCCTTACATTTAGGTCTTTAATCCATTTTGAGCTTATTTTTGTGTATGGTGTTAGGGAGTGATCTAATCTCATACTTTTACATGTCCCTATCCAGTTTTCCCAGCACCACTTATTGAAGAGACTGTCTTTTCTCCACTGTACATTCCTGCCTCCTTTATCAAAGATAAGGTGACCATATGTCCGTGGGTTTATCTCTGGGCTTTCTATCCTGTTCCATTGATCTATCCTTCTGTTTTTGTGCCAGTACCATACTGTCTTGATTACTGTAGCTTTGTAGTATAGTCGGAAGTCAGGGAGCCTGATTCCTCCAGCTCCATTTTTCGTTCTCAAGATTGCTTTGGCTATTCGGGGTCTTTTGTGTTTCCAAACAAATTGTGAAATTTTTTGTTCTAGTTCTGTGAAAAATGCCAGTGGTAGTTTGATAGGGATTGCATTGAATCTGTAGATTGCTTTGGGTAATAGAGTCATTTTCACAATGTTGATTCTTCCAATCCAAGAACATGGTACATCTCTCCATCTATTTGTATCATCTTTAATTTCTTTCATCAGTGTCTTATAATTTTCTGCATACATGTATTTTGTCTCCTTAGGTAGGTTTATTCCTAGATATTTTATTCTTTTTGTTGCAATGGTAAATGGGAGTGTTTCCTTGATTTCACTTTCAGATTTTTCATCATTAGTATATAGGAATGCCAGAGATTTCTGTGCATTAATTTTGTATCCTGCTACTTTACCAAATTCATTGATTAGCTCTAGTAGTTTTCTGGTAGCATCTTTAGGATTCTCTATGTATAGTATCATGTCATCTGCAAACAGTGACAGCTTTACTTCTTCTTTTCCGATTTGGATTCCTTTTATTTCCTTTTCTTCTCTGATTGCTGTGGCTAAAACTTCCAAAACTATGTTGAATAAGAGTGGTGAGAGTGGGCAACCTTGTGTTGTTCCTGATCTTAGTGGAAATAGTTTCAGTTTTTCACCATTGAGGACGATGCTGGCTGTGGGTTTGTCATATATGGCCTTTATTGTGTTGAGGTAAGTTCCCTCTATGCGTACTTTATGGAGGGTTTTTATCATAAATGGGTGTTGAATTTTGTGGAAAGCTTTCTCTGCATCTATTGAGATGATCATATGGTTTTTCTCCTTCAATTTGTTAATATGGTGTATCACGTTGATTGATTTGCGTATATTGAAGAATCCTTGCATTCCTGGCAAAACCCCACTTGATCATGGTGTATGATCCTTTTAATGTGCTGTTGGATTCTGTTTGCTAGTGTTTTGTTGAGGATTTTTGCATCTATGTTCATCAGTGATATTGGCCTGTAGTTTTCTTTCTTTGTGACATCCTTGTCTGGTTTTGGTATCAAGGTGATGGTGGCCTCGTAGAATGAGTTTGGGAGTGTTCCTCCTTCTGCTATATTTTGGAAGAGTTTGAGAAGGATAGTTGTTAGCTCTTCTCTAAATGCTTGATAGAATTCGCCTGTGAAGCCATCTGGTCCTGGGCTTTTGTTTGTTGGAAGATTTTTTATCACAGTTTCAATTTCAGTGCTTGTGATTGGTCTGTTCATATTTTCTATTTCTTCCTGATTCAGTCTTGGCAGGTTGTGCATTTCTAAGAATTTGTCCATTTCTTCCAGGTTGTCCATTTTATTGGCATAGAGTTGCTTGTAGTAATCTCTCATGATCTTTTGTATTTCTGCAGTGTCAGTTGTTACTTCTCCTTTTTCATTTCTAATTCTATTGATTTGAGTCTTCTCCCTTTTTTTCTTGATGAGTCTGGCTAATGGTTTATCAATTTTGTTTATCTTCTCAAAGAACCAGCTTTTAGTTTTATTGATCTTTGCTATCGTTTCCTTCATTTCTTTTTCATTTATTTCTGATCTGATTTTTATGATTTCTTTCCTTCTGCTAACTTTGGGATGTTTTTGTTCTTCTTTCTCTAATTGCTTTAGGTGCAAGGTTAGGTTGTTTATTCGAGATGTTTCCTGTTTCTTAAGGTGGGATTGTATTGCTATAAACTTCCCTCTTAGAACTGCTTTTGCTGCATCCCATAGGTTTTGGGTCGTCGTGTCTCCATTGTCATTTGTTTCCAGGTATTTTTTAATTTCCTCTTTGATTTCTTCAGTGATCACTTCGTTATTAAGTAGTGTATTGTTTAGCCTCCATGTGTTTGTATTTTTTACAGCTCTTTTCCTGTAATTCATATCTAGTCTCATAGCATTGTGGTCAGAAAAGATACTTGATACAATTTCAATTTTCTTAAATTTACCAAGGCTTGATTTGTGACCCAAGATATGATCTATCCTGGAGAATGTTCCATGAGCACTTGAGAAAAATGTGTATTCTGTTGTTTTTGGATGGAATGTCCTATAAATATCAATTAAGTCCATCTTGTTTAATGTATCATTTAAAGCTTGTGTTTCCTTATTTATTTTCATTTTGGATGATCTGTCCATTGGTGAAAGTGGGGTGTTAAAGTCCCCTACTATGATTGTGTTACTGTCGATTTCTCCTTTTATGGCTGTTAGTATTTGCCTTATGTATTGAGGTGCTCCTATGTTGGGTGCATAAATATTTACAATTGTTATATCTTCTTCTTGGATCGATCCCTTGATCATTATGTAGTGTCCTTCTTTGTCTCTTCTAGTAGTCTTTATTTTAAAGTCTATTTTGTCTGATATGAGAATTGCTACTCCAGCTTTCTTTTGGTTTCCATTTGCATGGAATATCTTTTTCCATCCCCTTACTTTCAGTCTGTATGTGTCTCTAGGTCTGAAGTGGGTCTCTTGTAGACAGCATATATATGGGTCTTGTTTTTGTATCCATTCAGCCAATCTGTGTCTTTTGGTGGGAGCATTTAGTCCATTTACATTTAAGGTAATTATCGATATGTATGTTCCTATTCCCATTTTCTTAATTGTTTTGGGTTCGTTATTGTAGGTCTTTTCCTTCTGTTGTGTTTCTTGCCTAGAGAAGTTCCTTTAGCATTTGTTGTAAAGCTGGTTTGGTGGTGCTGAACTCTTTCAGCTTTTGCTTGTCTGTAAACGTTTTACTTTCTCCATCAAATCTGAATGAGATCCTTGCTGGGTAGAGTAATCTTGGTTGCAGGTTTTTCTCCTTCATCACTTTAATTATGTCCTGCCACTCCCTTCTGGCTTGTAGAGTTTCTGCTGAGAGATCAGCTGTTATCCTGATGGGGATTCCCTTGTGTGTTATTTGTTGTTTTTGCCTTGCTGCTTTTCATATGATTTCTTTGTGTTTAATTTTTGACAGTTTGATTAATATGTGTCTTGGCGTATTTCTCCTTGGATTTATTCTGTATGGGACTCTCTGTGCCTCCTGGACTTGATTAACTATTTCCTTTCCCATATTAGGGAAGTTTTCAACTATAATCTCTTCAAATATTTTCTCAGTCCCTTTCTTTTTCTCTTCTTCTTCTGGAACCCCTATAATTCAAATGTTGGTGCGTTTAATGTTGTCCCAGAGGTCTCTGAGACTGTCCTCTGTTCTTTTCATTCTTTTTTCTTTATTTTGCTCTGCATCAGTTATTTCCACTATTTTATCTTCCACCTCACTTATCCGTTCTTCTGCCTCAGTTATTCTGCTATTGATCCCATCTAGAGAATTTTTCATTTCATTTATTGTGTTTTTAATCGATGCTTGATTCATCTTTAGTTCTTCTAGGTCCTTGTTAACTGTTTCTTGCATGTTGTCTATTCTATTTCCAAGATTTTGGATCTTGGAAATAGAATCTTGGATCATTTTTACCATCATTAGTCTGAATTCTTTTTCAGGTAGACTGCCTATTACCTCTTCATTTGTTAGGTCTGGTGGGTTTTTATCTTGCTCCTTCTCCTGCTGTGTGTTTTTCTGTCTTCTCATTTTGCTTATGTTACTGTGTTTGGGGTCTCCTTTTTGCAGGCTGCAGGTTCGTAGTTCCCGTTGTTTTTGGTGTCTGTCCCCAGTGGCTAAGGTTGGTTTAGTGGGTTGTGTAGGCTTCCTGGTGGAGGGGACTAGTGCCTGTGTTCTGGTGGATGAGGCTGGATCTTGTCTTTCTGGTGGACAGGTCCACGTCTGGTGGTGTGTTTTGGGGTGTCTGCGGACTTTTTATGATTTTAGGCCACCTCTCTGCTAATGGGTGGCGTTGTGTTCCTGTCTTGCTAGCTGTTTGGCATAGGGTGTCCAGCACTGTAGCTTGCTGGTCGTTGAGTGAAGCTGGGTGCTGGTGTTGAGATGGAGATCTCTGGAAGATTTTCGCCGTTTGATATTATGTGGAGCTGGGAGGTCTCTTGTGGTCCAGTGTCCTGAAGTTGGCTCTCCCACCTCAGAGGCACAGCACTGACTCCTGGCTCCTCAATTTGGGATGATTTGTTGTCTATTCATGTATTCCACAGATGCAGGGTACATCAAGTTGATTGTGGAGCTTTAATCCACTGCTTCTGAGGCTGCTGGGAGAGGTTTCCCTTTCTCTTCTTTGTTCTCACAGCTCCTGGGTCTCAGCTTTGGATTTGGCCCCGCCTCTGCGTGTAGGTCACCGGAGGGCGTCTGTTCTTCGCTCAGACAGGACAGGGTTAAAGGAGCAGCCTCTTCGGGGACTCTGGCTCACTCAGGCCGGGCGGGAGGGAGGGGCACGGAGTGCGGGGCGAGCCTGCAGCGGCAGAGGTCGGCGTGACGTTGCACCAGCCCGAGGCGCGCCGTGCGTTCTCCCAGGGAAGCCGCCCCTGGATCCCGGGACCCCGGCAGTGGCGGGCTGCACAGGCTCCCGGGAGGGGAGGTGTGGATAGTGACCTGCGCTCGCACACAGGCTTCTTGGCGGCGGCAGCAGCAGCCCCAGCGTCCCACGCCCGTCACTGGGCTCCGCGCCTTCAGCCGCGATTCGCGCCCGTCTGTGGAGCCCCTTTAAGCAGCGCTCTTAATCCCCTCTCCTCGCGCACCAGGAAACCAAGAGGGAAGAAAAAGTCTCTTGCCTCTTTGGCAGCTCCAGAGTTTTCCCGGACTCCCTCCCGGCTAGCTGTGGCACATTAGCCCCCTTCAGGCTGAGTTCTCGCCGCCAGCCCCTGTCCTCTCCCTGCGCTCTGACCGAAGCCCGAGCCTCAGCTTCCAGCGCCGCCCGCCCCCGGCGGGCGAGCAGACAAGCCTCTCGGGCTGGTGAGTGCCGCTTGGCACCGATCCTGTGTGCGGGAATCTCTCCGCTTTGCCCTACCCAGGTACGTGGGGAGTTTCTTGCCTTTTGGGAGGTCTGGGGTCTTCTGCCAGCGTTCAGTAGGTGTTCTGTAGGAGTTGTTCCACGTGTCTGTTTTTTTTAACATAGAGCTGCGTGAGCTGTTTGTATACTTTGGAGATTAATCCCTTGGCAGTCACTTCATTTGCAAATATTTTCTCCCATTCTGTGGGTTGTCTTTTCATTTTGTTTATGGTTTCCTTTGCTGTGCAGAAGCTTTAAAGTTTAATTAGCTCCCATTTGTTTATTTTTGTATTTATGAATCTTTTTTTTTTTTTTTTTTTTTTTTTTTGTTGGGGGTAGGAGTTTTTATTAGTTAATTGATTTATTTTTGCTGTGTTGCGTCTTCGTTTCTGTGCGAGGGCTTTCTCTAGTTGTGGCAAGCAGGGGCCACTCTTCATCGCGGTGCGCGGGCCTCTCACTATCGCGGCCTCTTGTTGCGGAGCACAGGCTCCAGACGCGCAGGCTCAGTAGTCGTGGCTCACGGGCCTAGTTGCTCCGCGGCATGTGGGATCCTCCCAGACCAGGGCTCGAACCCGTGTCCCCTGCATTAGCAGGCAGATTCTCAACCACTGCGCCACCAGGGAAGCCCCTATTTATGAATCTTTTAAATACTAGAATCACACTCAGTGTAGCAAGATGCTCCCACTGTTAGAGAGGGAAGCAAGAGCATTGAGTGAATAGCAGGTTTTCATCTCATCCTGACCTCACAGTATGTACTTAGTGAATAGAATAGATGGAAATGTTACAAAGTCTCTATCTCTCAATCTCTTCTCTCCTTTTCTTCCCTTGCCCCCTCCCGCGCCACTCCTCAGAGGAGAATTTGCTTTAGTTAAACATGAGTATGATGGCTGTTTAGTCATACCACATTTAGACAAAGGGTCAGGAGTGTGCAGATTTCTGAAACCTGAGATCAGAAAGGATGTTTAGAAGGAGACATTCCTTCAAAATAAGGTCGATTAACTTACAATCTATTATCTTGGGAGATTCAGGGCTGCCCATTTCAGCAACAGGGGAAGTGTCCATTGTAATCCAGGTCTGTCACAGTTTAATTGCATGTCTACCTTGGGAAATTATTGGGTGCCTAGATCTGCTCTTTGCAGTTACTATACATCATTGCCCCTGTGTCTCATAAGGTTTAGAAGAGACCAGGTCAACAGGAAACTGGAGTTTTAGAGTCCCCTAATGTAAACAATGCCAAGGAGAAGTCATTGCTCCTCCGTTGCCTCTCCTGGCTAGCAGCCCTTAGGCAGGAGGAGAACTCACCTTAAGAAAGGAGAGTCAGTGGGCTTGTCTTCCATGACAGGGAACTACAAAAAGAAAACCAGGGTGTATTGAAGGGTGTGACACTTCTAATCACGCTATGACATTAGACAGTGCCATATTGTTGTGTGTCTAATGCACTTGGTAACCTGATTTGAAAGAGGTGTGGGCAACTGTAGCATCTATACTCATCACTACAGTAAGAAGATATTATTTTTAATTCAGATATCAGGACTGAACCAAGAATAGATGTACAAAATAGTAAGCCAGCCTTCTGGTCCCTGCACAGGTGACCTTTCCAGAAAGAGACGCAGGCTATTGAAAGAACAATGCCTGTCTCTAAATGAAAACTGGACTTATGTGGTCTTTGGCTGCATGATGAAAGCACTTAGGTTCAGTAATTTACAGAATTAAATGAGTGCTCATATTCAAGAGCTTTTAGTAGTAATGCTACAATTAAATCACCAATGTTTCAGCAAAGCATTAAAAAAATCTTATCCTTAATTCAATTTGACCTGTTTAGGGAGATTTATTTAGCAGATAAATGTTGTCCTGAAACCAGACAAAAGAATAAAATAAAATCACACTTGTGATCTCTCGCATGCTAATATTAACTTCTTTCATATATTTTAAACGAAGCAATAGACTTTGTACTGAAATCTAAAACTACACTTTTAAATATACTCAGGGCCTTTCACTGTACAGTTTAGTGGTTTCCAGGACTTACTGATCTCATGATGTCAAAACAAATTTCTTTTTTTTCTTTACCTCAAGGCACTTAATCTTCCATTAGAGGAGATCAGTTACCAAAATTGACTATAGAGAGCTTTAAGGCTGAATTAAAATTGTACCAAATAAACAATTGTGTCATTTATATTTGTTAGAGAGCAGTCACCCCCTGGCTTATCCTGCTTGTGCTTCAGGGACCAGGAGTTAGAGGGCAGTTTTTCTAGTGGAAAGTTTTTCTAGTGGAAGTTTTTAATCAAACAGTCATCTCCTGTCTAAGCTATCTTGTTGAAACATGACATTTCTGACCCTGGTATCATCATGGGAATTTGAAAGACAATATAAATTTGTTTTATATTGTCAACAGCCACTCATTCAGAGAGATTTTATTTTTCAATAGTGCTCTCATTCAGAGAGATTTTATTTTTCAATAGTGTCAATGTAGGGAAATAAAAAGGAAGCATAAAGTACAAAAAGCACTTAGGCCACCTTCTCTGCTTTTAAAGTCTTTGTAAAATAGACCCAGGCTCCTTTGTTTGTAGTGACACTCAGTATAAATTACCTTTTGGTATTTTGGCTTCAGGAATCGGAGTGTAGGGCTTTTCCATTTGGCTTTCTCTCCTCTCTTTTTTCTCCCAAAAAAGGACCTGATGAGGCATCTTCTCTTTATTCTGTACAAATCTAAACTCTCTGAACAAGCCAAACTCAGGCCGTGCTGTTAACATGTGGTTTTAGGAACTTACCTGGTTGGTGGAGCAGCTGCACAATTTATTTGACAGAAGTCGGAAGCAGGAAGGGGTGTTTTGCTCAGGGAATCATTTTACATCCCACTTGGGGAGTGGCTTACAGTTTCAGCTGTTTAAACTATTGCACTGGGCATGGGGCAGCACCTTCTAGCCAAGGCGCCTCGAGGATGGCTTCAGCAGGAGGAGAATCCTGTTCCAGCCTCAGAAAGCCATCCCAAGTCAGAGAAAGGACTAGTCTTCTGTGTTGTGCCCAACACAGCTACTTGGAGTCTCCTGCCCTGCTCACACTTGCACTCGAGAGCTGGGAGAGAGGACACATTCAAGAGACTTTATTTTCTGCCTTCTGTCTTGTCAAGTTTTGCCAGCTTAGACAGAACCTTAGGGCTCATCTTGTTCAGACCTGGACTCTGCTCAGAGAGAAGATTGCATCCAAATTAGACTTTCAGCTTTAGCCCTTTTCTGAGCATCAGCTAGATCATCAGGAATCCACCTCCTGAAATCATTGGGTCTACCAACATTTCCTGAGCCTTTGCCTTGGTGCTATGCACAGCTTAGTCCTAGGGCCAGGAAGATGAGTATGACCCACTTTCTCTCTCTCAGAGCGGAGGTAATTAGGTATGATTTAGCCCAGGGGGTAGCAATATACAGCCAGTAGGCTAGGCCTGGGTGGCACAGAGTCGTGCTCGTTTGCTTATGTATTTCTATGGCTGCTTTCATGCTACAGTGGCAGAGTTGAGATAGAGACTGCATGGCCTGCAAGGCTAAAAACATTTACTATCTAACCGTTGACAGGAAAGTTTACCAATGCCTGATTTAATTCCTCTCCCTTTGGGGTTTTATTAAGAGCAGTGATTAGAAACTAGTGGCTGATAAGTGAGGGTGCTTTGGCAAGGACCATGTTTCGTAAAGCAGAATCTGAATGCATCTAGGAGATGCTCATGATTCTTCACATGCAGCACATCCTAAACCCAGCCCCCTTCATACTGAGGCTACCTCTGTAGCTCCTGAAGATGTTTGAATTTGAGAGCCTTGATTCCGAGCAAGACAAAGTAAAGAGTGGCTCACCTTCCCTCAGCTTCGGTGCTGAGCCTTGACATAGGGACATTTCTTTTTTACCATCAGTAACACTCCCATAACAAAATCTTCAGGTACTGATGGGGTTACAGAAGGAAAGGAGTGCAGAGTCTACTTGACACTCTTTGACTCCAGCTACAGCTATTTACTAGTCCTCCAAACCTGGAATAGCACCCAGCACCAAACAGGTCCTCTACAAAATTGTTGAATGAATCAGTGGTGGAAAGAAGTGCAGAACAGAGCAGATAATTAACGTTGCTTGTTAATTGGCCAGTGAACAAGTTGAAGTTACCTCATCGTGTTTCCCATAAATTTTTAAATACTCATTTTAATGTTGTAAAAACAGCCTTTTTGATTAGAAACTTAACCAACCAAATGAAGAAGTCCCTGTTGTTTGAACAAGTAATATAATAGTTTCTCCACTTGTCAAAGATAACAGGTACATTATGAGACTCAAAGAAGATAATCTGGTAGAGAACCCAGCATGGGACCTGGCACATGGAAATTTTCAATAAAATTGTTTTCCTTGCTTCCATACACTGAATGGGCCCAGTCTTCCAGAACCTTCCTTCTGGGGAAAAAAAAAAAAAAAAGAAAAAGGAATCCTTCAAACTTCTTGCAGCCTTATTATGGACTTTGTGGAGTTTGTTCCTCCTCATTGCCCTGCAGACAGAAACACCTTCAGCTGGCCCTTTAGGCACTTCAGTATCTAGATGCTTTTCAGAGGAGATCAAGACGGACCCACTTTATATTTTACTGCATAACGAAGAGTTTCAATGTGTTCTGGTGTGTTTAATATGTAATATAATAAAAAGGACTTATGTGTCATGTCAAGGGGTGGAGCATAAATGATTATAACAAGGGAAATGGAAGATCAGATGGTATAACCTCAGCTGACAGCAGAATCAGCATGATTAACATTCTCAGCTAAAATAGCTGGCATTCAAAAGCATCCTTCCAGCCTTTCCAAGGAGCTGAGAACATGAACTGTTTCATAATGAGAAATAACCAACTTCATTTCCTGAGTGTCCCAAGAAAAAAGGGACAGTTCTTAAATTTTCAGAAAGATTTTAGAAGAAAACTACTTGACCAAGGGCAGAATGCAGCTTCATAGACCTTTGGCAAATCACACACACACACACACACACACACACACACAGTACACTGTTCAGAAAGACAAATAGTTTTATACTCAACCCTGACCACTGGTTCTATAAACCACTATTGCATGCTGTGTCATTAGTGTGATTTGTTGTTCAAAAGGTCTCATCCCTAGAAGTGGCAGACTCAGGGGCTGCCTTATGACTCTTGTGGGCCCTACCTACGTTTGCCTTCGTGGGCCCCTTCTTCCATAAAAAAAATTTTAAATATATGATTACATTGGTTTAAAGATGAATATAATCCAAGCTGATTTCGATTTATTTTTTTCTTCTAACTTTAAAAGCAATTAAAGCATTTTCACAGGCCCCTAAAAGTATCGTGGGCCCTGGGCACTGTGTGTATTGTGCCTGATAAGAAAGTCAGCCCTAGACACACTTAGACAAAGGCAACATATCATATCCCTTAGCAGCCAGCAAACACTAACAAGACTCAATGGATGCCATTTGTACTGCATTCTAAAAGTCTGATCCTTAAGGTCTGATGATTGAGTCCCAATGTGTCAGTGGTGGTCAAAGGTGAAATGAACCATGTATGGTGTCTTCCTGCCTGGATGGATGTTACATTTATTACCATGACATGGCAATTGTCCTACCCCTAAAACCATCTCCTTGTCACTCATGCACAGCCATCCACTTTTTCCACTCTGTTGAAGGAGCAGAGTGGATTAAAAATGAGGATGATAGAGGGTAGGGAGTACGGCTGTCTGCACGTTGCCCCCGGACACTGGTCTTTCCACTCTCCAGGGATAGGTTGGAGCTAAGGACTGAAGAATCTGACCCAGAACTATACCCTACACACCAGAGACCACTCCTTCTCCCATGGTGACTCAGCCAAGGAAGGCAGCAACCTGAATGTGATGTTGGAGTGACTGGGCGGCACCGGTCTGTTTTTCCTAGCAGTTGTCCACTTCCCAGAAAGCCCCACTTTCACTGGCGTGAGTCACAGATGTGACTGCTGAGTGAGGACCGTGAGGCCAGTGGAGCGGTGCACACCGTGACTCATTGCATCCAGGTTACAAAGTCTGTGCCATGGGGCCTTCGGGTTAGGCGGGAGCACTTCAGAAAAAGGCAAAAGGGAAGCTCCCTTTCAGTGGTCAGCGAGGATAAGAATCATCCTCTGATTCCAGGCCAGTCCTTGCTTTGGAAGTTAGCATAGAATCACAGGCACAGGGCCTTGGTATGAGCTCTTACCTGACGATTGCCCTAGGAACCAAATGATTTCATGTGATCCAAGAAAGGAGCAAGCATTTCACTATAGCCTCATCTGGGCCATTCTTTGAGCTGCTTGTGTGTGTGTGTGTTTGGTGGATGTTGGGAGGAGGGGATTTATAGTAAAAAGATTTCACTAATTCGGAAGGGTGATTAATTTTAAATTAATAGAATGTCAGGGAGATCAGCATATCATAATTCTGATTTCTTTACCAGAAGCTGACATCTAAAAGGAGAGAGTTAAGATAAAGGGATAAATAGAAAATACTCTCTTTAAATGATTTATGGAAACATGAACCAGGGAGGGGAATGGGAAAGGCGATTGTGTCAGACCTAACACAAAAAGCAGTTGTGCAAATCAGTTTACTTCACCACGTAATTTGTGGAGCTATTGTTGAAGGTATCTGTGTTTGAATAAGAGCTTGTCTCTCTCATCACCCTGCTTCCCTTGCCCAGAGCCTAGAGTGAAAGCACAAACTTTTACCTGAGCGATTATAGCCTGTTGTCATGGAAACTACCAAGAGGCACCAAATTCAGCATTAAGACTTCACTGCAGGATCACAGATAGGATGAAGAGCCAGTGGGTTTAAATAAGAGACTCGCTAATTAATGGAGCACCAGGGGACAGCTTAAAGAGAAAATCACACAGTAGATAAACCCAGGTTTTCAGGGCTCTGCAAAGGAATGATGGCCGTCCCCAGAGGGCTGTGGAAGTGAATGTTTTCTCTCTCCCCTGCGATCTGGCCCGTTTTGGGTCTTCGGAGGCCAGTTTGCCCTGACTCTGCAGTGAGGAGGAAAGAAAGCAGGTGACTGAACTTCCCAGCCAGTTGAATGCAAGACGTGCAAGGGCACCACTAAGACTCTGAGGCATGCTGATAGCTTTCCCAGCCCCTCTCTCAGCCCTGCGCCTGGGTCTCTGGTTGGGAGGTTCAGGTTCTTGGAAGGAGTCACTTCCGGGGAGCTGGCACTACTGCCCTGAAGGGCCTCTCCCACACTCACCCCCCTCACAAAATACCAAGGCAGGGCCCACATGGGTCTCCTCCCTGCCATCCTTGCTCCCCAGCCCACTTGCAAGGCCGTCTCTTGACCAGCTAACAGAAACGCAGAAGTATCTGGTCTAGCAGAGTCTGTGTGTAAAATCTGAAAACACCGCTGTGTGCCCATCAGTCCACAAATACCAGCTGCTTTGAGGGGAATAGGAAAATCATTATCTCACCAGTCGCCCATTTGAAAACACTTCACAGCAAATGAAAGATTGATTTGGTCATTTAAAATGCATCAAATTTCATTCCCCAGTTGCTTTCTGAGTGCTGTTTACTGAACTGGGTGCTGTGAAGGCTGCTCAGGTAAATCAGGCAGAGCCCTCCTGTCAGTTTGTCTGCCTCACGTGAAAGAAATAAGCCTGAGATGCTTGGTGAGCAGTCGCAACAGTATACCAGCCTCCTCCTCTGTGTCAGAGGTGACATCACCCTGAGATGAGGCTCACTGTCTGTGGCTTTGTGCATTCGCGTGGAGCAAGTAGTGTTGAATCTGACCCCTAGAGGTGTAGGATGCCACTCAGCTGGACGCAAGTTCTGCTGAGTCGATGCCTGGGGGTTAGTGGGGGTGAGGCAGGGGCCAGGCAGTGCATGGTGATCGCGGGAGACCGCTCCAAACCTATTCCCTTGTCAAGCTTTACTAACGGGGGCTGAGCATGTATCTGTGACATTCGAGACCTGTGATATTTCAGCTCAAGCTTAGGGTGCCACTGTGGCCTGGGCAGGGATTTGGACCAGCTGGGGCATGGCCACAACAGTGCAAAAGCATCCATCAGGCTGCCTTGGAAGAAAGAGTCCCATGGTGATCCTATGTGGGAATAACCAAAACAGCAGTGGTGAGGGACTGACCAAGTGACATAGCAAGCAGGACTAAGTCCTCAGTTGTTAAACAATTTGGAGTAGAAGAGAGGCCTTAATGGTGAGATAACAGACTTTCTGCTAATATAAACGTGGGTACCCAGCAATTAACTGGATAAACAAAAAAGTAACAGCCCACATCCTTATACTGGCCGTTAGCATCTCTCTTACACTTTCCTCTCCCTGACCTCGTTCCTTGTCAACCTTACTCTGCTCACTCAGCACCAGGCAAGCTGGCCTCTTTGCTGTTCTTCAAACATTCTTTCACCTCAGGGCCTTTGCACTTGCTCATCCTTTTGCCTGAAATGCTCTTCCCCAAGAGGTCCTCCCTCATGACCTTATAGCACTGCCTCACCTCCAGTATTCCCTCTCTTCCCATTCTTCTTTGCTTTTTTTATCCATAGAACTAATCACTACCTCTTACATATTTACCAGTTTGTTACTTCTTACCCCTATCGGAATGTACGTTTTACAAAGGCAGGGGCTTTGTTTTGTTTCCTGCTGTTTCATCAGCACCCAGAATTGTGTTTGGTCCATAATAGTGCTTCACAAACATTTGTGGTTGAAGGACTTGTGAATCTCTTGGTACCACAAGTTGGAGGAATGCATTCATAGACATTATGAAGAAATACTAATATAAGGTAGAAGTTAAATACCATAAGTGAGCCAGGTATCTAGAAGAAGGAAAGAAGATTCCAACTGAAGGAACTCCAGGAACAGTTCCTGGAAAAGGGACCATTTGATCCTTAATAGATGAGTAGGATTTGGAATTTGGGGATGGGAGAGAACTTTAAGTGAAGGACATAACGTGAGCAAAATGAAGTATTAAGAACAGCTTCTTTTAAGTTTGTTCTTTGACCTCAGTATATTAGTCAATGTTTTCAGTGCCTTTTGCCATGAAAAAAATATCAAAATCAACTGGATGACATAGATGACATAACCCAGATTTCGATTCAAATCTAAAGCAGGCTTTCACTGAGATTTACTACTGAGCAAAGTTAAGGTTGCTTTTTATTTTATTGATACCCTTGGATTTAATTCAAATTAATGAAGATAATATGTTGCATAATAATATTAACAGCAGTAATTTATTGCTTGCTACAAGCTGGGCACTGTGCTAATCATTTCATATACAGTGTCAAACCTTTAAACAGTCCTGTGAGAGGAGCACTAATATTCCTTCCCATTTACAGATCAGAAAACTGGGGCATAGAGATATTAAGTAACTTGTTTAGTTTCACATGATAAATCCAAAGATTTCAGCATATATCTGTCTGATTCTAAAGCCCATTCTTATGTTAAAAGTAAAAGGAGTTAATTCCTAATGTAATAAAATAAACAGAATGCAAAAAAAAACATAAAACACAAAGAACAGCTCCTTTTAGCTAGAGCAAGGGAGTACAGAAAAGAGATCAGTGGATAAGATAGCCTGAAATGTAACTGAATTTAGAAACTTAAATTTTGAAGGGCCTTGCTTTCTTGTTGCTCCATTCTCTAGAAAATAGTGAATTCCACTTCTTTAAAGCCCATAATGATACACCAGGGACTGATATGTAAAACAGTTATAAACGCAGAGCCAGTCAGGTAGAACAAGTGGGGAGCAGGCATCCCAGCCCACACACCCACTCCCATCTCTGTGAATCCCTA
This sequence comes from Mesoplodon bidens, assembly GCF_964165515.1. NCBI lineage: Eukaryota > Metazoa > Chordata > Mammalia > Artiodactyla > Ziphiidae > Mesoplodon > Mesoplodon bidens. The sequence continues at coordinate 55,177,421 of NC_138166.1, forward strand.
AGGCACTGTAAAATCTGAAAATCTGAAAATCGCTGCTCTATAAATAGGGAGCTATTAGAGGTGTTTGGGCTGCAGAAAGGCTGGATTAGAGCTATAATTCAAAAAGATGAAGCTGGTAACCAGAAGACAAAGTGGAGAGGGAAGGAACGAGAAGCAGGAAACCCAATTATGAGACTCGACACAGACTATATGGGAGGTAATGAAAGTCCTGAGGTTAGATGGGCCTGCCATGAATCATGAATTCAGGAATTAGGGCTGGCAACATGGAAAGGTGACCGTGGGGGAGAAATGCAGGATTGGCTGTTAGGGTTGAAGAAATCTACTCAAATCTAGTTGTCCCAAGGGGCACCATAAGCTCAGGCTTGACTCACACCTGTGCCAACATCCTTAAGGTGGGAAGATCTGAGCCTCTGGCAATGCTGCAGGTCATGTAGATTTCACCTTTCACCTGGTTCTTCCCGGTCATTCTGTGTAGGATCCCAGCCTGCACCTTGGGGTGTGGGAAATCAAGAAAACAGATGCAAGAGGTAGGGAAAATGTTGGAGCCCAAAGACTAAGGTCTCTAGCTTAGCTCCAGACTGCTGAGTCCAGTGGAGAAAATGACACAGCTCTGTGTACAGGCACCACTGAAAGGAAGTCTTTGCCTTGTTCCAGGCCATGAAATTCCTCATGGATCCCTCATCAGTTAATTCTCCCACCACTTTGACAAGCCATCAGTACTCTTTGAGCCCCTGCTTCACCACCTTGCCTCTCATTTTCAGTAGGTAGCCATGTTTGTTGTTTCTAGGGCTGTTTGTTCTTTTCCAGCCCAGTGTTTGAAATACCACCTTGATGGTGAAATTCTAGAATATATACTTCTTGCCATGACCTCTTGTCCGTGCTCCAAACTCCTCACCTTTTACAGCCATTGAATAGCCCATGGACATCTCAAACTTGGCATGGCCTAAACAGAACTTGATTTTTACCTTCAAGTCTATTCCTCCTCATCTCTTTCCCCATCATAGTAAATGGCAACACCATCCACCCAGATAATACTAGCTTGAAACCTAGAAACCATCCTTGATTCCCATCCATCAGCAGGTCTTACCTATTCTATCTCAAAATACATCTCCCTCAAACCCAGCCTCTCCTCTTCATCACTAAAGTGGATAAAGTCACCACCTTATCCAAGCCACCATCATCCCACACCTGGACCACACGTACACCCAGAATCTCCTAATGTCTCGTTGTCAGTCCTCTCTACCCTCTACCTTCCCCTCCATTCCCTACATCCAGACTTCACCATTTAACCATCTTCATCTTAATTCACCTCTTAGCTGCATTCAACACTATTAGCCACTTCCTTGTTTTTGAACTTTTTCCCCTTGGATTTCCAAGATATATCAATCTCCTGGTTTTCTTATAACGGTTTGGCCCACTTCTTGACTGTCTGCTTTTCAGGATCATCTCTTTCCCTGGCCATTAAATATTAGCACTACCCAAGGCTCTATCCTAACTCTCTCCTCCTTTTCCCCACCCTACTCCCCATGATCTCATTAGTGCCCACACATCAGCTATGCCAATAACTCACATATTTATGTCTAAAAGCCTGGAAATCTCCTTTGAGCTCCAGACTTGTCTATTCAGCTGGTTCCTTGACATTTCTTAGATGTCTCATAGTTATCTTAAATGTATCATGTTCAAAACTAAACAAAATTCAATTCCTGCCCCAAACCTAGATCTCCTCCAAGGCTCCTAAGCCCAGAGAATGGCCCCATAATCCACCCAGTAGTACCTGCCAGAACCTAGGAGTCACCCTTAACACCTCTCTCCCTTGTCCTCTCCCCTTGTCTGTATATCCAATTCAATTCAAAATGAGGAGACCCCTTCCCAGCCTGGCCAAATGTCTTAAGCTCTCTGTGCCTCTGCTTCCTCACCTGTGAAACTGGTTTTGTAATAAAAACCTACCTCCTGGTGCTATGAGGACTAACTGAGATAATATATGTAAAGCACTAAAATGGTACCTGACACATTAAAACAACATTCCCCAACTGTTAGCTATGACTTTATGCAATTTGTAACTAAGCCCTATCAGTTTGGTCTCCGAAGTTAATTTTGAATCCATTCGCTTCTCCCCACCTCCACCTTTGTCCCGCCCCCCAACCCCCCCACCCCGCCCCAGCCCAGGCTATCACTGTCACTCACCTGGATGCCTGCAGTGTTGTAGCCTCTTAACCAGTCTGCCCTGTTCCCTTTGCCCAGCCCCTCCATAAAATATCTTCTCCTCACTGCAGGCAAAATGACCCTTCAACATGCAGATCTGATCCCGTCTTACCTCCTACCTCCTCTTCCCCACTTTTCACATGTTCAGGGACTTCCCCCTGGCTTCAGGATAAATACCAAACTTCTTGACACGGCCCCGCACGTTTCAGACCCATCGCCCTCTGCAGCCTCACCACGCATGTTCCGCACTGTCTCTCACGCTGCGCTCCACATGTGAAACTCCCATGGGCTCTCGTCCGTTCCATGTTCACTCCTGCCCAGGGTATTTGCACAGGGCATTCATTCTGCCTGGGAACCCTTTCCTCCTTTCCCACCCTCTTCTGCTAATTAAGGCTCCAACTCATCCTGAAAATCTCTGCTCAAGAACTGTGCCTTCAGGGAAGTTTCTCTCTCCTGACCTCCCTGACCCTCTCAGATCCCCATTATGTGTCCTCATGGCATGGGACCCCCCTCCCTGCAGCACTCGACACAGCTGCCCTGCTCCAATTCCTTGTGTGGTTACTGGATGAGCTCTGTTTCCCCTCTGGACTCTGAGTCCCATGAGGACATAGAGCATACCTGCTTGGGCTCCCCCCCGCCGCCGTACCCCTTTGCTTGGAGCATATTGCCCAGCAGAGAGAAGGCATTCCAAAAATGCTTGCCAGACGGGTGTGTGATGATGAACAGTCACGGTGAACTCTTAAAATCACACTGGAAGGAGGTGGCTCCTGGGACCTCGGCATGTGCACACAGCCAGCTGGTGCTCCCTCCCAGCACCAACGTGCCTCCTTCCCGGAGTCGGTCAGCTGTGGGGCTTGCTCACCGCTGGGTGTGCCGGAGCCTGCAGACTCGGGATCCTGAGGATGAGAAGCAGTGTAGGGGCTTTCTCCGTGGGCTGGTCGAGGGTCTGGAGACAGCATTGAAGGAGGGCTGGGCAGATGTGATTCTGGAAAGGGTGTGGACACACAGGACTCTACTATTCACGGCCCCATGTGACTGTGCCTGCACGCCCTGGCCACCAGGGTGTCAAGGAGGAACTGGGCGTGGTTGGCAGAATCCTCCTATCATTCCCTTACTCTCTTTATAGGTGTGTCATATATGTATGACTCCTTCAATAATATGAGGTTGATTTTCCCTTTCTTTTAACTTTATAAAGAACATCAAACTCTAACTTAAAAGTCAGAAAAACACAAATACTGTATGTTATCACTTATATATGGAATCTGAAAAATGAAACAAATGAGTGAATATAACAAAATAAGAACAGACTCACAGGTATAGAGGATAGAATGGTGGTTACCAGTGGAGAGAGGGTGCAGGGGAGAGGCAGGATGGGGGTAGGGGTTTGAGAGGTACAAACTACTGTGTATAAGATGGATAGGCTACAGGGATGGATTGTACAGCACAGGGAAATATAGCCATTATTTTGGGATGACTTTAAATGGAGTATGATCTATAAAAATGTTGTGTCACTGTATTGTACACCTGAAAATGATATTGCACATCAACTATACTTCAATAAAAAGATAGATAAAATAACTTTTTTTAAAAAAAGAGTATTGAACTCTAAATATTCTATAACTTTCTGTATTACTTTGTTAGGATTGTCATTAAAAATACCCTAGTTAAGCCTGGGTGGCTTAACTAACATAAACTAATTTTCTCACAGTTCTGGAGGCTGGAAGTCCAAGATCAAGGTACCAGCAGCAGATGTGTTTCTCCTAAGGCCTCTCTCCTTGGCTTGCAGATGGTACCTTCTCACTGTGCCCTCACATGGTCACCTCTTGATCTGTGTGTTGCCTGTGTCCTAATCTCTTCTTTTAAAGAGAGCAGTCATATCAGATTAGGGTCCACCCATATGACCTCATTCTATTTTAATTAGTTTTTTTAAATTCCTACATCCAAATATGGTCACATTTCAAGGTACTGTGGGTCAGAACTTCATAGGAATTTTGGGAGAACGCAATTCACTTCAGCTCATAACACTTTCTCTTTGCATTTTATGATATGTCTCTGATAGCTGTCCATACCAATTCATGCCGTATGTTTTTTTTACTGCTGTGTAATATTTTGTCATATAACTATACCAAAATTTATTTATTTGTTCTCTGGATGGACATTTGAATTGTCTCCAGATTTTTGTTTTAAAAACAGTGCTGCTTTGACCATTCTTGTACATGATCATGGCATATATACTTAAGTATATACCTAAAAGTGGATTTTCTGGATATTAGGGTGAATACATCTTCTGTTTTACTAAATAATGTCAAATGGAAAACACATTTATGATAGATACCCTATATGTTATGGAAATTTCCTTCAGTCCTAGGTGTTAAATTTTTTAAAATCCTGAATGTTTTTTGAATATAATTGAATGCTTCTTCCTGTGTCTGTCAATTTTATTTAACAAATATATAGCAGATGCTATGAGTGAGGCACTGTGCTTACCAGTTACCAGTTCATTTCCTGGCGTGATCATATTATTTTTCTTGATTCTGTTAATATGGTGAAGAGCATTAATAGGTTTTGTAATGTGAAATTACCCTTGCTTTTCTAGAATAAACTCTACCTGGTCATGATGGATTGTCCTTTCATGCATCACGGGTTTTGGTTGGCTAATATTTTACTAAGTATTATTACATCTATGATTACGAGGCAGATTGGCCTGTAACTTTCCTTTCTCACTTTGTCTTTGTCTAGTTTTCAATATCAAAGCTATTGTAGTCTCAGAATAATGCTGGTGGAGGAGGCTCCCTTTTTTGTTGTTGGGAAGAGTTTGTATAAGATTGGAAATTATCTGTTCCTCTACATTTTGGTAAAGCTAATCCGTAAAATAGACCTGGTGTTTTCTTAATTGTTTGAGAGCTTCTATATGTGTAGTTTTTAATTTTAATTTTACTTCTTTAAACATTCCTTATGTCTTTCAACATATTAAACATATTTTTGTGTAGTTTTCCTTTTTTAAAAAAACTCTGTATAGAGTATAAACTGTAAACATTCTGTAACTTGCTCTTTTCATTTAAAATAATGTCTGTGAGAGTTATCCCTGTTAATTTTCCAGCAATTCTAATGTTTTCATTCTTTGAGGTCTGGTTTGATTTTTTTTATTGCTTCTGCTGATTTGGCTCCTGGAGTCTTGTTTCTTTGTATTTTTACTGTGACATTATCTTCACTGGAACTGAATCTGGGGGGATGCTTAGAGGAGTTGCAAGTGCATTTCTCCTGAAAGGATTTCTGTTTGTTTCTGTCAGACACCTGAGGATTCAGATCCATTTCAAGATCTCACTTTGCAGTTTTTTCAGCCAAGCCACTAGCGTGAATTTGGATCTGAAAGCAGCCTGCTGGTCAGCCTATGGTCACAAGTTCTCAAAGGACCTCTTTATTCCTCCTTCACCCAGAGCCATGGCTGAGACAGAAATATTTCTCTCTCTGCCTTTGTGCAGTGGAATTTTTCTAGGTCACTCTTGCCTTGGGTTTATAGATCGTTGTGGTCAGAACTTTACGAGGGGTCTCTGCTCACATTCCCCACCCAGGACCAGGCTTGATCCCCTGTCTACACTGCCTGTGGTGGGTAACAGAGAAGCTCTAGGCATTAGGGTTTGGCAGATGCAGTGCTGTGTCAAGGAGTTTGGTATTTATCCTAAAGCCAAGGGGGAGTCCTTGAACATGTGAAAAGTGGTGAAGAGGAGGTAGGAGGCAAGACGGGATCAGATTTGCATGTTGAAGGGTCATTTTTTTTTTTTTTTTACATCTTTATTGGAGTATAATTGCTTTACAATGGTGTGTTAGTTTCTGCTTTATAACAAAGTGAATCAGTTATACATATACATATGTTCCCATATCTCTTCACTCTTGCATCTCCCTCCCTCCCACCCTCCCTATCCCACCCCTCCAGGCGGTCACAAAGCACCGAGCTGATCTCCCTGTGCTATGCGGCTGCTTCCCACTAGCTATCTACCTTACGTTTGGTAGTGTATATATGTCCATGCCTCTCTCTCGCTTTGTCACAGCTTACACTTCCCCTCCCCATATCCTCAAGTCCATTCTCTAGTAGGTCTGTGTCTTTATTCCTGTCTTACCCCTATGTTCTTCATGACATTTTTTTTTCTTAAATTCCATATATATGTGTTAGCATACGGTATTTGTCTTTCTCTTTCTGACTTACTTCACTCTGTATGACAGACTCTAGGTCCATCCACCTCACTACAAATAGCTCAATTTCATTTATTTTTATGGCTGAGTAATATTCCATTGTATATATGTGCCACATCTTCTTTACCCATTCATCCGATGATGGACACTTAGGTTGTTTCCATCTCCTGGCTATTGTAAATAGAGCTGCAATGAACATTTTGGTACATGACTCTTTTTGAATTATGGTTCTCTCAGGGTATATGCCCAGTAGTGGGATTGCTGGGTCATATGGTAGTTCTATTTGAAGGGTCATTTTGCCTGCAGTGAGGAGAAGATATTTTATGGAGGGGCTGGGCAAACAGGGCGGACTGGTTAAGCGGCTACAATACTGCAGGCATCCAGGTGAGTGACAGTGATAGCCTGGGTGTTGGGAGATGGGGGGCAGGGCAAAGGTGGAGGTGGGGAGGAGTGAATGGATTAAAAATTAATTTAGGAAACCAAATTACCAGATTTGGTTATAAATTGGATAAAATCACCAGTAACAAATATTTAGCCAATTCGTAAGGAATGGTTGAAAGTAAAGTATCAGGTATAGAGATACTAGTTCTATGCAAAGAGAAAGAAAGCAGGAGCAGCAATATTAAAGTCAGACCTCGAGGAATTTAAGATTGAATGTCCTAGATGAGATAAGAGGGACACATATAATGAAAAAGTCAGTATTTAAGATAACCTTATGTGATCTCATACGAAATCAATTGACAGATTAGAGCAGGCACACATTAACAGAGACCAGCAACTCTTGGGTAATTCAATCAAAGTTCTGAAGGAAACAGAAGAAACTCAGCACAGCTAGGATACCAAGAAGCAGCAACATCCTCTGAAGATTCTGGAAGCTACCTGACCCTCACAACCCTCTCCAACAGGTGTGCAGCTGCAGATGATAGCATCAGAGGGAGTGAGGACACTTGAGCCTTTTTGGAAGTGTCATCGTCCAGGGTCAGTCTTTTATACACAAGCCTGGAGCTGAGCAGCCTGTGGCTGGACCTGTACTTAGGGTGGAAACCATCAGACCTCGATTGGAACGCTTCTCAGGGTTTATCCTTCCCAAAAGCATTGCTAGAGCTTAGCACCCAGTATAATCAGGCCTGTATAAACTTCTTACTCATCATTCTCTCGCCTCCCGGAGATAACACAGCTTGGTTCAAACACATTCCTAAGAAACTTTTAGTAGAGCTAATGATATCATTTGTTCAGGTGCCTGAAGTAAGATAAATATTCTAAAATTGCCCCAATTATAGCAATAAATGCCTAGAAATGGAAATGAGGGAATAATTTCACAAAGATAACACAAATTATAAATATTTAATAATGAATTCCACAAAGAAGACCCAGGAATTACATGATTAAAACTGTAAAATCTTGTTGAAGAATACAAAATAAGACCTGAGTAAAAAAGAAAACATACCAAGTTCTTAGATGAGAAAATATTTCTAAAATTAATTTTTCAAATTAATTTATAAATTTAATATTCCAATTAGAGTACCAATAGTTTTTTTTCTGAGGGAGGTGGGCTGGGAATTGAAGAAAAAATTTCAGTGTTTGAATAAAAGGATAAATCCGCAAGTATAACGTAGTTATGAAAAGTATGAATAACAAGAGTCCTGTGGGGAACTTGCCTCATTAGATATTAGAGCATACTTTAAAATAGAACAAGATATATTAGAAACTTGATCTTAGCCAAAAGGTCAAGAAGGGATAGAACAAGATATATTAGAAGGTAAAGCCACTGTGATCAAATCAATATATAAATGGATCAGTGTGACATAATGATAAGGAAAAAAAAATCAGTGGAACACAATAAAGATTCCAGAAATAGATGTCAGCGTGTTTGAAAAATTAACATATGACAAAGATGATGCATCCACTAAGGGGATTGAATTGGCCAATTGATTATTGATCTAGAAGAAACTTATTAAGAATAGAAAAATAAATTACAGGTGGCTAAAAATTTTAATGCTTTAAGAAAAAACAATAATAGTCTTAGAAAAAAATAATACTTCATGTACAATTGAGGGGATAAGAGAGAACTTCTTAGCCAATACTAAGTCTAGAAGCTAAAAACAACAAATATTTTTGACTATATAAAAAATAATATTTTGCTTCGGTGAAATATAACATAAAGTCATTAAAAACCAAAAAAATTGAAAAAATATTTACAATTTAGAGATCAGACAGTTAATATCCTTACTATAATAAAGAGATCTTCAAAATGTCAAGAAGAGGACAAATAGCATATTAGTAAAATGGGCAAAGGAACAAACAGTTCAAAGAGAAAGTCTAAATAGTAAGCAGATGGATAAAAGATGCTCAACTCACTATAAAGTACCAAAGTTTATATATGCACACACGTATGTATACATGTGTGTATATATCTACATATATTCATCAGACAGGAAGAAAAGAGCAACATAATGGGGTACCTTTTCCCAGGAAAAGGGTACTCTCATATATTACTGGTAGAAATATTAACCAATATGAACTTTCAAAAAAATCTTCAAGTAAAAAGTACATATATATTTGCTCAACCAGTTCTACTCCTGAGAATATATCCTGTAGAAATATTAGAATGAATATATAAGGATATATGTATAAGATTGCTTATTTCAACATTGTTTGAAATAGCCCAAAAGAGGAAACAAAGTCATCATATGATAGGGGGATACTTAATATATTGGAGCTGTTAAAAAGAAAGAATGATAGCTATAATATTAATTGACATAGGGAAATTTTTTTAAAGATTTAATTTTATTTAAATTATTTTATTTATTTTTTTGGCTGCATTGGGTCACGTTGCTGCGTGCGGGTTTTCTCTAGTTGCGGCGAGCGGGGGCTACTCTTCGTTGTGGTGCATGGGCTTCTCATTACGGTGGCTTCTCTTGTCACAGAGCACAGGCTCTAGGCGTGCAGGCTTCAGTAGTTGTGGCACATGGGCTCAGTAGTTGTGGCTCGCTGGCTTAGTTGCTCTGCAGCATGTGGGATCTTCCCGGACCAGGGATCGAACCTGTGTCCCCTGCATTGGCAGGCTGATTCTTATCCACTGCGCCAACATAGGGAAATTTTGATGAAGCTTTCATGAGGTATTTATTGAATAAGAATACCAAGATGCAGCAAAAGTTATACATAAAATATCAGTTGAATTTCATGATACCGTGCTTTGAAAACAATAAGGAATACCTTATACAGGTATGTATAAATGTATGTGTTTATAATATATATGAATATGTATCACATACATAAATATATGTGTACATAATTTGTACATAAATATATATACATATATACATTAATATATACACATATATTGAATGTATGATGTATGTATAGAGAAGCCTATGTACTAGATTAATAATTAGACTTCCTTGGGCTAGAGTGGAATGGGAGCAGTAAAGAGATGATCCAGTTTGGGAAGGACAGTCATATCAAGTCACTTTTTGGCTTAAAAAAACCTTTAATTATTACTCATTTAACAGGGACAAAAATACAAAGTCCCAGATTGCTTTATCCCTGGGTACCTCTTTAGCCTTGCCTTCCCCATTCTTTCTTCTACCTTGCTCTACTTTAACCATTTTAACCTTCTGAAAATTCCTAGGACATGCAAGGCTCTTTACCACCTCAGACTTTGTACCTGCCTTTCCCTATTCCTGGAAGTTTCTTCCAGGACATCTGGCTTCTTGTCTTCTAGATCTCAGCTTAAAAGTCACCAAGCAAAAATGCCCAAATGCCAAACTTAACCACCCGATTCTTATTACAGTATACTGTGTGTTTCCTTCATAGCACTTTCACAATTGGTGATTATTTTGTTTTTTTATTTGTTATTTACATAGTGTCTGTTTCTCCCCTTGGGATGCAAGCTTCATAAAGGCAAGGAGTTTGTGTGTTTGGTTCACCACTGTGTTCCTGGCACTAACACAGTAGATGCTGAATGATCCATCTCCTTCACAGACAAAGTAGAATCCATCAAGTAAAACCCCATTAACTTTCTGCTCACTCCTCAGCAACACCCACACCCATCCTGCCTCCTACAAGTGAGGCAGCCTACCGTGAAATGGGCCCACCCTTTGCTCTCCCTTAGGGACCTCAGTCCATCAGTGATTAACCTCTTTTCTGTGTCTTCACTTTCTCCGTCTCTGATCCTTTCTCCTGCATATATACACGTGTGCTCAAGTCCTTCCCTTTCTAAAAAGAGGAGATAAGAGGGGATGAAAACATTTTACTTCTTTCTCATAAAATGTACTGTGTGTTGAAGAATCCCCATAAATCTCAAGCAAGATAACTAACAACAACAACAACAAAAGTACACCTAGACTTACAGTGAAACCACAGAACGTCAGAGACAAAGAGAAAATCTTAGAAGCAACCAGAGAGGAGAACAACAGGTCACGGGCAAAGGAGCAACAATGAGATTGACAGCTTCCTTCTCAACAGCAACAGTGGAAACCAAAATACATTGGAATACAGTGGTTTATTATTAATTATTTACTATCTGAGATAAGACAATTGCCGTCTTAGTTAGGACTCCATACCTAGCGAAAAGATCTTCCAAAAATGAGGATAAATAAAGACATTTTTTTTTTTTTTTTTTTTTTTTTTTTTTTTTTTTTTGCTGTATGCGGGCCTCTCACTGCTGTGGCCCCTCCCGTTGTGGAGCACAGGCTCCGGACGCGCAGGCTCAGCGGCCATGGCTCACGGGCCCAGCCGCTCCGCGGCATGTGGGATCTTCCCGGACCGGGGCACGAACCCGTGTCCCCTGCACCGGCAGGCGGACTCCCAACCACTGCGCCACCAGGGAAGCCCAAGACATTTTTAGACAAGCAGAAATTGATATTCTTTGCCACCAGCAGAAAATTTGAAGAATTTACTTCAGGGAGAAAGATGGGAACAGAAGATAGTTCTGAGATGCCAGAGGAATGAAGAGCACAAAAGTGAGATCTAGATACAGAAATGATAGATGACAGAGGTGGCATCACAAATCAGTGAAAATCAGCAAAGAAAAGATGGTCTTTTCAATAAATGGACTTGGAAAAATTGAATTACAAAAAAAAAATCAAAATTGGACCTCTCCCAAATAACATACATGCAAGATTGATTCTAAGAAGATTAAAATCCTAAATGTGAAAGGCAGAACAATAAAGCTTTTAGAATGTATTATAGAAACATAATTTCATGACTTTGGAGTAGGAAAGTGTTTTTTTACAGAAGAATCTACAAAAGAAAAGAGCTAAGTTTGAGTATATTAAAATTGAGAAGTTCTGTTCCTCAAAAGATACCATATAAAGAAAGTAGAAAGACAAGCCACAGCTTGGGAGATGATATTTACAACACATGTGATAAGCAAAAGACTAATGTCCAAAAATATAAAGAACACCTACAAATTAATAAAAAAGATAACCCACTATAAAATTACACAAGTGACTTGAATAGACATTTCACAAAGAAGTCTGTAGTAAAAAATATATGGAAAAGGTACTGCTTCATGACAATATCCCAGGAAATGAGTATCTTCCTGGATAAGAATAGAAGGTGGTACATGAGGACTCTCGAGCTCTGTCTCCAACCTCAGATAAGTGACTCCTGCATTTCAGGACCAGGTCCTTGCCTCTGAAATGTGCTTGGGGTATTAATGTTTAGAAGATGAGCTTCAGAAGAGGGACCTTGTTCAAGAAAGAAGCCATTATTAAATTTTGCAAACAGATTATGATTCAGCATTTATGAAATTTCTTAGCAGATTAATATGATTTTTACTTAGTGAAAATATGGGGTTAACTTTATCCTCAACAAAATTTGAGGGTGCTGAGCATAAGAGCTCAAAACTTAAACATTTTAATCTGATGAAGGCATTATTATTTCCCTATCCTCTGCCTCTCTCTCCCATCTCCTGTCTCATCTCATATTCATTCTAACCACTCCCATCTCACCCCGACTCTGATCTGTCTACACCTCTACATTTTACAATGTTGTTTGCAATTTTTGATGGATTTTTCTCCAATTCATAACGAATATTATTGGAAGAAGAAAATCAGCACAAAATAAAATAGTAGCCCCAACCACGTGTGATAAAATTTTTTACTAAAAATTGATAGAAATCATATTTTTGTCAAAATTCAGATCTATAAAGTTTAAGCTGGATGGATTGGATTCAGTACAAATAATGGCCTCAGAAGGAAACTATAGTTTTGCCTTGGCAAAAACTGTAAAGAGTAAAATTTGATAGGAACACAAACTCAGTCAATGAATCACATCTTTGCTACAAAAGTTTCTCTTTAGAAATGGATTGATCACATTGCAAATAATATTGGAAAAATTAAAAAGAAGGAAAAATGGAAACAGTATATCTCTTTTGTACAGAAAAACTGAAAATTAAGTTAGTCCCATATAGTTGACTCTGAAAAATACCGTATCATTCTGATTAAAACATTTTATCCAGATTATCCTAAACATCAGTAGTTTAGTGAAGTATGTTTTTTCCATGGAATACTGAAATTCATCCTTATACATAAAAGTAGCTATAGTCTAGTATTTTGTAAATAGAAAATGACAAATGTTTGCTAATTACCTAATGTCGATCACTAATACTTATTGATATGCCACACAGTTTTGCAACTAACATTTATTGAGTGCCAGCTGTATACTCCTCTGTGTGATAGACACTAAGAATACAAAGGTACATGAGGCAAATTTCTGCCTGAAGGAATTTACATTTACAAATTGAAAATATAAGCTTAAAATTGGTACTTTATTTGATTCTATTCATAAATTATTTTTTTAAATGCACAAGTTTGAAGATGCCACTTGTAAATTATTTATTAATTGCTCTGCTATAATATCATCTTTTCAAGGCAGTGTCCTCTCCTGAATTTTCATTTATTTAAACACATGTGCAAGGCTTAGAAATCAGTACCAAAAACCGCTAGAGCATTACACTCAAAATATGCAGTTAGCATTTTACATTCTGTAACAGCCTCTCCTTAAATTAGCCTGTCAGAGTTAGTTTACCCTGTCAGTCCTCCATAAAGTCAAACCATTAATTTCCTCAACTGTCAGTGTACATATCACTTTCAGGATAAATCTATCAAATAAAACCTGACATCTCCCAGGCCTTGCCATCGTTAGATGGTGATTAATGTGAAAAACTTCCATTCATCTTAAACACTCCCCTTTATAATTCAGTAATTGGATCAAAGATAGGGGATGTTGTGTTAATGGGCAGAGCAGTCTGTTTCCCAGGCAGCTCCTTCAGCTCCTGAGATATGGGGTCTGAGACTCCCCCAAACCATTCCTAGCTTGAAGCTTTGACCAGAGTCCCCAGCTGGACTTTTGCCTCAGTACTTCAGTACTCTATGGTTATTCTCCATGAATCTTTAAGTTCGGGATGAATTAATTTGGCCTGCAACAATCAATTAAGCTCCCAGGAATCAGTTCTTTGAGATTTTTTTTTAACATTGTATTAAATACACTGTAGTCAAGTGTATTTAATACAGTGTATTAATAAAGTATATTTATTTATTATTTATTTATTTATGGCTGTGTTGGGTCTGTGTTGCTGCACGTGGGCTTCCTCTAGTCACAGTGAGTGGGGGCTTCTCTTGTTGCGGAGTACAGGCTCTAGGCCTGCGGGCTTCAGTAGTTGTGGCACACAGGCTCAGTAGTTGTGGCACACAGGCTCAGTAGTTGTGGCTTACGGGCTCTAGAGCTCAGGCCCAGTAGTTGTGGTGCACGGGCTTAGTTGCTCTGGGGCATGTGGGATCTTCCCAGGCCAGTGCTCAAACCTGTCCCCTGCATTGGCAGGTGGATTCTCAACCACTGCACCACCAGGGAAGTCCCTAATAAAGTATATTTAATACACTGTATTAAAGAGCTTAAAGGTTTATATCAGATTCCCACTCTTTCACTGCCCATAGGAAATACAATTCCTTCATAATCTGGCTCCTACCCAGTTCCGCATCCTCTTTTAATCTCTCCCTCTGTCTCTCTGTTTCTGTCTGTCTCTCTCTGTGTCTCTATCTCTGTCTCCCCACTCCAGCCTCATTGGCTTATTTGCAACCCTTAAAATATCCTGCTCTTTCCTTCTGTGAGTCTTTGCATTTTCTCTGCTGAACTGGTCTTTCCCCCAATCCTCACAGTTTCTCCTCTCCAACCTTCAGCCTTCTTATTAAAGGTCACTTCCTCAGGGTCACTTAACCCTAAGGAAGGTATGTTGTCAAGTACTTCTCCTTCATTAGCACGATTGTCATCGCTTATTTGCTTGATTATCTGCTTAATGTCTATTTCCTTTCCTTTAACAGCAGACTTCATAAGCACAGGGAAATGTTCTGGCTTTTCACCATTCTGTCACCATAGCTTAGTACACACAATGGCCCGATGCACACAAAATGTTCAATAAATATCTGTTAAATTGCAGTGGGCTCTCTCTCTCTCTCTCTCTCTCTCTCTCTCTCTCTCTCTCTCTCTCAGCTGCTTTTAAATTTCCTCTATTTTCATTTTTTGGCAATTTGACTGTCATGTGTTTGGATACAATTTTCTTCCTGTTTGTAGTTTTTTGAGCTGCTTGGATATGTGGGTTATTATTTTTCATCAAATTTGGAAACTTTGGGAGCATGATTTCCTCAAATATCTCTCTTCTCTTCCTGCTACTCCAATTACACACATGTAAGATGGCATCATAATATCCCACAAGGCACTAAGGCTCTCTTCCTTTTTTTTCTCTCTACGCTCCAGTTTAACTAGCTTCTGTTGTTTTTTTCCTTATACAGAGTCTAATCTCTCCTTCAGGGCACTGTTTACCCTTTGAAATCTCTTTTCAACTCACAGGTCCCCAAGAACTGTTCTCAGCCACACCTTATAGAGCCATTCCCTTTGCTGTGTGTCTTAACATTTGGTCAAAGACTTAAGAGGACTCCTACACACGCTCCTGGAATTCCTCCTTTGCTTAGCTCCTTCCTTTCTGGTATTCTGCCTTATAAAGCTCCAGCTGCCTTAGCATCCCCAAACTCTGATCTCTGCCTACTCAGCTCAGTGCAACTTCCATGCTCCGTTCATGCTCTCATTCTCTACACTGTGTTCCAGAAAGGTCTTCCACACAGACTGGGTGATCAGGAGACTCACTTCATGTTTTCTCTTCCCTCAGGAATCAGAGTTTTGCTCTGCCTTTTATCCAGTGTCTGAAAGTCACTGATATTGTTTCACATATTTTTCCAGTTATATAGTTGTTGACTGCAGGAAGACTAATCCAGCACCAGCTACTCTGGTTGCCCCATCTCATCTAAAATAAAATCCAAACTCCTCGCCCTGGTTTATAAAGCCCTATAGAACCTGGCCCCTGCCCACTCCTCTGACTTCATCAAGTATCTCTCCCCTCTCTCCCCACCTGTAGCCTCAATACTGGCCTCCCCTCCATCTTCAGATACAGGAACACCTCCTTACCTTAGGGCCTTCGCCTGCTGTCTCTGCTGTCCTCGGTGCTCTACCCTCTGATCTTCACGTGATGGTCTCTTGCTTATCATTCAAGTTCACCCAGATTAAAGTATCCACCCAGTCATTGTCAGAGCTACCTGTTTTAATTATTTGCAGAATGCACATCACATTCTGATATTTTTGTTCCTATATTTCATTTATTTTATTCTTGGCTTATTTTCTGTCTCCCTTAATTAGAACAAAGTATCCATGAGGTCAGGGACCTTTTCTGTCTTGTTTGCTGCTGTATCTTCACTGCTGGAACTGTGCCTAGCCTGTGGGAAGCTCTTGATAAATATTTCTTAGGTGAATGGATAAATGGCTAAAACCCATTTTTCTTCTTCATTGCTTCAGAACTTTCTCCCAAATTATCACCAATTTCAATGGACATATTCAATCTCATATAACATAGAGATGAAGAGGAGGAAGATGGTAGTGATAATTCCTGGACACTGAACTTTACATTCATTATCTCATTTAATCCTTATTACAAACCTATGAGGTATCTGCTGTTATCATCAGTATTGTAGATAAGGAAGCAGAGACACAGAGAAGTTCAGTGCCTTTCTGAGTGTCTCACATCTCATCATTTTATCCACTCCCCAGAGTTAATCATCCTGCCAGACTTCCCAGAGTTGCTGTTGTTCAGTCTCTGATTTTGATTTCCCCATGACTGGAGCTGGGTTTACACCGCCCTTGAGATATACCCAGGTCACTCTAGTCTCTAGCACCGAAACATCATGTACCACATCTGTTGCCTATTACTCTTCTTTGCCAACAAAAAGCCCATATTGTGCTATTGTATCCAACCCTCATGTTTCTACTGTAGCATAAACACGCTTAGCCAGCTGTTGCTAATGCTTTGTTATGCTTATGACAACTCTACTGAGAACCCCTTCTTAATGAAGCAGATGGTGTAAAGTCAGGCAGGCAAGTGGAAATATAGTGACGGAGCCCAGGGAGGGGGTGTTGGTCAATGCCAGTTCACTTTTTGTTTTTTTTTTGCTTTGTTTTGTTTTAAGATTTGAATCTAAGACAGGTCATATGCCTGTGTTCCAAAGGAAATGTAAGATCTGGGATACAGGGTTAAAAGGAAAGAAGTTTGGGGAGTGGGAGAACAGTTAGAAACGTTTTACAGAAGTGACCCAGGAAATCAGCAAAATAAATATGTTTCTTCAAAAAACAAATGGAGATCGAGAACAAAAGGCATCAAATAGAGGTAAAGATTAAGGGGATACATAGGAAGAATGATAATTTTCCCAGAGGGAGTAAATGACATATCCAATGCCAAGGCTAATAAGAATATTATTGTTATTGTTATTAAATGAGAAATGCAGTTTTGAATAATGGAAGGAGAAAAAATTCAAATCTCAGATCCGTTGCTTACAACCTATGACCCTGGGCAAGTAAGGTCCTCACCCTCCCTGAGTTTGAATTACACTTTGGGTAATGAACCCTTCCACAAGATATGAAAGAGGAAAACAAGGACCTACTGTATAGCACAGGGAACTATATTCAATATTGTATATAACCTATAATGGAAAAGAATCTGGAAAAGAATATATCTATATATATAAAGATATATAAATAACTGAATCACTTTGCTGTACATGTGAAACTAACACAACACTGTAAATTAACTATACTTCAATTTTAAACATGGTTTTAAAAAAAAGATATGAAAGAGGGAGATTTGGAATAGAAGATGGTTACCTAAGGGACAACATCTACAATGAAGCCAGTGAAAAGGTTCTCCCACAAACCCCAAAACACAAGTAGGTGAAGACAAGCCTCCATCACTTACAAAGCCTGCAGGGTATCAGGGGTTGCGGTGGGTTGCAGGAGGAGGAAGGAAAGAAGGAAGCATCAAGTGTCCAATAGGCTCGAAAACAGGAGAAACCCCATCACAGCCAAAGTGTTCCCATACCGCAAAAAAAAAAAAAAAAAAAAAAAAAAACTTTACCTAATCTGAGCACCTGCTTGCATCCACTTGTTTGTGGACAAACTAGGTAAGCTTAAGAACAAGTTATTTAAAATAATTTGCATACAGGAGGTTAATTACACCAGAAAACAGGATATCTTGGCTACAGATAAATGTTCCCTGCCTCACTTTTGCCATAAGCTCCACAAAAGAGAGAGGGCTGCGATTTTAATTAGGGTGCTTTGGGAGAGGCTCCCTGAAAGAGGATATTCTGGCAAATATGTGTAGGAGGTGAAGGAGTGAGCCCTGGGGAAAAAATTCCAGGCATGAGAATTCCTGGTACGTCAGGGAACAGCAAGGTGGTCAACGTTGGGGGGCAGAGATTGAAGGTGAGAGAGGCCATGGGGCTCAGTGCAGGGCCTTGTAGGGCCTTTGAGGACTTAGGCTCTTACTTTAGGTGTATGGGACCCCACTTGCGAGGTTTTGAGCAGAGGAATGCCATAATCTGAATAATGTTTGAAATGGATCATTCTTGCTGCCATGTTAGTGAGAGTTACTAACCAGACTGTGGATGGCAAGTGTGGAAGGAAGGAAACCAATGAGAAAACTCCTGTAGCTATGAGAGAGGAAGATGAGGCTGCCCACGTCAGCTGGCAGTGATGACATTGGTGAGAAGTGGTCAGATTCTGGATATATTTTAAAGGCAGAACCAATAGGACTGGTTGATTTATTAGGTGTGATGATTAAAAAGAGAGGATCCAAGGATGGCTACAATGTTTTTGGCCTAAACAAATGGAAGGATAAAGTTGCCATCAACACAGACAGGACAGACTGTGGCTGGAGAGTGTTATGGGTAGAATTGTATCCCCCACACCCCGGAAATTCATATGCTGAAGTCCTAACTCCTAGCCCCTCAGAATGTGACCTTATTGGAAATAGGGTGTTGCAGCGCAGACCCAGCGGCCATGGCTCACGGGCCCAGCCACTCCGCGGCATGTGGGATCTTCCTGGACCGGGGCACAAACCCATGTCCCCTGCATCGGCAGGTGGACTCTCAACCACTGCACCACCAGGGAAGCCCAGACTAGTGTTCTTTTAAAAAGGGGAAATTTGGACATAGACATGTCCAGGGAGAACATTGTGTGAAGATGAAAGCAGAGGTCTACAAGCCAGGGAGCACCCCATATTGCCAGCAACCACCAGAAGCTAGGAGAGATGAGACAGATGCTCTGTTACAGCCCTTAGAAGGAGCCAACTCTGCTGACACCTTGATTTCAGACTTCTAGCCTCCAGAACCATGAGACAGTAAATGTCTGTCATTTAGGCCACCCGGTGTGTGATACTTTGTTACAGCGGCCCAGGGAACTAATAAAGAGGGGTTTGGAGGGAAGCGAGGATCAGGGATTTAGTTTGAGCCCCATTAAATACAAGATGCCTATTGAACATCTAAGGTAGGTCAAGGAGGCAGCTCAAAATTAAAGTCAAATGCTCAACAGAGACGTCTGGACTAGAAATTTGTTTTGCAGATTATTAGCATACTCATGGTATTTAAGCCATGAGATGAGTGAGATCTAGAGATCCAGAGAGCGAGTCTAAACAGAGAGAAAACAAGGTCCAAGGAGGAGTCCAATCAAGGTTAGAGGAATAAGGAAGAACCAGCAGAGGAGACGAAGAAGGAGCCACCTGTGCAGTAGGTGGGAAATGAGGACTCTGCGGTGTCCCAGAAGCTGAAGGAAGAAAGGGTTTGAAGGATGGTGCAGAGACAGGCTGTGTCAAATACTGCTGGTGGGTGAGAGGGTAACAGAGAATCGACCACTGGTATTAGTAATATGGGTGACAGCGATTTTAGTGGAAAACCTACTATGTATCTAATTGCATAGATTAGATAGATCCAGAGGCAAGGAATTATAGACAATTCTTTCTTATAAAGGAAACAAAGAAAATGAGCATTAGCTGGAAATGAAAGTGGGTTGACAGAGAATATGTGTGTGTGTGTGTGTGTGTGTGTGTGTGTATGCACACTTTAGTTTAAGACTGGAGAAATAACCCTACGTTTTTATGCTGGTGGAAATAATCCAGAAGAGAGGGGAAAATTCATGATGCAAGTAAAAGGAGGAAGAATGGCTGGAGTCATGTATTTCAGTAGATGAGAGGGTCAGGGAACCGGTGCCAAGGGGAGTGTTGTCCGTGGATAGGAGTATGGAGGCTTCTTTTACAGGAACAGGAAGGAAGGCAGGTATGTGGAGTCTAGGAGCTGGTAGGTGGGTAGATGTTGTAAAGGAAGGCTTACCATTAGTAAAACCAGGAAATCTCCGGAAACAATGCCTTCCAATTGCCTGGAACTTCTGGGTAGGCATAAGGGCATAGAGTAGCTTTTGCCATTCAAAAGCCATTCCCTGCCTTTAGATTCCAGAGTCCTTTCCACTGACAGCCACTCAAGCAAGTCCATGTGTCTAATTAAAAATATGGATTTTCCGATGTGAGTTAAAGCCAAAATATAGCTTCAAAATTTGCTTGGCCAAGTACATTTAATAATACCTAAATGCTCTCATGTGTTAAATATTCATCCATTTTCTCCATAACTGCTTACCATAAATATTGATGATGGCCTAACTTTGAAAATTGCTGTGTACACAGGAGAATATTCACGTGTGTCTCACTGATTTTCCTGACAGGACCAAATGGAGCAGGTAAGCCAATTTAACACAACCAATTTCCAATTTTGCACAGACTGAATAGGAGGAGGGCCATGGAAATGAATAATCAATCTTACTACCATTATTATTAATAATATTTAGCTCACATACAGCTCCTTCCATCTTCTAAGCACTTCTCCAACATTAAAAAATGTATTTACTAACACTCAAGGGAGGCATTTCTGTAATGGGAAGGAGAAGTCAAGAGAGACGTACGTGGCTGCCTAGGGCTAAGGAATAAGTCGGTGCCCTGGTGCAAAACAGGATAATCTTCAGTGAGTCCCGGTCCCCACTGGATTTCCTACCTCCTTAAATGTTGGAGACATATTGCAAGCCCAGGAAGCAAGTCTCATTTCCCAATCTTAGTTTTATAAAATGTATGTTCCCCATAATAATAAGAACTGCATAATAAAAGCTACTGTATTTTGAACACCTACAATGTGCTCAACACTGCTGAGTGTTGGGGATTGGAAAAGAAAAGAGACTCTGCCCTGGAGAAGCTGACAGATCAGTGAGGGAGAGGGAGACGTGATGGACCAAACTGTATGCAGTGAGATGAAGCCGTTCCTGAGGTAAACAGAGAGGCACAGCCTCCCGGAGAAGGGCACCCAGCACATCATGAACACCTTCTCTGAGAAGGTGATGCTTCTACTGGGTGATGAGAATGGGGTGAGGGATTTGAGCAGGGGAGACAGCCATTGTAGGGAAAGGGAACAGCCTGGGGAAAGGTGGCCTGGAAGAGCTCTGTGTCCTCTGGAAACTGCAAATACTTCAGCCTGACTGGAGTGAAGGCTGCCTGCCTGAGAGGAAAATAACGTGATGCCAGAGGAATAATTGCTGAGGCCTTGTGTGCCATTGCAGCAGGTCGTATTTTCCAAAGATGGTTCTATAATAGCTCCCATCTCACTTGTTCCTCTACCATGTGACCTGCCACCCTCTTCCATCTAGATGTGGATTATGTCCCCTCCCCTTGTATCTGCGTGTACAGTGGATGGATGCTCTGTGACTGGGTCAGAGAAGGCAGTGCCACTTCTGCCTTATCCACTGGGCCACTTGCTTTCAGAGTGCTCAGCCACCAGCCACAAAGTCCAACAAGCCTGAGGCCACCATATTGGTGCCCAGGCCACCAGGCTACATGGAGAGGCCACATGTAGTTGCTCAGGTCAGCAGCCCCCGCTGAGACCCTAGCTGACAGCCAGCACTGGCCTCCAGACGTGTGAGTGAAAACACTTCCAGACGATTCCAGCCCGCAGCTGTCAAGCCACTCCCAGCTTTTGCATCTTCCCGGCGGAGACCCCAGACACTGTGGAACCCAGGCAAGCTATCCCCATGGTGGACCGTCTACATTCTGACTCATGGAATCCACGAAGCATAGTATCAATACAATGGTTGAAATTTGGGGGTGGCTTGTTATGGAGCAACAGTAACCGGAACAGCTGTACTGCAGGCTTTTTATTCTCAGAAAATGGAGAATCACTGAAGGATGTTAAGGGGAAGGTGATGTCATCAGGTCTGGTGCTGAGTGGCAGGACCAGGGGGATCCTGTTTGAAATGCAAAGACCAGCTGGTTAGCGGTTTCTGTGTCTCAGGCAGTTGGATCATTCTTCTCGGGTGAGTCTGGGTTGTCACCTTTTTCTGTCACTGTTGATTAATTTTGTCAGTCACATGCCTCTCCCTGTAGCTCAGTGATTCTTGTTCCTGGCTGTACATTAGGATCACCTGGGGAGCATTTAAAAAATCCCATTTCCTGGGCCCCACCCGTGATCAATTAAATCAGAATATCTGGAGAGGTGGGACTCTGACAGGGGTATTTTGAAAGTGTCCCCAAGTGATTCTACTGTGCAGCTAAGGTTGAGAAGCACGGAGTGAACTGTTTACGGACCATGAGGGCTGAGCTGGGGGAAGACAGTTCCTGTGGTAAATGTGAAACTCGGTTGAGAACTAGAATTACACATTGCAAAATGTTGTTATACTCTCACACCTTGGTAGAAAAAGAAGTTTCTAGACACTAGACTCTGGTTACTGTAACAGACCAAAGCAGAAGTTACAGCCCCGAGGCCATATTATGAAAAATATATGCGTTCCTGAGGGTGAATTTAGGCAAAAGGTAACGCTGAGGCTTTCTGATCATGAGGCTTGTTTATTTTCAATAGAGAGCTCCTTTCTCTAAAACATAGCTTCCCCAGCATGGTTTGATGAAGCATCTATTCCAACAAACTATTTTCTTTTGCTCTGACATTGGCCCAAACAAAAATGGATCAGTTTCATAGTCATAGCGCATGTCTAGAAAACTGAATAAAAGAATGAAGAAAACCTCCCCCTTGTGTTGCATGAATATGGAGATGAGAGGGCACGTGTGTGCAGGTCCAGGGTCTTAATACTGAAAAAGTAGTGGATGGGCAGGATGGTATAGAAAGGACTGGGCAGAGGAGAATGAAGTTATGAATGCTTGCTGACCTTGAGCAGGCCACCTGCCCCTGCTGGGCCCCAATTCCCTCAGCCATGTAAGAAGGTAGGATGATCTTGAGGTCTCCTCCTGAGCTTGAAACTATGAGTCTATCATTCGGTACCAGAAACCTCTGTATTCTGTTTTGTAATTATCATTCTGCCCCAGACTAGCAATGAGTCCTGTTACGTGGCAGCTCATTCCTCTGTGTATTAACCATGTGGCTTTTTTAAAATTGAAGTATAGTTGATTTACAATATTATGTTAGTTTCAGGTATACAGCAAAATGATTTAATTATTTACATATATATTTTCAGATTCTTTTCCATTATAGGTTATTACATGATATTGAATATAGTTCACTGTGCTATACAGCAAATCCTTATTGCTTATCTATTTTACATATAGTAGTATGTATTTGTTAATCCCATACTCCTAATTTATAACCATGTGTTTCTGATGCTTTGAAGACCCTTGGGGAGACTACCCCTCCCAGGGCAAGCCAATTCCTGGAGATGAAAAGGGCTTACCTGCCAGCATGCCTTTCATATGAAAATAAACCAATCCAGAGCCCACACCCCAAACACCTCCTTTATCAGACCTCATAAGTCTCACACGCTGGACCACTCGCCACCTGCCCCGATCACCCCAGGACCAGGTAGCAGACAACTACAACTAAAGCGTCTATGAACCAGAGCCTCCTGAAATTATTCAAACTAGCCAATCCTCAGCTCTGCTTACCCTGCCGTGCCTGTTCCCCCCTCAGAAACCACAATAAAGGCTCTTGCCCACGCCTGACCCTCACTCCCTCTGCCTCCTGACTGACCTGGTTCTGCCAGTGTGCCCCCTGCTCTTGGGATCTGGGAGTGCTAACAAGCTACCTTTGCAATGGCAGTCAGCCCCTGATCTGTTGGCTTTGCCATACCTGAATAATAGCAAAACCTCCATTTTAAAACATTCTGACCAGAGCATTCTCATTTGTAAGTCACGGATGAGAATGGCAGCCTTCCTCTCAGTGTTTCTGAGACCAACCCCTGATCCCAGTGACACAAATGCAGTCCACCAAAGCATGTATGCTTAAAAATTATAGCAGCATTTCAGACCAATACATAAAAGCACCTTTCGGGGCTTCCCTGGTGGCGCAGTGGTTGAGAGTCCGCCTGCCGAGGCAGGGGACACGGGTTCGTGCCCCGGTCCGAGAAGATCCCACATGCCATGGAGCGGCTGGGCCCGTGAGCCATGGCCGTTGAGCCTGCGTGTCCGGAGCCTGTGCTCCGCAACGGGAGAGGCCACACAGTGAGAGGCCTACACACCTCAAAAAATAAAAAATAAAAAAGCACCTTTGAAGTCTGCCTATTATGATGGGCTGGTCCAGGCAGCCATTCCCTCACCCTTAGATCTGTGCAGATTGGTAAGGAAATCGTCCATGGTGTTACAGCTGATTGGGATAGAAACTGGGGGAGTGAATACAAAGCAGTCCTTCAGTGTGACCCAGCAATCGGGGTAGCGTTGCATCAAAGAAATCGACATTAACCCTTCCAGACAAACACTCTGTGCTCCACAGTATGTATTCCCATTATCACAGCAGTCCATTATGCCTTGAGTTTGGTAATGTTTCCCATAATTTGTATCATAATGGTGCGCTGCTATTATGTGAGAGGGACCTACAGTCTCATCTCAGCTCCCCATTTTCATAGCTCACACAGCAGGCTTAATTTCACAGCTTTTAGTTTTATTACATTCAAATACCAGCAATTGATTGGGGGGGAGGGGAGAGCCCCAAATTGATTGGAAATATCTCACTGCAAAAAATCCTGAAGGAAAACTTGCCACTTTGTAAAAGGTCGCCAGATAAATAATTGCCTTCTGAATGGGGATGATTGCTGTTGCCATTTAAACCTCAGCAGAGGTCTAACACGCTTTAATACTTTTGCTAAATGCCGAGAGACAGCGGCACCATCAGACAATGAAAGCTAAGCAATTGGGGCCCGAGTCACAAGGCTTTTTCTTTTTTTCCCCTTTTTTTATGCCTAAGATGAAATGATAGGCACTTCTCAACTTTGAGCCTCCCTTTCTGCAGTGATCGTCATTCTATCCATGGGAACAGGGGTGATTAGGGGCTTAGTTCCTACTGCTGACCCGCATTGCTTTTACCGCAGGTGTTTCTCATTCCTTCTCTCACGCCGTCTCACCCTCACCAACATGGGAGAACAGTTGTATTCACCAAACGATGGGACCTTTCTAGACCTTCCTTCTGGTAAGTGGCTGCTGTGGACTGAATTGCATCCCCCCAAATTCATATATTGAAGTCCAAACCCCCCAGTGTGACTGTATTTGGAGATGCACCCTCTAAGACAACTGTCTGAAAGCCAGGAGGAGAGCCCTCACCAGAGCTCAGACCCCACTGGGCCTTGATCTTGGTCTTCCCAGCCTCCAGAACTGGAGAAAATTAATTTCTGTGGTTTAAGCCACACAGTCTGAGGTATTTTGTCATGGCAGCCTGAGCTGAGTGACACAGTGGCCTCTGGAGGAGAGGAAGACATTTCTCACTTCTCCACTGAGCAGGCCCTCACGGCCAGGAGGGACTGTGGGCACAGATTGCCGGGCAGAGGTGCAGGACGATTTCACTAAAGAGGCTTTCTGCCTGCAGAGAGGGAGGCAGTCATGCCAGTCTCCAGCCCCTCAAGTAGAGGGGATGGGCGAGGATGGTCAAGGGCATGGGACCGCATCTATAGAACGGGTCATGTGCAGAAGCTCTTGTTATTAAGTGTTGCTGTATCTGTGCGAAATGGTCTGACTTTTTGCAAGAGTTCTTTAAGTCACAACAAGGGAGAGGACGTGTCATCACAGGTGTATGTTTATGTAATAGGAGTTAACCCAGGCATTGGCAGAATTCACTTTCCCCTTGAAAGCTGGTCCTAGAATTATCTAAAAAAATGGTTAGTCAGACTCACTGGTCAATGACCTCTCTGGATGCTGTAGGTGTTTCTCTGCTCTGCTAAATGGAGTGGATCCAGCCCAGGGTCACCTGGTAGATCTTTCTTTAAGCTCTGATGCTCAAGGAGCTCCTGATCTAATCTCAGCCTATAATCAAGCAGTGTGAACCTGCATGTCCCAGAACTGAAACCTCAGCCTCAGAGGCATGTCTCCTGGGCTTGGAGTTGAATGTCTGATAATCACATGTGAGCTCATTGAGAATTTTTAACTTAGCTTATGAGAAACTCCTGATTCTACCACACAAAGCAAAATAATATGTGTGTGTGTCTCTTAATTCATTTCTTTCTGAAAAAAGATGCAAGATGTAGAAACCATCTTTTAGTAACCCAGCATTTCCAGAGCACCCACTCTGAGCTAGGTGCTTTATATAGTAGAAACTAACATTTATTGAGTGTTGTATTAAGATCATTATATGCATTACTTTATTTAAGCCTCACAGTGACTTCACAGGAGTGTGTTATTATCTGCCATTTACATAAAAAGAAACTGAGCCTTTGAGAGGTTTGGTAACTTGCCCAGATCATAAAAAGTAACAAAATCAGCCTTCAACCTAGGTTCCCCTGGCTCTAATATCTGTGTATGGCCCCTGTATCTCATTAATCCTCAGGTAACCCTATACAGCAGGGACCATACCATATTTCATGGACCAAATAAAGTTGCTTACTCCATATCACACGATTGCTAGTAAGAGAACCAAGCCTTTCCCAGATCCAAGTGGCTCCCAAGCCCATGCACATTCTGTGACACAGCAGGTGACCACAGCATGGCACACACAGAAAGTGCCGCAAAACAGCGCCCCCCAAATTTTAATGTGCATTACCATCTACCCAGGGATTCTACTCCTCAGTATCTACCCAAGAGGAATGAAAACATATACCCATACAAAGGCTTGAAAGCAAATGTTCTTAGCAGCATTATTCACAATACTCAGAAAGATGGGGAAAAAATGTCCATCAACTAAAGAACAGATAAACAAAACTGGGTGAATGCATACAATGGAATGCTGTTTGGCAATAAAAAGAAACAAAGTGCTGATGCATGTACAACATGGATGAACCTCAAAAACATTATATTAAGGGCTTCCCTGGTGGCGCAGTGGTTGAGAGTCCGCCTGCCAATGCAGGGGACACGGGTTCGTGCCCCGGTCTGGGAAGATCCCACATGCCGCGGAGTGGCTGGGTCTGTGAGCCATGGCCACTGAGCCTGCGCGTCCGGAGCCTGTGCTCCGCAACGGGAGAGGCCACAACAGTGAGAGGCCTGCGTACCGCAAAAAAAAAAAAAAAAAAAAAAAGGGCTTCCCTGGTGCCGCAGTGGTTGAGAGTCCGCCTGCTGATGCAGGGGACATGGGTTCGTGCCCCGGTCCAGGACGATCCCACATGCCGCGGAGTGGCTGGGCCCATGAGCCATGGCTGCTGGGCCTGCGCATCCGGAGCCTGCGCCCCGCAACGGGAGAGGCCACAACAGAGAGAGGCCCGCGTATCACAAAAAAACAAACAAACAAAAATAAAACATTATACTAAATGAAGGAAGCAAGACACAGAAGACCACATATTGTATGATTCCGTTCAGATGAAAGATCTGGAAAAAGCAAATCTATATAGACAGCAGATCAGTGGTTGACTCAGACAGGGGTGGGGAACAGGGATTAAGAGTAAACGGACAGGGGCTTCCCTGGTGGCGCAGTGGTTGAGAGTCCGCCTGCCGATGCAGGGGACACGGGTTCATGCCCCGGGCCGGGAAGATCCCACATGCCGCGGAGCGGCTAGGCCCGTGAGCCATGGCCGCTGAGTCTGCGCGTCCGGAGCCTGTGCTCCGCAATGGGAGAGGCCACAGCAGTGACAGGCCTGCGTACCACAAAAAAAAAAAAAAAAAAAAAAGAGTAAACGGGCAGGCAGGCCTTCAAGATGGCGGAGGAGTAAGACATGGAGATCACCTTCCTCCCCACAAATACATCAGAAATACATCTACATGTGGAAAAACTCCTATAGGACACCTACTGAACACTAGCAGAAGATCTCAGACTTCCCAAAAGGCAAGAAGCTCCCCACGTACCTGGGTAGGGCAAAAGAAAAAAGAAAAAACAGAGACAAAAGAATAAGGATGGGACCCACACATCTGGGAGGGAGCTGTGAAAGAGGAAAAGTTTCCACACACTAGGTAGCCCCTTCACTGATGGAGATGGGGGGTGGCAGGGGGAAGCTTCGGAGCCACAGAGGAGAGTGCAGCAACAGGGGTGCAGAGGACAATGTGGATAGATTCCCACACAGAGGATCAGTGCTGACCAGCATCCGCCAGCCTGAGAGGTTTGTCTGCTCACCCACTGGGGTGGGCAGGGGCTGGTATCTGAGGCTTGGGCTTTGGAGGTCAGACCCCAGGGAGAGGACTGGGGTTGGATGCATGAAGACAGCCTGAAGGGGGCTGATGTGCCACAGCTAGCCAGGAGGGAGTCCGGCGAAAAGTCTGGACCTGACTAAGAGGCAAGAGACCATTATTTCAGGGTGCGCAAGGAGAGGGGATCCCTTCCCCATCTGCCCACAGAAGGCAGAGCACAGCCAACACGAGCTCCAGAGATGGGCGCAAGCCACAGCTGTCAGCTTGGACACCAAACACGGGCATGAAATGCTAATGCTGCTGCTGCAGCCACCAAGAATCCTGTGTTCAAGTACAGGTCACTATCCACACACCCCAGGAGCCTGTGCAGCCCTCTATTGCCAGGGTCCCTTGATCCAGGGACAACTTCCCTGGGAGAACACATGGCACACCTCAGGCTGTTTCAACATCATGTTGACCTCTGTTGCCACAAGCTCGCCCTACATTCCAATTATAACTACCGTACCCCTCCCTCCCCCTAGCCTGAGTGAGCCAGAGACCCCAAATTATCTGCTGCTTTAAACCTGTCCTGTCTGGTATGGAACAGGTGCCTGAGGGTGACCTACATGCAGAGGTGGGGCCAAAACAAAAGCTGAACCCCAGGAGCTGTGCGAACAAAGAAAAGAAAGGGAAATTTCTCCCAGCAGCCTCAGGACAGCGGATTAAATCCCCACAATCAACTTGATGTACCCTGCATCTGTGGAATACCTGAACAGACAATGAATTATGCCAAAACTGAAGCAGTGGACCTTGGGAGCAACTGTAGACTTGGTGTTTGCTGTCTGTGACTGATTTATTTCTGATTTTTATGTTTATATTAGTATAGATTTTAGTGCTTGTTATCATTGGTGGATTTGTTTACTGGTTCAGTTGCTCTCTACCTTTTTTAAATTATTTTTTTATTTTTTATTTTAATAATTTTTTTGTGTTATTATTCTCTTTTCTTCCTTTCTTTTTTTCTCCCTTTGCTTCTGAGTCATGTGCCTGACAGGTTCTTGGTGCTCTGGCCTGGTGTCAGGCCTGAGCCTCTGAGGTGGGAGAGCCAAGTTCAGGACATTGGACCACCAGAGACCTCCCGGCCCCATATAATATCAATTGGCAAGAGCTCACCCAGAGATCTCTGTCTCAACGCTAAAACCCAGCTCCACCCAACAGCCAGCAACCTCCAGTGCTGGACACCCCATGCCAATTGACTAGCAAGACAGGAACACAACCCCACCCATTAGCAGACAGGCTGCCTAAAATCATACTAAGTTCAGAGATACCCCAAAACACACCACCAGACGTGGCCCTGCCCACCAGAAAGACAAGAACCAGCCCCACCCACCAGAACACAGGTACCAGTCCCCTCCACCAGGAAGCCTACACAAGCCCCTGAAAAAACCTCACATAGTGGGGGCAGACACCAAAAACAATGGGGACTACTAACCTGCAACCTGTGAAAAGGAGACCCCAAACACAGTAAGTTAAACAAAATGAGAAGACAGAGAAATATGCAGCAGATGAAGGAGCAAGGTAAAAACCCATCAGACAAAACAAATGAAGAGGAAATAGGCAGTCTACCTGAAAAAGAATTGAGTAATGATAGTAAAGATGATCCGAAATCTTGGAAATAGAATCGAGAAAATACAAGAAACCTTTAACAAGGACCTAGAAGAACTAAAGAGCAAACAAACAATGATGAACAACACAATAAATGAAATTAAAAATTCTCTAGAAGGAATTCAATAGCAGAATAACTGAGGCAGAAGAATGGATAAGTGACCTGGAAGATAAAATAGTGGAAATAACTACTGCAGAGCAGAATAGGGAAGAAAGAAAGAAAAGAATTGAGGACAGTCTCAGAGATCAGTGGGACAACATGAAATGCACCAACATTCGAATTATAGGGGTCCCAGAAAAGGAAGAGAAAAAGAAAGGGTATGAGAAAAAATTTGAAGAGAGTTGAAAACTCCCCTAACATGGGAAAAGAAATAGTCAATCAAGTCCAGGAAGTACAGAGAGTCCCATACAGGATAAATCCAAGAAGAAGCAGGCCAAGACATATATTAGTCAAACTATCAAAAGTTAAATACAAAGAAAAAATTAAAAGCAGCAAGGGAAGAGCAACAAATAACATACAAGGGAATTCCCATAAGGTTAACAGCTGATCTTTCAGCAGAAAGTCTGCAAGCCAGAAGGGAGTGGCAGGACATAGTTAAAGTGATGAAAGGGAAAAACCTACAACCAAGATTACTCTACCCAACAAGGATCTCATTCAGATTTGACAGAGATATTAAAACCTTTACAGACAAGCAAAAGTTAAGAGAATTCAGCACCACCAAACCAGCTTTACAACAATTGCTAAAGGAACTTCTCTAGGAAGGAAACACAAGAGAAGGAAAAAACCTAAAAAAACAATTAAGAAAATGGAAATAGGAACCATACATATCGATAAGTACCTTAAATGTAAATGGATTAAATGCTCCAACCAAAAGACATAGACTGGCTGAATGGATACAAAAACAAGACCCGTACATATGCTGTCTACAAGAGACCCACTTCAGACCTAGGGACACATACAGACTGAAAGTGAGGGGATGGAAAAAGATATTCCATGCAAATGGAAATCAAAAAAAAAAGCTGGAGTAGCAATTCTCATATCAGACAAAATAGACTTTAAAATAAAGACTATTACAAGAGACAAAGAAGGACACTACATAATGATCAAGGGATCAATCCAAGAAGATATAACAATTGTAAATATTTACGCACCCAACATAGGAGCACTTCAATACATAAGGCAAATGCTAACAGCCATAAAAGGGGAAATCGACAGTACCACAATCATAGGGGACTATGATTGTAGTAGGGGACTTTAACACCCACTTTCACCAATGGACAGATCATCCAAAGTGAAAATAAATAAGTAAACACTAGCTTTAAATGACACATTAAACAAGATGGACTTAATTGATATTTATAGGACATTCGACCCAAAAACAACAGAATACACATTCTTCTCAAGTGATCATGGAACATTCTCCAGGATAGACCATATCTTGGGTCACAAATCAAGCCTTGGTAAATTTGAGAAAATTGAAATCGGCTTACCTGGTGGTGCAGTGGTTAAGAATCCACCTTCCAATGCAGGGGACATGGGTTCAAGCCCTGGTCTAGGAAGATCCCATATACCACGGATCAGCTAAGCTCATGTGCCACAACTACTGAGCCTGTGCTCTAGAGCCCAAGAGCCACAACTACTGAGCCCATGTGCTACAACTACTGAAGCCCATGTGCCTAGAGCCCATGTTCCACAACAAGAGAAGCCACCGTGATGAGAAGCCCACACACCTCAACAAAGAGTAGCCCCTGATCACCACAACTAGAGAAAGCCTGTCACAGCAATGAAGACCCAATGCAGCTAAAAATAAATTAATTAAAACACAAAAAGAAAATTGAAATCGTATAAAGTATCTTTTCCAACCACAATGCTATGAGACAAGATATCAATTACAGGAAAAAAACTGTAAAAATACAAACACATGGAGCCTAAACAATTCACGACTTAATAACCAAGAGATCACTGAAGAAATCAAAGAGGAAATAAAAAATACCTAGTAACAAATGACAGTGAAAACATGACAACCCAAAACCTATGGGATGCAGCAAAGGCAGTTCTAAGAGGGAAGTTTATAGCAATACAATCCTACCTCAGGAAACAAGAAACATCTCAAATAAACAACCTAACCTTACACCTAAAGCAATTAGAGAAAGAAGAACAAAAAAACCCCAAAGTTAGCAGAAGGAAAGAAATCATAAAGATCAGATCAGAAATAAATGAAAAAGAAATGAAGGAAACGATAACAAAGATCAATAAAACGTAAAGCTCGTTCTTTGAGAAGATAAACAAAATTGATAAACCATTAGCCAGACTCATCAAGAAAAAAACAGAGAAAACTCGAATCAATAGAATTAGAAATGTAAAAGGAGAAGTAACAACTGACACTGCAGAAATACAAAGCATCATGAGAGATTAATACAAGCAACTCTATGCCAATAAAATGGACAACCTGGAAGAAATGGACAAATTCTTAGAAAAGCACAACCTTCTGAGACTGAACCAGGAAGAAATGGAAAATATAAACAGACTGATCACAAGCACTGAAACTGAGACTGTTCTTAAAAATCTTCCAACAAACAAAAGCCCAGGATCAGATGGCTTCACAGGCGAATTCTATCAAACATTTAGAGAAGAGCTAACACCTATCCTTCTCAAACTCTTCCCAAATATAGCAGAGGGAGAAACACTCCCAAACTCATTCTACAAAGCCACCATCACCCTGATACCAAAGCAGACAAAGATGTCACAAAAAAAAAAAAACTACAGGCCAATATCTCTAATGAACATAGATGCAAAAATACTCAACAAAATACTAGCAAACAGAATCCAGCAGCACATTAAAAGGATCATACACCATGATCAAGTGGGGCTTATCCCAGGAATGCAAGGATTCTTCAATGTACACAAATCAATCAATGTGATACACCATATTAACAAACTGAAGGATAAAAACCATATGATCATCTCAATAGGTGCAGAAAAAGCTTTTGACAAAATTCAACACCCATTTATGATAAAAACTCTCCAGAAAGTGGGCATAGAGCGAACCTTCCTCAACATAATAAAGGCCATATATGCAAACCCACAGCCAACATTGTTCTCAATGTTGAAAAACTGAAACCATTTCCTCCAAGATCAGGAAGAAGACAAGGTTGCCCACTCTCACTGCTATTATTCAACATAGTTTTGGAAGTTTTAGCCATAGCAATCAGAGAAGATGAAGAAATAAAAGGAATCCAAATCGGAAAAGAAGAAGTAAAACTGTCACTGTTTGCATATGACATGGTACTATACATAGAGAATCCTAAAGATGCTACCAGAAAACTACTAGAGTGAATCAATGAACTTGGTAATGTAGCAGGATACAAAATTAATGCACAGAAATCTCTTGCATTCCTATACACCAATGAAAAATCTGAAAGAGAAGTTAAGGAAACACTCCCATTTACCATTGCAACAAATAGAATAAAATACCTAGGAATAAACCTACCTAAGGAGACAAAATACCTGTATGCAGAAAACTATAAGACACTGATGAAAGAAATTAAAACAATATGATCAGATGGAGAGATATACTATGTTCCTGGATTGGAAGAATCAACATTGTGAAAATGACTATACTACCCAAAGCAATCTACAGATTCAATGCAATCCCTATCAAACGACCAATGACATTTTTCACAGAAATAGAACAAAAAAATTGCACCAGCTATATGGAATCACAAAAGACCCTGAATAGGGAAAACAATCTTGAGAAAGAAAAACAGAGCTGGAGGTATCAGGCTCCCAGACTTCAGACTATACTACAAATCTACAGTAATCAAGACAGTATGGTACTGGTACAAAAACAGAAATATAGATAAATGGAACAGGATAGAAAGCCCAGAGATAAACCCACACACGTATGGTCACCTTATCTTTGATAAAGGAGGCAAGAATATACAATGGAGAAAAGACAACCTCTTCAATAAGTGGTGCTGGGAAAACTGGACAACTACATGTAAAACAATGAAATTAGAACACTCCCTAACACCATACACAAAAATAAACTCATAATGGCTTAAAGGCCTAAATGTAAGGCCAGACACTGTAAAACTCTTAGAGGAAAACGTAGGTAGAATATTCCATGACATAAATCACAACAAGATCCTTTTTGACCCACCTCCTAGATAAATGGAAGTAAAAATAAAAATAAACAATGGGACCTAATAAAACTTAAAATCTTTTGCACAGCAAAGAAACCATAAAAAAAGATGCAAAGTCAATCCTCAGAATGGGAGAAAATATTTGCAAATGAAGCAACTGACACAGGATTAATCTCCAAAATATACAAGCAGCTCATGCAGCTCAATATCAAAAAAACCAACAACCCAATCCAAAAATGGGCAGAAGACCTAAATAGACATTTCTCCAACTAAGACATACCGATTGCCAACAAATACATAAAAAGATGCTCAGCATCACTAATCATTAGAGAAATGCAAATCAAAACTACAATGAGGTATCACCTCACACTGGTCAGAATGGCCATCATCAAAAAATCTACAAACAGTAAATGCTGGAGAGGGTGTGGAGAAAAGGGAACCTCTTGCACTGTTGCTGGGAATGTAAATTGATACAGTCACTATGGAGAACAGTATGGAGGTTCCTTAAAAAACTAAAAATAGAACTACCATACAACCCAGCAATACCACTGCTAGTCATATACCCTGAGAAAAGCATAATTCAAAAAGAGTCATGTACCACCATATTCATTTCAGCACTATTTACAGTAGCCAGGACATGGAAGCAACCTAAGTGTCCATCAACAGGTGAATGGATAAAGAAGATGTGGCACATTTATAGAATGAAATATTACTCAGCCATAAAAAGAAATGAAATTGAGTTATTTGTAGTGAAGTGGGTGGACCTAGAGACTGTCATACAGAGTGAAGTAAGTCAGAAAGAGAAAACCAAATAGTGTATGCTAATACATATATATTGAATCTAAAAAAAATGGTTCAGAAGAACCTAGGGGCAGGACAGGAATAAAGACACAGATGTAGAGAATGAACTTGAGGACACGGGGAGGGGGAAGGATAAGCTGGGACAAAGTGAGAGGGTAGCATGGATATATATACACTACCAAATGTAAAATAGATAGCTAGTGGGAAGCAGCCGCATAGCACAGGGAGATCAGCTCTGTGCTTTGTTACCACCTAGAGGGGTGGGATAACGAGGGTGGGAGGGAGATACAAGAGGAAGGGCATATGGGATATATGTATACATATAGCTGATTCACTTTGTTATACAGCAGAAACTAACACCTCATTGTAAAGCAATTATACTCCAATAAAGATGTTAAAAAAAAAGTAAATGGGCATAAGGGATCTTATTGGGATTTTAAGATGAAATGTTTTAAAACTAATTTATGTTGATGGATACACAATTTTCTAATTTCACTAAAAATTATTGAATTGCACACTTGAAATGGGTGAATTAAATGTTATATAAAATATGCCTAAATTAAGTTGTAAATGATATTTTAATATGCTATTGAATCATCTTGGGATTTTTTTTTTTTTTCAATACGTGGGCCTCTCACCTTTGTGGCCTCTCCTGCTGCGGAGCACAGGCTCCGGACGCGCAGGCTCAGCGGCCATGGCTCACGGACCCAGCTGCTCCGCGGCACGTGGGATCCTCCCGGACCAGGGCACGAACCCATGTCCCCTGCATCGGCAGGCAGACTCTCAACCACTAAGCCACCAGGGAAGCCCCCATCTTGGGATTTTGTTAAACTGCAGATTCTGAGTCAGTAGGTTAGGGGTGAGGCCTGCATTTCTATAAAACTCCCAAGTGATGCTGATTCTATTGGTCCAAGGTTCACATTTTGAGTAGCCAGGAGACAGATATCCAAATTCCCGCTTCTCCAATTCAACCAACCCAGACAGATTACACTCTTACTTGGGCTTTGTTTATGAAGATGGAGTATGCCAATGTTCTCTTTCTTGATTCCTCATTTGCACTGGACCATGTCATGATTGTACCAAACCCTAAATAAAAAATTTTTATTTTTCTCCATCCTCTTCTATGTTAATGTAAGCCAGCAATTCCCCATATTTTGTGTGCATCAGGTTCACCCAAGGAGCTGTTTAATACGCAGATTCCTTCGCCCACCCCTGAAATTCTGAATCTGTATATCAGGACTAGGAAGTCTGTCTTTTGAATAAGCACCTGAAGTGCTTATTCAAAAGACAGATTTCCTAGTGCTTTAAAAAATTAATTTACAATGTTGTGTTAGTTTCATAGTGATTCAGTATTTTTTCAGATTATATTGATTATAGATTATTACAA
This sequence comes from Mesoplodon bidens, assembly GCF_964165515.1. NCBI lineage: Eukaryota > Metazoa > Chordata > Mammalia > Artiodactyla > Ziphiidae > Mesoplodon > Mesoplodon bidens. The sequence continues at coordinate 55,213,672 of NC_138166.1, forward strand.
GATAATGGGTATAATTCCCTGTGCTACACAGTAAATCCTTGCTGCTTATCTAATTTATATATAGTAGTTTGTATCTGTTAATCCCATACCCCTAAATTGTACTTCCTACCTTCCCTTTCCCCTTTGGTAACCACAAGTTTGTTTTCTATATCTGTGAGTCTGTTTCTGTTTTGCATCTACATTTGTTTGTATTATTCTTAGATTCCCCGTATAAGTGATAGAGTATTTGTCTTTCCCTGTCTGACTTATTTCACTAAGGATAATAAGGATTTCACTATTTCACTAAGGATAATATTCTGTAGGTCCATCCATGTTGCTGCAAATGGCAGTATTTCAGTCTTTTTAATGGCTGAGTAATGTTCTATTATATATATAAAATCTTAATCCAGTCATCTGTTGATGGGCACTTGGATTGCTTCCATACGTTGGCTATTGTAAATAGTGCTGCTATGAACATTGGAGTGCATGTATCCTTTTGAATTAGTGTTTTCTTTTTTTCTGGATATATACCTGGGAGTTGAATTGCTGGATCACATGGTAGTTCTGTTTTTCGTTTTTAAAGGAACTTCCATACTGTTTTCCATAGTGGCTACACCAATTTACATTCCCACCAACAGTGTACGAGGGTTCCCTTTTCTCCACATCCTCTCCAACGTTTCTTATTGGTGGATTTTTTTAATGATAGCTACTCTGACAGGTGTGAAGTGATACCTCATTGTATTTTTTTTTTTTTTTTTTTTTTTTTTTTTTTCTTTTTGGCGGTATGCGGGCCTCTCACTGCTGTGGCCTCTCCCGTTGCGGAGCACAGGCTCCGGACGCGCAGGCCCAGCGGCCACGGCCCACGGGCCCAGCCGCCCCGTAGCATATGGGATCCTCCCAGACCGGGGCACGAACCCGTATCCCCTGCATCGGCAGGCGGACTCTCAACCACTGCGCCACCAGGGAGGCCCCTCATTGTATTTTTCATTTGCATTTCTCCAATAATCTAAAATTGGTGATGTTGAACATCTTTTCATGTGTCTGTTAGCCATCTGTATGTCTTCTTTGGAAAAATGTTCATTCAAGCCTTCTGCTCATTTTGATTGGATTGTTTGTTTTTTGATATTGAGTTTTATGAGCTATTTGTATATTTTGGATATTAAGCCCTGTCAGTCACATCATTTGCAAATATTCTCTCCCATTCCATGGGTTGTCTTTTAGTTTTGTTGATGTTTTCCTTTGCTGTGCAAAAGCTTTTAAGTTTAATTAGGTCTCATTTGTTTATTTTTGCTTTTATTTCTTTTGCCTTGGGAGAACAATCTAGAAAATATTTCTGCGATTTACGTCTGAGAATATTTTACCCATGTTCTCTTCTAGGAGTTTTATGGTGTCATGTCTCATATTTAGGTCTTTAAACCATTTTCAGTTTATTTTTATATATGGTGTGAGTGTTCTAATTCCATTAATTTACACATAGTTGTCCAGCTTTCCTGGCACCACTTGTTGAAGAGACTGTCTTTTCTCCACTGTATATTCTTGCCTCCTTTGTCATAGGCTAATTGACCATTAGGTGTGTGGATTCATTTCTGGGCTTTCTATTCTGTTCCACTGATCCATATGTCTGTTTTTGTGCCAGTACCATGCTGTTTTGATTAATGTAGCTTTGTATATTGTCTGAAGTCTGGAAGGGTTATGCCTCCAGCTTTGTTCCTTTTCCTCAGGATTGCTTTGGCAATTCTGGGTCTTTTGTGGTTCCATATAAATTTTAGGATTATTTGGTCTAGTTCTGTGAAAAATGTCATTGGTATTTTGGTAGGGATTGCATTAAATCGGTAGATTGCTTTGGGTAGTATGGCCATTTTAACAGTATTAATTGTTCCAATCCAAGAGCATGGGATATCTTTCCATTTCTTTGAATCATCTTCAATTTCCTTTATCAATGTTTTATAGTTCTCAGCATGTAAGTCTTTCACCTCCTTGGTCAGGTTTATTCCTAAGTATTTTACTTTTCTGATGTGATTTTAAAGGAATTATTTTCTTAATTTCTCTTTCTAATAGCTCATTGTTAACTGTAATGAAATGAAACAGATTTCTGTATATTAATCTTGTATCCTGCTACTTTGCTGAATTCATTTACTAGTTCTAGTAGATTTTGTGTGGAGTCCTTAGAGTTCTCTGTATAGAGTATTTTGTCATCTGCAGGTAGTGATAGTTTTACCTCTTCCCTTCCCATTTAGATACATTTTATTTCTTTTTCTTCTCTGACTGCTATGGTTAGGATTTCCAATACTATGTTGAATAAAAGTGGTAAGAGTGGGCATCCTTGTCTTGTCCCTGAACTTAGTGGGAAGGCTTTCAGCTTTTCACCATTGAGTATTATGTTGGCTGGGGGTTTGTCATAAATGGCTTTTATTATGTTGAGATATGTTCCCTCTATACCCACTTTGGTTAGATTTTTTTTATCATGAATGGATGTTGAATTTTGTCAGATGCTTTTTCTGTGTCTAAATGAGATGTTCCTGTGGGTTTTGTCTTTCCTTTTGTTAATGTGGTGAGTCACAGTGATTGATTTGTATGTTGAACCAGGCTTGAGACCCTGGAATGAATCCAACTTTATCATGGTGTATGATCCTTTTTATTTATTGTTGGATTCAGTTTGCTAATATTTTGTTGAGGATTTTTGCATCTGTATTCATCAAAGATATTGGCCTATAATTTTCTTTTTGTAGTGTCTTTGTCTGGTTTTGATATCAGGGTGATGGTGGCTTCATATCGTTAGAATGAATTTGGGAGTGTTCCCTCCTCTAAAACCTTTTAGAATAGTTTTGTAAGGATAGGTATAAGTTCTTCTTTGTATTTTTGGTAGAACTCCCCAGTGAAGCCATCCAGTCCTGGATTTTTATTTGCTGGGAGTGGTTTTCTTTTTTTTTTTTCCATTACAGATTTGATTTAACTTCTAGCGATCAGTCTGTTCAAGTTATCTGTTTCTTCTTGACTCAAGTTTGGCAGACTCTATGTTTCTAGAAACTTGTCCACTTCTTCTAGGTTGTCCAAATTGTTGGCATGTAACTATTCATAGTATTCTCTTAATGCTTTTTCTATCTCTGTGGTATTGGTTATTATTTCTCATCTTTTATTTCTTGTTTTGTTTATTTGAGTCCTCTTCTTCTTGGTGAGCCTTGCTAAAGGTTTATCAATTTTGTTTAGCTTTAAAAAAACAGTTCTTGGTTTTATTAATCTTTTCTATTTTTTTATCCTACTTTATATATTTCCTCTCTGATCTTTATTATTTCCTTCCATCTGCTGACTTTGGGCTTTGTTTTTTCTTCTTTTTCTAATTCTTTTAGGTAGTAAGTTAGGTTGTTTGAGATATTTCTTGTTTCTTGAGGAAGGTCTGTATTGTTATGAACTTCCCTCTTAGAACTGCTTTTGCTGCATCCCATAGATTTTGGAAAGTCGTGTTTTCATTTTCATTTGTATTGAAGTATTTTCTGATTTCCTCTTTGATTTCATCATTGACCCATTAATTTTTTAGTAGCATGTTGTTTAGTCTCCACATGTTTGATCTCTTCCCATTTTTCTTTCTGTAGCTGATTTCTAATTCCATACCACTGTGGTCAGAAAAGATGCTTGATAAAATATATAACCTCTTAAATTTGTTGAGCCTTGTTTTGTGACCTAGTATGTGGTCTGTCCTAGAGAACATTCCAAGAATGAAAAGAATGTCTATTCTGCTTTTTTTTTTTTTGGATGTAGTGTCCTGTAGATATTAAGTCCAACTGGTCTTAAGTAAGTGAAACCCCAATGGAGGGGAGTGCTGAAGTAAGTGAAGCTCATGTGCTTATAGAGGTCTGATGTGCTACCTGTGTAGGCATCTGTGGCTCTGCTCAGATGCAGCCCAAGATAGCATCTTTCCTCCTCTTGTGGTCATTCCAAATCTAGTGCAAGGTTGTGGCATGGAGTGGGTAAGGCTGGAGCTTTTGCTCAGCTGTAACTGCGGGTCAGGGTTTTGTAGGTTATGGGAATTGAAGCAGCCTGCACTGCCATTAGAAGTCTGAGCTACTTCTGGGGCACTATTTGAGCAAACACCAACACTGGCTGACACTGCCCCACCTGGACCACCTCCCAGGCCCCTGAGCTCCCTCTGCATTCCTAGATCAAGTCTTTTCGCAGAACCTGTCTGCCCTAGGTCTAGTGCCAAGCTGTGATGTGGAGTGGGTAGGGCCTGAGCCTTCACTTGCCTGGGGACTGGGGATCATGGAGTATTGGTCGCAGGGGTTCTAGTGGCTGCCCTGCTATTATTAGAGGTCTGGGCTGCTTCTGTAGTGTTCTTTGAGTAAGTTCCAACAGTGGCTGCCACTGCCCCACCTGAACCACCCCCCAGGCCCCTGGCCCCGTCTCTGCATCTCTAGATTGAGTCTTTTCCCCAGGACCTGGCTGCCCTAGATCCTGTGGCAAGCTGTGGTATGGAGTAAGCAGGGCCGGGACCTTTGCTCAGTTCAAATTGGAAAGCATGGCAAGGTGGCACCTGCTAGGGCAGACCTTGCTCTGCCCTGTCTAATGGCAAGTCAGCACCTTCATACTCCTCACAAGTGGAGTCTAGGCTTCTCTAGCCTTTCTGTCTGTCCCAGCAGTTCTCTAAGCAGACAAGGGGGCTTGTGTCCTCTGCATAGGACCCCAGGACTGATGCCCAGTCTGTGGCTTGACCCACTCACTCCCCAGGGCATATGTCTGCCTGCGTGGTCTTCCTTTCCTCTGAGTCCCCTCCCAGGGGCACAGGTCCCAACCCAATGCTTTTTCTCCCATTCTCCCAGATTATGTGGGAATCTTTCTTGCAGCCTTGGTTGTATAGGAATTCTTATGCCAGTTTCCAGTTAGTTCTCCAGGAGAATTGTTCCAAGTGTGGACGTATTTTTGATGTGTTTGTGGGGGGAGGTGAGCCCCATGTCCTCTTACTCCACCATCTGGACCCCCGTCCTCCAGGTAATTCTTATACAAGTGGTTTAAGAATTATCCTTTATAAAATGCTAACCTAAACCAGCAAGTTCAAAAGAAATATAATGCAAGCTTATATATAATTTTTAAAATTCTGGTAGCCACATTTTAAAAAGTAAAAAGAAATAGATGAAATTAATTTTAATCATATTTTTTTAACACGCTAGATACAGTGTGTTATCATTTTAACATGGAATCGATATTTAACAATTTTTGCACTAAGTCTTTGAAATCTAGTGTGTATTTTTAACTTACCATACATCTCAATTTGAATTAACCACATTTCAAGCACTCAATTTCGGTTGCCCCTGCAAACCTACTGAATCATAAATTCTGGGGGTGGAGCCCAGCAATTTATGTTTCAACAAGTGCTCTAGCTGATTCTGATGCTCACTCAAGTTTGTGAACCACTGATCTAGGCTATTGGTTTTTGAACTTGGCTGCATGTTGAAATCACCTGAGAAAACAAACAAACAAACAAAAAATGCTTATGCGTGGGTCCCAGTCTCAGAAACCATGATTTTTTTTAAAGCCTTCTTGATGATTCTAATATATAGCAAAACGTAAAAACTCACTGTTTCTCATAGATGCCTCCTTTACCTTTAGCTTCAAAGTCAGTTTCTGTGCCCCAACATCATCTTCCTATAATATTTCAGTCTCTTCTCACCAAACTCCCCATTTCCAGGTTTCTTCTTTATTCTACCTTGAGTTTTTAGACAAAAGGAATCTTTTTAATCCACTTCTGCAATTCCTTTCCTAAAAGGGAAATCTCTTTTCAAAGTGCACATCTTTTAGCTCCTCACCCGCGATGGCCAGTCCCAAACTGTTGGTTTACTCAGCAGCATTAATGTCTTCACCCCACTTCCCACAGCCCCCGAGGACCCCTACTCACCTGGGAACACCAGCCCACTCCTGGCTCCCTCCCACTCCCAGTGTAACGCCAGGGCTTTGGACACTTAACCCGTGACTTTTCATTGAACTCTAGCTCCCCCTTTCCCTGTATTTCAGAGGAATCCCTGAAAGCTCAAATCTTCCCCCCAAATCTCTTCCAGGGAAAGGGAGCAAGGAGAGAACCTGAAGTCAGGAACCCTTTTTCTCGAGCATCGCTAATAGTTTCATTTCTGGTAGATTTCCATTTCCCTCACCCTTGAGTTCTAGCAGCTTACTGGAATGAGGGTGAATCTTTGGGAAGGCCAAAGATTTGAGAATTAAAAATCCAGGCATACTCCCATGTCATAAATCGTTAGTGAGAAAGCAGCTGCTTGGCATGTGTGTGTGCAGCCCACACCAACAACATAGGTTGTGTGTTTATGCACATGTAAATATACATAGTTGAAGCACCCTCTAGTGGAACACCTAGAGAAGATCGCATTTTCCGGAGAAACTCACCCTCCAGAAAAAAAGAGTATTTTGAAATCTTAATGTGACCAGAGCATCATGAGAAATGAGATCATAAGTCTGCAGCATCTTCATAGTCATGGCAGGATACCAGGGGCGCTGGATGAGTCAAGTGACTGCCAGGTCCAGCTCAGTGAGGAGGGGGCACGGGCTAAATCAGCCTTTCTTAAAGGCCTCGTATGGAGGCCTTCATTCCCTTCGTGCCAAAGGTGTAGAAAAGCAGTTTTAGGAAGTTACAGCTGTTGCAAAGGAAGATTTTGTAGATTACCATGGAGTTCCTTAAGTTCAAGAAGCTGCCCGTTCCCATTTCAAATCACAGGACAAAGATGGATAATTCACTACTGAGATAGCCAGACTGCTGTCAGGAAGAGAATATATTGGATCCTTAACCTACTTTTTTACTCTAAATAAATTCCAAATTAAAACAGAAGAAATAGAAGGAAACAGTGGAGATTACATGAGAGTGGTGAACGCCTTGACAAATGAAACCTCAAAGCCATAAAGCCATAAAAGAAACTATTGATAAATTTTATGACATAAATTTTATGACAAAAATAAAATTTTTCTGCATGGCAAAAAAAAAATGCCATGAAAATATTCAAAAGATAAATAACACACAGGGAAAACTTTCAACAGATAGCACAAAGGGATAATTTCCTTACTGTATAAGGTGTTCCCACAACCCATAAGCAAAAGACTGACAATGCGATAGAAGAAATGGACAAAGTATCTGAACAGATAGGTGAAAGTAAAGAAAAGAAAATATTAAGCACTTAAACGTACACAGTGATTTTCAGTCTCCTTCACAATCACTGATTTCAAGGTTGCAGAGTAGGATCACACATTTGAGTAGGGCAGGCACGGGGAAGCAGGCTGAGTGATATGTGGGAATGAAGAGTATACATCAGTCCATTGTCTGTGAAGAGCAATTTTGCAATAGCTGTCAAAATAAACAGTAGCCGTACACATTGACCCAGCAAATCCACTTGTAGGAATTTACCTTACAGATATGCTTGCAGATGTGTGAAATGATGCATGCGTGAGGGAATTCAAAGCAGTATGGTTTGAAAAAGCAAAATCCTAGAAACGCTCTAAATGCCCATGAATCAAGGACTAGAGAAATAAAGCATGACACAGTCACAGAACAGAATCCTGTGCAGCCGTGGGCTCCTTATTCCCAAGAGTGAGGCAGCTTGGTGTGTAGAGATTGGATGGCTCTTCCAGATACATGAAGTGAAAAAGCAAGGTGAAGTGAGGATGTTGAGGATTTTCCATCGCACTCCATTACTTGTTTTAAAAATGAGGATCCATGGGAGAAATTTTTCTTAGTTCTTAGAACCAGCTAGTGATTTTTTTTCTTATGTTTTTGGTGTTGATGTCATTTTGTTTTATTTTTAATTCAATGGTTTAAACTTATCATAGAGGGAATACATGGATACAATAAAAGAACAAACTGTTAGTTTTTATGTTATGGACACAATAGTCACGTAACTGCTTGTGTTTTCCCCAGTATTAGCAGCTAGAAAGCTCAGAGCCATGTTAGTAGCCCACCTCTCTGGATGTACAGCATCTTCAGGGATGAATATTTTGTACTAAACTAACCCCTGGCTATTTTCTTCTAATCTTATTTTCCTAAACCATTATTTTACATGTACTATAATAAACTTCTTCAAATTCATTTTCTAATGAGGTAGGCATACTTTTAAAATAATAATAAAATAAAGCACAGTGAAGGAAGGAGTGTATATTATGCTACCATTTGCATTAAAAAAGAATAGTGCATATGCTCATATATGCATCAAATGTCTCTGGAAGGGTAGCAACTTTGGTTACCCGAAGGGGCTAGGGAACAGAGGTGAATGGAATCTTATTAATAAGTCTAGGTTATTTTGTATTTTAATTTTATGCCATATACATATTTTTTTAAACACTTTTAAAAGTCTTCCCCTTTGCTCTAAAGAGCCACCCAGTTTCTGCAAGCACCACTCATGTGGTGCAACTGTTTTACCAATAGGAAGAGGTATATGCAAAGGAGACATTGACCTACGCTCGCCCAGAGTCTCTGTTGCAATGTGGACTGCCTGGTTCTGTTTATTGTGCCAGAGCTGCTGAGATGTCTATAAATACTCCTACTGGGCTACAGAGAATGAAAATTTGGCCCATCTCCCATAGTTTGCACTTTAGAAAAAAGCAATTTGAGGTAAATATGATTTTTTCCCCTGTATTAAAAGTGAGTTCTTAATAGGAGAAGCATAAGGGCATGATGAGTTTACTACGGGATGAGGCTTTCACTTTCATTCTCTAAGCCTCACATCCGAATAAGTCCCCAACAGTGATGAGTCTATTTTTAAGTCAGGTTTACTGAGGTCTAACTTATATATAGTAAATTTCACCTTCTTAAGGGTATAGTTCAATAAGTTTTGACAAACACACATAGAACATTTCCATCACCTCAAGAAGTTCCCTCTTTCCCCCTACAGTCAAACCTTCCCACACCCCTCATTTGGGAACATGTTTACACTTACAGAAAGTCTGCCAAGATAGTACAAGTCTTTCACCTCCTTAGGCAGGTTTATTCCTAGGTATTTTATTCTTTTTGTTGCAGTGGTAAATGGGAGTGTTTCCTTAATTTATCTTTCTGATTTTTCGTTGTTGGTGTATAGGAATGCCAGGGATTTCTGTACATTAATTTTGTATCCTGCAACCTTACCAAGTTCATTGATTAGTTCTAGTAGTTTTCTGGTGGCATCTTTAGGATTTTCTATGTAGAGTGTCATGTCATCAGTGAACAGTGACAGTTTTACTTCTTCTTTTCCAATTTGTATTTCTTTTTCTTCTGTGATTGCTGTGGCTAGGACTTCCAAAAGTGTATTGAGTACGAGTGGCAAGAGCGGACATCCTTGTCTTGTTCCTGATCTTAGTGGAAGTGCTTTCAGTTTTTCACCATTGAGTATGATGCTTGCTGTGGGTTTGTCGTACATGGCCTTTATTATGTTGAGGTAGGTTCCCTCTATGCCTATTTTCTAGAGAGTTTTTATCATAAATGGGTGTTGAATTTTGTCAAAATCTTTTACTGCATCTATTGAGATGATATGGTTTTTATTCCATAATTTGTTAAGGTGGTGTATCACACTGATTGATTTGCGTATACTGAAGAATCCTTTCATCCCTGAGATAAATCCCACTTGATCACGGTGTATGATCCTTTTAAGATGCTGTTGGATTCTGTTTGCTAGTATTTTGCTAAGGATTTTTGCATCTGTGTTCATCAGTGATATTGGTCTATAATTTTCTTTTTTTGTGATATCTTTTTCTGGTTTTGGTATCAGGGTGATGGTGGCTTCATAGAATGAATTTGGGAGTGTTTCTCCCTCTGCAATTTTTTGGAAGAGTTTGAGAAGGATCGGTGTTAGCTCTTCTCTAAATGTTTGATAGAATTCGCCTGTGAAGCCATCTGGTCCTGGACTTTTGTTTGTTGGAAGATTTTTAATTATGGTTGCAATTTCATTACTTGTGATAGGTCTGTTTATATTTTCTAATTCTTCCTGGTTCAGTCTTGGAAAATTGTACCTTTCCAAGAATTTGTCCATTTCTTCATGGTTGTCCATTTTATTGGCATATAGTTGTTTGTAGTAATCTCTTATAATCCTTTGTATTTCTGCAGTGTCACTTGTGATTTCTCCTTTTTCATTTCTCATTTTATTGATTTGCATCCTCTCCCTTTTATTCTTGATGAGTCTGGCTAAGGGTTTATCAATTTTGTTTATGTTTTCAAAGAACCAGCTTTTAGTTTTATTGATCTTTACTATTGTTTTCTTCTTTTCTATTTCATTTATTTCTTCTCTGATCTTTATGATTTCTTTCCTTCTGCTGACTTTGGGTTTTCTTTGTTCTTCTATCTCTAGTTGTTTTAAGTGTAGGACTAGATTGTTTATTTGAGATTTTTCTGGTATCTTGAGGTAGGATTGAATTGCTATAAACTTCCCTCTTAGAACTGCTTTTGCTGTATCCCATAGGTTTTGGGTCGTCGTGTTTTCACTGTCATTTGTTTCTATGTATTTTTTAATTTCTTCTTTGATTTCTCCAGTGATCTCTTGCTTATTTAGTAGTGCACTGTTTAGCCTCCATGTATTTGTGTTTTTTACAGTTTTTTTCCTGTAATTGATTTCTAATCTCATAGAATTGTGGTCAGAAGAGATGCTTGATACGATTTCAATTTTCTTAAATTTTCCAGAGTTCTCATATACCCTTCACCAGCTTCCCCTAATGTCTACATCTTACAGAACATGGTACATTTATCAAAACTAAGAAATCGACATTGGTAAATTACTGTTAACTCAGCTAAGACTTTATTTGGATTTCACCAGTTTTTTCACTGGCATTTTTCTGTACTAGATCCCACCCAGGAGCCCACCTTGCATCTGGTCCATCTGTCTCCTTAGTCTCATCTGTGACAGTTTCTCCATCTTTCCTTGTTTTTCATGGCCTTGACACTTTTAGTACCAGTCAGGTATTTTGTAGTATGTTCCTCAGCTGGGGTTTGTCTTCTGTTTTCTCATGATTAGACTGGGGTTAAGGATTTGAGGGATAAATACAGAGGTGAAGTGCCCTTCTCATAGGATCATATCAGGGAACATGATGTCCTCATGACTTCCTGGTTAATGTGACCTTGAGCAGTTTTCTCCACTATAAAATTAGTTTTCCACTTTCCATACTCTCTTTGTTGGAAACGAGTCACTAAGTCCAGCTCATACTGAAGGGAGGGAATTAAAGTCCACCTCCTAGAAGGGGACATAGCTACACATATTATTTGTCCACTGCCCCCTCCAGGCCAGTCTTTCTCAGTGAGAACCTGGTAAGGTCCATGGAGAAAAGTGCACTCCCATTGTAACTGCAGCTGCGTGGGATGCTATACTCTCATCCTAGTCCACACTTGGCATGGCAACCATTTAAAGTTTTAGCTGAATTCTTATTCACTTGTGTGACCCTGGCATCTCTTCCACTCACACTGCACAGCTGAGCCAGTGCTTCCCTCCCATCTCTCCTTGGAATGCCCTATCTTTTCTTAGATTTCAGGCTATTTGGTTGCCCACCTGATCTGCCCACAACTTCAGATCTCTAATGGTTTCTAGAAGAATTATAATTTTGTTGTTTATCAAGGTTTTACCTGTTAAAAAGGGTGACGTTCTCTTCAGTTTTCTATATCCAAGGTGGAAGCAGAACTTTATGTAATGAATATGAAAAGAAATCCTCTCTCCTCCAAATGGAAAGTGAGATCTAAAGGCTTCACATCTGCTAGGACCTCAGAGAGTATCCTTGATTATGTGACTCCCAGTTAGGCCAGCCATTGGCAGATATCCCCTTGCACATCGAGGCCCGTGGCTATCCTGGGATCGATTGGAGTCATTCCAAGAATGAATGATCAAGGCCAAGTCGAAGCAAATGTTTCTAGAGCCTCTCCCTCTAGTATTATCCCCCACTCATTCCTCACCTGCCCAAGGCACCCTCCAAGTATCCCCATTTCTTAGGTCTGCCGTGACTCCCACCAACTGGGATCATGTACTCCCTTCCCAGCACCTGGGGATACCCCAGACCCTCTTGAACCAGTGAGAAATGTGAGCAGATAGTGGTAGTTGGTGGTTGCAGCAGTGAAAGCCCAGCCATCCTACCCATAGGACCCAGGAATTCTAACACCACACACTTAGGTCTCTGAAAGTTTCATTCATTCAACAACTAGCAAATACAGTAGGAATTATGTGGCAGAAACTGTGCTGAACACTGGATATGCATCTAGCCACCCCCATAAGAACAACTTAACATTTATTTGTCTACAAGGAGAGGCTTAACAGCAAGGATCCTTGTGTTTTAAGTATACACAATAACCTTCATAGTACCTACCCCTGGTATCTGAATGAGCCATTATGAAGTTTCACTTGACCCTCACAACAGCTCTGTGAGGTAGATGAAAGAGAGAAACTCAGAAACGTTAGATATTTGTCCTACAATTGCACTGTTAGTATCAGAGCCAGGTTTTGAGGTCTTCCGAGTCCAAATAATGTTCTTACTGCCTTGATGCATTGCCTGTCATGCTTGAATCTATCAGATATGTGATAAAAAGGCATAAATGTTTGAAACCAAATGTATCCTATTTAACTCAAAAGCACCCCTACCAAGAATAAAAGAATAGTCTGTCCAAGAGGATTGGGTTTAAGTGCTTGGATTCAGGTCTAAATTTATATCACTCCATCCAACAGCTCTTTTCTAATCATGGCACTCTTACTGAAGCTCAGAGAGTGACCCCTGGACCCGGCAACCCAAACTATCTGTGGGTGATAGCAGCTGGCATCTAAGCCCATTATTACCAGCTGAGAGGAAGGTCCTCTGCTCAGTTTCTTAGCAGAGGAGAAAAACCCCAATTAGGTTTACAAAGAATGTTTTGAACCTTCTCAGGGAGTCATAATTAAGGAACAACAGTGCACATCAAGTCCAGGCTTCCACATAAGCACAGATAAATTGTCTGTGGCCTCTGCAGGTGCCACTCTGTACAGCCAGCCCTGGAGACCTCAAATCTAATCTCCCTGAAGTCCCCGGAGTAAGTGCTCCTCCAGGCATGTTTGAACTTCAGAGGAAACCCAGGTGAGCCAATTTCATTATTCTACAGCAAATTTACCCAAATACCAGATAAGCAAGACTTTTTTGATTCAGTACTTTGTGCACTGGAGCAATAGAGTTACTGCTTGTTCATTTCACCTGGTGGGACACTTTTTGGAGTTTGCTTTAAAAAGAAGAGGCAAGATTGCCTTCTTGGGAAAAAATAAATGAGGACAAGTCAATTTCTTGACTTTCACGTAGAGGAGTAACCATAGATTCAAAGCTTTTCTCTATTATTTCAAACAAACAAACAAAAAACAAGTTCTCCGTGGTCAGGCTTCATCTTTGGGGATGGATAGTGTATAATCCAGGAGGCTTTTCAGCAAAATGGATTTGCCAATTTTCAGTGTTTGTCCTGAAGAAAACATTCACTGAGTCAAAACATGACATTGTAAAATCAGGAGAATGTGTCAGCCTTCCCTAAGGTAATGTCACAACATCTTGACAAAACATATGCCACAATAAAATTATATCAGAGCAAAAAAAATGAATGGCTATATTTGTCGGTATGTATTATACACCTCCGCCTAAACTTCAGTTCTTCTTACTAGAATGAAAACTTTGCAAATAAAATGGGAGAAATAAATTGCTCCCAATGAAAGAAGAATTCCTGAAACATTTATTTCAAGTAGAGCAGAATATCTTTATAACCCAATACTCTATTTCATAGGTTTATATGGGCCATGACTTAAACCCTATGCCCCTCATCATAATTGTTCTACACGATGAAAACCCATACACTAAACTGATGGTATTTGTAAGGAATGTGTTTGGAATCCCTTTAGAATCCTAAATTCGTAAGCATGGAAAAGTTTGAAAGAGTTGTATGTGTCCTATGTATATTTCACAACACAAATGAAAACCCCAAATACAAGCAATGAAAAAATAGAGCTTCTCAGGTTGAATGGAGGTGGAGCAGAGAACACAGAACCCATCTCTTCATTCTCCTTTTTAGTAGACAGTTAATCCCTATCCACACCCCCTCTTCCCCCCCTCCTCCCCTGCTACCCACCACCCACCCAACTGACAGTCCCTCGGGCACCTCTAGGAAATTTGGGGGCAGTGTGGAGCAACTGCTTGAATGTAGCTGCACTAACTGATACCTATAAAAGCAGTGTTATATTTATCTGCCAGCAAGGATAAATGGCCTCCCTCTACTTGATTTCTAGGAAGAAGTAAAGTGGGCTGCAGTTCTCTGCCCAGATTCATGTTTGATGTACTATTGCCTTTAAAGACTGTAATAAAATTGTCATAGTCATTTACTCACCTCCAGGGCAGTCCTCCTTATCCCTTGAGGATTTTAGCACCTGATTTACTCTCTCCCCCAACTCTATCCCTGATACAATTCTTAGTGACTTCAATATCCAAATAGAGTATTCTCCTAAAACCTTGACTTCTCACACTTGACCTTTGTTCCTCCAGTGATTTTCCACACCCCACAGTCAGCCATCTGCTCCCTTGGCCATGCCCTAGGTTGAGTCCTTGTCCATAAGTGCCCACCCTCAATCATCTCAATCACGGTCATCCCGCTGTCTGGCCACCATCCCCTATTTTTCTGTCTCCCTCACAGTTATTCAGATACCAATGGTTCTCCAACCCTACAGACCCCCAGTCTATTGACCCTAGTACTTTTTACTGTCACTCTACCTCTTATGTCCCGAGTTTCCTCCTTCCTCAGTTTAGATTCCTTGGTTCATATTTATATTCATTCCCTCACCCCTGGTAAAACACAATTCTGGTATTTCCAGATGTAGATTTTGTTATTATTCGGTATGGTGAGGCCAACAGATGAGAAGAGGACTGCCCCTGAAAAGCTGATGTGTTACTCACAGATCCCAGGAAGAGGGGGCATACTGTGCTGAGGATGTGACGGGGGTGTCACACAGGGAAGCACCGGGGTCAGGAGGCAGAAGGAGCAAGGGGGAAGCAGGGGCAAGAGCCTTTCCCGTGGTTTCCACAGGAAGGAACAGGTGAGCCAGAGCAAGCAGGTTTAGAATAGGCTAGTTTGAATACTTTCAGAGGGCTCTGGGGCAAAGGGGCTGTCCCTGGTTGTCTGGCCCTGGCTCTGGGGTGATTCGGGCAGGGGAATGGTGCCCAGAGTGTGAAAGCCAACAGAGGATGTGGTTGAGAGTGTGGGCTCTGGATTGGTTGATTTGCACACGAAAGGCCTGCTCACAGGAAAGTCCCTTACTATCTCTAGGAACTGGCAGCCCCAGGAAGGAAAATCTCTCCAGGGTCAGCAAAGTCCCAGATGTCAAATCGTCAGAAACATATGACTAATGCATCTGGTTAAATGCATTAACCTTTGCTTACTTCTCACCAGCACCCAAGCAGCTGGGTGGGACTAAAGCAAGACACACAACTGTGCTGATTGGCCTCACCGTAAATGGGTGAGGATAAAACTAGCGGGGTCTTGTTGCCCCACTATATTGACCTAGTTGGCTCACTGTCCCAATCTCCTGGCTCTTTTAAGGCTCTTCCTCTCTTCTCAAACATCTAACAACTTCTTCCCCACTTTTCTCTCTTTGCTTCTTCTTTCACTGAGAAAACAGAAAGAATCAGAAATAAATTTCCACATGCTCCCACCACCAGAACCACCTGTACCCACCTCCTCAACTTTCTCTCCTGTTAAAACAGTGAGCCCCCCGGGGTAAGCCCTCTGCTCCAGCTCTCCCTCCCACCCTCTCTCCTTCTCGGAAGGTAGCTCTTTCAGGTGTAGCCTCTCTCGCCCGCATCAACAGTTGCATCCTCTCTTCTGGATCATTCCCATCAAACACAAAGAGATTGTAATCTCCCACCTGAGAAAGGAGAGACCTCTCTTCACTCTACAGCTTCCTCCAGATACTGCCTCGTTTCTCTGCTCCCCTTTACAGTAAACTGTCCTAAAGAGTTTTCTGTCTACTTTCTCTGTTCCCATTCTTTCTTGAATCCACTCAGGCTCTTGCTCCCCTTCACTCTGCTAAAACTGCTTTTATTGAGGTCTCTAATGACCTCCATCTTGCCAAAGCCAGTGGTAATTTCTCACTAACCATTTAATTGAACGTATCAGTGTTATTTGACAGTAGATCATTTCATCCCCCTAGAGATACTCTCTCAGCCTCCAGGAAACCATCCTCTCTTGGTTCTCTTCCTACCTTATCTTTCCCACTCTAAACACTGGAGTGTCTAAAGCTGAGTCCTCAGACTTCTCTATCTTCACTCTTTCTCTAGGTGATCTCATCCTCTAGTGGCTTAAAATTCCATCTGCATGTTGATGCATCCAAAATATCTATCTCTAGCCCAAGTTCAGTCTTGTCTATCCAACTACCAAGTAGACCTCTCTACTTGGATATTTAAAAGGCATCACAAATTTAACATGTTCCAAAACAAATCCTTATTTCCTTCTGTTCCTTCTGTCATCTTCTACATCTTAGTTGTTGAACTCTAAGCTTCCAATTGCTCAGACCCAAACTTTGGAGCCATCCTGGATTCTTCTTTCTTCCACACACCATATCCAGGCCATGAGTAAATGCTATCAGCTTTTCTTTTTAAATGTAGGTAGAGTCTGACCACTTTTTACCCCTTCCAACTGGTCCACACCACCATCATGTCTTCATCTGTCATTTCTCACCTGAATTATTGTACGAGTGGCTTAACTGTTACGGTTTTTCTTCCACACCTGAATTGTAGCACCATCACCCTTCCACCACCCTCCTCACCACCATATCTGGCCACACCCCAGCCCTGGCTCCAGTCCTGGCTTCACCAGCAGCAGGGGATGTAACCTTTGACAATGACCTTCCCTTCACTGGGTCTCTCTCCTCATCTGTGATACAATAGTGAGTTAGGCTACTTAGGCTTCTCACAGCTTGAATATTTTAGGTCTTCTGTTTATCACACACTGACCCTTTAAAGTGTTAAAAAAGAAACCCGTTTATGCCTGGGGAGTCTAATTTAATGCTCCCACCTGATTTACATTCCTGGGACTCTCATAGTATCCTGCACCTACCTCTACCGTGTTGCTTTTCACATGGTTCCATAATCCATGTTTCACTTGAGTGTCTCCCCTCATGGGACTATGAACCCCTTTAAGGCAAGAAGCCATGTCCTAGCTGCCTTTGTGTCTTTAGCACCCAGCACAGTGCCTGGTACATGGTAACACTCAGTAAACCTGCATTACGTGAATGAACAGAAAGCAGAACACCTCCAAGCTGGGGATAGAGAAAAGAAGATAACAGAGATAGGCCCCGAGGGGATGGGAGCAAGATGAGGATGCTGAGGCCAAAAGCCAAGTCCATAGTGATGAGTTTGAAGAAGAAAAGGGGTGGGGACGCCCCAGGGAAGCATGAGACACAGTGGGGCCTGCTGGGGTGTCACTAAGGTGCACTGCAGAGCCAGCCTGAGCTCAGCCCCAGGAGAAAGGTAACTCCCTGTCTTTGAGGAGCTAACTAGCTAGTTGGGCAGCTAACTCATGTACGGACTGGAAGCCATTTAAAATTGTACCAGATGGCACATGAGCAGTATTCAAGTGCTGAAGAGTGTAGTACAGATTATTAACACTGTAAATTAGCCAGGGAGAGATTGATGTGGGCTGGAGCCTATTCTCCTACTCAGCTGAAGACAAGTCTATGCCTCATTCCAGTTTTTTTTAAGTCTGCCTGTAATTTCTTGTGTTGATGCCCTTGTGAAGCATACAAGGCTTTCATGCCAGAATCACAGTGGCAGGAATTCAGTGGACCTAGTTCCAAAGGCTCCCGGTTTCCTTTCAGTGAAATGTGTCAGATGTAGAAGTTAAGAGGTTTCACACACATGTTCACAGCCACAAGTCCTCCCCTGGTAATATGGTTGGTAAGTGGCAGTCCCCCTCCCATTACACCTGCTTGGCTAACGTTCCATGAAGTCAGGAAATGTGTCTGTCTGCTCAGTGCTGCTTCCCTTTGTGTGGCTTTTGCCCGGGAGACAGTAGCTGCTAAATGAGATTTCTGGAAAGAATGACTGAAGAAACCTCAGGAGCATGTGTTAGAGGTGGGAAGATTTGCAACTAATTGACTTGTGTCTGAAATGTCTAAGTATCCAGGCAGAAATGTTATTTACATGTAAGGAAATGAGTTATTTATAGGTGAGAATTATTTAGGAATTCCCCCATTTTCTTGGAATTTGGTTTTATCATGTAGTATTGTCTTTCCTTTTCTTTTTTTTAATGTGGTAGGAATCACAGATGTGGTCTAAACTCTGTCCACCACTGGGGTTCAGACCCCCCTGGACATGTCTGGTGAACCTGTGGGGAAGGTCTGCCAGAAATTGACAAGCATGATGACTGCAGAGTCTCCAAGGGGAGGACTCTTCCTGAGAAGAGGCAGGGGCAGGTTCTACGAGGAGAGAGGCAGGAGGAAAATGGGCTTCATATACAAGGAAAGATGTGTACATGTGGGGTGAAGAAGTATAGCTGACCATCAAAGTAAAAATGGAAAGGGCTGTTTCATTAAAAACACTCTGAGATACTGGTAACTAACAGCTCAGCTTGATGCCCTTCTATACGGTGACCTTGGAGAGAGAGATGCTGATATCTAGTGGGAACATGAAGAAGTAAGCCAGATGAGGAGAGAGGAGAGGCGTGGCTGATGCCACATCATAGCCTTTTATAAGCACATAAATACAGCCCTTGGTAACTACCAGGAATGTTTGGGAGGGTCTAAGGTCTGCATGAGAAGACAGAGAGCCAATGAAATATAGGTAATTACCAATAGCACTCCTGGACAATGCCTACAGCTGTAGACTAGCAAGGAGAGAATATGAGATACTTAAGAGCCCAGACTCTGGGGTCATAATGCTTGAAACTCTCTAGTTGTATGACCTTGGACAAGTTACATAATGCTCTGTGACTCAGCCTCCATAACTGTAAAGTGAAAAAAATAATAGTACCTAATTCATAGGATTGATGTGAAAATTAAATGGCTTAATATATGCAAAGCTCCTTAAAGAAGGTCTGGCAGATAATTAAAAATGGTGGTTGTTTGTATTATTACAGTAGTTGTATTCCTAGAGACATGAGGAAGAGACAGTTCAATGATGATTCTTAGTATATTCTCTGTAGAGGAGTGTCCTCATGGTAGTTTCCTCCCTTTGAAAGGTGGAGCCTATTTTCCTCCTATTGAATGTGGAATGAACTCAGAGATTTGCTTCCAGTGATTAGAATGTGGTAGAAATGATCCTATGTGATTTCTGAAGCTAGGTCGTAAAAGGAATAGCTTCCACCTGGCTCTGACTTTCTTAGGTGGCTCACTAACTCTTTGGGAAGCCAGAAGTCATGTCTCAATGACAGTCAAATAGTCTGTAGAGTGGCCATGTGGGGAGGAACTAAGACCTCCCACCAACATCCCAGCACCAAGTGCCAGCTGGGTCAGTGCGCCATCTTGGAAACAGATAACTCAGCCTCAGGGAAGCCTTCAGATGAGTGCAGCCCCAGCTGAGAGCTTGACTACAACCACCCAGCTAGGCTGCTCTCAAATTCCTGGCCCACAAAAACTCTGACAGGTCATAAATGTTTATTATTATTTTAAGCCACTAAGTTTTGGGGTGGTTAGACAATGAATACAGTCCTCATTAACTTACTGTTGTATTGTATTGTATTTTTCTGCATAAACTGGCATGAAAGTGGATGTAAAACTGGGTTTTTATGTAATTGAGTTTTCAATATTAGAAGACAGTTTAATTAAATATGACAATAGTTATAATTTTGGAGATCATTTTGGCTGCAGGTAATAAAAATGCCTAATTAAACTGGCTTAAATTCTCATGCACCTATTGCTTCCCATACTTAGAAGCCCACCAATAGTGTGGGCTCCAGAGCTGATTTGTTCAAGGGCACCTGCTGCATCACCCTGCGATTCTCTTGCCCCTAACCTACCCCAGTGTCAGTCTCATCCTCATGCTGAGTAACAGGATGGCTGCCATAGTTCCAAACCTCACATCAGTGCGTGCCAGCATCTAAAAAAAAAGTGTCACTTCTGGGAGCTAACCCAGAATAATGAAGAAGAATGTTCCTTGATACATCCCATTGGCCAAAATTGAGTCACAGGCGTTAGTGAGTCATCGCTGGGAAGAAAGTTGGGATTACCCACAGGTCACTCAGGGCCACCCCTGCAGTCAGGGGTGTCAGCTTTCCCCAGGGCCTCTGGGCTGGATGGGAAAGAGTTGGGCAGTTAAACAACTTAGAGGCACGTTAGGAAGAAGAAAGGAGAGATCTGTGTTGGAGAGGCCACCAACAACAGAGTTTATGTGAGGTGACTGAAACAAACAACAGCCATTATAACTTCCAGTTCCTTAAAGAGACGTGGAAAGAAAATAGCTAATAAACTTCTGCAAATCTTGATGACAACACATCCTATGATGTTCCCACAGGCTTTACTTTCTAGTTGAGGTTTTCTTTCATCACTGGTCATTTTTTGTTTGTTTGTTTTTATGTAGGATTTTTTTTTTTAGTTACAGAATTTAGAATTTAACAAATACTTCAGATTTTTAAAGGCATTTAAAGCTTCAGTAAAGCTCTCAGCTTATTTATAGGTCACTTTGGGGAGGAGAGGAAGGCCTGGAAGAGGTCTCTTCATAACACAGGTTAAAATATGCATTCTTTTCTGAGCCAGAGCGACTTCATGCAGGGCCATTCTTCATGTTATTAGGTGGCCTTTAATATCTTTGAATTATGGCATAATTAGGAGCCTGAACCTTACTCTAATGTTTATAGCAGCACTTTGTCAACCTGGGTTTCAGATCATATACAAATTTTGACACTAGAGGGAGTGCATAATGTATTACGGAAAGAAAAAGCATATACCTAATAAATTCAAGGTAGAAATGCAGAGTAGCAAGACAAGACCTTCATTATATTCTGCCCTCCAAGCCCCATAACATCACTGGAGGTCTCTTTCCCCCTTGTAGCTATAGCTAAATTTGTAGGAGGATGGTAGGTTGCTTGTATTACTGTAGAAAGAATGCTTTATTTTAGAGTCTTACCAGTGTTTTTATTTTAAAAAGAGACATGTTATGTCCTACTTCTCATATGTTGAATGGCAAAATTAAAATTATTCCTTGCTGCTTTATTCTGTTTCTGCCTTGGTCAACAGAATGTAGTAATCGTATTTTGTAAATGAAAAGACCAGAGGTTTATTCTTTGATTACAAAATGTAGTTTAGTCTTCTGAAAGTCAGGGAAAACATCCTTTTTAGCATTCAGCTTCATCCTTCATTCCCTTACTAAAGGTGCCACTCTGATTATTTAACAACTAATGTCAATTAGCAACTCATATTTAAGGAATTTCTGTTTCCTAATGCCAGAAGTCTCCCATGCTCTAACAAAATGGAATGCCTAAATGGCTAAAAACATGGAAATGATTGCAGATAGACTGAGCTATTAACATAGCGACGAAGGGCTGGTTAAAACAGTAAATGACTGCTGCCATTTGGTGAGACTCAACTATTCCTGAAAAATGTGATAACTGCCATGTGCTTTTCTATAACCTTTTTGTGTATTCATTATACATTCCACAATTAACTTAAATCCATCTTGTACTCACATCCATCTTTGAGCTACCAGTAAAATGTCTCTTTAATGGAAATTAAAATTAGAAAAGTCTAAAATAAAAAGCAAGCTCATTATGAGAAATCCTGGACTCTATCCAGGTGGGTGAAATGACCCATACAAAGGAAACATCCAGAACTACATTATTCACTTCTAAAGGACCAAAACACGTCTCTGACTACAGCCTATTTGTCTAGACTTAACTGACAGACTTTTGGTTAATGACATTTCACCATAATGGCTTTTGAAAAGTGAAACCAGTTTTCAGGCAATGACTTCTTTTTTGAATTTTTGTTTCATTCAAAAATACACTAAACACACCCTGAGAAGTGCTATTTCAACATTTCAGTTTCAGTCAAAAACACACTCATCCACTTATTCAGTACAAAAGTTTCTAGTTACCATATATCATGTGGAACAAATTTGAATTGTGCCCCATGTTTGGATGGACATGAAATGCTTTGCCTTTGTGTGCACACTGAGTGACTGGGACAAGAAGGTAGCAGCTTCTGTGGCTCCTCGGTCTGTGATGAGCATGCACCATTTTCACACATCTCCTAAGCCTCTCACCTTTATATTGTTGTACAGGTGTTTTCCTGTGCTTTAATTTTAATGTTAAATGCAGTTTGAGTGCACCGCTGAGCCCCAGAAACGTTGCCTGGGTCAATCACCTGACACCCCACCTTCAATGCCCTGCACCCCTCCTCCACCACCAAGCGCCTACTAGCAGACTTCTCTCCCTCCTTTAATATTTCATTACTTTTTATCTACAAATTGCATCTATTTTCACATTGTTATGTATTACTTAGATAACTTTGTCTTTATCATTCAACTGAAATGTTTTCATGTGGGCTAGTGAAACGTGCTTAGGTGTCTTGGATTGGGGTGAAATTAATCATAGTTTTTTCCATTAAGACGAACTGAAGCACTTTTTCATTTAACAGCTTTGTACTCAGTGACAGAGTTTCCAGGAATGCATTAAAGATGTTAAGCAAGGATAGATGTATATTGAAGCACAGAGCAAGCATTGGGTAAGTCTGTAACCATGGAATTTCCCACTTTCTACAGGGGAGCAGGTGGTGATCCTGGGAGAGATCAGACTCAAACCACTCTGTGTTAGTGTTCAGTATTAGTATTAGTAATAGTGGCTCGATATAGCAGGTGGTTTCCAGAGTTTCTGGAAATTTTGGGGGGGAAGTGGGGAGGTGCATGGGGCAAGGAAAATATCTCCATCCAGAATCTATTGGTAATTCAGGAGGTATATAGATTATCTGACCATCCCCATAGATATATCTGGTGATTTTTAGAAATGATTTCATATTTCTTTTTACCCTTTACAAGGATCAGGCAGCAACTTTGTTGGTGTATTCTGTTTCTAGACTACGATTTAGGTTAAACACTGAGTTTATTTGTGTAATTTTTACTTATAAAAATTTCTACCCTTTGATAGCTGAGTACCATTGTTTCATATATCCTGTGCACAGAACTCAAACCATTTATGGAAAATCTTCCAAGGAAATTTTGTATCTAAGTGCAGGCTGGTTAGCGTTAACACAATTTTAGGAATCCAATGTGGCATGATCATTTATCCTCAGATCTCCTGTTGTGTTCAAAATGCTATACATAAGATGGAATGGATACCCAAACAGTAGAAAATATTCTTTACCAGATATCTTCTGGGGGAAATTGTTGTTTGAGATGTTAAGGGAAACAACGCTATTTTCAAAACAAATCTAAATTCTAAAGACATCTGAGATTGTGCCTTATCTAGATCTGCAAAGGAAGAGGTTGAAAATAAAGCGCAACTCAGTTGTTCTGTTCATGAAAAATTAATCAGTAGTGGTGAAGAAAAGTTTTTATTGACATAGAAAGGTGTTTACAATGTACTGCGAAGTGAAAAAAATGCAAGTTACAAAACAGAATTTGCATTCTTTTAGGAAGATGTATGTTGGGAAGGAGATATAGCAAAATGTAATAATCTCTGAATAATAAAATTACAGGTACTTTTATCTTCCAACTTACATGCATTTTTTAAAGTTTTTAAACAATGAGTATGTATTACTTGTTTGATGTCTTATATATGAAGTTTAAAAAAGTCCAATAGATAGTAATAGCTTGATGCCCACTTTGAATAAGGTTTAGACCAATGAGTAAGATTTATTGAACCCAGAACACACAGAAATGCCTGGGGGGAGGGTCTGGGGGTGGTGACCCCCTTTGCAGAAAAGGGTGAGAACAGTGACCAATTAAATCAGAATATAGTAATGGGGGGGGGGGACAGAGCATTGTTTTTGTTTATTTGTTGTTAAGTTCTCTAGATGATTCTAATGTGTAGTCAAGGATGAGACTCATTAGTTCAACTTTATTGGTCAACATTTATGATAAGATTCACTAGCAAATATTACCTCTATAGACTCCCATTTTGACTTCTCCCTAAATTCTTGAATAGTGCCTAATTTAGAATCAATTCAGATTAGCAAACGTGTTGATTTCCTACTATGTGCCAGTCACTTGCTAGGTAGTTGAAGATGAATAAGACCCAGTCCCTGCCCTTACAGAGCTTGCACCTGAGTGAGTAAAAAAAAAAAAAGACTGTAAAAATTAATAGAAACCTCAGTTAAAATAGAGTCAGGAGGCCAGAAGGGGGCACTCTCATGCAGAGCCCAACAGGAGGAAGAAAGACTTCCTCTTCTGGCAAGATCTTGGCCAATGAGAGACTGTTACAACTCAGCCAAAGAAAAGCCACTATATTTCAAACTCCTCCAGTGGACTCTGTTTGCCATAGCCCTCCTAACTTCCTTTTCCCTTCTATAAAAGAGTTCTCCTCTCCTTTTAGTGGGGGACTTGCATGGGCTTTACATTTGGCTTGCCATGGTTGCAGACCCTGAACTACAATTCTTTGCTGATCCCAAATAAACCCACTTTTGCTGGAGAAATAACTGGCAGTCAATTTGTTTAAGGTCAACAAGACTGTAAATTAATAACTTCAATATAATGTCATTGGTTATTGATAGAAGCACACACATGGAGAACTGTGGGGTGTGGACAGAGACATTCATTCTGGGAGTTTGGGGAGGTCTCCCTGGAGGAGAGGATCATGTAGTGTCCAGTTAGCTCAATCCCCTCAGAAGTTAAGTGCCTGGTCCAAGATCATAGAGCCATATAGGGGCCAAATCTGAAACAGAGCCTTGTGATCTCACACCTAATCCTATACCATTCACTGACTTTGACAAATTGGGGCAAAAGGCCTGACACAAGGATGCAGAAAACACCCTCTTTTCCAGAATATCCCCTTGAAATAAACCACCAAGGCATCAGCCTGGAGATATTATTAGTGAAGGCAGCCCTCTCAGGCAGTTTGACCTGGCACAAAAGTTGTCAGATTAATGGCATTAGGAAATTTGCAAATCAAATGGTTCATTACTTATGATACTATACTTGCAAATAGGATTATGTTGATTAGGCAGTATAAATAGCATTTTAAAGAGACTCCCTCAGGGCAGATGGGGCTGAAATCTTGCTAGTCAGGCTTTTTTTTTTTTTTTTTTTTTGGAGAAATTAAAGAAGACCTACATAAATAAGAGCACCTCCCCAAGGAGGAGAAGTCTGACTCTACCAGTAGTTAGTGTGTCCTGGCCTCCATGAGGTTTACATAAATGGCCAAATATAAACTGAAGTCAGCCTGTCATAAACCAAGGAAAGTAGGCAGACGAAGGCTTAGGAAATGATCTTGATATGTCAGGCTTTTAAAGTAAGGGTTTTTGAACTGCTAAACAGATGAAGCCCTGGGGTCAGAGATTAGCGGCCCAGTGTGGTTTCGGAGAGCCAGGATTCTGCTCGTGATTGCCTGTTGTGACATCTTTTCACCAAAAGATGAAATAGAGGAGATCAATCGATGAGAGAACCATCACAAGGTCCTCCGGTCATGCCAGAATAGAGCCAGTGCTCCAGCCTGAGCCAGGCATGACTGCACTGAGCCACTGTCCAGGCCAAGACAACTGAATCCCCAGGGGAGTGAGGGCTGGGTGAGAGTGAGCTCAGAGGAACACCTGAAGGCTCTGACCACAGTTGCCACTCTTGTCAGCTTCACAGCACATCCCTCTGCATAAACTTGTCTTATTATATAATCTTTTGCCCTCCTGTCTCAAGAAGTCCAGGTAGTCTTTACGAGACTAGACATTGTCCCTTTTCCAAAGTATAGACATCATATGGTAAATACTCAAAGAAGATGGCATTACTTCACCTGAGTCCAAACTGGCTCTATGTAAAAAAATTCCAAGTTTGCTGCTTGCATTCACTGTATGCCATTCTACTTGAAAGTCAGGCTGGGAAGATCTCTATTAGTGAGATTATATTTTCTAAATTTTTTTTTTTTTACTCCGCTACCCCAAAGCATTTCTTTCTGGAACATCCATACAGTAAAGTCTGAGTAAATTAAACATTTGGAAAAGACTACATTAAATTAAAATGTGAATTAAGAGATTCTATTACTTTTAAACATAGAAATAAGTACATCATTAACAGTGTTTCCCCATATAAAATTCCTGGCAAAGTTGCTTTAAAAAATAAAGAAGGGTAATTTAAGATCTACATATCAAATGTGAAGAACCAGAGCTGCTTATTTTCTTAAGCAAGCTAAGCATGTCCCCTAACATTCTCTATGTCCTATTAATGTGCCTTGTAAGGTCTCTCTTTACAAGTAACCAAAGGTAAATGTAATCCTCTCTGTCCAAATTCTTATGAATTCTAAGTCGATATAATCCTATTTCACTGTAAGTCTTTTCTCCTCCGTTTTATAAATGTGCCTATAGCCCCACACCACCAAATCCACTTAACAGATATGGAAAATGTATACTGTTGCTAATGAAGGTTTACATCATCTCAGAGTTGTCATTCTCAACTGTCTCCATTTGCTTGGGAACTCATTCAGGTAGAGTGATATCCTTTCAAAACAAACTCGAAATGGCTTAAAAACTTACAGGTAAAACATGACACCATAAAACTCCTAGAAGAGAACACAAGCAAAACATTCTCAGACATAAATTGTAGCAATGTTTTCCTAGGTCAGTCTCCCAAGGCAATAGAAATAAAAGGAAAAATAAACAAATGGGACCTAATCCAACTTATAAACTTTTGCACAGCAAAAGAAGCCATCAGCAAAATGAAAAGACAACCTACAGACTGGCAGAAAATATCTGCAAATGCTGTGACCCATAAGGGCTTAATTTCCAAAATATACAGCAACCCATACAGCCCAAAAACCAAAAAAAAGAAAGAAAGAAAAAAAGAACCCAATCAAAAAAAATGGGCAAAAGCCCTAAATAGACATTTCTCCAAAGAAGACATATAGATGGCCAAGAGGCACATGAAAAGATGCTCAACATAGCTAATTATTAGAGAAATGCAAATCAAAAGTACAATGAGGTGTCACCTCACACCAGTCAGAATGGCCTTCATCAAAAAAATCTACCAATAATAAATGCTGGAGAGGGTATGGAGAAAAGGGAACCCTCCTACACTGTTGGTAGGAATGTAAATTGGTGTAATCACTATGGAGAACAGTATGGAGGTTCCTTAAAAATCTAAAAATAGAGTTACCATATGATCCAGCAATCCCACTTCTGGGCATATATCTGGAGAAAACTCTAATTCAAAAAGATACATGTATCCCAGTGTTCATAGCAGCACTATTTACAATAGCCAAGACATGGAAGCAACCTAAATGTCCACTGACAGATGAATAGATAAAGAAGATGTAATATACAATGGAATATTACTCAGCCATTAAAAAAGAATGAACTAATGCCATTTGCAGCAACATGGATGGACCTAGAGATTATCATACTAAGTGAAGTAAGTCAGACAAAGACAAATATCTTATGATATCACTTATATGTGGAATCTAAAATATACAAATGAACTTATTTACAAAACAGAAACAGACTCACAGACATAGAAAACAAGCTTATGGTTACCATAGGGGAAAGGGGATGGGGAAGGGATAAATTTGGAGCTTGGGATTAGCAGATACAAACTCCTATGCATAAAATAGATAAACAGCAAGGTCCTATTGTATATCACAGGGAACTATATTCAATATCTTAT
Source organism: Mesoplodon bidens (assembly GCF_964165515.1). Lineage (NCBI taxonomy): Eukaryota > Metazoa > Chordata > Mammalia > Artiodactyla > Ziphiidae > Mesoplodon > Mesoplodon bidens. The sequence continues at coordinate 55,241,356 of NC_138166.1, forward strand.
AATTAACTATGATAAAAAAATGAAAAAAATCAAAAATATATATAACTGAATCACTTTGCTGTATACCAGCAACTAACACAACATTGTAAACTAACTATACTTCAAGTAAAAAAAAAAAAAAAAAAAAAAGGAGGGCTTCCCCAGTAGCGCAGTGGTTGAGAGTCCGCCTGCCGTTGCAGGGGACACGGGTTCGTGCCCCGGTCTGGGAGGATCCCACCTGCCGCCCAGCGGCTGGGCCCGTGAGCCATGGCTGCTGAGCCTGCGCGTCCGGAGCCTGTGCTCTGCAACGGGAGAGGCCATAACAGTGAGAGGCCCGCGTACCACAAAAAAAAAAAAAAAAAAAAAAAAAAAAGACAAAATCTTCACCTGTCTTTAGCTTGCTAAATGTGTGTTTGGGCAGCTTCCTTGAAATTGCCTAGCATTATATGCCTTATGTGAAGGTGTAGCCATCAGATTTACTTAAACCTCATACTTGCAGCTTCTAAAGACACCTGGGTATCAAACTGAAGACAAGTTAATCACACCTTTTGTTGTCGCTCAGGAGTCTGTACGCAAAAGTGTGGTTATTTATCTTCGGCTTAAGAAAGTTAACTTCCTTCATTTGCTCAATGGACAGAAGACAGTGACCAACTATTCTTGCAAGCTGTTGGAAACAAGGCTGGAATGTAAATTGCCATGTGAGGAATTGCAGGTAATTATATAGAAGAATGTCCCATGGGAAAAACATACTGGAGTGGTCTAACCAGGGACAGTTTGGCATCTCCATTACTAGAAAGAGTTTTAAAATATCACAAGAACCCATTAATCAGGATGGTTTAGTTAGAAACCAGTCTGGCAACAAGGAGAACAAGACGGACTTTCAGTTTTCCCCCCTTCCTTTTAGAGAATTATAATTAAGGCCTGTTGTGTTACTATATACACATCTAGATCTTGCATGGAATATCCTGTTTACAAAAACAGGAATGAACCATTCTTATTTGCAGGACACTGAACCAAACACAGACATAATTTTTTGTTCACTAAACCAAAAGTTTTAAATAAAACATTTACTGAAGCAGACTGATCCACTGTTGTTCTCGTTTAAAACTTTTGAACTGGAATACCAACATCTTCTGAGTTAATCCTAGACTGAACTAATAGTTAAATGTATGTGAAACTCTCCTGTGGGTTACTTACAGATTATTTATATTATGTATAATGTCTTTATATGATCTGGACACTGTCTTAAGAAATGATATATCTAGCATGACTAAAGATAAAATCTGTTTTATAAATACATAGGGTAATTATAAACAAATATAAATCCATGTTAAACTAGCCATCATGTTCTAGTGAGCCTGGAAGTCTAAGGATATATTATAGGTCAGCTGATCTAGAGAAATAAAGGTTAGCCCCCAGCTCAGCATCTACCTTCCTCACTGTGCTTTAAGGTATTGTATTAGAGATGCTAATTTCCCCCCACCGCTTTCCCATCTAAGAGAACCTGACTCACTCCCAGCCCCAGCTGCCAGATTTGTCCATTGCAAACTTGCCCTGAACCACAGCTATTTGGGCCAGTCAGAGCACACCCCTGAGACACAGAGAAGCACTCCACAGACCAGACTGAGCCATCAAACCCTCTCTCTCTGTCTCACTCCATTTGATCTAAGAAACACAGCAGCCAAGTTAGAGGGTAGCTGAAGCACACTGACAGTGGAACACTGGTGTCATTGTCCACAAATCAAGGCTCATGAGGGCCCTGGGGCAGCCCTGGTGCCTGAGTCCTGAGGACACAGTTTTCTTTCAGTTTCCAGGAAAGTTGTGGCTTTCTAATAAAACACTTTTACCTGAGGTACTTTAAAATGGTTTCTGTTCCTCACCTTTCAGGTGCTCTCTGGGCTCCCTTGCTTTCTCACGTCTGTCCCTACTCCCCTTGGTGGTAGAACCGGAAGAAGGGTCCCCATCCTATTTAAGAAGGAAAGAGAAGGCAAGAGCCACAGAAGTAGTGTCCTATCCCACGGATAAGCAGTGAGGCCTCATAAAGGAAGACAAGCCATGGGGTCAGAAACAGAGGATGTGGGAGGCTTCAGGACCAAGCCTGTGAACGATGCGCAGGCCTTAGGGGCCTGTTATTCTGCAGTGCCATCTGCACGGTGTGGGACAGGCCTAATGGATTAAAGCAGTGCTTCTCAAATGTATATAAGCACAGTAATCACCCAAGGATCTTGGTAAAGTGCAGGTTATGATTCAGAAGGTCCAGGGTGGGACCAGAGAGTTTGTATTTCTAACAAGCTCCCATGTGATGCCAAAATGTGGCCACAGACCACACATAAGTAGCAAGGGTGAGAAAGAGCTGGGCAGGATCGAATCGTGCAACAACAGTAAAATAAACAGTAAATAGCAATAGGCAATAAAATAGCAATAATATAATGTAAATAAGTAAAATGAAGTAATTAACCATAAACAACAATAAAAGGATTCCCATCATCAGATGGTGATAGGAAATTACAAGATCTCAAGATGATGGAATTTCTGGACCTAAAGACTCCCTACACTCTACATATAGCATCAGTGATTTTTGATATAGTTGGTCACTCCTTGGGGCTGAGAGAGAAAAGCACTAGAAGCTGGTTGTGAGGAAGTTAGTGATGGAGACTGGATCCCCTGTGTTCCATCAGATAGGAATGCAAAGTTTAGAGTGTAGTGCTTGGCCCCGTGTATAGACCACAAATACAAGCCCTTCTGCATATATAGCTGCTATGTGAAAATTAAACTTGGGTCATACCAAATCTATGCTATATATTTAAGAAATAAGTTGCAAAGTGTCCTTTAATCTCCCTTTTCTGCTAACCATAATTTAGCTACATATCTACTTGTAACAGGGACTCCTCTTTCTTTGATCAGTCCTTCTGGCTACATTCTTAAAAGAGAAGAGAGCCCATTGGTACTGGCCGGTGGAGCTCTGTGATGGGAAGAACAGCTCAGGCCTGGAAAGTTTGGTTCTTGCTACTGAGAGTCTTTCTGTTGTGTGCAACGGAGGAGAAAGGGGAGATGCATTCGGTTCCTTTCCAACTCAGTTTAATCCCTGACCATGGAATATATTAGTGCAGATCTTAAGTCCGGGAAGCCTTCTTTTTATTTAAAGCACACACACTGTTGGAGGTGACAGTGCTTTTAACCATGCAAATACTATGAAGCTCCCAACTTAGTTATGGCTCAGTTAACCTAAAGTAAACTGAAAAGCCAGGCAGTGGGGAGCTCTGTGCTTTACTGGGAGAATGCCATACGATGAATTTCCTTTTAAAAAGTTCACTCTGTGTTGCCTTTATTTAGTGATTTCTCAGTTAATCGTCAGCTTTAACCCCTCTTCAACTGCTCAGTTAAGTAAACATCTGATTCAAGTGGGTAAACTGTCTTTATATTTTTATATCATCTGCCTCCAGAGGAAGGTAAATGAATTCATTCATTCATTTATTCACTGATGCTGGATCAGGACCAGTTGTGGGTGTATGGGTGTTACAGCAATGGACAAAACAGATAAAGACTATTCTCACAACACTTGAACCTTCTAGATGGGCAGAGGGAGACAGCAAACAAAATAGGAATATGAAACCACTAAGAATATGATAAATAATATGATGAAAATGAAACAGGATGATTTGGTAGAGAGCGAATTGGTGGCTGGTTTAAACTATATGGTCAGGGACATTTAAGATAAGACCTCAGTGATAAGAAAGAACCAGCCCTTACAAAGATGGGGAAAACAGCTAGGGTGAAACCATTAAGATGAAAATGCACTTGACATTTTTAAGAAATAGAAAGAAAACCAGTGTGACTACGAGAAAAGAGGAATGGAATGGGATGGGGTTAGAGAGAAGCTGGGAGCAGATCATGTGCAGCCAGGTAGGCAGCCCAGAGGAAGAAGTAGGGTCAGATCACACAGGGCCATGGTCCACAGAGACCACAGAAAGTGGGGACCAGATGGTTTCAGGTCATGGTCATGGTAAGGAGTTTGGATTTTAGTCTAAGGAAGCTGGGAAGTCGGTAGAGCATTTCAGTCAAGGGCTTGACATAATCTGATTGATGCTTTTAAAAGAACATCCTGTGCAGAAGAATCCCAAATAATTTATGTAGACACTTCACCCTCAAGAAGGTGGAGCACAGCTCCCCATTCCTTAAGCATGGACTGCGCATAATTACTTCCTTCTAAAGAGTACAGCATACAAAGGAAGGGGGATGTAACTTTACAGTGGACAGACCTGGCAGACACTGCCTCCCTCAGCCAGGTGATCAAGGTCAACATCAGCAGCAACAGGTCATGTTAATAGCATGTTCGTTCACCTTTGTGGTCTTCATCCTCCAAATCCATAACCCAGCCTAATCATGAGGAAAACATCGGACAAATCCCAACTGAGGAACATTCTACAAAACACCTGACCAGTCCTCCTCAAAGTCATCAAAAATAAGGAAAGTCTGAGAGACACAAACGCAGCCAAGACGAGCCTAAGGAGACGTGATGACTAAATATAATGTGGTGTCCTGGATGGGATCCTGGAGCAGAGATAGGACATTAGGTAAAAAGTAAGGAAGTCTGAATAAATGTTTAAAATGCTGCATAAATAATGACTCATTAATTGTAACAAATGTACCATACTAATCTAAGATGTAAGTAATAGGAGAAATTCAGTGTAGGTTAGTATATGGGAACTCTGTACCACCGTCACAATTTCTCTGTAAATCTAAAACTGTTCTGTATGGAAGCTTTTTTTCTTTCTTTCTTTCTTTTTTAAAAAGAGCATGCTAGCTGCTGTATGCAAACTGGACTCTAGGGCATAAAAGTGGAAGCAGATTCTAATATCCCCTATGTTCTCGAAAACTAGCATTCTCTGTATTTTAAAAAGGAATTGCAGATATAAGAAAGAAGAGTTCATACCCGTATTTCCAATTCAAATTCAGGACTACAGAGCTTTTACATAATCTTCTCCATCTCAGGCTAATCGGAGCGTTGTTCCCTACAGAAATAAATGTTACAAGGCAAAGCCTTCTGAATTCTGACATTTATGGAGCCCCCAGAAAAAGTGCCAGCTCCATGCCTGATCACCCCAAATGAAGCCTGACTCATATCAATAACCTCACCCATATCAAGTTCTTAATTTCAAGGCCTCATCCTTAAAAATGAATGAATAACCAAGAATTTTGACACATCTAAGGAAAGCCTTCAACATGAAAGAAAGAGATCAAGAAAAACAGAGGGAAAAATGTATGACAGCAGGAGGAACATATAATTCAAGAAGCAAGAGAGAACTTAGAGGAAAAAATAATTATTACCCTGAGACATTTGAGAAGATATTACATCATTAAAAGCCAACAGAATGCTATGAAAGAGGAATGGAGAAAAATAAAAAGCTCTTAGATAAGATCATTAAATAAAGAGTTAAGTAAAGGAGTTCAAAAATAAAATTAGAGTTCCGTCCCAAAAAGAAACACAAAAAAGAGGTGGAAAACATAAGAAAATAGATAACATCTATAGGGTTTCAGTCTAGGAGACATGACATCAGATTAACAGGAGGCCAAAAAGAGAAGAGAGAAAGCAGAGGGGAAGAAATGATCAAATGAAAAATATAAGAGAATTTCTCAGATCTGGAGGATAGGGGTGTTCATATTTGAAGGATCTACCGAGTGTCCAGCACAATAAAATAAAAAACATTCACAGCAAATTGTGAAACCTCAGAACATGGAGTTTAAAGAGAAGATCCGAAAAATTTCCCAGAGAGAAGCTTTCATAGGTCATATACAAAGAAACAAAAAGCACACTGGTCTCAGAATTTCTCATTAAGTTAGAAGACAATGGAGAAAGGCCTCAAAAGTTTTGACAAAAAATCATTTTCACTGATCACTGAAGACCTAGCCAGACTATCACTCAAGTGGGAAGATAGAATCAATTAAACTTTAAACATACGAAGGCTTGGGAATTTCTATCCCACAGTACTTGTCTTACGAAATTACTTGAGGATGTCCAGGACAAAAATAAAAGAGGGGAACCAAGGAGGAGGAGGCTACACTGAGACCTCAAGTGGGCCTGGAGATGCCGTGATAAACGAAACACAGGAGTAAGGATTGTAACTATGGAATAGCAAGAAATTTTGATCCTAGAACCAATATTAAGTCTAGATAACATGGATGGGCACCTCCTGCTCCCCTTGTATACAAGACTAAAAGTCAGAGGACCTGAGTTTTAGGGTCCCCTGACTAAGCAGATTCCTTATTCTCCTGGATGCTGGGGCCAATGAACTTTAAACTTTCAGGAGAAACAAGGAACACACTGAGGTGGCGAGGGAGGGGAGGGGGTTCACTTACACCATTGTGTGTCCTTAATCTTGTATCTTATGGACATCCTTTGAAAGGATACTAAACTGAAGCAAAGTAATCTTGCCCATTCCAAGTTGTCATCTTTCCAGGCCTTGAACCTGGGCTGGTCTTTCTTGTCTGTCCTGCCTTACACGAGACCCAGACAACAGTGGATCCAACCCAGGGGAGTAATGAAGGGAGATCCCAAGTAAGACAACTGTGTAGTAGGCCTAAGAATAGGCAGTCCAGTTTCTAAGAGCAGGATGAAGAACTCCAGGAGAGAGGGGCCTTGGGGAAAATGAGTATCCACAGGATTTAATGCTATCCATGAGAGTATGGAACTGGTTAAGAAAATGATAAAGAAGACTCCCTGAAAAACGAAGAGGAGTGGGGAAAAATTACAAATGGTGCATTAATTATAGGTAACATTTATGGAGCACTCACTTTAGACCAGGCACTATTCTAAACACTTTACTTTTATTAGCTCTCTAATCTTCATAGCAATTCAGAGATTGGTACTATTATTATTCCCATTTTAGAAAATGATGGAGCTGAGGCACAGAAAAGATGAAAAAGAACTTGCCCAAAGCCCACAGTTAGTGAGTGGCAGAGCCAGCATCAAACCGTGGCAGCCTGGCTCCAGCACCTGAGCACTCGAAATACTGCCTGAGAGCAGAAACACAATCATCGTGTCCCACCCGGCTGTGCTGTGAACAATATTTACCTAAACACGACAATGAAAGCAGTGTTTCTTGATTTTCATTTCTTAGTATCAAATATAAATATAAGCCTAAACATGTCTTCAGTTAACAACGTAAAATTAAAGTACAAGTGGCAAAGTTGGGAAATAGAAAAGTAGGTCAGAAGACGTGAAGAAAAAGGTAGGGGTGCTGTTATCTTCATCATACAAAATAAGGAGTTGAGAGCTACCATCTGTAATTGCATTTGTTTGTTGTCTCTCCTGAAACTCTAATGTAAGTGGCGATCTCATCTGGCTTGTTCACTGCTGTATTTCCAGCCCCTACAAGAGTTCAAGGCATATATCAGGCATTCAATAGATATTTCAGGAATGAGGGATGGTTGAAAGAAAGAAGGAAGGAGAGAGAGAGAGAAAGAAGGGAGACCAGGAGGGGGAGGGAGGCAAGAAAGAAAAAGTCTTGAGAATCGTTTATTTAAATTTATAAAGGTAACTGATAGAGGAAATAAAAATAGTGATAGAATTTTATTGGGAGGGGCTGAGAGTGTGGATATTGAAAGTCATCTAAATCCTAATCTATCACAGCAAAAAGTCAATAAAGAGTATATTTGATAAATAAGGAAATAGTGATATAGGCATATTATTAAGAAAAAAAAAGTAGATAAATGCAAAAAGAACTACAAATAAGAAAACTTATATGTTAAAAGTACCTGTTTTGGGCTTCCCTGGTGGCGCAGTAGTTGAGAATGTGCCTGCCAATGCAGGGGACACGGGCTCGAGCCCCGGTCCGGGAAGATCCCACATGCCGCGGAGCGGCTAGGCCCGTGAGCCACAATTACTGAGCCTGCGCGTCTGGAACCTGTGCTCCGCAACAAGAGAGGCCGCGATAGTGAGAGGCCCGCGCACTGCGATGAAGAGTGGCGCCCGCTCGCCGCAACTAGAGAAAGCCCTTGCACAGAAACGAAGACCCAACACAGCCATAAATTAATTAATTTTTTTTTAAAGTACCTGTTTTTAGATGGAGGGTGTGGCTATTGAATGGTAGAGCAGGACACTATTGATTTCATTATAAGTCCATCCATATATTTTTTTCTGTAACTATCTACAAGTATTATTCTGATTTAAAACAAATTTGGGGCTCTTCCAATACCTTTTCACATTAGTTTGACTTTGATCAATCAATCAATTCTATGAAATGTTTCAGGTAATTAAAAAAAAAGATGTAGCCCTCTTCCTGTCCAAAATCAACCCCATAACCCTCTGCTCTGGTAACATCTCCATCAGTTAACCTCTCTCTCATCTTCAACCAGGTTCTTTTCTCCTGACTTTTTCTTCTCAACTTGTAAAACCAAAATTTTAATAGCTCTCTCCCTGCACGCCTTTCCCTCTACCTGTGATTCTATGACTCTCTTCTCCTTCCAAGATGAGCTTGAAAAGTAGTTCTCACTGCCTCTACTTCCTCGCCTTCCATAGTGCTCTGATCAACCCTTTGCTGTCCATGCCGATTTTCCCCTAATTTTGCTCCCATGAAAGTTGCCAGACCTTCCAGTTGCCGGATCCAGAGGACGGTTTTGGGTCCTTTGCTTTCTTGACCTCTCTGAAGCATTTGACACCACAACTCTCAGTCTCCTTAATGGGACTCTCTTCTGTTCACTGCCCTTTTGTAGGTATTGCATTCTCCATGTTCTCTCTCTGAGCATTGTAATCGCCTTTATGGGCTCCGTGACCCGACATATATAAAATGGCAGCCCATCCTGTGTCTCTTGTCATGACCTATTCCCGTGAACTGGTCAACTTACTCTTACCTAATCACCAATCTAAGTTTCCTTTGCCCATTTTGGCTCTAAAGGATAGGTTTTGGGGGTAACTGTGTGCTTAAAGCTCTCTCTTCTTGCAACTACTCCCACTCATAACCCCTCCTGATAGATGAACATTTGCAGTTGATTTGATGACAGGGAACCTAACTTTGAACCCCAATTAAGTGAAAAGTCATCACCCTCCAAAAAATTCTATTCTCATTTATAAACCTGTTACAAAACTTTTACTCAATTATTATATTTTAAATTTCCTCAATAAAAATGTATTTTCTCACTTATTTTATATATTTAAAAAGGGGACACCAAGCTATATTAAGTGACCCAGCCCTGTGGCCACAGCTGATAGGACCAAAGGCAGACATCAGACCCAATATGGGCTAACCAAATTCCTTTCCTGGGATTGGTGCTATAACAAGGCAAAGCCTGGAGCTGGGGCAAGTTTAAATTATGAGTAAATTGTGAAGTCACGTCTGGGGTTTTCAAAAAGTTAAGAGCAGGATTCTGGAACTAAACTGCCAGGGTTCTCACCTCAGCTTTACACACTAACTGTGTGACCTGGGGAAGTTGCTTTAACTCTCTCTCACTTTATTTGAGCCAACTTAACTGTATTTCTGTTACAGGCTCTTAACAAGTGCTTATTGATAATGAGGATTATAGTTGGTATTTTAGGGGTTACATTGAAGTTCTCCATCTTGGTGATTCAAAGGCACATTGTAAGATAAAATTTGGGAGAAAATTCAACTTCTAATGAGATTATCCATCTGTGGAAATAGCAGACCTTGGATCCTCCTCTGAGAAGTCAATGTGTGTTTTAACAAGTTATTTTCTTCTGTCAAATGGGGGTGTTACATGCCCAGGGTGCTCGACAGACAACTCTCAAGATGGCAAAGTGTTAATAGTAATAGTAATAATAATAATAACAAAAGCAATCATAGCAAATATTTATTTTATGCTTATTTTGTTCTCACCACAACTATGAAGTTGGCACTATTATCATCCCCTTTTACACATGTTGCAACTGAGGCACAGAGAAGTAAGTAATATTCCCAAGGTCACAAAATTAACAAGTGGTGGAACTGAGATGAGAACGCTGGCTTTTTGGTTCTGGAATATCTGCTCCTAAGTCTTAAACAGCAATCTATCCCACAAGTCACTTTACAGCATAAAGTTAATTCCCTCAAGGATCAGAGCACATAGCCATGGTGCGCTGTTTTGGAGACATGGGCCTCAGTCTTAATCTGAGGAGTCTTCCTGAAATAGAGAAAGTGAGAAAAGTAGTTAAAAGTTTAAACATGTGTTATTGACCATGAGGAAAATCGCACAAGAATGTTAATAAGTCTATTCCTACTTCTGGAACAATACTGCTGTGTGTGTGTGCGTGTGTGTGTGCTCACACTACGTTAATAAGCAGACAGTGGTGACTTTAAATTCCAAGACCAGTTAATGCATTAGTTAGAATATTGGCTAAGCTGATATAACAATGGAACCTCAAAATACATTCACTCTCTCTTATTTCCCTCGCGCACAAAGTCCAGGTATACATGGTGCAAATCCGGTAGGAATACTTTGCTTGGCTCAGCTCTGCTCTGTCTGCCACCCTCTCAACATATATAGCTTCCATTGCTGGGTTCACCATCTCTCAGACAGCAGAAATGAAGAAAGAAAGTGGGATTCATAGCCAGTTCTTTTAAAGGCAGTTCTTTTAATCACCCAGTAGTGAGGTACTTTAATTCTGCTCACACTCTATTGGTCCAAAAAGTCACATGAGTACATCTAGTGGAAGGGAGGTTGAGAAATGGAGTCTTTAGTTGGATGGATGGCTAAACACCAAACTAAAAGGAATTGGGGAGATATTTAAGAATCTACCACTATACAATTATTACTTTATTTAATGGTCTTCTAATAATCACAGCAAGATTCATTTATCTGTTTAATTCTTATTATGATTAATATTAGGGAAGAAACCATGTTGATTTTAAAGAAGTTCAGACAAATAAAAATGACATAACCAAGTATAAAGTTTAGGGATTTCATCTTTATTGGAAGACCTTTAAGTGTGGAGATTATCTTTGGCTGTGTCTCTGCAATTCAGTGATTTTTGTGTGTGTGTGCTTCCCTGGCTGCTGTTTCTCATTGGCTCCACAATTCCTGGCTCTTCTCTGCCAGGGCTATCCAGCCATCTGGATCCAGCTGGAGGGAGAAGCAGCAGGCAGATCCAGGGGAAAACTTCAGAATTTTACAGGAGGTTTTGATTAAAGTTTGGAAAGAAGTATTCATTCCTTCACAGCAGATGTCTTTTTTTCCCTCTCATTCTGCTAATTTCTCATTGGATGTTCCTTCATTCCTTAATTTAATTTTATTTCCATTTTTAGGGTGCCTGTTTTTTCTCTATGGCCATTTTCATGATCTCAATCCCTCAGTCATTTGGGATCTTTTTTCTTCCCAATTTCACATTCCTTTATCCATTCTTTCTGCTCACTTATCCATTCTCCCACAGCTTTGGTTACCATGATGAATTTTATTAATATTCCTTTCCATTTCCTCATTTCCTTGCCCATAAAATGAATATCTCTGATTTACTGTGTAATCTTTTCTCTCCTTCACTACTTTATTCCCCATCTCATTTGTTACATTTCCTCACTCCTCATCCACTCTTCATCGCATTTTACCCATTAGTTCATTCATTCCATGTCACTTTTTGCACACTGGCTTATCCCTGCAATTAATGCTCATGTGCTTTTTGCTATTTTCTCATTTTATACTTTCTTTCCCCACAATCCTGAGCTTAAATTCTTTCTACACCTACCTTTTGTGTTCTACTATTCATTCTCTCAGCTTTTCATTCACCCATCTGGAGTATAACCATAAAGTAATGTCATAAATTACCCTTTAAAAAAAAAAGAGCTGAGGTTGGAACTTATTCTGCAGCCAGCTGTGACATCCCCTCTTCCTCACCCCCAGTCCTTGCCCTTTGCTGGGCAGATCGTGTTCACACTGCCTCCTAAATGGATCACAGTTCTGTGCACCTGTCCCGTCCCACTGCTGTTGCCTTCTGTTCTATCTCAGCTTGGGTTTTCCCCGAAGCAGACCCTGAAGTAAAGATTTGGATACAAATAATTTGGAGTTTTTTGTTTGTTGGTTTTTGCTTTATTTTGTTTTGTTTTCTTTTGATAGTGGGAAAGTGAGACAGGGAAGAAAGGAAATGTAATAAAGGTGCATTAATGAGCAGGTTACCACTGGGGGATTTAGAGCCAAATCCCACTGGGGACTTTTTGAGCAACTATGTGGAACACACCTCAGAATGATCCCCCTGAGGGAGGGGGAGTCTGAAGAATTATCTTCCACTGCCCATCCCACGTTGGTGAAGGTGGTTCCTGGGGCATTATCTCTCCTGTGCTTCCATCCTGCCCCGGGAGCTGCCAACGGGCTCTCCGAGAGAGAGGGTGTCCTCTGCTCTGCCCTGGGGGCCAGAGCTGTTTCAGCCTGTGCAGGATGGTCGTCAGGGGGCTCAGAGGACCTGGCAAGGCCCTGGAGGACTTGGCCACATCTGCCCATCAAGATTCCTCCCCACAGTGCTCCCCCCACTCTCCCTTCCCTTCACCCATCCTCCTCAACACTTATATCCATGCTGGAAACAAGGAAAACCTGGCAGAACATTCGCCAAACTGTTAGCAGTGGTTATTTTGAAGGAAGATATGTAGGTGGAAATTATAGAGGATTTTAATAATCTACATTATATATGTTCTTTTTATTATAAGGAAAATATATATATATATATATTCTCCATCTCATTTTCTGTGTTCAATATCTTTTGTATGTCTCCCCTTTTGTCCAATTCTGCATCCCCTCATCCGTACTAAACCGCCTATGTGCTTCCTCTTCTGCCTTTTTTCCACCTCTTGATTCATTTTCTTTCTGTTAGATCACTCTTCTTTGTTACCTTGTCTGAGTTTTTTGTCCATTGTGCAGCTGTGTTTCCCAGTTTCCTGATTTATTCTCTTCTGTTTGGTATCGAATCTCCCTCCTCTTGTCTCAAGTCTGTGACCACCCCTCTGCTCTCATGTAGAATTTGAGAACAGAGAGGCAGCTGCTAAGCGGCCCACCCTGCTGTGGCTCCCTCTCCAGTTACACCTCACTTTCTCTCTCCTCCCAGATTTGCACCTACAGCAGCCCCTAGAAACCATAAAGCCAGTTATGAGCAGGAGGCCCAAGGACAGCTGTTGATCCTGAAAAGGGTTTTAATTTGTCTCTGTCTCATTAGCTTAATGCTGATGCTGGCAGGCCCCCTGGCTGCTGACGAAGCTTGGTGACTTTCTTTTTAACTTGGCCTGAGGCTCCTCAGGTCCAAAGATGAAGCTGACATTTCAGGCAACTTTCCCTTGGTTACCCTGGCCCTTTGTGTCCACTCACCAAGGACTTTCATTCATCCCTGGGCCTACAGTAATTAAAAGCAGGAGGCGAGCTCGTCCTCATTGGCTAGCCTCTCTCTGTGAATCGGCATAACAGGCAAAATCGAATATATACATGCTTACAGGGCAGGAACCATCTCTTAGTATAGGGTTTGCTTTGACGACTGAGCTGGGAGAATTATCCACCCGACATGTGCTGCTGCGAATAGGAGACCAGAAGCTAAATCATCATAAGTTGCTTTTAAAATTGACCCCAGAAGGTGATTTATAACTAAGAAAGACACAAAGCTTGAAGACATGTTTTTCTTTTTAGTAAATGATTTAAGTTGCCACATTTGAAAAACAGGGGTTGTGTCTGAACTTGGTCAAGTTAAGAATCTATTCAGGCAGAGTGTAGTAGGCAAATCTCTGACTGGTAGTGACGCCCTCTCTTGGTCTGAATCTCAATTTCTTGGTATTTCATACCGTGCCTTGTGAACTTGACCTCATGTGTATTTACTGTGTTTAATGACCTTAATGTCCCCAGAGAGTGAGCAGTGGTGACTCCGGGAAAACCTGCTGAGCTGGGAGATACACAGGTAGTTTTGCCTGGACTCTATTTGCCTGGTATTCTAGGTTCAAAGTGATCAGTTCTGGGTTTCAGGGAGTGATCCAGCTCCTGGGCAGAGGTCGACAGGGTGACCCACTCCTGTTTAGGCCACCTATTTAAGATGACACGAGCCTGGAACTTTGCATTTCCTCCCACTCCTCCAGAACCTTTAGCAGTCACTGTCCATCACTAGCAGTCCTCCTACTTCCCTCCTGGGCACCCATTCTCCTCTTGCTGCCTCTAGGCTACTCACTCTGGCAAGCATCTTATCCATCCATCCATTCAAACAGCATTCATCAGGTGCCCACCGTGCATCATGAACTGGGCTGTAAGGACCTAGAGAGGTATACGTCTGGGCTCCCACCTTACAGGAACTCACAAGGCAGGAGAGACAGACCTGAGAAATAGGTGGGAATCCCAATCAAGGAGGGGGCTACTGTGTTTGGGGGCCCAGAGGACAGTGTTATGGGTCTGTGAGGCCAAGGGTGCAAGGAAACTCCACAGGCTTCCCCTCCCATAGCAGGTGATCTTCTTAGTGATCCAGCTCCCAAACAAGCTGCCAGCATCCTGAAGGCAGAGGTGTGTGTGCCCTGTTCACAGGACATCCCCAGGGCCTGGCGGGTATCTTGCACAACAAGCAGCACACAGTAGGTTTTCACATTTATTAGTGAGTAAATCAATGTGGTAGCTTTTGAGTTGGGCCTTAGAGGACAAAAAAGAGTTCAGTAGGTAACAAAGAGAAATGGTTTATTTATTAATTACTTTGCTTTATTTAAATTATTTAGGTATTTGAATAGCCAATATATTCACATAGTTCAAAAATCAAAACAATAGGGGCTTCCCTGGTGGCGCAGTGGTTGAGAGTCCACCTGCCAATGCAGGGGACACTGGTTCGTACCCCTGTCCGGGAAGATCCCACATGCAGCGGAGCGGCTGTGCCCGTGAGCCATGGCCGCTGAGCCTGCGCGTCCGGAGCCTGTGCTCCGCAACGGGAGAGGCCACAGCAGTGAGAGGCCCGCGTACCGCAAAAAAAACAAACAAACAAAAAAATCAAGACAATATAAGAAGACAGACATTAAGAAGTCTCAGTCCCATCCTTGTCTCCATCTATTCCTTTCCCTACCCCATCGTACCCCTCTCCTGCCCACTGTGAGTTACTATTTTTATTGAGTTTTATATATTATTCCAGTAAAACCATATACAAATACATATATAATCTTATTTCCTCCCCTTTCCTCACAAATGGTGGTATACTCAAAAACTGTTCTGCTGCTTTTTTTACTCAACAGTATATCCTGGATATCTTTCCTATCGGTATGTTGAGAATGACCTCATTCTTCCTGCAGCTGCATTGTATTCCATGGTATAGATGCACCTTACTGGAAAGGTCATTTAAGCACCTGCATGTGAGAGGTGCTCCTTCTCCTCCCTTCCTCCCCCATCTCTGCATCAAAACTTGCCCCCTGAACACTGATCTCCTTTAATTTAGTAAGCCAATTTGGCTGACTAATTGAATAAGCCAGTTATATCAGTGCATTCAAAAGATGGAAATTTGTTTATATGTATACTGTGTAAAATATGCTTTTAGAGCAAATGTCCTATTTCAGAGACATCAACTCCCAAAGGAAGTAAGCAGTGGAGCATCTTCATACAGGGACTGTGTGGTGTCTGCAGGTCATCCATATTCTCAGAAGGGTCTCTCCCTGGGCTGAAGACACAGCAGGGGCTCAGCTCACTAACTGAGGAGGAGAATTGATTCCCACGGCCAATATTGCAGGTTTCACAGGCTGCTGCTGAGAGATCTATTTGAGGCAGCCCCGTGCACACCCTCTCTGCCCACAGGTGCGACCCTGGCTGGTGTGAGGGTAGAGAGTCATTGCCTTCTGCACCATTCTACCCCAGTTGTTTCAGATTGTCAGATGAACTGTACCAGTATTCCCAAGTAAACCTTGTTTTCTCCCTTAACTAAAATCATTCTTAACATTAAACCAGATGATTTTAAAGGGAACAGCATATTTGATTTTTCCCTAAGTCAATTCCTTCCAGCCAGAGTGCTGAGGTGCATGTAAGATGTGAAATCTGTGAGAAGGGAATAAGGCCAACATGTTTATGTTGGTGATTACTGTTGACTTGTTTTCTGCTGTTAGTATTCTAGGCAGCTCCCCTGCTTTGTGTGACTGCTATTTTCAGCCATCTTTTATCCAGGGTTTCTCCTCTCTTAGCAATTTTTTTTTTTCATTCCCACAGTTCAGAAGCTCAGGTATCTAATTCTTCTTGCAGAAGAATGTGTGTGGGCTGTGTTTGTATGTGTGAAAAGACCAGACTCTGCTGGCTGCCTGTTTGTTTCAGTTGTTTTAATGATGACTGTGGATTGTTACAAAACTGATTGGTCTGCAGCCTCTGGATGAATATGAGAACAGCCAGCATGAGCACACTGGCTGCTGTATAGCTGCTCATTGACCCCATTCAGAAGTGGCTGGAAAGTAGATGATGGCCCGGCAGGAGGATAGTTGGAAGGTTGTAACCTACCCTCCCCCAAATCAGGGTGGGTTTTGAGCCTGTGTATTCTCATTGGAGAAGGACTGAAGTATGGTAGGCAGCAAAGAAAAACAATTGTTGTTTCAAATATTAATGGTGGAAATCCTCTTCAGGAGGACCTTTTGTTGATCTGGATTGTCCATTTAGATATGAAAAATGAGGCTCCCAGGCAAAATACAGAAGAAGAAAGCAGAACAAAGACAGGGCTACATTGCTCTGAAAAGAGAAGAGAAAAAGAAGAGAGGTCACCCCAGGGATATCATGGTAGGGGGCGAGAGGCAGAGGTAGGCTGAGAAAGTCAAGGCCAGCAAGGCATCCTGGGAGCGGAGATGGCTGAGGAATGGCTAACAGCCAATTGTGAGTTGTTCTCTGGGCTGTAACTCCTCTATGTGTTTCCTCCGGAAGCCTTCTGTAAAATCTGCTACAAACACAGCCTTGCTTCAGTGGTGCTGTGGGGAAGGAGGGCTGGGGTGGGAGGAGGGTGCCTTTCACTTGGGAGTTTTATGATCTATTTCAGGCAAGAAAGGCAAGGGGAGAGAGGTCAGAGTGATCTTCCTGCTTCTCCCATTTTAGACAAATTGCTTCAGCTTAAGACGTTTCATACGCCAGGGTACCGTATTTTAGGATGGCATGTCCTGAAACCCATTAAAAGCAAGAAATGAAACTTTTATATATACATAGAGCTAAACTTAATTTCTGTTTCTGTTTGGAGTTCTGTGCATCTCAGTCATTCAGTGTATCTGGGCTTGCATCTGAGCTGGGAGGTGGAGGGTGAGAAGAGAGAGGTATATATAATGGCAAGGTCCCACTGGGATCATACTACCTTTTGCCCCTGGAGGGACACCCAGTTTCCCTCTGACCTTTGGTCATCCGTCATATGTGTTGGGGAGAGTTGTCCTGCAGTCCCCACCACAAGGCCTCTCCAGGTCCACTCGCTCTGAGCCCCTCCAATGTCCACACAGTCTCAGGAAACTTTTGCTCCTTCTGGGGCAGGACACCCTGTGGATCTGCTTAAGACCCTTCACCACCTCTGGGCCATTCCTGCATCACACTGAGGTCCAGAGAGTTGAGGCCCATCTCTTAGAGTAGACACACCTGGGAATGAGGCCACAGACCTGCCCTGTCATCAGCTCCCTCAACCCATCTGGGGTTTTATTTCTTCATCCCAGTGGGAAGAGGAGCAAAGCCCCAAGTATCCTATCTCAGGGACCCCCACGTTCTAAGCCCTCCTCTCTTCCCCTCCAATGATGCAACTCTGTGATTCCTCTCAGGAACCCACACTCTTACATTATCAGATATTCTCCCAGACCTACAGGGCCTAAACTTCTGAAATTCAAAAAGGCTGCTTTTGTACTGCTGGACACTTCCTCCCTAAGGCAAAACCCAAGTGACAGTATCACTGTTGCAGCCATCAGTACCCATCCCGGAGAGTTCATTGAGAGTCACCTGGCAGGTTCCTCTTCGAACACCTCAGTTCAAGGTCACAAAAGTAGTGCTCCCGGGGCACCATGAGCTGAGATAGTGATGGGATGTATAGAAAGCGTTTGCAATTCAGCCTCTTACTGAGAATGAGGGTGAATTCTTTTTTCATCAAAGCAGAATGAATCTGGCTTCTTCTAAAGTAATCCCGTCCTTGAGTAATCAGGTGTCTTCTACATTACGAACTTTTATATTCAAATCAGAGATTCTGAAACTGAGGTCATGATCTCCTTGAAATTATATGCAAAATTGTCTAGGTGCCTCTTTTCTGACATAAGCATCCATGGGATTTTTAAAAAATGAGATTTTTCCAAAGAATTTGTGACCCAGATGAGGTTAAGAACTGTTGCTATAAGCCAAGATCACAAATCTATTTCCCCTTGACTCTCGTGCATCCCTTTGACTGAATTTTGAAGTTCAGAAAATAAAGATCTATTTGAATGAAAAGGATCATTCTGTGCACTGAACTAAAGCCTTAAAAACCCAAACTTTATGTCTGATATCTCTTCCCACAGGTTCACCTTACAATGGCACCTTACAGTTTTGAGGGAAAGCTAGATGTGACATCTGTCATCTCTTGGTCACAAGGGCTAGACACATGTCTGCCTCTCTTCACTGTTCAGGGTGCATGCTTCCTGAGGCTGTTCATCTCACCTTCAATCACAGTATGTGAGCAGCTGTGCTCCACTGCTTGAACTCCCTCAACTTCCCTTAACATAGATCTTTGCAGAGCATAAACCTCTTTAATGTGCATTATGTCATTTGACCCTTAACACAACTCTATGGGGTAATAAAGGGCCCCACTTTATAGGTACAGAAGGAGAACTTAGAGAGCATAAAGACTGGTCCACAGTCCTGCTGGAGTTCATGCCCAGCAGAGTGCTGACCACAATTCTTTCAATAATTGCCTTTAATTAAAAAGCAATTACAAGACACTCAGTTTTGTTTTTATGCTCTGTTAAGGACTAAATTGTCTTCCTTCCGAAGTTCATATGTTGCAGTCCCTGACACCTTCCCCTGACCTCAGAATGTGACCTCATTTGGAAACAAGGTTGTTACAGATGTAATTAGTTAACATGAGGTCATACCAGAGTAGGGTAGAGTCCTGATCCAAAATAACTGGTTCCTCATAGGAAGGGGAAACTTGGACACAGATATGCACACATGGAGAATGCAGTGTAAAGATGAGGGCAGAGATCAGAGTGATGCTTCTACACACCAAGGAATGACAAAATTGCTAGCAAACTATCAGAAGTTAGGCAAAACGCACGGAACAGATTTTCTCTCAAAGCTCTCAGCAGGAACCAACCCTACGAGCACTTTGACCTTGGACTTGCAGCCTCCAGAACTGTGAGACAATATATTTCTATTGTTTAATCCACCCAGTTTGACGTAGTTTGTTACAGCAGCCCTAGCAAACTGATATACACTCTATTCCACAATTTTCAAAAATTAAATAAAAACATGAACCCTTGTTTGGTATAAGATATTAAAACAATGCAGCAATACGTGGACTAAAGTGTAAAATCCCCACTCATGTCAGTACATCCCCCTCCCAAAGTAACATGGTTATATTAGGTAGTTATCCTTCTAGAAATTTTTCTATGCATTTACATGTATATTTGTAGAGATTCCTATAGGTATTTTTTTAACATTTTTATTGGAGTGTAATTGCTTTACAGAGTTGTGTTAGTTTCTTCTGTATAACAAAGTGAATCAGCTATGTGCATACCTATGTCCCCATATCCCCTCCCTGTTGTGTCTCCCTCCCACCCTCCTTATCCCACCCCTCTAGGTGGTCGCAAGCACCGAGCTGATCTCCCTGTGCTATGCGGCTGCTTCCCACTAGCTATCTATTTTACATATGGTAGTGTATATATGTCCATGCCACTCTCCCACTTCATCCCAGCTTACCCTTCACACTCCCCATGTCCTCAAGTCCATTCTATATGTCTGTGTCTTTATTCCTGTCCTGCCCCTAGGTTCTTCAGAACCTTTTTTTTTTTTTAGATTCCATACATACGTGTTAGCATACGGTATTTGTTTTTCTCTTTCTGGATTACTTCACACTGTATGACAGACTCTAGGTCCATCCACCTCACTACAAATAACTCAATTTCATTTCTTTTTATGGCTGAGTAATATTCCATTGTATATATGTGCCACATCTTCTTCATCCATTCATCTGTTGATGGACACTTAGGTTGCTTCCATGTCCTGGCTATTGTAAATAGAGCTGCAATGAACATTGTGGTACATGACTCTTTTAGAATTACGGTTTTCTCAGGGTATATGCCCAGCAGTGGGATTGCTGGGTCATATGGTAGTTCTATTTTTAGTTTTTTAAGGAATCTCCATACTGTTCTCCATAGTGGCTGTATCAATTTAGACTCCCACCAACAGTATAAGAGGGCTCCCTTTTCTTCACACCCTCTCCAGCATTTATTGTTTGTAGATTTTTTTGATGATTTCTGTGCATTAATTTTGTATTCTGCTACTTTACCAAGTTCATTGATTAGCTCTAGTAGTTTTCTGGTAGCATCTTTAGGATTCTGTATGTATAGTATCATGTCATCTGCAAACAGTGACAGCTTTACTTCTTCTTTTTCCAATTTGGATTCCTTTTATTTCTTTTTCTTCTCTGATTGCTGTGGCTAAAACTTCCAAAACTATGTTGAATAATAGTGGTGAGAGTGGGCAACCTCGTCTTGTTCCTGATCTTAGTGGAAATGGTTTCAGTTTTTCACCATTGAGAACAATGTTGACTGTGGGTTTGTCATATGACCTTTATTATGTTGAGGTAGGTTCCCTTTATGCCTACTTTCTGGAGAGTTTTTACCATAAATGGGTGTTGAATTTTGTCAAAAGATTTTTCTGCATCTATTGAGATTACCATATGGTTTTTATCCTTTAGTTTGTTAATATGGTGTATCACATTGATTGATTTGTGTAACTGAAGAATCCTTGCATTCCTGGAATAAACCCCACTTGATCATGGTGTATGATCCTTTTAATGTGCTGTTGCATTCTGTTTGCTAGTATTTTGTTGAGGATTTTTGCATCTATGTTTATCAGTAATATTGGCCTGTAGTTTTCTTTCTTTGTGAAATATTTGTTTGCTTTTCATATCAGGGTGATGGTGGACTCGAAGAATCAGTTTGGGAGTGTTCCTCCCTCTGCTATATTTTGGAAGAGTTTGAGAAGGATAGGTGTTAGCTCTTCTCTAAATGCTTGATAGAATTCGCCTGTGAAGCCATCTGGTCCTGGGCTTTTGTTTGTTGGAAGATTTTTAATCACAGTTTCAATTTCAGTGCTTGTGATTGGTCTGTTCCTATTTTCTATTTCTTTCTGGTTCAGTCTCTGTGCATTTCGAAGAATTTGTCTATTTCTTCCAGCTTGTCCATTTTATTGGCATATAGTTGCTTGTATTAATCTCTCATGATCCTTTGTATTTCTGCAGTGTTAGTTGTTACTTCTCCTTTTTCATTTCTAATTCTATTGATTTGAGTCTTCTCCCTTTTTTTCTTGATGAGTCTGGCTAATGGTTTATCAATTTTGTTTATCTTCTCAAGGAACCATCTTTTAGTTTTATTGATCTTTGTTATTGTTTCCTTCATTTCTTTTTCATTTATTTCTTATCTAATCTTTATGATCTTTCCTTCTGCTAACTTTGGGGGTTTTTTGTTCTTCTTTCTCTAATTGCTTTACATGTAAGTTTAGGTTGTTTATTTGAGATATTTCTTGTTTGTTGAGGTAAGATTGTATTGCTATAAACCTCTCTCTTAGAACTGCTTTTGTTGCATCCCATAGGTTTTGGGTCATTGTGTTTTCACTGTCATTTGTTTCTAGGTATTTTTTGATTTCCTCTTTTATTTCTTCAGTGATCTCTTGGATATTAAGTAGTGTATTATTTAGCTTCCATGTGTTTGTGTTTTTTACAGATTTTTTTCCTGTAATTGATATCTAGTCCCATGGCATTGTGGTCGGAAAAGATACTTGATATGATTTCAATTTTCTTAAATCTACCAGGGCTTGATTTGTGACCCAAGATATGATCTATCCTGGAGAATGTTCCATGAGCACTTGAGAAGAATGTGTATTCTGTTGTTTTTGGGTCGAATGTCCTATAAATATCAATTAAGTCTATCTTGTTTAATGTATCATTGAAAGCTTGTGTTTCCTTATTTATTTTCATTTTAGATGATCTGTTCATTGGTGAAAGTGGGGTGTTAAAGTCCCCTACTATGTTTGTGTTACTGTCGATTTCCCCTTTTATGGCTGTTAGCATTTGCCTTATGTATTGAGGTGCTCCTATGTTGGGTGCATAAATATTTACAATTGTTATACCTTCTTCTTGGATTGATCCCTTGATCATTATGTAGTGTCCTTCTTTGTCTCTTGTAATAGTCTTTTAAAGTCTATTTTGTCTGATATGGGAATTGGTACTCCAGCTTTCTTTTGATTTCCATTTGCATGGAATATCTTTTTCCATCCCCGCATTTTCAGGCTTTATGTGTCCCTAGGTCTGAAGTGGGTCTCTTGTAGACAGCATATGTATGGGTCTTGTTTTTGTATCCATTCAGCCAGTCTTTCTCTTTTGGTTGGAGCATTTAATCTGTTTACATTTAAGGTAATTATCGATATGTATGTTCCTATTCCCATTTTCTTAATTGTTTTGGGTTCGTTATTGTAGGTCTTTTCCTTCTGTTGTGTTTCTTGCCTAGAGAAGTTCCTTTAGCATTTGTTGTAAAGCTGGTTTGGTGGTGCTGAACTCTTTCAGCTTTTGCTTGTCTGTAAACGTTTTACTTTCTCCATCAAATCTGAATGAGATCCTTGCTGGGTAGAGTAATCTTGGTTGCAGGTTTTTCTCCTTCATCACTTTAATTATGTCCTGCCACTCCCTTCTGGCTTGTAGACTTTCTGCTGAAAGATCAACTGTTAATCTTATGGGGATTCCCTTGTATGTTATTTGTTGCTTTTCTGTTGCTGCTTTTAATATTTTTATTTTGTATTTAATTTTTGATAG
Source organism: Mesoplodon bidens (assembly GCF_964165515.1). Lineage (NCBI taxonomy): Eukaryota > Metazoa > Chordata > Mammalia > Artiodactyla > Ziphiidae > Mesoplodon > Mesoplodon bidens. The sequence goes on from NC_138166.1 coordinate 55,264,238, forward strand.
TTTGATTAATACGTGTCTTAGTGTGTTTCTCTTTGGGTTTATCCTGTATTGGACTCTCTGTGCTTCATGGACTTGATTAACTATTTCCTTTCCCATATTAGGGAAGTTTTCAACTATAATCTCTTTGAATATTTTCTCAAACCATTTCTTTTTCTCTTCCTTTTCTGGGACTCCTATAATTCGAATGTTCATGTGTTTAGTGTTGTCCCAGAGGTCTCTGAGACTGTTCTCAATTCTTTTCATTCTTTTTTCTTTATTCTGCTCCCTGGAAATTATTTCCACCTTTTTATCTTCCAGCTCACTTATCCATTCCTCTGCCTCAGTCATTCTGTTATTGATTCCTTCTAGAGTATTTTTAATTTCACTAATTGTGTTATTCATCACTGTTTGTTTGCCTTTTAGTTCTTCTAGATCCTTGTTAAATGTTTCTTGTATTTTTCCCTTCTTTTTCTGAGATTTTGGATCATCTTTACTATCACTACACTGAATTCTTTTTCATGTAGGTTGCCTATTTCATCTTCATTTATTTGGTCTTTTAGGTTTTTACCTTGCTCCTTCGTCTGTAACATATTTTTTGGTCTTTTTTTTTTTTTTGATGGGTGGTGTTTTATTCCTATCATACTGGTTGTTTTGCCTGAGATGTCCAGCCCTGGAGTTTGCAGGCAGTTAAATAGAGCTGGGTCTTGGTGCTGAGATGAGGACCTCCGGGGAGCCTTACTATGATTGATATTCCCTGAGGTCTAGGGTTCTCTGTTAGTCTAGCAGTTTGAACTTGGATCTCCCACCACAGGAGCTCGGGTCCAACCTCCAGCTTGGGAACCAAGATCCTTCAAGCTTTGTGGCACAGTTAAAAAAAAAAAAAAAAGAAGAAGAAAGGAAGGGAAAAAAAGGAGCAGTACAATATCAAAGAATAAAAAACAAAATAAAATTGGAAAGATAAAATATATATTAGGAAAAAAAAACTATAATTGAAAGAACTGCAACAAGGTAAAATAGAACCACAACAGAAAAAAGAAAAAAAAAACACAAAATGGGGAGTGGGGAGGCAACAAGCCAAAAGGAGAGATCACTAACAAAGTATAAAGAAAATTAGAAAAATAAAAGATTTATTAGGAAAAATAAAAACATAAAAGAATCAACAACAGTGAATCAACAAGGTAAAACAGAACCCCAGCATAAAAGAGGAAAAAAGAAAAGAAAAGAAAAAAAAAGAATAAAAAGCCTTGGCTATGGGGTTGGAGTTTGGGGAGGGTGGAACTTAGGCAAGGGTGGGGTTTATGTTGGGGTGGGACCTAGGCAGGTGGGGTGGTGTCATTTGAGCGTGGGGCAGGGCCTAGGCAGGGCGATATTCAAGCGTGGAGCAGGGCCTCTGCTTAGGATCTGCGCACAGAAGGGGAGAGACAGCACATAGTAAACAGCGCCTCTGGAGTGTTGGGTTCTGCAGTTTGGAGTTAGGGCCCTGAATGAGGGTGTGTGGGTGGGGTTTAGGCCTAGGGCATTGGAGGGGGTTTCCGAGTGTAGAGGTAGGGCCCTGGGTGGGGGTGTAGGGGCAGGGCTTGGGCTCTGCACGGCAGGAGGGAGGCTCCCAGGGCGCAGGATTAGGCCTGGGAGCCCAACAGGGTTCCCGGTGCCTAAGTGGACAGGGAAAACACTGGCCCCATTCCCTTCTGTTCCTTCACACCCTCCCCCACCATCTCCCTCAGGGTTTCCCCCATCGCTGCTGGACCCCTAACCATGGGTGGGTCCCTCTGGGTGTAGGAGCTCCTCCTCTCCCCCAGCCACCCCTTGGGGTGCCGGTCCTAGAGGTCTGGCCTTTACTTTTGCTCCCCCTTCCCTCCCTCCCACTCCCTCAGGACCTGGGTGGCTGGAGGGGGCCTCAGTGGGCATAGTATCAGGCCCAGGATCTCAACAGGTTCCTGGGGGCCCAAGTGGGCAGGGGAAACCTGGCCATGCTCCCTTTTGATCCTCTGCCCTCCCAGTGGTTCCCCAATTTCCCCCTTGGGGCGTGGGATCCCTTCCCCTACCCCAGCCGCGCTTCAGGGGCGCCAGTCCTGTCCCACCTCCACTTCTCCTCCCCCTTCACTCCCCCCATGCCCCATGTCCTACCCAGTCGCCTGGGGTTCCTCCCGTCCCCTTAGGTGTCCGTGGTCCCCCACCAGAGCCTGGTAGGTGCCCTATTTGAGAGGAGATGCGAATTTTGCATCCTCCTAGTATGCTATCTTGACTCCACCCCAAGATTTCCTATAGGTATTTTTAAACCCAGTGTTTCTGACTCTGAGTTTCCACTACCTATTATCTCTTTCTCTCAGATACCTGAAAATATGTTTGCTGTTCTACTGGTTGTTAGTTAGAAGTGTTCTTTTACTTCAACAACTCGTTGAAGTTTGTGTGTGTGTGCGTGTGTTTGTGTGTGTGAACAATCATTTTCAGAAAGAGGAAAAAACTTAAAAGAATCTCCTTGAGTCAAAGTATACACACTGGAAAAGCTTTTTGAGATTGAAAAAATAGATATACTTGCTCTGCCTTCATCCCACAGCCAGGCACTGGGTAAAAGTGGGAACGCAAGTTTTGTGAGATGGTTTCCACCCAGCTCAGAGGATAACCCACACTCCCACATACACACAGTGGTAGTTGTTTACCCACAAAGATCTGACTGGCACCCTCCAAGTTCCACCTGTTTCACCTGAAATATACTTTTTCCCACTATTGAGACAAGGTGGCTCTCCCTCCTTCTGTCAACTCAGAAATTTCTTTTTTAAAACACAGCAAAACAAAAAAACAACCCTATCTCCAGATGGCCATTGTTGCAGAGAACATATGGTGCCTGGGAGGAGAGAGAGAACCTTGGGCTCCTCCAGCCTTTTCCAACAAATATGCGGACGAGGAGTCTAGAATGCTCAATCTGAAGGAGGGAGGGGAAGCTCGAGGTCTGCAAGGTGAAGTCACCAGTCACATCCTGCAGTATTGGAGACTGTTCCCTCACCTGGTGTTCCTTCCATCTCACTCACCACGGTCCTTAGAGTACTTCATTCCTTGAGCACCAGATGAATGCGGCAGCCCTGCATAATAGCTGAGGCTGAAAATATTTCACTAACTTTGAAGCTGTGGAAAATAAAGCAGGAGAGAGAACCACAGAACAGGAAGCTGAGGCAGAGAAGAGGACCCTGCATGGAGTCCAAAAGGAATAAAAGAAGAGAAAGGAAAATACAGAGAAGCAGTGGGGGGTGGCAGGACAGGAGGAGGGGATGACCAGAAGGGGTGTGGACAGAAAGAATCTTGTCCTACTGTGTAACCAGGCTCCAAGGTTGGCCCCCATGATGGTTAATTTTATGTGTCATATTGGCTAGGCCATGATATCCATATATGTGGTCAAACATTATTCTAGATGTTGCTGCGAAGGTGCTTTTTTGATGAAATTAACATTTAAATCAGTAGACTTTGAATAAAGCAGATTGCTCTTCACAGTGTAGATGGGCCCCATCTAATTAGTTGATGGTCTTAATAGAAAAAGACTGATCTTTTGCTTGGGAAACACAAGCAAGGAGAAATTCTACCATAGGCTGTCTTCAGACTCAAACTGCAAGTCTACTCTAGGTTTCCAGTCTACTGGCCTACCCCACAGATTTTATAGTTGTCAGCCTTCACAACTGTGTGAATCAATTCTTTAAAATAAATATCTCCTCTCTTTCTCTCATTCTCTGTCTTTCTCCCTCTCTCTCTTTCTCTCCCTATCTCTCGCTGCCCCTACACACACACACACACACACACACACACACACACACACACACACACAGTATTGATTCTGTTTCTCTGGAGAACCCTGACTAATGCAGCCCCCAGCAATACCTCCCCTCCCTGTATACCCATGCCACTCCTCACATCAAAAAAAGGTCTTGTTTCTCCTATTGAATCTGAGCTGGCGCTGTGATTGCTTTGAGCAGTGAAATGTGACAGATGTGAAATTCTGAGACTGCTAAGTCCAGGCCTTAGGAAACTAGGAACTTCCACTCCCTTCCTCTTGGAGTGCTTACACTTGGAATGTTCCCACTTGGAACATGCTTTGAAAGATCCCAGCCACACAGAGAGATGATGTGGAGGAGAACCTAGGTGCTCTGGTTGATAGCCCCCATTGAGGATTCAGCACCATCTTGGATTTTTGAAAACCAGATGAGCCCTCAGATGACCGTGGCTCCAGATGACATCACATCAGGTGGAAGAACCACCCAACTGAGCTCAGTCAACCCATGGGCATTATGAGAGATAACAAAATTGATGTTGCTTCAAGCCACAACAAACTGCAGTGGGGCTGGTTTATTACATAGCAGTAAACAAGCTGTCTTAAAATTTGGCCTAAGATAGACACTTTTTCTACTAATAACTGTTTTTCTGGATGGCTTTGTCCATGCCTCATAAGAAGAGAGAAAGTCTCCAGGAGAAAGTTTGCCCTTATTTTCAAACCCAGGATCGCCCTTTCCTAGGTCATCAGGCAGCTACAGCCAAACATGCCAGGGGCCCAGCTAAAGAAAATCACACTAACACACCTTTGCACTTGAAGTCAGCAGCTAAAAACCGCTCCTTCAGCTTTGGTTTCTAACAGCCAATGGTTTGTTTATTAGCAAATAAGAAAAGTGGCCCCACACCTTTTAGCATGTAGAACAGAGTGGTAGTGTTGCTGGGGTGGAAGCAGAAACTTTGCAAGGGAGTCGTCTGAATTCACTTCACTGTTATTTTCTTGAGAGGAAACTGGCCTTAGTGTCTTCCTTGCAACATTATATTTCACTGCATTGCCCAAGGTCATTATCAATCCAAACCACAGTGGAACTAGGCCGAACTGCTCATAAACTTCACTTTATGACCTACCACAGGAATGTCCTCCACCTTTCAAGAAGGAGGTTCATTCCAGTCCTATTAGAAGTTTGATGATAAGACCTAGCACTTATGTTAAGACTTTGACAACACGGATTTAACTTAAGAGAATGTAAGAAATTCACAGACATACTACCCAAAGCAATCTACAGATTCAGTGCAATCCCTATCAAACTACCAATGGCATTTTTCACAGAACTAGAACAAAAAATTTCACAATTTTTATGGAAACACAAAAGACCCCGAATAGCCAAAGCAATCTTGAGAAAGAAAAATGGAGCTGGAGGAATCAGTCTCCCTGACTTCAGACTATACTAGAAAGCTACAGTAATCAAGACAGTATGGTACTGGTACAAAAACAGAAATATAGATCAATGGAACAGGATAGAAAGCCCAGAGATAAACCCACGGACATATGGTCACCTTATCTTTGATAAAGGAGGCAGGAATGTACAGTGGAGAAAGGACAGTCTCTTCAATAAGTGGTGCTGGGAAAACTGGATAGGGACATGTAAAAGTATGAGATTAGATCACTCCCTAACACCATACACAAAAATAAACTCAAAATGGATTAAAGATCTAAATATAAGGCCAGACACTATAAAACTCTTAGAGGGAAACATAGGCAGAACACTCTATGACATCAATCACAGCAAGATCCTTTTTGACCCACCTCCTAGAGAAATGGAAATAAAAACAAAAATAAACAAATGGGACCTAATGAAACTTAAAAGCTTTTGCACAGCAAAGGAAACTATAAACAAGATGAAAAGACAACCCTCAGAAAGTGAGAAAATATTTGCAAATAAAGCAACTGACAGAAGATTAATCTCTAAAATAGACAAGCAGCTCATGCAGCTCAAAATCCAAACAACAAACAACCCAATCCAAAAATGGGCAGAAGACCTAAATAGACATTTCTCCAAAGAAGATATACAGATTGCCAACAAACACATGAAAGGATGCTCAACATCACTAATCATTAGAGAAATGCAAATCAAAACTACAGAGAGGTATCACCTCACACCAGTCAGAATGGCCATCATTAAAAAATCTACAAACAATAAATGCTGGAGAGAGTGTGAAGAAAAGGGAACCCTCTTGCACTATTGCCTGGAATGTAAATTGATACAGCCACTATGGAGAACAGTATGGAGGTTCCTTAAAAAACTAAAAATAGATCTACCATACGACCCAGCAATCTCACTACTGGGCATATACCCTGAGAAAACCATAATTCAAAAAGAGTCATGTACCACAATGTTCATTGCAGCTCTATTTACAATAGCCAGGGCATGGAAGCAACCTAAGTGTCCATCGACAGATGAATGGATAAAGAAGATGTGGCACATATATACAATGGAATATTACTGAGCCACAAAAGAAACGAAATTGAGTTATTTGTAGTGAGGTAGATGGACCTAGAGTCTCTCATACAGAGTGAAGTAAGTCAGAAAGAGAAAAACAAATACCGTATGCTGACACATATATATGGAATCTAAAAACAAAATGATCATGAAGAACCTAGGGGCAGGACGGGAATAAAGACGCAGGCCTACTAGAGAATGGATCTGAGGACACAGGGAGGGGGAAGGGTAAGCTGGGACAAAGTGAGAGAGTGGCATGGACATATGTATACTACCAGATGTAAAATAGATAGCTAGTGGGAAGCAGCCACATAGCACAGGGAGATCAGCTTGGTGCTTTGTGACCACCTAGAGGGGTGGGATAGGGAGGGTGGGAGGGAGGAAGACACAGGAGGGAAGAGATATGGGGATATATGTATACGTATAGCCAATTCACTTTGTTATAAAGCAGAAACTAACCCACCATTGTAAAGCAATTATACGCCAATAAAGATGTAAAAAAAAAAAAAAAAGTAGACAGAAAAAGCTGTCTACTGCTCCTGGAGATGTGCTAACTGCAGAGAACATTCATTCATGCCACAAATATTTTTAAGTATCTACCACGTCCCTGAGACTGTGCTAGGTACTAGCACAGATGCACCAGTTATGGTCCCTGCAACCACAGAAGTTGAAGGCTATATGGGAAAGAAAGACAACACCATGGTGCTCTAAAGATTACAATAACTTCATCAAACACCGGTCTTTAGGTCAAAAAATAAAAGCATACATTTCTGGGAACACTTGGGAAACAAAAAAAAGAAATTCACAGACTCTCACTGCAACAGCATCTAAAAGTTATATTCTACATTCCGGTGTGCAAAAAAAAAAATGTAGTTTATTTCCCATAAATAGTGACATTCTTCAGGCCTACCTTATTGATTAGTTGGGGATCAGGGGAGTGTTCAAAGTCCGAACTTGCTGCAATGGATGGCAACACAGCTGGTTGAGTTTAAGCCATCTCTCTTACTGTCTTAGATGACTCCATCTTCCCCTTCTCTGGCTCTTCTTACGGAGGAGGTGAGGAGTGTGCATTTTGCATGACCTGAGGGCCCGTGTCCACATGGGGAGCTTCAGACTCTCACTGTTCTCCTGGGGAGTGGGGCCTCTGGTCCCATCTCTAGACTGATGGCCACAGTTGTGTGTGTCTGGTTCCAGACAGTTTTCCTGGTCATGAATCCTCCAAGCTGCTCCCTGGGACATGCCCACCTCTGTGCTCCTATTTACCAAAGCATACAGGACCCTCTGGCCCCAGCAGCCTCCACAGAAGGAGCTGCCCCAGCTCATCTGTGAGGCAGACTTGCTAACAGTGCTGTAGTATCCTGCCCTGCCATGTTGGCAGTGCCTGGGCGCAGGTCTTCTCCTAGAGACTGGCTGCCCCTGTCCCCCTCCCCCAGAGGAACATGTCACTAGCCGTGACCTCAGATTCCCTTACATCTGGATATTTTTACTATAGAACCCGTGGAGGACCCACTCATAAGGGCACAATGAGATACACGTGCCTCAGCTCCCCACCCACTACTCTATCTCAGACTCACAATTGACCAGGGCTGGAAGGAGTATGTTTTCTACTATCGCTGTAATACCTAGTTTCTCTCTATGCTATAGAACAGGAGTTGGCAAACTTTTTCTGTAAAGGGCCAGAGAGTAAATATTTTAGGCTTTGTGGGCCATATGGTCTCTGTCACAACTTTTCAACTCTACTGTTGCAGTGTAAAAACAGCCATAGACAGTATACGAATGAATGTGATTGTGTTCCAGTAAAGCTTTGTTTGCAAAAACGGGAGGTGGGCGGGATTTGGTCTGTGGGCCATTGTTTGCCAACCCCTGCTGTGGAAGAAATCAGTTGAGCTGAGTCTTCCAGGCATAGCTTCTGATAAGGAAAAGTGGGGTGGGTGAGAGATAGTCACAGTTTTGGGGTTTGTTTGGAGTTTTTTGACACCGTTGCCATCAAACTGTGGCTCTGTGAATCTTCACTTTAAAAGCACAGGGAGATCAGCTCGGTGCTTTGTGACCGCCTGGAGGGGTGGGATGGGGAGGGTGGGAGGGAGGGAGATGCATGAGGGAAGGGATGTGGGAACAGATGTATATGTATGACTGATTCACTTTGTTATAAAGCAGAAACTAATTAAAAAAAAAAAAAAAAAAAAAAAAAAAGCCCATACCTGCTTTGACCAACAGAATATGGTGGAAATGGCAATGTGCCTTTGCTAGCTCAGTCCTTAAGAGACTAGAAGATCTCTTTCTGTCTCTTGGAACCCTCGCTCTTGAAACCCTGAACTGCCATGTAAAAAGTCCAGTTACCCTGGAAAAACTATATGGAGAGGATCTTAGATTACACAGACATGAGAAGGGTGCAGTGGAGCCCAGCCTTCCAGCCATCCCCACCAAGACAACAGGCACATGAGCAAAATTGTCCTGGATTGTTTAGGAAGCCCAGCTGAATTCCACCAATTGCCCCCCACCTCCCACCCAAGCCATAGGAGTCAGAAGAATCACCCCACAAAGCCCTTTCCGAGTTCATGACACACAGGAATGGTTGTTCTTTGAAGTCACTAAATTAGGTGAATCGCCTGAACAGATTATGGATGAAAATTCAATGGATTAATTCAAAAATATTATTCTTTTTCCACTTAAAATCTAACAGTCACTAAATCTCATTGTTTCCTCTTCTTGGTAAATACAAGGTAAAGCTTTAAGCAATTGATTTCTTGTCTTACATATCAGAGCATGAGAAGATTAAATTCTCCTACCACAAAATTCCAGCCCAAAAATTCTGGAAGGAAACATGAGCGACTCAGATGAAACGGTAATTGGTTTGGGACATGAGGGTACGTTAGCATTGTGTTTGACAAGGATTACATTTTTACTGCCGTGAAGGGGCTTGTATCTTCCTTGGCACAGTTATGCAATCCCCCAGGGCTGCACACAGGACAGGACGTGTCTATTCAAGCATCACTGGAATAAACAGGATTAATGAACATGAGGCCTTTCTCCCTTCTCTCTGTTTTTTGAGAGGGGAAGATTCTTGCTTTGTGGGTATGCCAGCACCTGGACTTTCCTTTTTGGTGCAGAATCTGGGTAATGGACAGATTTTCCCAAGGAGTATAATTAGAGTGAGAGTTCCCAAAGCATCTTTGTGGGGAGCGTAAATGGAGGCCCTAGGGTTGGGGGTGGGACTGGAGGTGGAGAGAGAATAGAGGAGCCATGTGGAGGGGAGGGAAAGCGTGGATGGGAGAGAAAGAAACAGATTGTCAGCCACTCTGTGCCACCTCTGTGAGTGGGAGACGCTGTGCCGGGTGCATGTGGGGGAAGAATTTTATAGTGGGCAACTGGGAATGGGGAGTAGATTGATGGAGTAGCAGCTGCTGCCTGTGTGGAAAACAGTGGCAGAGAGCAGAGAGAGGACTGTTAAAAGATTTGGCTGGACATTAAGAATTTATCCCCACCTCCATCTCTTTGGTCTTTTTTCAAAGGCTAAATGGCATTGAAAACTTTGATTATTATATGTGCCTATTATAAACCAAGGCGTTTTCTTTTTTTCAAAAGTATCCTTTAGAGGAGAGGAATTATAGCCAAATCCCTGTGAAGTTTCTCATATCTGGGGCTTTCTTTCATTTACTTTATTTTGAACAGCTAAGTGCTGTTTGGGGAAGGCACATTGGCCTAAAAGATCTCCATCAATGCTGTTTTTCAGTGATTCTGAAAATCTGGAAATTCCCTGATGGAGTCTAAGAAAGAAGCAAAAATATTAACTACAAATTTAGTTGTTTATTTCTAGGGTATCAGCTCATAATTACAATCAGTGATATTCATTGTCTATAGAACATCTTTTATAGATCTTATAAGTCTTTTATAAATCTTTAAATAGATGTTCGTAGGTCTTTAAAAAGCAAAACAGTACATATTTATGTTATGGAGATCAAACATAAACACCAGCAAGGTGACTAAAAAGAAAAACAAGAGATCTAATATTATAGAATGGGTACTTGCTTCTTGAGGTAACATTTCCAGGGAGAGCATCATTCACAGAATCAAAAAGAACTAATTCTCCAGTAACCTAGATGGAAATAAAGATGATGCACTATGAAATACTGTGGAGAGTGGTTCAAAAAGTAACTCTAGTCATGTTTTTAGTGATTTTTCTTATAGGGGAAAATAAGGGGTTTCCTTTATATCTCAGGTTGTTTTACTTGGGGACATGGAGATACATGTCAATTTCTTTTGTGCTTCTCTGCTATTTCTTTCAAATGACACTGCACATACACTGAGCCACACTGTGTCCCAGTTATATTCAGGCTTCACAATACATTCTTTAAGCCCTGTTGAAATAAGCAAAAATAGCTTTTGTCTAAATTTCGTATATGTTTCAAAAGAAAATGTGGTGTTTAGAATCTTTGTTATCCCCAAATACTTGTTTTTGCATTTCTCAACATGCACAGATAATTTCAGAGAAAACTCAAGGTGAATCTCAGAGTTGATAATCACATATAATTGTGCTTCTTGAGATTGACACATAATTTTATAATATTACTTTAATTTGCCAAAGGAGAGGGTAGAAAAGGAGCTGGAAAACTTTCTTTAATCCCTGTGTTGATTTGGCCTAAGAAGTTGTGGTTAGAGTTATCTCGTTTTCTCTTGTTTCGGCTTTGATCTGAGTAGAAGTCATGAATCAGCAAAGCACAGATCAGATCTGACCCACAGACTTGCTCTGTTTGGTTTACACAATGTTTTTTGTTTGGTTTAAGTTTTTAACATTTCTCTTTAGATGAGGTTCACCATAATCACCACTACTCCTTACCCCCTGCTTGCTTTAGTCATTTATATTATCTTACTGGTCCCTGTGGATGTTTTTTTTTTGTTTACTGGTTTGGTTTTTTTGTTGTATTTTGTTTTGTTTTTTTGCAACCTTTGGTGAGAGTTTGTAGAAATTAGTTACATAAATTGGCCATAAAACCTACAAAGCAATTTGTTTATGTGTCAGTTGCTTTATCATTTCTGGATTTACTATCAAGTGGCCTCAGAAGAAAAGAGGGAGCATTTGGTTGGCTCTCCCTGTGGCTTTCTTAATGTTATGCTTTTAGTTTACTCATAAGTTTGGACCTAAAAATAATATTGGAGCACCCTGGTTGCCACGGATGGTACTGGATTATTCCTTCTGAACAAAGACTTTTAGCGTTGGAGGAGTATGAGATGTAGGTTCTCAAGCTCACAAACAACACTAAACTTGAAAGAAAAGTCTGTTGCAACCGTGAGTAAAGCTTGATTCAGGCATTTCAAACATCTCTTGAGGACCTACTACCAATCAATAGTATTTTCCACCTTACAGCATTTATTGTGCATTTCTTTTTCCCATTCTGTAGACTAAACAAATAGACTACAAAGAGAAGACTTTATTTTGAGAAGACCATGTCAGTCACGTTGGCATCTACCGGAAATGGTATTCCTGTGTGTTAGAATACCTTATAAGTCTCTTTTCATTTTTCTAGAAAAAAAAAATCTGGGTATCAGTAATATGTGTTTAAAAATAAAAGCCAGCTGCTCATCACACATTCACAGCTTCCTCCCCTGCCCTCCCTGCTTCTTTGCCAGGCATACAGGAAGTCACATTTTCAATTTTCAATTTTATCTTGCTTTTTAAAAATCTTCTACTGCAAAGCTTTTCTGTTTAGATGGATCTGGTGGCTGGAATTGGGTATTTTTTTTGCCCTGACTCGCTAAATAAGAAAGGTATTTATCCACTTTACCTTTTACCTTTGGACAAAAGGTATTTATCCAACACACTGTCTATCTAGCGCTTTTCAGACCAGAGGGACTAGATAACACATACATTCTGGAAGACTCACATGCTATTCCACCAATTAATAAAATGACATTTTAGGCAAACACGTTCTCTTATCTACTTTATTTTAGGGGAAACATATCTAAGATATTAGATGTGGGTGGTTGATTGCAAAAATGGCCCCAATTCTCTACCTCTTCTCATATCCAAGCCCTCTGCAAAGTGACTTTTTAGCTCCTCCCATCAAGAGATAGATTTCATTTCCCCACTCTTGAACCTGGGCTGGTCTGGTGACTCTCTTTGGCCAACATGGCAGAAGTAGTGGTGTCCCAGCTCTAAGCCTAGATCTCAAGAGACCTTGTGCTTCCATTCTCTCTTGGAGTCTTGCTGCTGTCATGAGAACAAGAATGAGAGAACTCATGGAGCAGAACCAAGTTACCCTGGCTGAGGCCATTCCAGATGAGGCAGCCCCCAGCCCACCTGCCAGCTGGCCACAGATGCATGAGAGACACCAGCCAAACCCCGCCCCATCAGCAGAACTGCTCAGCCAACCACAGACTTGTGAAAACTAATGAAGAGTTCTTTTTTTTAAAACAATATGTATTGAAGTATAGTTGATTTACAATGTTAATTTCTGCTGTACAGCAAAGAATATGAAAAAGAATATATATATATATATATATATATTCTATTTCATATTCTTTGCCATTATGGTTTATCACAGGATATTGAATATAGTTCCCTGGGCTATACAGTAGGACCTTGTTGTTTATCCATCCTATATGTAATAGTTTGCATCTGCTAATCCCAAACTCCCAGTCCTTCCCTCCCCTACCCCCTCCCCTTTGGCAACCACAACTCTGTTCTCTATGTCTGTGAGTCTGTTTCTGGTTCTTAGATATGTTCATTTGTGTCATATTTTAGATTCCACATATAAGCGATATTGTATGGTATTTTTCTTTCTCTTTCTGACTTACTTTACTTAGTATGATAATCTCTAGGTCCATTCATGTTGCTGCAAATGGCCTTATTTCATTCTTTTTTATGGCTGAGTAATATTCCATTGTATATATATACCACATCTTCTTTATCCATTCATCTGTCGATGGTTGCTTCCGTGTCTTGGCTATTGTAAATAGTGCTGCAGTGAACATTGGGGTGCATGTATCTTTTTGATTTGTAGTTTTGTCTGGATAAATGCCCAGGACTGGGATTACTGGATCATATGGCAAAAGAGTCCTTGAAACACTCTGTTTTGGGGTGGTTTGTATGTGACAGTAGCTATTTGATACACTTCCCCATAAAATAGGCATTTTGGCATATATGGATGTATATCATAAAGAACAGGAGCATAGATGTAAGTGCCACTACACGGTAGTTTGGAATTTAGTGTCATATTCACCATGTTCAAGTCCAGCTATATCACTACAAAATGGTTGACAAATTAATTCCTCTAAACTTTAGTTTCCTCATGGAAACTAAGGAAAACTAGTACATTACAGGGCTATTGTAAGGATTAGAGATGATATACATAAAGTGCCTGGAAAACAGGTGCTCAATAAATGAAAATTACTAGTATGCTTATGTATATGTTTGAGGTTATGTGACTTGTAACTAATAAGTTTCACCTTCCTGGAGCCCACAGATTATGAGCAATACATGTATAACTATTAAAGTGGTCTGTGTATCTGGCCCTCACAGGGAGGCCTGTCTAAAGCCAAACTCCTCCAAGTAGCTTTCTTCTAGCAATATCTCAAGGTGGTTCTCCTTGGAGGTCTAGAAATTATCTGGCCCAGACCTTCACTCTCCGTCCCCCACTCTTCACTTCTGCTGGACTTTTGCTATGGTTCAGTGTCCCTGCACTGTCCTTGCCCTGCCTTCCTGGTTTGTTGCTATTGTTTGCTTGTTCCTCTGGGGTCTTCATGACTGCTGACAAGTTGACACTATTACTGTGGCTTGGCTTCTCCAGCCATTAGCTCTGTCTTGTTACTCTCTTTATCAGTATTTTTAGCAGGTTCTCATGGCAAAGACTGGCTAGATACTCATCAAACCCCTTTCTCTCTCTGGGTACATAGCTGAACTATATTTTCCAGTCCCTAGTATCTGTTGGGGACCATTTTTATTAAAATTTTGTTGCAGAATTTATGTATAAATTCCAGGATAAAACAAGGGTGCACCTTCTCCATGCTGTCTTTTCATTCCATGGTTAGCTGGTTGGAAAAGATAGACTGGAAGACAACGGTGGCATAAGGAATGACAAAAGTCCTAGATGGAAAGAGCCTGGATCCCTGTGTCACCACTTGGAAGGGAGCCACCTAAAAGAATGACCTGACCAGGAACATCTGCATTAGTCGTTGCATCAGTTACAAATACATTTTCATTATGTTAATAAGTCTCTGAGATTAGAGGGGTTGTTCGTTACCATCGAGTAGCCTAACATATTCGACGAATACAACTCCCAAATTTTATAGCCCTATTTTCTTTGTTTATTAAGGTGCTCCTACCATAACAGCTTTACTTTGTCTCGTTGCTTCTGACAGAGTCTTTGCACCTTTAAGCCCGGGCAAATTGCCTAGAATTTGGGTGGAAAGAAAATATATACTAACTCAACAAATATGTATTGAATGCTTACCATTTGCTAGGTATTGGGCTAGGCACAGAGGTTGGATAGATGAAACACAAAAAGAGCATCACAGTGCCTCACTCAATGTTATACTTCCCCAGGACTGACGTCTGATGTCTACCTCCTCTGCTCCCAATTATAAATTCCCTGGATACTGCAAGAAGGGCAAGAAAAAGGGTTTTCTTCCTCTGCTTCTCCTTCACAAGTCTCAGTCCTGAGGCTACAGGGCAGCGCCATCATATCTTATTACATTACCCTCCTAGAAGACCCATTTGAGGCTTCTTAAAGAAGACACCTCTTTGCTTCGCCTTCCATTCCACAACTTCAGAGGTGACTAAGGCAATTAGGAAACGCCCATAAACATCCTCACTGTCGATATAAAATTTCAATGTCACAGTATTTTTATTGTTGTTGTCATTTATTCTCCTGCAAAAATGCCAAGAAAGATGGATCACAAGATTGTGAATCTATGGGTTTCACCCTAACATTGTTTACAACCTGGAATGTACCTGGTTATTAAAAATGGGAAAGTAAGTAATTGGTAAAATGATACTTAGCTTTATTTTCCACTGAAAAAGATAAGACACTTGGTTAAAGAGAGAGACTCTTTGACAGAGGAAAGATGAGGTTGATTAAAAAAAAAAAAAGTCCCAGCGGTGATACTTATTTCAGTCATAAAAAAGTTGCATTCCCGGGCTTCCCTGGTGGCACAGTGGTTGAGAGTCCACCTGCCGATGCAGGGGACACGGGTTCGTGCCCCTGTCTGGGAAGATCCCACATACCGTGGAGCGGCTAGGCCCGTGAGCCATGGCCGCTGAGCCTGCGCGTCCGGAGCCTGTGCTCCGCAACGGGAGAGGCCACAACAGTGAGAGGCCCGCGTACCGCAAAAAAAAAAAAAAATTTGCATTCCCAATTTAGCTTCATAGTCCTGAAACATTTCTCCTTCCAATGCTTTTGGTTTTTCATCTGCCACTAAACAACATGTTGCTGTATAATTAAAGAGTTACATTTGGGGGGTTTTCAAGGATCTTTGTGTATTAGTTGGATGGCGTTTAGGGCCAGGCAGCAAGGTGGTTCAGAAAAACTTCAGTTTATATTTGCCTGTTGAAAAATGTTAAAAGGGCTTTTTTTGAAACCAAAGGTGTCTACTGAGTCCAGAAAGAATCAGAGGAGCCACAACAGCTGGATGCTATAAAAGCCTCAGGATTGGAACTCATCCTTCGATCATTTCACTAACCATACATAGAATATTCAGCAAAGGGATGTTTGCCACGGAACCATCATCTGTTTCCCAGCTCTGCTGTGTCTGACAGTAAGTGAGATCGGCTTGCTTTGATACTGAACGTGTTGGATGGAAATAATTAATTCTTAGTCTGTATAACTAAATCATTGTTTCGCCTCTTTTCCCAGCTTTAAGCGGGTTCCCACGGGCCATCCGCTGCGCCTGCGCACAGGGCCATGCACATGCTCCCTGTGAGCTGTCAAATCCCGTCTGCCAAAAGAAATCTGCTTTACAGATTTTAGATGGGATTTAAGATACTAAACAGTGTTCTTCAGTGAACAATAACGAGATTCTAGTAACAACTTGATTTACAGACTAAATGTGACAGATGTGACTAATCTGGTATTGATAATACTACAAAATATAATAAAATTCTATTTTTAAAATAGTGCCAGTTGAGAACCTTTCTTCCATGTAAACAGTTCAAAGTCTTTTAGTGGAGAAGTAACCCTGTTTTCTGATTATGCTGCAATTGGCACGAAATATTTCACTAATGAATTGAAAGAACTACATTTTTTTTATTGAGTGTTAAAATTTTTTAAAAGACAAAAAACCTAAAAAAAAAATTTGGAAGCTGAGCAAAGATAGCAAGACTAACTTTATTTTTATAATTCTCTGAGTATTGAGTTCAAGAACCTAGTAGCTAGCACAGAGCTTCTCAACAAAGATCTGTTGGGCCAAAATCTTTAAATGTTTCTTCAACTGAAATGTCTGTTTTACCTTTAGCCTGACTTTTTACCTATGTGGAATGTTTCTCTCTGGCAAAAGTACTATATTCTGACACATAGTTCTTTTTTCTAAGTACTAAGTTACATTGCTCTTGGAGTTTTCAGACTTTGAATATACCCCATGTGGGACATTGCAAATGGCGAATGGAACTCTTATGCCGCTGGAAATTCTAAACTACCTGAAAGAAAATTTGTTTCTCTAACTCATTTTCTGTTCAGCCATAGTTTTTTTTGTCAGTGCTGAGATAAGTTCAACTGCAGTAAATAAATTGCTCAGTTGATATTCTCGTGTTGCTGCCTTTATTTTTCTTATGACATTCTGGAATTCTTCTGTTGTTAAAAGGAAAGAAAACTCAGTTTGGTGCCTGTTTCCTTTTCCCTGACTTGATTTTAGAAATTAATGAGAATGCTAATGAAATAGCAAAGAAAATAAAAAATTAAAACAAACCAACAAAATGTTACTGTATAAGCAAATCTGAGACCAAAGAATGAAAAAAAAAAAGGAAAGAAAACTCAGAAGGATGTACCCTTTGAACTAAAATGTTAATAAGAATATATGCAAACAAAAAGAGAGAAAATAGAAAACAGAAGGAGAAGAGTCAAAAGATGCTTTGATATAGACATAGCAAAGATCTTGTTTTGGAGCCTTCTACTATAGGGTTAAGGTATTCTGGGGGCATCTGTTGAATGAACAGGACAGGTGGGCCTCACTGAGGCCTTTGACGTGCTTGTTAAGAAGCCTCCTGGAAAACAATGATAATTCTGTCAGTCCCCAGAATTAAGAAACACTGGACTCTTCTGAAGACCAGGTGAAGGGGATAATCTGGGGGGAGGGGAGGTTTGAAGAGCTCTTTAGAGAGAACTTATCCTAAGGAAAGAGGAATGTTTAAAGAGACCTTTAAGTAACCATTGGAATAGGATGGTGCTATGGTCTGAATGTTTGTGTCCCCTCATGATTGGGGTTAGTGCCCTTATAAAATAGGCCCCACAGAACTCCCTAGCCCCTTCTGCCATGTGAGGACACAGTGAAAAGACAGCCATCTGTGAACCAGAAAGAGGGCCCTCTGCAGAACCCCAGAATCTCCAGAACTGTGAAAAGCAAATTTCTGTAGTTTATAAGCCACCCAGTTTATGGTATTTGTGTCACAGCAGCCCGACAGTCGAAGGCAGATGTGGACTTGTAACACAAGACAGGAACTGTGGCTTGAATCTACACCCAGACTCACCTTCAGATCCGTGTCTGAGTCTAGGAGGAAAAAGCTGATCGAAAACATCAAGAGTTGCTTCTCGAGAAACTGTGAAGGGCACAGCTGTACTGCTTTGGGACACTCTTTTGAGGAGGGTTTCAGTTTCCCCCACATTCCTATAGAATTATGATGTGACCTCAGCACTTGGCCACCGTAAGAGTGGACACCTGTGGCCAGCAGAGCAGCCCAGAGCAGTGGCCTGTCAGCTGGGGGTCAACGTGCAGTGAGGGGCCAAGTGCAGTGGCCACAGGCCTAGAAGACGACTGCTCCTGGAGGATGGAAGGAGAGTGGGGGGAGGGCGTCCAGCAAGTCCCATGGTCACCAGGCCACAGTGCACAAGAGGGACACCTTCTGGGGATGCCCAGTGGCAGTGGGGAGTGGGAGGGTGGCTTCTCAAGGGACCAGAGGTGCCACATAAGCAGGTGAAGGCAGTAGGCCAGCAAAATGTAGGTAGAGAGACGAATATGGCCCCAGAGATGGCTGAGACCTAGAGACACTTGGGTTAGAGAGAGAAAAAGGCATCCTGAAGGAGAGATCTTCAGTTTCACTTGTGGATTTCAGAAGAGGCAGAGCTGGGATGTTAAGGTAGGTCTGGCTGCTTCTAGGCCCTGCTTTATTCATCACTAAGCATTACTGCTTCAAACAAAATTATTAGTGCAACATGTGGCCCCAAGCCAGGCCCTGAGCTTGAATGTCTTATTCTACCACATGAAAGAACAAGGAGTAAAAATTCATCCTTTAAATAATGAAATCAAATCTGTGTGAAATTTTTTAAAATTATTTACTGATAATGTCAAGATATAGGAAAGCGATTTGTGCCGGGAATTGATCTGATAGAACAACAAAATAAAGCAGATCCAATAGAGTCACAGCCGCTGATGCTGGGAATTGATAGAAGTGACCTGACTGCCTGGCGTCCAGGTACCCCTCAGCGGCCCTCCCCACCAGAGCTGACACAGCTGACCCCACCATCAGTGGTCAGTTCAGGCCTGGTCTCCAGGCTACCCCTTAGATCCCACTGGGAGCTTTTAAAAATCACGGGAACTCTGCCTGCACCTCGGGCTAATTACATAAGCATCTCTAGGTGTGGGACTCAGGCTTCAGGAATTTCTAAAGCTCTCCAGGTGATTCCACTCTGCAGTCACAGCTCAGAACGCTGCTCCAGGATCTCCGCAGACCTTGGGAAGAAGGGCTGAAGAAAGCTTTGCCCAGCGTCGTGCCCTGGGACCAGTGACCGGGCAGCCCGTCTGGAGGCTCGCCTCTTCCCCGGCCCCCGACAACACGCCGTGCAGGGGTGCCTGGCCCACGTTTGCAGATGGGTCCACAGGTGAGAGGGTTGCTTTTTCTAATGGGATCTTTATAACACTGTTGGCTTTGCGCGGTGATTGTAGATGGTCATAAATATCTAAAAGTGATATTCTGAGGTGCTTTTAGTCCCATGGCACTTGCTGTGAAGCCTCCAAGAAGTCACTGTGCCTCTTTCTCCTCTCAGGCACAAGCTTTATTGCAAAAGGGCCAGTTCTGTTTCTGTTTCTTTTGACTGCAGCCTTCTGCTGACTCATGATACTGTTTATTTTGTTTTATTAAATATTGTTGACTATGTTAAAATTGTTGAAACATACACACACACACACACACACACACACACACAGAGCTGGCAGCCATCCAGCTCAGCAGGGGGCCGGGGCAAAAAGCTGGACTTCTGCCTTTACCTCCAGACCCAGGCTCTGTCTGGTACATCAGTTCTAATTACAGACACCCTCCTTGTTCCTTGAGTCTGAGTTCCTGTTTTAATAACCTGCTTCACACTCCAATTCCTACTACTTTGGGCTTTATCTGTCTCCCTGAACCAGAAGTCCACCTGCAACTGTTATCAAATTGCCTCAAGCCTGCAATTCACAGACAGCTGTTCCTAAAGCCTTCACCCGTTCCTACATCATGCTTTGCGGTGCTTTGCACACCAAGCACACACTCTTGCTTGTGACCATTAGCTGCTGGACTGGATCATTATCCACCTTGTCCCATATTCTTCCTCGTTCTTGCCATGGAGCTCGCCTCTGCTCCCAGCCCTGTCCCACACCGTCGGCCCTTCTCCATCCATCACCTCACTGCACTTAGTAGAATCCTCTCATGACCAAGCAGGAGCACTTACCAAAAGCAACCAGTCACTGGCTCTTAGGTATTGATATATTTCATCCCCCCAAATTATCTAGTGGTATTTGAAATGCTTTTTAGAATATATATGTAAGTTATGTGCTTCCTGCTCAACAGATCAATAACAGAAAATCTATATTTAATATGATTAAATACATGTTCATTCATTCAATAAATGTTTTACCTGCTAGGCACCATTCCAGGGATGAAGGCTACAAGACAGACCAGATTCCTGCTCCATGGGACTTACATTCTAGTTAGAGGAGACAGACATATAAAACACATTTAAAAAAATACTGTTGAAGGATGCTAAAAATGGTACAGATGAACCGGTTTGCAAGGCAGAAATAGAGACACAGATGTAGAGAACAAACGTATGGACACCAAGGGGAGAAAGCGGGGAGGGGGGGTTGAACTGGGAGATTGGGATTGACATATATACACTAATATGTACAAAATAGATAACTAATATATAAAAAAAGAATGCTAAGTGCTATGAAGCAAATAGAACAGGGCGAAGTGATAGAGACTTTAAATTAGGTAGTTAATAAGGTAATTATTGAAGAGGTGGTTAAAGCGTGAATGATAGAAAGGTCTGGGAGAAAAGTGTTCCAGACAGAAGGATGAGCTAGGACAAAGGTCCCATGGTGGCAACAAGCTTGACATCACTGGGGACAGTAAGAAGGCTATGGAAATGGGCGTGTAGGGAAGAGTGGGACCAGGTGAAATCAGAGAGGTTGTCAGGGTCAGATAAGGTAGAACCTTAATACCAATGTAAGGAGTATAGATATTATTCAAAGTGTCATCAAAAGCCATTGATGGGATTTAGTACAGGCCTGAAGTGATCTGATTTACATTTGTAAAACATCACTTGGATTGCCAGGCAGAGAACAGATTATAAAGGGCAGGAATGGAAGGAGGGAGGCCTGTTTAGAAGGGAAAATGTATCAGTCTGGATACATTTGGCTTGGCTTTGACTAGTGGGTTATAATGCAGATAGAAGTGGATGGTTTCAGAATATATTTGGGGAAGGAGTGGATGTCAGGAGGGGTCAGAGGTATAGGAAAGTGATGAAGCAAGAACAGCCTGTAGATTGAAACTTAAACATATGGTTAATTCTTTTAATGTGAAAATCTTTATTTTGACAAATAAGTACAGTATAAAAAATTGACCTGAAAAGTTAAAAACAACTTTAGAACACTCCCTAACACCATGCACAAAAATAAACTCAAAATGGATTAAAGACCTAAATGTAAGACCAGACACTATAAAACTCTTAGAGGAAAACGTAGAACACTCTATGACATAAATCACAGCAAGATCCTTTTTGACCCACCTCCTAGAGAAGTGGAAATATAAACAAATGGGACCTAATGAAACTTAAAATCTTTTGCACAACAAAGGGAAACATAAACAAGACAAAAAGACAACCCTCAGAATGGGAGAAAATATTTGCAAATGAAGCAACTGACAAAGGAGTAATCTCCAAAATTTATAAGCAACTCATGCAGCTCAATATCAAAGAAACAAACAACCCAATCCAAAAATGGGCAGAAGACCTAAATAGACATTTTTCCAAAGAAGATACACAGATCGCCAACAAACACATGAAAGGATGCTCAACATCACTAATCATTAGAGAAATGCAAATCAAAACTACAGTGAGGTATCATCTCACACCAGTCAGAATGGCCATCATCAAAAAATCTACAAACAATAAATGCTGGAGAGAGTGTGAAGAAAAGGGAACCCTCTTGCACTGTTGGTGGGAATGTGAATTGATACAGCCACTATGGAGAACAGTATGGAGGTTCCTTAAAAAACTAAAAATAGAACCACCATATGACCCAGCAATCCCACTGCTGGGCATATACCCTGAGAAAACCATAATTCAAAAAGAGTCATGTACCACAATGTTCATTGCAGCTCTATTTACAATAGCCAGGGCATGGAAGCAACCTAAGTGTCCATCGACAGGTGAATGGATAAAGAAGATGTGACACATATATACAATGGAATATTACTCTGCCATAAAAATAAATGAAATTGAGTTATTTGTAGTGAGGTGGATGGACCTAGAGTCTGTCATACAGAGTGAAGTAACTCAGAAAGAGAAAAACAAATACCGTATGCTAACACATATATATGGAATCTAAAAAAAAAAAGGTTCTGAAGAACCTAAGGGCAGGACAGGAGTAAAGATGCAGATGTAGAGAATGGACTTGAGGACATGGGGAGGGGAAAGGATAAGCTGGGACAAAGTGAGAGAGTGGCATGGACGTATATACACTACCAAACGTAAAATAGATAGCTAGTAGGAAGCAGCTGCATAGCACAGGGAGATCAGCTTAGTGCTTTGTGACCACTTAGACGGGTTGGGATAGGGATGGTGGGAGGGAGACCCAAGAGGAAGGAGATATGGGGATATATGTATATGTATAGCTGATTCACTTTGTTATAAAGCAGAAACTGACACACCATTGTAAAGCAATTATATTCCAATAAAGATGTTAAAATTAAAAAAAATTTTTTAAGATGCCTCTTAGGTACCAATCACTGAATAATCTGTTACACCCTCAATTTACTGGGCAGTTTCACAGCAAATAGAAAAGCATAGCATCCCTACTCTTTAACAAAAATCTAAATAATGTTTGGTAGGGACAGTGGTGTACTCTGCCCATCAAATAATGTCGTCAATACTATTTTATTATTACTACTTTCAACAAATTGGCAGAAGGCACTTTGACAGTCATTTGGTGTTCCACCCACACATGTAACCTGGCTCCCGTGTGATTGCAGAGTCTGTCAGCGGTGACGTGAACAGGAGCTGGGGCAGCGTCTGTGGGGAGAGCCAGATCTCAGTCCTCTCACATTTCATCCTGGCTGCCGACAGATCTCCCCTCCGTGTAGGGAAGGGAATGTCTGCTGATGTCCTGCTTTCTTTTTCCACTCCTCACCCTAACATGACCTTGGGAATACAGCTCCCTGAAGCAAGAGTTCTTCCCACTCTGCTTTAGAGTATTCAGGCTCCAACTATAAGGTATTGATTAAAGCATGGACTTGCTTGTGTTCACATCAAAGACGTTTTAGGTGTAAAGATTGGTGGGAAGTAAATTATTGCTATTTTTCCTGAATTACTATTGTAGACATTTTGAAAATTATAGTAAGGAAAATGAGTATCATTCTTGAGTGATACCCTTGTCCTTTTCATGTATTTTCTTTTTATATATATATATATATATATACACACACACACACACACACACACACACACACACACACACAGGCACATATTGTGCTTTTATAAAATTGGAGGTTTCCTGCTTTTTTCACTTAACAATTTATCATATGCATTTTCTCATATCACTCCTTTTCTAAAACATGATTGTTAATGACTGCAATCATATGCCTGTCCCATAAAAACATCATTGAACATAAATCTTTGTTTATGCATCTGATTCATTTTTTTATTTTTAAATTAATTTTATTGATTCCTAGAAATTAAATAACTAAGTCGAAAGAGAAGACATTTAAGGCAAATTCCCTGCCACCAAAGTTAACGCTAGTAATGATGACAGCAGCTGTTTGAAAGTGCCTGTTTCACCACAGCCATTTTATGAATGGATATAAGATGTTCTCATGTGGGGGAAAAAATAGAAAAAATGACACTGGTGTATTTAATTTAAAGTTTTTTTTTTTAATTTACAGTTTGAGTCTTGAATACCTCATATGTCCTTTAGCCACTATCATGAATTGGCTTATCAGTAATTTGCCCATGGTTGTATTAGGAAAAGTTTATTATTGATTTATGAAGGCCCTTTACATAATAAATGAAATCCTTTGAAAGTGATATAATTCGAAACACTTTCCTAGTTTGTTCCTTCCCTTTTAATTTTTGTTTTTGTTTTTTTTTTAAATCATGCTTTTTGAGGGAATTCTGCATCAAAATTAATAGCAGATATTTGGGAGTCCAATCTGAGATCAAAGCCTGGCTCTGCTTCTTACTAGCTGTGTCTTTCAGATTATTTAGCTTCTTTAAACCTCAATTCCCTATTTTTAAAATCAATGTAATACCACCAATGTGATAAATTTATGGTAAAGAGTAAATATAATAATGGTAATAATCTTAACATTTGTGTCAGGTATTATATACTCTTTTACATGGTGCATTTATTTTTAATTTTATTGAAGTATAGTTGATTTAAAATGCTGTGTTAATTTCTGCTGTACAGCAAAGTGATTCAGTTACACATATGTGCATTCTTTTTCATATTCTTTTCCATTATGGTTTATCATGGGATATTGAATATAGTTCCCTGGGCTATACAGTAGGACCTTGTTGTTTATCCATCCTATATATAATAGTTTGCATCTGCTAATCCCAAACTCCCAATCCTTCCCTCCCCTACGCCCTCCCCTTTGGCAACCACAACTCTGTTCTCTATGTCTGTGAGTCTGTTTCTGTTTCTTAGATATGTTCATTTGTGTCATATTTTAGATGCCACATATAAGTGATATCATATGGTGTTTGACTTTCTCTTTCTAACTTACTTTACTTAGTATGATAATCTCTAGGTCCATTCATGTTGCTGCAAATGGCATTATTTCATTCTTTTTTATGGCTAATATTCCATTGTATGTATATATACCACATCTTCTTTATCCATTCATCTGTCGATGGACATTTAGGTTGCTTCCATGTCTTGGCTATTGTAAATAGTGCTGCAATGAACATTGGGGTGCATGTTATCTTTTCGAATTATAGTTTTGTCTGGATATACGCCTAGGAGTGGGATCGCTGGATCATATGGCAACTCTATTTTTAGTTTTCTGAGGAATCTCCATTCTGTTTTCCACAGTGGCTACACCAATTTACATTTCCATTACACGGTACATCTTGTTTAATCCTCAAGACAGCCTTATTAGGAAATCTTCTGATATTAAGGCATATTACTTATGATAGAAAATGCACATTCAGGGCTCTGGGGAGTCCTATAGTAAAAACAACCTGGTAAGCTTTGTTTATCTCAGCATCTGCCAAACTTATTTAATCACAGAAACTCTTTTTTCAGGCCATGAATATTATACAGTACTGGCATTTCAAGGAGAAACTTATTTTAAAATTTAATTTTATTTTGAGATAATTGCATATTCACATGCAGTTTTAAGAGATAGTACAGAGAAATCCCATGTGCCCTTTACCAGTTTCCCCCAGTGACAACATCTAGCATAACTGTAGGACAGTATCACAACGAGGACATGGACATTGACGCAGCCAAGATTCAGAGCACTTCCCTCACCACAAGGATCCATCCTGCTGAACTTCTACAGCCATGCCCACTTCTCTTCCACCCATCCCCTTTTCTTTATATCTTCTATTTCTTTGCTGAGCCTTTCTATTTTTTTCATTTGTTTCAACCATAGTCATAATTGTTCTTTGGAGCATTTTTATCCTGGCTGAGTTAAAATCTGTCAGTTAATTCTACCATTTCCATGATACTGCTGTCTTTTTTCATTCTGCTTGTGATCTTTCTGATTCTCGGTATGATGAGTGATTTTTCAAGTACACCCTGGATATTTTCATATTATGTGATGAGACTCTGGATCTTACTTAACCTTCTATTCCTGACTTTTTCTGGCCCTGCTCCAGCACGGGAAGTTGGGGGGCACTGCCTCGTTTGCCAGATGAAGGGAGAAGGCCATGTTTCCCGCTCAGCTTTCATTGACACTTAGGGAGGTTGGGGGACTCCTCGTTACTGCTGGGCAGAGATGGCAGTTCAGCTCCCACATGTGGTCCCACTTGGGGGGGAGGGGCGGTTGACAACTCATTACTGCTGGTGACGTAGAAGCCTGGCTTCACTCCCACTTCCTCTGACACCATCCCTGAGGAGGAAGAGGGTGCCTCCTTCCGGCCAGGGGGAAATGCAAGTCCAGGCTCCCGCATGGTCTCCATGGACACAGCAGGAGGGTGGGAGATGGGGGCAGCTCATTGCCTAGTGAGATGAAGGTCCCAGCCCCTGCTTGTCCTTCTCTGACAGCACCCCAGAAGGGGCGTTAAGGTGCTCATTACAGCCTCTCAAGAGTGGAAGTCTAGGCTCCCCACACAGCCTTTACTGGTGGGAGTGAGAGCAGGGCCACAGTTTTTCCTGTGCTCTTGGCTAGAGGAGAGTGGTTACTGTCTAGAAGTTTTTTGTCCTGCGAGGCTGTCACTTTCCTGCAGCTTTGACTAGAGACAGCAAGTTTTTGCTGGGATCCTTTTGGTCTGCGTCTGTTGGCATTTCTAGATGGCCGGCTTCTTTAGCTCCAAATCTGGAATATACGAGGTAAAAAGAAACCTTAGGAAACTAACTACTGTGTCATCCCTCAGGTCCCATGCTCCCCTAGGTGGTCTGCCTTTTCTCTCCACCTTTTCAGAGTTTTGTTTTATAAATAATGTCCAGGGTTTTTAGTTGGAGAAGTAGGGAGGAGGAGTAGGGCAAAGCATCTTTGCTCCGTCTTCCCTGAAACAGAAGCCTTTCCAGGGCACGTTTTGAGAAACGCTCTTTATCATGCTTTGTCATTGAGTTGCAACATCCCAACATGTTCAAAGTACTTTGTTACTTATAATGGATAAAGCGTCAAGGCTTGCAAATGATTTACTCTTTGATAGATCAGCGAAGGTACAAGGTTATCCCACCTTTCTGGTAGTTTTTGTAGGATAGCCAACCACCCCAATACTTAGCAGCTTGAAACAAGGACCACTGATTTAGCTCATGGCGGGGCAGAAATTTGGGCTGGGTTCCACTAGGCACTTGAATGTGTCTGTGGTCTGCAGCGAGTCAGCTAAAGCCCACTCCTTGGCTGGGTTCTCTCATATCTGGGGCTCCAGCTAGATCACTGGGCTGACTCAGGGCTGGTAAACGTGGTGTCTCATCCTTGCAGCTCACACAGGTATGTCAGAGATCCAGCAGAGAAAGAAGAAGTTGGTGTGGCCTCTTGAGGTCTAGGCAAGGCTCTGGCGGTCTCTTTTACCTCACTCTCATGGCCAAGCAAGGCATAAACCAGTCCAGATTCAAAGCGTGGGGGAAATAGATTCCATGTGTTGATGGGAGAAGCAGCAAAGTCACTTTATAAAGAATGTAGTTTACAGGGGGAAGGGTCAAGAACTGTAGCCAGTTTTCCAATTTCTAATATCCCCATAATAATGTCTTCTCAGCTTGCATTTTCTAACATGTTTTCTTAGTAGGAAAAAAGTTGTGGCCAGTAGTTGCTCATAACCACTGGATAAACTCTTGGGAAAATGTCCCATGTATGAGCGTCACTGGTGATAGCAGGAAACAGCTGATAGCCAGTCAGGGTGACTCACCTAAAATGCAAATCCGATCATGTCACTCATGGACTTAAGACTCGTAAATGACTTCCCAATGTCTACAAAGAACTCCAAACTCAGCATAACCCATAAGGCTGCCCGTGTCCTCACCAGCCTCCCACCTCTGGCTCTACATTCCAGTATACGGATCTGCTCACTGCTCCCTTGCCCCCACTGTGTTATTCCAGACTTTGCCCTACCCTTTGTGCTATTTCTTCTGCCTGCAGTACCCTTCCCCACCTGCTCCTCAGCCATCTTCTGTCAGGCTAGCTCTCCCTCCTCTGTCCAGGCTTAGCATATGGGTCATGCCCTTGAGTGAGGCTTCTCTGCCCACCCCTTTCTCACAGGCTGGATTTATTGACTCATCTCTGTGCTCAAAACATGCCTTGTGCATCATGCTAATTGAGCACTTGTTATATCGAAATTTTTCATTTTTAAGTCTGGCTTCCCCACTAGACTGTGAATTCCTCCAAGACAAAAAGCCTATTCTCACTTAACTTTGTAGCTGCAGTGCCTAGCACAGTGCATATAATACTGAATAAATAATATAGCAGGTGGTGGTGGTACCCCCGTCCATATCTCTGGGGCCTTGCCACTTTCCTATGCTCTGAGTGTGACTTCCAACTATTGTAGGCTCATGGCAATGCTAGCTGTTCTCAAAATAATTCACTATGCATGTCTTCAGATAATAAGAGGTGGGGCAAGATGCTTCTATTTGAAGATGATCTAAAAAGAAAATAGAGTGATTTTTATACGCCTCGGCAAAAAAAAAAAAATGAACTTATAATAATTGTTTATGGGGTGAGGCATGCTTCACCCCATAAACTTGGTTTTAGTGGTGAAGAACTCAGCTTTGGAATCAGAGTGATCTGTGTTCAGATCTCCTTCTCATTAGATATTCAACCTAGACACAGAACCCAGCCTCTAGTTAACTTCGTCTGTAAAATGGAGCTAATATAACTGAGTCGCTGTGAGAATTAAATGATATAATCCTTGCAGACTGCATAAGCACATAGAAAACTGTTATGATTGTTTTTGTTTTTAGAATGGTTATGGCTAGAAATTTACAAATCTATACATAATCTGAAAAGAGAATTTTGCAGAGGTCATACAGTGAAAAATCAAGGCTGTTCATTGTAAACCTGGAAAAGTGATCTTGCACAGATTTACAAAAAGGCTAACTTCTTACATTTCAGAATGTCTAGGACCTATTGATCTTCGGCCCTTTTGCAAGTTAAAGGTATTGAGTGAAAGGGAGAAATTGGTCTCTAGAGTTACAGTTTGGTGGAGTCTCTGTAGGAGAGGGTGTGGTGTGTGTGTGTGTGTGTGTTTTAAATAAGTGGAAACCTCTGCTAAATGCTCTGTAAACAAGCTTTGTTGGATTAGCAGAACCTGCAGAAAATATGGTGACTGAAACCAGAACCATCAGTAGGCTATAGTATGCTGTAGTTTTCAACCCTTCCTAAAAACCTCATGTAAAACAGATCTCACCAAAGCTGCTCTGTTGGAAGGGGGAAGAGCATGCGCACTCTGCTTTCCCTTAATTCCCCCACCCCATCCACACCCCTCCATGTGAGTAAAAGGAACTGGGAGACCTGAGTTCCAGACCCAAGCATCCCACTTCCCTGGCTATGTGTGATCTTGAACAAGTTCCAGCCTCTCTGTTTTCAGCTGCCTCATCCATAAGATGAAGAGACCTTGTGGTGCCTTCCAGTCTATAGCTATGATTTTCAAAATCTTCCCATCAGCTTTTTTCTGGAGCTCCCTCCAGCTTCTCTGAGTTCTGGAAGCTCCACATTTGGCCTCTGCCTTTGGCAAGGACTGTGCTTTTCCCTTATCCAAGAAGGAGTCAGAATTTTCAAAGTAACTGATACTGTATCTAGCGCCCTAGATGAGATTATAGGTTGTGCCTGCCAAGTCTGCATTGAGGTTTGGGAGAAATTTTAGGAGAAATAAACACTGGGAGCTGCAGATGAGGAACTAGTGCTAAGAATGCAAGGGGCAGGCTTTCTGTGAATGATGATAATAATGTTGATGCCATTAAACAAGCTACAGGCATATCTAGGTAACAATCAGCACTAATTGCATTTAAATCTGCACCTCAGACACTTTTGCTACAGTATAAGAACAGGGATCCTCAATTTTGATTTAGGATTTAAAATTCCAGATGCCCCCTTACCCCTACCCCACAGACACACAGGAATTTCAAATTCAGTTGATGTGGGTAGGGCCTAGTTTTTTGTATTTGGGGAATTCTGAAGTCAGCCAAGTCTGAGAATCACTGTGTTTAGAGAGCTAATGTGCCTGTCTGCTTCTTCCTCAAGGCAGACATTTGCATATACCCATCAAAAGCAAATAAAACTGAAATGCTTTTATCATTTACCTGACTTTTTTTTTTATTCACTCATGAATGTTTATTGAGCCTACCTCATGCCGATTCATAAAGGGAACAATTGCTTTTCACTAGGAAAATCGAGAGTGTATCAAGAATAATTTTTTACAGGTTTTTTTTTTTCAACTTTATTGGAGTATAATTGCTTCACATTGGTGTATTAGTTTCTGCTTTATAACAAAGTGAATCAGTTATACATATACATCTGTTCCCATATCCCTTCCCTCTTGCGTCTGCCTTCCTCCCACCCTCCCTATCCCACCCCTCCAGGCGGTCACAAAGCACCGGGCTGATCTCCCTGTGCTATGCAGCTGCTTCCCACTAGCTATCTACCTTACGTTTGGTAGTGTATGTATGTCCTAAATCCAGCTTTCAGTGACTGTTGTTACTGTTTCAGTATTACCTAACCCTGCTCGGCACAC
The DNA here is from genome assembly GCF_964165515.1 of Mesoplodon bidens. NCBI lineage: Eukaryota > Metazoa > Chordata > Mammalia > Artiodactyla > Ziphiidae > Mesoplodon > Mesoplodon bidens. Next base: position 55,294,485 of record NC_138166.1, read on the forward strand.
AACAAAGTTAATATTTACACTGTTTACAAAACAGTTCAATAAGTACTGAAACCACGGCACACAGAAGAGAATTTGCTACATCATGATCTCGTTTGAATTCTCTGATGGCGGTTCAGTGGTCTGTGTGACAGAGTTCAGGGACTTTGGACTATCTGAGCTTCAGACTTTCCTGGATCGCAGCTTCTAATCTTCAAAAATGTGACTTAAAAGAAAAAAAAAAAGAAAAAACTTTGGGGAAGTGGAATACTATCACTCCTGCTCAAGTGTGTTCCCTGGCACTGGAAACCTTGTTTACTTGCTCTCCAAAAAGGATTGTCATCCCTGGTTCCAGCACTGTGCTTCCAGCAGCTGTCCCTAAATGATTAATGCAAGCAGGCAGAAACCTCGGGTCATTCCTAAATTGGAGAACTACCTGCAGATTAACACACTAGCTTAACCTTGTTTGACTGGGATTGAAGATTTTCTCAGATATCTGTCTGACATCACCGAGGGGCTAAGGCTGGACTTATGCTATAGCATACCTCTATCAGTGCTGATTCAATCACTCATTTGCTTAACTCAGTCAACAGCCCTGATTTCCAAGTGATACTTCTCAGAAGACTGCAGAGTGGCCTCAGAAAGCAATGGCTGCTCTCTTCCCTGCTACTAAGATCAAGAAAACTGAGTGTCAGATATGGAGAATTTCAATGAAGGGATCTACTAGTTGGATCCTGTCTGTATTGGATCCTGTCTGGGTTTTCAAAGTTTGCCTTTTCTGAAACAGATAATATCTCCCAATTTTGAAAAAGAGCACTCAATAGGTGTTTTTAGAAGAAATTAAAATATTTATTCTTTTTGCTTCAGTAATTCCAGTCCTGGTGCTTTATAATCTGCCTTTTCCTCTTCCATGCTAGAAGAAAGGAAGGAAGGAAAGAAATATGTTACACATATAGATGCGCTTCAAACAATACTGAGATTGGTTAACTAAATTGTTATGTGTCAGTTTGGTGGGCTATTATAAACTTGATTATGAGCAGTATAGAATAGCATGAAAGTGCTAATGTTTGTGTGAAAAAAAGCAAAATACAACAATACATCTATACTGCACATTGTAAATGAATGTATATGAATAAAAACTAGCAAGAAATATAGAAAATAAAAAGTTGATATTTGGTAGTTGTGAAATACTGAGGGTTTTTATTCATTTTCAAAATGTCCATGAATGCTGTTACAGTATAGTTTGTGCAATAAAAAAGTAACATGATTATCTCCTTTTTACAACAGTTTAAATGTTCTCTTATAAGATGCCTTACTAGCTCCATTTTACAGTTGAGTTCATTGCCCAAGGTCACTTCAGCTGGGCTGGATTCTGACTCCTGAGCCCCTTCTCTTAAGCACTATGCTATGTGCTGCTTCCTGTAATTTAAGTCATATTTGTGGGTTATTACTGGGAAGCATAAAAGGCAAAAAAAAACAGAGAAGAGAAAAAAAAGGGGAAGAGAAGAAATAAAAGAGACCTATGAAGAGTAATGTCAGAGGAAGGACCCGGGCCCCCTGGTTAGCTACCCCGCCTCCATCACCCTGTCAGTCTCTCCACCTTCGAACTAGCAGTCATAAAATGTGCCTGCATCCACCGTGACATTTGGTGGACAAAGACACCTTGCAAATGTAAATGCCAAATGTGCACAGTAACCACTCAGAGATGAAAGGTGAGTAGAGAAGCTGAACTCTCCGGCTAAAGTGTCTGACACTGATTTATTGTTAAGCTCAGGAAGACCATAAACCCAACACCCATTCGACTGCACACTCAAGATGGCCTATCACTCATCACACTTGGGACAATCAATTTAAAGTCTTCATTTAAATATCTCCCTGGAAGAGAATCTCTGGAAACAGGACAGATTTTCAGTTACCCTCAGCAAGTGAATTCCCATAATACGCAGGACCGTTTCTGGAGGTTTGCAACTACTTAAATAAGAACTGATAAATAAATTCCATACGAATTTATCACTGCTAGAATGCTTTACATTAGCAAGGGGACTGCAAATTTGCTTTGTATTAACCTAATGAGCAGAATTCAGTAATTGAACCAGACTTGGAAAATGCCTGCCCATTAGGAGAAGCACCAAAACTTTTCCACTTGGACTCTGAGGCCCATCCATTAGTATGACTGCACAATGATGAAAATGTATCTAAGTATCTAGTTATGTCTTCAGTTATATTTGTGACATGCAAACTGGGTTTCCCTGCCAGAAATCTGAGAGTCGGACAGTTTGTGACTGCCATGGAGCTAAATTCATAAGCTATTTTTTTTAACCAAAATTATTAAGGAAAGCAGAGAGGAGTAAAGTAAAATTAAGTTGAGGACTGAAGGGAATACAGCATAGTGGTTAACAGGGCAGCTTTGGGCATCTCTCTCTCTGCCACTGGCTAGGCACATGACCTAGAACCACTAGCAGTCCCCTCATTTGTCAATTAGAGATAGCAATAACCCAGTTGCTTTGAAAATTAAATGAGAATTTCCACAAAAGTGCTTAGAAGAGTGCCAATCACAAAATAAGTGTTCAATAAATTATTGTTAATGCTTTCATCTGGAAATAAATTTAAATGACATTTATTCTATCTTCTCTTAGCAACAATGGATTTATTTAACCTTTTGTGACTTGAAAAAACCTTTAAGACTCTGAGGTAAAACCATAGTCTATTTCTCAAGATAATTGCACATGTATACGCACTAAATATTTTGCAACTTTAGGCTCAAGCACTCTCTGGAGTCTAAAAAGTTCTGCTCTCATCTATCTTTTCATTCTTCCTTTCTGTTATTTTTAACTTCTGTGGTTCTCCATATTTTACCACTGCCTAATTAGTCTTCCTTAATGGCAGCTTCCGGAAGTAAGAAAGCCAAAGCTAAACCTATCATGTTTATAGTTAAGGTTTGAGGAAATTTCAGATCAAGGTAATCAGGCAATCAAAAAATTATAGGCAACTCAACGATAAGAAAACCAACAACTCGATTAAAAAATGGGCCAAAGACCTCAACAGACACTTCACAAAAGAAGATATACAGATGGCAAATAAGTATATGGAAAGATGCTTCACATCATATGTCATCAGGGAAATGCAATTAAAACCACAATGAGATGCCACTACACACCTATTAGAATGGCCAAAATCTGGAACACTGACAATACCAAGTGCTAGTGAGGATGTGGAACAGCAGGAACTCTCATTCATTGCTGATGGGAATGCAAAATGGTACAACCACTTTAGAAGACAGTTTGGCAGTTTCTTACAGAACTAAACATACTCTCACCATACCACCCAGCAATTACACGTATTGTTATTTGCCCAAAGGAGCTCTAAACTTATGTCCACAATAAACCTGTACATGGATGTTTATAACAGCTTTATTCATAATTGCCAGACCCTGGAAGCAATCAAGATGTCCTTTAGTAGGTGAATGGATAAATAAACTGTGGTACAAGCAGACAATGGAATACTATTCAATGCTAAAAAGAAATGAGCTGTCAAGCCATGAAAAGACATGGAGGAACCTTAAAGGCATATTAATAAGTGAAAGAAGCCAATCTGAAAAGGATATATACTGTATGGTTCCAACTATATGACATTCTGGAACATGTAAAACTATGGAGACAGTAAAAAGATTAGTGGTTGCCAGGGGTGAGGAGGGAGAAGGATGAACAGGTGGAACCCAGAGGATTTCTAGAGCAGTGTAACTACTCTATATGATACTATAATGGTGGATACATATCATCATACATTTATCCAAACCCTGAGAATATACAACACCAAGTATGAACCCAAATGTAAACTATGGACTTTGGGAGATAATGTTGTGTAAATGGAGTTTCATCGATTGTAACCACTGTACCATTCTGGTGGGGATGTTGATAACGAGGGAGACTAGGCAAGAATACGTATGGGGAGTATATGGGAAATCTCTGTACCTTCTACTCAATTTTGCTGTAAACCTAAAACTTCTCTACAAAGTTAAAGACTATTTTTAAAACTTACATACTGTTTAAGGCTTATTAGCCCCTTTCGAAAATAGTTGATAGTATAGAACTCAGAACACATGAGCTCTTAGTCACTGTATTAAAAATTACAGTTCCATAACCAGGACAGTTCTCAGAACGTATTTAGACTATGAGGTTGATGCTGAACTCATTATCTTCAACAAAGTCAGTCCTCTTCCTGCATCTTCCATCTTGAATTGTTGGGTCAATCATTAATTCATTTACCCATTCAACTATAGTAAGTCCTGGAAAGGAATAGGAGAACAAATCAGACCCTACCCTCAGAAGCTTAAAGTCTAGAGGAGAAAGATAGCTAAACAAATGAAGGGTTTTGAGGGCTATAATGAAAATATGTACCAGATTGGGTAGTGGGGTAAATTGGATAATTTTTCCTAGGTATTCCATCTGTCCATGCAGCTTGCTTTAGCCAAGGGCTTTTTTTTTTTTTTTCAATCTTCAAAATATTTTATTACGAATTACAGTACAGGGATTATAGAATGTTTCCTGTTGTTCTCTAATACATACATTGCTGAATGAAACACTGCTAATTCCTGGCAGTCTCCCACATGACTATAACTTCTATAATAATTTCAACCACTTAGAGTTACAGAAGAAATCTCTAACAGGCAGTGGAGTGGAAACGACCAGACACTGTGGCCAGTGGGCTCTTGACTGGTGAACAGTGACATTGTTTTCTCCAGGGGTTGAAATCCATATCTATGGCTGACAACCCACCAAAAGCTGGGACCCAAATTTGTACAGAGACAAGATAGAGTGGAGAGAAAACAGCACCCAACAACCCAGAAGTCACTACATCTTATTCCTGAGTTTTAGCTCTCAGCTGCACCATGCAGGAAAATGTCACTTTTCTTCTGGGGATTATAGAATTCACGTCTCCTTAACTAGTTGTATCTGGAAGCATATGCAAATATGTTTCCACTGTGATTGAAGCAACAAGCTGACATCAGTTGATCTGTTCCGAAGCTTTTAGTTTTGCTCTGGCACCTTTATCCTCAAAACTGAATCACCCATCAGATCCCACAGTTGCAAGGGTGTCATGAACACCCTTGGAATGTGATTCCATTTACCAAGTAGGTGTCCTGAAATGTGAGCAAAATGTGAACAAAATCTTTAAAATCAAAATCTTTAAAATGCAACCACATGTTTCATCTAGGCCTCTAACTTACATTTCTTATACCTGCAGAAGAAGAGCATCCCCCAGGGAACAGCTGCTTCTTCAGCCTGGGTCCTGAGTGAAGAGTCATGTGAAGCAAACTGGAAGTCAACCTACAGCCTAGAGCAGAACTATTGCCTACCCCTCAGCACTCATGCAAATGAGCGAGAGGTGAGTGTTTGTCATTCTAATTTGGAGTTGTTACTGCAGCAAAACCTGACTGACACTGATGGGCTTAAAGGAGAGCACGTTTATTTCTACCTGAGCATCTGAGAAGAAAGTATAATTAAAAAAAAAAAAGATTTTGAAAATCTAAGGATGCTAGTAGGTTGGTATGGAGATTATACAGGTTTTGAAGCAAGGTACAGAGATTGAGATTTCTGGACTGGTAAGGAAAGACCTAAAATAGCATGCTAAGCAGTTTGTGCCATAGTCTGTAACAAGGGACCTTTGCAATAATTTTAAAGAAAAGGGGCCAGATTTGCATTTCAAAAAATTATTTAATTATAATGTGGTTATATAGAGGATGTTTAGAGCTCTAAGGTCAGTAACAAAGATATTAGTTAGACCATTAAGATAGTCTGGGTGAGATGCCTGGAGCTTTGCAGTAGGGCTGTCATATGGTGCAATATAGCAACCTTGAGTAGCACCAGAAGGGGGAAGGGGGTGATGTGAGACATGATAAGGGGGTACCATTTCAAGGACCACGACACTGATAAAATACAGGAAGTGAGATACAGGCAGGCAGGAATGAAGAATGGCTCCCAGATTTCTACCTTGGGTGACAGGGTAGATGGTAATGCCTCTAACCAGTATAAGACGATGACATGGAAGAGGGAAAGGCAAGATAAATCATTTCATCTTGGACATGCTACGCTGAGGTTCCTTTGGGACACCCAGGTGGATATGCCAACAAAGGGGTCTGAATTAGAAATGCTGCTGTGGGAAGAAGAGGATCCTCCACGGAATGTGCCTATATAGGGGACTGACGGGCCCTGGAGGACACTAACGCTCAGGCAGTGAGAAGCTGAGGACAGAAAGCCCACGGAGGACACAGAGGTGGCATTGTCAGACGCAGGTCAGGAAAAGCTGAGAGGCTAGCATCATGGGAAGGAGTGTGAGCATGAATGCACTGAGTCTGCTCTTCACTAAAACCCAAGGTGTCCCTCCAAACCGAGATGGAAGGTCGCCTCTTTGCAAGAAAAGGACCCTTCACCAGCCAGAGTCACTAAAAGCCACACACAGAGAGAGGGTGACCTGTTGTCATTCAGAAAAGCAGCCACTGATAGTCACAAGAAAAATGATGAGGTGGCCAACGCAGCACAAGGGGAAGAGGGCACAGCCCTTCCATACTCAGAGAGTCCTTGGCTCTGCTCTGGCCATGATTGTATTTAAAATGCTGTTTGGAAGTCAGGCTTCATGTGCCAGGGACTTTCATCTTGCACAGAACCACGTGAGAAACTTCAGGCTGCTGAGCAGAGACGAGGAATTAGGGTGTCACTGATTCTCAGCTTGTCAGAGAGGGCAAGCCTGGAGTCAACATCAATCAGTTCAGTCATTTAAATACATGACCTTGGCCAGGTTTATGCATTCATTCAATTATCTGTTACTATTTTCCCATTACTTACTTTGTGCTAGATATTATGCTAGCAATAGTGAACAAGACTGACAAGTTTGCCCTGGTGGGATGTTTATTCTGGTAGGAGAAGTGGCCATAAATTATGTCAATAAACAGATAATATCTAACTGTGACAGTTAGACATTAAGGAAGTAAATAGGATGATGAGCTAAACCAGTGGTATGCTTCAGAATCACTTGGAGAGCTGTTAAAATACAGATTGCTAAGACCCACCCACCCCCATTCCCAGAGATTCAGCGGTCTCAGGTAACAGGGATGCTGCTGGTCCAGGGATGACACCTTCAGAACTTGTGAGATAGAGCAACTACGGAAGGTTTTTTAGAAAATAACAAATAACACGTAGGTGGGCTTTTTGCATTCCAGGTACTAGTTTAAATGATTTGCCTATGTTACCCCATTTAATCCTTTTAACAACTTTGTGAAGGAAGAACCAATAGGGGGTGCCCATTTTAGAGAGGAGAAAACAGACACAGAGATGTTAAGTGTGAGGCCCAAGGTCTGAGCCCCAGGCAGCCTAGCCACAGGGCTTACCTGGTGTCCCTCCCTGCGCACTTGTGCTTTCAGGTGGGGGACAGCTTCTCCTAGCAGGTGGTGTTTGAGCTAAGACCTACTGGATCAGAATGAGGAGCCAGGCAATGAGCTGGGGGGGAGAGCTTTCCCAGTCAGGAAATGGCAAATGTAAAGGACAAGGGGGTAGAAAAGAGCTCAATGTGATTAAAGAGAGTAAAACGGTCATGTGACTGGAGTTAGCAAGAGAACAGTAGTGTGACAAAAGGTTAGAGGGTGAGGCAGAGGATGGAATCAAATGGATCCCTAGAGACCACAGTAAGAAATTTGCATTTTGTTTTAAAAGCAACAGGAAGTAAAGAAGTAATTTTTTAATTAAACATTTTATTTTGAGAGAGAAATGTAAATTCATATGCACTCATAAGAAATAATAGAGGTCCTGCATACACTTTACCCAGTTTCCCTCAAATGGTGACATCTTGTAAATATATTGAACAATCTCACGACCAGGATATTGCCATGGATAGAGTCAAGATACAGACAGAACATTTCCATCACCACAAGGATGCCTTATGTTGCCCTTTTATAGCCACACCTTCCCACTCACGTTCTTCCCCTCTCCACTCCATCCTTAATTCCTTACAACCACTAATCTGTAATCAACTTTTATAGTTTTGTCATTTCAAGAATGTTATAGGAAGTTGGCTTTTTTTTATTCAGCATAATTCTCTGGCGAGTCATCTGGTTTGTTTTGTGTGTCATTTCATCCTTTTCATTGCTGAGGAATATTCCATGGTAGAATGTACCACAGGTTAACCTGTCACCCTTTGAAGGACATCTGGGTTGCTTCCAATTTTGACTTATTACAAATAAAGCTTCTATAAACATTCATGTACAGGTTTTTGTGCATCTTCATCTTGCTGGGATAAATACACTGGAGTACAATTGATGGGTCATAAGGTAGATACATATTTAGTTTTTCAAGAAATTGCCCCAAACTGTTTTCTACAGTGGCTGTTCCATTTTACATTTCCGTCAGCAATGTATGAGTGGTCCAATTTCTATACATCCTCACCAGAATTTGGTGGTGTCACTATTTTTTAAGGTAGCCATTCTGATAGGTGTGTAGTCTCATTGTGGTTTTAATTTACAATTCCTAATGACTAATGGTGTTGAACATTTTCTCATATGCCTATTGGACACCTGTATATCTTCAGAGAATTATCTGTTCATGTCTTTTGCCTATGTTCTAATTGATTTGTTAGCTTTTTAACTCTTAGGTTTTGAGAGTACTTTATATATTTTAGATTCTAATCCTTTGTCAGATACATGCTTCACAAATGTGTCCCCCACTTGTAGCTTGTCTTTTCATCTCTTAACAGGGTCTTTCACAAAGCAACTTTTTAACTTTTATAAAATCAAGTTTATTAACTTTCCCTTTCAAGGATTATGGTTCTGGCGTCAAGATTATTACTCTTTGTCCACCCCAAGTTCCTAAATATTTTCTCCCATGTTTTTTAAAAGCATGCTAATTTTAAGTTGTGCATTTAAATCTGTTATCCATTTTGACTTAACTTTTGTGTAAGGGGTGAGGTTTATGGTGAGGCTCATTGTTTTGCTTATGGATGTCCACTTGCTCCATTTGTTGAAAGAAGCATCTTTCCTTCATTGAATTGCTTTTGTACCTTTGTCAAAAATCAGTTGGGCATATTTATATGAGTCTATTCCTGGGTTCTCTATTCTGTTCCATTGATTTATGTATCTATCCTTCCACCAATACCACACAGTCTTGATTCATGTAGTATCTAATGTCTTAAAATTGGATAAATTGATTCCTTCTCACACTTTATTAGTGTTTCTCAAGATTATTTCCTTTTCTTTCTCATATAAATTCTTGAACAATCTTGTCTATATCTAAAAATCTTGCTGGAATTTTGGTAAAAATTGGGTTAACCTGTATATTAATTTGGGGAGAACTGTTGTCTTTATCACGTTGAATCTTCCAATCCATAAACACTGTATGTCTCTCTATTTTTTAATTTCTTTCATCAGCATTTTATGGTTTTCATTATACAAGTCCTATACATGTTATCTTAGATTTACATATAAGTATTTCATTTTTGTTTTTGAAAAATTGTAAATGGTATTAGAATTTTAATTTCAGTATCCACAAATTCATTGGTATATTGAAATACAGTAGATTTTTGAACGCTTATCTTGTATTCTGCAATGTTGCCAAACTCACTTTTTAGTTCTAGGAAGTTTTGTAGATTCCTTGAGATTTTCTAAGTAGATTGTCACGTCATCTGCAAATAGGGACATTTTTATTTTTTCTTTCCAATCTGTAAGACTTTTCTTTCCTTTTCTTTCCTTATTATGCCAGCTATAACTTCCAGCACTATGTTAAATAAGAGTGGTGAGTGTAGACAACCTTGCTTCATTTCTGATCATAGGGAGAAAGCCTTCAGTCTCACTATTGAGTATAATGTTAGCTGTAGTTTTGGGGATTTTTTGGTAAATGCTCTATATCATGTCGATGAAAGTTCACCTCTGTTCCAGTTTTTCTGAGAGATTTTATGATGAATGGTGTTGAATTTTGCTGAATACTTTTTCTGCATCAAATGATATAATCCTGTTGTTTTTCTTCTATATCCTGTTAATATGGTGGATTACACTGATTTATTTTCAAATATTGAATCAGCCTTGTGCCCTAGAATAAATTTCACTTGATTATGGTGTATAATTCTTTTATATGTTGCTAAATTCTATTTGCTAATGTTAAAGATTTTTATTTCTATATTCATGAGGGATATTGGTCTATAATTTTCCTTTTTTGTGTACTATCTTTGTCTGGTTTTGATATCAGAGCAGATACCAGCTTCAAAAAAATGAATCAAGAAGTTTTTTCTTCTCTCTATTTCTGAAAGAGATTGTGTAGAATTCGTTGTTAATTATTCTTTAAACATATGGTAGAATTCTCCAGTGAAGCCACCTGGGTCTAGAGATTTTTGTCTTGAAGAGTTTTTTAATCACAATTCAATTTTCTTAATAGTCATATGGCTATTCAAATTATTTACATCATGTTGAGTAAATTGTGCTGGTTTATGGTTTTCAAGGAATTATTTTGTCTAAGTTGTCAAATTTCTGTGTGTGAAGTTGTTCATAGTATTCCCTTATTATCCTTCCAGTGTGTGCAAGGTCTATAGCAATATTCCCTGTTTCCTTCCTGATCTGGTAATTTTTTGGTCAGTTTTTGTAAGAAATGTGTCAGTTTTATTGATCATTCAAAGAACCAGTGCTTTGTTTCATTGATTTTTCACTATTTTTTATTTTCAATTACATTGATTTCTGCTCTGATCTTTATCATTTTAGTCCTTCTGCTTGCTTTGAGTTTATTTTGCTCTTCTTTTTCTAGGTTCTTGAAGTGGGAGCTTAGATTATGGATTTGAGACTTTTCCTTTTTTTTTTTTAATGCATGCACTTAGTGTTATAAATTTCCCTCTCAGTACTGCTTTAACTGTGGCCCACCAATTTTTATACGTTGTATTTTCATTTTGATTCAGTTCAGTGTATTTTTAAAATTTCCCTTGAGACCTCTTCTTTGACCCATGGGTTACTTAGAAATGTGTTGCTTAGTTTCCAAGTATTTAGAGATTTCCCTGTTTTACTGATTTCTGTTTTGATTCCAATGTGGTCAAAAAACATACTCTGTATGATTTCAATTATTTTAAATTTGTTAAGGTTTGCTTTATGGTCCAAGATATGGTTTGTCTTTGTGTATGTTCCAGGGACACTGCTATTGCTGGGCAGGGTCTTCTGTAAATGTTGCTTCAGTCCTGTTGTTTGATGATGTTGTTGCAGTTCTATATCCTTACTGATTTTCTGTCTAGTTATTCTATTAATTGTTGAGAGGCATATTGAAGTAATTGTTGATTGGTCTTTTTCTTTCACTTCTATCAGTTTTGTCTTCATATAGTTTGCAGATCTCTCTGGTGCATACATACTTAGGATTGCTATGTCTTCTGTATGGATTGACCCTTTTATCATTACATAATATCCTTCTCTGTCTCTGGTAATTGTCTTCACTCTGGAGTCTATTTTATCTGTTATTAATATAGCCACTCTTGCTTTCCTTTGATTATTGTTTGCGTGGTATTTTCTTTCCCATCCTTTACTTTTACTCGCCTATATTTTTATATTTGAAGTGAGTTTCTTGAAGCCAGCACATGTTGGGTTGTGTTTTTTCATCTACTCTGCCTATCCCTGTCTTTTGATTGATGTATTTAGACTGTGTGCATATAATGTAATCATTGATATGTTAGGGCTGAAGTTGGCCACCTAGGGGAAAGGGCTTCTTCCTGTTACTGCAGGATGGGGATGGGAATGGGAATTCTGACTCCTTGGTGGTCTCCACTGACTTTGCAGAGGGAATAGTTTAATTACTATTGGATGATGGTGAAAGTCCTGACTCTCTATTAGGCCTCTCTGAGGCCACTCTAGTAGGGAAAGGGAGAGGCCCCTCATTACTGCTGGGCAGAGGTAGAGGTCCAGGCTCATTATGTGTTCTCCACTGACATTACAGGAAGAGTGAGCCTCATTACTGGCTTATGAGCATGAAGGTCCCAACTCACTTCTTGGCCTCCTCTTGTTACCCAAAAACTAGGTTCACCTCTCGGTGGGTGTTGAGCCACAAGACACAACCAAGCCAAAGATCAGGAGAGGGAAGGATTTATTACTGCAAGTAAGGAGAACACCTGGCATCTTTCCCAGAACAGTGTCTTCCTGAAGAGCAAAATCGGGGAAATTTTAAGCCAGGGGTACCTGCATATTCATGAAGGGGCTTGAGCAGAGGAGAATTCAGCATAGAATTGGGGCAAAGGTTTACAGAATCCAAGCTTTAGATGATTGAAGTCACAAGGGTCAGAAAAGGTCAATGTCATCATCCCTTAGGTTCCAGCTTATCGGATGGTCGAGTGCTTCAGGCTAACCTTTACCACTGAAACAGAACCAGAAGTCTTTACAACCGACATATTATTTTTGCTGTTATTACTTCTCTTGCCTAATAAAAAGATCATTATTACTGAGACCTGTTCAAGGGCAAGTAGTGTGGCCAAGTTTAGATCACAAAATGGCTTAGGCCTAAAATGGCTTCTCTTATGTCAAAAAGCTATATCTGGTTCCTTACCTCCAGAGACCCTCTACCCTATCTGTTTACACTCTGACACCAGTGCGGGAGTCAGATGGCCCTGGGGAGCACCCAGTTTAGTGAAGGTGGAAGTCTAGGTTCCCACTTGGCCTTTGCTGACGTGGGTGGGGTGAAGTCACAATTTTGTTTCTGTGACGTTTGGCTGGAATAAAGTAGTTATTATCTAAAAGATTTTGTCTTGCTAGACTGTCCTTTTCCTGATCCTTATACTAGAAAGAGTAGGGTTTTGTTGAAACTTTATTATCTGCTTCTGTTGGCATTCGCAGATGCCAGCTCCAAGTCTGGGATAAATGGGACAATAAGAAAACTCAGGAAACACCACAAGGTCATTTCTTGGGTCCTAAGGTCTTTTGCCAATCTGCTTTCTTCTCTCCACCTTTCAGAGTCTTTCTATGTTTATTTTATATGTAAAGTCCAGGTATTTTAGTTGTACTCGTGTAATAATCGTGTTTTTTATTTTCTGTAAATTATGATGTTTTGACATCTTAAAATACCTTTCTGGCTGGGGAAGGACTGCCCCTCCCTGTGCTGGTCATTCTTAGAGAGCTAAGTTGGCCAGGAGCAGGCCTTTGAAATGCAAATTAACCAATCCAGAGCCCTATCTCCTCTCTGAGGCCTGTGTACCACAGGAGGCAATATCTTTCCAGGGCCAGGAGTCAGACAACTAGAGACCATGCCATAACCCAAAGCCCCCTGAAATTATTCAAACTAGCCAGTCCTAAACTCTTTACTTTGCCCTGCTTTGCCTCTGCTGCAGGAACCCCAATAAATGCTTCTGGCCTGTGCTCTAGCCTCACTCCTGCTTCTGTGTCCTGACCAAAAGCAGGCCTCTTGTTTCTAGGGGAACCATAAGTAATAGTCCACTTTTTTTTTCAATGGCATTGACTACTCGGTCACCTTTATAAATTAGGACCCGGGCACAAAACAGCTCTGCAGGAGGGAAGTGGCAAAGTATGTCTATTTCATCTTCCCCAGAAGCAGCGAAGGCTGAAATGATTTTAAGGCAGTAGCCTGATTTTTGTAACCTCTCCCTTGCAAACACCTTGCCCTATTTTGCGTCATAGCACTCAATTTGGCAAAAGTGGTTCATCTCAACTCTCACCATGAGCTCGTGGCCAATTCAATCCAACTCTCCACTACCCTGTGGTTTTGCAAGAATGCAGTTGAATCTGTGTGGCGTGGAGCACACAAGCACACTGACCGGTCTCATTTTCCTTGATGACTGCATATACTCCTTCCTCTGTGTCCTTAATACTGCCTACAATCCCACTGCCTTTCCCTAGGCCATTCTACCAGCCTCCATCCTTACCCAAAACAGTTACCTCACAATTTTTCCTTTCCCCTCAAGCCTCTCCCATCTTGTTCTCAGCTGCAGAGCCTGCTCACTCATGTGGTCATTGAGCTTGCTTCCTACATCACTGAGAAAGTTGAAGCAATCTGAGGAGAAGCTCCCCAAATTCCTTACTGTATAGCTCCTCCCCTACCACAGCCTCTGTACTCATGTATTCAGTCTTCCTGCCTGTTGCTTTAAATGATCTAACCTGGGTTTCCATATTAGTCATATCTTGATGCATAACAAATTACCCCCAAAACTTAGTGGCTTAAAACAATAAACATGAATAATCTCATGGGTTCTGTGGGTCAGGAATTAAGGAGTCACTTAGCTAGATAGTTCTAGCTCAGAGCCTTTCATGAAGTTGTGATTAATGTGTCAGCTTGGGCTGCAGTCATTTGAGGCTTGGCTGGTTCTGGAGGATCTGCTTCCAAGATGGCTCACTTATATGGCTGTTGGTTGGAGACCTCAGTTCCTCATCACATGGGCCTCTCCAAAGGGTTGCTTGAGATTCCTCACAACATGACAGCCAGTTGCTTCCAGAGTGAGTGATCCAAGAGAGAGCAAGAGGGAAGCTACAGTGCCTTTTATAACCCAGTCTCGGAAGTCACACACCATCATTCTCTTTGTTAAAGCAAGTCACCAAGTCCAGCCTGTATTCAGGGAGAGGAAAAATTAGGCTCCCCCCTTTCGAAGGGAGATATGTCAAAGTATTTGTGGACATGTTTTAAAAATCACACTATATAAAGGTGAATCCCTCCATTTATACTCAAAGACATCAGTCCAGCAGTTGTCCCCCCTTCTCCTATACCAGCCATTTTTACATCTCTACTTGATCATCGCCATTATTGTGCAAACATGTTGTTATTTTCCCACCTTAAAAAGAAAAACTTCCTTCAGGCACACTGTAATTCTTTCTCACCTTTGCACAAAACTCCTCAAAGGAGCCGCCATTAGTCTCCTCTTACTCTCAAGCCCACATCGATCAGGATTTCTTCCCCAACCATTCATGAGAATTGTCTTGTCAAGTTACCAAGTCAAGACCTCACCGTTGCTAAATTCAGTGATCGGTTCTGAGTTCTCACCTTACTTGACAATCAGTAGCAGTGATCACTCTCTCCTTTTCCATACATTTTCTTCTGGCTCCTAGGTCACCTCAGTCTCTTGATTTTCCTCCTATCTCATTGTCTGCATCTTCTCAATCCCCTCCACTTGTTCCTCTTCTCTCCAACTTATTAAAGCTGTAACATGCCAGTTTTAGGACCTTGGTCCTCTTTTTTTCTCTAACTGCACTCACCTTCTTAGTGATCTCATATAATCTTATGGCTTTAAATACCATCTATAGGTCATGACTCACCAATTTTTATCTGCTCTGCAGACCTGTCAACTGAATTCTTTTTTTTTTTTTTTGCGTTACGCGGGCCTCTCACTGCTGTGGTCTCTCCCGTTGCGGAGCACAGGCTCCGGACACGCAGGCTCAGCGGCCATGGCTCACGGGTCCAGCTGCTCCGCGGCATATGGGATCCTCCTGGACCGGGGCATGAACCCATATCCCCTGCATCGGCAGGCGGACTCTCAACCACTGCACCACCAGGGAGGCCCTCAACTGAATTCTTGACTCACACACCAGACAGCTTATTCGACATCATCTCCTCTCAAATGTTTGATAGATATCTGAAATTCAACATGTCTAAAACTGAGATGTCCATCTCATACCACAAATCTACTTTGCACTCAGCCTTCTTCATCTCAGCTGATGGCAGCTCCATCCCATCTCCACTGTGACTCAGGTCCTTCATGTCTTTTCTCAGAGATCACCTACTCATTGAAGCCTATCCTGACCACACACTGTTTAAATCCTCACTTCTCCTCAACCTTACCCTGCTTTATTTTTTCTTTTTACCCCATATATCATACATCATCCTGTAACATACTATGTAATTCACTTAATTATTATGCTTATTATGTTTCTTCCCTCCACAAAGGTGATGGTTTTGCTTTGTTCACAGATGTGTCCCAACTGATGCGTTTGCTTTGTTCACTGGTGTCCTGTATCTGTGTGCATCTAGAAGCATTCATATCACATAATATGTGCTTAGTAAATACTTGGTTACTGAAAACATTTTGCTTATATATTTTTTAAAAAGGCCTCTCCTTTTGCTACATGAATATGGATTGATGGGGGTAGGGAGAAAAGGTATATCAGGAATGTTTTCACCTGCAAATAATAGGAAAATAATTGAACCACTTTGGATTAAAGAAATGAGTTATTTTTCCACTCAGAACATGATGTCTGAAGGTGTGGCTTTTGTCTCTAGTGAAACAGAGCTAATGTCTCTGTGATTCTGGTGCTTTTTCTCTTATACTCATAAATGGCTGCAGCAGCTCCAGCCATCAAATCTACATTCTAGGCAAGGAGAAAGAGAAGGCAGATGAGGTGTTACCAGCTATCAGGTCAAGGCTTGGGCAAAGGTGGAGATGGAGAAATGCAAAAAGCCTGGCCATATATTTTTGTCATGGTTTGGGGAGGTGATAAAGAAAAGAATGATTTTTTTTTTTTTTTTAAGAGAAACTGTGTGAATGGTGGAGCCGTTTACTGAAGTGATTCAAAATCAGGGAGAAAGATGTCTGGAAAGAAAAAAAAATCAAGGTCTCCAATTTGAACATACAAATTTGGAGATGCTTGCCCATCATCCAAGTGTAGATGTCAAGTAGGCAGTTGGATATACAAGTCTAGTAGTAATGGGAGAATTTGGGGCTGGAGATATACATGGAAGAGCCACGAACGCATGGATGGTATTTAAAGCCATCGTACTCAATGAGATCACCAGGGAATATGGAAGGAGAATGTCCAAAATTGAGCCATGAAGGAAGGGGAGAAGGAGAAAGAGCAAAAAGGCTAAAAAGGAAAAGAAAGGGAAAAATCAGGAAAATGTTGTGTCATTGAAACGTGAGAGCAGAACATTTTAAGAGGAAAATTACTTAACCTTTCAGAGTCCCAGTTTTCTCATCTGTAAGATGAGGTGAAGAAGAGTAGGGTGTTTATGAGGATGAAATGCTATAACATATGTAAATGCCTAGAAGTTTGATTTACTGTGATAGGCACACAATGTCTCTTCCCTCCCTTTTGGGTAGCTTCCTCGGTAATGTTACCAGACCCATGGGAGGAGAGAACATTCCAGGAAACCTTCTTATATTCCAGCAGTGTATGTTGACTCAATATGGTAAATAGCCACTTGTCTGGGAAATAGTTATGCAGGATGAATAGAATAAATATTGATTGTGTTTTATCCTGGTATCCATACAGCTCAAGGACAAAGGAGACTCAGTACGTGAATTTTAGAAACAGTAAATGTGCTGCTCATATTTTCAAGTCTGTATTTTTAATGAATGAACACTTTTCTTGATGAAACAATGAACAAATCATGTGTAAAGAAATGACATAATCTCTATTCCAGGGCAGCATTAAAATGTTTGTGAGTGTATGTGTGTGCTAACTTGTTTTAAGGTAGTTGACACAGTTGGTTTCATAATGGTGTTATGAAGTCATTACTACAAGACGACTTCTTGCTCCAGTACCACCCATTGAACTATTGCCCACCCAGCAGTGGATCAGTGGTGAGCCCATCACCACTCTAGGAGACAATAAAAACTCAACTCAAAGAAGACATACTCTACCTTAGAGAGTGCATTTAAAAGCTGTGCTCTACCTTCTAGAGAGTGGATACAGAATGTACATCCTCTTTATAAGTTAAGGCCAGGATTAACTGCTAGGACCTCTTCATGCAGTTATACCTGCAAGTGTATTTATGGATGTATCTATCTGCCTGCCCAGGCAAAGTAAATTCATGGTATCAAAGGAGTACAAGCCCACCTTGATACCCGGAAAGATTTACCCACTTCGAGTCAAGTGAATGGGAATCAGAATGGAAAAATCAAGGGACTATAATCTGAAGTGAGAACAATATTGGCGTTTGTTTTATTTACAGTGATTCTGAGCTCTTGGAGTCAAACATTTTTTTCTCCCTTTTGCTCTTTTTTTGCACCTTGCTTTGAAACCACTTTGGACAAACCAACAGTAATAATCAAATGGAGGGTTTAAACAAACCCATGTAAAACTAGTCTGATATTTGGGGTTCCAGGTACCTGAGAACTGTGCACCAACACAATATACCAGCTTCCTTTGCCCTTCATGAGTGAATGACTTATGTATAGACTTCAGGGGATGTAGTTGAATGGTTATAGGACACACTTTAAACTTGTTTTTAGGACTTCCCTGGTGGTGCAGTGGTTGAGAGTCCACCTACCGATGCAGGGGACACGGGTTCGTGCCCTGGTCCGGGAGGATCCCACGTGCTGCGGAGCGGCTGGGCCCGTGAGCCATGGCCACTGAGCCTGCGCGTCCAGAGCCTGTGCTCCGCAAGGGGAGAAGCCACAACAGTGAGAGGCCCGCGTACCGCAAAAAAAACTTGTTTTTAACAGCAAGGAATGTATACTGGGCTGAAGAATCCATCTTCCAGCTGCGTACAGCCATTTTTTAAAAATCACTTTTTTATGCAGCATCCCTGGAAAGTCATCCATTTACCCAACAGAGGGAGCAAGGGCTCCCGCAAGGAAGCATTTCATTGCTCATGGAACACATACTGGAAGCACTCTTCCGTGGTTTGAAAACCTTCATTCTGTTGCACCCTTCAAATCTTGGCTGGTGAAGACATGGCCTAACAGAGTGCATTCCCAGAGTCTTGCTGGCAGTACCGACAAAATGAAATGAAGAAGCCAGTAAAGCTATACTGCTAGTATGTGGAGCTCAAGAAACCCTCGTCAGAAACTTAATGTTTGTTAAGTGGGAAGGGAAATAAAAGTATCTCCTCCAGTGCCTGCTGAAAGCATAATGATTATTCTGGCAGACTTTAAAGTTAGTTCCAAGTTCCATTTCATATGCCCCCTTGAGAAAGAAAACTGAATGCACAAAGCAAAAATTCTGATTGGGAGCAAGATTTTTGCTGCTGGTTCTCCTTTTCAGCCCATGTGAGCCAGTGGAAAAAGAGCTAATATTAACTTTTTTCTCAGTGCCCATGGGAGGCATTATGAGCCCAAGTGAGGTCCCGAATGGCAAGGCGTTGGCCTTGAAAGTCCAAGCTAAGCACTAGTCGGGTGCTTGGAGACGGGGCTGGCAGAAGCTCAGGTCGACAATGTTGTTGGAAGCCTAAGTTGAAACTTAGATTAGAAGAGGCTAAGTGACCCGCCTATGGACCAGGACTAGATTGAGGGGGCAGGGCGGGGGTGAGGACTGTAGTCAGACAATAAGAGTTAATTCTTATTGGGTACTAGCTATACACTAGACATTGTACCAAGTACATTACACCAATTATCTTTTTATTTCATAGAGGTTAGTTACTACTATTTCACTTGGTTTACATATGAAGAAACTGAGGCTCACATAGATGAAGAGTCTTTCCCAAGGTTGCCCCCGGAGTGAACAGGGAAGCCAGGACTCAAGTTCCAAAGCATATGACTCCAGAATTTGGCCTCATCATATGGTGCTAGATCAGGCTGCTGGGACACACACAGCAGCTGAGTTCCTCAATTGTGAAGTGACAATGGCATCCTCCTCTTCTCTCCCCTTCTTCTTCCTTCTGCTGCACTTCTGCAGGCCTGGCCATCACCCAGGCTCAAATGCTGACAGTGGGAGAACAAAAGCAAGCAGGACAGCAAAGAGAGTCAGTAGATGGGAAAGAGATAGGCAGTGCAGGGCCCAGGGAGAGGAAGGACCAGGCTGCCAGGAACATGACAGCTGATGGGCAGGAGGAAAACACACCTCACCTCCCATGTTGGCTCTTCAGAAATCTGTTCACTTTAACTTTGAGAGAAATATAACATTTTTCTCTACAGTTGTTGAATTATTTCATCAAGAAGTCAAAGTAATGAAACTAGGACAGGATAATAGTCAAATAGTGAGTCAAAATCCATATTATGAAATAGTATATCTAAGAGTTTATTTTAAATTGGTATATTGGGACACAGAAAGGAAAAAGTTATAGTTAATATAGTTTAATATGTTGCAAATTGTTTACTGCCTTCAAGTTTTGGAAGGGCTAGCCAGTGAAGGAGGGAGCTGGTTGGTTCTGTGTGGCTTCCAGAGAGGCATTAATTCCTGTTAATTCTAATAGAAAAGGCTGTCCATCAGTGAATCTCCCCTTCCCACCCCCTCCCCAGCACAGCAGGGACTCTTCATCACAGGGCACAGTTAAGCAGAAGCTAGATCATTGGTTAAAATTTAGTTGTATGTGACAATCCCCAGGAAAGTTTTTAAAAATACTAATGCGTTGGCCTCATTCCGCAAAATTCTAATTTAATTGATTTGGGGTATAGTCCTGACACTGCAGTCTTTAAAAACTGTCCCTCTCCCCACTTCCAGTCCTGGTGATTCTAATATGCAGCAAAGTTTGAGAACCACTGAGCTAGATTCTCATCAGGGATGCTGGAGAACAGATATCCACTCTGAGTAGAGGATTAGTCCAGATTCTCCCCCACCTCTTTCCCTTCTAAGATCCTAATTTGCTAGCTAAGGCCCTTCACTGTGTGTTTATTGTTTATGATGGCTATCAATAATTTTATGATCAATTATTTGTGAAAGAGGGTTACCATTTTTAACGTGGAGGAAAGTAACAAGATGCAAGCAACAAAAGACCACATCCACTATATTGGATTCCTTTCTCTTCAGAATTATGTTCAAAGAAAAGAAGCTAAGAAAATGCCTGATAAATTTAGAATGCTATTAATCTGAAACCACCCCTCTTCCCTGGCCCTATATCCTTGCACACTTTTATGAGAGTTTCTGGAGACTAATAAGAACAGTGCAATGGATACACTTGCATCCTGAACATCCAATCTAATTGTTTCAAGAGAAAAATGAATTTGGATTTAGAAGAATTTTCTAGAGGAAGAAAAGAGTAAGGGGTATGCCTGCTAGTTGAAAAACAGAAGAACCGTCCTGTTTCAGTCTGCACTTGATATGCCTGCCACCTGGCATCATTTTTCTCACTCCTAGACCTAAGTATCATATTTGGCAGAAACTGTCAGAATCCCTTCAGAACGCAGTCTGATCTTTACACAGGGTCTGAACTAATCCCACAAAGGGACTTACAATCATGATTGCCAGTGGTCTGTTTAAAGACAGAAGTACAGGACTGGTATCAACATAACTGTGTCCAGTAGACATGAAAAGATTCAAGGAGTATAGCCTAGTGGAAACAAGCTCTTGGCCTGATTTTTGCCTGCCATGATCCTGTAGCGTGACTTTGGACAAACTATGTCCCCCTGGTGCTTCAGTAACCTTAGAAGTTAAACAAACAGAGAAATGCTGACTCACATCAGAGGGATCATTTTGAAGCCAAGAAAGACTCCTAAAGAGGCTCTGCCTTAGTAACAGAAAAAACTAAACTGAGATTTCATGATCCTAAACTAGAATCCCCAGAACTTTTAACTTCATACAGCTTTGTTTCCTGCTGCAGGAAGGACTGTGACAGAGAGTAGAGTTGAAGTGGAGTTATTCAACACTTGTGCACAGGAAAATCCTAAAGCTTGATGTTTGGGGATTAAAAAAAAAAAAAAAAGTATGAGAAACTGCACTGTTCCTCTGTGGGTTAAGAGTTTAATATGTTATACTCATGAAAAATCTATCTCAAACTGTTCATGTTGAACTTGTCAAGCAGCTTTGGCAGGAGCAGAATGGATTGGCAGACAGACAACTTCCTCATGTGCAGGGGTAAAACCATTTAAGAACCTCTGAGCCTAGAGTGGAGAAGGATGCCAGGGAAAGAGGAACAAGATCTGAGCTCTGAAACGCCCACTCGTATATGAAAGTTAATCTCTATGGCCCCTAAAATGTTGAAATCACCTCCTCAGGCAGGTGATGATAATTGTCAAGAGCAGAAGGTAATTGTTGATGAACCATCCACCAGCCTCAGAGAGCAGCAAATGCTGGGGAAACCATAGGGCGGCTGGGAAACAGAAGAGGGTGAGCCATAGTACCACTTATCAAAGAAAAGGGATCATTCTCAATCCTATTACAAGGAAATAAATGAAAACAACGTTTATAGTGGGAGATTATGGCACATGAAACCAATTGGCTAAAGAGGATTCTCAAAGATAGAGGGAACTTTATTGAGTGTATTTTCTTAAATGATGATTTGGAACCTGATCCATAATTTCTACCTTCTCTAACTCTCCTGCTATCCTGAGCAAAAGATCTCTGGGGAATACCCATCTCTCACTCTTATTTGAAAGTTTCTAAATCTACTCACTCCATCTACCTGTGTCTATGGCCCGCTTGAACACCCCACTCTGGTAGCCACACCAGGATCTTGATATGACTCCAAACTATTCCACCACTGAGACTTTGAACTCTGATCACTTCCCAGCCATATCCCCTTAGGCAAGTAATTCCCTCTTTCTCTTTGCTCTTACTGTACTTGCCTGTTGAGACCTCCTAAGACTTCAGTATATGTATTGTGAATCCACCCATTGTCCCAGACCCATCAGTTGTCTGGAGGCTCTACTTCCTTTCTTGCATACTCCAAATTATATCAAGATGGTTCAAGAATAAAATACCTGAGAATAAATTTAACCAAGGAAGTGAAAGGCCTGTATTATGAAAACTAATAAGACATTGATGAAAGAAGTTGAAAATGACACAAACAAATGGAAAGATCTTCCATGCTCATGGATTGAATGAATTAATACTGTTAAAATGACCATTCTATCCAAGGCAATCTAGAGCTTCAACTCAATTCCTATCAAAATACCAATGGCATTTTTCACAGAACTAGAACAATAATTCTAAAATTTGTGTGGAATCACAAAAGACACTGAATAGCCAAAACAATCTTGAGAAAGAAGAACAAAGCTAGAGGTATCGTGCTCCCTGGTTTCAAACTATACTACAAAACTACAGTAATCAAAACAGTATGGTACTGGCACCAAAAAAAGGCATATAGATCAGTGGAACAGAGAGCCAGAAGTAAACCCATGCTTATCTGATCAATTAATCTATGACAAAGAAGGCAAGAATATACAATGGGGAAAAGACAGCTTTTTCAATAAATGGTGTTGGGAAAACTGGACAGCTACATAGCTGTCCAATGGGATCAAACTGGACTACTTTCTCATATCATATACAAAAATAAAATCAAAATAGATTAAAGACCTAAATGTAAGACCCCAAACCATAAAACTCCTAGAAGAAAACATAGGCAGTATACTCTTTGATATTGGTTTTAGTAATATTTTTTTTTGGATATGTCTCCTCAGGCAAAAGAAACAAAAGCAAAAATAAACCAATGGGACTACATCAAACTAAAAAGCTTTTGAACAGCAAAGGAAACTACCAACAAAACAAAAGGGCAACCTATTGAATGGGAGAAGATATTTGCAAAGGATATATCAAATACAAAATCAAAATTTTGTATTTTGATATCCCCCCAAAATACAAAACTCATATAACTCAATATTAAAAAACACAACAACAACAACCCAATTTAAAAATGGGCAGAGGACCTGAATAGACATTTTTCCAAAGAATACATACAGATGACCAACAGGTGCATGAAAAGGTACTTAACATCATTAATCATCAGAGAAATGCAAATCAAAACCACAATGAGATATCACCTCATACCTGTCAGAATGACTGTCATCAAAAAGCCAAGAAATAACAAGTGTTGGCAAGGATGTGGAGGAAAAGGAACCCTCCTGCACTGTTGGTGGGAACGTAAATTGGTGCAGTCACTATGGAGAACACTATGGAGCTTCCTCAAAAAATTAAAAATAGAACTACCATATATGATCCAGCAATTCTACTTCAGGGTGTTCATCTGAAGAAAACAAAAACTGAACCATAAAAAAAGTATGAAATCTTGCCATTTGTGGCAACATGGATGGACCTACAGGTTATTATACTAAGTGAAATAAATCAGAAAGAGAAAAATACCATATGATTTCACTTATATGTGGAATCTAAAAAACAAAATAAATTAACACACAAAACAAAATGGAAACCAACGCTTAGACACAGAGAACAAACTGGTGGTTGCCAGAGAGGAGGGGGCTCGGGGGATGAACGAAATAGGTGAAGGGGATTAAGAGTTACAAACTTCCAGCTATAAATGTCACGGGGATGTAATGTACACATAGGGAATATAGCCAATAATGTTGTAAAAACTCTGTGTGGTGATGGATGGTAACTGGACTTATTGTGATGATAATTTCATAATGTATAAAAATATCAAATCAGTATGTCATAAACCTGAAACTAATATAATAGTATTATATGTTAATTCTAACTCAATAAAAATACATACATAGATTTTTAAATTAAAACTATAACAGCTCATCTAGTCAACCTCTCCTTTTCAGTGACCCTCCCTTCTTCTACCCTTTGACCCCCTCTCATGAGCCCTGCTCATCTTCCTGCTTGGGCAAAAAAATAACACAAACGTGTAAAGCTCAGCCACCACAGTTTCTGGTTTCCAGCTTCTGCTGGGCTCTCAGTGCTGCTCGGCAAGTTTGCCTGCCCTGTTTACCTCTCACAGCCATCTCACATCCCCAGTGCTCTTGTCAAGCTCCTCTATTTCATCCTCAACCCAACCCATCTACTCTCCATGGATAACCTAGCTCCCACTCCACAGAGAACAAGAAATGCAAATCAGAACCACACCAACTTCCCCCTCGTCTGGGAGGACAAAGGAACCTTCCTGGAGTTTAGAACCACTGTCTCCTTCCCTCTGTGAGGGAAGGAGCTTGTCCCTCCCTTTCCCCTGGTTTCTTGCTCTCAACTTCACACCTACTCAAGACTCTCCACTCTTTCCCAACAACAAAAGAACCACCACCTTCCCTCCAATTCAGCAGGCCCCTCTAGTTACCCTATATCTCTTCTTCCCTTTCCAGGCAATTGCCTTTAAAATTATTAGTATGTTCTTTGCTTCCAGATCCTTACCTCCCATTTGAGGCTTGATCCACAGAAATGTGACTGCTGTCCACTCCACTGGAACTGCTCTTGCTAAGATCACCAATGACCAACTTCTAGATCTGAGGGATAGTGTTCAGTTTTTATCTCCCTGAACTTATTTCACTTTTTTGAAGCCTTTTTCTCCCTTGACTTCAGTTAGCTCACTCTCTTTGGTTCTTCTGAATCCCAGACTGCTCTCATGCCTTAAACATTGCAGCTTGCTAGGATCCTCCCCTCTTTACAGGTCCCCAACCACTGCCCCTGCTTCTGCTAACACCTGCTCTTCATCTCTCCTCCATGAAACCACCACAGTGGTCTTTCTTATCCCAAAGCCGATCATGTCACTACCATACTGAGAATTCTCTAGTGCCTCCCCAGCATACACAGGATGAAGCCTCTTCGTGTTGCTCTACCCAGGGCTCCAGGAAACTTGTCCAGCTTCATCTCTTTTTCTGCTGAAAGGCATCCTGTGCTGCAGCCATTCTGAAAAACTTGCAAGATCTTGAATAAGAACAAAATATGATAAATATTAATTAAGTGACATTCAATAAGAGGACATTCTAACAGGAATGACTTACAGAAGGTTTGACTTATGTCTCCTTATTTTAATATTATTTAAGATTTAAGTGATTTATTTTCTCCAGAAAGGCTTTTCATACCTTTTTGTTTCTGCATACTGTTTCCTCTGCCCAGGGTGGTCCTTCCCAGTTGGTGAATTCCTCAACCTTTAAAATCAAGCCTAAATTCATGTCATCTTCTCTACAAAGCCACTCTTCACTTGCCTCTTTCTGGTCTTCCCCTCCTGGTACAGTAGACTCACTGGCTTCCTCTTTTATCCACAGCATCTTATAATACTTCCTCTGTAACACTTGTCCACCTGCGTTGCAATGTTTTATTCAAGCATCCATTTCCCGCACTGGTCTGAGAGCTACCTGAGGGCAAGGATAATGTCTTAATCATCTTCAAATCCTCAGAACCAGCCCATGTCTGATACACAGCTGGCTGGCTGGATGATGAATTTCATTCGGTTAAACTGTAAGAAATTGCCATTTTTATAGGCTCTCACTGGTCAAATACCAGCAGTTTCACTTATTGGCATAAATATTTTGTCTTTCTTCATGCAGCTGAAAGCACCTGACAAGCATTGTGTACTTAATCCTGGGGAAAATCCTGTAGGGTAGTATGAGAAATCATGGTCGTCATTTTATAGATGGTTCGGTGGGTTGGTGGCAGAAGTGGTGATGGAACCAGATCTTTTTACAATCATACCCCTCATCCTAGGGTCTATGGTTCTAGATTCATGAAATTCTAGAGTGAGAACGAAATTCAGAGGCTTACCTGCCTGGCAGCTCCAGGCAGCAAGACACATACATTATCCTTAATGGCTTTCTGTCTTTCTTATCATGTGTCTGGAGTTGAAGATGGTATGCTCTCTCACAATAATAATTAAATATTTTCTCTCACACCCTCACCAGGCAGTCCATTTCTAAGTCATCTCTCTCTCGCTGCAATATGTCAATTTCTGACTTTATGGAGATAAAGCAGCTTTGATGTACCCAGCTTATAATAACCCTCCTACTACTTATAGCCACTTCTTCTCCCCTCAGTTTTATTTTACTCCCGAAAAAAAATCCCTTCTCCTTTCAACTCTATTCATAGGACCTTCACATAATTTTAATCAAAAGGTTTCAGGGTCTTCCATCACAACATTTCCCAGTCTCATTAGACCATGTTAAAAATGGAGCACACATTAACATCCTGCTGACCTAATGTTCAGGGGAATAAAATTTAGGAAACTGGGCTCCATGGTGTTTGCACATCCCTTTTTAAATATGAAGATAAAAGCTAGATGTGATATCCTTGTAAGGGCATCATTTGTATCACACAGTATAAAGATAACTTCCCAGCCTTGGCAAGGCCATATTTCTGTTTACATATTCATGATTGCAATTGTCTCTTTAACCACAGACTCATAATGCCACCTCATACTTAGAGCATACTTGTGCTTTTATAGTCTTGAATAATAATTGAGCTTTTATATTCTGTCTTGCATAATAATTGAGTTAGGGTATATTTATTTTGTATGCTGTCTTCGTTGGGTTCTATCATCCAATTTTTTCTCTAATTTTTCTCATCATTTTAAATTCTATCCTTCTGAAGTCTTAGTATCCACCCCCATCCTGTCACCCCCTACTCCTCCAACCCTGAGAATTGGCGATACCTACAGATTCAATTAGGATGCTTTCAAACATATTGCTTTCAAAGTCAATTTTCTTTTATTTTTAAATATTACATAGCTTGAGTTGGAAGTTTCTTGATAAGTTTCAGCAGGCACTTTTTTTGCACACTTGCTATGTGTTTAACCCTGTGCTAGATCCTGTGACAGCTTTTAGAGCTCATGGTCACTGTGAAGAGGTTGTTCATCCACACAAGTAATTGACTAAGAATAGAAGCTATTTTCTGATCAAAAAGACAAAGGAATAATAAAGAAGTAAGTGCCCTGTAAGTCAAGAAGAAAGATGTCAAGATTGGACTTGATTTATGATGTGAAAGCCTAGGAGAATTTAGGTGTTTAAAAATAGTAAAGAGGTGGTGAGATGGACCGCAGAAGCAACAGCAGATGCAGATATGGGCATTAATGGCCTCTTGCTCTGGGGGCTACACACTTGGCTCATTAATCACTTATAGCCCCTATTACTCTGTACTGCAGTTAGCTGTGTGTAAGTCTGACATCCTCTCTGGTTTACAACTACAATGATAGCAGAGACCGTAAGGAACTCATCCTTATTCGAATACTCAGTGAGTTTAAGAGTGCCTGGTCTATAATACATTTGCAATAAGTATACATTTAGGATTTTGTTTTAATTGGTTCTAGTGAAAAAGCAAGTTAATATAAGGCGTGGTGATTGAATTCCGGTTCTGGAGGCCTCTGAAAGGCAACTGGGCCATTTCAGCTTCATTGGGTGGGAGCTACTGAAGTATGAAATAGGAATGACAAGATAATGTGGTACTTGGGGAATTTACCTGGCAACAGTGTTCAGAATGAATTAAAGGAGGGGAAGGGGGGAATTGAAGGAAACTATTGTTAACTCTGCCTATCACTCTCTCTCATCTCATTCAAACTTCTACAAGGATCTTTGGAATCTCATTATATTCAAGCCCCATTCACTCCACAGCTTGTTCTAACCTACCTTCTGTTCCCACTTCACAGTACTTAACTACTCAATCTCTCTGCAGTATTTAATGTCATTAACATTTTATCATTTAAAACCAGCTTTATTTTTAAAAATTTTATTAGACTTTATTTTTTAATGCAGTTTTAAGTTCACAGCAAAACTGAGCAGAAGGTACAGAGATTCCCTATCTACTTCCTGTCCCCACACATGCAGCTTTTTGTTTTTTAATTACATAATTATTGTGACAAATTTAAGCAATACTTAAAATGCAAAGAAGAAAGTAAAACTTAACCCAAATCTCCACTTCCAGAGATAATCACCATTAACATTTTGGTGAACGTTCTCCCAAACATCTCTCTAGTCTATGTCTATATGTACAAGCAGATGGCTATGTGTATAGAGATTTACATAAATTAGAACACATAATACTCATCTGTCAGTAACTTGCATTGCTTTCCCTTAACAAAAAGTATAATTGTCAGCAAGTGTAAATTTGTGTAATTTTGGATAGGGGCATAGTCCTCCAGTGACTCTGTGTACTACTATTTGTATGACACACTCCCTAGAGGATTAATGTTAAAGTTTGTTTTCAGTTTTTACTGTTATTCATAATGTTGCAATAAACATTTTTATCTTTTTTGCCAGTTTACCATTATTTTAGTAGACACCCTCCTTCCTAAAATTCTCTGTTGTACATTGTACATTCTTATGACCTGTCTCTATTCCACTGGCTCTAATTCTTCCTGGTTCTCCCACCTGTCTGGTGGTTTCTTCTCAGCCTTCCTCATGGGTTCTCTCCCTGACAACTCTTCAAACATTCGTGTATAACTGGTCTTTATCCTTGGCTCACTCTTGCCTCCATTCTCCATCCTTTTTCCAACCAATCTCATTTACTCTCATAGTTTACCAACCACATCCAGATGGACAACTACAAATTCAAGATCTCTATGCCTGACATCTTTCCTGAAATTCACATAGATATCTGCTAGCTGCTGCACCCGGACATCTCAGCTAACTCAGTGCAGCCAGTAGCTTCACTCCACCCTCAAACCCACTTCAATTCTTGTTCATTTAGACACTTCATACAAATGCTTGGGTGGTCATTTCTTACTCATTCCTCTCTGTCCTCATTCTACATCCAGTCGACCACCAAGTCTCTGAATTCTGCCTCCCAAAAATTTCATGAAATGCCTTAAAATATTTCTCAGGAAGCTACTGGAGGATATTCCACACCAAGACAAGGGAGTAAAACAAGTAGAGGAAGATATGCTAACCAGGATACAGGGGCTCCAAGACAGGAGGGAGGAGAAGGGGATTCCCAGAATGATGAGGACAACAAGTTCCAGGGCAATCGCTATTCAACAGCCCAGGAAAGAAGCCACCAAAGGGGGAGTAGGATGATGGAGGATTCCTGGAGAGATGCCTCCAAGAAAAGAGTCAAACTGCTGGAACATGTGATGTGTTGGAACACACTGGGAGATGTTATTTCAGTTTGGCAAAGGTTTTGGGATGGATTAGCAACAGCTTCATAAGCATAAGTCTGTGTAATTTTTGATAGGGGCATAGTCCTATCAAAAATATATAGCATATACTTTTTTCTGTGAGTCTGTCGCTAATTCATCCCAAAACTATATATAGAGAGAACTGTAATCACTCAAAGCTACATGGCTCAACTCTGAATGATAATTCCATAATCACAATATTGTCAATGCTGAATATTGATTTAATTGAATACATGGGTATA
Organism: Mesoplodon bidens; assembly: GCF_964165515.1. Taxonomy (NCBI): domain Eukaryota; kingdom Metazoa; phylum Chordata; class Mammalia; order Artiodactyla; family Ziphiidae; genus Mesoplodon; species Mesoplodon bidens. Next base: position 55,324,288 of record NC_138166.1, read on the forward strand.
ACTTTACTGGAAATATAGGATAAAGAAAAGTGTTCTGTGTATGTTTGGGGAGAGGAAGGACTCTAAGTGAGCCTGTTTCTTAGCTTCCATTTTAGAATATGAATAAATAACATTTAAAATTGAGAAATCAAGAAACAGCACTTAAAGAAAACAACCAGGAAAGTTGACAGGAGTTGCCTAAGAAAAGGAGGAACAGGAATAGGGAGAAATGGGATGGGAAACTCCTGTTCTTATCATAACCTGGTAGTGTCATTTGCTTTTTTAAAATAGATATATGCATTACTTTGACTTAGAAAAAAAATAGAAAGAAAGTTGGGAAGAATCCAAATATGTATCAATAGATAAATAGTTAAATAAAAAATGTTTTATACAGTAGAATATATACAGCTTAAAAAAAATAAGGTAGATCTATGGGAGAAGGCAAAAGTGTCCAAAATACATTGAAAAATGAAAACTACTAGTTACAAAATGATGGTATTATCTGATTTTCACCCCCCTGCACCATGAATAATAAGTCATTTACATAATAAAGCAAATCAGAGGAACTGTAATCAAACCATTAATGATTTGGGGGTTGGGGGGAATGAAATTTCACTTTTCCATATTATATGTTCAGCAATGTTTGAATTTTACATAAGGAAAATGTTTTGTTTCCGGTTACAAAATTATACCAAACAGATGTTTCTCATATCCATTATGTCCTCTTCATTCCTAATACCCCTGCCTTGAAAGCTCTTAAGTGGCTTATTGGCAGCCCCAGAGTAAAGTTCAAGCTCATTAGGATGGCATTTAAGGCTTTCTAAGGAGGACCTCGGCTGAGGTGTCCTGCCTGGGCCTCAGCCACTTCCTGCCTTGTGTTATGGGGACTGCTTACACAGCATTCTTGGGCTTGTCCCGCTCCGCTCTGGGAGACCACTTTCTGTACCACTGTCCCTCCACTGACCCACTCTCTACCCCCATCAGCCTCCAGCACAGTCTGGGCATCTCCTGCCTGCTTCAGAAAGCCTCCTCTTAACCCTGAGCTGGGTTGGGGTCCCCCTTCTCTACCCCTGACAGAGACTTATGCATGATTTACCTGAGGACATTGTACAGAAATGATTATTTTCTGTGCCAGCCTCCTGTCAACTAAACTATTAACTCCAAAAAAACAGAGGCCATGTTTTATTCATTTCTTCATCCTCAGAGCCTAGCGTAGTATCTGGCATCTAATAAACATTCAATGTATGTTTGAGTTAATTGAATAAATCAGGCACTAGTTGCTAAAAATCTGTTATATGTCCACTTGGGTTAACCATCGCTATTAATCTCTACTTTAAAGGCCAGAACGCTTTGAAAAACGTCTGTGTACTGGCATTCTAAGTTGTGGGAAAGTGGAAAGGGAGCAGGTACCACTGTCTTCGTGCCAACCTTCATGTGAACAAAGCAGCAATCACATGCGAACTGTGGAGAGGTGGTGGGCAGACCATCTGTGATTGCAAGTGGCAATGCTCACTCTTTGTTGCCTGTTGCTTTCCTGGATCTGAAATCCTCTCCTCATGGCACATTTGCCACCCAGATGTGACATGCTCCAGAAGGATGCCTTATCTATTCACTGAGGGATTTTTTAACCAGTTATGCATCCACTCAATGGCAATCTGATTCAGCACTGATAGGCCTAAATTCTTTTTATGGTAGTAAGGACATAACCAGTGTTCTTCCTTAAGTCCAGGTAGAATCCATCTATAACCATAGTTCCTCAACTTTCACAAGCCTGTGGACTTAAATGGAGTCCCATTATGGGTAATATTCCAGATTTCACTGACTCTTATGCCTACCTTGACTTAAATGGAGTCCCATTATGGGTAATATTCCAGATTTCACTGACTCTCATGCCTACCTTGACAGGCTACTGAGTGTGTCCCCCTATGCCGGGTAGCATTCGGAGTCTTCAGGCGGTCTAGCACTCACATGTGTCTTTCCTCTAACTCTGTTCTGGCTGCCTCCCTAACTCACATCTCCCTCCAGATGGGCCTTCCCCAGGAAGACAGGCTCCAGAGACCATGTCACATGGATCCCTGCACTGGCATATGGTTACAGGGGTCCCAGATCATGGCTGCTTGGGCTGCAGTGTCATAGAGCTTTTAGTGAAATCGCTCATTTTGTTTTCCCTGTTCTTCCAACTCCCCACCTACAAATAAACCTGGGTCCTTCTTACCTTGAGATAAATTTGCTCCCAAGAGGATCTATGTTCAAAATATATCCAGAATCCAACCACTTCTCACCACTCTCACTTGCTACCACCTAGTGCAAGTCACCGTCTCTCTCATTAGATCACTAACATCCTAACTGGTCTCCCTGCACTCATCCTTCCCCCTCCAGTCTATTCTCAACATACCAACCCAGTGTTTCTGTTAAAATCTAAGACAGATCATGACACTCCTTTGTTCAAAACCTCCAATGGCTCCCATCTCACTCTGCATAAAAGCCAGGTTCCTCCCCTATGATCCTACCAACCTCATACTATTCTCTCCCTTTCTCACTCTTTCACAGCTATATTGAGCCTCTCTCATTTGTTACACATCTACTGTTAGAATCATCTCCTAGAACTTCATAATCTCAAAGATATAAATATCAAATATTTTAGATTTGGAATTTTTTAAATATTATGTCTTCTTGGTAAAAATAGAACATATTCAATCAGTAAAATAAATAAGTCCTAGATTTAAAATAAATAATGGATTAAAAGGAATACCTATAAGGCACTCAGGTAGAAATAATGGGGCTAAAAGCTAAACTTTTAAGTATATATCTTGCTTTGATTTGAGTTTTGGACCGTGTAAATATCTTGCATAAGTATAAAACAATTTTTAACATCCATAAATAAAAGTAAAATAAAACAGTAAATTTAACTGTATATCTAATTGGTGGCATAACCACATAGAGAAAAAATTTTCTGAGTGGTTTTAAACATAGTAACTTATTGTACCCATCCCTAGTGGAATATACCCTAGTAACAAAAGTAACTGCATAAAAAAATCTTAAACTGTTTTCAGTATTCTTATTATCGGTGATAGTCTTGGTATCCCTATTCTGAGAAAGCTGTATGTATATTACAGAGTAAAACAAAACTAGAAGTTATACTGATGTAATTGAGAATCAATTATTTTTAGCCTTAAGTAGAAGGAGATACAGATATTAGATTTATGAGATTATGTAAAAGCACTGTAGTCCTGAAACAGAATTACAGGTATTAATATGAGCTCATGATATATTTTATCTTTAAAATAAAAATCATATTTGCTAGCTCTGTCCACTGAAAATAACCAATCCAGTGGCATTGAGCATCCCTATTCCTCAGATTGTGGTCTCTAGATACCATTTCCCAATAAAGGAATCAAGGTTCTTGGGAGGTAAGGCTCATTTCCGGCCTAGAATTGAAAAGTACAAAATGGGCCCAGAATATCTTGCCATAACAGGTAACTCAAAATCTGTCAGTGACCATCAGAGTCATAGCAAAAGGTGTCAGGAGCCGACTTCAAAAAGGAAAATAAGTGCAATGAGCCCAAACACATCAAGTATGTTTTTAAATCAATGAGTTCAAAATTATACTAAAATAAGAAAAATCTTATTGGCTACTTTTGGAGGATGCTTGGGAGCCAACTCATTGCTTGGAAAACTGGTAAATAAAGGAAACTAATTAAGTTTTTCCTTACTTTTCTATAAGAACTATACCTCAGGAAAACTAAATAATTAATGAGAGAACATTACTTTGTGTACAACTGTTTTAGTTATAAATAAAGAAAGAATAATAGAATTAGAATATTTTCATTGTGCAACTTTTAATGAATTTATAGATCTAGTCAATAATAATCATAAAAGATAACCAGAAATTAAGCACTGCCCAATGGAAAAACACAGCACTATCTATAAGTTAGTTCTGACCAAAAAAAAGAAAGAATCTAAATCTAATCAAGCATCTAAATCCCACTACCAATTTCTAAGAAATTCAGGGAACCAAGGACAATATTAAATGAACCGCAGCGATTACACTTAGCAAAAGTCTAAAATTTGGAAAACTCAGAATAAAAAAAGAAAATATGTCTTCTTCAAGGAAATTTCAAGGAAAAGAAGAAAGAGGGGTAACATATAGATAAAAGGGGACATAAGAGACATGTGAACCAATTGCTGTGTAAGAACTTTATTTGGATTCCAGTTCAAACAAATAAACTGTTTAAAAAATTTTAAGATAATTGGAATAATGTGAACACTAACTGGGTTATTGATGATAATGAGGAACTGTTAAATTTCAGGGTGTGAAAGCAGTACTGTGGCTTTGCCTTTGAAAAGAGGCCTTATTTTTTTTAGAGATACATTCTGAAATATTAACAGAAGAAATTATATGATATGTGGGATTTGCTTCAAAATAATCCAGAGTAGGTATCGTGGGTAGAGATGTAGGTGAAACATAATGACAAGCTACCAGTTGATAACTGTTGAAGCTGAGTGACAGGTATTCTGAAGTACCTTATACCATTCTTTCTACTTTTTCACATGTTTGAAATTTTCCATGAAAAAAAAGTTTTTAAAAAATAGATAAGTACATGTTATCAAAGAGAATGAGTCTGTTCTCAAAGACATATTTGTACATCCACATTCATATCAGCATTGTTTCCAATAGTCAAAAGGGGGAAGCAACCAAATGTTCACCTGTGGATGAATGCATAAACAAAATGGGGTGTAATACGATGGAATATTATTCAGCCTGAGAAAGGAAGGAAATTGTCACACATGCTCCAACATGGATGGATCTTGAGGACAAATCCTAAGTGAAATAAACCAGCCACAAAAAGACAAATAGTGTATGATTTTCACTTAAATGAGGTATCTAGGGTGATCAAACTCAGAGACAGAAAGTAGAATGGTGGTTACCAGGGGCTGGGGTGGGGGAGGAAGAGTTGTTTAAGCAGTATAGAATTTCAATTTTGCAAGATAAAAGAGTTCTAGGGCTTCCCTGGTGGCGCAGTGGTTAAGAATCCGCCTGCCAATGCAGGGTACACGGGTTCGAGCCCTGGTCCAGGAAGATCCCACATGCCACGGAGCAACTAAATTTGTGCACCACAACTACTGAGCCTGCGCTCTAGAGCCCGTGAGCCACAACTACTGAGCCCATGTGCCACAACTACTGAAGCCTGTGTGCCTAGAGCCCATGCTCCTCAACAAGAGAAGCCACCACAATGAGAAGCCCACGCACCGCAACAAAGAGTAGCCCCCGCTCGCCACGACTAGAGAAAACCCATGAGCAGCAACGAAGACCCAACACAACCAAAAATTAATTAATTAATTAATTAATTAGAAAAGATAAAAGAGTTCTAGAGATCGATTGCACGCCAATGTGAATGTACTTAACACTACTGAACTGTACACTTAAAAACAGGATGGTAAATTTGATGTGTATTTTATCACAGTTAAAAATAAAATATTTTTTTTAAAAAGAATGGATCTACACCCCAATGTTCATAGCAGCATTATTTAAAATTGCCAAGATATGGAAGCAACCTAATTGTCCATCAACAGAAGAAAAGATAAAGAAGAGGTGGTACATATAAACAATGGAATACTACTCGGCCATAAAAAAGAGTGAAATTTTGCCGTTTACAACAACATGGATGGATTTAGAGGGCATTATGCTAAGTGAAATGTCAGACAGGGAAAGACAAATACTGTATGATATCACTTATATGTGGAATATAAAAAGTACAACACACTGGTAAATATAACAATAAAGAAACAGACTCACAGATATAGAGAACAAACTAGTGGTTACCAGTGGGGGGAGGGGCAATATAGGGGTAGGGGATTAAGAGGTACAAACGACTATGTATAAAATAAATAAGCCCGCCCCAAGGGTATATTGTACAACACAGGGATAGCCAATATTTTATAATAACTATAAATAGAGTATAACCCTAAAAATGGTGAATCACTGTATTATATAATTATATAATATTGTACACAACTATACTTCAATTTAAAAAGAAAAGAATGAATCTGTACCATAAAGGTTCTGAGAGAGCAGTACTGCTACAAAGGAAATTATATGACAGTCTTAAGTTCACAGAAGAAGGAAAGAAATAAACTTAGATGGAGTTTGGGTATTTACAGAGGGGACAAACATTGGAAGCCCATGGAAAAGCAGTTGAGTTATGGGGGGAAGAGAGGTACAGAAAGCCTGTGGCTCCATAACACCTTAGCGTCTATAGACACTTGTACTGGTGTATTTGGAAACCAGAGTAATGAGCGACATGTGCTGGGAACCACATTGCCTCACCGGTGCTGACCCTGCAGTGCCTGGAGGGCGGGTCAGCAGAGCTTGTTCTCCTGAGGACCTTTGTAGTTTGATACGGACTGGTGGCTCCTGAGCCAGCTCTGTACCTGATTCTTATCCCAACCTCTTGCTGTCACCTGCTAAATGTCAAGTCTCCCTGGAAATGGTGGACTGGGTAAGATAGGAAAGATAGGGAGTTAAAAATTGCCTTTAAAGTTGCTGGCTTAATTTTAACATCTTAACTTGACACATGAGCTTTAACACTGAAATTTCTCCCAAAAGTTGATAAATAAGCTTTTATACATAAATACTTTTTTAAAACATCAAGCATTCTGTTAAAAGATACTAAAATGTTAAGGCCAAGAAAAGGGTACTTTATATAATTGGAAAAAGGAGACTATTATACAATACCCATTAACATCTTTTAAGACTGACATGTAGAAAATTTTTATACAATGTAATTAAAAGGAAAAAATAATACAGGTTAAGCATTAGGACTAAAAAAGGTGTCAGCGCTGCTTGTGAAAACGTCACGGTGTACTCTATGTTCAGAACAATTGTTTAAAACTAATGAACAAATATGTATTCGAAGAGATTTGGTAGCTGAGAAAATTGAAAATGGATTCCGAATTATTTCTATTCTAGGTCATCTCTTCTAGGTCCCTAATGAAGTTAAATAGGGCAACTAAAATAGTAATTTTAGTTGGATGACTAGAAGATTGTTTTGTTTTGTTTTGAAGTACACCTTTGCTGCTACAGCAGTTAATTTGGCTGAAAAAGAAGGGGTTGACTGAGGAATATTCAGAAATGAACAGAAGTATTAAAAATAATAGATAATGACTAAAAAGTTTTGAGGGGGCTATAGCTGCATATCTTTTTTTTTAATTAATTTATTTGGTTGCGTTGGGTGGGTCTTCCTTGCTGTGCGTGGGCTTTCTCTACTTGCATCGAGCCGCGGCTACTCTTCGTTGCGGTGCGCGGGCTTCTCATTGCAGTAGTTTCTCTTGTTGCGGAGCTCGGGCTTTAGGTGCGTGGGCTTCAGTAGTTGTGGAATGTGGGCTCAGTAGTTGTGGCTCACGGGCTCTAGAGCACAGGCTCAGTAGTTGTGGTGCACGGGCTTAGTTGCTCTGTGGCATGTGCGATCTTCCTGGACCAGGGATTGAACCCATGTGCCCTGCATTGGCAGGCGGATTCTTAACCACTGCACCACTAGCTGCATAGGGAAGTCCCAGTAGCTGCATATGTTTAATATATTTTAATGGAATATTTTTTACTATCATCAGTTGTTCATATGTAGTCAAAATCTCTACCTCTGTGCTATTTTATTGTCAATGCCAGACTATAAGAGGCTGCAGAATGGTTCAGGCCAGTGAAGGAACTGCATGGAGGTAGCTCTCACAAGGCAGGGGCACAGGATGGGTCCAGGACAAGGACAAATTATAATGATCAAAGCAGAGTAAGGAGGAGGAACATATCCTATGCAAGTGACAGCCAGGCAAAGGATCTGGAACCACTTTAAGTGCCCTTTCTTTGTATTCCCCTGCCACCCTCAGTAAACCTCAAACATTGCTCTAATGGACATACGATCACAATTATTGGCTCATACTAATCCACTGTCTCCTAAAGACTATAAGCTTCTTAAGAATTGCCCCCTTAAATTATTCTACTTTTTAATTCTAGCCCTCGACACAGGTATATAGTAGGTATTTAATAATTGCTTCTGGTATATCTAATTAAAAGATTGAATGAATAATATCTTCCAAATATACATTCTTTGTCCTAAATTTTTTTTTTTTTTTTTTTACGGTACACGGGCCTCTCACTGCTGTGGCCTCTCCCGTTGCGGAGCACAGGCTCCGGACACGTAGGCTCAGCGGCCACAGCTCACGGGCCCAGCTGCTCCGCGGCATGTGGGATCCTCCCGGACCGGGGCACGAACCCATGTCCCCTGCATCAGCAGGTGGACTCTCAACTGCTGCGCCACCAGGGAAGCCCCCTTTGTCCTAATTTTTATTGTGAATTCAAGACTCATATTTCCAATTGGGTGTAGGACAACACCAGCTGCCTGCTCCACTGGTACTTCAAACAAATCCAAACTCAAATTCACCATCTTTCCCTTCCCACCCCACATAAACCAGTTCTTCCCCCCATTCTTCCTATTCCTCTCCTTGAGTAAATCTTAAAGATTCAAGCAGGCAGAGTTTAGACCAGATAACAAACGTCCATGAAAGAAATGTATTTTTCTAGCCTTCAATCTAAACAGAGTGACAGTACGGAAACAAAGGAGACCGCAACAATAATCTCAAACATTGCTAAGAAAAGGGTGTGTGTGGATTTCTCTCCCAGGCTTTCGTTCCTTTAGGAGTCTGCCCTGTCCACGCCCATGAACTTCTGTTGGGGCTGTCAACCACCTCTTGATCATACTGGCCAGTCAGTCTTACTCCAGGGACATGGTGTGTGGAGCAAAGACACACAGTCAGACAGTTGAAGCCAAGTCACTCAATAACCCAAGCATTTCTCAAACTTTTGGAGCTGGCCTGAGTACTGCTCTTCCCAACATCTGGGGCTACCCTTCTTCTATTAAGTCTGTGAGCCCCCATCCCAGCATCCTTTCAATAAATCCTTTTTACTTGCTTCAGAGTCTATTCCTGCAACCTAAAATCAAGGGACCTCAGTACAAAGGAGAATTGAAGCATACTCAACTGTAGTCTCTGATCTTTTACGTTGTTTTCAAATGGCTAAAGATAGGTATGAAAGTTCTATGATGAAACTCGGGACTAGATACTCTAAAAGGGAATAATAGGTCTCACAAAGAGTGGAGGAAAGAAAACTCTGCCTGAATTTCTCTCTCTCTCTCTCTCTCTCTCTCTCTCACACACACACACACACACACACACACACATGCACAAATCTAAAAGAGAAAGAAAGGAAGAAACATCTATAGAAAACATTGTGAATATCAAAGAGTATTGGGGGAAGTCCTGGAAGTCCTCATTTATAAAAGACATGCACAAAATGGAAGAAGGGCTTAGAATCAAGGCCAAATGCAAAAGGTGCTGCATGAATAGGATCTCAAAGCTCAGATCAAGGAGAAGCTTGTAGGAAATGCTGACATTTCCAATTGTGCTTGGAAGATGGGAAAAGAGAATGTAAAGGGGGAAAAAATGAACATTTATTGAGCAGTTACTGTGTGTGAGCCTCTGTTCTAGGTATTTTACATAGACTGGCTCATTTGTTTAACAAAAAGGGTGGGTGGTGAGGGATGTCTGAGGAAATTAGTATAACCCTATAAAAAGAGTTTACTTCCTCTAAACTAGAGGAATTATAATGTCTCATCTGTAACCTGACACAGGCTGAGTAAACAAATATAAATGAAGGCCATTCACCATATGTCTAAATATTTAAAAGTTATAAGACAAGCTTTGCTCATGCCCAGCCCAGGTTTCCACGCAGTTCTCCACAGCCATCCTGGGGATTTGCCCTTGAAACCCGAAGGCTGAAAGAGTCGTGCTCTCTCCTACATGGTGACACAGATCTGCTGGGGGCAGCGACAGGATGCAAGCTGGTCCTGAGCCCAGGAGCCCAGGGCAGGTACTAGGGTAGGGACCTGATCACCCCAGTCACCACCATTGCAGGGAGTCCAGCAGACTAATTCCCTAATACACAGCCATGCTTTTCCAACCGAGGTAGTTCTAAGTGCTTCCCAAATCACTCCTCAAAGGAACACAGTCAGCTGGGAAGCCTGGTCGCCTAGACACCCGCTTTGGGGTATTTGAAGAAGCCAACATTAAACAGAGCAGCCCAGATCTTTCTCTGGTTTCCAGACAGAGGCCATGATTTTCTCCTAATCAATACCCGCTCTCATACCCACTACCCCATCAGGCTCTGAGTCCAGCATCCTCCATCCTCAGGTGAGGCTGAGGTAGGGTCTAGTTTCACACATGTGTCCCTTCCCAGAGTTCCCATTTAATCAATCAATTCCAAACTTTGAAAAATTTTTCTTGGGAGACATAAAGGGGGAAAAAGTTTTTCTGTATTGATGTTTATGACGTGTGGGCCCTTCTTGATAGGTGTGATGTTGATAGTGTTTATATACATAAACCTCTTAAAATGTAGCATGGAGGGCTTCCCTGGTGGCGCAGTGGTTGAGAGTCTGCCTGCCAGTGCAGGGGACACAGGTTCGAGCCCCGGTCTGGGAGGATCCCACATGCCACGGAGCAACTAGGCCCGTGAGCCACAGCTGCTGAGCCTGCGCGTCTGGAGCCTGTGCTCCGCAACAAGAGAGGCCGCGATAGTGAGAGGCCCACGAACCACGATGAAGAGTGGCCCCCGCTTGCCGCAACTAGAGAAAGCCCTCGCACAGAAACGAAGACCCAACACAGCAAAAATAAATAAATAAATTAATTAATTAATTAATTAATCTTAAAAAATGTAGCATGGAAAATTGAATACACCATATAAATATAATCTGATCAAGGCAATATAAATATATTGGCACTATTACTTTCCATGATCTTGACGCTGTTCTAGCTGTGCAGGCCAGGACGATTAGCTTTTTTAACAGTCACATCACATTGTTGGCTCATATTAGGTTAAGAATTGATTTAAACTCTTAGGTCTTTTTCACAGGAACTCCTACCAAGCCAGTTCTCACCTATTCTGTAACTGATGTTTTGACTCTAAATGCAGGATTTTACATGTATTGCTATTACGTCTCACCTTACGACCTTTGAATCTTCTCTCTTTCGTTTGTAGTGTTTGCTATCACTTCTATACTCTATCATAGGAAACGTTAGTAAGCTTATATTCTATCTCTTCATTCAGGTATTTGGTTAAAGTGGTAAGGAGGGTAAACAGCAGATATAGAATCAATGAGAATAGCTTAGAGGTAGCAGGTCGCAACTCAGCTTTTCTGAAATGTTGTTTTTAATAATGAGTTTCCCAACAATGAAAGGGACTTCTTAGAAATACGGGGAAAGAGCTCAAGCAAAAGTCAAATGACCCTCAGCAAAGGAGGCTATAGAAAGAATTTTTGGATACGTGGACTTCTGAGGACACTTCTAATTGTACGATTCTGTGATTATATGATTCTAAGTCCAGAGTTATAGGGGAATATCTCAGCAGTCCTTAAGCCCATTTCAGATTCCTACAGGAAACTTTCCTATGCCCCTAAGCTCACATGATGGCTCCTCTAAATCCCTACCCCCACTCCATTCCTTTTACTGTTCTGGTCATATTCTACCTGTTATTATAGTTGTTGGCATCAGGGTCTCATTTCACCATTAGATTCTTGCATTTAAGAACTACATTTTGTTTATCTTTATTTCTCTTGCACCTGTAGAGTCCGATTTGTAACCGGCAGGTATCAAGTTGAAGGTAGGAAAAAAAAAATGTAGGTTGCGGCTGTGATTTAGAGTTCCAGCAGCAAGGGGAAGCTTGACCTTTGTCCCCACCCCCACCCCGTGACTGGGCGTCCCCTGAAGGCAGAGGCCATAGTCTATTCCTACTCCTCAGAAACTAACTGTGTTTAACGCATGATAGACAGTATTTGTGGAGTGATGAGTGAGTTGACAATTACTCCAGGAAGGAATTCACTTTACTCTGTTTTCTGGGAGGACTACAAGAGGAGAAAAGAGGGAGAGGGTGTGGGGAGACTGAATGGTAGGATCTGACATCCTTTTGAAAGCACAACCTATACACCAAGGCCTGAATTGTCCTAATTGTCCTAGGAACTCATCCCTAACCCTGGCTTCAGACTTCCCAACTCAGAACAACCCTCTGATTAAAGAGCCCCTGGTCTCTAACCCCTTCCTCCTACTACCCTTTGGATCAAACCCATTTTAGATTAGGCTTGCCAAATTTAGCAAGTAAAAACACAGTACACCCAGTTAAATTTGAATTTTGCATAAACAACAAATAATTGTTTTTAGGTTCAGCATGTTCCATGCAATACTTGGGACATACTTATGGTAAGAAAATATTTGTCAGTATGTGAAATTATAATTTAACAGGGTGTCCTATATGTATATTTTCTGGCAGTGCTATTCTGGGGGCACACTCTGGATTTGCTTTCCATACAAACTGCCTTTTCCTAAGCTGTCAGTGGGCACATGCCCTCAGTCTCATCCCCTTGCACACCATTAAATCCAGGCTCGTGGTTCATACTGTGGGAGTAACATCAAATGTCAAAGCACCATTCATTAGTGGGCACACAGTATTTGATGGAACTTCTGATCCAATGTAGCCCTTGCTCTCAGATGAGAGAGGGAACAGAAAGAAACTGAGTTCCTTTCCTTAGTTTTCACAGCAAGTCATGGTCAGAGGCAGAATTCTGATCTAAGGTTCCGAATTTGGAGGCTCACTGAACTATGTTGCTCCCTCTCTGTTGAGGACTTTATTCTGTTACGTAGTCCTTCATCTCTTATGAGTCTTAAAATTGCTTGAAAATTCTCAGGGGGATGCAGCTAAAGGTTGGGAAAGGGAGAAGCAATGGCATTGTTAAAAGGAAAGCATCTATTACACAGAAGCTTTGTAGCAGGCAGCTTATATAACTTAAGATATCTGAATCCCGCTGGAGCCCACCTTAGCATCAGTAGGCTAATTCCAAAATGTTCCTTTAGACAGCACCCGAGGCAAGAGAACAAACACAAATGACTTTCTCGCTGTCTGCTTGTGTGTGTCTCTGTCTTGTTCTTGGCTTTAGAGAGATTACAAAGGGAGAAAGAAGGAAAGAAGAAACAACAAACCCGTTGGTTGATTTTTTTTCCCTAAGTCTCTTAAACATTCTGAGTGAAACTCACAAATGGCTTAATTTTTGCAACATTTTTTTGTGCCAAATGATTGGGCGTTTGATGCCTTAACCCTACAGCTCTCTCTCCAGCTCAACCAGGAATGAAATTGCTTTTCAGTAAAACCACCTGCCCTCTATACATTTGGACATCTTAAAATACACAAAACTCAAGACCTATCTTTTATCTAGACTCTGAGTACATTTTCTTTGGGCTGGTTTCCTTATAGAGGATGAATCATAAAATATTACTTATTATTTAAAAACTGGTCTCCAGTTGGTCCAGTTTTATCCTTTGCCTGGCTCATCATTCTAAAACACACTGGTATGGAAACAGGTTATTAGCTTCTTAAGCTTCTAGCTGTAATATTGTACAGGAGACATTCCACTTTGTAGCAAAGCAAAAGAGACATAACCTCCACATGAACGTACTAGAAGTGTGCAGATAGAATTGAACCAATTTTTATTTGTTGGCAACTGTGCTGTAATTGTCTGAACTACAGTACTTTATGAAACCTATTGAAGACCCAGGACATGGGAAATGTCTAGGAATTGTACCAGAAGATCAAGCCATAAGCACTTGTCTTCTGTGTTAAGTATTGAAGTATAGGTACCAACCATGATGCCAAGCCCCCAAAGTGCATCATCTTCTTAGAGTGAAAATATTTCAATGACTTTGGACTAGACAGCTGGAAATACCTTCTTTGTTTATGTACCAAAGTACGTTGACAGATAAAGTAGGTATTGTGGTATAATGATGAGAGCAGCATCTTGAAGTGTAGGCTGACATTTTTGCATTTCTGCCAGGAAGGCAGCACGGGTCAGAGGTGCCTGACTTCCCAGCTGAGAGCCCCTCTGAGCAGGGACCATTTGGGGTCAAGGTCATGCCAGTGTGTGTGTCTCAGAGTTCAAGATCTAAATAATCATATCTGAACGGTCTTAGACCATACTCCATTTTGGAAATAGATTAACAATATTTAATATTAATGAGGAAAGAATTAAGACATTCTTAATATAGAGGTACGTGGAAGCTTGGACGCAAACAATGTAGGTTTCTAAAAGGTCTGGTGAGAATAAGACCTCAGGCAGAGAAAAAACGTAATGTTTGTAAATTAGCCTGGCTAAATGAAGAATTTCTATTCAACAGCCCGCTGGGGGCTGTGGGACAAAGGGAAACTGCATGATGAGCTCCAAATCGCTTTTCTGCCGAGTCTCAAGAGGCAAAATAGAGCAAAGTTGGGGCTGCTGAGGCTGCCATGCTTTCAAAGAATGACTTCAAAATGGACCCTCTGGTGACAGCTTTGTCAAAGAAGAACGATCAGATGCACTTAAAAATGAACATCTCCACTCACATGTTTTTGTGGCTATGGCCAAACCTGTCCTGTTCCTGCTTACAGATCAGCAAACTTGAGGAAGGGCTCTCTCAAAGTAAGAAGCAGTTATATTTTGTATCCACTGAAGGTAGATTTGTATGTGCCTGTGAGTACAATCTAGTCGGCAGAGCACAACACAGCCAGTATCAGGCAAAATGAACACAGAATACAGATGTGGGGCTGAGCAGGGGCTATAGGTAGAGCTGGACTCTGATATCACCTCCAGAAAGAAAATGTTGGCAGCATTCTTCATGGTTTTATGTTTACACAACTCAGCTCAGGGCATATTGATTTTTGGGTTGTTACACCAAGCAATCAGGGAAATAAAAATCTAAGCAGCACAAAAATCCCCTTCTGGGTAAGATGTTTTAGTTTGCAAATTGCTGTGAGACAGGCTCAAGCTGAGCCAAATCTTACGATGTTGTAGGGCTTTCCACACCACTGTGCCTTTTCTCCTTCTAAACCCTGGCTCCCCGGAAAGCTGGAGGAATGTCTGCCTGTGAAGGCACTGCACTTGGCAGGAAGCAATCTTAGGCAGGACCAGCACCTGTGGACAGCACTCACTGTAATTGTGTGAGATCCACTGATCTCAAGTTCATCTGGGGGTCTGTCAGAAGCAGAATAGGTCCCTCACATTGCTATTCCATCCTTGCCAAGACAAATGCTGAATTGTTTGTTTTCTTCGAATGATATCCTGAGTGCTTAAAACTCCACGGTGAAAACAAATTCCCCCATGCTGGGTTCAGCTCACACATAGCAAGGTGTGCCATCTCTTGGGACCACTACTCTTGCCAACAGAAAATTTAAACCAATTTGGCTAGATCATAAGGAGCCACAAACATAACTCTTCTTTCTTCATTTGCCAGGAATTTGATGCTCCCACAGGGATGAAAGTGAGGCATTTAGAACCATTGTGAGAGAAAAAGAGTTAAGGGAGAAAGCATGCTATTTCATTTTCTTTTCACTGAAGAATTGCGATACTTAATTCAGTCCTACACCAAAAAAAAAAAAAAAAGATTCATGGAGTGAAAAGGTGTACAAGTTGTGCTTGCTACCAAAAACACACATCCATGGAGCTGAAGAGACATAGAGGTCCCACATAACAGAGTCTAAGTCAGAAATATTTTGAGTTGTAAAATGATTTTTGTTTCCATGTGCTTTTAATAAAGGCCTTAGAATTTTTTTAAGTCTGAAATAAAGGTGACCCAATGAATGTCAAATGATAGAGATTTGAATTAGGTTGTAATAGTTTGTACTTACTGAATGCCTGCTACATGCCACATGTGCCCTAAGTGCTTTGAATGTATTGGTATATTCTTAATCCTGCTTTACAGATACAGAAACTAAGGAACAGAGAGGTGTGTAACTTTCCCAAGATCACACACCTAGCAAGTGGCAACACCAGAATTTAAACCCATGCAGTCTCCAGGTGTGGCCAAGATGACAGAGTAGGAAGACCCTGAGCTAAACTTCTCCCACGGGCACATCAAAATTATACTATTTACAGAGAAACTATAAGAATGACCTGAAGACTAGCAGAAAAGATTTTTCCATGACTAAAGATATAAAGAAGGAACCACGGGCTTCCCTGGTGGCACAGTGGTTGAGAGTCCGCCTGCCGATGCAGGGGACGCGGGTTCATGCCCCGGTCTGGGAGGATCCCACGTGCCGTGGAGCGGCTGGGCCCGTGAGCCATGGCCGCTGAGCCTGCGCATCCAGAGCCTGTGCTCCACAATGGGAGAGGCCACAACAGTGAGAGGCCCACGTACCGCAAAAAAAAAAAAAAAAAGAAGGAACCACAATGACACAGGTAGGAGGAGCAGAGATGTGGTACAGTCAAGACCCACACCCCCAGGGAGGTGACCCACAACAGGAGGATAATCACAACTGCAAGGGTTCTTCCCAAGGAGCAAGGCATCTGAACCTCGCATCAGGCTCCTCAGTCCAGGGTCTTGCACTGGGAACATGAGCCCCCAGAATGCCTGCCTTTGAAGGTCAGCAGGGCTTGCATACGGGAGAGCTGGAGGGCTATAGGAAACAGAGACTCAGTCTTAAAGGATTTTGCAAAATCTCACATGCTCTGGGTCCCAGAACATAGGCAGTAATTTGAAAGGAGCCTGGTCAGACCCACTTGCTGATATCCAGGAGCCTTCTGGAGAGACAGGAGGTAACTGAGACACCCCTGGGGACACAGACACTGGCAGCAGCCATATTGCAGAGCTCATTCTACCACAAGGACACTGATGATGATAGATGCTATTTGGGAGTCCTCCTTCTAGCATATTAGTGCCAGGGGCTTACCTGCCCACCAGCAGGCTGGTACCAACTCCAGGACCCCCTGGGCTGTGCAGCCAGTTATGCCAAGAACTCACCCAGCCTACCATCAGGCTTGCACCAGCCCTAGACCCCCTCAGGCCCCACAGCCATTCACCTTGGGGCTCAGCCCTGGCCACCAATGGACCAGCACCAGCCCCAGGATCCCCCAAGCCACATGACCAGCAAGGACCCAGCTTCACTCACCAGTGGGCCAGGAGCCACCACACTAGACAGGGCTTGGCAGCCAATTGGACCAGGGGCCAGCCCTGCCTACCAGCATGCCCACAATAATTGGCCAACCACAGCAGAAGGATCCATGCAGCCCACATGGGGGCAGCCCTGGATTATACAGCTCTGATGACCAGAGGGGAATGTGCTAAGGGGCCCCACAGGACATCTGCTATGTAAGCCACTTCTCTGAGATTAGGAAACATAACCAACCTTCCTAATACTTAGAAATGAACACAGAGAATTGGGCAAAATGAGGAGACATAAAAATATGTTCCAAATGAAGGAACAATACAAAGCCCCAGAAGAAGAACTAAGCAAATTGGAGATAAACAATCTACCCAATTAAGAGTTAAAGGTGGGCCTCCCTGGTGGCGCAGTGGTTGGGAGTCCGCCTGCCGATGCAGGGGATACGGGTTCGTGCCCCGGTCTGGGAGGATCCCATATGCCGCGGAGTGGCTGGGTCCGTGAGCCATGGCCGCTGGGCCTGCGCGTCCAGAGCCTGTGCTCCGCAACGGGAGAGGCCGCAACGGTGAGAGGCCCACATACCGCAAAAAGAAAAAAAAAAAAAAAAAAAAAAAGAGTTAAAGGTAATGATCATAAAGATGCTCGATGAACTCAAGAGAAGAATGGGTGAACACAGCGAGAAATATAACAGAGTTAAAAAAAATAAAGAAGAACCAAACAGAGCTGAAGAATACAATAACTGAAATAACTGAAATTTAAAAACACACTAGGAAGAATCAATAGTAGATTAGATGTTACAAAGGAACAGACCAGCAAACTGGAAGACAGAGTAGTAGAAATAACTACTTTTTTTTTTCAAAAAAAAAAAGATTTTTAAAAAAATTAGAATTGTTTAAGAGACCTTCAGGACAACATCAAGCATACTAACATTTGCATTATAGAGGTCCCAGAAGTAAAAGAGAGAGAGAAAGGGGCAGAGAACTTATTTGAAGAAATAATAACTGAAAACTTCCCTAACATGGGAAGGGAAACAGACATCTAGGCCCAGGAAGCATAGAGAGTCCAAAAAGATGAACCCAGAGAGATCCACACCAAGACAAATTATAATTAAAATGACAAAATTTAAAGATATAGATAGATAGATATAAACACATGCACCCACACAATGGAATATTACTCAGCCATAAAAATTAATGAAATCTTGCCATTTGTGACAATGTGGATGGACCTAGAGGGTGTTATGCTAGGTGAAATAAGTCAGAGAAAGACAAATAACATATGATTTCACTTATATGTGGAATCTAAAAAATGAAAAACATAGCAAAACAAAATCAGACTCATAGGTACAGAGAACAAACTGGTGGTTGTCAGAGGGGAGGGGGATAGGAGATGAGAGAAATAGATGATGGAGATTAAGAGGTACAAACTTCCAGTTATAAAATGAATAAGCCATGGGGATATAATGTACAGCATAGGAAATATAATAAATAATACTGTTTGGTGACAGATGGTAACTAGACCCATCATGGTGATCCTTTTGTAATGTATAAAAATATCAAATCATTATGTATACACCTAAAACTAATATAATATTATGTCAATTATACTTCAGTAAATAAATAAATAACCCATGCAGTCTTGCACCAAAACCTGTGCTCTTAACTACTAGATTTTATTGCCTCTCAGAAGCCCTTAATCTTATTTTTTCCACTCTGGCAGATATAATATGATACATACAAAACACAACATTTTAAGGTGTCCTCATTTTTGGACACCCTCCCCCCCGATTTTACAGTGAAATCAATTAAATAGTTCCACACACTTTTATTTTTATCATGGCATCTGTTAAGGTACTTATATATGAGCAATGAAATCAGTCATTTAAAGACTTTCAATAATAAATACACCTAATATAACTATTTAATTGAACATTTTTTAAAGACCTGATTTTTTCTCTAGACTTTTCCTCCCAAGGTAATATTAATAAAGTCAGTGAATACCACTAAAGAATAATATAAAGACATTGTATTCTATTGTTAAATATAGAAAATAAAACATACAATTTAATGTTATTAATATGAATAACGTTTTTGCAAATGCTACTTGCATCACTGCTCTACCTTTGATTCAGGGATCATAACTCTTTTGTCAGTAACAGATATGTCCGCAGAATCATTTTTGCTCTCCTGCAATGCAGGTATAGATGTACTTTACATATGGCCTTCATCTACCCTTGCTTTCTTGCTTGCTGAAATTTATTCATGGGTAAAATTTAAAAATAGAAGTAGCTATGATCACAGTTCCACAGTCGTTTGTAAGAATGACTATAACAGCATATCAGTAACTGTCAAAAGAACTCATATTAGAATGGAAAAGAATGGAGCAACATCATTATAAGCATAACCTTAAATTAGCTCCATTTATTTTTTTCCCAACTTTATTGAGGTAAAATTGACATACAGCACTATATAAGTTCAAGGTGGACAGCATAATGATTTGACTCATATACATCGTGAAATTACCACAATAAATTTAATGAACATCCATTGTCTTGTATAGATACAAAATAAAAGAAAACAAATTTTTCCCTTGTGATTAAAAACTCTTAGGATTACTCACTTAACAACTTTCATATATAACATACAGCAGTGTTAATTATATGTATCATGTGGTACATTACATCCCTAGTACTTATTTATCTTATAACTGGAAGTTTATACCTTTTGACCACCTTCACCCAATTCCCCCTCCCCCACCTCCCACCCCCACTTCTGACAACCACAGCTCTGATCTCTTTTTCTATGAGCATATTTGTTTGTTTGGTTTTGAAGTATAATTGCCTACAATACTGTGTTAATTCCTGGTACATAGAATAGGGATTCACTATCTCTGTACATTTTTAAATGATCCTCCCAGGCCACCTGGGCCTTGACATTCCTTTTTTTTTTTTTTAACATCTTTATTGGAGTATAATTGTTTTACAGTGTTGTGTTAGTTTCTGCTGTATAACAAAGTGAATCAGCTATATGATATGTAATCCCCATATTCCCTCCCTCTTTTTTTTTTGTATTTTCATCACTTTAGGGTTTTTTTTAATATCTTTATTGGAGTATAATTGCTTTACAATGGTATGTTAGTTTCTGCTTTATAACAAAGTGAATTAGTTATACATATACATATATCCCCATATCTCTTCCTTCTTGCATCTCCTTCCCTCCCACCCTCCCTATCCCACCCCTCTAGGTGGTCACAAAGCATGGAGCTGCTTCCCACTAGCTATCGATTTTACATTTGGTAGCATATATATGTCAATGTTACTCTCTCACTTCGTCCCAGCTCACCCTTCCCCCTCCCCATGTCCTCAAGTCCATTCTCTACATCTGTGTCTTTATTCCTGTCCTGCCCCTAGGTTCATCAGAACCATTTTTTTTAAGATTCCATATATATGTGTTAGCATATGGTATTTGTTTTTCTCTTTCTGACTTACTTCACTCTGTATGACAGTCTCTAGGTCCATCCACTTTACTACAAATAACTCAATTTCATTTCTTTTTATGGCTGAGTAATATTCCATTGTATAAATGTGCCACATCTTCTTCATCCATTCATCTGTTGATGGACACTTAGGTTGCTTCCATGTCCTGGCTATTGTAAATAGTGCTGCAATGAACATTGTGGTACATGACTCAGTTTTGAATTACGGTTTTCTCAGGGTATATGCCCAGTAGTGGGATTGCTGGGTCATATGGTAGTTCTATTTTTAGTTTCTCTAGGAAACTCTATACTGTTCTCCACAGTGGCTGTATCAATTTACATTCCCACCAGCAGTACAAGAGGGTTCCCTTTTCTCCACACCCTCTCCAACACTTATTGTTTGTAGTTTTTTTGATGATGGCCATTCTGACTGGTATGAGGTGATACCTCATTGTAGTGTTGACTTGCATTTCTCTAATGATTAGTGATGTTGAGCATTCTTTCATGTGTTTGTTGGCAATCTGTATATCTTCTTTAGGTCTTCTGCCCATTTTTGGATTGGGTTGTTTGTTTTTTGATATTGAGCTGCATGAGCTGCTTGCATATTTTGGAGATTACTCCTGTGTCAGTTGCTTCATTTGCAAATATTTTCTCCCATTCTGAGGGTGGTCTATTCATCTTGTTTATGGTTTCCTTTGCTGTGCAAAAGCTTTTAAATTTCATTAGGTCCCATTTGTTTATTTTTATTTTTATTTCCATTCCTCTAGGAGGTGGGTCAAAAAGGATCATGCTGTGATTGATTGATGTCATAGAGTGTTCTGCCTATGTTTTCCTCTAAGAGTTTTATAGTGTCTGGCCTTACACTTAGGACTTTAATCCATTTTGAGTTTATTTTTGTGTATGGTGTTAGGGAGTGTTCTAATTTCATTCTTTTACATGTAGCTGTCCAGTTTTCCCAGCACTCAGAACCCTCTCATTTTACAATTATTAGCCACTTATTTGCTACATATTTTATAATTTGTCACAGCACATCGGTGTGTCCTGACTTTACAGTTAAGAATAGCTGAGCTGGACGAATTTTGCCACAGTCCAGTTCAGCTATTCACTCATTTACTCATTCATTCAACAAATATTTACTGAATACCTCCCATGTGTCAGGATCTGATTATCCCCTGGAGGCATGCTCATCAAAAATTGAGTTCTCTACACCTTGTGCTCCGTAAGAATGTTCTATGTGTTGAATGATATCATTTTTATTAAATCGTTTGTACTTCTAGCTTTCAGTTCTCTTTCCTAGCATCCTCCCACCCAAATGACTGGCTTTCTCCAGGAGAGCACAGTGGAAGTTAAAAACCTTTTTATCTTTGTCCAAAGCAACCTCTACAGATTTTGTTTCCCTCCTCAATAAATCAGCTTAATAATTTCAAAATCTCAGTGATAAAGCATCGTGAGACTGGTGCTCACTGTCACTTGTCTCTGTTTGTCATCAGCACACCAGAAAGCCGAACTATCTTGCCTGTCATTGCTGGGAAGCCGATGGAGCAGAAATGAGCAGGGCTGATCACCGTTAGTGGAAGGAATCAACGTTCCTAGTAAGAGGCAGACAACTTAAGAAATGATTCAAGGGCTTTTCACTCCAAAAAAAGAAAAAAAGGTTAGTGGCCGTTGACTTCTGATTCTAAAGTTCATTTTGGCTACAGGGAAGTCAAAGTCTAAAGTCAAGGTGGTGAACCCTGAGAAAAAATTATACAATAGTTCTATCATGACTATATTCCAAGTGCCATAATTAGAAACCTCTGAAAGCCTCTCTCTCTCCAGCTATGAATTTAAAAAATATGATGGATTTATTCTACTTGAAAATAACATTCTTAAAGGTAAAAGACCCTTAGGAAATCCTAGAACAGGAAATTATCCAACTTCTACAAGGCAATTAGCTGTCCATCAAAATATATTATTTTACTTTTCATTAAAAAAACTTCATTGTGGGCTTCCCTGGTGGCGCAGTGGTTGAGAGTCCGCCTGCCGATGCAGGGGACACGGGTTCGCGCCCCGATCCCGGAAGATCCCACATGCTGCGGAGCGGCTGGGCCCGCGAGCCATGGCCGCGGAGCCTGTGTGTCCGGAGCCTGTGCTCCGCAACGGGAGAGGCCACAGCAGTGAGAGGCCCGCGTACAGCAAAAAAAAAAAAAAAAAACTTCATTGTTTACATGACTGCATTGAATTTTTATGAAGCCCATAATAGAAACTTCCTGACTCATCGACAGAGCTTGAATTGATTCAGAAAATGCTGTGATAAAAATCTCAGCTTGGCATTTTTGGCTTCCTTATAGAGGAGAGGATTTCAGCAGTTCTTTAAAACAAATCCTAAAAATACAGTCCATCACTCGAGAGTTTGGGTTTTGTTTTTAGCCATCCTGTATCTAGGTTTTCTTCTGTGGTTAATCATATAGTGGCATTCTTTGTTCTACCTTGAAATAACTGGCAACAATGCAAATCACAACTGCAAAATTCATTTAACAGATACCATGGAGCAAATGAATCATGGGACTATTGGGAGATGGATTTTTAACTTGTTACTGAAGCACAAAACAAGACTTGTGTCTAAGCCAGCAGCCTTTTTTTTTTTCAGAGCTGATGTGAAATGTGTTCTCTCTTATTGGCAATGAGCCACAGAGGTTGGGGGAACTGGTGTGGTTTAATTCAAAGTCACCTGAAGTCTTGTTTGAAGTTCATTAAGGCAGTTGAATTCAATTCCACAACATTTACAGCGCTCACTCATGTGAGGAGGAATGTGTGCTAAGGGCTGGGGAAGGCACAATGATGCTGAGACACCAGCACACCCCCTCAGAACTCAGAAGCCTGGCATCCCCAGCAGCATCATTACATAATCTTTTTCTAATTGGCTTCAGTGATCCTAAGAAATTTACTAAACATTGAACTACCTCAAAAACCAAAACAAGTCTAAACAGCCTATTTCCTGGAATTTCTGGAACCTATATATTCTAGATCAAAACTGGGAAAGGAGAAGTCAAGTAGTCAATGCACCATTCACTTTGGAAACCCTTTTCTCACACATCAGTTTTTATAGCTATGTGATTTTTATGCCAGTGTGTTTTCCCTCTGATAATTGACTAAGCTTTGTTAAACTTATTTAGATTTATTTAGACTGAGTTAATTTCATTTTTTAACCTAAGCATTCCAATTTTTAATTAGAACTTTGAAGTGTTCATTTTTAATTCTCTCTCACTCCTGTCATTTTTTCAAAGCCTAATAACAGTAGCTAACATTTATTGCACTTGATCTGATCCCAGAACTGTAAGAAGCACTTTAATACACTACCTTACCTAATCCTCACTATACCCCTCTGAGGTAGATATGATTACTATCCCACTTTGACAGATGGTAAAATAGAGGTTTAGTTAATTAAGTAACTTGCTCCAAATGGTACCACCACTGAGCAGCCACAATGGATTTGAACATTGGTTTATTTCTTTCCTCCTCAACTCACTCCTTCCACATTATCCATCTATTTCATTCTCCATCCTTTCAGGCTTCAGATTTATTTGCTTCCTTTACACCTTTTTCTCCACATGAACCAACCAGCAGAGCCCTTCCTTGGATTTTGTGAGTCACAAGCTTCTGCCCAACTCTGAAGTCTCCAGACCATAATCCATCATTGTCTACATTAGTGGTTCTCAACCAGGGGTGCTGTTGCTACCCTGGGGATGTTTGGCAGTGTCTGGAGACATTTCTGGTTGTCACAGCCAAGGGTGGGCAGGTGCTACCATCATCTAGTTGGTGGAGGCCAGGGATGCTGCTGAATATCCTAACAATACACAAGACAGTCCCCCCACAGCAAAGAAGTCTCCAGTCCAAAATGTCAGTAGTGCTAAGGTCGAGAAATCCTGATCTACATGATACACGCATTGTTTACAATAGGCTCTCTTCTGTTGTGAATTATATGTTTTTGACATCCCATCTCACTAACTAGGTTACCCATTGGAACTAATACAGTGCTTCCATATCCCCAGTGGCCTAGAACAATGCCTTGTCCAAAATAGGCACTTAACAAATATATCAGTACTGATGAGTCACTCATCTCTTCATTCACTCACTTCCATCACTGTTTATTGGATATCTGAGAGTAAATGTGAGAAATATAAACATGCCCTCCCTTCAAGAAGCTTATAGTCTAGAGGGGAACTCACACCATAGAACAAGTGCTGCATGCTGGGGTGGAAGATGTTTGGGGGCCAGGGAAGGCACAGCAGGAGCAAATAACCAGAGAGGATAGGGTGGTGAAAGAGGCTTCCTGGAGGAAGTGATGATTAAACACACACCTGAAGGATGAGTAAGGAGTTAAACCAGTGAAGAGGAGAATGATCTAGGCAGGGGAATCAGCATGTACAAAGGCCAAGAGATGAGAAAGCAACACAAGAATGAGGTGGGCGCTCAGGCTGCAGGGGGCAAGTAAAAGAAAATGAAGGACCTCAAAGCCATGTACAAATGTTTGAATTTTATGTCAAGGATAATAGGAAGTCATTGAACGGCTTTAAGCAAAAGAATGACAGGATCTATTTTGTTTTTAAAAAACCACTCTGGTTCCACATATGTCATCAGGGCAATGCAAATTAAAATAATAATGAGATACCACTATGCATCTACTATATGGCCAAGATCTAAAATACTAACAACACCAAACACTGGCAGGGATGTGGAGCAACAGGAATTTTCATTCCTTGCTGGTGGGAATACAAAATGGTACAGCCACTTTAGAAGACACTTGGCAGTTTCTTACAAAACTAAACATATGCTTACCATATGATCCAGCAGTAGCCCTTCTTGGTATTTGCCCAAAGGAGCTATAAACTTATGTCCATACATAAACATCCACATGGATATTTATAGTGCTTTGTTCACAATTGCCAAAACCTGAAAGCAACCAAAGGTCCTTCCAAAGGTGAATGGATAAATAAACTGTAATATATCTGGACGATGGAATATTATTCAGTGCTGAAAAGAAATGAGCTATCAAGCCATGAAAAGAAGTGAAGGAAACTTAAATGCATATTACTAAGTGAAAGAAGCCAATATGAAAAGGCTACATATGATATGATACAATTATGACACTGAAAAAGGCAAAACTATGGAGACAGTAAAAAGATTAGTAATTGACATGCATTGGGGGTAGGGGGATGGATGAATAAGTGGAGAACTGAGGCTTTCTAGGGCAGAGAAACCACTCTGTATGCTACTATTACAGTGAATACATGTCACTATACATTTGTCCGACCCCATAGAATGTACAACACCAAAATTGAACCCTAATGTAAACTATGGACTTTAAGTGATAATGATGTGTCATGTCAATGTAGGTTCATCAGTTGTAACTGATGTACCATTCTCATGGGGGGTTTTGGTAATGGGGGAAGTACACATGTGTGGAGTCAGAGCGTATATGGGAAATCTCTGTACCTTCTACTCAATCTTGCTGTGAAACCAAAACTACTCTAAACAAATTCTATTTAAAAAAAAAAAGAAGAATGACTCTGGATGCTGTGCATAGAGATGGGCTGAGAGGTTAATAGATAAATAGTTATGACAATCACAGGGAGGAATTTCTTTGGGGCCACAAAGTGCCCCTACAACTTGATGTTAAAGTTTTGAAAAGTGTGAGGGATGACTGAGGAATCCTCTAAATCCTAATCAAGGAAGGTGATTACAATACACAAAAGTTGAAATCTTTTCAATTGTATTACACCCAGTCTGAAGAAAGACCACATTACTACAAGGGCATGTCAGCCTGGGGACTAAAACAGTAGGTGCAAAAAGAGTGAGCATTTAGCAGTGTGTCTTCAGCACCAGCATCCAGACTTGGACATGCAGCTCAACGGTATAAATTAGTATATTAGTCTATAATAACTCGATGACATTAGCTGTTAATTTCATCCTGCCTAGCAGACATTCAATAAATATTTGTTTGAAGTGAAATGGATTAAATTGGATTCCATGCTCACCAAACAACTTTCTGATCTTATCACAATTTGGCTTTCTGTGAATCTTTTCTATGAGCATAAAATGTACTGATGACCTGACACAAACTTTCTAGTCTGTTTTACATTTCTACTTTTGCCATAAATGATTAAGTTGGCATTATGATTGATGTATCTACCTCCTTTGTGTTTGGTCAGTATAGTGGACACTTAGGGTGGTTTATCCAGCATCCATCTCCCCTTCCCCCTTCAATCAGTAAAGCTTTTTTCCATTTAGTTACCTATCCCTCCATCATGTAGTGCAAATGCTTCTGGGCTAACTGACCCCACCTCCAGCTGAAGTGAGCCCTATCTTAAGTCAATCATCACACTTAACTGGGGCCACAGTGATTAGTTCAAATGTTGGTACATGACCTAAACCAGTCTAAGTGAAATTCAAGAGTCTTTCTTATAAAACTGGGACAGAGATAATCTCCTTCCTGATGATAAAGAAGAAAACATGTAGCTCCTGGACATGGCTGGGAGCCAGTTTGCTAATGTGATGGTTAAGTTTATGTGTCAGTGTGGTAAGGCTATGGTGCCCAGTTGTTTGGTCAAACACCAGTCTAGATGTTGCTGTGAAGGTATTTTTTAGATGTGTTTAGAGTTTAAATCAGTAGACTTTGAGTGAAGCAGATTATCCTCCAAAGGTGGGTAGGCTCATCCGATCAGTTCAAGGCCTTAAGAAAAAAGACTGAGGTACCCCCCAAAAAGAAGGAATTCTGCCTCCGAACTGCCTTTGGACATAAGACTGAAACATCAGTTCTTCCCTGGGTCTCCAGCCTGTCAGCCTATCCTGCAGATTTTGGACTTGCCAATCCCTACAAAGCCATAAAATAAATTCTCTTGACAGGTAGGTAGGTAGGTAAATAGATAGATAGGAATGTCTCCCATTGATTCTTTTTCTGTCGAGAACCCTAACTAGTACAGCTACCATCAGGGAACAAAGAAGACATACAGAAGAGAGAAGAGCCAAGACAATTAAAAGGGACATAAGCCAGAGCCTGGATCAAACCCAGTCTGAAGCCCACATGTAACAGTTAGGATGATTTCAGCTGCAAGTAACAGAAAACCCAACTGCCTGAAACAATATGGAAATGTATGATTTACAAAGTAGAATTCCAACGGTAGAACAGACTTCTGGCCCGGCAGGTCAGTGATGTCATCAAGGAACCAGGTTCTTTTCTTTTCTCTGCTCCACTCTCCACAGTGCCTCATCCCAAACATGATACCCTCATAAGTATTGGCTAACATTGATAACAATCAGAGCTACCCACTTCCTCCTTCTCATCCAGTGGAAGCGGTTGGATTTCCATGATTCTGTCTCTCAAAAGTAAAGATGATTCTTCCTTCACATTAGTCCAGATTGGCATAGGTTTGCCCATAGCTGAATCAATCATTGTCAAGGGGTCAGGAAGAGGGAGGATTATCCTGATTGGCTTAAATTAATCAAGACCAACCCTCAGGGTCTTGTTAGTCCCTCAGCTTACACTGCTGCTACACAATGAGGAGAGATGGAATGAACGTTAGGCAAGCAATGATAATGTCTACTGCAGAGACCAGTTGCTGTATTTTCTGATATATGAGCTAACAAATTGCCTGTTCAAGCCATTTTGAACTGTAGTTTTAGTGATTTACTACCAAAGTTACCTTAACTGTTATAGCAGCCATTGAACTCTTCCTCAAGGCCTGATGGCCTCTGAACATCCTGACAAAATCAACTTCTGGGCCTTCAAGTTTGAAGACTAGGCCCTAAATCTTGGTCAGCTCCCTGGGCAGTACCACTCTGAGGCCTTGTTTCTTTTTTTTTTTTTTTTTTTTTTGCGGTACGCGGGCCTCTCACTGTTGTGGCCTCTCCCGTTGCGGAGCACAGGCTCCGGACGCACAGGCCCAGTGGCCATGGCTCACGGGCCCAGCCGCTCCGCGGCATATGGGATCCTCCCAGACCGGGGCACGAACCCGTATCCCCTGCATCGGCAGGCGGACTCTCAACCACTGCGCCACCAGGGAGGCCCTGAGGCCTTGTTTCTTGAGTCCACATGTCTGCACTATCTGCACCCTCCCATAGCTCATCCTACACCTAAAACTCCCTGGGTCTGTCCCTCACCCATTCATTAGCATCCTCTGAGTGCTAGACTCGTAACTAACCATGACGAGGCATCCCTTTCTCCCTGACCCCTGACCATCTCTCCTGTCCTATGTACAAGTCATCAGTTCAGGATTTTACCCACTGCCTGCTTCCCTTGGTGCTATTACTTGGTTCCCAGAGGAAAAAAATAATATTATCTGTTACCTTACTTCAAACTGGGTGAGATGCTTTCTAATTTAAGTCTTATAATAACCTTAAGGAAATGGTATTAAAATCTTTATTTCACAAATTAGAGAACTGTGTCTCAGGAAGATTATATAACTTGACCAGAGACATGCTGCTAGGAAGGGATAACAAACCCTAGTTGGTCTCCTCCCAAGTCTGCACTTTCTCTACCACACCATGGAAGATCACACTGCCCTCATCTGTGACTGAATTTTGTTATCCCCGTTTGGGTGTGACCCTTGCTGGTGCTTGACAGTCCTTCTAGTTCATGTTTGATGGAGTCCCTATCATACCATTCATAGCTGTTATTCCAGACCATCTTTCATTCCTCATGACCCTAATTGCCATGTTTCCTGTCCACGGAGTGTGGGGGAACCTCTACATCACAGAGAAATTTGAGCTCATCTGACCTAAGCCCTGTTATGTATCCATGACTTCAACTCAACCCATCACATCTTTCCTCCTGATCTCATCTACAGTCTCAGAAGTCGAGATCCATCTTCCCTGTAATGCTGTCTTAATCATTCTTTGAATCCCCTTCCCACTTCCTGCAATGAGCCCCTCTTTATCTACCATCTTTAATTCTTGTTCACTGGCCCTTTCCATTACACCTTGAAATATTCTAAAAAGCTAACAAGGTATTAATTGACCCTCCTGGACCCTTCGAGTTCTCATCAGTTCTCTTCTCTGACTTCTGCTGCAAAACTCTATCTACCCATTCCTGTATTTATCCCTCAGTATTTGATTTATTTTAAACCTTCCACCCTACCCTACTATTAACATCCTCCCACACAAAAAGAACTCTCAAGGAAGTTAAAAATGACCTCCTTCTTCCCAAGCCATCGAGTCTTTTCAGTACTTCATCTTCCTTAACTGTCTGCAGCATTTGACACTACAATCCACCCACTCCTGGAAATTTGGCCTCAAATTGATTTTTTTTAAGCATCTTTATTAGAGTATAATTGCTTTACAATGGTGTGTTAGTTTCTGCTTTATAACAAAGTGAATCAGTTATACATATACATATACATGTACATATAACTGTATACATACATATACATGTATATGTATGTATACAGTTATACATACATATACATGTTATGTATATGTAACAGTATACAACTGTTACATATACATAACAGTTATACATATCAGTTATACAGTTATACAGTTATACAGTTATACATATGTCCCCATATCTCTTCCCTCTTGCATCTCCCTCCCTCCCACCCTCCCTCAAATTGATTTTTGTGACAGTGTTTTTCTTCCATCTCTCTTACTACTCCTTGGCCTCCTCTCTTGTCAGGCCCGTTTCCTCCTCACCCTCTCCTCTCTGACCACCTGATCCACTCCCTTGTCACTCCCTCCATGGGAAAGTGCATCTGTTGTTATTTTCCAATCACATCTTTGTTGGTTTCTAAAAGTGCATCTCCGACCTTTAATTTCAACTACCTCCAGTAAGGCCTACCTATCTGCCCCCAACTCATGTACAACTCAGTGCATCCAAGCGTAATTTATTGTTTCATTTTCCAGAACTGCTTCTCCTTCCAACTACTGCATTTCTTGACAATGTGTGGATGCCCAGGCCAAAAATCTCAGAATCATCTTTAATTTTTGATTTTCTTCTCTCCTCCCTGTTTATTCAGTCACCACAGTCTTCTTTTTTTCCTTTAAAACTTATCAAAAATGTACCTTTTTCTCTCTAATTATTGTATTGCTAAGAAAGCTGTTTCTCCCCGCCCACCTCCCTGCCTCCAGTCTCCATACTCCTTACCATTTCATTACCTAACAAGGTCCTCTAGTGCTGCTTTATGTCCTATTCAAGAACACACTGTAGTTCCCTCTTGTCAGCCGTAGCAAGCCCAAGACTTGCAGCTGTTGTCAGGGGCTTCTCTGATGAGGTCCTACCAATCTCTTCTCCAGTTGGATCTGTCTTTCTGAATCTCACATCCCAAAATATCAATATAATCTGGCTCTGCAGTGGAAAGACTGCTTATTCTGTAAATGAGCTGTGAAGGGCTAACCAAAAACTTTATTGCAAATGTTAAAGATTTATTGATTTTCCCAATTAGCAACTTGCATTTATTTGATTCCTTCTGTGTACCCAGATGCTGTGGGAAGCAGGAAGAAGTAGTAAACTGAGTCCTGTCCTTTAGCAATTCACCATCTAGTGGGAAAAAGAAAGATGAGCATTTACAAACAATAATCACTCCATCAAAAATAGTGGTTTTTAAAAATTAACCCCACAGAACAAAAATTATCCGTCACAAAGGTTATATATGCATATATTACATACATTTTAAGAAAAATTCTAACATTACAGAAGTATGTAAAATAAATGTTGAGACCCCTGTTGTTCCACTCTCCTAATTCTCATTTAGTAAGAGTAACATCTTAATAGATATCATATAATACATATATATATATATACACACACATATATATATGTTTGATTACTTTAACAAAAGATAGCATTGTACTATACATATTATCCTGCAATATTTTCTCACTTGACAATAATGTCCTTTGATAATATACCTGATTCTTTTTTTCAATGGCTGCATAGTATTCTTTTGAAATCAGCAGTCCCTTATAGTTAATCATCTATCTCTCTTACCTTCCTTTATCACAAAGAA
The DNA here is from genome assembly GCF_964165515.1 of Mesoplodon bidens. Classification (NCBI taxonomy): domain Eukaryota; kingdom Metazoa; phylum Chordata; class Mammalia; order Artiodactyla; family Ziphiidae; genus Mesoplodon; species Mesoplodon bidens. The sequence goes on from NC_138166.1 coordinate 55,355,719, forward strand.
TGCTTCAACAAGCATTCTTCCACACAGTTTCAGTGGTATGCTGGTAAATGTTTTAACAGTTAGCTCTCTGAATTTAAAAAGAAAAAAAAAAAGTAGCCCTGCTTTGTAACATCTGCCAATGTCCATGGTGTAAATACTCTTCACTATTGATGATTTCAAGCTACCAAAGTGACACCAGAAGGCAGAGTTAGAAAGAGAAGTGCAAAGCAGCTCTCGCTAGCCAGCCGGGTCTGCTCCAGCATACCACAATATATTTTATTATGTGTATTCTTTTGAGTGTTTTACAACACAGGAAAACAAGATATTAAAAGGCAATTATCACCTTGCCAGACTGGGGAAACAGAACTACTTTATTAGCTATAAAAAAGTTGAGGGCTTCCCTGGTGGCGCAGTGGTTGAGGGTCTGCCTGCCGATGCAGGGGACATGGGTTCGTGCCCCGGTCCGGGAGGATCCCATATGCCCGTGGAGCGGCTAGGCCCATGAGCCATGGCCGCTGAGCCTGCGTGTCCAGAGCCTGTGCTCCGCAACGGGAGAGGCCACAACGGTGAGAGACCCACGTACCGCAAAAAAAAAAAAAAAAAGTTGAACCATGAATTAAATGCATTCCTTTTGGATTCCAAAGAAGGCCCTTTATCTGTTACCTTAAATAGATTCTGTTTAAAAGCCAAGGAAATTTCAAAGCATTCCTTTTTATTTTGCCACCTGAGAAAATCACTTTAAGGAAAGTAGAGTGAATGTATGATTAAATATATTTTAAAGATTTAATAGGAATCCAATTAAATACACCAGTTACAAACACACATGATGAGAAAGTGCTGACCTTTCCTGTTTGGGACACTCATATCAGGGCTGAATTACACACAGGTGCACAAAAGAACCACCTCAAAACTGAAGCTGCATCCGAATCACCTGGAGGGCTTGTTAAACAACTGTTTGCTGGGCCCCACCCACTCAGTTTCTGATTCCTTAGGCCTAGGGTGGAGTCAAGAATTTGCATTTCTTTCACATTCCCAGGTGATGCTGAAGGTACACCTCTCCTGGAGACCTTACTTGGAGAACTACCGCCCTATTGGAAGAAAAGCCCAGAGAATATTCTTCCCTACTCTGGTATTGTAGAAATTTCTATCAAATTTCTGTAGCTAGAGACTTTCTCCTGTTAAACCACAGATAAATTTAGAAATATAGTAAGCTGAGTTCTTATCAGTAATCAAAGCATTTGAGAACAGGTTTAATAGGGGAGTGGAACAAATTCCTTGTTACAGAGAGAAAAACATGCTGAGATTGGTTTTCTGAAAATGAAGGGCATGGTTAATGATTGCTGTTAGTGCTTATAGAAAGGTTAAACTTTCAGAGTTGTATCGTTAGTTAAGGAGCTCAAACTTCTCATTCACAGACATCTGAGTATGAATACTGTCCCTGCCACTTAATTGACTATGTAACCTTGAACAATTATCTCTGCCTCAGTTTCCTCATCTGTAAAATGGAGGTCATCAGGGTAATAGTTACCTTACAGGGTTATTGAGAGGATGAGATAGGTACTGGACCAAGCATATGGGAATCACTCAATGAGTATTGGCTGTATTATAAATTAGAACTCCAGTTCTTTATTAAGAAGAAAGCATTATTTGGGCAAGTAAATTTGGGAAATACTGAGTTAAAGTAAGTAAGTTTCTTTGTTGCCGGACTTCAAGGTACTTTTTATAGGCCAGGGCACACTGTGAATCCTCCAGAAGAGCGTATAAATAGTGTTTCCAAGGGTTATTTAGCCACAGAACGTTTTTTTGTTTTGTTTTGGTTTTTTGGTTTTTTTTTTTTTGCAAGCAGAATTTTGAGCATAACAATTTTGATAATAATTTTTTACTTATGGCAATAAATCAGTATTTCTTGACTTATATATACAACTGAAAGAAACTGGCATGTGGCCCCAGTATATCTACACCATAGAGGCAGGATTGGGATGGAGCAAAAAAAATCCTTGTTACCCATAAGAATTTTCTACAGCCCTTCTGAAGTGATTACATTTCCTCCATCTATTCCTTTATCCTTGCCTGCATTCAATATTTCCAGCAAATATTTATCAAGTGCCTCTAAGTAACAGGCACTGTGAGTACTGGAGATTGAATACTGAATGAAATACAAACAGCTCTTGACCTCATGGAGTTTACCTTCTAAAAGACAGATAATACATAAATAAACAAATAAAAATATAATATGTCAGATGGTGATAAGTACTATGAAAAAAATGAAGTGGAGGAAAGGGAAGAAGAAAATATGAAGGGTGGTGGGCCATTTAAGCAGAGACCTGCAGGAAATGAGGGAGCAAGCTATGGGGACATGAGAGGGGGAAAGTCCAGGAAGAGAGAAGTAAGTGCAAAGAAATATCATAAGAGGGGAGCATGGCGGTGAAGCCCAGTGAGTGAGTGAGAGAAAGAGAAGCTAGAGGTGAGGCTGGAAGGGTTACAGGAGGTCACACAGGGAACACTGTACTAGCTATCTTTTGCTGCATAATAAATCACCCCAAACTGGTGGCCAAAAATGACAATGACTTGTTATTCCATCCCATAGTTTCTGTGTGTGAGGAATTTGAGGGTGACTCAGCTGAGCAGTTCTGGCTTGGAGTTCCTTACAGGCTGGGCCTGGAGGATCCACTTCTAAGGTGGCTCAGCACACAGTCAGCAAGTTGGTGCTGGCTGTTACCTGGGATGCTGGGTTCCTCTCCATGTGGTCTCTCCATGGAGATGCTTAAGGAGGGTTCCACACAGTGGCTAGCTTCCCTCAGAGAAAGCAATCAAAGAGAATGGGGCAAAATTGCAATGCCTTTTATGCATGTCACACACAGTTTTCTACATGGGGGAGGGGCATTATAAGGGCATGAAAATCAGGATATGAGGATCAATGACAGTCATCTGGGAGGCTGACTACCACAACATTTTAAGGTCTTTAGCTTTTAATTTGAGTGAGATGGAGAGTGAGTGGAGGTTTGGGGCAGAAGAGAAATATGGTGTAACTTATGTCTTAAAAGGATTGTTCTGAGTGCTATGTTGAAAATGGACTATGAGGGGATGGGTAGCAAGGATGGAAGAAGGTGGGAGTTGGGAGACAACCTCAGTAATGCAAGTGAGAGATTATGATGATTTGGACCCAGATGGTCGCGATAAAGGTAGTGAGAAGTGGTCAGATTCTTCTGGATATACTTTGAAGTTAGATTCTACAGAATTCCTGAAAGATCAAATGTGGGTTGTGAAAAAAGAAGTCAAATGTGACCCCAAGGCTTTTGACCTGATTGTGCATCTTTTGCCCTCTGCTATATCCTGGCACCAGGCCTATCTCTTGCCATGGAAACTCATAGAATTAGGAGGGGGAGCTGCCAGGGCATTGACAGAACATTACCCAAAGTCTGTCTCAATGACACTAATTCAATATCCCAGCATTTTGCGCAAAAGGATGCAGGTGTCATTTGAAATGAAATATAACAACCAAAATTGTTGCAAATCATTAAGAAACTTTAAGGCACTGTGGGTGTTCCAAAAACTATGGCTAGGCTAATTATAATCTCTCTGCCCCAACTCCCCTACCTCGTTGCTTCAAGATGACAAAAAAAGCTTTACTTTTAATATTAATATTTAAATATTACTCTACTTTCTTGTTTTAATTCCACATTAACAGAAAGATTCCTGGAATCTGTCAGCAGTAGAACATGTCCAACCACTACACAATTTTAAATCATCTTTCCTTGCTTTATAATAAAAGCAATGTTTATTTAAAACTTTTAACTTTTCCAAGCATTCAAATATTGCTCATTTGATCTGATGTCAGAATCTTTATGCTGAATATTCCAAATCACTGTGGATATCAGCACTCTGCATAACACTGTTGGAGTTACAGATCATATTCGCGGCTTAATTGCCTGTGAATTGACCTATTTTAAACTAAATATGTCTTCTCTTAGGTCCTGAGTTTTGGGGTCCTTGAAAATTTGCAAAGCAACCTTACTCAAGTCTTCTGGGACTCCATGTTTAGTTAACAGACCACGCCTTTGAAAGTGCTGTTATTCATTCATTTATTCACTTGTTCATTACATATTGATTTCACATTACATTCAAGTCTTGTGCTCTGTGCTGGTGACTCAGATGTGGACAAATCCTTGACCTTAAGGAGCTAACACTGTACTGGAAAATACAGACGAAAAAATAGACAAGGTGCTACGGTAGAGTGAGGACAGGGCACTGTAGGAACACAAACAGGGCCCCTGCCCAGTCTTGAAGAATCAGAAGAGGGAGGTTATGAATAAGCCAAGTCCTCAGCACAGAGATGGGTGCAAAGGTGCTCCAAGAAAGAGAGAACCTGGCACGAGAGTACATAGGAGATGTTCAGTGAACATAAAATGCAGTGCCGTGGGGAACCACACAAGACAATTCAATAAGGTTGAAGCTTAAGGTAAATTGTGGAAAGTAAAAAGACATCTAGTGAGGTAAGCTGGTACCAGCCCAGGAAAAGCCTAAATTTTCAAGGACCCTATAGTTTATCCAGAAGCAATGAGGAATCACTGAACGGTTACAAGCAGGGCACCACTAGGAAAGTTGGTGTTTTGGAAAGATCACTTTGGCCACAGTTCAGAGCATGGACCTGAGGTCACTCCCTGCTGAAGCAATTGTTTGGCATCCCATTGCTCTTACAAAAAAGCTAGAATCCTTAATAGGGTTCACAAGTCCTCGCTCAATCAGGTCCATTGTTCCCAACTACTTTCAACTCTGTCTCTACTTCCTTGGGTCTTTCAATTCCAGTAACAGTGGGTTTTCTTGCACTTCTTCCGAGGGATCAAGCTCTTGTTTTCACTTGTTCTAGAACTCCAAAGGGGTTGTATTCTCTGCCTAGGTAGGACTCATCCATTTCTGCCTTATTTATGCGTTTCATTCAGATTTCAGCCTAACCTTCACTTTCTCAAGGATGTGTTGCTTTACCTCCTTGACTAAATTAAACACCCCCCCGCCACTACACACTGGACACCCCCACTACACCCTGTACCTCTCCTCTCATTACACTTTACTGAACATGTTTATTCAACACCAGTCTTTCCCACCAGATTGAACTTCTCCTTCCCACCTCTCTTATTAGTCATGATACCCCAATCACCTAGCATCATTCTGGCTTAGTGTATCACTCAATCATTGTATACTGAATAAATGAATGATGGCAAGAGACCGTTAGGAGGGGTGTGTGAACTAAGGAGGTAGAAAGAAAGGATGGATTTGAGTCTTAAGTGCTCCGAGTGACTGGACCTGGAAATTAACTGAAAACAGGGGAAAGAGTTGGGTGAAAGGGCAGGCCCTTGTGTGTCTGGTTCTCCATTGCATTTCATGAGCATTGAGTGGTGCCTGGTCCCCAGTAGAACACCCAATAAATATATGTGTCAAATGAATGAGGTTGGTTGAGTGGAGGCCACCGCTCAGGTTTCCAGCTTGGTCTAGTGTGTAGCTCTGTTCCCTGAGAGAAAGAAAACATGAGTCAATTGCTTGTACAGTCAGGGCTTCAAATAGCATTACTCAGCTGTTTGCTTTTGAAGAGACTATACAAGTATTCAAAATGACTTTCTCTCAGTAGAAAGGAAAACAGAACATGAGTGTGTGTGAAATATTACTGGGCTGTATTCAACTTAGCGTTTATATTAGTATTCTAATTTAAATTTTAACCAGTTATTTCCACTAGAATTATTCATCTGATTGATTTCAGTTTCTGGTAAAGACAAGCTATGATTTGGGGTGCGCTGCTTCTGAACATTGCAGTTGAAAATTGCAAAAAAATTATTTCCTTTCTCTTAGAGGGGAAGGATTACAGAGATTCTTTGAAAACTTCTCTACTGTAACCAGTTGTGCATCTTTTAACTTCAAAAATGTAACACACAAGGTTTCCATTTGAGGTGATGAAAAAGTTCTGGAACTAGATAATGGTGATGTTTGCACAACATTGTAAATGTACTTAATGCCACTGAGTTGTTTACTTTAAATTTACATACATGTAAATTTATATTATGTGTCTTTTTACCACACACAAAAATTTAACACAAAACATGTGTTTCCCAGAATCAAGAGTCTGACCACCTTATGCAACTTAGATATTGTAGAAATGTAAGATTCAGTCCACTTGTGAGATGCTTCTGAAAAGCACAGCAGCACAGTGCTGTGGATATTTTTTCCAGAAAGAAGATTTGGAGCCCAGTGTCTGAGAAAGGAGTGAAATCCAGGTGGTGTGTGACATGACTTTGAACTTAAGAGAAAGAGAGTCTAAGTAATAACAGAAAACAATTGTTTCCCAACATATATAAGAAAAGGGCTGTCCTTGATTCTCTCCCTGTCTAATTCTATTTGCTTCTCAAGAGTTGTAGTCTTAGAGAATGTGAACTCCCAACGCAATTGTGTGCTTAAGAAACCCAAGGATGTGGTCCTTACAGTAGGTTTCAGCTTGCTCACCAACAAGAACACATTTATTTATTGTTTTCCTTCAGGGATTGCACACTTGGAAAGATAATATCTATTAAACAATATCAAGCAAACTTCCCTTGTTAAATAAAATTAATTCACTTTCTATTTTCTACTTATCAGTGATATAATACATGTATACCTATCCTCCTGTGTCTCTGATTAGCAGGAGGGAGACAGTGTTACCATAGTGAGTTGAAAGAACTCCAGTAAAAGTAAAGAACTAACTCTCAGGCTTATCTGCCAGCCTTTTCATCTATAAATGCCTTTAGACATTTTAAAATATTGAAAATTCATTAGGTTCTTTAAAATACTGAAAAATAGCTTGGGCTCTTCCATCGGTACCTTCCAGGATCTCTAATAAGGAGTCACAACTCGAATAATTAGTGTTTATATCAGTGTATCTCAATGGAGAGGCGGCAACCACCTTGCTCAGGCTTATCAAAATCACCTGAGGGACTTTTTCAAGCTACCAGTTTCCCTGAGCCCCTGCAGAGAAACTGGTAGCCCCTCTGAGTAGGGGCAGGTGGATGAGGATGGTTTTTTTCTCGAGAATTACTACTGCTATAGTGAGATGCTCTTACTGATGGCAGTATATTGTACTTTTCAAGTGTATGAAGGCCAAGAATGGTAAGAACCAAACACTGAATTATATAGGCCTTCATGTGAGACTTTCACAGCAAAACAAGTTTCTAATGGCAAATCATTCTCATTGCCTGGACTGAACAACATGGGCCAAGAAAAAATACAGAAAGTACTCTAACAAATTTATGAGGAAAAATATTAAACTTCCAAAAAAAGAGTAACAATAATAGACAATTCATAGGAGGAGAAACTAAAGTTACTAGCAAAAATGAGGGGAAAAAATATTTCGACCTGACTAGGAACTGAAAAAGGTAAAAATGTAAGCTGCACTGCAGGCTTGATTTCTGCTTCCAACCAAGATGGAGTAACAATGACCAGATTTATCCTCACACCTGAAGCAACTGAAAAATGAACAAACTATAGGAAATAATGATTTGCAAGACAGTGGACATCAGTCAGTGAGGAGAGTGATTCCTGAGAGATGGAGAAAAATGAGGTGAGTCACATGATTGCCCCACCTTCTGCCTTGAACAGAGTTTCCAGGCCATGGCCTCCCTGAGTTGAAAGATGGAGCAGAGAGTTTGGGAAGACTAAGGCATTTAGAATTTGCAGGATAGAGTCATGAGATGGGGAAAGCTACACAGAGAGAGAACCCCAGAAATCTTTAGAAATAGGGTCTCCATGAAGTCTTTAGCTGAGGACCGATCAGCACGTGCATATGAAGAAAACACCAGAGGCCAGAGAAAGAACCCCCTGGAAGGACTGAAGTAGACAGTGCCTGGGGCTCACACAGGGCCTGTCCCACCAGCCAGACTGGAAAACCTCATGATTCACAGGACATGGTGAAGTATTCAGGAGGGTCCTGCCTCACTATTAGGGATTTAGTCCTTGAATGAACACTGGTCTGGTCCCACCTAACAAATCTTAGAAGCAAGACCCAAAAGGATCAAACTATTTCCTAGAACAAACCCCAAGACCATTACATAAATACAAAAATATTTACTAGTCATCAAGGTAAGAGTCATGTCTAGAATTCAATCAAAAAATTAAACAGAGGGGTGGGATAGGGAGGGTGGGAGGGAGACGCAAAAGGGAGAGGATATGGAAACATATGTATATGTATAACTGATTAAATTTGTTATAAAGCAAAAAATAAAAAAATAAAAATAAAAAAAAAATTAAACAGACATCCAAAATATATATATAACATAATGGGGGATAAATTAATCACACAGGTGATTAACCTAAGATAGATGGTAGAATTTGCAACTAAAGACAATAAAATAATAAATTATAACTATATTCCATATAATTCCATATAAGTAAAAGTTAAATAGTGACATAGAAGACATAAAAAAGATCTATATCAAATTTGAGAGATGAAAACTACAATGTGTGGGAATAAAAATACACTGGATGAGATGAACAGCAAGTTAAACATTGCAGAAGAAAAATGCTAGTGAATTTGAAGACACAGCAATAGAAACTCCCAAATATAATGAGAGAATAGAGAATCAGAAAAATAAACAAAGCATCGGAGAACCATGGGACAACTTGAGGCAGCCAAATATACATGAAATTTGGGTTCCCTAAGGAGGGGGGTAAGGCAAAAAAAAATTGCTGGAACAATAGCCAAATTTTTTTGAAATTTGATGGAAACCCTCAGAAACACCCACAGATCTAAGAATACCAATTAACCCCAAGCACTAGAAATATAAAGAAAAATACAACCAGGTATATCACAATAAATTTGTTCCAAACCAGTGATGATGAAAATAATCTTAAATTCAGTCAGAGGAAAAAAATATCTTACATGCAGAAGAAGAAACATTAGTACGACAGCAGACACATCACTGGGAAAAAGTGAGAAGACAGTAGAACAACATCTTCAAAATACTGAAAGAAAAACACTATTAACCTAGAATTCTATACCTAGGAAAAAGTATCTTTCAAAAACAAAGGCAAGATTGGTTCAAGATGGCAGAGTAGAAGGATGTGCGCTCACTCCCTCTTACAAGAGCACTGGAATCACAACTAACTGCTGAACAATCATCGACAGGAAGACACTGGAACTCACCAAAAAGATACCCCACATCCAAAGACAAAGGAGAAGCCACAATGAGACGGTAGCAGGGGCACAATCACAGAAAAATCAAATCCCATAACCACTGAGTGGGTGATTCACAAACTGGAGCACATTTATACCACAGAAGTCCACTCACTGGAGTAAAGGTTCTGAGCCCCACATCAGGATTTCCAAACTGGGGGTCTGGCAACAGGAGGAGGAATTCCCAGAGAATCAGATTTTGAAGGCTAGTGGGATTTGCTTGCAGGACTTCAACAGGACTGGGGGAAACAGAGACTCCACTCTTGGAAGGCACATGCAAAGTAGTGTGCACATCGGGACCCAGGAGGAAGGAGCAGTGACCCCATAGGAGACTGAACCAAACCTACCTGCTACTGTTGGAGGGTCTCCTGCTGAGGCAGGGGGTGGCTGTGGCTCACTGCAGGGACAGGGACACTGGCAGTGGAAGTTCCAGGAAGTACTCCTTGGCATAAGCCCTCCTGGAGTCCACGATTAGCTGCACCAAAGAGCCTGTAGCCTCAAGTGCTGGGTCGCCTCAGGCCAAACAACCAGCAGGGAAAGAAATCAGCCCCACCCATCAGCAGACAAGCTGATTAAGGTTTTACTGAGCTCTGACCACCAGAGCAATACCCGGCTCTACCCACCACCAGTCCCTCCCATCAGGAAGCTTGCACAAGCCTCTTAGATAGCCTCATCCACCAGAGGGCAGACAGCAGAAGCAAGAAGAACTACAATCCTGCAGCCTATGGAACGAAAACCACATTCACAGAAAGGTAGACAAGATGAAAAGGCAGAGGGCTATGTACCAGATGAAGGAACAAGATAAAACCCCAGAAAAACAATTAAATGAAGTGGAGATAGGCAACCTTCCAGAAAAAGAATTCAGAATAATGATAGTGAAGATGATCCAGGACCTCGGAAAATGAATGAAGGCAAAGATTGAGAAGATGCAAGAAATGTTTAACAAAGACCTTGAAGAATTAAAGAACAAACAAACAGAGAAGAACAATACAATAACTGAAATAAAAACTACAATAGAAGGAATCAATAGCAGAGTAACTGAGGCAGAAAAATGGATACGTTTTCTGTTTTTCTTCTGACCTGGAAGACAGAGTGGTGGAATTCACTGCTGCAGAACAGAATAAAGAAAAAAAAAATGAAAAGAAATGAAGACAGCCTAAGAGACCTCTGGGACAACATTAAACACAACAACATTCGCATTATAGGGGTCCCAGAAAGTGAAGAGAGAGAAATGACCAGAGAAAATAATTGAAGAGATTATAGTCTAAAATTTCCCTAACATGAGAAAGGAAATAGCCACCCAAGTCCAGAAAGTGCAGACACTCCCAGGCAGGATAAACACAAGGAGAAACATGCTGAGACACATAGTAATCAAATTGACAGAAATTAAGAACAAAGAAAGATTATTAAAAGCAACAAGGGAAAAATGACAAATAATATACAAGGGGACTCCCATAAGGTTAACAGCTGACTTCTCAGCAGAAACTCTACAAGCCAGAAGGGAGTGGCATGATATATTTAAAGTGACAAAAGGGAAGAACCTACAACCAAGATTACTCTACCTGGCAAGGATCTCATTCAGACTCGATGGAAATATCAAAAGCTTTACAGACAAGCAAAAGCTAAGAGAATTCAGCACCACAAAACCAGCTCTAAAACAAATGCTAAAGGAACTTCTCTAAGTGGGAAACACAAGAGGAAAAAAGGTCCTACAAAAACAAACCCAAAAGAGTTAAGAAAATTGTAATAGGAACATACATATCAATAATTACCTGAAATGTGAATGGATTAAATGCTCCAACCAAAAGACACAGGCCTGCTGAATGGATGCAAAAACAAGGCCCATATATTTGCTGTCTACAAGAGACACACTTCAGACCTAGAGACACAAACAGCCTGAAAGTGAGGGGATGGAAAAAGATATTCCATGTAAATGGAAATCAAAATAAAGCTGGAGTTGCAATATTCATATCAGATAAAATAGACGTTAAAATAAAGAATGTTACAAGAGACAAGGATGGACACTACATAATGATCAAGGGATCAATCCAAGAAGAAGATATAACAATTATAAATATATATGCACCCAACATAGGAGCACCTCAATACATAAGGCAAATGCTAACAGCTGTAAAATAGGAAATCGACAGTAACACAATAATAGTGGGGGACTTTAACACCTCACTTACACCAATGGACAAATCATCCAGACAGAAAACTAATAAGGAAACACAAGCTTTAAATGACACAATAGACCAGATAGATTTAACTGATATTTATAGGACATTCCATCCGAAAACAGCAAATGACACTTCCTTCTCAAGTGCATATGGAACATTCTCCAGGATAGATCATATCTTGGGTCACACATCAACCCTTGGTAAATTTAAGAAAATTGAAATCATGTCAAGCATCTTTTCCGACCACAGTGCTATGAGATTAGAAATAAATTACAGGGAAAAAAACGTAAAAAATACAAACATATGGAGGCTAAACAATATGTAACTAAATAATCAAGAGATCACTAAAGAAATCAAAGAAGAAATCAAAAAATACCTAGAGACAAATGACAACAAAAACACAACTATCCAAAGCCTATGCTATGCAGCAAAAGCAATTCGAAGAGGGAAGTTTATAGCAATACAGTCCTACCTCAAGAAACAAGAAAAATCTCAAATAAACAATCTAACCTTACACCTAAAGGAACTAGAGAAAGAAGAACAAACAAAACCCAAGATTAGTAGAAGGAAAGAAATCATAAAGATCAGAGCAGAAATAAATGAAATAGAAACAAAGAAAACAATAGCAAAGATCAATAAAATTAAAAGCTGGTTCTTTGAGAAGATAAACAAAATTGATAAACCATTAGCCAGACTCATCAAGAAAAAGAGGGAGACGGCTCAAATCCATAAAATTAGAAATGAAAAAGGAGAAGTTACAATGGACACTGCAGAAATACAAAGCATCCTAAGAGACTACTACAAGCAGCTGTATGCCAATAAAATGGACAATCTGGAAGATATGGACAAATTCTTAGAAAGGTATAACCTTCCAAGACTGAACCAGGAAGAAATAGAAAATATGAACAGACTAATCACAAGTAATGAAACTGAAACTGTGATTAAAAATCTTCCAACAACCAAAAGTCCAGGACCAGATGGCTTCACAGGCGAATTCTATCAAACATTTAGAGAAGAGCTGACACCCATCCTTCTCAAACTCTTCCAAAAAATTGCACAGGAAGGAACATGCCCAAACTCATTCTACGAGGCCACCATCACCCTGATACCAAAACCAGACAAAGATGCGACAAAAAAAAAAAAATTACAGACCAATATCACTGATGAATATAGATGCAAAAATCCTCAACAAAATACTAGCAAACAGAATCCAACAATACACTGAAAGGATCATACATGATGATCAAGTGGGATTTATCCCAGGGATGCAAGGATTCTTCAATATATGCAAATCAATCAATGTGATACACCATATTAACAAACTGAAAAATAAAAATGATATGATCATCTCAATAGATGCAGAAAAAGCTTTTGACAAAATTCAACACCGATTTATGATAAAAACTCTCCAGAAAATGGGCATAGAGGGAACCTACCTCAACATAATAAAGGCCATATATGACAAACCCACAGCAAACATCATTCTCAATGGTGAAAAACTGAAATCATTTCCTCTAAGATCAGGAACAAGACAAGGATGTCCACTCTCACTACTATTGTTCAACATAGTTCTGGAAGTCCTAACCATGGCAATCAGAGAAGAAAAGAAAGAAAAGGAATACACATTGGAATATAAGAAATAAAACTGTCACTATTTGTGGATGACATGATACTATACATAGAGCATCCTAAAGATGCCACCAGAAAACTACTAGAGCTAATCAATGAATCTGGTAAAGTTGCAGGATACAAAATTAATGCACAGAAATCACTTGCATTCCTATACACTAACAACGAAAGATCAGAAAGTGAAATTAAGGAAACAGTCCCATTCACCATTGCAAGAAAAAGAATAAAATACCTAGGAATAAACCTATCTAAGGAGGTAAAAGACCTGTACTCAGAAAACAAGATACTGATGAAAGAAATCAAAGATGACACAAACAGATGGAGAGATATACAATGTTCTTGGATTGGACGAATCAATATTGTGAAAATGACTGTACTACCCAAAGCAATCTACAGATTCAGTGCCATCCCTATCAAATTAGCAATGGCATTTTTTACAGAACTAGAACCAAAAAATCTTAAAATTTGTATGGAGACACAAAAGACCCCGAATAGCCAAAGCAGTCTTAAGGGAAAAAAAGCGAGCCGGAGGAGTCAGACTCCCTGACTTCAGACTATACTACAAAGCTACAGTAATCAAGACAATATGGTACTGGCACAAAAACAGAAATACAGATCAATGGAACAGAATTGAAAGCCCAGAGATAAACCCACGCACCTATGGTCAACTAATCTATGACAAAGGAGGCAAGGATATGCAATGGAGAAAAGACAGTCTCTTCGATAAGTGGTACTGGGAAAACTGGACAGCTACGTGTAAAAGAATGAAATGAGAACACTTCCTAACACCATACACAAAAATAAACTCAAAATGGATTAAAGACCTAAATGTAAGACCGGACACTATAAAACTCTTAGAGCAAAACATTTCTCTTTGACATAAATCACAGAAAGAGCTTTTTTGACCCACCTCCTAGAGTAATAGAAATAAAAACAAAAATAAACAAATGGGACCTAATGAAACTTAAAAATTTTTGCACAGCAAAGGAAACTATAAACAAGACAAATAGACCACCCTCAGAATGGGAGAAAATATTTGCAAATGAATCAATGGACAAAGGATTAATCTCCAAAATATATAAACAGCTCATGCAGCTCAATATTAAAAACCAAACAACCCAGTCAAAAAATTGGGAAAAAGACCTAAATAGACATCTCTCCACAGAAGACAGACATACAGATGGCCAAGAGGCACATGAATAGCTGCTCAACATCACTAATTATTAGAGAAATGCAAATCAAAGCCACAATGAGGTATCACCTCATACTAGTTAGAATGGGCATCATCAGAAAGTGTAGAAACAACAAATGCTGGAGAGGGTGTGGAGAAAAGGGAACCCTCTTGCACTGTTGGTGGGAATGTAAATTGATACAGCCATTATGGAGAACAGAATGGAGGTTCCATAAAAAACTAAAAATAGAAATACCATATGACCTAGCAATCCCACTACTGGGCATATACCCAAAGAAAACCATAATTCAAAAAGACACATGCATCCCAATGTTCATTGCAGCACTATTTACAATAGCCAGGTCATGGAAGCCACCTAAATGCCCATCAAGAGATGAATGGATAAAGAAGATGTGGTACATATATACAATGGAATATTACTCAGCCATGAAAGGGAATGAAACTGGGTCATTTGTAGAGACGTGGATGGGCCTAGAGACTGTCATACGGAGTGAAGTAAGTCAGAAAGAGAAAAACAAATAACATATATTAACGCACATATGTGGAATCTAGAAAAATGGTACAGATGAACTGGTTTGCAAGGCAGAAATACAGACACAGATGTAGAGAACAAACATATGGACACCACGGGGGGAAAGCGGGGGCAGGGGGTGGTGGTGGTGGGATGAATTGGGAGATTGGGATTAACATATACACACTTATATGTATAAAATAGATAACAATATGAACCTGCTGTATAAAAAATTAAATTTAATTTAAGAAAAACTAAGGCAAATTAAAGATTGTTTAAGATATGAAACAATAGAAAGGCTAAAGAATTAATTAGCACTACAAGAAATGTTAAGAAAGTCCTCAGGCAGAAAGAAAATAATACCAGGTTGAAATACAACAGAATGAGGAGATCTAAAATGGGAACTATGTGGGTAAGTGTAAAAGGTTTTTTTGTTATTACTTAAATCTTTTTAAAAGATATAGACTGTTTAAACAAGAATGATAATAATGGAGTATGGGCTTATACCATTTATACAAGCAAAATATATGGCGATAATAGCACACAAGTTGGAAGGGGAGAAATGGAACTATAATATTGTTTCTTATGCTATATATGAAGTAGTATATAATATCACTTGAAGGTAGACTGTGATAAGTTAAAATCAGTAAGAATATGGAAAATTTGAACAATACCATTACCAACTTGACCTATTTGACATTTCTAGAATATTCCATTAATGTTTTATGATGAAGAGCAACATAGAAAGCAAATACACATTCTTGTCAAGTACATGTGGAATATTTACCAAATTAGATCATTTTCTAGGTCATAAAACAAATCTCAATAAATTCAAAAGTGTTCAAGTCATACTTTGATCACAGTGGAACTAAAGAAGAAAACAAAAATACACCCTCGGAAAATCTCCAAATGTATGGAAACTAAATAATACACTTCTAAATGACCCATGGGTCAAATAAGAAATAAAATGGAAACCTTGAAAGTATTTCTCATGAAATGAAAATGAAAATACACATACCAGAATTTTTAGGATTCCACTAAAGCAGTGCATAGGAGGGAATATATAGCATTTGTAGTAGTGTTTAGTGGAAAATTTTAACCTATATTAAAAAAAGAAAAAAACATCTCTAATCAGTGACCTCAGCTTCAACTTTAAGCAATAAGAAAAAAAGGAAATTAAATCCAAAGTAGGTGGAAGAAAGGAAATAGTAAAGATTAGAGCAGTGATTAATTAAATAGAAATTGGAAAAACAATAGAGAAAAATCCATAAAACCAAAAATTAGTTCTTTGAGATGAATAAAATTGATTAACCTCTAGCCAGACTGATCAGAGGGAAAAAAAAGTTGCAAATGACTAATATCCAGAATGAAGAAGGTGGTATTTACTACAGATTCTAAAAATACCAAAAGAATAATAGGAGAATATTATGAACAATTTTATGCCAGTAAATTCAACAACTCAGATTAAATAGACAAATTCCTTGATAGACACAAGCTATTAAAGCTTACCAGGAAGAAATAGATAACCTGAATTCCTCTATATCTATTAAAGAAATTACAATTATAGTTTTAAAACATTCACACAAAGAAAACTCTAGGCTCAGATGACTTCTCTGGTTAAATCTACCAAACATTTAAGGAAGAAATAACACCAATTCTACACAGACTCTTCCAGAAAACATTACATTAATACTAAAACCAAACACATTACAAGAAAAGAAAACTATAGACTAATATCCCTCATGAACACAGATGCAAAAGTTTATCAAATTGAATCCAATAAGTTTTTTTAAGAAGGATAATATATCATGACCAAATGGGGTTTATCCCAGGTATGCAAGGTTGGTTTAACATTTTTAAATTTTTTAATGCAATTCACCATAAAAAATGGAAATGAAACACTTTGATCATCTCAAAAGATATGGAACAAACATATGGACAAAATCCAATACCCACTTCTGATTTAAAAAAAAAAAAGTTCTCAGCAAACTAGGAGTAAAAGAGAACTTCTTCAACCTGATAAAGGGTATCTATAGAAAAACCTAGAGGTAAATAGACTTTATGGTGAAAGACTGATACAGCCTAAATACTCAATTATTGGGATGATTAAAATAATCACCATGCATCCATGCAGTAGAACATTTTAAGGGTGTTAAAAGTCAGGTATTTAAAGAATATTTAGAAGCAAATAAAATTGTTCATGATATAATGCTGAATGAAAAAAAGACCTGTATAAGCACATGATCCAATTATGTTAAATACAGAGAGAAAGTAAAATCAAAAGAAATAGTATACACATGTTAACAGTGATTAACTTCTGCTGGGGAGAGGAAGAATGATATTATTATTAATTTGTTCTGTATATACTTTTCTGCATTTCTAAGTTTTTCTATCTTTAAAGTTAGGAAAATTAATGTTACTAACTTTTAAGAAAAAATGACAAATAGTAGAGTGGAAAAAGAAAAATAGGGAAATTTAATGACTCCAAATTTGTATCTTCAATCAGTTCCCCTCAGCCTCTTCCAATATTCACAACTGGATGTAGCTCTTCTCAGATAGCTACAGATATTGAAATTTAAGAGGTCCACAATTAATCTCATGATCTTGTTTAATACAGTTACCAATTCATTAATTTATCTATTCAACAAATATATTGAGTGTGTACTATGTGTTGGGCACTGTAGTAGGCAGTGGACATACAGCAACAAATAAGGTATGGACCCTGCCTTCAAGAATCCTCTGACAGGGCTTCCCTGGTGGCGCAGTGGTTGAGAGTCCGTCTGCCAATTCAGGGGACGCGGGTTCGTGCCCCGGTCCAGGAAGATCCCACATGCCGCGGAGCAGCTGGGCCCGTGAGCCATGGCCGCTGAGCCTGCGCGTCCGGAGCCTGTGCTCTGCAACGGGAGAGGCCGCAAAAATGAGAGGCCCGCGTACCGCAAAAAAAAAAAAAAAAGAATCCTCTGACATTGTGATGGAGATAGGCAATCATGCTTGTATTGCAGAGTAAAATATAAGTGTTACATAATGGGAATATGAACAAGGTGCGACAAAACTATAGAAGAAAAACAATTAACCTAGCCTTTGGTGGTCAGAAAAGTCTTTCCGTAGCAGAAAATATATGAACTGAGTCACAAAGGATGAGAGGAATTAGGCAGGTAGCATGTAGTAACTTATCCAGGAAGAGATCTGTTTACACAAAGGCCAAGAGACTCACTCAGAGAACTGCAAGCAAACACTTGAAAATATAGGATCCTGATCATAAAAATCCTTGAAAATCATCAAGGAATTGGGACTTTATTCTATGGCAATGAGAAACTATTACAGGCTTTTCACTAGCACCAAGCACCCATATATTCATGCAGTTTTAGATTCTGAGAAGCAAAGCTTCCTCTCCTTCTAACACCCTACTATTTTTGAGTCCATTAAGTAGGGCTAGATGGCTCATAAATGGGTCAAGTTATCAGCAGAGTGTGCCACCATTACTGGCCTCTGCCATGTTGAGGGTAATGGTAACTGTGCCAAAGATCTGTAATGTCACCACCTGCTTTGGGGCACCCATCCCTGTTGATCACACTAACCTCTGATGCATTCGACCTTATAATAGCTCTATTGCTGGACAGTCTATTGTGAAATGAGAGGGAAAATTTCTCCCCTCCATGTGATGCTTTGGTAGGAGAGGGAGGGTTATCCTCACAGCAGGGTGGTCCGAAGATGTCACAGAATTTAGTAAGACTGCTTTGTTTGTTTGTTCACATGGCCATTTTGTCCTGGGAAGCACTCCCACCACAGAGCGCTTGGGTCAGAAAAGTTTCAAGTAACAGGTATCGTTATGTTCCCAGCACAAGTGGCTGTCTTCAATGCTTAGAACCTACTGTGGAGTCTGGATATTTATGCCACACTCTTTCTTCCATCAGGTGGCTCTCTCTCAGGTAACCTTTTCCTCATTTTGATTTGGCTTGTTTTAGACATACAGGGTCTACCATATAGGATATATCTGAATGTAACTTGCAAAAACCCTCTGAATACTTTCCCTAGCAGTTTCCCCAGCCCCCTTGGATCAATAGAGCTAAATAGATACCAGAAATTAGAAGTGGAGGGGACTCTCCTTGATCCGGGCTGCATCTGTGTCTCAGCTATGGCCCAACCAGGACACAAGTTGATCCTTACACAGTGAAAAGTATAAAGGTTACAGATCAAATGCTAATAATAGACAACTCTGTGCAGTGGAATTTAGGGTGATATTTTTGTTCTAGTTTCTTCTTTTCATTTTCTAAGTTGTTTCTCAAAGACCATAATTACTTGTGTAAGAAATTTCGTAAAAATTAATAAGTACTACTATGATCAACAAGGAAAGGGTGGGGTGGGTATCGGTGAGGAGTGGGGGAAATAAGCACTCTCATATAAGTTAGAAGGGAGTGCCTTTTCTTTGAGAGCCATTTGGCAATAGCAGTCAAATCTTTGCCACGCTCTATGACCATCAATTTATCCTGCAGATATATTCCCTTAAAACTGTACAAATAGATGTATAGGGATGTTCAAGGCAGCATGGTTTGCAACAGCAAATAACTGCAAACATCCTAAACAGTCATCGACAGAGAAATGATTAAGTAGATTTAGATACATCTATATCAGGGACGTGGTGCTAAAAATAATGAAGGAGATCTCTATCTACTGATTTGTATTGTATTCAAGATGTATTGAGAAAAGGTAGGTTGCAGAATAGTTATATATAGTGTGATACCACTTGAGGAGAAAGATGGATAGGTGGATGAATAGATAGATTGATAGATGACATGATACATTGGTAGATAGGTAGACAGATAACTAGATAATTTGAATATGCATAGCAAGTGTCTGGAAGAATTCAGAAGGGTGCTGTGACTTTTTACTCATCATCTTGCACTTTTTATACGGTGACTCATTTGTACTCACCCCATGGACCCTGAGTTCAGGCCAGTATTCTCCAAGACACCAGGTCTTTTCATGAACACTTACACATGCTGTTTCTTCTACCTGAAGTGCCTCCCATCTCCTCCATCCTCTCACAAACTCCTTTTTTTCCAGTAAGGGTCCAGCTCCATGTCGCCTCTTCAGATGCTGTCTTTAGAGCTCCTACCCTGCTTTCATTATCTGTTAACACTTTCCACATCTTAACGTCTTTTTTTTTTTTAAACATGCCTGTTTCCCTCACTAAAAGGGAAGCTTCTCAAAACAGGAAACCCATGACTTTTATTTCAGAATCTAGATTTGTATTTCAGAATCTAAAGCCATGCCTGGTACCTAATAAATACCTGCAAAATATTTGCTGTTAAAAAAAAAAGAGTGACCTTTCTAAATATGAAAGTCTAACCTCCTAGAAAAAAGGAATTAGCCTCAGCACCCTAATCTGTTTATAAATCTGGAACGTCTTTTAAAATAAATGCCCATCTAAGGAAAAAAGAAAAAAAAAGCCTGAAAGTCAGGAAGATATTGAGGTCTAATATTATTGAAGTAAGGTTTAATCAAAATGGATGCTTTGAATTAAGTGAATATCTTGAGTAAATGTTCAGACTTAGTCATTACTTTAAAGAAATTATTTTGTGTTAAATCTCAAGAATCATTTTCCATTTCAGCTAATTTCTCAACTTTTATTTATTTACATATATATATTTATTTATATATAAGATAAAGATACAAATGACTGGATTTTATTGGCATTTATCATTTCTAATTATAGATCTTATTTTTAAAAGAAGCATATAATCACAGCTTTGGTTAAAGGTTATATATCCTGTGATCCTTTCTTTTAAATGTCGAAACTTCTATTCTTGTCTTGTTCTCTACTGTAGTTCAGACATTAGGAAAGGGTGATGAAAGGAGCAAAATTTGATTGACAGCAAACACAAATGTTAACCAACCCTCCCCAAAGAGACTACAGTGAAATGTGAATAATGATATATAAATCATAATAGAAAGTGAAAATGAGTCAGTTTCCACATATGGTATGTGCCGCTTGGTTTCCTGAATGCAGGAAGTGTTGGGATGATTGATGGGTATGTGTCGTGTGTTGTGTGGATCAAAGTGAAATGTCTCAGTCACCTCTGGCTTTTACAAATCACAATGGAGTCCTTTTGTAATGCTAATAATGCAGTGATACAGATAAATGACAATGGGCCCTGAGATTTCGCTGGACAGTTGTGATTTCATATATTTTGTCCAATTGACCCCTGACTATATCTTTCATACCATATGTCCCAACTTTTATTTCTGAGAACATAGCTTACTGGAGTTACAAACTAAATTAATACATAGTTTTGAAGGATATTGTTTTGTTTGGGGAGATAAGATTAGATCTGTTCTATTAAGTCTTCTAAATAAACTGTGGGACTCTTCTGTAATAAAAGGTGACCTTCATGGAAGAAATGGACTGTCCACAGATGACGGTCACTCCTCATCACTGCATATACCCTTAGTATTTAGTACCATTCCTTACACAATATAGACTTTCAGTAAGTATTGTTGAATTAATTAAAAGACTGGAATTAAGGAGAAATGTCTCAAATCCACAAAGTGAAATTAATCTTCTCTTCTAATACTACTCTCAGTAAATGGCATTTGCTGAGAGGTGATGAATTTCTGGGGTTGTCATGTATCTACTAGGACTTAGGCATTCGGTCCTGCTCAACTCATTTCAAAGCCAGCAGAGAAGTGCTTGGAATTTCAACATACCAACACCCACAAACTCTGCCACCCACTTCCCACCCTGCTCACTGGGCCTCAAATAATTTCTTTGATACTCCATCCTTTTGCTTTTGTGGCATTTGTCCTAGAAATTAAAAAGTGTCTTTGTTCATGCTTTTATTTGATTTCAAAATTCAAATGTCTGGCATGGGGAAAAATATTGCTGAAAGTAAACTTTCTCTGCTCTGTCCCTAAATAACCCAAGGAAGAAATAGGATCAGCCGAATGTGACATTTGACTTGTCATTTCTTACAAAGAAATTGTAAGCTTCCTCTGAGTTTTGGAAATTAAGAAAATTTTGGAGTGAAGATGTGTAATTGAATTTTTTTTAACTTTCTATCATGATATGCAGATTTGAAAACTGTTTCACACAGCAGCCCAGGGGATCTCTTTAAAAATCTGATCACAGCTCTCCACTGCTTAAAGCTTTTCAGTGGTTTCCCATTGACCCAACAATATTCTCAACTTCTCACTGCAGCCTTGAAAGCCTGTGTGTCCCATCCCCATCCAATTCACTGGTCTCATCTTACACCCTTTCTCCTCAGCCTGTGCGCCCAGCCAGAGAAACCTCTTGCTGCTAGACATCCCTCTGCTAAAACCTCTGCTACCACCTCCAGCCACCTTCACGCCTTCCCCTGGCTGACTATTCAGCCTTCACCTCCTCACATAAAACGCTTTTGTTTCCACAGATTAGCAGTTCCCAATGCATCTAGAAGTTTCCCTTCACAATTTCTATAATGTCTGTCTTCCTCACTGAATCGGATATTCTCTGAAACTGGGGATTGTGCCTAACCTTGGCATTAGGGTGTCTTTAACTCAAGCGGAGTGCTCCGCACATAGCTGTGTAACAATGAATGAGACAATACTACTGCAGATGAAATACTAGAAACAATCGGGGTTTGGATGTGATACTTCTGTGTTTTAATCTAGATCTAAGTGACGGACAAACACTAAATAAGATTTTTCATCTGCCCATGACTCAATGCTTAAAGTCACAGTTGACTGAAAGGGGCTAAAGTCCTTGAAGCTGTGAAAAACAACAAGCCAAAATAAAAGAATAAAATCCTCCTTTTAAAAAAATTTAGCCATTGTCTACCTGCTGAGAACGCACAGACTTCAGCATTGCTTTTTAGTTTTTATTTAACTTTATGATGAGCTTAGTCACTTTAAATATTTCAGTATTTGGGGGATGAAGGAGAGGAGGGAAGTAACACTCTTCAAAGTGAATGTTGAGTCTCACTCACCTTGAACCAAAGACAGCTAGGTCTGTTGGGGACACAGCAGCCACATGTCTCTCTGTGGGTATGGCTTCACCCACGGCTCTTACAGAAAGCCATAGATCTACCTGCTAGTCTGTGCACTCCTAGGACAGGAAGGGTTGGGACATTTGGTCTTTGTGTCCATATGACTATCAAGGAAGCACATGACAAATGCTTGGGGAATAGTTTTTACTATACTGTGTATCTGTTTCTTAATTTAAAAAGTATATATAGCTTGTGTGAGTAATGTATATATAAAGCATATATATCTGTATGTATACCTTATATAGTAACAGTTTATCAAGATAGAATTCACAAACCATACAATAGATCTATTTAAAGTATGTAATTCAAAGGTTTTTAATATCTTCATAGAGTTGTGCAACCAGTATCTCAATCAATTTTAGAATATTTTCATCACCCTGCAAAGCAACCCTGTATAGATTAGCAGTCACTTCCCATTAATTTTCAACCCCCCAGCCCTAAGCAACAATTAGTTGACTTTCTGTCTATAGATTTGCCCATTCTGGACATTTCATATAAATGGAATCATGCAATATTGTGCGCTTTGTGACTGGCTTCTTTCATTTAGCACAGTGTTTCATGATCCATCCATGTGGTAGCATGTATTAGTACTTCATTCTTTTTACAGCTGAATAGTATTCCATTGCATGGATATGCCACATTATATTTATCCATTCATCAATTTATAGACATTTGGGTTGTTTCACTTTTTGGCTATTATGAACAGTGCAGCTCTGAACATTCATGCACATGGTTTTGTGTGGGCCTATGTTTTTAACATGTCTTAGATATATGCCTAGGAGTAGAATTGCTGGGTAATATGGTAATTCTATGCTTAACCTTTTGAGCAACTGCCAGACTTTTCCAAAATTGCTACACTATTTTACATTCCCACCAGTCGTGTATGAAGATTCTAATTTTTCCACGTCTTCGCCACTACTTCCTACTGGTTGTCTTTTTGACATCATTCTACTAAGCATGAAGTGGTATCTCATTGTGGGTTTGATTAGTTTTTTTTCTGATGGCTAATAATGTTGAGCATCTTTTAATTTGTTTTTTTCTTTGCCATTTGCATATCTTTTTGGATATATCTATTCAGATCCATTGCCTATTTTTTAACTAGGTAATCTTTTTATTGTGGAAATGTAAGAGTTCTTTATATATTCTACATACTAGTCTTTTATCAGCCACATTATCTGTAAATATTTCCTCCCAGTCTTTTCACTTACTTGATGGTATCCTTTGAAGCACAAAAGGTTTTAATTTTGATGAAGTCCAATTTATCAATTATTTATTTTGTCACTTGTGCTTTTGAGGTCATATTTAAGCAGAGTTTGCCTGACCCAAGGTCACAAAGTTTTACTTCTAGATTTTCCTCTTAAGAGTTTTATTTTTAGCCTTACATTTAGGTCTTTGATCCATTTTGTGTTAGTTTTTGTGTGTGGTGTAAGAAAGGGGTACAACTTTGTTCTTTTACATGTGGATATCTAGTTTTCCCAGTACCATTTGTTGAAAAGACTATCTGTCACCATTGAAAAATAGTACCCTTGTTGAAAATGAATTGATCACAGATGTGAAGGCTTATTTCAGTACTCTCAGTTCTATTCCATTGATCTATATATTATTCTTATGCCAGTACCACAATGTCTTGATTACTATAGCTTTGTAATAAGTTTAAAGTCAGAGAATGTGAATTCTTCAACTTTGTTCTCCTTTTTCAAGATTGTTTTGGATATTCTGGGTCCCTTGCATTTTCATGTGGAGTTTAGGATCAGCTTTCAATTTCTGCAGTTCACTTTGAATTTTGAGAGGAATTACATAGAATCTGTAGCTCAGAATCTGAATCTGTACTTCTAAGAGTATTGACATCTTAGCAGAATTAAGTCTTCTGCTCTGTGAACATAGAATGTCTTTCCACTCAGTCTTCTTTAATTTATTTCAACAATGTTTTGTAACTTTCAGCATATAAATTGTGTACTTTTTTCGTTAAATTTATTCCTAAGTATTTTATTCTTTTCAATTATATTGTAAAGGATATGGTTTTCTTGTTTTCTTTGGTTTTATTTCAACTGTTGTATAGGAGAAAACTGGAATATAAAACCAAGTGTCCAATGGTGTTATTGTTATTCTTCTAAAATTTTTTATGATTTTTTATTGTCCAAAAATCTATACCCTCATAAAAAATAGAAGTAAAACTCACTGAAACTGAATGCATTACTCAACGAGAAGAACAGAACCACTGGAAAAGACCAATTTTTCTTATTATTAGATAAGATCCTAGAATTCTAGTGACTAGGTTACAAAAATTAAAAGAGGCCATGAATTAATTGTTCAGAGATAGAATGGGCCACCTCAGGAATGATGACTCAACAAGAATGATTAGAGACAATAAGTCTTTTTCAACTTCTAGATTCTACCCTATTCATTAGCATGACCTGAACAAGTATTTCCCTGGACCCCAAATAAATCCTCTACAAAATAAGAGGATTGGATCAAGAGATCACTAAAGTCCCTTCTAAAAATGTTCCTGATGATTACTTTATTAAATTTAAATGACAAAAAAATTAATGGCAAATGGTCATTTCTCCCCCAGAATAGGCACAGTCTTCCAAAGAAAACACTGTGCAGAGGGTTTTTCTCTCTCAAGGTTATATGCTAACGCTTTCCCATTACATATGATACATATGGTCAAAATCCATAAGTATACTTTGGCCTTCTTTCCTAATTTTATCTACATTTTCTACAAACTATGTATTTATTTTGAGCACCAATGTTATATCTCCTTCCTTATTGCTCACTTTAGTGTTTAAATATCTTTGGTGTCCAGCTTGGCCTCTGACTATTTTCCAATTCAGAACACCCTGTGGGGAAGGCAGGGTGGACTACTGCCTAAGTATTGATAGTAGACTGTGATATCTAGCAGAGAGAGTCTCCTTAGTTCCTAATGTTCCTCACTTGTTTACCAATTCCAGAAAATTGTTTACAAAGGACCAAGATAACATTGAATACAAACAGGAAACATGTTTGACTTTAAATTTATTGTTAACTGGAAGTGCATTTAGGTGAAATCCTTTAAAACTGTAAAGTATAATAAAAATAGTTTTTAAGGTACACAAAAACAATAATAAAGTCTAATAATAACTTTTAACCATTAACTGTAGACACATTGAGCATCTGACATGGAAGGTAGTGAAAACAAATAGCAAAGAGGGGGCAGAATGGACATCTGTGTGATGGGGGAGGTTCATGGAAACAAGCAAAATATATAGGCTGAGGGTCCTAAAGATAATCTTTGACTAAGAAACCAATTTGCCTAGGAGACTAGATAGATAGATATGTAGGTAGGTAGGTAGATAAGTAAGTAGATAGATAGAGTCTCCTAGGCAAATTGGTAAATTTAAATTATAATGTATTATGTTATGTTATATTATTTCACTTAAGCAGTAGTCCACCCTGCCTTTCCCAAAAGATGTTCTGAATAAGAAAATAGGGCCAAGTTAGATACCAAATGTATTTAAATGCTAAAATAAGCAATAATAAAGGATATATATATATATATATATATATACACACACATACATATTCTTTATTTATTTATAGATACATATTTCATGAAGATAATATTTATGATTGTCTACTATATGCAAGGCACTATTCTTGACCCTGGGGGTATAGCAGTAAACAAAACAGAGGTTATATTATATTATATTATATTATATTATATTATATTATATTATATTATATTATAGTGGGAGTATAATGTTATATTAGATTTTACTGACCACAGCACCTAGCACAGTGCTACATCCTCTGATTCTAATGTGGAATGTTATCTGTATCAGTCAGGGCTTGGTGAGGGGAGCACAGTTCCCTAAGTATTATGGAAGAAGAGACTTCATAGAATTGACCTAATACAATTGTGAAGAGCTGGGGAAATGAAGGTCTCGTGGTGGATTTAGTCTAAGACACCAGACTCCTGGCCAAGAAGTGGAGCTGACCGGAGGCTACTGCCTTTGTGCAGCTATTGCCTCTGCAAGCTTTAATTGGCCTCTGGTGATGGCCCTGGGGTAGCTGTTGGCCAGCAGTTGGAAAGAGGAGCCAGACCAGCTGGAACTGGCCAGGCAGTTTCACATCAATCCATCACTGATCTGACCATGACATCCAGCAGAAAGTAATGGCCACCCCATCACTTCTGCTTTCCAGCCTTGTGCAGCTTAACTAGGTTGACACAGCACAAAACTCCACACCTGCCATCAAGATAACAGTATGTTGTATGGATGTATCTCAGGGTCGTCTTCATGATTCCTACCTCCAGATGTCCACACCTTTGTAAAATACCCTCCACCTGAGTGCAGGTGGGACTTGTGACTTGCTTCTAATCAATAAAATACAAGAAAGGTGATGGTCGTCACTCCTGTGACTATATTATCTTATGCAAGACAGTCTTAGCAGACTGGAGTGAGAGAGACTCTCCAGCTAGCCTTGGAGTAGCAAACAGCCATATGTTGTGAGCTACCTGTAGCAATCATCCCTTGCAAGGAGCAGGAAATCACGAAAGAAAAGTCCATCACAAATTCTCACTTTTCAGCTTCTAATTGCACCTTTCTTGTTTCATCCTAGTACAGGGCTTTTCCTTCTTGGCACTATTGACATTTCAGGCTGGAGAATTCTGCGTGTGGGGAGCTGCCCTGTGTATTATTATAGGAGGTGCAGCAGCTCCTCTGGCCTCTACAAACTAATGCTATTATCTCACCACTCTCCCCCAGTTATGACAACCAAAAATGTCTCCAGACATTGCCAAATGTACCCTGAGGGGTAAAATTGCTCTGCTTGGTAACTACCATTCTAGTGTAAGAGCTATTGTAGCACTAAGCTCTGTGTAGCCAAAGGGAATTCTTAAAAAAGAGAAAGATAAGCCTTGGGCACAGTTAATTCACACACTAGAAAATCTATTTTCTAACCACACACCTTCAAAAGTCAAAGCTGGTGCTTGCAGCCCTAGGTCCAATGGCTTTTTCATTTTGCTTGCCAGCTGATAATGAAGAAAGTGCTCATGTGAACACATTACAAGTAAAATTTGTTTGGGAGAGAAAACTATATTTTTAACAATGCCTGTATAGGCATTTGACTCAAGCATTAAATAGCACAGTATAGATGTAAGTTTTATTCCAACAGCTCCTGTTCTGTGGGAGAATCTATGAAAAGACAGAACTTGGGAAACTTTTTATGAACAACTAATTATACAGTAGATCTTTCTGAAATATTTGCTTGGGGTTCCAGAATCCATTCTCATCATTATATTTTGGCATAAATTGTCGTGCTACATTAACTATTGTGGCCCAGGTAATGTGATAGGATATTAATGCTGATATGAAATCCTAAGCACAGAATTATTTTGAAACAGATGCCCAAGATATAGTGCTATTAGCTTAACAAGCCCTCTGGTAATAGAGCTTTTTTTTTTTTAATAAAGTTGACCAAAGTATGGATGAATGAGTGAATGAATTCATTCTTGCAACCTGCCTTTCTTGAGAAACTACTACACATCAGGCACTGTGGTCATTGCTAAAGACATAATAGATAAGGGGAGAGATTTAATGGTTAAGGTTACAGGAATGCCAGGCTCCTTGTTTAATGGAAGAGACAGAAGAATAGATGAATGAATAGGTGTGGTATTATGATAACATCATGCATAGGGCACTGGGGTAGCAGGGAGAGAAGGCACCTAACTCAGCACGGAGATCACCGAAGTTTCCAGTCAGAAGTAAAGAATTTATTTGCATCTCTCAAGGGAAGGAGCTAGAAAAGTGTGTTCCAGCATAAAGAATGACATGAGTGAACTTGAGAACTGTGATACAAAAGGTGTATCCAAGCCGTCGGAAATGAGTCTGTGGATTTCACACAGGGCTGTGACATGGTGGCAATTTGCGTTTCTGGAACAACTAGTCTGATTGGAGCATGGACAGGACCTGGACAAATCCTGAGTCAGGAAGACCGTTAGGCAGCTAAGGCACAAATAGTGTCAAAGATATTCATGAAAGCTAGCACGGAGGCAGTAGAAATGGCGAAGAGAGGATTTGGGCATGTTCTCGCCTCCTGGGGGTGGGTCTGTAAAGAGCCTCCCTCTCAGAAAGGGAAGAAAGGCAGAACGAGTTAGCCTACTTGGGTTCTGCAGGAGGCGATACACATATACAACAGTCCTACACATCTTAAGTACTTAGAAATACACATCTAGAACACGTTCCTAAACGTCTTAAATAATTACTCATATGATAGAGAGTATAAATTTACTATCCCCATAAGAAAAGATGTCGTTTGGAGGACATATTCATTAAGAAGGAATTATCATGCTTCATGAAGTCCATCTGTCTGCGATTGTCAAATGTTGCCCTTTCTCTGAGGAAAATCACCAATGT
This sequence comes from Mesoplodon bidens, assembly GCF_964165515.1. Lineage (NCBI taxonomy): Eukaryota > Metazoa > Chordata > Mammalia > Artiodactyla > Ziphiidae > Mesoplodon > Mesoplodon bidens. The sequence goes on from NC_138166.1 coordinate 55,384,819, forward strand.
AGACACGCATGTACATCACACTTCATTTTTCTCTCCTAAGTCTAGTTTGTAGACATCATTTGGTATAGCAAACAATAGGTAATCTATTTTATACATTCGTGCCTAATAAAAATTGCTGGATTCAATTATATTTCAAGTGGCAGAGCAATAACATAAATGGGGAAAGTAGCAAGATTGTCAAATGAAGTAGGCAAACACAACTTTTCAGGAATATACTTATTGTCAAGGTGCTCTTCTGCTAAATAAAAATGTTGTTTAGGTATATCATGCTACTGACTTGGCACCAGTTTGTCATTTTAAGCGAAGAGTTATTCCTCACCCATTTCAGGCCCAAGAAATGGACTCATTTTAAAATGATGGGGAGCAGAGAAAGAATGTGATAGCCTTGCTTATATAAATATAGCCCTGAAAGATTCAAGCATTTAGAGTTGGTTTGCCCAGAAACCACTAGAGCTATATTTACCAACACCTAAGTCATTAGAAATGAAACACATTCTAGATCAAGCCTGAACTGGCAGAATTGCCCCACTTGTTTCTATTTTCAAGTTATCTGGGCTGATCTAAAGTTTAAATACTTTTCAAGCTTAATTAGATGAAACACTTAAGTTATACAAGCATTTAATACTGAGTTGGAAATTGAAAAACATACTATGAAATCCCTAGGTAAAAAGAAAAATCAAGCAACATCTGCAAGTCCCATTTCTCTGTCACTTGGGATGGATGTGTTTATACAGATCCAAATCTTTAAATAACCAAATGCCTCTGAAATGATTTTTTTTTAACTTTTTGCACAGTATTGCTGATCTGTGGAAAGGCCTGAAGATCCTCACACAGCTGTTGTCAAAGAATGATTTGTGAAGGCGTCAGGAGGAGGTAGTACCCACTACAGGTGTTCCGATTATCACTTCTTAGAATTTAGAAACTCTGGGAAGGTAGGAGAGCTCATGGGGCTGTGCCAGCATCCAAAGAGTGCTTGCTATTTTGGTGTGAGTTTTATAGGGATCCATTTATGAAGATTTTTCTCCCTGACATTTAGCAGGGCTGTTTTATAGTCATGAGAAATGAGAGTGATTTTAATAAATTACGGGAAAATTATAGCACAGTGACTTACACTCACTCAATGCACGTTGCTGAATGAATACATGAGAGCACCCCTCCCTCCCAGTAAAGCATAAGAAACAGAATTTGAAAACTGTAAGAAGCTTTAAAGATCATCTATCTTGGCAACCCATGGCACCCACAGATACCCAGTTTTACAGATGAATAAACAGACCCAGGGACTTTAAATAATGTGCCCAAGGTCATACAGTTAATCTAGTAGTGAGAACAAGAGATGCCAAACAAATAAGAGGATATTCATTTATTTGCTCACTCACCAGGGAGTCTGCTAACTTATTTACTTTTATAGATCACTAGGGCCTTCCTTTAGCCTGCACATTATAGGTACTCAATAAAGCCCATGAAATTCATTCATTCATTGTTTATTCATTCATTTATTCATTCATTCAGTTAATCTTTATCTGAATACCTACTCTGTGCCAGGTATCAGGTATATGATCATTTGGATCATTTTCTCCTTCAAATAAAATGTATTAGAATCAAACACATATTTTCATTTTTTGAGTAAGAATTAATATTCCTATGTCAAATCATATCATTAGCCTGTCTAGTACTACACTCTGCCCCCAGCAGGATCTTCTAGCTGGGATTCTTGTAAGAAAGTTGAATCTCCCCATCCCAAAGCTTATTTAGCCCATTATGCAAGGCTGCACGCAACCATGAGGTCCTCGACTGACTTACTACCTCAGGCTGTGGGTTAATGCTCTGTTTCATGAGATTTGACTACCCTTGTTATGGTGGTTTATATAACCACAGATGTTCCCTGGTAACTGCAAAAGAATCCAGCTCATTCAAAATTGCTATAATGTTAATTCCACGAACAGCTCACTAAATTCCATGGTAATCATAAAATAGAATGTTTCTGTTTACCATTGTTATTTACGGCATGTGCCCTTTGATGTCATTACTTTTTTCTTTTATCCATCTTCCTTTTTAATTTGATAAGTATTCATCCCTGTCCAGTTTCCACCTTTCAAAGATCAGATAGCCTATTTTAACACTTTATCGTCATACATATTCTTGCTTATAATAACACAGTTTTTATTTCAAACATTATTAAATACTTTTCATTTGACATTGTAGCATTTCATACTGCATCCTTGTGAGATTACCACAAGCAAAGAGGTTTTATACTTCTTTGCCCTGAGTCATATGGTTCATTTAGGTTAACTTCCTATATCAAAGATAGCTTAAAACATTATAAAAAAGAATTCTATGTCTGTCAAGATGATATTAATCACTACACTTTTATTCCCTGTTAACCAGTAGTTCCCAAACTCATGAGAATCACCTAGAGGGCTTGTTAAAACACAGATTGTTAAGTGGAAGCCACCCAGTGTCCACTGATGGATGAATGGATAAACAAAATGTGGTACACCCATACAATGGAATATTATTCAGTCTTAAAAAGGAAGAAAATTCTGACACATACTACAACATGGATAAACCTTGAGGAAATTAAGCTAAGTTAAATAAGCCAGTCACAAAAAGACAAATACTGTATGATTCACTTATTTGAGTTACCTGGAGTAGTCCAATTCACAGAGACAGAAAGTAGGATGGTGGTTGCCAGGGGCTAAGGGGAGGTGAAATGGAAAGTTGTTGTTTAATGAGTATAGAGCTTCTGTTTGCAAGATGAAAAGAGTTCTGGAAATGGATGGTGGTGATGGTTGCACAACAACGTGAATGTATTTAACACTAGTGAATGGTACACTTAAAAATGGTTAAGATGGTAAATTTAATATTATGAATATTTTATCCCAGTTAAAACACATACACACACAGTCCCAGATTGCAGACTTTTGCAGAGATACTGATATTGTAGGTTCAAGGTGGGGCCTGAGAATCTGAATTTCTAACAAATTCTCAGGTGATTCTGTTGCTACTGGTTTGGGGTCTATAACCTGAGAACTGCTGAGATACACAAAGTTAGTGACAGCTCTAGAAGTTCTATATAAAAAGGGTTTATGGGTAATAATCTGTTGTAAGAAAGATGAGGGGATTTGCCTTTCCAGTTTTCATAGTGAGCACACTGCCTTCAGACTGCATGTTTATTTGGAGAAGTTTTAATGGGACAGCTGAAGAAAAAGAAACCTGCTGCCCACACCTCTGAGCCACCTCTTGGTGACACAGCTGTACCTAGCTAATTGCTCAGGTCATCTCATAAATCCTAAGTGTAAAGGCGAAAATTAAAGAACTTGACATTTTTGCACTTAACAGATACAATCTCTTTCTTTAATTTTACAGTTTTTCTTTTAAATTGGAAAAGAGCAAGTAGGCATTTTTTAAAAGAATAGAGGAAAATATGAAACATTAATCAAGTGAAGAGCTATATGTTGAGTACCTGGGCAAATTAAGCGTGAAGCAATGTGATAAGCTCTATCAAATTAAAATTCCTAATACTCCCTGGGGTGTGGTAGAACAGCAGTCTCATCAACTGCTGTAGGAATTGCATACCACAAATACCCTGGAAAGATTTGACCATATATGTCGAATATCCATATCCTTCCACCCAGTAATCCCACTTACAGAAATATATCCTAAAGAAATAAAAATGTAGAATATCAGAATACTTACCACAACATACCACTTGTGGGAGTATAAAATGTCATAATCCTGATGGAAGGAAATTTGGCAATATCTAACAAAATTACATATGCATTTACCTTTGACGCAGCAAGTTCTAAGTCCTATCTCAAAGGTACAGCAGCAAAAATATTAAGACACATGCACAACACAAGCCTATTAATTTCAGTATATTTACAACAGGAAATGTTTGGAAACAACCTAACTGTCCATCAATGGGGGACTGATTAAAGAAACTAAGGAACATTCACACAATTGAATACTATGCAGAAGTAAAAAGAAATGAGGACTGTCTTGATATAGTATATTACATGGGGATCTCCAGGATATATAATATAAGTGAAAAAAGTAATGTGCAAAACAAAAACAGTGCTACCCTTTGTGAGATAAAAGGGTGTGTGTATATATATTTCCCCCTTTTTTGCAAAAATTAATAGAAGAATAAACCAAACACTAGTACAAATGATTAGTCATCAGGGAAAAACAAAAGTACAGTGGGATACCTACAAGAACAGATAATATTACTAAGACAGAAATTATCAGTGTTGGCAAAGATGAAGAACAAATAAAACTCATACACTGCTGGATGAAGTGTAAATTGGAACATCCACTTTTAGAAACTCTTTGGTAATATATACGAAAGCCTGAACACACACATACCACATGACCCAGGAATTCTACTCTTGGGAATGTACCCACCAGCAATACATACATGCACTAAGATGCATATATAGTATACCATAATTTATTTATCCATTTTGCTGTTGATGGAGAAAAGAGTTTCTAGTTTTTAGCTTTAACAAATAATGCTTCTTGAACATTCTTGTATGTGTCTTTTAATATAATAGAATACGTTAACAGCAATGAAAAAGTGAATACTTCTGCACACAGCCACATGGATGGATCTCATAAATAAATATATTGTTGCATTATCTTATTTATATATAGTTCTACATATGGCAAAACTAACCTAGTATCTGAAGTCAGGAGAGTGGTCGTCTCTGGAGAGAAGAGTGACATAGGAGTGGAAAGGGCATAAGGGCAATTTCTGGGGTGCTAGAAATATTCTACACTGTGGGTGCATGGGTATATTCAGTTTATGAAAAATCATCAAGCTGTATGATCATGATGTGAATATTTCACTGTATGTATAGTACACTTTTTAAATGATTTAAAAGCATAAAATTATTAAATCTAAAGGGAGGGAGGAAGCAGGGTGGAGGAGATGGCTGGAAAGCAAGACCTTTCTGAATCTATCTTGTATAGTTTTGCCTTTGGAATCAAGGATATGTTTTACATATTCAAAAAATAAATTCAATGAAATAAGAAAAATGTACAGATGCATGTATTAAACGGAGGTAATTTAAACTGTGTTTTCTCAGATGTTAAATAAATTCTGAGGTAGATAGGTATAGATATAGATAGATGATAGATGTAAATAGATATAGATATATTTTTAAGGGTACTCTATGACAAGCTATTCTTTCAGTATTTAACATAACTCTGAAAATGAACAAAGCCAAGTCCTCTGAAATGCTAGAATGATAATTCTAGATTTGGTCTAACAGCTTGAAAAAAATGTGATGAATGCTAAAAGCTCAAAAGCTCAAGCTGTAGGGAAACAAAGAAGGAAGATAGAAAAATGAACAGCTGGAAAAGCACTGGTTACTATCCAAAACAAAGAGATGTACTGCGGTTAGGCACATACTAACCTAATGGCCTTTGGAATTGACAAAAATGTGTTTGAGAAGCTGTAACATCATGGCAGGTGGCTCTGTGAGCTAAGCAGTAAACTAAATGCCCAGACAGAGCCCCCATTCGCTTGGCCTTGGCTGAGTCAGTTCAGAACATTTAATACTGACAGCTGCAGAACTGTGCAAAATGGTGAGTAAAAAGCAAACAAACAAAATGGTCAAGTGGTTCATAACTGTTTTCTATTATGAACTTTAGCAGCTCCTTCCAACTACTTCATGCCCAAGATTTTCCCAAATGGTCCTAAGCTAATGGAGGTGGGAGGATACTTGGAAGAAGCCTAGAATCCTCATCTTGGGGAGAGGCTAGAAATATAATTGTGTATGCAATAAGCAATCTGATTTTAATCTGTAAAGAATTCTGACCCCCAGTGGATCTTATGCCATAAATGGGGTCAGAAGTTTGAACATCTTTCTAGTTTGGGGGTTCACATATAGCTCTGCACCTTACTAATTTTGTGACCTCAACCATCTCTTTAATCTTTTTGGACTTTAACTTTCCTCATCTGTAAAATGATAAGGAGCCCTGTTGGGTTGTTCTAAGATTAGATCAGATAAGGTACATGATGTATTTAGCACAGTGTAAGTATTTAAAACCAGCTAACATTACCATGCTACCACACTCTATCTTTTCCTCATGCATTACTAACTAGAAAAGAAGTGAGTGGAATGGATTAACATTTATTCACCACCTATTATGTGCTAGATGCCTCACTAAACATTTAAATAGTATAGTATAATTTTTGTTTATTTTATTTAATCTTTGCAAAACTCTCATGAGGTTACCAATAAGGTAATGATGTTCACAGCTCCTATGTGGCAGCACAAGGATTTGAGTCCATGGTTCTCTGACTCCAGAAATTACTTCTCTGTGTCTACAAGAAAGTAATCATCAGGATGAAAAGAGAACCATATCAGGGGGATAGTCTGTGACTGCCAGGAAAGCATTGATTAGTCATTCATAAAATAGCTCAAACACACACTAAGAACTAAGCAAAGGGCTTACTCCCTCTTAGAATAGACAGAGACAGTTCTCTTTGGAAGATGGAGGCAGGCTGAACTGGACAATGTGTGGGCAAGTTGAAGTTGGTGACCTACAGAACAGTGCCTGGTACAATAAGTGAGTGAATGAGGACATTTAATATGGAGAAAATGTTCTTCAGTCACTATACGTCCTCTGGATGAAGCTGAGGTCAGAATTTAGGGGGCCAGGGAAAACAAGAGGACTTAGACCAATGAAGATATATTCTAAACCAAAGTCAGGGATCACAGAATAAAATATTAAAATTGTCCTGAAAAATCCAAGCAAGACTAACAGTTGCTGTAATTATAAGAAGTAGGTGAGCTCATGTTGATGTTGAGAGCTCAAGGCTGGACAAGGGTCATAGGTGGAGGAGGAGGATATGAGTAAGGCATAGACCAAGGAAGTTCAGACTGGGCAATGGAATGAACAGAGAGGGAGGAAAATATAGACTAAGCAGGAAAGCACAATTAGTTTTCACCTATGGATCCCAGGACAGTGGCTGTTGGCCTACATTTCTGGTTTTAGGTAATTAATGTAATAAGAGTAGGTATTGTTTCATGAAACTTTCAATGTATGCTCTGGATCACATTATAAAATGTATTTTTTTACTATGGGCCATGAAATCTCCTGCTTTAGGGAATTTGGGACCTACTTGAAAATTATACTCCTGTTAATGGTAGTTAGGGAAATAAGCTACAGCTGTTGATTAGGAAAGACCCATGGTCCAGATATGCCTCAAGGGGCAGCCTTACCTTGATAAAATCACCGTGTTCCAAGGTCTATTTCACCATTCCATGGGCAAAGGAATTTGATTGTGCTGCCCATGAAGAGATGTCCAGTATCTTAGGACTGACTCATGTATTAATATGCAAAGAGAAATATGGCTACATGAAGCTATTTTGATTATGAGACATGAGAATGTGGCTTGGTGCACATTGAATCAGAGTAACAGTAATTAGATTGATCATGTAAGTGGTAGTGATATCTGGGTGTGAAACTCTCTCTGGTAATATTAATTAATAACAGCTAGCATTTATTGAGAGCCTACTGCATGTCAGACATTGTACTCAATACTTTATATCTCATTTAATCCTCACCCTGAGATTTTTCACTGGGGAGATACACCTGCCAAGCAGATGGCATGTTGATGTCAATTAGTCAACCTACCCTTCTTCTGAACACTTGCTAACAAATTGTCTCTTTGACTCCACCTTACAAGACTGCTAATCTTGCTTGATAACACTGTTCCCACACTTGCCTAAACAACACTCCTGAAGTCCCTGCAAGGAGCATCAGTGGGCACACAAGCCCTAGAATAACATGGAGAATTTTCCAGAGAATCAATCTTCCTTGATTGTAAACAATTTCAAATATTTTATATGAAACAAACTGGGTATATTATGAAGCACAATACAAAATTTGAATGAATTGTAATTTCATCCTTAAAGTAAAAATCTTGATATCTCTCTTTTAGGGTACTTGGTGGAAAAGTTTTAAAATCATAGTCCAAGGGCAGCACAAAGCAGCTGAATGGGCCTAAATTTCCTGAATTATAATCACATATTTGCCACATTTCCTACTGCACTGCCCAGCTCACCTTGACTGAATTGGGTGGTTTAAATTTCATGAGCCCCATATTGACAATTAGCTCTTAGGTTCTGTCTATAGATAGCTAATTTTATCCAGTAATATTTTTTTCAAAATTAGAATGTATTTTCTTTCTCTGACTTAAAAAGGAATACAAATTTATTGTAGAAAGTTTTGAAGATATAGAGACACATAAAGAACAAATCTTTAAGTGCCTTAAACTCACCAATATGAAGGAAATAAGATTGTTAACATTTTAACCAACAGATATTTTTGAGTATCTGCTATGTGTCCAGCAACTATTGTAAACTTTGGGGCTACACTGTGAATTAGACAAAGTCCTTGCCTTCAAAGACATTCTACTTCTTCATTCTTATAGATGATAGAGATAGAGATATAGAAATATACAAGTATATTTTTATAAGGCTGGGATACTACTCACATTCTTTTATTAGGTGGTTTTTTATTTAACAGTATGTTATAAACATGATTTTATTTTATTACACTTTCATCTACACCATAGTTGTTAAAAACTGCCCAGTAACTTAGGGACACAAAATTTATTGTCTAATAAACCTCCAACTTATTGTTAGAGTTTAGGTTGTTTTCAATTTTTCTTTCTTATAAATATACAAAGATGAATATTTTTACAGACAAATTTTTGTGTATATCTATGATTATTTCCTTTGGATGAATTCTTTTCAGATCAACATCATCTTCTTTTTGGGTCAAAGACCATGCATATTTTCATGACTTTTAATGCATTATCAGAAAGAGTTTTACCAGCCTATATGTTCAAAAGCAGTTTATGATAATGTCTATTTTCTCATACCTCAACAACATTATGTATTATTAAAATTTTTAAACCAATTTGTAGGTGAAAATTGGTTTCTTGTTTTAATATATATGTTTTTAAAATTTCTCATGAGATAAAAAACTCATTGGCTTCTGCAGTTCATCTTTTGTGAATTGCCTTCTCATGTCTATGCTTCGGCCATTTTTTTATTGGGGGTGGCTATTTTTTTTCCTCTCTTATTTGTAAGGGGTTTTCCTTTTAAATAAAGTATATAATGACTTTTTGTCTGCCACATATGGTACAGCTATTTTTCAGTTTATAACTTGCATTTTTATTTATTTACTGAGTTTTGACGTTGAAGAGTTTTAAAATTTTATGTGGTCGATAATTTCATTTTATAACTTCTGGCTTGTAGCTTAGAAAGGCCTCTCCCACCTCAACACCTACTACCTTTTTAATTCTTTCTAATTCCAAAGGATAACATCACAAAATGTGTTGGACATATTCTGAATATCTCTCATATTTGAGGGAAGAAATATGATCTTTCAATTTTCAGGAAAAAAACTTGCGGGGAGAGAAGGGTCATAGAGAGAGAAGAGGGGTAGGTAGTGCTTTGAGACATGCATGTTACTGTACCATTTTCTTCCCAGAAAGCAACTAGACTCTAATCCAGTGGTCTTGGGTAGGGCCCAAGAATTTGCATTTCTAACAAGTTCCAAGGTGAAGCTCATAGCTGCTCTAGTCTATAAAAATAGGTGAGAACACTGGAATTCCTTAATATAACAACCAATTTGAATTGATTTACTTCATCCTTTTTCTAATCTAATAACTTTCACTAATATGACACAATAAGATAAATTTAAGAGTCTGAGCAAATTTTCTCTAGTGTACCTGTCCCCACTCAGCAGTCCCCACTCAAGACCTGTCCAAATGAGAAAGACTATATCCAGACACTGAATTTCCAGAAGGTCTCCATGGCTCCCTGAACACCTGAAATTCTCCTGAGGTCACTGGCCCACATCTGGTTCTGACTGAGCACTAGGAGAGGGTCCATTCTTTTCTGCTTTGGTAACTACTTTGTAAAAATCTCTGTGGTGAATGGGATGTCAAACTCTTCTCTGAGTTACAAAGTGGGTTTTTTTCCTTTTTAAGTAGCAAACCAAATTCCCATGTCTGAGATTTATATTTGTTTTAAAACAAAAAATATTATGCAAATCAGACCTCAAAGCCAGCTAATACCACCATGCCTCTCATCCTCATCATCCTTATATAAATGCAAGCTCCCAAGGGCTTAATCTTCAATCCTCCCTTCTCTGTGCTTCCTCTCCAAAGACTGCTTTGCCAGGGCTGCTCACTTGCGCCATCATTTCCATTATGTTTTTCTGAAATCCTTTGTTCTACCCCCAGATAAGCTCTTCTACATCCTTCCATGTTTTTCCCACAGCTGGGAGTCATCCCAGACCCGTTCCTCATTCCCCACATCCAGACACAAGATCTAGAAGACCATGTCGTCTCAACATCTCTCAAACCTGTCCATTCTTCTAATCCCTGTTGTTATTACCTTAATTCAAACCCTTAGGATCTGTCCCCTGGAAAGGCTACGTGGTACAGAAATGAATACACAAATGATTTGGTATCAGAGAGACTTGTTCTTGACTCACATCCACTGCTTATTAACGGCCTGACACTGGACCAATAACTTGACGTTTCTGAGGCTTCCTCCTCTTTAAAATGGGAATCGGCTCCATCTCGCAGGCATACCTTGTGGGTTAATAAGATAGCGTATGTGAGAGGCTTAAATGCTGCTCCACCCACTAAGTCTTCAACAAATATGGGTTTCCTTCCCTACTCAGTCTTTAGTTCTTTGATTTTGATCAGTGTTTGCTCATGGGTCCCCTGTTCTCCAAAAGAACATCCACACTATCACCAGAGAAGCCTTCCTGAACCAGAAATCTGCTTTTCTTTTTTAAAGCAATTAGGGTCTTAGCATTGCTGGCAGGACAAAGCCACAGCAGAGGTGCTCCAGACACTGTCCTCCATCTGCCTTTACAGGCTCATCTCCTTTGTTTCCCCCTCTAGATGCTTCCTGAAGTGTGCACACTCCTCATAACACACCCAGCAGCTTCATGCCTTCCTGACTTCCCAAGTCTGGTCCCCATGGCCAGTATTCTTCTCTTTCCCCAACCCTTTTCACCTGACAGCTCCTTGCTATTTATTCCTTAAGCCCCACCTTAAGCATCTTAAGAAATTTTCTCTGAATTATTTACACAATTGATCTTACCTCCTTTTTTAAATCACTACTATACTTCATATAAAACGTGATTACACCCTTTATAACATAGTAGTATGTTAATTATTTGTATGTCCATTTTTCTTCCAGACTCTGAGGTCATTGAGAATTGAGATCACGTACTAGGTATCTTTATAGAGCCAACACCTAACAAATAGAACCATTAACTTCAACTCTTCTAGACCTCCTCACACTTTGTATTGCATATATTAAAATGAACTCACATCACACAATTAATATAACTCTTTTGCTATGATATTTTGAAAGGATTTTATAATTTTGCTTTTAAAATTATTTAGCTACAAATGAGTGGTTTAATTCTCAAAGGGCAATGGTTTCTAGGCAATCATTAAGCATAATCATAATTCTCCCAAAGTGGGAAATCTGACCTAGAAATTACTTTTAAATATAATGAAATACTAAATTAACAATAATATTTTGCAGATATTTAATAAAATACTCATTTTACATTTTGTCATGTTTTTTCTTTTCATTTTTTTGGAACCAGTAGTGAACTTTTTCAGATCTCAAATATTTCTATACTGCTGAAAAGTTTGTGGGCCAAAAGGACTGTTCTTATGGTATATAATCAACACAGTACTTCTGCCAATACATACTAGGTGTTAAATAAAGAATAAGTATTTTGGTGAATTAATAAATAGCTCTGTGCCTTTTTTATTTTTTGCTACCATTTAGTTAGCCTTTGCCATGTGCCCGTCCCTGTGCTGTTATTCATATATATATTAACTCAATTGATGCTCACCATCATCTCCATTTTTATAGATGGAAGCACCTGATCCCTAAGGATATCAAGGAACTTATCTACTCAGTGCAGTGATGGCAGAGCCAAGATTCACTCTAAGGCCATGTCTCAACCACTACACTATATCATCTAAGGCCATGTTTCAACCACTATACTATATCAATCTGACTTACAGCTTCCTTGCCCATAAACTAAAGATAATTATATATTTCTCAAAATACACATATATGAAAATGAAATGAAAAGCGACTAGCATAGTACTTAGAACATAGTTACTATACAATAAATAATTTAAATAGTTTGCTAGGGACTGAAAATAATTCTCCTATGCTGAGATAACAGTAGGAGTGCTCAGAACTCCTATTATGTGCTCCCATAGCAGCTGGACTTTTCCTAAGGAGCACCTGTGTTGAATCTAATATATTTGCTTAATTGTCTCCCTGTCTAGACCATGAGCTCCATGAGGATAAGAACCATGCCTTCCTAGTCACCTTCATACTCAAGTTCCCAGCATATTATCTGACAGAAATATTAGCTACTTGAAATAAATATTAGTTGAATTGGTTAATTTAGTAAGCACCTACTTGGTGTAGATAACTACCAGGAAAGAAGTAGAAATCAAGTCTTTTGCCCACAAGTAGCCTATACTCTAGTTGGGTTTAAAAAAATCATAGCACAGTATTTTCTTTTCTTTTTTTTTTTTATTAGTCTCTGCTTTACAACAAAGTGAATCAGTCATACATATACATCTGTTCCCACATCCCCTCCCTCCTGCGTCTCCCTCCCTCCCACCCTCCCCATCCCACCCCTCCAGGTGGCCACAAAGCACTGAGCCGATCCCCCCGCGCCACGCAGCCACCCCCCACCATCCATCCACCCCACGCCCGGCAGTGTATACACGTCCATGCCTCTCCCCCACCCCGTCACAGCCCCCCCCATATCCCCAAGCCCACCCCCAGTAGGTCTGTGTCTCTATTCCTGTTTTACCCCTAAGTTCTTCATGACATTTTTTTTCTTAAATTCCATATATATGTGTTAGCATACGGTATTTGTCTTTCTCTTTCTGACTTACTTCACTCTGTATGACAGACTCTAGGTCTATCCACCTCATTACAAATAGCTCAGTTTCGTTTCTTTTTATGGCTGAGTAATATTCCATTGTATATATGTGCCACATCTTCTTTATCCATTCATCCGATGATGGACACTTGGGTTGTTTCCATCTCCAGATAGCACAGTATTTTCAAAGCAATATGTACTCATAATTTGTATAGTAGCATCTCATAAGACCTTGCTGCTTTTTCTATTCATAGAATCCCATAAAGGATATAATATGAAAAGCATTGTCATAATTCTGCTAATATTCTTGCTAATATTCTTTTAGCATACTAAGATATCGTTAAGATGTAAGAAGAGGACAAAAACACATCAGGCCCATAATGATATGCAAATGATATTGATCTAATCAGTCATGTTTGCTGCCATAAAGAAGTCCACATGATTACAAAATATTTCACATATTGTGTGAACATTATTATAGACTACATCATCATCATTAAACACCCATCTGTGTGAGGCACCCCGCTAGGTACCATGTAAAATGCTTTAATTAAACAAGTACAATCTCTACACTTTGAGAATCAAATTTACTCAAATAATCCTCTCTTAAAAAAAGTTCTCTGATACTCTTAAAGTATTAAATTAAAGAAATAATTTAAGCAACTGGATCCTATTTTATTGACACTTTCATTAATTTTCATAAATTATCAAGTGTACAAGGTAAATCCTAAAGAATACAGATTCAATCAAGCTTTCATTTGTCATTTATTAATTTAAACTAGATCTGGTTATTTACATTTATACTGATTTTTATATAGTCTTTATGAGGACTCAAGACTTTGTCATGGCTTTCAATTTTATTTCTAAATTTATCATTTGATTTTCAACTTATTTTATGGCAGCCTTTTCTCCAAATAATGTCATGCAGTCACAGTTTTTAGTCTTTTGATGCAGTTTCTGTCTTGCTGTAATGGTGTATTTTATTTTCATTCCTCATATGGTTTAATCTTTTAGATTTAAATCTTCAGTTCATCTGGAATTTATTTTTTGGAAGATATTTTTTTAATGTTTTGCCAATTATCTTCACACCATTTTTTTCAAACTTTATCAATTATAAGTAATAACTTTTGCATTCCCAAATTTCTATATATACGTGGATCTATTTCTTGACTCTTGGTTCCATTCATTTGTCTATTCTTTCTCCAATGCTGTATGTTTAAATTACCATGGTCTTATATCTCAGTTTCTGGTATGACACATTTTTGTTGCTATCATGAATAGGATATGTCCTTTTTCAGTTTAATTTTCTATCTTGTTATTAGGTCTGTGGAAAACCAATTGCATTTTATAAGTTTTGATCAGATTTGACTATCTTTCAAGTCTTTCCTTTTAGTTCTGTTAGCTCTTTTAGTTGATTCTATTTGGTCTTTTTTAAAATTTATTAATTTATTAATTTATTTTTGGCTGTGTTGGGTCTTCGTTTCTGTGCGAGGGCTTCCTCTAGTTGCGGCAAGTGGGGGACACTCTTCATTGCAGTGCGCGGGCCTCTCACCATCGCGGCCTCTCTTGCGGCAGAGCACAGGCTCCAGACGTGCAGGCTCCGTAGTTATGGTTCATGGGCCTAGTTGCTCCGCGGCATGTGGGATCTTCCCAGACCAGGGCTCGAACCCATGTCCCCTGAATTGGCAGGCATATTCTCAACCACTGTGCCACCAGGGAAGCCCTATCTTCGGTCATTTAAAGAGACAATTTCATCATCTGTAAATAATGATAACTTTGTCTCTCTCTTCCTGTATTAATACCAGATCTCTTTTCTTTTTTATTCTCATTGCACTGGCTAGAACTTCCAGATAAATGTTTGACAATAGTAGATACAATGGAAAATTTATCTTCTTTGAGAGGAAAGATAATCTAATTAAGAGCATTCTTAGCTCTTAATTATGCACTAGAGATAATTAGCAAATGGCCATGTGCTCTTCTACAACTATTGTGAAAATAATAGTAGTCATAATACTCCCTAATACTCTAATACATAATACTCTCTTCTCTGAGCAAGCAACTGTATCAGGCATTTCATAGGTTTAATTCATAATCCTTAAAACATCCTGCAAGTTAGGCCTATTACACCCATTTTGCAGAAGAGGAAAGGAAAGTTCTCATCTACTGAATAACTTACCCAAGGTTACCCAACTCATAAGTAGTGAATTCAGAAATATAACCTAGAGCTTTCTGATTCTAACCTCTTCTTTTGTACCATATTATCTGCATTATATAAATAGCATAATGACTTAATTCTGAAATATGTAAATGGAAATATTTGATTGGACAATTGGTGTAGGTTGCAATGATACACTTCAATATATTTTAAGTAAGTATTCAAGTTGTGAGAATTATATATTGACTTAGAATGAGATAAATTATAGTCATCACTTCTTAGTTTAAAAAAAATTGAAATGAATTAATCTGATAAGTGTTAAGTACACACAATTAGTATCTTCATAATTATTTACCTAACTGTACCATATAAGCATATATTGATTGTATTGTGCCTTAACATTTAATAGATGCATAACTTCTCCCACAAACAGATTATGTATGTCAGAAATCTTGATAGAAACCCAACTCAAAAAGTGTCTCATGAATTTATGTAACCAGAAACACCCAGAAGTAAGGCTGACCTCAGGCATAACTAAATCTCCCTTTTCTGAGTTTCTCCAAGTGTTGATTTGAGGAAAGAAAAAAAATTATCTTTCTCTTTGCTGTAATATATTTTTTTAAAAATCCAAAATTTTCTTGATTTAGGTAATATGCCTACTTCTTGGACCAATCACTGAGAGGATGAAGTCCTCTGATTGGCCAGGCTTGGGTCACATGGCCACTCCTATGATTTGAGAGTGTGGGAAGCATACCATGATTAGCAGCCCCACCAGAATCCAGTGCAGTGAGTAGTGAGGGAGACATTTTCCCAAAGGAAGAGAGGGGAAGGAATACTGGTTAGATAAAAATAATAGGCATCCCCATCAATTGTAAGCTCTTCTAAGTCAACCAAGTCTCTTTCACCTAGTTGTATTCCCTCATAGCAACACACAAAGTGGTAGATAGAAGACATTCATACAATGTAAATACAGACAGACAAAATACACATACAAATAATTGAATAGATTCAGAGTCAGCCATGAACCTCTGTTGAAACAATTGCATTAGCATATAGGACTTGATTATGTTTTCTCCCTAAGGTAAAGAAACATATGATGTATGAATCAAAGCCTTTCCTGTGTCACCTGGTGGGTTCTCTGAAAGCTGGACTCTGAGACAGTTCAGTGTAGGTATACTTGGATGAACACCTGTGAAAGGAAGGCAAGTAAGATTTGGCAGAGGGAGAAATCAATGTGGGACACAGGCCTGAATAACAGCCTCAGCTGTCCCCACGGTAGACTCTGGAGCTAAAATGGCCTCTCAGACTTGCTACATGGGCTGAAGTGGCTGGGCCTTTACATGTCCCTGCCCCATCTGTCATTTAACGTGGACCAACCTGTGAAGGGCTTGGGGCACATCTTTGGGCATGTGGGTTTTCTGCAGCTGACGTGATCCCCAAAGGACTGACAGCTGGAGTTCTTCTGACAGCTCTTCTGCAGCTGGGGCAACAAGTCTTTCCTTAAAAGCAGATTTGGGGAGTGCATCTCTACAGCCATCATGTTTTCTAAGGAAATTGAAGTTAACTGACAATGAGGAAAAAAACTAGAGTAATAATTTTTCAATGCTCTACTGTAGACAATTTATGTAAGTTCTTTTTTTTTTTTTTTTTGCGGTACATGGGCCTCTCACTGTTGTGGCCTCTCCCATTGCGGAGCATAGGATCTGGATGCGCAGGCGCAATGGCCATGGCTCACGGACGCAGCCGCTCCGCGGCATGTGGGATCTTCCCGGACCGGGGCACAAACCTGTGTCCCCTGCATCGGCAGGCAGACTCTCAACCACTGTGCCACCAGGGAAGCCCTATAAGTTGTCTTTTAAAAGTACTTCATTTACTCTTAATGTTATTCTTTCCTGGTAGGGAAGTGGATTTACACATAGCGAAGCTGAACTGATGCTCTCCATTCCTTTTTCACTTAGTAAGTCCCCGTGCTACAAAACTATGTCACTGCAATATGTTGACAGCTAAATAATGACCGTGTACTACTAAATGAGTAAAAGAAACTCTTTTCTTACTCTTTTTAAATGCGTTTTTTAATTACTATTTTGTTTATCACTTTTTTATTTCTTGAAAGACAAGTTCAGAAAAATGTGCACTTTTCTATAATATAGTTCTACTGTAACAAAAACTACAAACATAGCTTTTCCACAAATCCTACATTGTTGAAATATGCAGTAAGTTTGAAAATCATGGTGATGAGTCTGAGTTAAATAACATGTTATGGAGAACCCTTAATTGTGGTGACTTGCACTATAATTCATTCCGGTTGAATTGACCTGAGAGTTACAAAGCACTCTGTGTATGAAGTGTGGGAACGAGCAGGAGCTTTGCACTTGAACTGACTTGAACACTTCATAGTTATGGAGTCTTGGGCAGGTTAATTTAACCCCTCTTCACTTGTTTCCTCATTTGTAAAGTGGCGATGAAAATAATGACTCAAATAGGATATAAAGGACATAAAACACTGCCACATAGGCATGAGCGCAATAGATAATTGTTATTATTCACTATTATTACCAAAGCAGGATTTTTAAAAGACCTGGTCTTTCATATTTATAAACAGCTGGTATTTTAAAGAGGAATGAACTGCCCTCTACTCCCTACCATGAAGATGGCATCACTTTAGAATGGACCATCAAGTTCTTGGATTTTTTTTTTTTTAACAGACAAAGCAGTTTGCCCTGACTATCCCTAAGACACACACACACACACACACACACACACACACACACACACACCACACACACACACACACACACACACACACTACTTCATCTTTGTTCCCAGGCCCCTGATCCTGATCATTCATTTCTGTAACAAAAGTATCTTAGGGGCCTACTATGCCCTCTCTTCACTTGGTTTTGCCCTCAAGTCTGCCCTCCAGTATTCTGGAGGAGCATCAGACTCAGAGAGTTTGACCCTTTGCTTCTGTGCTTAATGGCTAATTCAGACACTTTTTTTTTTTTTTTTTTTGTGCGGTAGGCGGGCCTCTCACTGTTGTGGCCTCTCCCGTTGCGGAGCACAGGCTCCGGATGCGCAGGCTCAGCGGCCATGGCTCACGGGCCCAGCCGCTCCGCGGCATATGGGATCCTCCCGGACCAGGGCACGAACCCGTATCCCCTGCATCAGCAGGCGGACTCTCAACCACTGCGCCACCAGGGAGGCCCGACACTCTTTTTTACTATAATGCCATTAGACTCCTCATAAAGACCTCTGCCCTCCAGGACTTCATGCCTCTCTGCCTATCCAATGAGCCTAGGATACCATATTGACACCATATATATTCACAATCTTTAAATTTTTTTCTGTTTTCATATATTTAAAAATCTACTTTTGATGCCTGAGTAAAACTATTATTTTTTTTAGCTCGTATATAAATAGGAGAGCTGGAATTTGGAAGCCAGTTTGAAATGAGACTCCCAAAGGGTTAATTAGATATAGCAGCTGGCTGCTGTCTGTTAAACTCAAGTACCTCAATTAGGGTCCCTGCCTGAAATCTGATTGCCCTTGGAAGAGCTTCTCAGCTGTAGCTTGTATATTCAAGAGTAAGAGTTCACTTCTAATTAGCAACATTTTTTTCCACTTAATTAGCTTTAATTTTAGAAGTCCACCAACTAACAACTTTATCTGTTTCAATAAATGAGCCCCTACTATGAGTAGTATTTTGCCAAGCATTCCTGTACACAGCACCCTGGATTCTTATCTGCAAGTAAGTAGGAGATGGGGCTGGCAGTTGTGGTGAAAAGAGTGTTAAGATAAATATTCAAAAACAAATGATGCTATTGTGAAGCAGAATAGATAAAGGGCTGTAAGAGATAAAATGTTACAGGAATTCAAATGAAAACAGTTGCCTCTGTTTAAGGTGGAGAAGATAAATTGTAGTGGAAAAGGAGGATGTGAGATGGGCATAAAATCTTGGATTTGGGCCAGCAGAGATGGGAAAGGCATTCCTGCCAAAACAGAGGGGTGGAAATGTAAAAGTGCAAGATATGACTGATGTGTAATATCCCCACATGGGGGCGGGGGAGTCTTGAAGATTTTTGTGAATGACCTTGTGAATAGAGTCCCATAGGCAGTGAGGAGGCAGGGATGATATGACTGACATCTGGCATTCAGATGCACATGGGACTGGACAAGGAGACTTTCTGTAGGGCCAAAGGAAATGAACAAGAGAACCCACTCCTATGAATGATATTGAAAAGGCAAATTTCAAGGGACCTGGGTGCAGGCTGTATCTGTTAGGGAGAGGGTAAAAGAGGCACAAGGGAAACCTGCAGGAGGGATAGAGCAGGGGCGTAGAAGCGATACATTTTATTTTAGATGTTAATTTGAGCTGTGAATGGGTTATCCAGATGGAGATATTCAACAGGAAGTTGAAAACATGCCTCAGGGGAGAGTAAAACTGTAGATACAGATGTGGAAGCACTGAAGATAGAACCCTAAGGGTCCATGAGATTCTTGAGAGAAACAGTGGTCTCTTCTCTGTCTACACTTTCTCCCTCAAAAATCTCTTCCATTCTTAAGTGGAACATTTTCATTTAGGAAGTGGGAGAAGATGACACAAGTTAAGAGGGCAGAGAAGGAATAATTAGAGAAGTAGAAGGCGGTCCTGGGTCGTAAAGTGTCAGGGAAATAGAAGGAAAGGAGAGGTTTAAAAGGTGGAGAGGCTAACCTCCTCAGACACTGCAGAGAAGTTGGATTGCTTGAACACTAAGCAAAGACGCACCCTGCCACGATTCCATTGTCTGGTTAAGACTCCTGACATAGCATTTATCAGGTGATAATTTAATTGTTTATTATTCTCCACCATTAGGTAAGGGTGATTTGGTATTGTTAATTGTTTTATTACCAGCATTTACCACTGATAAATGAGTGAATGAATGAACAAACAGGAATGAAAATGTCAGTTGTGGCAGCACTAAAGCCTCGTTTTGGTTGAGAGGTGGGTGTGG
This sequence comes from Mesoplodon bidens, assembly GCF_964165515.1. Lineage (NCBI taxonomy): Eukaryota > Metazoa > Chordata > Mammalia > Artiodactyla > Ziphiidae > Mesoplodon > Mesoplodon bidens. The sequence continues at coordinate 55,404,940 of NC_138166.1, forward strand.
AAGCCACATTCCAATGCCTAAAGTACATGAATGGTGGAAAGGACAGGGAGATCAACCGAGATATACAGGCTGTTTTTAATTTTTGTAAGAAACAACAACAAGAAAAAAACCCCAAACATGCAAATTCTTACAACTGTTGGCTTTAATTGTGGTGACTGAAAAAACATGAACTGCCCTTGTGTCAGGGAATGTTCTTTCTGGTGGGCAGGAGAAAGTGCTGCTAAGAATAACATTTCTGTTTATTTTGAGATTGTCTGTTAACCTAGTGGGACTTCAGAGAGATTCAGATTACAAGTAAGCCTCTGACAGATATCTATGAAAGCTAGATTAAAACAACAATACACACAATCAACTGTGGTCCAAGGGCTTGTAAACCAGTGCCAGTTGGAATGCTCAGAGAATTGGGAACAGTGATCTTTAGGCAGCCAGGTGAGACTAATCTGGGGAAGCTTTAGGAAGGAGATAAATTTAAGTTGTTTTGAAAGGGAACTATTCTAGTCAATTGGCAGTCTTATAGCACAGGATTAGGTATTTTAATTTGATTACTTGAGGTAATTTGGAGCCACCCCAATATTCTGAGAAGACTTGGTATAAAATGTTGTTTTGAAGATGACTCATTTCAGTAGTTTTTAACTCTGGCTGTATATTAGAATTACCTGGAGAGCTTTGAAAAATCCTGGTGCCTAGGCTATGGGGCAGAATGGTGAAACCTAGAGTTGGGACCTGGCTGGCAGTGTTTTTTTTAATGTTTTTTAATTTATTTTTTGTTTTGTTTGTTTGTTTAAATTCTCTGGATTATTCCAATAAACAGCCCAAAGTGAGAAGTACAGCTCTAAGTGTAGAGAAAACTGCAAGCAAGTGAGAGAGAGACTAGAATTAGAAAGGTTAGCAAGGAGGCTGGAAATTGGTATCTGACCTAGCTTTGTGAACAGAGATAAAAGGGGTGAAGCTAAATAAAGTATTCTGGAGGAAAGCTTGGTTGGACTTTGTGGTGCATGTCAGTTGCAATTTTTCATAAAGCTATATTCCAGGAGCATCGCCGATCTTATTATGATGGATTAGTTGAAAAACAAACAGGTAGGACATGCTAAGATTTGGGGCTTTTATTATTAGCAAAATTCTCAATTTCTGAAGTGCCAAAGCAACTCAGAAGAGAGAGAGAGAAAAAAAAATCATATTGAAGGTATAGAAGATTTTGTTTATATTTGAAGGCAGAAATAAAGCCAATGATAGATGCTCTGGAATTAAGAATCAAAATTCAGACTTTAAATTGAGTTACAGTTAGGAGAGATATTGGTCTGTGGCAAAATTATGATCCTTTTAGAGTAACCTTGAAGAAAATGAAAAGCCAAACCATTAAGGACACTAAAAGGAGGATTCCCCATCGTTTTCAATCATAACATTCCACTTTCTTGGAACAAAGAATTTGTAACAGGTATGGGAAATGGATGGGTAGTGTCTCAGAAATGATGACCTCTCAGAAAGGTGGGCTGGCAAGCAATGATGAGAATTCCAAAGTTCATATTAAATCACTTTAAATTTATTCTGGCATGTCCCACCTTTAAAGTTTAGAGGAAGGGCAGAATGTTGTAAAGTGGCACTATTATTTATAAAAGGTAGTGTTTTATAATATATCGTATTTGATAAAATATAGGCACTGAAAGAGAAACTTCACTGCCAAGAGCATCCTGAAGACAAGCAATTGAAGGCAGGTGTGGAGCAAAACCATTTTTTTTTCTGGCTCTGAGGATGAGGCTGAGTCTTACAAGCATGGTAAGTCTCCATGTAATAGCTTTCATTAATTAAAGAACAGACTTGGAACTGTAAATGAAAGGTAATTGTTCCTATATTCCTGCTCCCAAATGCTGGGTCCCTGGTACATGCAGGGATAAGGGAGTTGGCTAGGACTGGTCCCAGCTGTAAGTCTGGGAGGGAGGACTACATGTTGTGCTTTGAGGGGCAGAGACTCCCCTATCTCTCCCTCCCCAAAACTTCCTCAGTAAACTTCATCCTATTTTCAGGGACTGGGGGTGGAGTAGAGGGTTAGTACCTTGCTTCCAGAAGGCCCTCGAGAAAATAAAAGAAACACACCAGAAATGACATTCATCCCCTCTCCCTCAGAGGAGCTCAGGGCACTCCCTGGGTAGGAGGGGGTGTCCTGAGGTTGAGCGTCAGAATGAAGAAGAGAATCGAAGTCCGCAGGTCTGGGTAGGGTGCAGCAGGGATGAGCCATCGGGTCTCCCGTGGGAAGCTAATGGGTCTGGGAAGCAAGGAGGAGGAAAAGGAAGACCTGAAAGTTTTGCTGATTCTCTGAGAGGAGAAACCTCATTCTTCCCTTCTGCATCTGCCTTGCCTCACTCTTGGGCATGGGGCACTCTCTATTTCATTTCATCCAGCTGGCCTGACTATGAGGGAGTGGGGGGGGGGCTCAACATGTGTCCACAATTACTTTGTATCCCTTAGTACATTCAGGTGTCCTTAAATGCTTCCCATTTCCCTTCCTCAGGTTTGCTGTTCCAGGAAAGAAGGTTCTAAATTAATAGGCTACAAACTCCCCCTGCATGTTGGTTTGCAAAATTAATGATCCTAACGGAAAAGTAAATTAATCTTTGATGCTTGGTTGAGGCTAAGAGAAAAATCACTGTTTTGGGGGCTGGGCCTTCTTAATACACCTCACCCAAAGTATTCTCTCCCTCCCTTCTGTGCTAACCACACTCACAGAAATTGGGTGGCCGAGGGCTGTGGGGGGGCAGGGGGGGCTGTGGAGGGGACGGACACAGTACAGCTTGAAACTCCATCTCTGAATCCAAAGGGCCATGTTGCAAACATTTATCAAATGCCTGGTTTGTGCAGAACAGTGCAACTGTGCCCAAGAGAAGCCAGGAAAGGCTGCATAGAGGAAGCCACCTGACGTGATGTTCCTCCCATGTCAAGTTTTACTTGCACTTTCTACGTTCACGGTTTGAAAAGACTGCAGTATACATTTTGTAAAATGTAAAGAACACGTTCATAGTTTCTTCAGTTTTCGGAAGAACAGCTTTGCCAAAAGCCCCCATCACAGGTCTGAGGGGTCACAGATCTCTTGGGATTAGGTAGATGTTAAGGGAATCAGAAGTTCTCTGATTGTCTTGCTGTGTTTTTCTAGCCAGAGCCTCCTGCACTGCATTGCTCAGTTTCTTTCAACTGAAAAAGTAAATCTGCGCTCCTGTCAAAACGTATCATCTGTACACCTGGTCACTCATCCCAGGTCACCAAGCTCTGGGCAGAGTCGAGGTGGAAAGGATGGCAGTCCCCATTTCCGAAGTCTGGGAAGGCCAGATGTTTGGGAGGATCTGAACAACTGGTGTCCTGGGAGTGTCCAGCAAAGCCGGCCCCGGGAGTTCCACGGGAGACCCGGGGCTATGAAAAGAGCTAGTGTCCGTCCATTTCCTAGCGTGTGAATCAGCCGGGTTGGGCCTTCGGGAGAAAATTCGTGAAGGACATCGTCAGAGCTATAGAACCTGCCAAATACACGTCAGAACCAGGGGTGTGAGTGTGAAGGGGGAGGGGGGAGATTTTCAGAGGCTTTTCTTCGAGGTCTATTTATCCTTTGTGCCCCACGACTGGTGGGCTCTTAGAACGTAAACTCTTGGTAAGGGCCGGGAGGAGCCTCTTTCGAAAACGCCGTGTGGGGGGGAGTACCTTGCTCATCAGTAAATGCTGAATGACAACGGCAATTTCGATCTGGAAGACCCGGCGCGGATTGGGTCTGGTGACCCTCTCGCGGGCGCGGCTCGGGGCCAGGACCGGGGAGACCCAGGAGAGGCGGCGGGGTGCAGGCGGCGCATCTGGCCGGGACGCCGCCGTCTGCGGGCGCTCGGAAGGGGCTCCACCTGGTCGCCGCGCCGCGGCCGGAGGGGCGGGGCCCGGCTTCCCCGAGGCGGCGGCGCCTCCTCGCTCCCGAGCGCGCACTCCCCGGCGTCCGGCGCACGCGCGAGGCTGGGAGGGAGCGCGCCGCGGCGGCGGCGGGAGCGGGAGGGGAAGGAGGAGGAGGCGGCGGAGAAGGGCGGCTGAGGGGAGGCTGGCCGCGCGCGCGGTGGTGGTGGCGGCGGCGCCGGCGACCTGAGCCGGGCGGAGTGGAGAGCGACGGAGGGGGCGGAGAGAGAGGGAGGCGGAGGGGAGTGAGAGCCGCATTTCCAGTTCCCAACTACGAGTCCCGAGTTTGTAGATGGGGCTGCTCGGCGGCGTCTGCGGCTGAGGAAGAGCAGCGGCGGCGGGAGGAGGGGAGCGACGGCGGCGCGGAGGAAGCCGAGGTGCGAGCCGGTGAGTTGCCCGGGCCCCCACGTCTCTTGGGTAACGGTCTCGCCGCGCGCCGAGCCGGCCGGGGGGCGCCCTGTTGCTTGCGGCTTCGCGCCACGCGGGGACCCTGGCCCGCCCCGCCCCCTCGGCACCTGGGCTCGGGCGGGCGGCGGGGGCTGCTCGGCTCGTCTCGCGCGGGAGGGGCGCGCTCTGCGGGGCCCCCGGTTCCAGGGCTGCGGGCGTGCGGGCTGGCCGGCCGAGCGCGGCAACGTGTCTGGCCCATGCTGCCGGCCGCCGCGCCCCGCTCTCCGCCCGCGCTCTCCGGCGCGGCCCGGGCGGGGGCAGGGCTGGGGCTGGGGGTGCGGGGCCCCCTCCGAGAGCCGGGCGCGGGCGCCTGCACCCTCTGCGGCGAGAGTGGCGTTAAAGCATGAATGGAGAGCCGCGCCGGGGACGGCGGTTGCCGTGACTGACACCTTCGGAGTCGGTCCCCAGTGGGGGCGACTCCGCCGGCCTTTGGCTGCCTCTCGAGCTCCGAGTTCTCGGGTGAGGAGGCTTTCGGCGAGTACTGCTGCCACTTCCGAGGCACGAGACTCCAGTTGTTTGGCCAGAGTGGTTTTGGGCCGAGCACACGCTGCTCCGGAGGCGTTTGCGGCTGAGGCAGTGCTTTCCGATTCTGAGTACGTTGGTCTGGAACCAGAAAGGTGCTGGCTTTTTTTGTTTGTGGTTTTTTTGTTTTTTTGGTTTTTTTTTTTCTGGCTTTTTTGGCGGGGTGGAGGGCCAGGAGCGAGTCGATGGAGGGATTTTACGGTCGGCTTGATGACAGGATGTGGATTGGTTGGTGGGTGTTTTGGCAGAAGGACTTTTTAACACTTTCTTGGGAGTTTAGTCTTAATCTCCCCAGCTCCTGGGATTACGGCTCGAGATTACATCCATTCAACTTCCATCAGGTGGGGCACGTAAAAGGGGGTGGGGGCAGGCGAGGAAGGTAATTGAAGGCTGATGAGGAAGCTCAGAAAATTCTCCGCATTACTTATAAACAGCTGGTTAAGGTCAAGCTAGCCACGTTGTACTCTTTTTCAATGCCTTTGGGGACGGTTGAAATTTTACTTTGTGTTTCCTGACTTGGTCTTCTTGTTATATGGCTCGGAACAGTGGAGGTGCGTTAAAATCGCTCTTCAATGGGAGTATGGTTTAGCAGCCATTTCTTCCAGTGAAATCTTTCAGATGGTCGTTGGGAAACTTCCGTATGCCGAATATTTTAGGAGAGGTAACACGCTGTTAACCAATGCGGAGATAGTTGCAGTACGCAGGTGAAAACAACAGACCTCACGGTATTATTGTATCAGGCCTGATTATAGTCATGTCTTCTGAGGCCTGATTACAGTAAACAAAGAACTTTTATGGGTTGTGTCATTTTGAGGTCATCTGTATCTGAAATCTATCATGTATTTAAATTCATGTTTAAATAGACGTTTGCACAATGTATTACTCTTTAAGGTCTATGCTTCTTTTAGTTTAGACTAGGGTTACATAATATACAAGTGGCAACATTTTTAATAGCTCTGTTTTTGTCCTATAGAGATTGCACACTAAATATCTTTATGCAAAAAAAAAAAAAAAAAAACCATTCCGGGATGTGTGTGTGTCCTTTTCTAATTGATGCCACTCAGTTGCTTTTCCACTTGGAATTTCAAAGTGAATTTTTTCTTTTTTTACATTCTAAATTAAATGAACACTAGAAAAATTAGGGGCTTAAGCAAGTCTGGTAGCTCTATATAAGACAGCGTCATTTTTTGTTGTTCTGTAGGCCAACTGTTGGATTTTTTTTTTAACGAATCATATTTTTCTTAAACATTCATGGGAGCAGTTTGCATTTTTCCTGAGTCTCATTTAAGGCTGAAATTGTTCCAGAAGACTACACAGCCTGCTTCTCTTTCTCCTCCCCCCACCCCCTCTTTTTAGCTTGGGATAACCAAGAAAATCATAATTGTGAGACTCCGTGTATGTTATCTATATTCTGCTTTTAAAACTGAAGTTGTTTGAGTATTTACCATCCCTTTATATACTTTACCATTTAATAATAGATGGTCAGCAGAAGACAACTGAGATTTTAATTAAATGCCCTTCACTTTTTTTGACATCCAAGCTTTGTTCAAAGTAACATCAGAAAATTATTGCAAGTTACAAATAATACAGGGTTAGTGCTGGTCAAAGGCTACCTAATTACAAAAACACCGAGAAAATAAATATTAAAAGAGGCAAGAGGAGCCGTTTGTACTTTTTATGTCCCTTGCTGTATTATAAACTACCTAGTTCTAGGTGGTTTTTTTAAAAGAGTGTCTTGTAAGTTAGACATTAGGTTTTTAGCACTGGTTATAATTTTCTTTAACAAGGTGGTCCATTTGGTAAGTGACTAAATTTGTATCAGAACATCACTTCAGGTAGATGTAGTTAACTTGCAAGGGATGTGCTCGTATTTATTTCTGGGGGAACGAACACCTGCCCATTAGATAAAACAAATACTGGGCTGAGGATATCATTAAATTATTCCTAAAAAATTGTACAGAGAAAAAAGAACCTATAGATTCTTTCCTTCCAAAAATAGTGTTCACATTTATGATATCATAAGAGCAGAAAAGCATACGAGGTCTCTTCACTGATATGGTGCTAGTATTGAATTAAAGATTTGATTTCTTCAAATCTTTAGTTACCAGATTCTGCATAGATTACTTTTGGTCAGTCTCAACAGAAGCTGCGATCATTTCCCAACTCTTCCTGTTATTTGTATGTGAGACCACTGGGGGGAGACTTTACAATTTAGGTTGACCGTATCCCTCCCTCCCATACACCGCTACTAATCATCCCTGAGCACTTTGCCAAACCGCTGGAAATATGTTGAGGAGGATGCCCTCAGAATCAAGTCTTGATCAAGGTGTCTAAATGACTTTTATTTCTTTAACTCACACCGCACTCAAAAAGTACCTCTTTTTATAGATTGTGTTATTAACAGTCTACTTTTTGGTTACGTGGGCTAACTAAATATCTAACATAGTGAAAGATGAGATTCATGAATACATTAGAGCTTTCAAAGATCTGACTTTACTGATATTAATCTTAGAAGCAGTGCAGGTTTAATTACTTGCTTTGCGTATATAGATATTAGTTGTCTGGAAAGATCTGGAGAGAACACCATCTTATGTGAGCTGTACTGTATCCAAACCTCTTAAAGCTGATTGTTCTCCTAATTTAAAAAGCTTTCAGAGGAAAAGATATTGAAGCATCCTTTGTACCTAATTTTTATCACATAAGGGAAGTTCTTCCTTTATCATAATAATAGAGATAAGATCGAAACCCACAACTTTGTTGACCATTAAGCTGTAGCTATTCTCAAGAGGTACAATAAAGTCAAAGAAGTCTAGTTTCCAGTTTTCTCTTCTGACAATATTTAACTTTGTTAACGTCCAATTCAATAATAGTGAACTCAGCAAAGGATGTTATTTTTATAGCAGCTTAGAAAGGACTTAAGTTTTAAAGTTCTTCTTTAAGACCTTTGTGCAATCTTGATCATAGTATATAGATTCATTCACAGTATAATAAGTAGTACAGAATTTGAAGTAGTTTCTACCATCTTTCCTAGTTTCTTCTTTTTTAAGATGGCTTTGCATTTTTTTCTTAAAACATTTCATAATCCTCCAGAAGAGAGATTTTCTGCTTAGGAAATGCTCATTCCTAGCTAACCTCAACATTGTGTTTAATACTTGGGTAGTAGTTTCTAAAGGTCTGTAAAGTTATCACTGATGCAAAGCAAAATGAGAATTAAAGACAATGTAGTGAGTTTTTCATAAAGCTGAAGTTATTTTCAAATCCTTTCCTCTGCCTACTAGTTCCTATACATGATCTGATTCCTATTTACTTTACCAACTTACACTTTTTCCTCTTAGGTCAATTACTCCATTACCACTTCTTTATCATTCCCCTTTGTTCACTATATTCCATCTATACTGCCCTTCTTTTTTTCCCTCAGAAATGTCATGGCTTGTTCCTGACTTAGGTCTGTTCCTTCTGCCTGGAATTCTCATCCTAAAACACGACACAACTGGCTCCTCATCATTTCAGGTTTCAGTTCAATTACGTTCTCAGATGAGCATTATTATCTAACCACCCTGTCAGAATGGCACCATCCTCATTTCCCTGTATCCCATTACTTAAATTTTTTTTCTGCAAACTGTTTATCATATCTGAAATTGTACTTTTATTTTATTTGTATACTCTCACTAGAATGCAAGGTCCATTAGAACAGTGATTTTTTTCTCTTGTTTAACAGTATATGCCAAGAACTTAGGCTTGTTCCTGGCACACAGCTGTCATTAAATATAAATATTCCTTTTTTTTTTTAAATTTGAGGTTCTATTCCTCCTGAGGCTTTGCTGTTAAAATGTTCCTTTATGAAATGATTTGAGTAGATGGTAGTTGTAGTAAGTAGGCCACTTTTGGCTGTAAGTAATAGAAATCCATTCTAACTGGTATGAACAAAAAGTGAGATATACTGTAAAGATGCAGGAGAGTCTAAAGGAATCCAAGGGTTCGGACTCTGGGACTCCAGTGCCAGCAGGATACACTTCACCTCTTCTCTTTACTATTCACTGTGCATTTGCTTCACGTCTTCTAATGCTGTAAAGGACCACTTCCTAGTCCTCGTAATAGATGGCCACCAGCAGCTCCTAAATTTTCCCTGCACCAGCCCAGACAACAGGAAACAGATTCATCCAGCACCCATCCCTCGCCTGTTCAACAAACTATACCATGTTATTAGAACTTGTTTGTACTTGCTGTAATCATGTGAAATAGGATTGGGCAGTCAACCCAAATAGGTGCCCCAGTAATAATTCATTTTCACCCTTGACCACCCCCCCCCAAAAGGCTGGTTTCCCCTCTCTTAAATTTTGCTGCTATATGTAGTTGGAAGATTTGAAAAGCACTGTCCTGGGTTTATATAAAAGAAATGTCATTTTATGGAAGGAATTTACCATTTGGTTGAGGATAATATATACATGAAGGAAAGAAACAAAGTGGCATGAACTGAGGAAAATATTTGCAACTTGTATTACAGACAAAAAGCTAACTTCCTTAATATATGAAGAGTACCTGCAAATTGATAAGAAAAAGACCAACTATAAAGTGGGCAAAGATCATGAACAGATTATTCACAGAAAAGGAAATTCAGATCGTTCTTAAACATATATATCAAGATATTCAACCTCACACTCAATATAAATATCAAAAAATTTAAACTATGAGATACTATTTTCACCTATTAGATTGACAGATGAAAAAAGTTTGATAGTACATTTAAAAATACTTTATATTGGAGTATAGTTGATTAACAATGTTGTGTTAGTTTCAGGTGTACACAGATTCAGTTATACATATACATGTATCCCTTTTCAAATTCTTTACCCATTTAGGTTCTTACAGAGTATTGAGCAGAGTTCCCTGTGCTATACAGTAGGTCCTTGTTGGTTATCTGATAGTACTTTTTTTTTTTTTTTTTTTTTTTTTTGCGGTATGCGGGCCTCTCACTGTTGTGGCCTCTCCCGTTGCGGAGCACAGGCTCCGGACGCGCAGGCTCAGCGGCCATGGCTCACGGGCCCAGCCGCTCTGTGGCATGTGGGATCTTCCTGGACCGGGGCACGAACCCATGTCCCCTGCATCGGCAGGTGGACTCTCTACCACTGCGCCACCAGGGAAGCCCTGACAGTACTTTTTTTTTTTTTTTTTTTGCGGTACGCGGGCCTCTCACTGTTGTGGCCTCTCCCGTTGCGGAGCACAGGCTCCGGACGGGCAGGCTCAGCGGCCATGGCTCACGGGCCCAGCTGCTCCGCGGCATGTGGGATCCTCCCGGACCTGGGCACGAACCCGCGTCCCCTGCATCGGCAGGCAGACCCTCAACCACTGCGCCACCAGGGAAGCCCCTGATAGTACTTTTGAAGAGGATAGAGGCTAACAGATGATCTCACGCATTGCTGGTGGAAGTATATATCAGTAGAATTTGATGTGATTGAAATTTCTGAAGATTACTAAGGTAAAAAGAACTACCTGGGAATATGTATAAATTGGTGTAGCTTTTTATGGGAGAGGAAAGAACTAACTTATTTACCTGAACACTAACTTGTGTTGCTTTATTTTTGGCTTTAATCATGAAATATACCCAGGCTAAGGTAAAGCCAGCAAGATTCTAAAAAAAAAAAAGGGCTTCCCTGGTGGCGCAGTGGTTGAGAGTCCGCCTGACGATGCAGGGAACATGGGTTTGTGCCCCTGTCCGGGAAGATCCACATGCCGCAGAGCGGCTGGGCCCGTGAACCATGGCTGCTGAGCCTGCAAGTCCGGAGCCTGTGCTCCGCAACGGGAGAGGCCACAACAGTGAGAGGCCTGAGTACCGCCAAAAAAAAAAAAAAAAAAAAAAGATTCCACACACACACACACACACCCGCCCCCCCAACACACACACAAAGGAGATTTTTTTCAAAGGATCATATTCAGTTCCCCTTTCCAGATAACCTTTTTTTCTACCCTAGTACTGGTGAAGTTTGTCTAAATCACTGAGATTTCCATATACTTTGTATCTTTTCAGAGCCTTGTACTTTGTTAGCTACTTAGTAACACTTAAGTAAAGATTGAAGTGAACAGGGCTTAGCTTATTAGCTTTTTATAGCCACTTCATAATTTTATGCTTTTGGAAATCTTTTGTAAAAAATGATTTATAATTTCACTTAATATATGTACTTCAGATTTTATTACAATAAATGGTCATAGAACACTTTTATAAGTTTATTATATATTAATGGAACTTTTACATGGTTACTTTGTTCCATGAAATATTGTTAGATCTTAGTTGGGTGGGGAAAATGTTGTGGAAAGATGGGGGAGGGCAGCTGAAATTCGTGGACCTTTTCTAGAAAAATTCGTGAGAAAGCGTGAGGAAGATGACTGAGCAGATCAGGGCCACATGCTTAGGAAAGGAAAAGTAAAGAGTGAGGGATTTATAGAAAGTCTGTGGTGGAACCCAGAGGGGCCACATCTTGGGAGAAGTTTCATCCTAGGAAAGCGCTGTTGATTTAGTTGAATGCATACTTTGAGGATACATTATATTCTTCATGAGACTTTAATTCTGTAGGTCTTTTGCCATGAATTGGCTCTGATACAGGGGTTCTCTACCTGAGTGGGTATCAGAATCCTTTAGAGTTATCCGACACCAAAGGATTCTAATTAGTAGGTCTGGAGTGGGGCCAGAGCATGTTTATATTTTTTAAACCCCCAAGAGCCAATATTTGTAAAATAATACATCCTATAAAATATTCTTTTTAACGACTGAATCAGTCAGCATAGCTTTTATGGTCCTTTACCATTTAGATAACTAACCTCAGAAGGTCTGTCTCACCTTGGTCTCTACTTTAGCCAGATTGATAGCTCTACAAGCATCTAATTGATTTCGATTGCTCACTTTCATGCTTTCCCCTTCTTTGCCCCCTTGTTTCTTCTCTGCTAATAAATGTTTAAGCTTGCCTCCCCCAAGAAGCTGTCTTTGGCTGGCCTCATCCACCATTTATCTTTTCAGTATAGGACAAATTATAACATAACACTGACATAGCTGGTAGGTACACATCATATGAGGGGCTGATTCATGTGTTTTCACTCCTGAGTCTTGTGTATGTATTCCCCTGTTTTAGTGTTTGAACATCCTTATTTTTTCCTCTTGCTGCCAAGAGCTTGGAGCTTAGACATAGTTGGCTTAGTATCGATAATGGCATCAACAATATATTTGAATGCCTACTATGTTTCAGGACTTTGCTAAGTGTTCTCCACGCATTATCTCATTTGCTCATCAACAGCTTTTTAAAAATCAAAAACCCTTTTCTAATTGAGTTAGTTTCCTGTGGCTGCTGTAACAAATTGCCACAAACTTGGTGGCTCAAAACAAAAGAAGTTTATTCTCTCACCGTTTTGGAGGCCAGACGTCTGAAATCAGTATCATTGGGCCAAAACAGGGTGCTCCCTGCAAAAGCTCAAGAAAAGACTATGTCGCTTGCTTCTTCTACAGTTGCTGGTGGTGCCAGAATTCCTTGGCTTGTGGGTGCATCACTCCAGTCTTCAAGGGCAGAATTTCAAATCTCCCTCAGCTCTGTTCTTCTCATCACATTTTCCTGTGTGGGAGAGAAGGAGAACTCTCTCCTTGCCTCTCTCTTAAGGACACATATGAGGCCCCCTTACTGTTCCAGGATAATCTCCCTGTCACAGGATCCTTAACTTAATCACAGCTACAAAGATCCCTTTTGCAAATAATGTGACATTCACAGGTTCCAAGGACTAAGACATGGATATCTTTTGGGGGACCATTTTTTAGTCTACCACTGTGATAATTCAGATGGTCCAGAAAAGGAGGGCTGGTAAAAGTCTTCTTGCCCCACCCTCATTCCTCTCTTTCTATATCAGTGTTTCTAAGCTAGAGACAGTTTTGCTGTCCCCTCAGGGACATTTGACTGTCATAACTGGGAGGAGGTTGCTGTTGGCATCTATCAGGTAGAGGCCAGGGATGTTGCAGACAATATACAGGACAGGCCGTCCCTCACAAAGAATTATCCAACCCCAATATCATAGTGCTGAGGCTGAAAAACCTTGTCCTAAAGGTAGTTTAGGACAATAGTTTCTTGTATATCATTCCTGAAAAAAAAATCTTATATTAGCACATATGATGAGTAAAGCCCTCTGATATGATTTGATTATGTCTGGTGGTAGTTTTTGGTTGATTGAAAGTTGATTTAAGTGAAGAGTCATAAAAAATGACTCAATATACCTGAAATAACATTTTCCCTTTCAAAATATAAATATACGTGCATGCACCAATCTTTTGTTTGAGTATGTATCTTTTGACTGGAGCTCTGGGTCAACATTCTTATATAAACTTGTGTATTATCACCGATCCTAACTTAGGAGCAAAAACTTAAAAGTTTGTGAAGGAATCTGAGTGTAGGATCCTTGTAGTGTTTTGTGACTCCTGAATTGTTTATACCTGTCTTGCTTACACTTAATTATACAGCAATTTGGATTTTTTGTTTTCTTGTTTTGTCACTTGCTTTCTTTGGGTCTTTCCAAAGCATTCAACTTGGTTTTCATATGAAGAATAATATAACTCTCATGGTCTTGTATCAAATACAACATATATATATTTATATATATATATAGGATGTGTGTTGCACGCACACGTGTATGTGTATAAAGAAATCCAATTTTGTACAGAAAAGAATGGCTCTCTAAGATATTGCAAGTACATCTTCCAGTTGTAGCTCATTTAAATAGCTTCTCATCTGGTGATATGGTGAGAGCTAATGTCACAGTTACTTCCAGATTTTGGGAAGTTTTAGAAAATTTTGTTTTAATACTATAATGACAGAGTTTATAAATTATATGATATTACCGTAAATACTTTATTGCTATTACCATCTTAATGCTTGAGTTACTTTTCATTAACTGTAACAAATATTTGGAGTTTCGCTTACTAGCAAAACATTTTCACTGTTTCTTATATAGTGAAATGATACAGTTTCTTGAAACTGGATACTTTATTATTTTTTTACTCAGCAAGGCAAGAGAGTTAGCAATATGGGTTGTAATTCCAGTTTTTCCAACTTCCAGCTCTTTTACTTTGTTCAGGACACAGAGCTCTGTGTGGTATAAACAATACGCTTGCTGGCAGAAATTATGGTGTTACTACTAAACTAAATATACCTTATCTCTAAAATAGGGATTATAATATCTACTTTATAGGATTGGTGTAAGATTTTAATTGGATAATATATGTAAAGTGTCTAGCACAGAGTCTGGTACAGTAAATATCAGTATCCTTTTCTTCTCTTACTGTTTGGTACAGTGTTATGTGTACGGTGGCTAATATTTGTTGAACAAATATGTCTTCAGTGCCTTTGCTTGCTTCATACGTTCACTTTTTTCTTTCCAGTGTAAGAGCTATGTCTGTTAGTAAATATTTTTTAAAAGAACTTTGCTTTTAAAGTAGTCCAGTAAGTTATGTGCTGTTGACTAAAGTTAGTAAGTCTTATTTTTATATGACATTTCAGTGTGTTTACAAAGGCAAGTTAAATATTGGGTGGAAAGATGACTATGTTACCTCAAAAATCCCTTCCAACGTAATCTAAAATTTTCATAAAATTCACACAATCCTGAGTTTTCCTCCTGCTTTCCCCCTAAAATCTAAAGAAGTAAGTAGTGTTTGAAAACGTAGCACTTTGTTTGGAATGAAGAAAGTGACCATACTTATAATATGTTCATAATGGTCCATTTATCATGTAATAGGAATTCTTTAGTATTTGGAATGAGTGTTGCTGTCTTCAAGTGGATTTGTCTTTTTATTTTACCTTGAATATGTATTTTTACATACATATAATAAAATGTTTTACAGGAAGTTTCATTTTACATAAAACTATTTGCCTTTTTATTCATCTATTAAATATCCTGTCTGGGACTTTGGTATAAGAAACTAGGGCAGCTGAGTTAAAGAAATGTAATTCATTGAAGTTGCTTATTTTAGAAACTAAATGATGTTCATGCGTAACTTTATATAAGTTGATTCAGATGGGTTTTTTTGTTTTTGTTTTTGTTTTTTGCGGTACGCGGGCCTCTCACTGTTGTGGCCTCTCCCGTTGCGGAGCACAGGCTCCGGACGTGCAGGCTCAGTGGCCATGGCTCACAGGCCTAGCCACTCCGCGGCATGTGGATCTTCCCGGACCGGGGCACAAACCCGTGTCCCCTGCATCGGCAGGCGGACTCTCAACCACTGCGCCACCAGGGAAGCCCGATTCAGATGTTTTTAATTTTCTTTTTTAAACTAGTATTTTGGAATGGGTGATAAATGAAAAAAAAAAATTAAACCACGTTTTTAAGAAGGTTGGAACACCCTGGGAGGCACACGGGCAAAGCCATCATAGTATGCGCTTACCATTCTTAGCACTGGGTTCTTAAAAACCCAAGGTAGAGAACTTTTCCCTGAAGGAGTTTAAACTGTTGTGGGGGAAATAGGATTAAGGAGTCTGAGATTGTGAATGAACCCTTAAAAACCTTATAAACTTTTAATGTCCTCCCAGTTAAAACAGTAAATATATCAAACAAATTATCAATGACATTTTATGCAATTCAGTTTGGAGATACCGGGTACTATACAACTAGTTTCCATTTATCACTACTTCCTTGAAAGAAATGTTTCAGGATTTCCAGTCTTGGGGTAGGGGGGGACAGGAAATGCTTCATAAATCCTAAGAAGCATTTTTAGGATGTCTTATTCAGAGCCTTTCTTATTTTCACTTAAAGATTACTAACTTCAACTTCTGTTTCTAACTGTTGTTTTAGAGATAGCCTAACTTGGATATTTGAGGTAAAAGAATAAGCTTTTAGTAACCTTTATTTAACTCACTCAGCTCGCTCTAGCCAAGTGGGTATTTATAGCTCCTTTCGGTCCGTGGTAACTTCATGCCAGTTCATGTCAGAACATGACATAGTGGGACACTGACTCGGCTCTGATTGTCCTTCCATTCTCATCTCTGTTCTCTCCTTCCCAACAGACTGTGATTCTAGATCGAAGGCTGGAAATTTGTTTTGTCTCTGTTTCTATCTCTTTTAGGAGTGCCCAGCAAGTATCTTCTACTCTGCCATCTCTTTATTTCCCTTCCAAACCTGCAGTTCCCTCTCTTCCAAAATATCTCCAGAAATAACAGCTTAGAATTTGTTACACTGAAGTAGAAATCTTTACCAAAAGTAAATCTGTGTATATATGTATATACTGGAATTTCACATAATATAAAAGTTACTTTATATCGCTATTTGAGGGAAGAAATGGTCTTTGTGTCCCCTCAGCCAAGCATTGTCCCATGATTTTAGGCAATGCTTGATATTTATTATTGAGCAAATTAGGAAACCTCAGAAATTAGCATATAAGTGGTTTATCATGTGCAGCAGACTATAAGTTTTCAGATAGTTTAAGAAAAGAAATTCTTATCTGTAGGGAGGGACTTGCTGCTCATTTGATTGGATTAATTTTTGAGATGAGTCCTAAGATGCTTTTAGCTCTAAAACTTTGATTGTAAAAAAGCAAGAAGGGGGGGCTTCCTTGGTGAAGCAGTGGTTGAGAGTCCGCCTGCCGATGCAGGGCACACAGGTCCGTGCCCCAGTCCGGGAGGATCCCACCTGCCGCGGAGCGGCTGGGCCTGTGAGCCATGGCCGCTGAGCCTGCACGTCCGGAGCCTGTGCTCCGCAACAGGAGAGGCCACAACAGTGAGAGGCCTGCGTACCGCAAAAAAAAAAAAAAAAGCAAGAAGGGTGCCATCAATTGATTAGGTATTAAATAGCCAAGAAAAAAAGAATATTGTTGGATGAGGTAACATGAATGAAGGCATTTGGGTGGGAATGAGGTAATGTGGTTGTAGGTATAGGAAGTAAAAAGATCAATGTAGTCAGGACAGAGTTTGTATTAGAGAATAGAGGAATTCAGTTGAATAGATGGAAGGCTAGATTTTTAAAAGAGATATTTAAGCATTTCCAGATGGCAGAAAGCCCTATTTTTCTAATGCAGTATTGTCATTAAAATGTTTTAAGGTGATCTGTGTGATAGTCTTATGCTGAGTGGATTACAGCAAAGAAGTGAATAGTAATAGAAGACTTGCAGTGGTAATTTAAAGGTGAAGCAGCGAGAGCTTGGAAGACAGGTGGCAGAGAGAATGGGGAGTATAAGATGAATACAGGGAAATTGTGAATTCACTGTGGCTGATCAAATGGAATATAGAGGTATTTTTCAAGGTAGTTTTCAAGGGATTCCTAGGCAAAGGACAGTCCCTGGATTTTCAGGGTTTGGGGATCTTTTCCCAAGATAAGCCCTGTTGTTTTAAAGGTTCATTTAGGTTCTTATTTTTAAGTAAGTTGCTACATTCCTTAGCTTTAAGCAGGCTGTTCTCAACTATATTTGACCCTTTTTATTATTATTAAAGGATAGAAAAGTTCTTTTGAGACCACTTACCTGGGTATTAATTAGTAAGTCAAATTTCATTTGGACCAGCATGATATACTGTTAACTTTCAAAGGAAGGGTATTTACCATAATGATGATGGAGGCGCTGTGGCATGTTGTCCTGGAGGGGAGGGACAGAGAAACTAAAAATTAGGAAAAGGGGAAACTTAGAAAAGCAAGATGCTGATAGTACTGATGAAGATGATAAGAATATTAAACCAGGAATATTAAATTTTAAAAGCATTCAAATGCCTGATAAACAATTAAAACAGTGTTAGAAGTTGTGGGGAAATATGAGAAGTATGTGATTTGATTTTTATTATCAGAAGGCATATATAAAGAATGGTCATGGGCCTTCCTCTCTGACTTTTTTTTTTAATTCATCAAAAAATCATATAGTAAATACCTCTTGCAACCACGGTCATACTTTCTCTAGAAAGCCAAATTATTATGAGACATTTACTGGGTGATCTACATTCTCTAGAAAGCCAAATTATTATGAGACATTTACTGGGTGATCAAGAAAAGTGAGGTGATTTTGATGCTAGAAACGTCAAACTTTATTAGCTTGGTTTGCATTGTATTTCAGTGTATGTTGTGTAATTGTGTATATTGTATTTCAGTGTAATCAATGTATATTCTAAAATATACCACTGATTCTTTAAGGGGGGCAGTTTTGCTTCCCACGGGATATTTGGTAATATCTGAAGATTTTTGGTTGTCACAATTTGGATAAAGGTGCTTATTAGCATCTAGTGCTTAGAGGCCAAGGATGCTACTAAACAATTCATAGGACGGTCCCCCATAACAAGGGACCAAAATGCCAGTAGTGCCAAGATTGAGAAACCCTGGAATATGGAGTAGGCAAGTTCTTCCCGGGGAATTTTAGAAACCTGGTCAATTTATTATTTCCTTTTTTCTAGATTTGACCAGGTATTGCCTTCTGTTAATGCACTTTCTTCCCACAGCTTACAATACACTTGATTGTCACTGTTTTCTTTATTGTGTTCTTATCCTACGGCTATATCTTGATACTTTGATGAGACAAATATTTCCAAATAACTTCGACCTGTCTTCTCTTAGGGTGACATTTTTCTGCTAGGCCTATGTATCTTGTGTTTCCTTTTACTAATTTAATTCTTGAGGGATCACCCTATTTCCAAATTCTGAGGGCCTCTTGATACGATTTCTTAAGTACTTTCTTTTGTAAGAAGGCTTTTTCATGTGCTTCAAGTTCCAGGTCTGGGTTGAGCTAGTTCTTGAGTCCAGGTTTTTTTTTTTTTCTGATGATGTTTGTATCCATTCTAATATTTTCGTGCAAGGTAATTTTTTTTCTGACAATATTTGAAACTGTTGTAATCTTTCTATTATACAAGTTCATTTAAATGAAATGTTTAACTCCTAGAAAAACCATCTAGGAGTTATTTCTTTTAGAATAATTTTATCCCTGCTTATAGATAAAGATTACCCTACATAAAACAGTTGCATATAAAAAGGTATTTTAAAAGGTATTAGAATGGTTTCATAATGATAAGTGAAAAATATTAGGAACCGGTTTATTTTTTTCCTTAACATACCTCAATTTGATGTTCATCTAAACATATTGGCCATTTAGTAAAACATAAGTGCAGTATGCCTGTGTGTACAGTTGACCCTTGAATAACGTGGTGGATGGTGGGGTGGAGGGGCTGATAGTCTGTGGATATTTATCATTGGCCCTCTGTATCTGTGGTTCCTTGGCACCTGAGGGTTCGACCAACCACGGATCGTGTAGTACTGTAGTATTTGCTATTGAAAAATATCCATGTGTAAGTGGACCCACACAGTTCAAACCCCCATTGTTCAAGGGTCAGCTGTACTAGCTACTCGGTGTACAGGAAAGGAATAAGGAGGGAAAGCAAAAGTATAAAGAAATTATGTAGTAGTCAGGATGTGATGGATCCACATTGTGTGTGTGTGTGTGCTGAAAATTTGTCATCTTTGAGAAGCGAAGTTCTGCAGTAAGTGTAGGGTTTTTTTTTGTAGTAAATATTTTCTGTCTACTTGTAGTACACATCACTTATCTCTTAATCTTCCATTTTCATCTGTGCAAATGTTTCATTAATTGACCTTCCATCAATCTAAAACTGATCTGCCTCACTGATAGATCACTTGTTAAAAAGAGGCTTTCATTGGCTTGTTAAGAGACATATTCTGGAACTGCACAACAGAACCATCCTACCCCACCACTTCAAATGTGCGTAGTTATTGTTTTGAGTCTTGACTCCTTCCTTGGGCTTCTGTCAGCCGTGGAGAGCACTGCAGTTGCAGCTGCTGCCTCACAAAAGAGGTTTCGGATCCTCACTGCATGAGCACACAACCAGCATCAGTAAGTCTGTTTTAATTCAGGAGATACTTTGGCTAAGAAATATTTAAATGCTGGAAGAGACTGCTCTTCTGAGTCTAGGAATTGTAGGGTAGTCTGATGCACTGCTTTTATCCTTGGTGTGCTGAACAACCCAGTTTATCTAAAAGGAGAGATGTATGTTGACTGATGAGCAGGACACCTGTCCCTCCCATTACTTGTTTATATAAATTTATTTTTAATTTTTAAAAAATACTAATGATAAACAATTAAAATAGTACAGAAGGATGAATGTACAATGAAAGTTTCAAATTTTCTGTTCCCAGTTTTACTTCATAGAGTTATTCGTTGATAATAGCTTCAGATTTAGTCATATCAGTAAAGTGTTTCTCAACAATTGCTCTTTGGCATTTTTGGCAGTACTGTGCTTTGTCTTGTGGGATTGTGCTGAGCACCACTTAAAGTTTAGTGCCCCTGTTCTCTACCACAGCCATTGGAGCATCAAAGATGCCCTCACACATTTCCAAGTGCTCCTGGGGAGGGGAGCGGTACTTATCCTGGGTGAGAGTTTTGTAAATTTTAAAATTACGCTGTGTGTCTTAGAAAACATGTGTCTATTTTTTCAACTTTACCCAGTAACTATTGACTCTACTATAAAAGAAGAATATTTTGAGCACACATGCACTTCTCAAGGGAGGCCCAGAAAAAAATCCACTTGGGAAGAACTGCGCTAACCTCTGATGGCTTAGATTACAACATTTATTCAGTCTTACCTGCATTCCTTTATGATAGTATTACTCTTGTGTTTTCAATTACCTATCTTTTTTTTTTCTTTTCTCATGAGTGTTTTTTGTTATTTTCGAATTGTGAGCTCATGCTTGGCAGCGTTTTATTCAGTGGATTCTGTGCAGCCTTGTTAGGGGACACATTCCTCCAGGGAAGATTTGCTAAGGGTTTTCTTTGGCACCTGTGTAGTTTCTCAGCTTGGGGTTTTGTGAACTAGGTAGGTATATAGAAACCCTGGATCCTTGAGAGTAGGCTGTGGTTACAAATTCTCAGGTGATATTTGCCCCCAAATACAGAGTTCAGGCTGAAAAAGGCTCATTTCCTCGTTGTCTTCCTTGGCCAACAGGGACATTTTTGCCAGGCCACCTTTTTACCAGGTGGGGCTTAGTCCTGTAACGTCCCTGATCTATATGGAGGGGTCTAATTGGCAATTCTTCTTTTTGAACAGACCAAGGCCTATACTGCTGCTTCTGAACTAGGTACTGAAATCTGAAAACACTCCATGCAGCCATGACTCAAGCACATGCTTACCAGTTTGTTTTTATCCTCTTCATGTTGGCCCATGAGGAGTTTCTTGAGGACTTACTCTTGTACTTGAGAGGATGTTTTTGGTACTTTGGTTAGCATTCCTAGGCATTTTGTGAGAGAATTACTTTAGATTTTCAAGTCCATCTTTTTGCTAGACATGCAAGCCTCTTCACCAGCTTTCTGACTTCTAGTATTTCCTAAAATTTCTGGTTTCTAATCTTTCATTTGTCTCCCTTCTCACCTCTAGTACTGTTGGTGTTCTATTCTTTTTAAAAAGCATGGATTCTGTCATGTGTGCTCAGCCTTCCACTGTGTCTGGAAGCTTGTCACATAGTTTTTAGATCTAAGCCCATCGATGCTAACTGACCTGAAGAAAAATAAATCTCTGTAAATGCCTTTTCATTTAACTGTGACTTTTTTTTTTTTTTTTTTAAGTTTGAGCTTAAAGAGCTTGATGTTTGGCTATAAAAGAGGTGAAAGGACAGGGATGGAGGATGAAGTTCAGGCCATTAACTGTGCAGTTGAGCAAGGCCTTCCTGGTGTGGGGAGCAGTGTGGGGATCTTACCATGAAGTCTAAATATATAGGGCAAAATTACATTGCAACAATGAGAAACTACAATTTTTTTAATTACATGCAATAAATGTTAACTGCAGTATGTTTGGCATAATAATAAAAATTAGAGTTCAAAGATAAATAAGATGCCATTTCTGCCCTCAGAGAACTCACTAATTTTGTGGTAGAGATAGACATGTAAATGCAAATACAAGCATTTCTCATTATTCATTTTTTGTAGTAGTTTTGTTCTGTAAGTTCTCTGTGAACACTGAATTAGGGAGTACTGAGCCATTGTTTCTAGACTAAAAGAGGGTTAGGTTCCTACAAGCCTCTGATCACATTTTCATTAACTGGTCAATACATAACCTTGCTTTATGTGTGTTTCTGTTTAAAGACAGCTTGATATATATATATATATATATATATATATATATATATATATATAGTTGATTCATTAACATTGAATGGCCAACAGCACTATAATTTCATGCCTGAAGGAAGCTCATCAGACACTTACATTTTCTCTGTAAGGCACATCACCCTACTTGTTTGTGCTTAGGAACAATGGACAGCACGTAAGCACTATGATTGGGAGACATTTCAGACAGTGAAATCACCATGAAAAAGCACAAAAATTTGAAAAATGTGACACTAAATAAACCATGAAAAGGTTACTTGTTTTTGGTGTGAGAGCTGAAACAACAAGGTGGAGTGTTGCCTAATTGGACCTAAGCTGGGGATGCACACACTGGGCATGTTGTTTTTGCTGCTCGTGTCTGCATATGACAACAAAAGCACTGTGAGTATTGACTTTGAGGCTTAAGGTAAATTTTAACAAGTGGATGAATTCATAAATACAGAATCCGTGAATAATGAGGATCAACTGTACTATTCATTCAGTAAGTGCTGTATGTTCTAAATCTTCTAGGATGGGTCAGGAAAGGTTTCATTTGAGACTATTAAGATAAAGTCACAGCAGTATGAAGCAATAGGTTTATGGATAGCAAATAGCTTGGTGTAGCTGGAATTAAAAGGGCCCCTTTAAGGGGGAGCAAGAGAGGATGTTTGAACAGTTAAAGGGGGGAATATAAGGTCCTTATGCCTCATATGGCCCTTATGCCATGTTAAATAATTGGAATTTTATAGGTGGTGGGGAGCCAGTGAATGATTTTAACCAGGAGGAAACATGGTCATATTTGTATTTTGGAAAGCTCACTCTCATGGTGGTATTGGGGATAGATAAAGTAAGAAAAATAAGTAGAAGGTGTTAGAAGTTAAGGTGAGAGAGGATGAGAGTATGAACTAAGGAAGTGACAGTGGAGATAAAGAAAAAGGGATGTGTTTGTAAGATATGCAAGACAACAGATTGAAAGGTCTTGGTGGCAGATTAGGTAGCAGGAATAAAGGAAATTGAACAGGTGTACCTGGGTGCCATTAATTGAGATAGGGAATACTGGAAGGTGACCAGCTTTAAGAAGTAATTTGATGAGTTTTGGGCATGTTGAGTTCATTGTGTCTGTGGGATATCTTTACAGAGATTAGGCAAGAAAATATCTGAAGCCCAAGAGATAGAGCTTTGAGAGACATTAGCATATATTTGTTAATTGGTTGATGAATATCTGAATGCTGTCCTGTGTCAAAGCACTGTCCAGTGCTGGATGAGATAGAACAATGAGTGAATTTCTAGCAAGGGAGACAGACAACAAGCAAAGATACTTTCAGATGAGCCCTAGGATGAAAACAAAACTGATAGGAGGGAGAATGACTGAGGATGTGTGTGAGGGAGAGGAGCTTCTTTAGACTGGGTGTTAGGGTTCACTTTCTGGGTGACATTTATACTGAAACAAAAATAAAGAGGTTAAGGATATGCATGTGGGTATCTGGGAAGATCATTTCAAGCAGAGAGAACAGAAGATGGTAAAGATGGGAGATGAGAAATGGGAAATAAACTGGGCATGTTTGAAGAACAGAAGAAAGGCTGGTGTGACTAGAGATGAACGGACCATGGGGAGAGAGTTGTAGCAGATGAACTCAGAGGGATGCGCGGGGTGCCACGTCATGAAGGCTCTAGGTCATGGTCAGGAGTTCGGATGTTTTTCTAAGTGCAGTGGGAAGCCTTTAGACGGTTTTAGCGCAAGAGTAACAAAATCTGTTTATGTTTTAAATGATGGTTCTAGCCAATCTGGAGAATATTGTTGAGAACTAGAGTGAAAGCAGGGGAGCAACTGAGTGACTACTGAAGTAAATGAGCAAGAGATGGTGGTGGCTTAGAGTAAAATGATAGCCGCCAGGGGAGAGTTGGATTTTGAGTCAGTTACTTAAGATTATGTACTTTTCTTCTATTACCACCATCATGGCTGAATTTAAAAACCACTTTACCATTGGATCTGTTTTGAATTCTACATATTTTTCTAAGTGCATGTAAAACATAAGTGTTATCTTGAAAAAACTACCAATGAAATTTACTCTAAAATAATCTAGTTTGGGGGATACTAAAAAAGATTCAAATTTGCATATTTAATACAATCTGGCAGTGATGCTAAAGTCATATTTCATGTTTATTAGTGCTTACTGTATAAAAACTTTCAGACAATTCTGTTGGTTCAGTTATAATACTATGTATTTTCTTATAAAAAAACCAATGGAGCCCTAAACTGCTTTATTAATTAGTGCTTAGGTCAGTAAAAATGTACTAAAAGCAGGGCTACTGCATTGTGAGAGCAAATTAGGAGCAGCACTATTTGAGCTGTTTAAAAAAAAAAAACTCTAGATCTAGCTTTTCTCAGGATGAGCTCTGTACTTTAACAAGGATGCTTCTGGACACAGCATGGAGCCAGGACCAGGGTGGGGAAAGATTAAAGATCAGTAGACCAGTTAAGAGGCTTTTAAAATAGTCTAGACAAGAGAAGATGAAAACTCTAAACCAAAGGTCAGAGGCTGGAAATTGTGATGAGGATGAATTTTTGAGACTTTTGTGTAGTAGAATGAAAAGGATTTGGAGAATTTGATGTCTAGGTTAGGGAGAATTTTAAAAAATCGGATGATTCTGAGATTTTAAGCTTTGGAGACAGGGTGGATGGTGATGTCATGATAACAAGAGCTAGAATCTCTAGTTAGGGTGAGTGACTAGTTTTGAAAATGGTAAATTGAAGGCACCATCTTTGGGGTTCCCGGGGAAAGTACAATATGTTAAGAAGGCAGTTGGGGAAAAGTGACTGCTGTAACTAAGATTTGAAAATCATATTCAGATAGAAACTGGTTGAAGCCCTAGAAGTAAATATCATTCAAGAAAAGAATGAAGATCTGAGGAACACCAACAGGAGTGACAGCCTGCCCTCAGGCAGAATGTGGACAGAATATGTGCTTGATTTTTCAGTTAGCTTGTTCCTAAACATAGTTAGGAAGTTTGAGGAGAGGGGTGGCTAGGGAAGCCAGATAGCGGAGGCTGAATGGGAAGGTGGAGAACTGAAGAAAAGATGCCCAGGGTGAACTACTCTTTAAAGAAGCTTAGTAGCTGTGATGGGCAAAAGGAGAGAGAGGAGGGTGTGACTTAAGTGAATGGGGGGCTTCCCTGGTGGCTCAAGTGGTTAAGAATCCCCCTGGCAATGCAGGGGACACGGGGTTCTAGCCCTTGTCTGGGAAGATCCCACATGCCACCGAGCAACTAAGCCCGTGCACCACAACTACTGAGCCTGAGCTCTAGAGCCCGCGAGCCACAACTACTGAAGCCCATGCGCCTAGAGCCCGTGCTCCACAACAAGAGAAGACACCGCAATGAGAAGCCCGTGCACCACAATGAAAAGCAGCCCCCTCTTGCCGCAACTAGAGAAAAGCCTGCACACAGCAACAAAGACCCAATGCAGCCAAAAATAAATAAATTTTAAAAAAAGTGAAATGGGGTTCAAAATAGAGATTTAAAATATCATTACTGAAAGACGAGGAAGATATTAAAACTTAAAAATGTGGGAGTTATAAATGAAGAAAAAATACTGAAGTTACAGGAGAGGGATAACCCATGGGTCATGGTCCTACAGTGGGTGGAGGGACTTGATTCATCACACAGACAGCAGCTTTGTAGAGGACTAGGGGCATATTTTCTTGTGAGATTTGAGGAAAAAGAGGTAAGGAATGGTGCTGATACAGTTGATTCTACAAGTGGAGGGGAATTTCAGTAAATCATAAATGATAGCCTGTTTTTCTTTCCCTTCTGACAAAATCATCTGCTGACTAGGGTAGTAAAT
Organism: Mesoplodon bidens; assembly: GCF_964165515.1. Taxonomy (NCBI): domain Eukaryota; kingdom Metazoa; phylum Chordata; class Mammalia; order Artiodactyla; family Ziphiidae; genus Mesoplodon; species Mesoplodon bidens. The sequence goes on from NC_138166.1 coordinate 55,430,739, forward strand.
GTTTGAAATAGAGAATGTGAGAGAACCAAGGGGCAAGTAATAGAAGTGTGAAGCAGTATTTGGGACTTTGCTGATTTGGGGGGAAATAAGGAAGTTTGAGCATATTGAAAAAGCTGGGGATAAGAATAGGAAGGAGGGCACTGAAAGGAAGGAAAGAGCTGTGGAAATCAGAAGTGAGGGGAGATGAAGACAAACTTGATTCCCAGATAATTTTGTCTAGGGCTACATTTATTGAAATGAGTGCAGACAAGCTGTACCCAGGCTAGTGGGTGAATCTTTTCACTAAGTCTTAATGTAACTACACCATTAATGCAATTTTATCAAACCAAAGCATATGAAGGAAATTCTGTTAAAGCAGAAAACTGTCATTACAGAAAAGGACTTGTAAAAACTTTCTGCAGTATTTGAAACAATATTTTTATGTAACCTTTTAAATATTTATGAGAGACACAAATTACCATATTTCTAGTTCATTTTGTTACCAGTGTTCTCAAAACATTGTATCCAGCTCCTTAACTGCTAGAACTGAAGGGCTGGCAAGGATATCCAGTTGTGTCTAGTGTTTATGCTTGCCATAAGGAAAATTGCAATGAGAAAAAGACTAAAATAGTACCAGGATTCAGTTGTCATTTTATCTATTTAGAATGTTATTTCACCACTTTGAACATATTGCGTGTTCCTCAAGTTTCTTACAACCAGAAAGTCTTCCAAATAAGAAATGTGAGGTTAAAGCCTAAAATAATCTCTTCATTTTGGATAGGATATAGCTGCTCTCACCGAGGTAGGACTTCTTTGGGCTTTCTAAATTTCTAAAACTTTTAAAATAATTAGTAAGGCTATTCTATGCAGGGTTTCCATCTGGACATATAGAGTGAAGTTTTCTAATATTGTAGATTATGTTTGACATTCCATACATGGACTTCCTATGTGGGGAGACTGTGTTCCCCTGTCTTCTTAACCTGAGCATGCCTGCCCAGGAGACCTAGTTGAGTGGCATTATACCTTGGAGAAGAGAATGTTTCCTTCTTCTTTTTCACTGTTAGTAATATATATTGTGCTTATTTTTAATGCAGTGCCTTGTACTTTTATGTAATGTTTTGCTCAGTGCTTTAAAGGCTGATATAAGAAGAAGTGAACAAAAGCCTGAGAGTGTTGAGTGAGATAAGAATATTTGAAATTGATAGCTAATTCTAGTAGCTTATAAAATATTTTTACATTGAGAGATCTGTGTCATTTTAGTATAACAGTACTATAATCTGAATTGTATTTGATTACAAATCAGTGATTTTTGAGCCCCAGTTCCTAGTTGGTGTGGAATTAGTGGTATATGAATTAAGGAAAATGATTTGGGTTAAAACTAGATAAACATGCCAGTAAATAGAAGAAGCAGTTTTATGATGAATTAAATAAGATTGATTAAAAAGTTTCCTTTTGTTAAAGTTATATCTGTACACTTATGAATGCAGAGAAAATACATAGCTTTTGAAAATTAAAAATATTCTTTATAGGTTTTTTAAATATTGATTTTAAATGTTATATTTTAATGGAATGTTTTACTAACATACATTTCATATCATAATATATACAAAGAAGAATTTAATGAAGCATATCATCCAAAGATGACTTGGTGTTTCCAGGCTTTTTTGCCTTCAAAGAAAAAGTCCTATTTGTTTTTAACTCTGCAAGAAAAAAAAAAAAAAAAAAACTCTGCAAGAACAGTTGTAATTCTGATCTTTCTGTGTTCAAATCGGTTACTGTTTATACACAAGAGGCATATTTTTTGGTAGGTTTTCATATTAAAATTGTTAATGCATGTACAGATCAAAGACTGTCTTGCTCTTTATCTCTATTTCTTGATGGCTAGAGGCTACTACTTTGAACTTTTTAGCTGATTCTTTTGTCACTGAGCTCCATATCATTTATGGTATGCTTATGTGGCTGATTTCTTGATTGTTCAGTTTTAACTGTTACGGAAGATGAGGATTTAGCTCTTTTTTCCACTCTACCCCCTACTTTCTCTCTCTCTATATATATACACACACTTCTGATCCCTCAATTCTCCCAACATAATTATATTAATATTTTTATTAAATCAGTATTTATTAATTGACCCATTAGTAAATTGTAGTTACCTTTTCCATTCCTATGTTTTTATTTTCTTGGAGTTAATAATTGTTTGCTGAGTTTTCCATATATACTGCTTATCAATAATTCAACCCCCCAAATCTCTGCTAGTTTTTTAATTCACCTTTCAGTATGTTTATCCAAGTTTATCAACTTGATTTTCTTGAAGAGGTTGCTCCTGGGACCTTCTCACTGTCCAGGATAGACTCCTTATTCTCCATACCTGATACACACTTGTCACCATCTTCCTGAGAGTCACTTTTGCCTTTCTCATGGATTGCGTCTTCTAGTTCTTTTATCTCATATCTTTCCCTTTTCTATTTTGCCCCTTTGTTACATGCTCAGAGGGCAGCATGTCTTTTTTTTTAATCTTTCTAAGAAAAAGTGTTTGTGGTAGAGTAGTTTTATGAAACCTTATAAACAAGTCTGAAAATTAATTTTAACTGTCCTCACGATTGATAGTTTGGCAGGGTAAAGAATTTTAGGGTGGAAATGTTTTTAGATGCATCATTTCATCATCTTTTATTTTTAGATGTCATCATTGAAAAGTTCAAAAGGAGTTTGATTCCTAATTCTTGACATGTGATTGTGGTTTTTTTCCTTTGTCTCTAGTGTTCTGAAATTTCACAATGATGTGTCTTAGTATACCTCTGTTTTCATCTGTTTCACTGCGTGCTGTATGCCCCATTTAGTCTAGCAACTTACCGCTTTCAGTTCTGGAAAATATTAAGTGTTTCATTAATGTTTTTCTCCCTTCTGTTTTGTATATTCTTCTTCTTAAATAATTCCTCATATTTAGATGCCTGCTATTAGTCCTCTGACTTTTTTCTCTTCTATCTTTCTACCTCTAAACTTTTCTACTTTTTTTGGTATTTCCCCAAATTTATCTCCCATGATTTATATTGCATTTTTATTTCTACTTTTGCATTTTTATTTTAGAAGCTCTTTTGTTTCCCCTGGATGTTCCTCTCCTACAGCAGTCTTGTTCTAGTTTGATGAATACAATGTTTTCATATTTCTCTGAGGATTTTAATGATTGTTTCCTTCAGCCTTGAATAGTTTTATTACTACAAGTAGATTTTACCTGTTTGTTTATTCTGGTCTCTGTCACTCAGCATCTGAGATCTCAAGGTTAATATCAGTAGCTCATTCTTTTTTCTTTTCTTTTTAATAAGCATGACTTTTAATGCATTTAACATTTATGTACCCTTAGGAACATAAAGAATCAGGTTTGTTTTTTTCCTTTCCTTAAAAAAATTTTAACCAAAAAAAAAAAAAGTACCCAGTTAAAAACAAGTAAGAGTAGAAAGAGATATATAATGAGAAGTCAAATTTTCTACTTCAGATCTGTTTCCCACGTCAACCACTATTAGTATTTTCTTATATATTCTTACATAAATATAAGCACACAAAAGCATATATAAATATGTAAGTGTGTGTATTACTCCTTCCCCACCTTCTTTTCTTAAACAAATGGGAGCCCAGTATACTCACTTTTTTTTTTAACTGTACATGTTTCATTTCTGTAAACATGAATACAGCCCATTCTTTCCACAGGTATATATATTATAACTGAGCATACATACTATGAGTATATATATTATGACTTATTTAACCAGATTATTTCTAGTCTTTTGCTTTTATAAACAATGTGGCATTGAAAATCCTTGAAGATACATACTTTTTAATTTATGTAGAAGCTGCCCCATTGTGTACCCCCAACTCCGTTACCAGAGTTTTTGACCTCTGCATTTCTCTTTGGTTAACATTAGTATCTCACTGTTATTTTGATTAGCCATCCTCTATTTAGTTCCACTGATCTTCCCATTTCTACCTGAATGAGTACTACCCTGTTTTGATTAACACAGCCTTAAAATACATTTTAATGTCTGATAGGTTCAGTCTCCTTATATTTCTCTATAAAAGGATCATCTAAAAAATATTTTTAGGACTTCCCTGGTGGCACAGTGGTTAAGAATCCCCCTGCCAATGCAGGTGACACGGGTTCGAGCCCTGCTCCGGGAAGATCCCACATGCCGCGGAGCAGCTAAGCCCGTGTGCCACAACCACTGAGCCCACGCTCTAGAGCCTGTGAGCCATAACTACTGAGCCTGCATGCCACAACTACTGAAGCCCACATGCCTAGAGCCCGTGCTCTGCAACAAGAGAAGCCACAGCAATGAGAAGCCTGTGCACCACCACAAAGAGTAGCCCCCGCTGCCTGCAACTAGAGAAAGCCCATGCGCAGCAACGAAGACCCAATGTGGCTGAAAATAAATAATATAAATAAAAAATAAAATAAAAAAATTTTAGGACATTTCAGATTGCCTTAATGACAGACTGACCAGCACAATATAGTTATGCTCTCAGTATATAAATCCATCACAGACCTTGGAGATATTGCGGGTTTGGTTCCAGATCATCACAATAAAGCAAATATCACAAGGTGAGCCACATGGATTTTTTGGTTTCCCAGTGCATATAAAAGTTACGTTTATACTATACTGTAGTCTAGTAAGTGTGCAATGGCATTATGCCTACATATCTTAATAAGGAAATACTTTATTGCTAAAACATGCTAACCATCATCTGAGCCTTGAGCAAGGTGTAATTTTCTTGCTGGTGGAGAGTCTTGCCTCGATGTTGCTGGCTGCTGACTGATCATGGTGGCCGTGGCAGTTTCTTAAAATAAGACAGCCACGAAGTTTGCCTCATTGATGGACTCTGCCTTTCATGAACCATTTCTCTGTAGCATGCAGTGCATTTGACAGCAGTTTACCCACAGTAGAAGTGCTTTCACAATGGAAGTCAGTCCTCTCAATCCCTGCCGCTGCTTTATCAACCAAGTTTATATAATATTTTAAATCCTTTGTTGTCATTTCAACAGCCTTCATAGAATCTTCACCGGGAGCAGATTCCATCTTAAGAAACCACTTTCTTTGCTCATCCTTAAGGAGCAACTCCTCATCCATTAAAATTTTATATTTGTAACAGATAATGAAAAAGTTTGAAATTTTGCAGTTACCAAAATGCAACACAAAGACACAAAGTGCAGTAGCTCATTCTTAACAGTAGAGAACTAAAACCATGGAACTCTGTTGGCATGTATGGGCTTCACTGTAGCCATTCTGTGACTGGATTGTTTGGGGGTAATGCCTGATCTTGATGTCTACGTCTTTCCGCTTAGGCTGGTCATATCCTCTAGAGAAGACTCTTCATATCTGCCTGGAGGGTAAAGATGTGAAGGGTAAAGGCTTTTGATAGTCAAGAGGGAGAAACAGGTGGAAGGTTTGTCTCATCATTCAATAATCCCGTTTTCCATATGATTTCATTGTCCTTTGTCCAGTGACACTTCTTACCTTACTCTCTCCAGATCAACCCCTAGTTTTCAGTCCTCCATGGGTGAAGGTGAGGGGCAGCAAGTACCCTGCAAGGAGGGTGGGGTTGAATTATTGATAAGTAGTATATATGAAAAACTAAGCAAATAAATATTAACTTCAAGAAAATAAAAATACAGGAGTGGAGAAAGGTAACTTCGGTTTACTAAGGGATCAGCTCATGAACACTGACCTAATGTTATCTGAGTCTCCTCATTGTAGTTCCCCTCACTTTGTGTACCTTGGGCTGCTAATTCCTCAGTCTTTGGAAGATTTTGTTTTGTAAATGCAATGATTTTCTGCTTTTCCTGTAGCTTGTTTAGAGTTTGACCTCTTGGGTCTGCTAAATCAGTTAATCCTTTATCCCTATGTTTTACAGCTTCCAAAGTCAATTTATCTCTAATTCTCCACATCTTTGTGCCTTTAAAAGTAAAATAAAATTACACACACACATCTTTGTTACATTTTAGAGAGATTTTAGGTGAGAGCAAAAATAGATGAATTCAGTTTATTTTAACCTGGAAATACTGATATTTGTCCTCTTGAATAAAAATATTTGTTCATTTTACTTTTATTTTTGTATTTAATATTGTTTCAAGCTTGGCACTTAAATTTGTCAAATCCAAATATGCCAAAATGTTGGAGCCTGTCAGAAGGGTTTCTGCTTTCTAACCATGTTTATTTTTAATTTTTAATTATACCTTGGGTAAAAGGGTCTGTGTTGAAGAACACCCTTCAGCTTTCCCTTCCGAAAGAAGATTGTTTGCTCTAAGAGACACTACAGCTATCCATGCTTTGCTTCAATTTGAATTTTTCTTTAGACCTCTTCATTGTTAACACAAGAAATTAACAAGAGTTGGTTCCTTTGGGTACTGGTGCTATTTCAAACTCAAAGTAATCCCCAGGGGACTTTGTATTTTACTTTGGTATGTGTCAGTTGTTGATTATACAAACTTTTATCCCCAATCAGAGCTGAAAGCTAGGTAATATAAAGGAAAAATAATTCAGAGCGTTAGTTAAACACTTATTAAACATTTGTTGAGTACCTATTATATACAAGGCTCTCTACTGGGAGCTATAATGGAAGAGAAAGCTCTTGTTCTTGGAGAGGTTATCACGTAACAAGGAGAAACAGGGAACAAATGAAATAATGAATGCTGGAAGACCATTCTTTCTGCTTGTTTAACCAGATGTTAGTATTTAAAAATAATTAGGAAAATAGGAAAATTAATTATGAATGTATGTATTCCCTTTGGATCTTGACTTCGTTTTTTAGACATTATAATCTTTTTTTGGAATTATGTAATGTGGAGTGACATAATTAAAATCTGTACCTGTTATCACTCTTCCTTCAGCATTTCTTGAATTCTTGATAATTGTTTTTAACCCTAAAAGATTACTTTAAGCAAAGAATATGAGAGAAAAAAGGTCGGTAATTTGCAAAAAAAGGAAATGTTTTATATTTAATATATTTTTTTTCTTCAGATTTCAATACATACATTTGATTCCATGACTGTTTTATCTTTCACAGTTCAGGGAGAAAGAGAGAATAAAATAGAGTGGTGAGAGAAGTATCTTAACCCACTGTTGGTCTGTAGCATCCAGCATCCCTGACTTCAAAGAGTTTCTAATGACCATTTCTGACTGTTAACCTGGAGTTTTATTTCAGTCATCTGTTGTTCTTGCAGGCATTTATTTTAGTCATCTGCTGCTCGTGAGCATGTTAGTACTGGCAACTCATTTTCTTCCATCTTCCTGAACTTTGCAACTGCTTCCAAGTTTCACAAGGATATTTCTGATTCCATTACTGTGTCCAAACACTTGGCATGGCAGTAGAAATGATGAGAGATGGCTGGTGTTGACCAGTAGAAATGTGTGGCTACTATTTCAGGGCTAAAATCATAATAAAGTCATACTGCAAAGTGGCAAGACTGGGACTAGGAACTGCGTTTTCTCATGCCCAGTGTTCTCTCCAGTGACCAAACTGAATTGTTTCATGAGTTTTCTTCATATCTGCCACTTGTTGAAATGCAAGCCCTCAGTGACAGAACTCATGTCATCATACCCCTGTGCTTTTGGCCAGTCCCTTGCAAAATGTTCTGATTTGTTGTTCTGATTTGTTATCCTTTCAGTCACTTGGACATTTCCCTTCTTTCTGTTTAGGGAAAATATTGAGAGTGATTTGTAGAGGGATCATATATGGGAAATAATCTGTGATTACAGCTGGGAAAGATGAGCATGGTTTGGGGCCAATCATTTACATTTATTATATGTAAATATGATGTACATATTTTTTTAAACTATTGACTTACCGCTGGTCAGTGTCTTAAATTTTGGGGCCTCATCTTTAAGATGTATAAGAGGGTATAATACTTATACTCTCCAGCTTATGGCAATTTTTTGAGACTGAAATGGGATAGAAAATGTAGGAAAATGTAATAACAGTGGTATGCAGGCTTGATTCAATGATGGAGGAGTTGTAAAGAGTAAGGGATTTAAGACTTTTATACTGACACCACTTGATGGCTTTGATTAAATTAGCGTGTGTGGGTGTGTTATATGAGCAGAAAAGCCTAAAAGAGCTTTTACAAAAGGGGCTCCTTAAAGCAGCAATAGTAAGAAATTCTTCCTTAGTCACTTAGTACAAATAGAAAAGATGGTCTATTTTGTCATTTTACAGTTGTGAGAGTAATACAGTATTATAAAAGAGAAGAAGCCTGATAAATATTTATCAAGAATCAATATAGAAAATCTTAGTCATCTCATACCAAATACCCTGGAGCTACATGCAGAAATTACAGTTTTCATTGTGTGTGTGCATGGCTAACAGTGGAAGGTAAGTTGTTTTCATTTATTCCCCCAGTGGCTTGGAGGCTTTGTTTTGAAATTTATAAAGGTCGTGATTAAGGTAAAAATGGGAAAAAATATCTGATTTGTAGAATGAACATGTAAAAAATTAAGAGCAACTGTCAGTGAGTTTCATTCATTGTAATGCTTAACTCTAGGCATTAAAATAGTCTCATCACTTAAAGTGCTCTTGTTAAAATTATGAAAAGGTATTATTTAATGTGACATGGACTGAAATGGCTTACTAGAAAAGAAATCCATGATAAAAAGTACAAACTAATACATAAGGCATGAGGTATTTAAGGGATGAAGTGTTCTATATAAGGAGATTATCTTTGGAGAGACAAATCCATGACTTGAGAAATGAGGCTAAGCATTTTTACCTAATAAAATCTTGTATATAAGGCTACTTAATTTTATTAGGTAAGGTGGTTTCCTTTAATCCTTATAAGTCTGTACAGAAACCTCTAGGAACCTTCATGATATTGACTCTCCAGATATACAGTTCATAGTTTGAGCAGCTCATTTGTTCATTCATTGTTTTGTTACACAGGTATGCATAAATATATTAATTTGGTAACAATTTTAAGATATTACCAGGTAGAGCCAAGAGCCCTTTTAACTAAGCCTTCTTTCAATCTCTGCTCCTTCCCCAGGGGTAATACCTGTTATACTTTGCTTTATATCTTTCCAGATCAATTCCTGTATATTTGCATATTTGTACTTGTGGAAAAGATAAAGTTTTGTGTGCTTCATTTCTCTCAATATGGCACAATACTATCTTTATGACACTTGCTGTTTTCCACAGACAAACGTGTTTTGGAGGGTTTTACATGTGAGTGCATATAAAATCACGTTCTTTTAACGGTTGCAGATTATTCATAGGATGGGGATTTAGGCATCCCCCTGATGAGGAACATTGAGGCTATTTCTGTTTTTCCCATGTTTTCCAGTAACATCACAATGAGCATCCTAAAAAAGTGCCTCATTAGAAGCAATATTACCAATTATCATGACGATCTTTCACTTGATAATAAGTTGTGATGATGAAGGTTTAGTAGAGTTAAAACTTTGATTTTTCTTTTTAATTAGAAACATTACTTGAATTCTGGTAATGGTGGCATGAAGCGGCTGGCAGTTCCCCTCTGCAGAAAGTAAATAGAAAACCGGACAGAATTGTCAAAAACATCCATTTAGGGGTATTGGAAATTGACCAAAGGTAGTTAAAAAAACTTGATCTTGCACAACTGTTAGGGCTTGGGGTGAGAACAGTGTGAGTCTGTGGCCTTCCGGCCCGGGCCCTTCCCAGATACCTCCTCAGGCGTGCCCTGCTGTCCCCACCCTCCTCAGCTGATGAAAACTGAAGCTTTACCAGCTTGGGACTAGCTGAGAAACCCAGCAGCTTTGCTGCCAAAGAGGTGGCCGTGGGGAAGTAACTTGATTCAGGGAAGGGAGGAGTGAGAGGGGACACAAAAACCTGTGGCTTTGCAAGTACAGAGTGGTGGGTCCGGATGGAAAGAGAGGGAGAAAACCTGCTGCCTTGCTAGCTCAACGCTGTGGACCTGGTTTAGGGTGAGCAGTGGACCAGAAGAAATTTAATAGAGAAATCCCAGAAATGAGAGAACCATAGAAGGGCTGAGGTAAGTTCTCCATACAGCTCTGGTTGACTGGAAGCTACATATGTGAAGGGGAGACCCAAGAGAGGGGAGACCCAAAAAGTTCAACCCAAAGGAGACTAGAGAACTGGCTGCAGTGTTGAATGCATTCCCCAGTCTATACACAAATCAACTGGCAGAGGCTGGACATCTTACAGGCTTGAGATGTTTGAGCACAACCATTGCCCAGGTCATTGGCTAACCATTAAGCTATACAGACACAGGCACACCCACTAGGAAGCCAGGCTAAAATATAAAAGTAAGAATTAAAAAACTGAACAGAGACGTCCCAACTGCATACAATGTAGGGAAACTGATTCTTCAGTTCAAGTCCAGATGAATTACTAAAAAAGCCCCAGCATCTCTGAAAAATAAAATAAATTAAATTACCATAATATATTAAAGGTTCAGTTTTCAAACAGAAACTGCTGGACGTGGAAAAAGAAAAAATAAAACCTAGGAAAACGTGACACAATCACGAGAGTCAGTGGAAACTGACTGTGAGTGGGCTTGATGTAGGATTTAACAGAGACTTTGAATTGGCTGTTTTTAATATGTTCAAAGAATTAAAGGACAGTATATTAGCAACACTTAACAGAGAGTCCCAATAGAGAAACAAATTAGAAAAGAAGAATGAAATAGAAATTTAAGATTTCAAAAGTACAATAATTGAAATGAATAGGATAAGATTTATTTATCCAATAAATCTGTTATTGGATAGTCTCAATAACAGATTTGAGATGTCAGAGAAAACTTGAAGATCAATGAAAAGTACTCCAAAGAAGAGAGAGAGAAAAAAAATACTGTGAAAAGTGGACAGAGCCTCAGAGACCTGTGGGACAATGTCAGACATTTCAACATAGATGTAATGAGAGCTCCAGACAGAAAGGAAGGAGAGAAGGGACAGAAAATATTTGAAGAAATAATGGCACCCCCCCCAGATTTGGTGGAAAATAGTAAAAAGGGTTCCAGTAAGATGGAGTAAGCACACAATACCCCGTCTCTTCCACTGAATGCAGCCATAAACTGGACAGCATACAGGAGTAGCTATTTGCAGACTCTGAAAAGTCAATAGTATCAGCCGGGTTAGAGAAGACAACCAGAAATTTAAGTACCATTGAATCAACGGTGAGTTTACTGTTCTTTTGTTTTGTTTTGCTTTGTTATCCCTGGACCTAACCCCAAACCCTAGAGCATCAGAATGCACAGCTAGAACTCCAAAAACTTGCTGGTTCTGGTTTAAAGAGCAAGATGCTCAACAGGAGTGCAGAGATCAATCAGTCTCTCTCTTCCCTCTTCCTCTTCCTCCCTCTTCCCCCCTCTTCCCCCCTCTTCCCCCCTCTTCCCCCCTCTTCCCCCCTCTTCCCCCCTCTTCCCCCCCTTCCCCCCCTTCCCCCCTCTCCCTCTCTCCCTCTCTCCCTCTCTCCCTCTCTCCCTCTCTCCCTCTCTCCCTCTCTCCCTCTCTCCCTCTCTCTCTCTCTCTCTCTCTCTCTCTCTCCCCTTCTCTCCCCCCCCAGCCCCCAGGAAGTCCTTTGGCAGCATTGTTGAAGCAGCTACAACAGCTAAGGGGAGCATAACTAAAACTCCAAAACAAGAAACCTTCCTCTTCAATTGGAGGATTGTAGTTCCTGTCAGGTTTTTTTTTTGTGGGTTTTTTTTTTTTCCCCCTCTGTTCTCTGGCTGCCTGAACCAGGTCATGAGCCCATTTATAGCAAGTACACTGCAGAATGGGTTAACTTATGCCCCAGATTTCTGGAAGATCAGTAAAGAACATCCCAGAGAACCCAAAATGCCAGGCAGATTGCAGAGGAGCTTTGGCAAGAGACTTCTTAAAGTTGTTATGCACTCCTAGGCTCATCCTTGAGAGGTGCATATGTGGATCTGACCCTAAAGAACACATACAGATGTTTAGTACTGAAATACCAAAAGACCACCAACTAAGTCCCAGACTGGCTAGTGAGTGGTACATATATGGGACTGATCAAATAACACTGCGGAAATTTTGAAGTTTACTGGTTTCTTATAAAGTTAAATATACACTTACCATGTGATCTAGCAATCCCATTCCTAGGTATTTACCTAAGAGAAATGAAAACAAGTTCACAAATAAGGGTGCAGATAAGCATGGACAGCTAAACTAAAATGGCACTGGTACCTTAGAGGGTCAGAATTTAGCTGAGTCAATTGCTTGCTGAAACAAAAATATCAACTCTCTCCCTAAGATTTCAACAAGACAGTCTTTATTTATTTATTTATTTGGATGCGTTGGGTCTTCATTGCTGTGCGCGGGCTTTCTCTAGTTGCGGTGAGCGGGGGCTACTCTTAGTTGTGGTGCATGGGCTTCTCATTGTGGTGGCTTCCCTTGTCGCGGAGCACGGGCTCCAGGCTCGCAGGCTTCAGTTGTTGTGCCCCACAGGCTCTAGAGCGCAGGCTCAGTAGTTGTGGCACACGGGCTTAGTTGCTCCATGGTATGTGGGATCTTCCTGGACCAGGGCTTGAACCCATGTCCGCTGCATTGGCAGACGGATTCTTAACCACTACGCCACGAGAGAAGTCCAGCAGAGTCTTATATTATTAAAAATGTACAACATACAGTCCCAAATTCCTTGGCATATGGAGAACCTGGGAAGCCTTAACTCAGATGGGCAAAGATAATCATGAGACACCAATACTGAGATGACAGAGATGTGGGAATCATCTGAGAAAGATTTAAAGCAGGTTTTATAAATATGCTACAACAATTAAGGGTGAGCTATCTTGAAATGAATGGAAATATAGAATGTCTCAGTAAAGAAGTAGGAAAAAGAAAAACCAAATGGGAAATTTGGAACTGAAAAACATGATACCAGAAAACCTACTGGACAAGCACAAAAGCAGGATGGAGATGACAGTCCATGAACTTCAAAGGAGATCAGTAGAAATTTATCCAAATTGAAAAACAAAGAAAAAAATAGTTGAAAAAAAAAGATAATGAGAAGAGCTCGAGGGACCTATGGGATGATACCAGGTCTAACGTTATGTTTCATGAGACACTGAGAAGGAAAAAAGAAAGAATATGTACAGAAACAAGTGTTTGAAGAAGTAGTGGCTGAAAACTTCCCAAATTTAGTGCAAGACATTAATTTGTAGACTCAAGAGGTTCATTGAACCTTAAGAGGCATAAGCCCAGTGAAATCATGCCCAGAAACAACATAATGGAATTGCTGAAAACAAGACAAAGAAAAAAATACAGAAGGCAAAAAACAGAAAACCAGTAATAGAGTAACTATTTGAATGAATGTGGATGTCTCATCAGAGACCATAGAGGCCAGAAGGAAGTGAAACAATATTTTAAACATACCAGGGGTGGGTGTAAATCCAGTGAAACTATTCTCCAAGAACCTGCTGCTTTTTTTTTTTTTTGAGAGGACTTCTCTCTGAAAGCATTTCACGTAATAGAAAATTGTTTCTAAGTAAGAGTGCCAGGAAGTTACACTAGCTGCTTTTGCAAGGCATTTACTTAGTTCATAGTAGGAAGATTGATAAGTTCATTTAAAATGGTAGTTCACTTTCCTTTCTGAATTAAACTTGTCATCAGAGGATGACAGTACAAAGTGGGTCAGTTAACATTAAATTAGAGGGAAAACCCAACTATGTTCATTTAAAAAAACCATTGTTTTTAAGGTGGGAAAATTATAATAAATTGCTGTTTTCAAGATTCATTTTTCACTGACAATTTAAATAACAGTAATCACGATGAGAGATGGTTGAAGAGACTGAATTGCAGAGTGTTAGGTAAAGCAGAATATTTAGCATTTATATGTTTTTAGTAGATCAGTCATTTAAATTTATTGTATAACCTCATGAGTTATATCAATCTCATTTCTTTTTTTACAGATAAGGAAATAAGTATGTAGTTAAATTTTTTTTCAATGCTATAATGGAGAAAAAGATTAAAATTCAGAATTTAGCTCTGTTTTAATCACTTTTTGCTGCACATGTTCTCAGCATTTATATTGATATGTCTTTATGAGGCTATTCATTATTATTATAACAAATAATGAAATGAGGACCTCTTAATGGAGATGTAATTGATACAACCTGTTTATAAAGGACGGTTTGACACTATCTGACAATTGAAAAATCACATATCCTTTGATCTAGCAATTCTACTCTTAGTATTTACTTACTAATGATGTGTATGTAACTATGTATGTGTGTATAATTATAGGTGTTGATTGTAACACTGATTATAACTGCAAAAAATGGAAGCAACCTGTATATCTTTCAATAGAGGACAGACTAAATAAATGTTGATGCATCCATATAGTGAAGTGCTAGATATAATGAAAAGAATGAACTCCAGTATGGAAAGATTGCTAAGATATTTTATTAATAAAACAATCATTCATGTAAATAAAAAAGAATATATTCAAATGCAGGGATAAATTTTGCTGGGACGGCTAGAAACAAAATCTCTTTGGAGAAAATCAATTTTTATATTTTAAAATATTTCAATATAATTAAACTGCTTTTCACCATGCATGTGTGTATATACACACATATACACATTTGTATATATATACATGTGTAAATATATATTGAGTTTTTAAAAACAGCATATGTAAAGTTTTTTAACTCATTTTTCATCAAAACTTTGACATTGTTGCTCCATTATCTTCTGGTATTAAATATTACCAGTAATAAGTGGCATGGAAGTCTGATTATTGTTACTTTTACAAACTCTTTTCTTTCTGGAAATATTCATCTCCCCCTTTTTAATCCTCAACATTTTGAAATTTCACTTAGGTGTCCAGATCTGGGTCTTTTGCATTCATTCTGAAGTTTTGTTTGTCATTTAAATTCAGAGACATTTTCTACTATTATTTCTTCAACTATTTCATTCCCATCCTTGTCTCTGATCTTGTCCTATGAAACTCCTGATGTGCACTGTTGGATTTGATTATGTATTTTAAGTGTCTCATATTTTTCATCTTCTCCTCTTTGTTCTGCATTTGGGAGTTTACCTTGACTTGATTTTCCAGATTAACAGTTTCAGCATTGTCATTCTGTCATTTAGTCTGCTGTTTGATTTTTTTTTAAATTTGACAATATTGTTTTTAACTGCCAGTAACTTTTTTCTTCTTTTCTGGTTGCTCCATTATCTGCCTCTTAGCAGCCTGTTCCTTTATGAATGCAGTAGCCTCTCTCATATCTTTGAGAATGCTAATAAAAATTAAAAATTTAAGTTCTATTCTCAGCATCATCTGTTTCCCCTGTAGTTTAGTTTGTTCAACTTTGTCCCTTGTCACTGATGTTTTCTTCAGATGTCTGGCAGTCAGTAACGGTTGGTTTATGTTTATATGAAGGACTAGGTTGCTTAATCCAGAATATACCTCTGTTGAGGACTTCCTCTGTAGTTGTATAGGCTGTCCCCCCACCCCCCAGCCCTCTGTCTGGAATGGCGGGCTTCTCCTTCAGATATCTAGGCAGAGAACTAGTGAGCAAGTTGGGAACCCTCAAATAGCTAAATTAAGAAGGAGGAGGAATTTACCCTGGCATTGGAACATATTGGTACAAGGCTGTAAGTTGGAAGAACAGAAGGGGAGAAGGCAGGGCCACCCCTAGGAGTGTTAGGCAGTGTGGTGAGGGGAATTTTTTGGTTATCAGAAAACCTGAGGAACACTGTAGGCATTTGGTGGAGAACAATCCTCTGCAAAAAGGATTATGCCAATAGTCTCCTGTTTGAGAAATACTGCTTTAGAGCATTCACTGTGGGATAGTCTCCCTTCCCCCTCCCCTCCTCATCTAGTGTCTGTTGTGAAGAACCAGATGCACCTCAGCCTCTCTGCTCTTTGTTTAGGCCTCACATACATGTAAGGAACCCTTCCCATGCAAGACATGTGCCCACTGTCTCTGGAAAGAACTCTGTGGTACTTAGGCCAAAAAGTGTGCCCTTGTGTATGGGGTTCCTTAATTGCTATGAGTGGCTGCCCATCCACTCACTGTGCCTGCCCTTTTCTTTTGTTGGCTCCAGGCTTAGATTTTCTCTAGGAATGCTTTGGGAAATAGAGCTCCATGTTTTGTTTCAAGGTTTTAAACATTGATCATAAATTTAAGATTTTCAGTAGGGTGAACTGTTTGGTTCTTTGCACTGGGATGCCTTCCACTGGGTGTCTCCCATTTTATCATCCCACCACTCCCATCAAAGAACCAGTTAACCTTTTACTCCTTTCCAGTATTCACTCAGTGTTAATAATGCACTAGAAGGTATTGTTGCAGGAGTTGCCACGTATTACTTAGTTGCAACAACCCTGTAAGAATAGGTAACTATTGCCGTTCCCCATTTAACAGATGAAAGAAACTGAATTGGAGAGGTTAAGTCATATACTCAGGTTTTCAGGACGAGTTAAGTGGTAGTGTCCAGGCCTTTAACCACTATGCTATATCACTTAATTCTCTGATTCCTTCATAGTGTTCTTATCATCATGCTTTATTCATTTGTTTACACATTTTGGTCTACTCTGCTAGATGTAGTTTTTGGAGGAAAGATAGTGTGTCTCTGTTTTCTTCAGCACCAACCATCATGCCTGGCCTATAAGCACTCGGCTAATGTTGAGTAAGTTAGCTGAGCACATTTAAAGTTTAACTTTCTTCTTTGATTCAATATAACTAAACTAGAATTTCGAGATACTATTTTGAGAACTAAGGTATTGACTGCATATTGTCATTTTATAGAAAACAAGTGTTTTTATTGACCTAACGATTTAGATGAACTCTTGCTGTCAAATCAGTTACACGAGTCATGTGTCAAAATTTTATCATAAAGAAACCTAACTTGATCCAAATTTTTTTTAAATTTTTATTTTATATTGAAGCATAGTTGATTAACAGTATTGTGTTAATTTCAGGCGTACAGCAAAGTGATTCAGTTATACATATACATATATCTATTCTTTGTCAAATTCTTTTCCCATTTAGGTTATTAGAGAATATTGAGCAGAGTTCCCTGTGCTATTCAGTAGGTCCTTGTTGGTTATTTTAAATATAATAGTGTGTACATGTCAATCCTAAACTCCCAATCTCACCCTTCTGCCCTGGTAACCATAAATGTGTTCTCTAAGTCTATGAGTCTATTTGTTTTGTAAATAAATTCACTTGTATCATTTTTTTAAGATTTCACATATAAGCGATATCATATGATATTTGTCTTTCTCTGTCTGACTTACTTCACTTAGTAAAATAATCTCCATGTCCATCCACGTTGCTGCAAATGGCATTATTTCATTCTTTTTAGTGGCTGAGTAATATTCCATTGTATATGTGTACCACATCTTCTTTATCCATTCATTTGTCAGTGGACAGTTAGATTGCTTCTTTGTCTTGGCTATTGTAAACAGTGCTGCGATAAACACTGGGGTGCATGTATCCTTCCAAAACATGTTTTTCTCTGCATATATGCCCAGGAGTGGGATTGCTGGATCATATGGTAGTTCTATTTTTAGTTTTTTAAAGAATCTTCATACTATTCTCCATAGCAGCTGTACCAATTCACATTCCCACCAACAGTGCAAGAGGATTCCCTTTTCTCCACACCCTCTCCAGCATTTATTGTTTGTAGACTTTTTGATGATGGCCAGTGTGACTGATGTGAGGTGATAACCTCATTGTAGTTTTGATTTGCATTTCTCTGATAGTTAGTGCTGTTGAGCATCTTTTCATGTGCCTGTTGGCCATCTGTATGTCATCTTTGGAGAAATGTCTATTTAGGTCTTCTGCCCATCTTTTGATTGGGTTGTTTGCTTTTTTGATATAGAGCTGTATGAGCTGTTTGTAAAATTTGAAGACTTATCCCTTGTCGGTAGCATTGTTGGCAAATATTTTCTCCCATTCTGAGGGTGGTCTATTTGTCTTGTTTATAGTTTCCTTCGCTGTGTAAAAGCTTAATTAGGTCCCATTTGTTTATTTTTGTTTTTATTTCCATTACTTTAAGAGACAGCTCACAAAAGATACTGCTGTGATTTACGTCGAAGAGTATTTTGCCTATGTTTTTTCTCTAAGAGGGTTATAGTATCCAGTCTTACATTTAGGTCTTTAATCCATTTTGAGTTTATTTTTGTGTATGGTGTTAAAGAATGTTCTAATTTCTTTTTTTTTTTTTTTGCGGTACACGGGCCTCTCACTGTTGTGGCCTCTCCCGTTGCGGAGCACAGGCTCCGGACGCGCAGGCTCAGTGGCCATGGCTCACGGGCCCAGCCACTCTGCGGCATGTGGGATCTTCCCGGACCGGGGCACGAACCCGTGTCCCCTGCATCGGCAGGTGGACTCTCAACCACTGCGCCACCAGGGAAGCCCTAATTTCATTTTTTTACATGTAGCTGTCATGTTTTCCCAGCACCATTTATTGAAGAGACTGTCCTCTGTTGTATAGTCTTGCCTCCTTTATCGTAGGTTAATTGACCATAGGTGCATGGGTTTATTTCTGGGCTTTCTATCCAATTCCATTGATCTATATTTCTGTTTTTGTGCCAGTACCATACTGTCTTGATTACTGTAGCTTTGTGGTATAGTCTGACATTAGGGAGCCTAATTCCTCAAACTCCGTTTTTCTTACTCAAGATTGCTTTGGCTGTGCGGGGACTTTTGTGTCTCCATACAAATTAAAAAATTTTTTGTTCTAGTTCTGTGAAAAATGCCATTGGTAATTTGATAGGTGTTGCATTGAATCTGTAGATTGCCTTGGGTAATATGGTTATTTGGACAATATTGATTCTTCCAATCCAAGAACATAGTATCTCTTTCCATCTGTTTGTGTCATCTTTGATTACATCAGTGTCTTATAGTTTTCAGAGTATAGGTCTTCTGCCTCCTTAGGTCAGTTTACTCCTAGGTATTTTATTCTTTTTGATGTGATGGTAAATGGGAGTGTTTCTTTAATTTCTCTTTCTCATCTTTTGATGTTAGTGCATAGAAATGTAAGAGATTTCTGTGTGTTAATTTTGTATTCTGCCACTTTACTGAATTCATTGATGAGCTCTAGTAGTTTTCTGGTACCGTCTTTAGGATTTTCTACGTATAATATCATGTCATCTGCACACTGATGGTTTTACTTCTTCTTTTCCAATTTGGATTCCTTTTATTTTCCTTCTCTGATTGCTCTGGCTAGGACTTCCAAAACAATGTTGAATAAAAGTGGTGAGAGTGGACATCCTTGTGTTATTCCTGACCTTAGAGGAAATGCTTTCAGCTCTTCACCATTGAGTATGATGGTAGCTGTAGGTTTATTATATATGGCCTTTATTATGTTTAGGTAAGTTCTCTCTATGCCCACTTTCTAGAGAGTTTTTATCATAAATGGGTGTTGAATTTTGTCAAAAGCTTTTTCTACATCTATTGAGATGATCGATGGTTTTTATTCTTTAATTTGTTAACGTGGTGTATCACACTGATTGATTTGTGGATACTGAAAAATCCTTGTATCCCTAGGATAAATCCCACTTGATCATGGTGTATGATCCTTTTAATCTATTGTTGGATTCTATTTGCTAGTATTTTGTTGAGGATTTTTGCACCTATGTTCATCAGTGACATTGGCCTGTAATTTTCTTTTTTTGTGGTATCTTTGTCTGGTTTTGGTATTAGGGTGATGGTGGCCTCATAGAATGAGTTTAGGAGTATTCCTTCCTCTGCAATATTTTGGAATAGTTTTGGAAGGATAGGTGGTAACTCTTCTTCTCTAAATATTTGATATAATTTGCCTATGAAGCCATCTGGTCCTGGACTTTTGTTTGTTGGGAGTTTTTTAATCACAGTTTCAATTTCAGTTCTTGTGATTGGTCTGTTCATATTTTCTATTTCTTCCTGGTTCAGTATTGGGAGATTGCACCCTTCTAAGAATTTGTCCATTTCTTCCAGGTTGTCCATTTTATTGGCATATAGTTGCTTGTAGTAGTCTCTTATGATCCTTTGTATTTCTGTGGTGTCTGTTGTAACTTCTTTTTTTTCATTTCTAATTTTATCAATTTGAGCCCTCTCCCTTTTTTTTTTTTTTTGATGAGTCTGGCTAAAGGTTTATCAATTTTGTTTATCTTTTCAAAGAACCAGCTTTCATTTTCACTGATCTTTTCTATTGTTCTTGTCTCTATTTCACTTATTTCTGCTCTGATCTTTATGATTTCTTTCCTTCTACTACCTTTGGTTTTGTTTGTTCTTTTTTCTCTAGTTGCTTGAGGTATAAGGTTAGGTTGTTTATGTGTGATTTTTCTTGTTTCCTGAGGTAAGGTTGTATTGCTATTAAGTTCCCTCTCAGAGCTGGTTTTGTCGCATCCCATAGGTTTTTGGATCATTGTGCTTTTGTTTTCATTTGTCTCCAGGTATTTTTTAATTTTTCTCTTTGATTTCTTCAGTGATCTAATAGTTGTTTAGTAGCATATTGTTTAGCCTCCACGTGTTTGTGTGTTTTACAGTTTTTTTCTTGTAGTTGATTTCTAATCTTACAGTATTTTGTTGGGAAAAGATGCTTGATCTGATTTCAATTTTCTTAAATTTACTGAGGCTTGCTTTGTGGCCCAGCATATGATCAATCCTGGAGAATGTTCCATGTGCACTTGAGAAGAAGGTGTATACTGCTGATTTTGGATGGAATGCTCTATAAATATCAATTAAGTCCATCTGGTCTAATGTGTCATTTAAGGCCTGTGTTTCCTTATTGATCTTCTGTCTGGATGATCTGTCCATTGATGAAAGTGGGGTGTTAAAGTCCCCCAGTGTTACTGTGTTACTGTCGATTTCTACCTTTATGGCTGTTAGCATTTGCCTTATATATTGAGGTGCTCCTATGTTGGGTGCATATATATTTACAATTGTTATATCTTCTTCTTGGACTGATCCGTTGATCATTATGTAGCATCCTTCCTTGTCTCTTGTAACATTCTTTATTTTAAAGTCTATTTTGTGTGATATGAGTATTGCTACTCCAGCTTTCTTTTGATTTCCATTTGTATGGATTACCTTTCTCCAACCCCTCGCTTTCAGTCTGTATGTGTCCCTAGATCTGAAGTGGGTCTCTTGTAGACAGCCTGTATATGGGTCTTGTTTTTGTATCCATTCCATCAGTCTATGTCTTTTGGTTGGAGCATTTAATTCATTTACATTTAAGGTAATTATCGATGTGTATGTTCCTATTTCCATTTTCTTAATTGTTTTGGATTTGTTTTTGTAGGTCTTTTTTCTTCCCTTTCTCTTTTGTTCTCTTGTGATTTGATGACTAACTTTAGTGTTGTGTTTGGATTCCTTTTTTGTGTGTGTGTATCCATTGTAGATTTTTGGTTTGTGGTTACCATGATGTATTGGTATAGCAGTCTATATATAAAAAAGATTCTTTTAAGTTGCTGGTCTTTTAATTTCAAATGCATTTCCAGTAGCCTGCATTTGTGCTCTCCTCTTCTCACAATTACTGGTTTTGATAACATATTTGTGTTCAGATGTTTTCCTACCTTTACTTGATGTTGCCTTTACTGGTGAGCTTTTCCATTTAATTTTATTGTTTCTAGTAGTGGCCTTTTCTGATTAGATAAGTTCCTTTAGCATTTGTTGCAAAGCTGGTTTGTTGGTGCTGAATTCTCTTAGCTTTTACTTGTCTGTAAAGCTTTTGATTTCTCCATCAAAACTGAATGAGAGCCTTGCTGTGTGGAGTATTCTTCATTATAGCTTCTTTCCTTGCATCACTTTAATATATTGTGCCTTGTTCTTTTGGTCTGCAGAGTTCCTGCTGAGAAATCAACTGATAACCTTATGGGAGTTCCCTTGTATGTTACTTGTTGCCTTTCCCTTATTGCTTTTAATATTTTCTCTCTGTTTTTACTTTTTGTCAGTGTGATTACTATGTGTGTTGGCGTGTTCGTTGTTGGGTTTATATTGCCTGGGACCCTGCATTTCTTGGACTTGGATGACTATTTTCTTTCCCATGTTATGGAAGTTTTCAGCTATTATTTCTTCAGACATCTTCTTAGGTCCTTTCTCTCTCTCTTCTCATTCTGGGACCCCTATAATGTGAATGTTGGTGCATTCATTGTTTTCCCAAAGGTCTCTTATATTGTCTTCCTTTCTTTTCATTCTTTTTTCTTTATTCTGTTCCATGGCAGTGATTTCCACCATTCTGTCTTCCAGCTCACTTATCTGTTCTTCTGCCTCAGTCACTCTGCTATTGATTTCTCCTAGTGTATTTTTCATTTCAGTTATTGTATTGTTCATCTCTGTTTGTTTTTTAGTTCTTCTAGGTCTTGTTAAACATTTCTTGTATCTTCTCAATCTTTGCCTTCATTCGTTTCCCAAGATCTTGGATCATCTTCACTATCATTACTCTGAATTTTTTTTTTCTGGTGGATTGCCTGTCTCTACTTCACTTAATTGTTCTTCTGAGGTTTTAGCTTATTCCTTCATCTGGGACATATTCCCCTGCTGTCTAATTTTGTTGAACTTTTTGTGCTTGCAGTTTCCGTTCTGCAGCCTGCCGAATTGTAGTTCTTCTTCTGCTATCTGCCTTCATCTAGTGGATAAGGCTTCTTCTCTCTTGTTGCCAGTCCCCCAGGCTGTGAAGACTGACATGGAGCTCAAGACTTTCAGTCCTGTGGGAGAACTTCTCTGGTATAATTATTTTCCAGTTCATGTGTTGCCCACCCAGTGGGTGGCCTACCATCTTGTTGTTGCTTTGTCTTTGGATGTAGAGTATCTTTTTTGGTGGGTTCCAGAGGTTTTTTTTGTTTTTGTTTTTATTTTTGTCAATGGTTGTTCAGCAATTAGTTGTGATTTTGGTGGTTTTGTAAGAAGGGGTGAGCCTTCTACTCTGCTGTCTTGCTGGCAAGTCAATCGAAATTTCAATTTCAATCCAGTTTTCTGTACCATTTCCTGGAAATGTATTTAAAAATTTTTTTCCTGCTGTATTGAAAATACATTAGAAGTAGTCCAAATGACTTAGATAATTCCTTTAAATTTTTGCTTAAATATTTCCAGATGCACACAGAATAAGGTTTTGTTTTTCATTTTCTGAATCTGCAAATTATGCAGTATGGTTCTGTCAAAAAAACTGTTATTCTATCTACAACGTATAAGAGCAGAAATAATTTTTAACATCTTATGAAAACTTAATTTACCTGTCATATTTTGATTGGGGATTTCAGTTTGTTGAATTAAATGGGAGTGAATATACCACAAATGTGATTACAAAAGGATTTTTAATACTGAAATAGACTCTAGTCCTAATTTATTAAAAACAGTTCATTTAAGTACTTATAGTTCTAAAACTGGGAAGAAATGCTTTTGTAAAACAGCTCTAGAAAGCTTTTGGAACAGAATATATGTGGGTAAATACCATTCATTTTATTAAATTTGTCTTCTTACTGATCTATATTGTAGAAAATTAGAAATGTATTTATATGTAAGAAGTTCTGTAAAAGCTTGCCATTTTAGTAGACTAAGCATTGAAAGATATCACTTCTATCTTTGTTGCTTGTTATACAATTTGTGGAAAGTTAATAGCTTTAAGATTACTGCTTTGTAACCCATACCACATTTCACTGACTCCAAGTATTATACAGACATTTTATTTATAAATAACAATATATAATTTGAAAACTATTCTTCATTTTAGTAACAGAAATATATTACATTTTTGTGACTGACACTCTATTATTGAGGACTTGTGATGTACCAGACTGTGGGCTAGTTGCTGGGGATATAAGTTTGAACAAGACAGATAAGATTTCTGCACTCATCAGACCTAAGAGTTTAGAAAGAAAATCATACATTAAATAAATAACAAAATATTTAATTACAGGTTGATCAGAGTTATAAAGCATAGACTACTACAAAAGTATATATTAGGAGAATTTATACTAATTGGTGCTGCCAAGGACATAGAAATTGTGCTCCTGAAGGATGCGTATGAATTAGGTACACCAAGGTGGTGGTAAATTGGGGGGAGGACTTTGCATCAGGACAGGGGAAGGATTGGTGTGGCTAAAGCTACAAAGGGTGGTGCAGATTGTTTAACCTAGTAGTGTATTTTAAAGGCTCATTGACCATAAAATTTACATTTTAATTAATTCCTTGTAGGTGAGATATATATCACTGATAAGAAATCTGTATTATGTAGGAAGCTCTTGTATAGTCTGAGCAAGAAATGATGATGACTAGGACTCATGTTATTTGATTCCAGAAATATTTAGGAGGTAGAATCTACTGCTTATTTGCTCCAAGTTAGTTTCTATTCCTACCACTTACATACTTTCAAATATTTTTGCTATTTTTTGGTCCGTTTTTCTTCCTCTTTTGCCGTTCTCTTTTTTCTTGTGGGTTTTCCTTTTTTAACCTTTATTAATACTTTGCTGCTGTTTTAATAGAGATTCTAAAGGGAAGGACTATAAACTCAAGTAGTCAATCTACCATATTTAACTGAACCCTACCTCCCACTGATTTGAAATGTCACCTTTTGCATATATTAACTCCTATTTAGTTATTCAAGATTTCTCTGTTGCTGTCCCAGTACTGCACCAGTTTAATTTATAGTGTTTTTATACTTAATAGCACAGGCACCTCCTTTACAGTTATGCTTTTTTCCAGATGTATTGGTTGGTTTTACGTATTTTCTCTTTCAAGTAAATTTTAGAAAAACATTACCCCAAAATCCTGTTGGGATTTCTTTTTTTTTTTCTTTTTTAATTTATATTTATTTTTGCCTGCATTGGGTCTTCATTACTGTGCACGGGCTTTCTCTAGTTGCAGTGAGTGGGGCTACTCTTCATTGCAGTGCCCGGGCTTCTCATTGCAGTGGCTTCTCTTGTTGCAGAGCATGGGCTCTAGGCCCGCAGGCTTCAGTAGTTGTGGCTTGCGGGCTCTAGAGTGCAGGCTCAGTAGTTGTGGCGCACCGGCTTAGTTGCTCAGTGGCATGTGGGATCTTCCTGGACCAGAGATCAAACCCATGTCCCCTGCATTGGCAGGCAGATTCTGAACCACTGTGCCACCATGAAAGTCCCCACCCATTTTCTGATTGGGTGGTTTTTTGGTTTTTTTATATATTGAGTTGCATGAGCTGTATATTTTGGAGATTAATCCTTTGTCAGTTGCTTCATTTGCAAATATTTTCTCCCATTCTGAGGGTTGTCTTTTCGTCTTGTTTATGGTTTCCTTTGCTGTGCAAAAGCTTTTAAGTTTAATGAGGTCCCCCCTTTTTTTTTCATTACTCTAGGAGGTGGGTCAAAAAAGATCTTGCTGTGATTTATGTCATAGAGTGTTCTGGCTATGGTTTCCGCTAAGAGTTTTATAGTGTCCGGTGTCACATTTAGGTCTTTAATCCACTTTGAGTTTATTTTTGTGTATGGTGTTAGGAAGTGTTCTAATTTCATTCTTTTACATGTAGCTGTCCAGTTTTCCCAGCACCACTTATTGAAGAGACTGTCTTTTCTCCATTGTATATCCTTGCCTCCTTTGTCATAGATTAGTTGACCATAGGTGCGTGGGTTTATCTCTGGGCTTTCTATCCTGTTCCATTGATCTATATTTCTGTTTTTGTGCCGGTATCATATTGTCTTGATTAATGTAGCTTTGTAGTATAGTCTGAAGTCAGCGAGTCTGATTCCTCTAGCTCCATTTTTTTCCCTCAAGATTGCTTTGACTATTCAGGGTCTTTTGTGTCTCCATACAAATTTTAAGATTTTTTTGTTCTAGTTCTGTAAAAAATGCCATTACTAATTTGATAAGGATTGCATTGAATCTGTAGATTGCTTTGGGGAGTATAGTCATTTTCACAATATTGATTCTTTTAATCCAAGAATATGGTATATTTCTCCATTTGTTTGTGTCATCTTTGATTTCTTCCATTAGAATCTTATAGGTTTCTGCATGCAGGTCTTTTTCCTCCTTAGTTAGGTTTATCCCTAGGTATTTTATTCTTTTTGTTGCAGTGGTAAATGGGATTGTTTCCTTAACTTCTCTTTCTGATCTTTCATTGTTAGTATATAGGAATGCAAGAGATTTCTGTGTATTAATTTTGTATCCTGTGACTTTACTAAATTCATTGATTAGCTCTAGTAGTTTTCTGGTGGCATCTTTAGAATTTTCTATGTATAGTATCGTGTCATGTGCAAACAGTGACAGTTTTACTTCTTCTTTTCCAATTTGGATTCCTTTGATTTCTTTTTCTTCTGATTGCCGTGACTAAGACTTCCAAAACTGTGTTGTATGATAGTGGTGAGAGTGGACATCCTTGTCTTGTTCCTGATTTTAGAGGAAATGCTTTCAGTTTTTCACTGTTGAGAATAATGTTTGCTGTGGGTTTGTCATACATAAGGCCTAATGTCTTTTTAAAATAGTAGATTTTTGAAAGCCTTTTTAATTTCTTCTATTTTGATCTGTTTTAATTTTTACTTTTTCCTAAATTTCAGTAATTGACATTTTCCTAGAAAATCTCTACTCGACTGGATTTTACAATAACATTGTTCACTGTGTTTTCTTTTGAATCTTCTTCATGCCTGCAGTTATTTTCTCAGTGCATTCCTAAGGTTATTTGTGTCTTCTCTTTTCTTGATCATACTAGCCAAGTATCAGTCTCTTTTTATTGGACCTTTGAAACAGCCAGCAGGGATTGATCAAATCTATGGGTTTTTTTTTTCTTCTTGGATTAATTTCTGCCTTCTGTTTTAATTCTTTCTATTTTTGGATCTCCCATTACCTTGGAAATTTTGTTCTTTCATGATCCATAGCAGGTTTCTCATACTTTGCCCTTTTCTAGTGGGAAAATTCTTCAGTTTGATCCCTGATATTCCCACCCACAACCCACCCTATGATTTAACCTTTTTCTTTCTTTTGCTCTTTCTTTTCTTTTGTTTTAATCCCCTGGTAGATAGTAAGTCTGTTTCTTTGGCAGTTAATATTTATTTGTTGAATTTGATGAGTTGCATTCACGCTTTTAGTATTCATGTGTAGTGATCCTTGATGTGTAGTGATCATATTTGTAATTGAAGGGTCTAGATTAAATATATTAAATTTTCTCCAGTTTAAATAGGAACCCCATTTGTATGTCATTGAATCTGGCTTCTGATTAAAGAGTCCATCCTCCTGTAATTAAGGAGGAGGAGTGGAACTTGGAGGAAACTTACCTTCTGAGTTTTGGGACTTTCCTTTCTTCCTGGAATCTCTGAGTAAATTGGGACACTTCCCTGCTTCTCTGGCTCCAGCTCAACTTTGCAAGGTTCCCACTACAGAGAGCTTCCTGTTTCATATATTAAGCATTCACATACAAGAGTTGCCTTTTGGTAATCCGTGTCTGAGTGGTTATTATAGACTTAGTTAATTTTTTTTAATTAATTTATTTTATTTATTTTTTGGCTACATTGGGTTTTCGCTGCTGCGCACGGGCTTTCTCTAGTTGCAGTGAGTGGGGCTACTCTTCGCTGCAGTGCACGGGCTTCTCATTGCGGTGGCTTCTCTTGTTGTAGAGCATGGGCTCTAGGCACACGGACTTTAGTAGTTGTGGTTTGTGGGCTCAGTAGTTGTGGCTCGCAGGCTCTAGAGTGCAGGCTCAGTAGTTGTGGTACATGGGCTTTGTTGCTCCGTGGCATGTGGGATCTTCCTGGACCCAGGCTCGAACCCCTGTCCGCTGCATTGGCAGGCAGATTCTTAAATACTGTGCCCAGGCAAGTCCCAGATTTAGTTTATGTTTTAATATTTTATGAGGTTAATTCTCTCTCACTGCTCTTTGTTGTAATTTTCTCATATTGTTTATTTTTTTCATATGCTTTTAGGATGATTTAGTTAAAAAGAACTGTTGTATTTTTTTTGATAGTTAATGTTATTAGATAACTAATTTATAAGCCAGTGAGTTGGCTTGTGAGGGGCAATTATTTCTTCACCCTGTCCCATAATATCCCAATAAACGTGGGAGATTGGGATTATGCCAGGTGTTCGAACGTTATTAATTTTATTCATGACGGAGTATGGAGTAAAGGTGTTAGGGCAGATCCTTGCATCCCTGGGAAGTTATGCTAATGTTTGACATCCTGGTGTAACCGGAGCACCAGGGTGGGTTGTTCCACACTCACCCACCCCCTCACCTAACCTCCTCACCAGTTCCTGTCTGCTTTTCCCACCTGTCAACTCTGGGACTCCCTAAACCCAAATAGTTTCCATTCAAAAGGGGAAGATATGGAAAATAGCAAGTCCCCTCACCCCAGCTCTCACCTTTGGAATTAAATAGCCTGGAACGGGGAATTAAATAGCCTGGAACAGGGCAAGTGAACTAAGTGAGGACTTTTTGACAGTAAACATTAAGAATAAGATCTGAATTAAACTCCAGAAAAGAGTGCTACCAGGGGAAAATCAAGTCTTAGCACATGTTCTGAAACTGCCCATAAAAAAGGGCTAGGGAATGATCCTCTAGGTATGAGCTCTAAGAGCTCTAGACTCAAAGGGGCTTCAGCTGGCCCACTCTGGGCCTGTAGAACCAGATGACCTGTGGGCTGCCTGGCAAGCACACTGCAGTGTGTCTGTCTCTGTCTCCCATGAGGTCCTTCAGTTCCATCGCAGAGTACTCCCCAATGTGTAATACAGTTGAACCTTGAACAACAGCACCCACCCTCCACACAGTGGAAAATCCCCTTATGCTGTCTCCACAGTTCCGTGTTGGCAGATTCAACCAACAGCAGATGATGAGTACTGTAGTACATGCTTACTGACGATAGTCCACACATACGTGGACCTGAGTAGTTCATATCCATGCTGTTCAAGGATCCACTGTAGTTGTCCTTAAAGCTCTTTGGTTTGAGGAAGTGTTTGGCATGTTTACTCTTCTGACTGTAGAGGAGGTGTGTCACCTGATGGCTGTTGGGAGACTTCAGGAGACTGGGTTAGGTCTTTGGCTGATGACGGAGGTGTTGCTGAGAGCTCCCACTTTGAGCTTTGACCACAGGGCCAGCTCAGTCAGGGCCCCCTGTTAGCACAGGTACTCTCTCCGGCCACAGACCCATGTCCCATGGCAGGCTGTCTCAGCCATCCAGCAGGGTATCGGTGAAGGGCTTGCAGACACCCTTGAAAGGATTACTAGTGTTTCGGAAGATCTAGCAGATAGGAGCCAGAAATCTTGCCCATTAAGGAATAGGGATGCCAGCCTTCAGCTCGAGGTGGGTTTTCAGAGGCACAGATGGTGTCCATAAGTTTCATCCTATGCAGGTAGTTGTAGCAATTCTGACTTTCTTGGGTTTCCAGCTATAGCAGTCTTGGACCATCCTCCACAAGGAGTCAAGGTTTGTACTTGATATCCCAAAGTCTGGACAGTAGAATATCAGTCTCCTATTTGAAGATTTTGGGGGCATGTACCCCTCAGGGACATGAGGTCCCCTTCAAGATTTCATTGCAAAGCTCATGGTTTACTTCTTCAAAAAAATAAATGGCAGTAAAAATACCAGATTCCTGTCGACCTTCACCAGCACAACATTCACTCCAGACTGGCCTCCTTAACCTGTGTAGAGCTGCATCAGTTTACCTCACTGCCCTGCCTCCTCAGCCCAAGTTCCCTGGAGCTCCCCAGCCAGGCCATTTCCTTAGTGGAGGGAAGACCAAGCCAGAATTGGCCTGAAAACATGGTTATATAGGGGATCTACTGTATTTTTATTAAAGTTCCATTAAATATACCAATTAGTTTGGGAATGTTTGGCAACTTTATAATCTAGATTCCCTTTTCAGGACATGGGGTATTGACAGACTTACTAGTTTATAATTAAATTTCATATACTAAAGAATCAGTAACAACTTACAGAGGTCTTCAAAATAACCAAGGGTATATTTCACAATCTCTGCCACTTTTCTTCCCAGTTAATTAAGCACAGATATAAAAATTCAGGGGCTTCCCTGGTGGCGCAGTGGTTGAGAGTCCGCCTGCCGATGCAGGGGACACGGGTTCGTGCCCCTATCCCGGAAGATCCCACATGCCGCGGAGCGGCTGGGCCCGCGAGCCATGGCCGCGGAGCCTGTGTGTCCGGAGCCTGTGCTCCGCAACGGGAGAGGCCACAACAGTGAGAGGCCCGCGTACAGCAAAAAAAAAAAAAAAAAAAAAAAAAAAAATTCAAATGCCGCAAGACCAATATAGAAGATACATTTTTTTAAAAAAAAATCTTCAGTACAGGGCTTTCCTGGTGGCACAGTGGTTGAGAGTCTGCCTGCCGATGCAGGGGACACGGGTTCGTGCCCCGGTCCAGGAAGATCCCACATGCCACGGAGCGGCTGGGCCTGTGAGCCATGGCCACTGAGCCTGCATGTCCTGAGCCTGTGCTCCGCCACAGGAGAGGCCACAACAGTGAGAGGCCCGCGTACCACCAAAAAAAAAAAAAAAAACTTCAGTACAACTGGAAATTTGAACACCAGCTATATATTTGATGATACTAAGTAATTACTGTTATTTTGTTAGGTGTGCTAACAGTATTGTTACATTTTAAAAAGAGTCCTGATCTTGTAGACATAAACACTGAAATATGACATCTGGGATTTGCCTCAAAGTTATGTAGGTTAGAAAGTATATGGGGGTATGAAACAAAATTGGCCATGAGTTGCTAATTGCTAGAGCTGATCATTGTTGGGTGTGTTATTGTCTCCGTTTGTGTATATTTGGAATTTTCCGCAATAAAAATAAAAATAAAGACACATAGAATCTCAAAGGAAAGAAAAAAGTATTCATGAAAAGTAGAGTTAACTACGTTTATAGCCACAGGGTAAGAATACTTCTACAGATTGTTGATTCTGTTGTTCCCTGCCCAGAGTACACTTTGGACTTCAAGCAAAATTATGAAGTATACTTTGCTTATATTCTTTATTTCCTAGTGTCTTCTTTCTTCATCTTACCTCAATATCAGTTTTCCTTTTGCTTGCTGTAAATGCACATTTTTCTCCTGTTTACCTCTTTACTTCCAAAATTGTCACTCATTTATACATACTGAGAAGGAGACCTAAACATGAACCTGTTCCAATTAAAGTGCGACAGAAAAATACTTGGGAGAGAGTTCAGGGTTAAAAGTCAGGGAATAGTTCTGATATTTGAGCATTTGGAAAAACTGATAGAATTGGGAGAAGTTTGTTGGAACATTTGGGAAAAAACTTGTAGGAGTCCTATATGAAAAGCACTAACTGTTGATTTTATTTTAAAAATTGCCAGTCTGGGGGCTTCCCTGGCAGTCCATTGGTTAAGACTCTGCACTTCCAGTGCAGGGGGTGCAGGTTCAATCCCTGGTCAGGGAGCTAAGATCCCATATGCTGCATGGGGTAGCCAAAACAAATAAATAAATGAAAATAAATAAAAATTGCCAGTGTGGAGATAGGGGGAAGTAAAAGCATCACAGTAGTACTATTCTAACAAAAATAAATAATGTATAAAATGGGTAAATCAAAAAGCAATATTAGCACATTACCCAGAAATACAGCTGTGATTAAAAGAAACAACAAATTCAAAGTAGTTGCTTCTGTAGAATAGGATAAGTTGGGAAGGAGGCTGACAGCATGGAACAGAGAACTGCTGTATTTCATTATAAGCCACTTAGTAATACAATCTGACTTTTGACAACGTTTTATTTTAATAAAAAATGAAAATATTAAAAACAAACTGAACTATTAGTAGACTTATTCTAAAGAAGCATCAAGGGAAAATAAAATTAATAAAACTAATCTGAATAAAATTAAGGCTATGATATTGAATGAAGTAGGGGTCTAGCTGTACCTTCTTCATATGCATATCCAGTTGTCCCAAATTCATTTTTTGAAAAGACTGTTCTTTCTTCCTTTGAATTGTCTTGCCACTCTTGTTGAAAATCTAATGACCGTAAAGTGGATTTATTTATGGACTCTCAGTTATATGTCTTTTTTTTTTTTTTTTTTTTTTTTTTTTTGCAGTACGAGGGCCCCTCACTGTTGTGGCCTCTCCCGTTGCGGAGCACAGGCTCCGGATGCGCAGGCCCAGCGGCCACGGCTCACGGGCCCAGCCGCTCCGCGGCACATGGGATCTTTCCAGACCCGGGCACCAACCCGCGTCCCCTGCATCGGCAGGCGGACTCCCAACCACTGCGCCACCAGGGAAGCCCAGTTATATGTCTTTATGCTAGTACCACACAGTCTTGATTACTGTTGCTTTTTAGTCAGTTTTGAAGTAAGTATGAGTCTTCCAGCTTTGTTCTTTTTGAAGATTGTTTGGCTATACTGGGTTCATTGCATTTCCCATATGAATTTTTGTATCAGCTTATATAACAGTTTCTACCAGAAAGGGCGAGGGGAGCTGAGATTTTAATAGGGATTGCATTAAACCTGTAGATCAATTTGAGAAATATTGCCATCTTAACAATAGTAAGTCTTCTATAGAATCCATGAATATGGGTATCTATTTATTTAAGTCTTCTTTAATTCTTTCAATGATGTTTTATAGTTTCACTGTAAAAATCTTACAGTTCTTTTGTTACATTTATTTCTAATGATTTTTATTGTTTTAATGCTATTATAAAAGGAATGGTTTTCTTAATTTCATTTTCAGATTGTTCATTGCTAGTGTATAGAAATACAATTGATTTTTGTATTTTGATCTTCTATCTTGCAACCCTACTGAACTCATTTATTTAGTTCTAATAAATCTTTTGTATATATTCCTTAGGATTTTCTATATATGAGATCATGTCATCTGCAAAAAGAGATAGTTTTAGTTATTCATTTTTCATCTGGATGCCTTTTATTTCTTTTTGTTGCCTAACTGCCATGGCTAGACCCTCCAGTACAGTGTTGAGTAGAAATGGCAAGAGTAGACATCCTTGCCTTGTTCCTGATCTATGGGAAAGCATCCAGTCTTTCACCATTAAGTATGATGTTAGCTATGGGTTTTTCATAGATGCCCTTGAGGAAATGGAAATTTCCTTGTATTCCTAGTTGAATGTTTTTTGTTTTTGTTTTTTATCATGAAAGGGTATTGGATTTTGTCAAATGCTTTCTCTGTGCCTATTGAGATACCATGTGGTTTTGTTTTATTACTACAGTGTATTACATTGATTGATTATCATATGTTGATAAACCACCCTTGCACTCCTGGGATAAATTGTACTTGGTCATTGTGTACAATCCTTTTTCATTCGTTGCTGGATTCAGTTTGCTAGTGTTTTATTAAAGATTTTTGCCTCTGTACTTGTAAAATATTGGCTGTAGTCTTCTTGTGATTTCTTTGTCTGGATTTAGTATCAGGATCTCACAGAATAGTTGGGAAGCGTTCCTTCCTCTTCTACTTTTTTTTGGAAAACTTTGTGAAGTAATGGTTTTAGTTCTTGAATTCACTGGTGAAGTCATCTGGTTCTGGGCTTGTTGGAAGTTTCTTGATTAATCTTTTTTTTATTGCTTTTTTATTGCTCTATTACAATTTTATCTTTCTTCTTGAGTAATGTTTTTAAATTTGAAAAACAAAAAACAAGTATAAGGTTCTAAGTATACATTATATAGTCTGGTAAACCCCAAATTGCATGTAAAAACCTATCCCGCGGCTAATTCATGGGAAGTCCACTTGAAATTTCTACTGTTGAACAATTCAGTTCTTTAAATGTGACTTTTCAAAAGAGTGTTAATTGATAATGTCTTTTTACTTGAATTATTTTATAGTTGTATTCCGTAATAGCTTGGAATTTAAGGTTTGCTTTTTTTTTTTTTTTACTATTGCTTTTATCTCAGCAGCAATGCAGCAGGTGTTGGATAACCTTACGGAGCTGCCCTCATCTACAGGAGCAGAAGAAATAGACCTAATTTTCCTCAAGGGGATAATGGAGAATCCTATTGTAAAATCACTTGCTAAGGTATATTGGTTTATTCATAAGATAACTAAATTATTTTTTTTATTCTTTTTACAGAGGTCTTTTCAGATTACTGTTTTAGAACCTGGTTAATATACCTTAGGCTTTGTTAGCAAATAGTAACAGTTAACAGTTAATGAGATCTTACTGTACACAGAAGTTAGACCACTTTTGCCTTTTCTATGCTGACTTTAAAGTTTTAGGGAAATAATAACTGAACAGTCATATTATAATGGAGGTCTGTGGAAAAGATTCTGGTCGTGTCTCCGTTTTCAACAACAAGGTACTGACTTTCTTCTTTTACATTGGACCATGTACCTGTTTTTTCATTTCAGTTCTTGACTTCCTATATATAGTACTTTTTAAAATCTTGTTTTTTCTTGGTAACCCTGCCATTTTGAGTCTGTTTCCATAATCAACTCTCTAGTAATCTTTTTAACTCATCCATAAATATATTTTTACAACCATTTTTGGCCCAGTTTCATTTCAGTTATACTATTTCCCTGTAATAATTTTTGTAAATGTCACTAAAGCTTAGTGTATTAACTGTTTCACAACCGTGCTCTTCCCTTCTTCAGATGATTCTTGCTTTCAAGAACCTGTGCCATATACCCTCTCTGACTTTTTCTTTTCTTCCCTTTTATTTCTCTTACAAGATACTGAATATAGTTCCCTTTGCTATACAGTAGGACCTTATCGTTTATGTCTCTGACCTTTTCTTCATGTAACCATCTTGTCATTCCTAAAATGTTGATTTCACCCTCTCCTGTGGTCATTTTTTAGCCATAGTCTCTTACTTGTCTTCTTCTAAGAGTTCTGAAAAATCATACTTTTTACAAAGTGTTCTATTAGTAGGAGTGAGTTAATGATGCAGATTCTTCATTTTATTCATCAGTGTAATCATTCTAAGGTCATATGACATAAAAGCTTTGGTTTCTAAGTAGAAACTTATCCACTTGCATATCACCTAACTAGAATTTTTATTTTAGTCATTTTTGATTGTAGTCTTTCAAAAATTTATTAGATATTCCTTTAATAATAATATATAAGATATGATTTTCCCTCAGATACAAGCTTCTTGTCACAAATATCAGTCACTATACTGTGTTGAGATAAGTAATAGTTTCAGGGTCTGTTGAAATAAGTAAGGGCTGTTTAAGCCTGTTAATTAAATTGCTCGCCCTGAGCTCTTATTGCTACTTTAAAAGTAGTGTTTACTTCTCCCTTGATATCATACTTACTGTTGGTTGTCAGTTTTTTATTGCCAGTGTATCTATTACACCCCATCCCCATGTTTATTTAATTTACAACTTTTAGATGTAGATTTCAAAACTAGATAATATTATGTAAGGCATCTTACAATGTGCTTATTGTTTATAAGGGTTCTTAAAATATACCGTTTCATCTTTGCAACAACTTTATGAATTGAAAACTAAGTTTTAAAAATAGAAAAATTATTTGCCTAGGGTCGCTTAGCTAGTAAATGACAAAAATATTTAGGCCAGATCTTGTTTCTTCAAATTCTGTGCGCTTTCTAACACAGCACAAGCTGTGTTTGTGTGTCTCTGTGTGTGTGTGTATTCCTAAGAATTTATGTGCGTAAAAAATTATTGGCTTTTGTGTCACTGATATTGGCCTTTCAGAAGATTTTCTTGGTCACTGTTCTTAACAAGTGAAATGGCTGGATGACTTTTGCGCAGCTGAAGTGCTACTGTAATCTTTTGAAGATAAAATTGAAATTAGGAAGAGAATCACCCAGTAGTATCCAACATTCAAGCAGCATCTCACAAAATAAAAGCAATGGTAGTTGGGTATTCCTTACATTGAAGGCACAGAAATCCCAGGAGGAAGGGAGGACCTTCTTCCAGGAAGGAGAAAATAAGTCACAGCAGGCCAACACTCCCAGCACAAGTAGGGAGAAAAATGGATAAATTGCTGAGGAAACAGCGAGCCAAACATTGCTAGACCTGTGGAAAGGCAGGAGCATGTGACTAATAATCATGAGAAAAACAACAGAAGCAGTCCCATAGATGACCCTTTTATTAAAGTTTATAAACAAAGATTTTTAAATAACATATTTTTTTAAGTGATACCTTGTTTTTGGAGGCTTGAAAAAATATTTATTTATTTATTTGTTTGTTTGGCTGCACTGGGTCTTAGTTGCTGCGTGTGGGATCTTTAGTTGAGACATGCGAACTCTTAGTTGCGGCTTGTGGAATCTAGTTCCCTGACCAGGGATCAAACACCGGCCCCCTGCATTGGGAGCTTGGGGTCTTAGCCACTGGACCACCAGGGAAGTCCCTAAATAGCATATTTTTAATAGAAGAAAAAAGCGGGAAAAAATGAAGACATTTAAAATATTACTAGAAAATAAGAATCAAAAACAATCAAATGGTTATTCAGGGACTCAAAAATACAATATCTGGTTAAGAGCTCATTTGATGGGTTTAATATTGGGTTGGCAAAAAAGTTCATCCGGTTTTAAGTAAAAATAAAAGACACATTTTTCATCTTCACCAGGAATTTTATTGAACAACATATTTGTTAACCGAATGAACTTTTGGCCAAGCCAATAGAAGATTAAACACAGCAGAAAAGAAGATTAGTGAATTTGAAGACAGGTCAACAGAAAACATCTAAACCGAAATTCATAGAACAGTATGTCTGGAAAAGACAATATATGAGGCATTCTCAAAAAGATCAAATACACATGTAATTAATATCCCAGAAAGAGGGAGAAGGGGAATGGGACAGAAGAAATAGTTCAAGACACAATGGCCAAGAATTTTCAAACCTAATGAATAACAACATCAACTGATAGATTCAAGAAGGCAGGTGAACCCCTGGCAGGGAAAATACAAAGCAAAACATTCCTCAGAATATCACAAACTCCTGAAAATCAAAGATAAAGTGAAAATTTGTAAAGCAACTGGAGAAGAAAGACACATTAAGGAGAAACACTAAGACTAATGGTTAGCAATAAAACAGAAACTATGGAAGTCATAACAGAGTGGATTGAGATCCTTAAAGTGCTCAAAGAAAAACACTGCCAACCTCAAATTCCCTTTTCAGGGCTTCCCTGGTGGCGCAGTGGTTGAGAGTCCGCCTGCCGATGCAGGGGACATGGGTTTGTGCCCCGGTCTGGGAAGATCCCACATGCCATGGAGCGGCTAGGCCTGTGAGCCATGGCCTCTGAGCCTGCGCGTCCGGAGCCTGTGCTCCGCAACAGGAGAGGCCACAACAGTGAGAGGCCCGCGTACTGCAAAAAAAAAAAAAAAAAAAATCCCTTTTCAGCAAAAGCAACCTTCAGAAATGAAAGCAAAATAAGGATTTTCATTTCAGACAAAATCTGAGAAAAATTATCTCCATTTACTCAACAATAAATGCAAAAGGAGGTTCTTCAGGCAGAAAGAATGATAAAATAAAGGGAACATTAGTGAGTAAATATAAAATAATACTGATTTTTAAGATGAAATAATAGTAGTGTCTTGTGGCATTTATAGCATGTATATAAATGAAATATGTGCAGATGATATACCAAAAGGAAGGACTTAGTGATTCAGACAATTGTAAGATGCTCTCATTATTCAGGAAGTGGTAAAAGTAATGTCTTAATGTCTTAAGTAATGTCTTTAATGTTGTATAAAAAGTCAGGGATGCGGGGCTTCCCTGGTGGCACAGTAGTTAAGAATCCACCTGCCAATGCAGGGGACATGGGTTTGAGCCCTGGTCTGGGAAGATCCCACATGCCACAGAGCAACTAAGCCCACACGCCACAACTACTGAGCCTGTGTGCCACAACTACTGAAGCCCGCACACCTAGAGCCCATGCTCTGCAACAAGAGAAGCCGCCACAATGGGAAGCCTGCACACTGCAACCAAGAGTAGCCCCCACTCGCCGCAACGAGAGAAAGCCCACGTGCAGCAACGAAGACCCAACACAGCCAAAAATAAAATAAATTTTTTAAAAAAGGGATGCATATTGAGATCTCTAGGGTAGCCACCAAAAGTAAAATTATAAGAATGAATAAATTCCACCCAAGCTATAAGGGAGAGAAAATAGACTTGAATTACCCTCACTCCAGAAACTAGAAAAGTTAGCACAAAGGTAGAGGGGGGTGACCATCATCAGACATGGGACAACAGGCAGCACAGGATTGTGATGCCTGAGAGAAAGGAAAGAAATGAGGTGAGCATTATGAAACTGGGGCTGGTTTCCATGCTGCAGTGCAGAAAGAAGAAGCACAAACAGCCCAGCAGTCTTAGTAGAGCTTGGCATTTGGGGAGGTGGAGGTGACTGGAATTTGTGTAGCAGAGTATCAGGGAGGAGGAAGCTAAGTAGATTTGCTTAGGGGTGCCCTCAAATCTCTGGCTGAGTGCTGATTGTGCATATGTGAAGCACAGCTCTAGAGTCCAAGGAAAGAC
Organism: Mesoplodon bidens; assembly: GCF_964165515.1. NCBI lineage: Eukaryota > Metazoa > Chordata > Mammalia > Artiodactyla > Ziphiidae > Mesoplodon > Mesoplodon bidens. The sequence goes on from NC_138166.1 coordinate 55,468,995, forward strand.
CCACTGGAAAGCACAGTAAGCCAAACAACTTCCAGGGCTCAAAAGCGATGGAGAGTAGTTTAGTTGGCATTCCCACAACCCTGAGTGGAAAGTCCTCATAACATGCGGGACATTGGGCAGAGTTCACACTCAGTTTGTTATAACAGACCTAGGAAACTAGTACAGATTACAGCAAAATCAAACTAAAAATTAATAACAGTTATTCCCCAAATCCCCAAATGTATGGAAATTAAACAGCATACTTCGAAATAGCCATGGGTCAAAGGAGAACTCACAAAGAAACATAAAAAATATTTTGAATTGAATGAAATGAAAATACATGTCAGAACTTGTGGGGTGCAGCAAAGCAGCGCTTAGAGGGAAATGCCTATATTAGAAAAGAACAATATTTAAATCAATGATCATGTGTACACCTTGAGCAAATAGAAAAAGAACAAATTAAGCTCAAAATAAGCAGAAAGTAGTAAATAATAAAGATGAGTGAATATAAAAAAGACAAATAGAAAAAAATCAGTATAACTCTTAGTATATTAATACAATTGGTTAACCTCTAGCTAGACACAAATTATCAGTATTAGAATGAAAGAGAGGACATTGCTACAAATCCAACAGACATTGCAAGAATAATAAGAAATAAGAACAACTTTATGGCGGCAATAAATATGATAACTAGATGAAGCTAATTTCTTGACAGATACAAATGACTAAAACCTAGATAAGAGTAGATAACCTGACTAGCACTATATCTGTTTTTTATAATTGAATATTTGCAGTTTAAAACTTGAAGCTCCATGGGCTTCCCTGGTGGCACAGTGGTTGAGAATCTGCCTGCCAATACAGGGGACGTGGGTTTGAGCCCTGGTCTGGGAAGATCCCACATGCTGCGGAGCAACTAGGCCTGTGAGCCACAACTACTGAGCCTGCGCGTCTGGAGCTTGTGCTCCGCAACAAGAGAGGCCACGACAGTGAGAGGCCCGCACACCACAATGAAGAGTGACCCCTGCTCGCTGCAACTAGAGAAAGCCCTCACACAGGAATGAAGACCCAACACAGGCAAAAATTAATTAATTAATTAATTAATTAATTTAAAAAAAAAACTTGAAGCTCCAGCCTAGATGGCTTCAAAAGAAAATTCTATCAAACATTTAAGGAAGAAATAATACCAATTCTACATGGTTGCTTCTAGAAAAAAGAAAGAGAAGGGAACATTTCCAACTTTGTTTTACTAGTCTTGGTGTTACCCTGATAACAAAACCAGCTAAAAACAGTTCAGTTAAAAAGAACTACAGAATAGTATCCCTCATGAACATAGACTTCAAGTTCTTAAGAAAATATTAGCAAATCAAATCTAGCAACGTACAAAAAGGATAATACCTCATTACCAAGTGAGTTTTGTCTTAAAAATACAAGCTTCTTAACATTTGAAAACCAATAAATGTCACCATTTTAATGACATGATAAGCAAAATCATTTGATGATGTTCATAGTTGTGGGAAAAGCATTTTACAAAATTGAATATCCATTCCTGCTAAAAACTCAGCAAACTAAGAATAGAAGAAAATTGCCTCAACCTAATGAAGGGCATCTATAAAAACCCTACAGTTAACATCGTAATTCACGGTGGAAGATAGAATGCTTTCTAAGATCACTGCTGTTCAACTGTTATCACTTCTTTTCGACTTTGTACTGGGAGTCTTTGCTAGAGCAAAAAGGCGAGGAAAAAAATAATAAAAGGCATACGGGTTGAAGAGGAAAAAATTAACTGTCTTTATTCAAGGATGACATTATCATCTATGCCAAAAATCCTAAGAATCTACCGGAAGGAAGAAAAAAAAAGAAAAACCCTCTAGAACTAATTAGTGAGTTTAGCAAGGACACAAGATAAAAGAATAATCTATATAAATCCATTGTATTTTTTTTTTTTTTTTTTTCTTTTTGCGGTATGCGGGCCTCTCACTCTTGTGGCCTCTCCCATTGCGGAGCACAGGCTCCGGATGCGCAGGCCCAGCGGCCATGGCTCACGGGCCCAGCCGCTCCGTGGCATATGGGATCCTCCCAGACCGGGGCACGAACCCGTATCCCCTGCATCGGCAGGCGGACTCTCAACCACTGCGCCACCAGGGAGGCCCCATTGTATTTTTATATACTAGCAATGAACAATTGGAAATTGTAATTTACTGAAAAAGAAATAAATTTTTAAAAATATGTGCAAGACCTGTACACTGAAAACTACAAAACATTGCTGAAATTAAAGGCATACATACATACATAGGGCCTAGCCGCTCCATGGCATATGGGATCTTCCCAGACCAGGGCACGAACCTGTGTCCCCTGCATCAGCAGGCAGACTCTCAATCACTGTGCCACCAGGGAAACCCCTCAATAATCTTAAAATGTTAATTCTCTGGAAACCGAGCTAAAGATTCAGTATAATCCCAGCCAAAATTTCAGACTGACAAGATGATGAAGGACCTAGACCAGACAAACAATTTTGAAAAAGAACACAATATGATCTCTTCCACAACCTGATTTCAAGGATTACTCTTGTCCTACAGTAATGAAGACAATGCAGTATCAGCATACAGATCAATGGCACAGAATAGAGTCCAGAAAGAGACTACCACTTACATGGTCAACTGATTTTTGTTAATAGCGCTATGATAATTCAATGAAGAAATGATAGTCTTTTCAATATATGTTCCTGAAACAATTGAATATTCATATGCAAAAAAATGAACATTATCTTTTTCCCCACTCTATATGCAAAAATTAGCTAAAGATAGATCATAGATCTAAATGTAAGAGCTAAGACTAAAAAAATTCTAAAAAGACGCATAAGGGAAAAACTCCTTGTGACTTTGGATTAGAGAAAGACTTCTTAGATAAGACATAAAGAGCATAAGGCATAATGAAAATTTTGATTAATTAGATTTCCTCTGCAAAAGACACCATTAAGAAAATGAAAAGGTGAGCTACAGACTGGAAGAAAATATTTGCAGAACATACATCCTAAAAGGGAAGCTGCTCATTTATTGGTGGTAGCAGTGCAAAATGGTATAACTACTTTGGAAGACAGTCTGGCAGTTTCTTACAAAGCTAAATATAGTGTTACCATACAATCCAGTGATTGTGCTCCTTGACATTTACCCAAGTGAATTGATAATTTGTGTCCACACAGAAACAAACACATGAATGTTTATAGTAGCTTTATTCATAACTGCCAAAACTTGTATGCAACCAAGATATCCTTCAATAGGTGCATGGATAAACAAAGTGTGGTACATCCATAAAATGGAATATCATTCAGCAATAAAAAGAAATAAGCTATAAAGCCATGAAAAGAGATGGAGTAACCTTAAATGCTTATTGCTAAGTGAAAGAAGCCTGTCTGAAAAGGCTACACACTGTATGATTCCAACTATATGACATTCTGGAAAAAGCAAAAGCTATAGAGACAGTATCAAAAAAGTCAGTAGTTGACAGTTTGGGGAGTATAAGGGAGGGATGACTAGGTGCATCACAGGACATTTTCAGCAGTGAAAGTATTCTGTATGATACTTTTAAGGTATATGAGTGACATTATGCATCTGTCAAAACCATTGGAACTGTACAACATAAAAGTCAAAATCCATGGAAATGTGAACTATAGGCTTTAGTTAATAAGGGTGTATCAATATTGGCTCATTAATTATAACATTTCTCACATTAATACAAGATATGAATAAGGGAAACCAGGGGTAGGGGAGCAGATATGTGGGAATTCTCTGTATTTTCTGCTGAGTTTTTCTATAAATCTAAAGCCTTATTAGCTAAAGTCCATAGTTTACATTAGGGTTCACTCTTTGTGTTGTACATTTGATGGGTTTTGATGCATGTATAATAACATGTAATGTCTTTTTTCTGGTTTTGGTATTAGAGTAATGCTGGCCTTTATAGATTGAGTTAGGAAGTGTTTCCTTTGCCTTCTAGAAGAGACTATAAAGAAATGGTATAATTTCTTCTTTAAATGTTTGGTAGAATTTACCAGTGAACCCATCTGGACCTGATGCTTTCTGTTTTGGAAGGTTATTAATTATTGATGTAATGTCTTTAACAGATATAGGGCTACTCAGATTATCTGTATCTCCTTTTATGAGTTTTGGTGGATTGTGTTTTTCAAGGAATTGGTCCATTTCATCTAGGTTATCAAATTTATGTGCATGGAATTGTTCATACCATTCCTTCGTTATCCAAGACATCAGTAGTGATGGCCTCTTTCATTTCTGATATTAGTAAATTCATGTCTTATCCCTTTTTTCTTAGTTAAGCTGGTAAGAAGTGTATCAATTTTATTGATCTTTTAAAAGAACCTGCTTTTGGTTCTTTGATTTCATGTTTTCAGTTTCATTAATATCTGCTCTAAATTTTATTATTTTATTTAATTTGGATTTAATTTGATCTTCTATCTTGAGTTTCCTAAGCTGAAAGTTTAGATTATTGATTTTAGATCTTTCTTCTTTTCTAAATATGCATTCAGTGCTATAAATTTCCCTTTAAATACTGCATTCACTGCATCCCACAAAATTTCATAAGTTGTATTTTCATTTTCATTTAGTTCAGATTTTTTCAAAATTTCTCTTGAGATTTCTTCTTTGACTCATGTCTTATTTAGAAGTGTGTTGATTTGTCTCCAACAAATGTTGCTGGGATTTTTATTATACTTTTTATAATCTTTATTCTTATAAACTTGTTAAGGTATGTTTTATGGCCCATACTGTGGTTAATCTTGGTGAATGTTCCATGTGAGCTTAAGAAGAATGTGCACTCTACTGTTGTTGGATGAAGTTGATTGATGGTGCTGTTCAGTTTAACTCTGTCCTTTCTGATTTTTCTGCTTGCTGGATCTGTCAGTTGCTGATACAGGAGTGTTGAGGCCTCCAACTACAATAGTGGATTAATCTGTCTCTCTTTGAAGCTCTATGAAATTTTTCTTCACATATTTAGATGCTCTGTTGTTACGAGCATTTACGTTATAGATTGTTATGTCTTCTTTATTATGTAATGTTTCTCTTTGTTCCTGATAATTTTCCTTGCTCTGAAGACTGCTCTGTCTGAAATTAATATAGCTACTCCAGCTTTCTTTTGATTAATGTTAGCATGGTATGTCTTCCTCATTATCTTTACTTTTAATCTACCCGTGTCTTTATATTTAAAGTGGGTTTTTTGTAGACAACATGTACTTGAGTCTTATTTTCTTATTGTTTGGTCTTCTCTTTTCTGCCATCTCTGTTTTAATTGAGCATTTTATATGACTTCATTTGTTTCTCCTCTTTTAACTTATATCAGTTGTATTTTTTTTAAAGATTTTAGTGGTTTCCCCTTGATTTTGCAGTGCACATTTACAGCTAATCTAAGTGCACTTTCAAATAACACTATATTACTTCACTGTAGTATAATAATACAGTAGTTACGTGAAGTAACTACCTCATAACAGAGTACTTCCAATCTCTCCGTTATAGCAGGCTGTCAGTCATTTCATTTATCCATAAGCTGTAATCATCAAATACACTGTTGCTGTTATTTTTGAAGAGTTAATGTACTAGATTAATTAAGAATTTTTTAAAAGATTTTATTACTTTCATGTATTTTTTTCTCTAATGCCCTTTTCTTTATGGAGATTTGAGTTTTGAACCTATATTCCTCTCTCTGAAGAACCTCTTCTAACATTGTTTTCAAGGCAGGTCTACTAGCAACAAATTCCCTCAATTTTTGTTTGACAAAAAGTCTTTATTTCTCTTTCACTTTTGAAGGATAATTTGACTGTTTAGATATAATTCTAGGTTGGTAAGTTTTCTTCATTCTACACTTCTTTCCTATCTGAATGCCTTTTATTTATTTATTTTCTTTTTTTTCTTTGAAACTTTCTTCATTGGTTCTTTTTTATTTATTTTAATTGAAGTATAGTTGATTTACAATTTTGTGTTAATTTCTGAAGTACAGCAAAGAGACTCAGTTGTACATATACATTCTTTTTTATATTCTTATTTGGTTTTCTCTCGACTAATTGTCCTGGCTAGAAGATTCAGTACAAATGTTCAATAGAATGATGAGAGCAGACATCCTTATCTTGTTCACAATCTTAGGGGAAAAGCACGTGTTAAATATAATATTATTCACTACTAAATATAGTAGTAGCTGTGGGTTTATACTTTCTGTTCTAAAATTTGATTTTTTTTGCATATGATTCCATATCAGTACCTACAGAGAACCTTCATTCTCTGTAAAAGTGGCATAATATTCCATTGCATGAATATAACAAAAATTTTTTAGTCAAACTTCTGGTAGATATTTAGGTGACTTTTTCACTTACAAGTCATGCTGTAATATGCAGTCTTGCTACATGTTATTTTGCATATGTATGTATATCTCTAGGATAAATCTTAAAAGAATCATTGTAATTTTGGTAGATATAGTCAAACTGCTCACTAGTGTGTTCCCACCAGAAAAGAATGTGTGAGAATGCCTGTCTTCTGCCATATTCTCACCATCATGGTACGTTACCAGAATTTTATCCTTGCCAATCTCATTTTTTAAAAAAAAGTATTTCAGTGTAGTTTTAGTTTGCACTTCTCTTATCATGAAGGAGGTTGTATATCTTTTCATATGTTTAAGAAGTATTTGAATTTCCTTCTTTGTGAATTTTTCATATTCTTTGCCCATTTTCCTTAATGTGTTGCTGATCTTTTTCTTACTGGTTTATAGAAATCCTCTCTCTCTCTCTCTCTCTCTCTCTCTCTCTCTCTCTCTCTTTGTGTGTGTGTGTGTGTGTGTATTTATATATATGGAAATTAACCTTTGGTCTGCAATATGATTCATAAGTATTTTGACCCTAGTTTGTCATTTGTATTTTGACTTTGCTGATTTTTGACAAGAAGAAATTTTAAATGTTCAATTTTAAATGTTCAATGCAATTTATTTTATTGGGCCTGTTTTTGTTTGTTTAAATTATAGCTTCCAGATTTGGCATTATATTTATGTCTTTCCCACTCAGTGATTATAAAAAGATTCTTTTATATTTTCTCTGAATACTATTAAAGCCAAGCTTTTTAAAAAGCCCTTTCTCCTTTTAAAAAGTATAAGATTCCCATTTTTAGTTTTTTGACATCTGTGTGGGTCTCCTAATTCTACAGGTATCTCTGAGAGTGGCTTAGCTCCCTGAGTGCCTTGAGATATAGTTTATCTAATCTAAGAATTTGAACATTTTTTGGTTAACTAAATGACAAGTTCTTTACTCATTAGAGAATTCAGTTCTAATCTAGTTACACTTATTTCATCCATTTTTTTCAACAGAACAGATCTCATCCTTTTTGATATCATGTATGCAGAAGCAAAATAAAAATTGAATTCTCCATTCTCTCTGTCTCATTTCTACTTTCTGCTCAAATTCTTATTTTTTGGTTACTTGTGAACTTCTCTTTATCTTTTTTCAAAAGTCTCTAGAATAAAAGAAGAGGATGTCTCTTGACCACAGTCAATCTTATCTCCTGTTTACTTAGCTTTTTCAAGAAATACTTAATGAGCAACTACAATATACTTAACCATGTTCTAAGAAGACAGAAACAAAATTAATGATATTTTTGTTTTTAAGGGAGAAAGATAAGGTTACTACACATAATCGCAATTCCATTATCATTACCAGTTATTTGTCACTTATAGTGCATAACTTTTGTTAAAATTTTTTGTTTGTTTGTTTGCAAGCATAGATGGACTGTGCTTGGGTAAAATACCCAGAAGTTTTGAAAGAACTTTTCCTCTCTGCAGTTCATTTTTCTAAAGTGCAGTGGTGAAATAGGATTCTCAGAACTGGACATACAAGAGGGCTTAGGCTATATTTGTATCAACTCCAAGTCTACAAAGCCAGTCATGGCATGTTCTTCCAAGCACTTGTGGCAGGTGACATATATTTTTATTGAGTTGTGCTAGCTTTCTAATAATGCTTTTTCTTAAAGGAAGCAAGTCCCATTTATTCAAATAGCATGTGATTCATATCTGTTTCTCTGGTCCGTTTTCAGTATTTCCTTTGTCTTTTTTGTTTGTTTGTTTGGTTAGTTAAATTCAAGTTGGTACTTGCCTCTTGAAAGCTACTAAATAAATTCTGACTTTAAAGTGAATAAAGGTCTCAACTTCTTTCACATTATCCTAGAACTTAAAAAGTTACATATTAACAAATATGGACCTGTATTTGCTTTCTTGGAAAAACTAAAATTGATCTTGATTGAACCCAACAATATCTCAGAAATTAATTTTCTGTATTAATTATAACTGCAGTTTCACTTAAAAACTTTTTCTTCCTCTGAGAATTTATGTATTGTGTGGTGAGATTTTTTTTCCTACCATAAAACCAGTCTGTACCAGGTTTTTGATGTGCAAAAACCTTCAGGTATATTTGTTTTTATAGCATAATCTGCCCTCCACTTGACTTCCTCTTTCTCTCTTGCCATCAGTCTTTCCACATTCCCTCCTGTTCTCTCCGAATTTGGGAGCAATAAGGTAAGTGAACATAGAAAGGAGGGGAAGTGTATTAGAGTTTTCAAGTCAATGATCGATTCTGTTCCTTTACTTTTCCCAAAGACTTGAATTTAATCAAAGTCTACCAATATGTAAAGTAACATAGGATATTGTAGAAACTATATTGGCTTAGTACCTGAAAATTTTAAGCCAGTCATTATCTGTTCCCTGGAGAAGCAGGTGATCTTTATAGCTCTTTGAGCAAACAGGTGAAGGTTGAAAAGGGTGGGTGGTATTCTTGAACCATAAGCGTATAACTTAACACATCTAGACTGGAAGAGCCATGCTAAGAAGCAACAACTCAACTAGCAGTCAATGAGAGCATATATCACACATTTAAATGAGTAAGAGTAATGCATAATGTTTTAGATTAAATAACTGCAAGATGATGATAGAGTAGCTGGCTGTATAGTGATAAAGTTGAATAAGCTTTAGTATGTAAGAGCTCAAGCCTTGATGTTGGACTACCTGACTTAGCCACTTACCAGTAGTGTGAACTCAAGCTATTACTCTATCTCATTTTGCATCATCAGTGTCTGTGTCTATAAGGTAAAGATGATAATAACATACCTACCTTTGCTGAATACACACACACAATCTCATACTGTGCTGAGAATATAGTTCCTGGCACAAAACAAAAGCCCTCAATAAATGTTAAAGTTCTTTTCTTCCTTTTTTTTAAGATTTCTTATGCTACCATAAGAGTATTAAAAGTATTTGCAAGGTTAATGATGCTACATTAGATTTATTAACAACGAATATTTGTATTAAAACAATTAGCAATTCTAGCTTGTTTTGTAAGGGTTAAGTAATTGTGTACATTACTTTTTTCCCCAATGGTGATAATCATTCCATGATATATGTTGAATGTCTTCATCATCCTGTCTTTATTAGGCTCGTATTACACTTTAAGAAAATTATAGATTTACCTATTCTCACTCTTTGTGGCATTCTCTAGTCTTCTTAATTTTTTTCTTATCTAAATCTAATACAAACTCATTCCTCTGTTTAAATTACATTTGAGGGCTTCCCTGGTGGCGCAATGGTTGAGAGTCCGCCTGCCGATGCAGGGGTCACGGGTTCGTGCCCCGGTCCGGGAAGATCCCACATGCTGCAGAGCGGCTGGGCCCGTGAACCATGGCCACTGAGCCTGCGCGTCCGGAGCCTGTGCTCTGCAACGGGAGAGGCCGCAGCAGTGAGAGGCCCGCGTACTGCAAAATAAATAAATAAATAAATAAATAAATAAATTACATTTGGTCTTTTGACATTTTTCTTTGTTTTATAACAGTTATAATTTCTTCTGTATCAGTTTATTTTCGTATGACTTAAAATTTCTTTTTCAGAGGTGTTTCTTTAAAATGTTGCTAATGTATAGCCCCTCTCTTCTACTTAAACTTATTTCAATCTTTTGAATTACCTGGAAAAATATATTTAAATGTAAAAATGCATTTTTAAAATTAGAAAGTGTATCATTTAGAAGATGACATACAAAAACCAAGATTGTTAGATGGCTCATTAACAATTTTACATTGATACATGTGAAATGATATTTTTGTTTAAATAAATATAATTTAAAAATAAAAAACATTAGAAGATGTGTTAGAACTCTGAAGGATCCACTCTGTATGGTAGAAATAACATCTAAAGTATTATAGGGATAAGTTAGAGTTTGATACTGTTCGCTTGAAATTTGGATTTTTCGTCACTTACTGAATAGAATCTTAAAATGTTAAGTGTGGGATTTGTCATCTTGCATGTTTTCATTTATAAACTAAATCTTTATAGTTATGCTCTACCTGTCTTCAAAATCGGACAGCAACCATTTATCAGAAAAACAACACTTAAAAGATAGAGGCTGCTTAGTGTTCATTCTAAGTCTGAATTTAAAACTCTGCTTTACTCCCACTATTAAAGGATAATTAGGACTACGTATTTCCTGTGACAGTATGATTCATGGTTCATTTTCTGTGGAAAAGGTTGTGAGATTAAAAAAAACAGATCAGCATAAGATATGGAGACATAAGGAGATCATTCCCCTAATGAGATTATATGGTCCTTCAAGGCTCAGTTCAAGAGTTGCCTTTCCTGAATTGCCTTTTTCTGCTGAATTTTCAAAATTGGAAGATGGTAGCTTTAGCATTATCATTTGGGGTTCTCAAAATGATTTTCATTATTTTTTAATGACAATCCATATAATGATTACGTTCCTATTTTTTATTTTTATTATGCTTAATCATTTAATAAAGCATAAACAGTATCATTTAGAGTTTGAGTCTGGACTAGAAAGTCATTAGAAAATTCTGTCAGGTAGGAAATATAATACATTTTTTAAATTATCATAGGCCTATTCAGTTTTTTCATGGTTTAGTTATAAAAATGAGTTTTCCATTACTTTTAGGGTAGGAATAGAGGCCAAGATTTATTATATTACATGATAACATTTACTCTGAAATCTATATATTACCTCTCATTGAAAGATTTGGTTGCAATGAATCAAACCTTCAAGTAATATCTTTTAAAACTTTCTTTATAAAAAGGAAACAAATCAAGAAGAAAACCGCGGTCTGGAGCAAAACTGTGTATTATTATTTTAATATACTGTTGTCTTTTCAGGCTCACGAGAGGCTAGAAGATTCAAAACTAGAAGCTGTCAGTGATAATAACTTGGAATTAGTCAACGAAATTCTTGAAGATATCACTCCTCTAATAAATGTGGATGAAAATGTGGCAGAACTGGTTGGTATACTCAAAGAGCCTCACTTCCAGGTAAACTTTCCCTATTGCTCTTCTTTCCAAGTCCCCTATATTCCCAAAATATTCTCCTTTAGTAGTTAAGTTTCAGTTTAAGATGATGTTTTTTTAAAGATTATTTAGGGCCATATTTTGCAAATTACAACTTAGATATTTTAATATCCCTTTCTGCTGGGACTATGTAAACAGACACACATACTATACAGATGTATAGGGTCTGTCACAGAAATACATCAGAATGGATTTTTCTTTGTGTAATTAAAAAACAACAACAACAACAACAGCCCTGCTTCACCATCACACCACATGCTGGGGACATTTTTCTCCCTGTGATAGTGCATTTTTCTTACTACCACTGTTTCCCAGCCCTCCTTGTGACCAGCTGTATACATTTTCAGTATTGCTTCTAAGACTGGGGTGCAGTTGATGACCTTGGAACTAAAGAGAGCTGTATGATGATAGAAACTATGACATAGCATACTTTCCATAGGTAAAAAAAAATTAAAATAAATGCAATTTAAGCATTTGTCTGTGTAGGTGAAGAGTTAATCAGTTTACCAAAGAAGAATCAGTTTCAGAAGAAAAGGAGGTCAAGGAGACTTCTTATAAACCTGTAATTCAGACAGTGTGGTATTGGGGCAGTATTAGAAAAATAGAAACCCCCGAAATACATCCACAGACAAATGGCAACTTGATTATGACCGAGATACGACATTTTAGTGGAGAAAGAATGGACTGTTCAATAAATGGTCCTGGGATAAAGTGTCACCTGCTTGCCATTGCACATCTTAGCATTAAAAATCAAATGGCAACACCCCTTTGCTTTTTCTCAGAGACTTTCTGTGACTCTCTAACAGTGTTACTGCAAAAATTATGTACATTTATAGTGAGATGGTTCCTACGTAAATCTGTATCTTAGGTACAAAAAATACAAACACATGTCAAAGACACCTTTGTGAAGAGGCCAGTTAGTTGAGGCCTTATAAGGCATACTAAGTTATTTGGACTTTATCCTGAGGACATTGGGAAACTTTGGCTTGGGATTGCAGCGGTGGGTGGGTGGTGGTGGTTATTAAACAGGGAGAGGTCAGATTGTGGAGCCAGATGGTTTTGTACCAAAGCAAGAAGTTGTGACGGCAGTACAGATAGTGGGAAATGTGAGGATTTTCAAGTTCTAAGCAGCAAAATCAATAGGGCTTAGTGGGTGGTTACATGTGACAGCTGCAGAAGAGAAATGTGGGAAGTTGATAAGGACAGGATTTCTGACAGACAATTGATGGCATCCACTCTAGGAGAACTGTTTTGGACATGTTAATGTTAAGATAGCTGGCCATATTAAGTTTGCAGTACCTTAGAAGTATCTGGTAGAGTTTCCAAGTGTGCTATATTTTTTATATGAGTATATAAAATTTAATGCATAAATTTATATAAAGTTTAATAAATACGTAAAATTATGAAATGGCAACAAGTAAAAATTAAGACATTGCATTTTTACTACCCAATCCACTACTGTACTACCATAGTGCATATTCCTCCATACTTTTTCTAGGCATAAATGTACATACATATTTTTTTCCTTTACTGATTGTGATCATTTTGCACAAGCTATTTTGTAACTTACCCTTTTTTTCAGTTGTTGATTTCCACTTTTTTATTTCAGTGGACCTCTGTCTCATGTAGTACACATTCTATATTCACACATCTCCATTTCCCCCAAAATATTCTTTATAGCTGCTTTGTGCATATGAGTTTTCAACCTAGGTCCATGTGTGGCATCTGGGTGGACCATCCCTTTTTCCCTTGATTATGATGTTGACCCATGGAAGAGACCAGGCCATTTTCCTGCAGAATCCACTCCCTGGATTTATCTGGTTGCTTTCCTGCTGTGTTGTTTAGTTATCCCTTCTATTTCTTATAAACAGAAGTTTTACCTAAAAGATGATTCAAATTAATTATTTGGAACTAGAATGCATCTTAAGTAAGGTGATACAACATAAATTAATCTACATCAGACAACGTATAATACCTGGTTGGTCCATCACTCTTGATGCTGAGATTAGTCCTTGATTAAGAGCAATGACAGCCTGATCCTACCCTTGAAAGCCTTTCCACTAGGAAGTAATCTAGTATGTTATTATTCTAGCATTATACAAATGCTGTTTCCTTTTAACCATTTACCTACTGACAAACATAAATTAATAATCCTTGCCTGAATCAATATTTTGATTAGAGGTTGCAAAATGACATTTTTCAAATTCTCTCATTCTATATTTATTAGCTGGTGTTCTTATATAAAGTAGAGCTTTTCCTCATCAACTGAGCTGTTTAGTTAACCTGTAATGCATTTCCTACTGAAAAGTTAGGGAAATGCTAGATTCTTTTCTTTACCAACTTTCAAAGTAAAGAATTGTTTAAAATAGCAATCTCAAATGGTAACAAAGGAGGTTTTTTCAGTCCTGTTTTTTAAATAGCATTGTGGACTTAATGGAGTTTTCATTAATTCAGTATGTTTCAATCCTCTACAATCCTTAGTTTTGTTTTGTTTTGTTCTGATTTGTCAAATTATCATGACTTTGGCCAGTTGTGGGCAAATTTTTAGTATATGAATCTGAAGCTCATGAGAGTTCTGGACCAAGGGAGTTCTCAGTGTATAAGCAGTGGTTCAAGTCACAGGAGTAGATAATACTGCCTAAGAAGAGTATATATGGTAAAAACTAAGCAGCCCAGATCAGTGATTTGAGTAACTTCCAGCATTTATAGGAATAATACTTATATATGGATTTGTGAATATTTTTCTTCAGTCTCTTATACTATTTTCATGAAATGACCAAAAATTACCAATTAAACCTGTATACTGATTGCTTCTGTTCTGAACCTGTTGACATTTTCCCCCTTTTATTTTGATCTTTTTTTTTGTTTGAATTTGCACTCCCACCATTCAAAAAATTTTTTAAATTTAGGTTTAAGCTGAGTATACACAATTACAGTATAAATGAAAAATAAAAATAAATATAACCCTCCAAATTATAAGAAATTCCTAGAAAGCTAGATCAAAGTCATCCATGAAGATAGCACATATACAGTAAATGTAGGAGGTAAAAGTGTATTATATTCAGAACCATTACTGGCTCTTTTTCCCCCCCAGAAATGTAAATTTTATACCTTTATTAGTAATATGAAATTTCCTATCACTGATATAAGATACTAATTTTTATTCACTGGATATCTTTTTAAGATATCCAGACATTTTGTACATGTGAAAAATATGTGGTGTTGCTAACAACAGGCTTAGGATAAAATTTACGGTCCTTGCCATTTGAATTTGTATGATAACTAACAAATAGGAATTGATAAATATTGAGTGATGGTGATGACAGTGGTGGCAATGAAATTCATTGCCTCTATTGCAGCACACTTGGACATCTAGGTTCAGTTTCCATTAAACATAAGGCTTTAAAAAAAAGTCACAAAACTCTTATCAGTCTCTTCAGATCTTTTAAAACAAGGAATACAGGGCTTCCCTGGTGGTGCAGTGGTTGAGAGTCCACCTGCCGATGCAGGGGACACGGGTTCGTGCCCCGGTCCGGGAGGATCCCACATGCCGTGGAGCGGCTGGTCCCGTGAGCCATGGCCGCTGAGCCTGCACGTCCGGAGCCTGTGCTCCACAACGGGAGAGGCCACAACAGTGAGAGGCCCGCGTACTGCAAAAAAAAAAAAAAAAAAAAAACAAGGAATACAATATTGTTTGATAATAAGTAAAATGATACATGCTTATGTGTCATAAAAAGATTCTGTGCTTGATTTAACTCATATTTGGGAATTTAATAATTGTGCCTTGGAAATTTTTAGTACTCTACTGGGATAATGAACTAAGTTATATTTTAATAACTTATTCCATCTGTAATTAATAACCACAGGCTGTTTTGAATCCTTCTAGTCACTCTTGGAGGCCCATGATATTGTGGCATCAAAGTGTTATGAGTCACCTCCATCAAGCCCAGAAATGAATAATTCTTCTATCAATAATCAGTTATTACCAGTAGATGCCATTCGTATTCTTGGTATTCACAAAAGAGCTGGGGAACCACTGGTGAGTTGATAAGTCAGTGCCCTCTTAAATCTGAAATCTGACATACTTGTGGCTGAGTCACTACTCTCAATCTCATTTTTTTTCTCTTTCATAATTTGTGTCATTATGAAAACTTTATTCATGTTTGTTTTATCAGTCTTTTTTGGCCTGTGTATAAAATACACAGCTGATGCTCCCTCAACTTGATTTAGCATGCAAAATTCAACCAAAATTAAAAGTTAAACTGAAATAGAGGTGAGAAGAAGTTTGCCGATGAGTAGCAAAAATTTCAAAAGATAACTATTTTTTTCCAATACCCTTTGAAGAAATAAACTCAGGTTGCTTACTATAGTATCAAAACACAGAAGAAGGTTGTTATGAAAAATTGAAGTTACTATACTATACTCCAATAAAAATTAATTAACAAAAATTGAAGACATTGGTAGGACTCTATAAGTAATGAAGTTTACAACTTCCTGCTAACATGCTCACCTCTGGGCTCTGACTATAAGAACAGTGAAGTGGAAAAATGAGAAAAGCCGGGAACAAGGCCATCAGAATGCACAAATACGTTTTCTTGCTCCTTCAAGCTTCCTTTTATCCTGTGGAATGCAACCTAAGATATGTTTCATTTTCAGAGTTACCCTTACCATGGAAGTCCTTTTTTAAGGGATGGTATATGTCAGCGGTCCCCAACCTTTTTGGCACCAGGGACCGGTTTTGTGGAAGACAGTGTTTCCATGGGGTTGGGGGGGATGGTTCAGGTGGTAATGGGAGCGATGGGGAGCAGCAGATGAAACTTTGCTCCCTCACCCGCCACTCACCTCCTGCTGAGCGGCCCGGTTCCTAACAGGCCATGGACCCCTAGTATATGTTGTCACAGTTGCACATGGTTTAATGAGATTAAAGTATTGAGTCAGGAGAGAACATGGGAAAAGTAGGAATGATTCACTTACCTACTTTTGGAATTATTTTATTATACATACATGTTCATGACTATTTAAGATTTCTTCTTAACAACCTAAAATCAATAATTCCATTCCTTATTTCCTTTAGGGTGTAACATTTAGGGTTGAAAATAATGATCTGGTAATTGCCCGAATCCTTCATGGAGGGATGATAGATCGACAGGGTCTGCTTCATGTGGGAGATATCATTAAAGAAGTCAATGGCCATGAGGTTGGAAACAATCCAAAGGAATTACAAGAATTACTGAAAAATATTAGTGGAAGTGTCACCCTGAAAATTTTGCCAAGCTATAGAGATACCATTATTCCTCAACAGGTTAGTAATAAAGTTCTTGCTAATATTAAGAATGCTTTTATTTCTTTAATCACACTGTTGGGTAGAGCCACCAGTTGCTACTTTTTTGCTAAGGAGAAGAGAAGAGAAAAAACTATCTGGTTTAATTGTTCTAAAGTGCCTTATTTCATCATGGGTGAATTTTTGGATTTTTAAACAATATCATCTTACTATTCAAAAGGAATTAGGAAAGAAATCTCTTTGTGAACACCATGAACCCTAGCATTTCAGTAACCTACAGCTAGGTATGAGAAAAACCATAAAGCCTTTTAGTCATTAATCTAGCAAATGTTTTTGACACCTGTTATGTTCCAGGCTGTGTGAGAAAATAAGCATGTAGTCCTGATCACCTCTAGCTAAGTGTTCCTGTGATGGGCTAAATAGAGATTGAGGCCAGAGAGAGAGGATGGGTCCAAAATGAAAAGAATCTTGAACACCTGATTTGTACGCATTTGATCTACATTTTGTAACTAATTTTTAGGTAAAATAGATTATTAAGCAGAGGAATGTTTTAATGACAGTGATCATCTAACCTCATTATGTTGAGTGAATTTCAAAAAGGAGAGAGATGAGATCGTGTAGTCAGGAAGCAGATTTTTGAAGGTGTGGGGTAATTTGTGAAAGGCAACTCTAATGGAAGGCTGTGACAACTGCTTTGGTTCAGATACCTGTGCCACCACTTATTAGATTATTCTCTCTGTGCTTTGTTTTCTCATCTGTAGAGTTGGGATATTTCTTTTCTTAAAAGATTGTTGTAAGGATCAAATGAGTTAATTCACATTAAGCTCTCACAGCAGCACCTGGCACATCCTGAGTGCTCAGCAAGTAGCTGCTGCTATTGTTGTGATGCTGGCGATGAGGTGGTGGTGTTGTGATTGTAAAGAAGTGGTAAAGAAGGAAAAAGTAATAAAGTAATGGCAAAGGAACAGTTGACAATTATGGTAAGCATGTTGGAACTGAGGAGAGAGAGGGTTGTTGAATCTAGATACTGAAGACATAGGAAATATCAATGTTTTAGATGCCTTTAATTATTCAGGTTTATTTCATAAATTTATTATTTCATGTGTGAATAAAATTATAGGTCTTTTACATAAGGTACTGCCAGTATATTTTATTTTAATATTGATAATATAATTTAAAAGACTAGTGTTTATATTTCCATACAAGTCTTTGAAATAAAGTGTGTTGAATACCTGCTTTATATTCTTTGGAGGATAAGAATAGTCAGTCATGAATTTTAGTATGTAAATTGGATTTCTGAAAATACAGAAGCTTATAGTGAACTTTGGTTCAAATGAAGGGTAGAGACCTTGCCTTCAAGGAAACGCATCATGAAAGAACTGGTGTTAGAAATTAGACATTTTAAATAACTAGTACCTCTCAGACTACCTTTTTTCCTCAGTTGACACCTGAGTAGATTGGAAAAGTAGAACTTAAGATTTATGTACTTATTTTTAAATTATATATTAGTTGTGATAGTTAGAAAGATTTTTTTTCCCCCTGTGGTTCACACTTCAGAATTCCTACCAGCTCACCATGGCTATGATGGACTTTTATGGGAAAAAGTAAGTTTTGTGGTATTAGTAGCTAGGGCTTTGGCCCAAATTCCTTTGTAGGTTCTGCACCTCGTGAATTGTCTGAATGATGTGAAATGCAAGGGTATTTAGCCCTATCTTAGGCATACATTTTTGTCCATCTTGTGCCTTCTCAAACTCTGCTTTTTATTTAGCCTTCAGAACTGGGAGAGGGCATTGAAATGGGGAAGGAGAGGCCTTCCATCCAAGCCTGAGGCAGTCTCAGACCTATCTTACCATAAAAAAGAAGACTCTAACATGAAGCCTTCCAACAGGAGAGAGAAAATACAGCCAAACTGGGACATTTTTAAAGTGAGAGGGGGAATGATTACTAATTATGCTGGAATACAACTGTCCTGGGCACACTGTGGTCCTCTTACGAAGAGACACTAATGGGAATCAAGGGCTTTCAGCTTTTCCAACTCTGCCCCTCTTTCACTCACTGGAAGCTCCACCATGTAGTCCTGCTGGGCCTGTCTTAACTCTTTCTCTTATTGCCGTGAGAGCAGATGGAAGCCAGGAAGTCTCCATACCACGGTGCTGTTTTTCAAAGCATGGTCAGTGGATCATCTTTATCAGTAACATTTGAGGTGCTTACTAAAAATCCAAAATCTTTCATGAGACCTAAGAATCTATATTTTTAATTTGAAGATCAGGATGGGTTAGAAGTTGCAGCTAATTCTGAAGTTCTCCAACTTACATGTATGTTGGGTTTCCAAAGGCTGTTTAAAATTCCATTTCTTTATTTAAGGCCAAATTGATGGGAATTCTCTCTTTGAGGCCATTATGACCCAGGTGCCAAAAATGTTATGAAAAGAAATTACAGTTTTATTTCACTCAAGGATATACATGTAAGAATTCCCAGTAATATATTAGCAAATGAAATTTAACAATATATAAAAAAGATACTACAACATGTCCAAGTTGGATTTATCCTATGTATGCTAGGATAGTTTCGTGTTAGAAAATCCATATATGTAACCAAACACATTAACAGATTAAAGGAGAAAAATATCAGTAGAGAATTTGATAAAATTCAATACTTATTTATGATTTTTTTTAAAAAAGATTACTAAATTAGGAACAGGAAAGAACCTCCTTAATCTTACTTTTTTTAATTAAAAAACCTAAAACATTCTCAATAGTTGACTGTTAGAAGCATTTCTCTTTAAAATCAGGAACTGGAGTCTAAGCTGGTCTGCCTGAGACTACTTGAGTGCCAACCCCAGGCCCCTGTGAAGCCCACTTTCCACCCTAAGATGAGAAAAACCCACCATAAACCAAGAGAACTTGCCAAACTTCAGGCATAATTGTGAGGATAAAAAGGAACCACCCTCAGATGATATATAGAGTAACAGATGATATTACAAATATCTGTTACCACAGATGATAAAAAATCTTCAGTTCTCCTTAAAGAAACTAGGAATAAGCAGTATCTCTGACTTTTTTTTTATTTTTTTATTTTTTTTAATTTTTTTTGCTTTATAACAAATTTAATCAGTTATACATATACATATGTTCCCATATCCCCTCCCTTTTGCGTCTCCCTCCCACCCTCCCTATCCCACCCCTCCAGGCGGTCACAAAGCACCAAGCTGATCTCCCTGTGCTATGCGGCTGCTTCCCACTAGCTATCTACCTTACATTTGGTAGTGTATATATGTCCATGCCGCTCTTTCACTTTGTCACAGCTTACCCTTCCCCCTCCCCATATCCTCAAGTCCATTCTCTAGTTATCTCTGACTTTTAAAGAGGTAAATATATTTGCAAACCAAGGAGTGATGATCCACCTTAACAGTCCTAACGCTCAGAGGTCTCTGGCAGCAAACACTTTTACCATTACCAGCCATGCTGAGACAAAGCCCTTGACCGAAAGGTCACCCCAATCTTAGACCAGCTTGGTGTCAACAAGTTTTCAAGATCCTGGCATAAGCTGGATGGAAAAGCTCCACTTGCTATTGGGGAGGAGGGTGATCTTGTTCAGAATTTTGATGAGGCTTCCAACAGTGAAGCAAAGGGAATTGACCACTTCTTTAAAAAAAAAAAAAAAAAAAAAAAGTTCAAGAATTTTGACTCCTAAAAAATTTTGTTTAGGATATAGTGAAATATCGAAACCTGTAATATTTTAAATTCTGAGGCTCTTGGACGCTGCTGCTTTTAAAATTATTGTTTATACAGTTATTTATTTGCAGTTAATTAAGCCAAAGAAGCCAAAACATAAAGTTTTAAAACAAGGATTAATAAAGTCATTGCTTTGTTAAAAAAATTCAGAACTAGAGAAGGATGTTCATTAGCGCCACTTATGTTCAATATTTTATGGAAAGTTCCATAAGTGCATGAAGAAAAAAATAAATTAATTATGGAAGCAAAAGACTTGGAAATGAGAAAATAAAATATTATTTTCAAATAGTAAGATTTTTTATTTGAAACCCCCCAAACTATAAATTATTAGAAATCATTTAGCAAGATACTTGAAAATAAGATTAATATACAAAAGTCCGTTGCATTTCTATATGCCATAAGTAAACATCTAGAAATTAACTAGGACATTTATAATAGAGTCAGAGAATGTCACATTTATGTCTAGGAATAAATCTGACAAAAATATTCAAGACCTCCATGCACAAAAAATTAATAAGATCTAAGTAAATGGATATATCGTGTTCATGGACAGGAAGACAATATTATGAAGATATCAGTTTTCCTTAAATTGACTTGTAGATTCAGTTCAATTCCAGTGAAAATTTCAGTAAGTTTTTTCATGGTATTTGATAAGATGCATAGCCAAGACACTTTTGAGGCAGGAAAGCAGGAAGAAGGGGCTTATTATTAATGTGTAGGAATTAAGATAGGTGGTATTATTGGCTTAGGACTAGACAGAATGAACAATGGAAGAGAGAGTTCAGAAAGAGACCTACACACATACATTTCTTTGATATCTGACAGAGATGATATGTCTTTCAGTGAGAAAGACTATTCAATGAATGAAATTGATTATTCACGGGATAATATATGAAACTCTACATACACAAATCAAGTAAAAGGGGATAACATGATCAGTAAACATATGAAGAGATATTAAAAGTCACAATGTGAGATACCATTTTATAACATTCAGTTGGCAAAAAATGTAGCTGTGAATATAGAGTATTTCTTCTACATTGCTGGTGGCAGTGCAAATTGGTATAACCACGTTGGGAGGAAAAAGGTTTAGCATTATTAGGGTTGAATGTTTACATATACTAAGACACATAATTTCTTAGAGCAATATGTACAGCTAGAAACATGTTAACAAGCATGTCAGTTCCCCAAAAGAGTACATGCACAGAGCATGATACTATCTATTTTAAGTTTTAAATAACCATATATATATACTTTTACAGATTACATATAGGTTTAATAAAACTATACAAAAAGGAAAGCAAGGAGTTTGTGGACACAAGATTCAGGATGAGGGTTACCTTCATTGTTGGGAAGCGAGGGTGGTGGGATGGAATGGAATGTGGGCAGGAGGACCATGTAGGTTTCTAGCCTCTGCTTTGAGTGGCAAGCTCATGGCTTTTATTATATTTTTAAAACTAACAAAAAAATAAAAGCAGGCCTTGCATGAACTAATGACTCAAATGTAATGTAAATTAAGAATTATTAGTAGTATGATTTCAGAGCAGCCAGGTTAATAAATTTTTTTAATGTATTTTTTTTAACTAACAGAAGCTTAAACTTGTGGCCCATATATGGTTATTTACCATACATAAGTGTGAACTGCCCCTGAAAGCTTTTTAAACCAAATATATAATCTAGTTTCCTTGCTGATCTCAAAATATGTTGTTTGTGTGTGTGCATTTGAATAGGCTGAGTTCATACATTGAAAATCTTTAGAAAAAGAACATTCTCCCTTAATTATCTGTTACTATTGTAGAGAACTTCTTAGCAACTCTGATCACTGCATTCACTACCTTGTCACTTACTCTGATGTGTAAACTCAGGTGGACCTGAAACTATGGTTTGAGACTGAGAGTGTGTACGCAGCACTTGTACCATGTTCAGCCAGCACATTCCCAAACGAATTACCAGCCTCCTTCTGATTTACGACAAAGGTCATGATTGGAGATGTTTCTCCAGCCTTTCATCCATTTGATGATTTTTCTTCTGCTGCTAATTACTATCCTTTGCATAGGCGCAGCATACTCCTGTGCAATATTTTATTTTGTCAGTACTTTGACTAGTTTTAGCTTTCCTTTTTAAAGGTACCTTTGAGGTAAAGTTTGTATAAATAGCATATACTTAAAGCCTACAGTTAATAAATATGGACATATCTATTATGTACCCATGAAACCCTCAACACAGTCGCGACAGTGACAGTATGTATCACCCCCAGAAGTTTTCTTGGGTCCGCTGTAATCCTCCCCGCCTGCTCCTTACCCCCAGCCCAACCTTCATGCCAGGCAAGTACTGCTCTGCTTTCTGTCACTATAAGTTAGCTTACATTTTCTATATTTTTATATAAATGGATTCGTACAACATGAATCCTTTGATTTTGCTTTTTAAAAAAATCTGACTTCTTTCACTCAGCATAATTATTTGGGGATTTATGCATGTTTTTATGTGTATCAGTAGTTGATTCCTTTTTATTAACAAGTAGTATTCTATTGCATCGCTGTACCACAGTTTGATTATCCACTAACTGGCTAATGAACATTTTTGTTGTTTCCAGTTTGGGGCTATTATAAATAAAGGTGCTATGGACATTTACATGTAAGTCCCTCAGGTAAATTACCTAAGAGTTGAAGTACCGGGTCATTTGGTAGGTATATGTTGAACTTGTAAATGGCCATACTGTTTTCAAAAGTGGTTGTACTGGGCTTCCCTGGTGGCACAGTGGTTGAGAGTCTGCCTGCCGATGCAGGGTACACGGGTTCATGCCCTGGTCCGGGAGGATCCCACATGCCGCAGAGCGGCTGGGCCCATTAGCCATGGCCGCTGAGCCTGCACGTCTGGAGCCTGTGCTCCACAACGGGAGAGGCCACAACAGTGAGAGGCCCATGTACCGCCAAAAAAAAAAAAAAGTGGTTGTACTAATTGCATTCCCACCAGGACTATAGGAAAGTTGCAATTACTGTACATCTTCACCAGCATTTGGTGTGGTCAGTCTTTATAATTTTAGCCATTCTAATAGGTGTGTCATGGTGTCTCATCATGATTTTAATTTGCATTTCCATAATGACTGCTAATATTGAGCATCTTTTCATGTGCTTATTTGCCATGCTTATGACTACATTGGTGATGTCTTCAAATCTTTCATCCATTTTTTATTGAGTTGGTTTTTTCCTTATTATTTAGCTTTGAGAGTTCTTTATGTCTTGATACAAGTACTTTATCGAAATTATGATTTACAAAGATTTTCTCCAAGTGAGAAGGGGCTTGTCTTCATTCTCTTAACATTGTAATACAAAGAGCAGACATTCTTAATTTTGATGAACTCTAATTTGTCCATTTTTTTTTATGGATCATGCTTTTGTTCTGTGTGAAAAACTATTTGTACAACACATGGTTATAAAGATTTTTTCCTATGTTTTCTTCTAAAAGTTTTATAATTGTATACTCCACATCGGGCTCTGTGATCCATTTACAACTGCGTTTTTATGTAGGGTATAAGATATGGATCAAAGCATTGGTTTGGGGTTTTTGTTTTTGCATGTAGGTATCCAATTTTTCCAGTTTCTTTTCAGTTGTTAAAAAGAGTCTTTCATTAGATTTGGACATTTTTTGATTGTTATTACTTGGAATATTTTTTCTGTTCCTCTGTTACTCCTGTCCTTTGGTGACACCAGTTATACATGTTAGGCTCCTTGAAGTTGTCCCATAGCTCACTGATATCTTTTCATTTATTCAGTCTTGTTTTCTCCCACTTTTTCATGTCGGACAGTTTCTATTGCTTTGTCTTCAAATTTATTATTACTTTTTCTAAAATGTCTAATCTGTTTATCATACCCAGTGTACTTTTCATCTCAGATATTTTTGTTTTCATCTCTAGAAATTTGAATGGAACCTTTTTATATCTGCTGTGTTTCTACCTAACATGCCGAATCCTTCCTCCAGCTTCTTGAACATATGACTACAATATGTAAAGTTAAAAATAACTATTTTATTGTCCTTGCCTACTAAGTCAGTCCCATTTGTCATTTCCAGGTCACTCTTAATTGGTTCATTTTTTTCCATATTTTAGGTTGTATTTTCCTGCTTATTTGCATGTCTGGTTATTTTTGATTGGCTTCCAGATATGAATTTTACCTTGCTGAGTGCTGGATATTTTTGTATTCTTAGAAATATTCTCAGGTTTTGTTCTAGGATAGTTACATTATGTGGGAGCAGTTAGATCCTTTCAGATTGTGCTTTTTAAGCTTTGTTAGGTGCAACCAGAGTAGGATTAAGTCTAGGGCAAAACCCTTCCGAACACTGAATGCTCCATGAATTATGAAGTTTTTCCACTCACACTGGTGATAACAGAAACTATTTCTTGACCCTTCATGACCTCCTGATGTTGTTCCCCATAATGCTGATTCTTTACCTGATCATACTCATGACATGCACTGATCAGTATTCAGCTGAATGCTGGAGGGAGTCCTCTAGTTCTTGAGCCCTTTCTCTGTGTAACCCTTTCCTCACTGTCACTCTGTTCTGTGCACTGTAACCCCCTTGATCTCCCTGTCTCTCAGCTCATCTCCTCAATTTGGAGACCACCAGGCTCTACCTAGAGTCCCCCTTCCTGGGTTACAACCTGGAAACTTTTTCTGTGCAGTTAATTGGGGCAATTGTGTAGTTCATCTTGATTATTTCCAGTTTTTAGGGATCACTGTCTTTGTTGTCTGATGTCTTGACAAACATTTCATATGTTTTGTCCAGTATTTTAGTTGTTTCAGTTTAGAGGGTGAGTCCTTGTTACTTCTCTTAGTCAGAAGTGGGAGTCATTTTATCTCTACTTTCATTACCATAAGAATTTAATTTTTGAATAGGTGAATTATTCCCATGGTTCTAGAAGTCAAGAAATAGGAATATGTATTCAGCTGAAATCTCCCTCCTAATCTACTACCAGTCTAGTCCTCACTCCCTATTGTTAAACAGTGAAGATTGCTTCCAATCTTTTGTGATTAGGACATATTCAATTGTTAATAGTCTTCTACATAAGTCATTTTGCACATATCTGAGTAACACTGCTGTTGAACACATTCCCAGAGGTGGATTACTAGGTCAGAAGTTTTTTGCATTTATAATTTTGATAGCTTTGCTGAATTGTCCTCCCAAGGGATTAAACCAGTTCTTCCACCAACCTGTTAGGACTATGGGCCAATAGGCATTTTCCTATCTACAGAATGTTATCAAATATTTGGATTCCTGCTAATGTGACAGGAAGGAAATGTTATTATAATATAGTTTTAATTTGTATTTCTACTCTGAGTGAGGTTAACATCTCCTCCTGTATTTAAAAGCCATTTGTACTTTCTTTTTTCTCTTCCTTCTACTTTAGATTGTTGGTCACTCAGTTCTGTTAGAGATAAGAATATGAGATTGAAATATATTAGCCGGTTGTATTTAGTAACTTCTTAATAACCAATGAACAGTTAACATCCATAGCCTATTAATGAAACACTTTAAAATGTACTTAATAAAATACAGCTATACTAAATCTAGTCAAAACTCTGTGATTTAAAGGTCATTACAAAATGTTTAGATCAAAGGTTGGGTTCATTGATTTTTCAGACAAATTTTCAAAGTTCAGAGTAAAACTAGTTTAATCTGAGTTTTTGAGCTTGAGAGTAATGTTCCAAAACTAATTTGGTTAATGAAAAAATAAAATTGCTTCTTCCAGAAATCTTTTACATTGGAGAGATGTGGTTTGTTTGACAAATAATGACATTTCCAGAACAATTTGATGAGAGTAGGGAAATGAATATTTGAAACTTGGACTAACTCAGAAAGTCTGAGCCTTTTGTTACAAAATATATTCTGTCCCACAGATAAGAATAATAAACACATTCATGGTTAGATGACAGGATCCTCTTACTATTAATTCAGTGCAGCTTTCTTGAGAAGTAAGGAGTATCCAAGTATTTTTACAACTTTGCATATCCATCCTTCTTCTCTGCCTCATCTCAAACGCCTCTAACTTTTGCTTGTATCATTTTCAGGTGTTATAGCCTATGGACAATTAATTAGGGAAGTAGTTGCTTTACCAAATGAGTGAAGTAAAAATGGGCCAGTAGTTTGTTTGTATTTTGTTAATTTATTATCAGTTTAAAGTCTGGCTTTATTTATGCAATGAAAAATGTATTTTTAGAGTTGCATCAATATGGAGAGGCATCCATCACACGTCCGTCAGGTATGATGTCATTCCAGGACATTCTCTGGTACTCTGTTTTTGTCTTATCAGCCAGCTAAATTTACCTTAATTACACTTAATCATTTTGGGTTTTTTCCATTGCCAAAACATTGAGCTGCATGCCATTGTCAAGTTAGCCAATTGTCACATTTTAGCGATCTTAATACTGTTTGTATGCTTGCCTTTGAGATACTTCTAAAATTGTATATCAGGAAAAAAAATTATTGGCTTACTGATTTTTTAAGCATTAATATTTAGCCTTTCAAAAGTTATTGAAAATATTCTGAATGCTTTGTATCAAAATCATCTAGTTGGGGCTTCCCTGGTGGCGCAGTGGTTGAGAGTCCGCCTGCCGATGCAGGGGACACGGGTTCGTGCCCCGGTCTGGGAAGATCCCACATGCCGCAGAGCGGCTAGGCCCGTGAGCCATGGCTGCTGAGCCTGCGCGTCCGGAGCCTGTGCTCTGCAAGGGGAGAGGCCACAACAGTGAGAGGCCCGCCTACCGCAAAAAAAAAAAAAAAAAAAAAAAAAAAAAAAAAATCATCTAGTTGTAAATAACTAAAATTTTGTCATGTTCTCAAATTTAGTTATTTTTAAATTATTTTAATGTGCATCTATCACATTACATTTTAGTACACTAATAATGTAATATATCTGCTTGTGTTATTTGAATATCTTGTTTGGTTATATTTATAGAAGTATGATAAATAGAAAAATAACATTGTTATTTTGACTAATTATGTGCTTTCCTGCTTGCTAGTTTACCTGCTGATTAATACTAAGTCAGTTCCTTAGCAGATAAAATTTGAATTTCTATAAATATGCCTGAAAAAAGTCTGTATTAAGAAAGTAATTGCTCTGAACTTGCCATCAAATACTGAAAATGCTTAACTTAATTAGAATTCAAATTAAAATTAATAAACTAAATATTTTGGATATTGGAGATCATAACTAATAGTGGTAACTGACATACTTTTATTAATAAAACAGATTTGAAGGAAATTTGTGTGGTTAAATGAATTTAAATTGGAAAATAATTTCAAGGCTTTTTCAGTATTTGTCTTACAATTAATTTAATGCTGATCATTTACATCAAAGCAAGATGATTCCAGAAAAGTATTTTCCACACTAATTTTGGCTAGTGTGAATCTGTGTGATTAAAAATATATGTTATTACCAGGGATGAAAGTGGGTAGTATTTTGTTTTTTGTTTTTTAAGTTTAATAAATATATTTCAGGTCTGATTTCAATATGAACTTTTAGTATGTAATTTTTGCTTCAGGAAACTTTTAAGAAGTCAATCCTATTATATCTGAAATACATGCCTTAAATCAGCTGCATATATTAATTCAGAATGTTAATTAGAAAGTAGCATTTACTTGCATAAAAATTATGCAGTGTTGGTTGGAAAATCACATGAAAAGATTGGGAGAAAGAGTAAGGATGGTGGAAGAAAACAATTGTCAAACTCCGTTGATTTACAATTAGAAGTTAAAAATAGAAACAAAAACTTAATGTAGTACTAACATTTATTTCTTATTTTCTTCTCTGATACCAAATTATTAATGTTCTAATAATTTTATACTTATTTAAGGAAAACAAGTTCCTTAGTTGAAGTGCTTAATACATTGTCAGTTACAATTAAATCACAGTGCTTTGAAAAAGATTTCAGAAATCCTGTGACAAATGATACATCTCTAGTATTTTTAATTGTGCTGTGTTTTAGGTATTTGTGAAATGTCATTTTGATTATAATCCATACAATGATAACCTGATACCCTGCAAAGAAGCAGGATTGAAGTTTTCAAAAGGAGAAATTCTTCAGATTGTAAACAGAGAAGACCCAAACTGGTGGCAGGTTAGTATGCTTCTCAAAATTTCTTCAACTGCCTTTTTATTTTTAATCTTAGATCTGGCCAATATCTGAATATTCAGGAAGAAGGTATTAGCATTTGTTCCAATGATTTTTCCTGCATGAACAGCTCCTGCTTCATGGCTGCTAATTTTGTGGACAGAAGACCAAATTGAGAGGGAATTTGTGAGTAGCTGTTAATAAATGCAGAATTAACTAGCCTGTGGTGCTCTTCCTTTGGTTTAGAGACTAGACCAGTCAGTTCTTCCACATGTGATTACAGTAAAATATAGTATTGGGTAGGAACAACTCACTTGGGGGTCATCCCTTTTTAGTGTTTGTTCCTCTTAACTAAGAGTCTTTTACTGTAGGTAGAGTAATCTTCCTCTTGTCTCCTCTATGTATACATTCACGACAAATAAAACGTAATTTCTTAAGGTCTTAAATCCATTTGCCCACGTCTTCTCAGTAATTGAGAAATGAAGGCTTGCTTTATCATCCGTGTTGTTTGGTCTTGGATTGAAATCTGTGTGTATGGAAAGGGATGTGTGTTATCACTGTCTTTCCCCCCTCCATTTTCCAGAAGATGTGCGTGATGGTCTTCCTTTTCCTTTCCACTAATACAGTTTTCAGAAAACTCTAGCATAAGTAATAAGTCCGGTTTTGTAATTGTTCACATCGACTAGCAACCACAGTATTCAGAACTGGAGAAACAAAGTCTAAAATCTCTTAAACTGTAAAAGCAAAAGAGAGTCTCACTAAGCAACAAAGTGTGAAAGAAAAGGACTTGGTACCTAGCACTAAGTTCTGAATTAAATGGAGATATTAGTAACTCACATTAGCTCTAGTAAGTTATATTGACTTCTAAGGGGGAATGAATTATAAGAATAAGAACAGTCTTGCTAATATGTCCTTAAATTTAAATTAAGACATTATGATGTATAAGGGCACAGTGTGGTGAGAGAACTAAGAAATGAGTAATTTAAATGGAATCCATGATTTCAAGAGGTTTCCACTGAATTTCTTAGAACTCATCTAAAAAAATCTGCTTTCTGTGGCAGTGTCCTTTTTAAAACTTTCCCAGTTTTCTCTTTTTTCCCTTCTCTGTGAACGCCATCTCTTAGTTTTCTCTTCTAACCCTGTCACCATTATCTATCTCAATCTCTTCCTGCATGTTTGTCATCTATTACCCTAATTGTATTTTTCAGGATTTTAATTGCTAAAAATGATACTGGATTTTTCTGTGCTAGCTGTAAGGATAAAGTCACTAATGTTGTGGGATAAGCTGTTAGTAGCCAGTTCTCCAGCCACTATTTTGAAATAGCACTTCTTTGGGTTTCATTTTAAGTTAGTTTGTTGACAGTAGGTGAGGTTTTACCTATTTTAAACTTACTCCCCCTCAGGATATTCAGATTCCTGGTAGCATGAACTAAACTCTCCACTCTGTTCTCCCAGTGCTGTCTCTCTTTTTTTTTTTCCCCATTGATTTGGCCTCAGGAAATACCAACGTAGTAGGATTATTGGATAACAAACACCTAACTAGGTGCCAACACATAACAGCATTTATTCCTTTATTCTCACTAGTTTAGTATTATAAATAAAAAGTTTTAGTAATTTAAAGAGCCTGTATACCTTTGTATTTTGGTCTAAAAATTCACTACTAAATAGCACCCTGGTTAGGTACCCATTGATTCCTTGGTACTAAAGTGTTTCAATATCCTGACAATGCCATGGATTTAAATATCAAGGTCAGTTTCTTAAGATCAAATGTGATTTTTTTTAACTGACTATTGCTTGTCCTACTTATTAGAATGTGGTCTCAAATTTTGATCACTGAGATATACAATTCATTAATTTGATTCTAGGCTAGCCATGTAAAAGAGGGAGGAAGCGCTGGTCTCATTCCAAGCCAGTTCCTGGAAGAGAAGAGAAAGGCATTTGTTAGAAGAGACTGGGACAATTCAGGTGATGAACCCGATACAATAAGTAACAAGTTGTCCTTTGTGGCCACCTTTCTTTGCCTCTTTCATCTGAATTAGCTGATGAATTTATTTAAAATATATCTAGAATTAATCCCTCTCATCTGCTTTAGTGTACTGCTCTCAAAAGTAAACTTTTTGTTCCCTTTTTGCCACCTGCTGGTATTGTATCAGAATTCAGTGGCTCAACTCACCCCTGCCTGCTTCTGCTTTGTAGGATGCAACACTGGGAAGATAATTCTCCCACCCCTATAGAACACCACAGGGCAATGTATATAGTCTGACATACTGTTTAAGTTATATTTGCCT
Organism: Mesoplodon bidens; assembly: GCF_964165515.1. Classification (NCBI taxonomy): domain Eukaryota; kingdom Metazoa; phylum Chordata; class Mammalia; order Artiodactyla; family Ziphiidae; genus Mesoplodon; species Mesoplodon bidens. The sequence goes on from NC_138166.1 coordinate 55,499,755, forward strand.
TGTCATCCTTCAGGACCTTTTTGTGGAACCATAAGTAGCAAAAAAAAGAAAAAGATGATGTATCTCACAACCAGAAATGCAGGTATGTTTTAAATATATTTTTGAGAAATCCAAGTGAAGTATGAAATAGCTTTATATCATTACTCAGTGTGGCATACACTCTAAATGTATAATTTTAAATGAATTCACATTAGTACCCAGCTGCAAGGGACTGCCATGTGAACACTTGGTACAATAATATACAGGCATTATTTATATCCTGATATATATACTTGCACTATCACTAGTGTGCTTTATTTTATACTCATAGTTTATAATAAAATGAATTGGTTAGGATTTATGCTTGTATTAATGAAGAAACAATGTGACAATTGAAACTATTGGTTCAAGAACTTTGATATAAACTTGTGTCATTTCTACAGAACAGAATGCCTTTATAAAGATAATAAAAGAGTTATGATTAAGGGCAACCATATTCTGCCATAACATTGTCCATGATACTTTTGGAAAAATAATACTGGACCAAACAAATCTTAGCCTGATCTAGTAGAATTCTTTCTTAAATCTTTTAGACTTAAAGGAAGATAAATATGACACCTACCACAGTTATTCCTTTCAGTTATAAAGGCTGATAGGAGTGAAATGCAGCTCTTAGAAGGCTCTGGAGGCTTCAAAAGAATTGATAATTTTAAAGTGCTTTCTTGACTTCAGAGCTACCTCTATATTGGTAATAAACTAAATAGCACATTAGAAAGGAAATAATCTAATAATGTACTATAATAATAACATTATAATGGGAAATTAGACTCTCCCTTAATCTATTGTGGAGAAATTGTGCAAAGAAAGTGTTGCTGTTAAGATAATAACCTAAGGAAGAAGTGTTATTACTATAGATTGAGAGTTATAGCCATAATAATAGGTAATATAATATTTCAAATCCTCTGGCTTTATTGTTCATTAAATATATATTCTTAAAGCTTTCTTGCAAAATGGAAAATTTCTAATTTTCCCATTGATCATAATTTTGGAATGTGTTTCTACTGAAAATAGTTAAGACCCAACATTTTATTTTATACATAAATTTAGAATCTTAATATTTAAATGTTAGTATGTTGTCTATATGCATTTTATTAATCAAACTAATATTTGCAGAGTTCACCACACAGTATTTATTCATTTATATCATTGGAAGGGGATACTCATTCTATGAAACTTATTTAAGCAGCCACTCTAAGTGTACTGCTATCCTCCATATTTGATACTCACTTTTTAGTGGAATAGATTACATAAACTAATTTGCAATTTGATTATATTAAATAATTATTTCTACTGATGAATTGATAAGAAACGGGTTTTAAGGGATAGATTATCTGATAAGGATAAATTAAGGGTATTTTTCTAGTTTTGTTAGACAATTTTTTAAGGCAAATGAATAGAAGCAGGTGTTTAAATCAGGGTACAAAATAATTTATTGTACTTTACCAAATTTATTTTTAAAAATCTGTACTAAGTCAGTACAATTCAAGTGATACTTAACTATCAAGACAACTAAGCCATTACTGAACAGAATAGCAGAGGTTTTTCATCCATATAAAAGATAACTGAGGGACTTCCCTTGTGGCACAGTGGTTAAGAATCCACCTGCCAATGCAGGGGACATGGGTTCGAGCCTTGGTCCAGGAAGGTCCCACATGCTGCGGAGCAACTAAGCCCGTGTGCCACAACTACTGAGCCTGTGCTCTAGAGCCCGCGAGTCACAACTACTGAGCCCACGTGCCACAACTACTGAAACCCACACACCTAGAGACTGTGCTCCACAACAGAAGAAAACACTACAGTGAGAAGCCCGTGCACCACAACAAAGAGTAGTCCCCGCTCGCCTCAACTAGAGAAAGCCTGCATGCAGCAACGAAGACCAAATGCAGCCAAAAATTAATTAATTAATTAATTTAAAAATAATAATAAAAATAAAAGATAACTGAATGTGATGTTTTCCCATTTCCTTACTTTTAGAATTTGATCGTCATGAAATCCAGATTTATGAGGAGGTAGCCAAAATGCCTCCCTTCCAGAGAAAGACATTAGTATTGATAGGAGCTCAAGGTGTGGGACGAAGAAGCTTGAAAAACAGGTTCATAGTGTTGAATCCCACTAGATTTGGAACCACAGTGCCATGTAAGTTTTCCGTTTCCTTTACTATTTAATTGGAAAGAAGGAGTGGGGGTGGAGCGGATTATTATTATTTTATTCCCAAGTAATTTCTAATTATGCCAATGAAAATGAACAAGCAGATGATATTGAAAAACTTGGCGACTCTACAGCTGTCTTGAAATAGCATTGTGGGCCCTGTCAGCTGGCTGCCTGGTGGCAATTGCTTCTCCAAACTCTTCAATCCAGAAGTGTTCATTAAATGCAAGTATTAAGAGTTGTGGCAAAATCAGCATTAACTTTGCATTTTCTTGTACAGTTGATGTGTATCTGAAAAGTTGTAGTTTCACCCATTTTCATCCAGCAGGGGAAACCTGCTGGATCCTCTGACACTCGTGATCTGGCTTGTAGCTTTCAGTCCTGTAAGGTCCTAAACCTGATTTTTGACAGCACAGCAAGAGAGATTCCTCTTCCAGAGCAGGCAGCATTAATGAAGGTCACATTTATTTATATACAAAATACAATAATACTGATGGGAAATATAACCATTAAATGAACCAGACACTCATTTTATGATCTTTGTGTTCTTTCTCTATTTGCATATTTACAAGGAAAGTTAAATCATGTCAGAAGCATGCTTGATGAGAATGGAGTTAGAGCAAGGAGTTAAATACAAAGGTATATTAGTCCTTATAATAAGGCAGTGATAGCATTCATTTTGGAGATATATGAGCCTTTACTTGTGGGAACTTACATGCGCTCTCCCCTGAACACAAGCCAATGTTGCCTTTATAAGTCCCCTTTCTGTGCTTCCATTGCTGACCAAGCCCCCTTTAGATTAACACAGAATTTCTGTAGGTATTTTAATGCCTTTAAGCTTTCCATGTCAAATCTTAGCCTAACATCACTCCATCTCTTTTGGATGAGTTTTAGAGTTTCTCTGCTTTCATCCAGTATGCTTTGACATTTAGTTCTCAGTGAGTAATCTTATTGCTAACATTTTTAGGGGTGTATTGGGGCAATAACGCTGTCATTGTCCTCATGTGCTGTTTGTAATCCCTTCAGGGTAAGACTTGGAGTTCCATTGTAGGCACTGTAAATCACTAAATCAGACAAATCATAGTTAAGTAGTTAAAATAAAAATCTCACTGTGATCAAAGTATTTTAAGTATTTTAATTAAAGTTTTTCATTTTTATCAAATTAATACATGTAGCATATTTTAATCAAGTAGTTCTTAAAAATATGTAGTGAAAAATAACTCCATTTTCCTCTACCCCACCTCTGGCCTACTTACCAGAAACAGTCACTTTTCAATCTTTCTGCTATTTATTTTGTTAGTCTTCCATATTTCTTAATAATGTCTTCATTCTGCTATTTCTTGTTCTGTCCAGTGTAGGCCTTACCTCCTGACTTCCTGAGTATCCTCCCAGCATAAAGATAGCTCTAGTTTCAGTTAATTCAGTTTCACTTTCTTGAACAGCCTCTTCCTCTCCCCCAACCCAGCAATTTCTAGAGTTCATTTTTTTCTTCCCCTCTTTATCTTGTCTTATATGTTCATGCGTATAGTTTTGTATTAAACCAAAGAACCTCTTATTTAGTAAGTCATGCTTTTTTCTTGGAGACCTCTGTCCCACAACCCTCAGTCTTCCTGCTTCAATGAGGGTACACATTCTCCACTCTGGCTGCCCCACGTTCACATAGGGATGTTTCCCTTTGTTGCTGTCCTGGGTTGAAGCTATTGTTCCTGGGTCCCATTCTTTTTCTTTCTTGGTTTATTGCCTTGTTTTGCTACAGCACATGCCTTGTAACTTGACAAAAAATGCTGTATGGGATGTAATTTCTGCATCTTTGTATTTGAAGTTGTATATTTTTTTGTCTTCTATTTGATTGATTATCTGAGAATAGAAAGTCTACATTGTAAAACCCAAAAGATGTTACTCTTTAACCCAGTTTTGTTAAGAAGTCTAATGTCATTCTAATTTTTGTCCTCTCATACATGACCTGATTTTTCCTTCAGTCTTTTTATTTTGTTGGTTTTCATTATTTTATAATTTAATAATGATGTGCCTTTGTGCGCATCTATTTTTGTTTATCGTGCTGATGATTAGTGAGCTCTTCAGACTAGAGATGCATGTCATTCAATTCTGCGGAATTACTATTTCTTGGATGATTTCTCCCTGTTTTCTCTATTCACTTTTTCTAGAATTTCTATTAGCTGGATATTGAACATCCTGGATTCATCTCCTCAGTCTCTTACTTCTTGAAATCATGTTGTCCAACCCTTTATCTTTTTATTCTACTCTTTAAAAGATTACCTTGAGTTCTTTATCTTCTATCTCATCAATGTTTTATCATAAGTAGTCATATTTTTCATCTTAGGATTATTTTCTGTTTCCTGTTTTTTCCTACAGCATCATCTGTTTGTGGGAGCTATCTCTTCTGTATCTCTAAGAATATTAAGCAGTGAGTGTAATTTTTTTTTTCTATAGGATGATAAAAAGGTTCTGGAGATGAATAATGGTGATGGTTGCACAACAGTGTTATTGTACTTAATGCCACTGAATTGTGCACTTAATAATGGTTAAAATGATAAATTTTATGTTATGTATATTTTATCATGATTAAAAAACACTAAAAAAATTAATTGTGTTAGCTTTTTAATATTCCAGCATATAAGTACACCATGCTTTACTGTTATCACCCATTTATATGGTTTGGGTAGCTTTTTTGTTACAAATAAAGAGATGATAAAATGTGTATACATAAATCTCAGATGTAAAATTATTACACCAAAGGATGTATAGAGAGATTTATAAATTAGAAGTATTAAGTATATTTATTTCAACTTCTTGATTTCTTCATGCGCCACATTAATTTCCAGAAGAGGTACTATTTTACCTTTCAAGACTTATTTTTAGTAAAGATTCGAGTCTGAATTTTTATATAGAAAGATTTATGTATATCCATACATTGTCAAGTATCACTTCTTCATATAATGTAGGTGTGTTTTACTTTTCTTCAAATCATTCATATTTATATAGTGTTTAGTTTGTTTTAAGCCTCAGAAGCAACACACACAAAAAAATACTGATGAAGTGTGACAAGTTTGCCTAATTTTTGATACACAGTCTTGTGCTACACATTGTCTGGTGGGCTGGTTGGGGAAGTCTCATAGGGAAGGAAGTAAATGCTGGTGTTGGATTAAATTGACTTAGTTTTCTCTTTATATAGTGAAATGGTCCTAAAATAAAATATAAAAAATTATTAACCCAGGTGGACAAGCTACCTTACGAATCATGTTTTCCCTTTAATATATCTTGGGATAGTTAACAAATAGAATGCTACTTTGTTGATTATTTCCTGACTATTTGAAGAGCTACTAAAGATTAGAATTTTGCCTATCAATCACAAAACTTAAATTCTAAGCAATCACATTACTTAGTTGCTTAGCATATAAGCCTAAGGAATCAGCTGTAGTCAATCCACCCTGTTCTAATTTCTCTGTTCTAGAAATGGAAAGGGGCTTAATTATGTGCCAATGTAGATTTCTTTTTTGGGTCTTCACTAGAGAATGGTATTGTCGTTAAAATTCACTTGTAAACTAAAAACATTTCACCAAGAATTTAAGATTCCCTCCACATGTTGGAGGTAGTGGGGGGGGGGCAGTGTGTGTGCCTGTACATATTTATTTCAAGCAGCACGTTCCTGTATATGGTTTCACTGTAGTGCCTCCCCAAAAGTCGTACTCTTCTAAAATTATCTTTACAGATATTAAGCCAAGTCCTAGTATGTATGTATTTGGGGAGTTTAAAATTGCCTTAGGAGTTTTATCATACCACCTTTGGTGAATAATCCCAGAAACCTTAGAGATCACACATTTTTGAATATGAAAAGCCATCATAGCATCTTGAAGCTCTTTAAGTGACTTTATAAATCTCTCCACAGTGGTCTGGAATGAGCCAGAAAACAGCAGGGGAAAAAGGGAATCCTTGTACATAATAATCTTATTTATGAATTAGACCCTTATTATTGAGCTTGAACTTAAAGATTTTTTCTTATAAAAGTTTTCTTGATGTGTTGTGCTTATTTCAAATAGTCAAAATTCTGTCAGTTTTTCATCTGATTACTTTGTAACCTTAATTGCATGTGGTAATGATTTTGTCAGATATTCTGCATGTATAAGTACTTGATTAATAGAAGTAGAATACTGTTTTATATCTAATCTAGGCAAACTCAGATTAAGGGTAAACTTGAAAATAACACACACACATACACAAATTACTTTTCTTCCTAGGGAGTGCTAGCAAGTTGGCAGAGAATACCTAACTCTGCAGCTTTGCAACAGTTTGAAAAGTGATAATCGTCCACTCCTAGCACGGCCAAGTTGCAAAGGAGTTGTATGTCTCTAAAATACCTGACAAAAGGATGTTTTAAGTTTTTGACTTGGTCTCTTCTCTCTCATTCTCAGAATACTTCAGGTCAGAGTAGAGAAAGTTACTAGACCATAATAACATCCAGGTGGCTAGGTCCACCGAGGTGCAACACAAAACAATTAGCATTTGGGAATGTTAATTAGAAGGAAGCTAGAAGAAAAGTTTGGTGCTGGGGCAAGATAAAGGATAGATAATTTATGGGTAAAACTACACTTCAGAAAATTGATAATACCAACTAAGAATAGAATTTTGCTCATCTGTTGGACACTCAATTAGGAAATGTTCAAAGAAGTGTGAAGAAAGGCTGTAATTGATATTCCTTAAGGAGAAGGGGAGTGCTGGTCAGCTGGAAAAGATGTTCACTTGCAATATACCTCACACTTATTAGCTCTCACCATAGTTAAGAATTTAACTTCAGGGCTCTGCTTCTAGGTAAATAAATACATTTTGAGTTTCAAACTGACTTTATAAAGCACATTTTTGGGATATAAATTGTATATTGGAGACTACCTATTAAAACATTCCTAATCAGGGGTCAGCAAACATTTTTATTCAAGGGCCATGTATAGTAAATATTTTAGGCTTTGCAGGCCATCTAGTCTGTGTCACAACTATTCCGCCATTGTAAAACGAATGAAACCATAGGCGATAAAATGAATGAACATGGCTGTGGTCCATAAAACTTTATTTACAAAAATAGGAAGCAGGCCAGATTTGGTCACAGACCATAGTTTGCCAACCCCTGCACTAAATGGAAAAGACTTAGGCTACCCTGTGCCTTTTAGTTTGTTTTTTAATAGCCTGCACTGTCTCTGTACAAATTCTCAACGCTATTTTATTTAGTTACTTCACGGAAACCAAGGGAAGATGAAAAAGATGGCCAGGCATATAAATTTGTGTCACGATCTGAGATGGAAGCAGATATTAAAGCTGGAAAATATTTGGAACATGGGGAATATGAAGGAAATCTCTATGGAACCAAGATTGACTCTATTCTTGAAGTTGTCCAAACTGGACGAACTTGCATTTTGGATGTCAACCCACAAGTAAGCTGCATGATTCCAAAGCTATTTTTTAAGTCTTATTTCCTGTGGAGTTTTTGTTTCTTCTTCAGATTATGAGGGTGGCTCTTTCCCTCTATTACCTGTGATGATAGAGAACCTTATTATGCATCAACAACTAGTTAAGTAAATCTCTGATCTATTAGCCAACAGAGGCATGAATAGCTATAGAAGCTTGATAGAAGTTTAGTATTTATTTATGTGCTTAAGTAATATATAAATGCATGTGTTAGGAAATGTTAAATTTAAAATTTGAACAAGGCTGAAACATAAGGAATAAAAATTAAAGTCACACCCCTTCCACCCAGCACACACCCACCCACTCACCATTCATTTCATTCTCATTCCATGTCTCCCTTATTGACCCCTTCTCACCATTCTACACTCAACCCAATGGGTTTTCTATTTTTGTTATTGTTTCTCTTATACATAAATGGAAAAATTCTATACTGATTCTTTAACCTTTTTTCATTAAACAGTATTTCTTGAAGATCTTTTCACGTTAGGTACTGTAGAGCGTTTTTTGTTCTTTGTAATTGCTGCATGGTATTTCATAGTGCAGATATATATTTATTTATATAACCACTCCAATTAATGGACACTGAAATTATTTCTGCTTTGTCAATATTAACAGAATTCTACAATTAACATGGAAAGCATTTACATCATTCTGGATGATTTGGGGATCATTAAGTTTAATACTTTCCTTGGTTCAAGGGTACCAAAAAGTAGTGAGATTGAGGTCAGAACAAAATTTAATGGATCACCATTTTAGGAAAGTACTGTATGGAATCAAAGGGATAGAAGGGAGGGGGGGCGGATAGCAAGTATTAAATTATGTCCTTTATCTTGAGGAAGAGGGCAGATGGACTTTGATTATTTAGTATAAACTAAAGGGTAACATAATTCAAATTCTAATCCTGTATAAATTGGTTTGTAATTGTTCTTCTACACAGGCCCTGAAAGTGCTGAGGACATCCGAGTTCATGCCCTATGTTGTGTTTATTGCTGCTCCCGAACTAGAGACGTTACGTGCCATGCACAAGGCTGTAGTGGATGCTGGTATCACTACCAAGCTTTTGACGGTAAGCAGTTCTTTTCAGGCTAACAATACTATTTTCCTCCTAAAATTGTTCCTTTTTCTTTTGGGCATGTTTAATTCTATCCATATTTATGAAATAAACACACTGCATAAGGTGTTGGAGAATAAAAATTTGTTCCCTAGATGTAGTTAGGATTTGGAACAGTATTGCTTTTACTTAGAAACCATTGTTCACTCTATTTTAAAACCAAAGTTTATTCCCCCTATGTAAATGAAATGGGCCAATGTTAAAAAGTGCATATTAATCTAACTCCCTCATTTTACTAATGTGGAAACTGGTCCCGAAGACCAATAACAAGTATGTTCATCATAAGGTTTACTATTGGTAGAGTTAGGTGTTCTGACTTTTAGTTGTTATGTGTCTTTTTCTCTTGTTCTTCCTCTCTTTTCTCATGTTACGGAAAATTTTAAATATGTACAAAAGAGGGAAGAAATGAACTCCCAAGTACCCATCACTTAGCTTCAATAACACATGGCCAATTTTGTTTCATTTAGACCTCTCTTCACTTCCTCCCTTACCATGAGTTATTTTGAAGCAAATCTTTGATATCAACCATAAGTACTTTAGTATTTATCTCTAAAAGATAGACTTTTTGGACATAACCATAACACCATTAGCATATCAAACATTAGGAAGAGCAGCTTCTTCTCAATATCCTCAATATACAGTCTGTATTTGAATTTCCTCAGTATTTATCTTTTTTTTTTTGACAGTTTGTTCAAATCAGGATCCAAGCAAGATTAACATGTTGCATTTACCTGTTGTCTTCTAAATCTTTTCCCCCCAGCTTGAGGTATAATTGATACACCATAAACTGTACATGTTGAAAGTATACAACTTGATAAGCTTGGGCATATGTATACACCCATGAAGCTACCGCAGTCAAGATAACAGGCATGTCCCTCGTCTTCATAAGTTCCCTTGTGCCCCTTCAGAGTCCCTCCCTCCTCCTTCTACCTCTTCCACACTATAGGTGATAAGCCTTGAGATCAGGTAGTTTTAATCCTCTTTGTTCTTTTTCAGGTTGCTCCATGTCTCTACTGAACTTTGTGAATATCTGAGATATAGTTATCAATGTTTTTATATCACTGTCTACAAATTCTAACGTTTGCATCACTTCCGGATTGGTTTTGACTGAATGACTTTGCTCCTCATTATGGGTCTTACTTTCTTGCTTCTTTGCAATCCTGGTAATTTTTTATTGGATGCCAGACATTGTGAGCTTTGTCCTGGGATGCAGTTATGTGGAAACAGTTTGTTCCTTTCAGATCTTGCTTTAAAAATTTGTTAGGTAGAACCAGAGCAGTTCTCATTCTAGGGGCAATTATTCTTCACCAACGAGGCAAGACCCGTTTGAGCACTCTCCCAGATGGCCCATGCGACATGAGGTTTTCTGTTCTGCCTGGTGGGCATGGGTACTATTCCTGGCTCAGAAAGAATACCTCTCATCCTTTCTGGTGGTTCTTTGGCGACCCTGGGTAGTGGTAATGTGCACAGATTGGTATTCAGCTGAATGCTGGAGGGGGACCTTTACATATCTCCAGAGTTCTCTCTCCATACTGCTACTCTATCCAGTATTCTGTCCTGCAGACTCCTGCTACTTTGTTCTCCCTGGGCTCTCAGCTCTGTCCCAACTTAGAGTCCAGGAGTGTCCTCCTGGGCTCCACCTCACTGTGTTGCAGCTTGGAAACTCTTTCAAGCCAGTAACCTGGGGTAATCGTAGGGCTCACCTCATTTGTTTCCTGTCTCTCTGGAATGCCTGTCTTCCATTACCTGATGTACAGTGTCTTAAAAAGTCTTGTTCCATACGTTTGGTCTGTCTTAGTTGTCAGGCAGGAGGGTTAGTCTGCTACCTGTTATTGCATATTAGCTGGAAGCAGACCTCTCCCTTTAGACTGTTTTAATGTGTAAGTCTTCACTGCCTCCCTCCCCTCTCTTTTAACCTTCTAACTTAGTTGTTTAAAAAAAACTGGGTCATAGAAAAAATGGGGCCTGATCTGTAAAGGTCCTCAGTAGCTCTTTACCTAATGATCTTAGCAATTTTTATTGATCTTTGCCTTGCTCAGTTAATTTTTTAGGAATTGTGAAGTGGTGGTTTTCCAAGTTTGTCATTTGTTCTGCATTTATAAACTAGAATTCTTCTAAATAATAACTTTTCCTTATCAACTAGTTGATGACTCTGAAGTAGAGTATATATAGGAAAGTCAGAACATAATGCTTGATACTTCCCCTTTAAGGGTCAGTTTTCAGAATAATGGGTTTGTTCAGTAACAGTCTCCAGAGGCGACAGGTGACCAAATAAGGTTTGTGGTTTTTTTAGTTTCATCATGAGCACATGGATTTAAACTTACTTGATGTGTTTTTCTCTTTTGCAATTATTATTCTTATTGATGTTCAAATTGCCCCATCTTTGACCAACAGGGGCTTAAGTTGGCTCTTGAGACCTATTTCATGAGCCTAATCATCTCAGATAGCTTCCTTGCTATATGACAAATGCTCCAGGCTCATCCTGTACATTTTCTATTCCAGGCCAGGAATCAGTTACTTCTCCAAGAAGCTCTGGTTCCTTTTAGAGTAAATGGTATTTTAGGACCGTAATACTAGGGGTGCACATTGTCGCAAGATTGATCATTGTTTCTAGCTAAATGCACCTTTTAGGTAGACAGAACTAGTTTGGCTATATGCTTTTCTGTTTGTATGTTTGAAGGAAACTATATCATGAATATATATTGATACTTCCCAATCAAATTCAGGATTACAGGGTTTTATTTAACCTCTTTCATATATATAACTCCATTCTCCTAGGCTGAGTATCCCAGTTCTCAAAAACACTGGGAGTGTTAGAATATAGCACATAATTGCTCATTTGATTTATCTCACAGTACACACACTACAGTCTGAAAATAAATGTACAAATACTACCAGGTATGATTACTGTGAACTGTCTCTTTCTCCTTAGGGTTTATCCCACTAAGTATATACAGTCAAATCAAATCGCTGTGTTTTATTTTTTTTATTTTTATTTTTTTTATTAGTTTCTGCTTTATAACAAAGTGAATCAGTCATACATATATATCTGTTCCCACATCCCTTCCCTCATTCATCTCCCTCCCTCTCACCCTCCCCATCCCACCCCTCCAGGCAGTCACAAAGCACCGAGCTGATGTCCCTGTGCTCTGTTGCATCTGCTTTCTTTTTTTTTTTTTTTTTTTTTTTGCGGTACGCGGGCCTCTCACTGTCGCAGCCTCTCCCGTTGCGGACCACAAGCTCCGGACGTGCAGGCTCAGCGGCCGTGGCTCACGGGCCCAGCCGCTCCACGGCATGTGGGATCCTCCCAGACTGGGGCACGAACCCGCGTCCCCTGCATCCGCAGGCGGACTCCCAACCACTGCCACCAGGGAAGCCCAAATCGCTGTGTTTTAAAGTCACTTGGAATACTGTCTCTCTGTGTACTTAGGTCAACTATTACTCTCTGATGTTTAAGTTGTCCTGTCTTCAGCTAAGAGGAGCCTATTCATCTTGTTTTCTGAGTCTTTTTAACAGAACCCCATAAACTTTGATGTGCTTCCTGGTATGACGAGCTGCTCCAGGTTATCCTTACACATTTCTTGGCCCAGATCTGGAACCAGCCTTACAAAAGGCCTGGTTCCTTTTAGTGGGAAATGGTATTTAGAGATAATACAGATACTAAAGGTGTGCATTCAACTTAGTTTGTCATTGTTTCTAGGTCTTCCCAGTGGCCAGATGAAGGAAATATATTTTCCCCTTTTGGAAAATACACATCATTAATTCAGTTTGATAGTTCCAACTCACATTTTACATTTTTACTTCTTGGACTATGTTTATCTTTTTTTCCTCCTATGCTGAAAGTCTTGGTTCCTGATGACATTAACATAATTTCTGACTTTACATGTATAAACTAAGCACATACTATATATATAATTTCTGAGTAACAATATTAACAGTACGATTATTGAAAAGTTTTAAGTTTCAGACTTAAATTTTTTTTTAAAAATTGTTCTTCTGATATATCTCGAGTATTATTTTATTTTAAAGTCGCTAAAATAATTATTTTCTGTGGTTAAGGCATCAACTTGAAACACAGATTTGTTTCATTTTGCTTTTGCTTTTTAGGTATTGCTCTTTTTTATTTGAATTTGATTTTGTTGTAATATAATTCTATACGTTTTCATAGTTCCAAAGTAAATCTTAAAAACAAACAAACAGGGGCTTCCCTGGTGGCGCAGTGGTTGAAAGTCCGCCTGCCGATGCAGGGGACACGGGTTCGTGTCCCGGTCCGGGAAGATCCCACATGCCGCGGAGCGGCTGGGCCCGTGAGCCATGGCTGCTGAGCCTGCATGTCTGGAGCTTGTGCTCTGCAACGGGAGAGGCCACAACAGTGGGAGGCCCACGTACCGCAAAAAAAAAAAAAAAAAAAATCTAGCTTTTCCCTATCCTCTCTACTCTATTACCTCCTACCCACATAGGTAGTCATTTTTACAGTTTTTTTTTTTAATGCAAGTATGTATGTGTATCCTCCCTCCCCCATTCCTTACATAAAAGGTAGCTTATTACATACAGTAGTCTGCCTGCGTTTTTCACTTAACTAATATATTCTGGAGATCATTCTAGAGCCATACATAGGGAGAGATTTTTTAATTCATTTTTCCATCTTTATGGTATACTCCATTATTGTTACAGGATTGTTAACTGTCAAAAAAGAACTTTTTTTTTTAACAAGACAAATTGCTAATGACTGTACTAGGTAAGATTTGTTTACAAGTTGAATTGTGGCCTGTTTATACATCTATAATAAAAGATATTTTAGTTGTTTCAAATTGATTTTGAAATCTTAGTGAAAATATTAACTATAGTACTAGTATCCCTCAGGCTTAGTTGGGAACCCATTTCTCTCTATATACTTTCCTTTAGGTGTTTTCACCAAATCCATTAACTTACATATCGTTGTTATGCTGATGATTCCTAATTTATATGTAGATAACCCAGACCTCAGAGCTCCAACTTATATAACCATTACCTATTTAACGTTACATCTGCACTTGGATGTCTCACAGACATGTTAAACTTAACATGTACAAACAAAGTAGAATGTTTTGTTTCCCCTCACCAATATCGTGTTCCCGCCCCAACTCTGCATCTTCTGCAACCACCAATTTATTCAAGCTAGAAACTCGAGCTATTTTTGACTCATTCATATTCCTCACTTTTCATATCCAGCCCATCAGTTAATCCTGATGATTTTATCACCAAAATATATTTCTAGTCTGGTGTCATTTCCATCTCCTCTGCCACCATCATAATCCAGAGGTGTCTTTCCATTGCATCTTGGTCCTCCATGACCTAGCCTGGGCTATCTCAACTTATTACCCACCCTCCCTAAGCCTCCATCCATCTTGGTCTTTCAGTATCTTAAACACATCAGGGTCATTTTCCTCCTGAACTTTACATTGCTATTTCCTCTGCCTGGAATGGTCTTTCTCCCACTATAGTTCTCAGTTTAAATGTCATTTACTCAGTTTAAATATCATTTATTCATTTGTAGAGTCTCTGTAAGCACTCTAAAGTAGATCTCTTAAAATTCTTTGTTCCTGGTTGGTTTCTTTCATAGTATTTATTACAACTTGCAGGTTTTTGTTTATTTGCCCTTTATTTGTCTCCTCCACTGGAGGGTAGGAGCCCATTCTCTCTTATTCATTTTTATATCCACAAATTATGAAATATAGTAGATGCTTTAATAGGAACTCAGTATTTGAAAAACATGTAGACGCATTATGAAATTTCAAAACACTTGCAATTTAATGAAAAGCTTTACTTGCTCATGCAAAACCCAATACTTATTTATTCCCCCACATTGTTCCGAAATGACTAGAAATATTTTATGAAATATAAACAGTACTAGCTAAAAAAATAGATAAAAGTGTGTGTGTGTTGTTGGGGGTGGGGAGCATGGACAGGCAGCCTTCAAAATACATTTCTGAGATTCTTTTTCTTAGAGAAAGGCAGCAAATTTGGCTTTGAGCTTAACAGCCGCTGCAGGTTGGGTTCCATGAGTTACAGAATCCATACGATAAAAATACTTTGAAAAGGGTGATGCAGTTGGGCTAGAGACCAGTCACCTACAAGAATTCTTTTATTACTTTGGGTTTCACTCCAAGATATTGTCAGCAGTCTTTTAATCAGGAATCTTACCTTAGTATCAGTGAAACAGAAGACACAGAATACTCATAAATTCAAACACGAGTGCCAGCTGGAAAGACTAGGATATGAACAGATGGTAATGTCTTTTTTAACAATCTATATAGATTAGATTTTGAGGATTAGTAGCAGAATCACAACAAACAAATATCCAACCTACTTATTTCACTTTGAGTTGGTTTTGAGCAATTAAATATACATTATGTAAACTTTTCCTTTTAAAACTCTTTGACAGGACTCTGACTTGAAGAAAACAGTGGATGAAAGTGCACGGATTCAAAGAGCATACAACCACTATTTTGATCTGATCATTGTAAATGACAATCTAGACAAAGCCTTTGAGAAACTACAAACTGCCATAGAGAAACTGAGAATGGAGCCACAGTGGGTCCCAATCAGCTGGGTTTACTGATGATTCAGTAAGGTTCACAATTAAAATAAAACTTTCAAAAAGTGACTGCAACAAATAAACCTTCTACTGAGAAAATACATGCACAGATAGAAGATATCTGCCAAGTCCAGGCATTTTTATTGTGTAGATTGAGGTACCAGTACACTATTCTGGATTTTTATAGAAAATGTGGTTGGGAAGGTGTACTAATATATAATTTATCTTAATTTTTCTAACTTTTTATGAATATCTTTCTATTCATATCACATAAAGAAATGCGTTGAAGCATTTTGTATATGTTTTGATTTAGTACCCTTGCCTTTTTCATCAAAGGAATTTTCAAATCATTCACTCTAACATTGGTCTCACATTTTCACTGTGATAATGAATACTTGAAATAGTTTTGTAAAGCTGTTATTTAGTTCAGTATTTAGTGAAGGGTCAGCTACTCTTATTAGGAGAAAATAATGGTTTATTGGCCTTCTTTCGTAATATGTATAATTTCTTACAGAAGCAGAATTTTAATGTCAGTGCTACAGCTAGTCTACTACCATCCAATACTGACATCAGGAGTCTGCTCAATGCTACATAGTTTCATTATTACAGAGATGTATGGCTATCCACTTTAATTTACACAGCTATATTAGTTTTTTCCCTTCATTCTCTCTCTTGTGAAAAAATGAAGAGCAATACTTTGCACTCTCATTTGTTGCAGTGACGGGCTGATGCTTCGTTAACATGTACACAGCAAGCAAGGCCGTGCTGGCTGAGAGAGTGCCTTATCCTGCAAAACCTACAGCAAAATGACTCTGAAAGTTGATTTATTTGTACGTGTAAAAGTTTAACTGACAAAAATGAACCTATTGCTTTATACAGTTTTTTTATTAGGATATGGTCAGCAAATGTATCACGCCTCTGAAAATTTCTGTGACGCTGAAAAATGCCTCCAAGTTTGCAGTTGGGGGGTTTTGTGAACAATCAGTGTGCTTTTGAAGTGTGATGTGATCATTAGGGTATTTTTTCAGTTTGTTATGTTGTGAACCGAATTCACTGAACAATTTATGAAATTTGGAAATAATTGTCAGCTGTTTTATCTCAATATAATATATACATTATATAATATGTACATTGTATGTATTATATAATATATATTAAATAATGTATTATATATTTTTTACATTTCTGTTAGGAAATGTACTTCTGTTAGGAAATGATTGGGAAAACAGTTCTCCGTCTTTAGATGCATTAACATATACAAATTTCCAAAATTAATCTCAGTATATTCTTTTAGGATTCTAAGATGGTATAAATTCTTCCTAAAACATATTCAGAGATGCAGGTCATCATTAAACTAATTTAGCCATATTTTATACTGCTGCTAGCTTTTCACATAAACAGTATTCACACTTAAAGGGTTAGGTGCTTAAATACTGGTGGTCATCTTTGTCTGGTGCTAGGCACCAGACACCTGGCTGCTGAATTTGTTTTCCCCTCACCAAAGCTGTCACACAGAATGCGGCCGGGAGGACTCAGAGGGAAGAGAGAATACATGGCATTAAGCAGCATGCACACACTGTCCTTCTTCACAATGAGACCGAACACCCAAGTTGCTGTATGGTTAAGATTGGAAATCCATAGTTGTTTTTTTTTAATCGAGCATTTCATATCCAGAACACAAATTCATGTTCTTTGTCCTAGGATAGGAAATTGGTGGCAGAATGGATCACACCCTTTTAATAACTTTGGTAACTTTTAAATCACATATATTTACATCAAATTCTTGGCTTCTCAAAGCAACATGAATCAAAGCACAGTGTCGAGATGATGTCCCAGGACTTAGTGTCTCAACACACTGTAAGCTTTAAGAGAATTTTACTTCCACATTCTCAGGAAATGTGCTGTCTTCTGCAGTGTGCCTTCATGCTGCTGCGTGGAGCCTCTTTGGAATCATTGTAGCAGCTCAAGAAGTTTATACACAAAATATTTTACCCATCTTGACACAATAGAGATGATTTTTACAACATATATTTCTTAAGCCTTATCATATGGTATAAAATGCACATTATTTAGAAAACAGACTACACTTAAAGGAATTATTTCTATTATAAATGGTATTCATGACTAACTACTTAGTTAATATGAGATTCCTCCTAATATAAAATGGAACAGTGCAGTTGATTTCATTTCAGTCGAGACGCCAGAGCTGAAGAGAATAAATTTAGAAAAGTTCGTTTATCTCAGTAAAGAGTCATTGAACTTGAAACTCAAGTCCCATCTGGGTCTGCAGGAACCAGCAGAGCTCTGCTGGGACAAGGAGTCCCAGAGGCTCTGGGATCCTCCTGAGGCAATGAGAGTATAGTTGTGATCAACGAAATGTGAACTTCTCTTGTAGGAAAGGTCTAAGATAATTAGCTTTACTAATGAGAAAACAGTTTAAAGTGATGTTGAACAATTGGTAATAGTTAAAATATACATGCACGTGCATATGCTTTTGGGAAACAATGTGCCAGTACACTAATGCACCTGAGGATTCCTTGTGGACAGGTGAGTATCCACATTCAGCATTCAGGGCATGACTATTTATATACAGCTAAATATTATATATATATTTTATTTTTAAATAGACAAATACCCCATATCCATAGAGTTGATGTCCCTGGATAAATCATTTAACCGTAAGTAGTAGAATATATGTGATGCACTCAAGTAGAATTTTACTTTTATTACAGCCATGCCTCGATTATGCAGTCTCAATTTCTGTTTGATATTTGGATAGTATCAAATAAAATACTATCCAGTACATCAGAACTTTGTTTACTTTTGCCAAGTCTAACCATACCATTGCTGAAGATAGCTTTCTAAAGTAGAAATCGTATCATAAACCCAGTACAGCAATAGTAGCCTGAACCCTAGATTCTAGAATCTAGTAAATTTAATATAATAGCTTATAAGGACAAGTTTTCTTTAAAAGAGCAAATTGGATATTAACACAAATTTAGAAAATAATGCAAATTAGCAATAAAATATGTTAGTGTAGCATTATAGACTGGCCAGATACTAACTGCTTTGACCGTAATATCCCAATGACAGTAGAGGATGATCCTTGCTTTAAAGATTCATTTAAATTTGTACTTATTTTTATGGATAACAGTAAGTGTCATGATCCAGTAATTGGGGTTGATTTTTATGATGGATAGCCATGGAGTTAGGTACAATTATTTTAAATTTGTAAACACTGAACATAAAAGTTTTGAAAATTGGTCAAAATAATGACCTACTTAACATTGTACTTACGTGGCTTCTGAAACAACACCCCGTTTTCCAGAAATCACAGGCTAGGGAGCCAATAATTTTATAGTAATGAATCTTTATACTAAAAATGGAAAAAGCAATCCTGAAGTTTTATGTGTATAGATAGCAGGTCATTTTTTAAACGTTTGAGTCACCATATATAATATATATATATTATATATATATATATATACACACACACACACACACACACACAGCTATGTGTATAATATGTAAAATTCTCCCCAGATACATGAATAGTAAAATCTGTTTACCCATGTAATTATAACTAGTGCTCTTACATTTTTAATTACTCACAATTCTTAGACATTATGAAACTTTTTTCACATTGTTTTCATAGGCTCTGGCTTCACCTTGAGGCAGATACTAATCCCCTTTCTGAAAAATATATTTGGAATTAATCTCATAAAATTATTATAACTTAGTTTCCTTAGGGAAAAAGCATAGAGTCCTAGATGGAAGGCTCTTGGGAAATACTTATTTAAACCTTCAAATGAGTTTGTGATATGGTTCAGGCTTAGAGATTATGGTACCTGTCCTCCTCTTGTTTCATTGGATTTGTTGTGAGAATTCATGTAATAACATCTGTAATGGATTTGGAGTTCTTGGGAGAAATTCAGAATTTTAAATAATAGGATTATTGTATATAGTACAAGTTAATATTATTCACAGACTTTTAAGAATACAGTCGACTAGTAATTCATGAGTTTTTACATATACATTGTGTATCTGCGGAAGATAACAATTATATAATTTTTTAAGGTAAGATTATTTTTTAACTGCATTTTTGTTAGCTTCAAGTTTTATTCATTTTTAATATTTCCCATAATTTATCATGTTACTTTGTGTGTTCCTGGAATGATTTAATGCACAGAATCAAAAATGAGTCCTTAAAAACACTAGAAAGTGAAGGAATGATATCTCATTTCTAAGGTAAGAATTTAAAAGCATGGTTTGCACTACTTCTGCAATACACTGTACTGCTTTCTTTAAAATAGTCTCTCTTTTGATAAAAATAGAGCTGGTGTACTTCTGGCTGAGATCCTAATTCTGACTCTTGACCATGTGACCTTTGATAAAATTTATATCTCCCTTTAGTTTTAGTATTACACTTGTTAAATAAGGCTAACTTAATATTTGTCTTCACCTTAAATTACAAGAAGTAATTTATAACTCTGATGTGATAAATGCTAAATTGGAAAATCCTTATTAAGCTACTTTATCTGTTTATTCACTTACCCTGAGGTTGCTTATCTTTTAGTTCTTTTAAAATGTACCTCTTTTGGAGGTAACATAGTGATTGGTGCACACCATTCAGAAATTCTACCTTCAGTTTTAAAGCAGCTCTGAGGATGCATTGATAGTTCCAGCCTGGAAGAGGATGTGTTCTGCTCTCTTAGTGGTCCTGGTCAGGAGGTCTTGAGTTCAGAATCCTACTCTAAGTCCAAACCTTTAGCAAATCCTTGCTACCTTGACCACTCACAAGTCAAACAAAATTTAAGTAGGCAATCCACAATTTAAGTAAGCATCCGAAGACACTCTGATGTTTGCCCCTTATAGCTGCCCTACCTTATGCCTGAAGTTTATCACTGCAGCCCTATTGTTTAGTGTAAGTTTAAAAGGCATCTGTTTCTTTAAAAGGGGAAACACATTCAGTTAGGTCCAGTTAGGGGATGTTGAATCCAACATGAATGCATTTTAGATTTGTTCTCTAATTGCTTCAGGGTCATTGGCTGATACTGTAGTGCTATGATAAATCTAACTTGCCTCCACATGCCAAAGTCGGTCAGAAGTGACAATTTTTTTTTCCCTACCAGCTTTTACTGTTTTCTAATCTCTGGCACAAACCGAATGAACACATCTACAGGTAATGTAAATGCCACTTACAACTTGGCAGATTAAATGCCTCAATGCTTGCAAACCTGTCTTGAGTCCCATTGAACAGGTATTGTCACTACCACAGAGTAGAAGCCAAAAGGTCTTATTTTAAAAGTTGGAGATAGATGTCTTCACTGCACTTCAGCAACAGCATGCTAGGTGTAGAAACATACAAATATGACAAGCCATGCCTGAAATTTGACCTTCCTCACATCAGTCAAGGTGGCCTGGCAGCTTGGAGGAAGAGGGAAACTCCTCTGCTATGTATTACTAACCCAGAAGTTATTAGCAGTTAAAATGTGTGGTTCTCATCTTAAATAGGAGAGGCAGGCAGTGGTATGAGTAACCTTACTTTGGAGACATAAACCTTGTTCTGGTAAACATGGTCCAACTGAGAGATGCCTTAGTCTTTTCAGTAAAACCTGATTTGAGGAACAGCTGATCTCCATCTGTAACTGAAAATACAAGATAAATATTTTCTTTGGCTGTGTCCACTTTAAAAAACAGCTGCTGACTCCTGTTTTTTCAGTAACATTGATTTTTAAGAAAGTGGTGTCTTGAATTTTGCTATAGAAGAATGAGCACTGGGGTTCAGCAGCTGGTATAATTTCCATGTTATGTTAGCTCTGTTAGAGCCCATGATGAGAATTGGATGTGAAGACTTTGGGGGACTTTTTTTCCATCTCTCTTGGTGTATATTTATTTTGAACACATATGCTTGCTCCTTTTAACCTCTGGTCTTTGAAATGATTGTAGAAGAGACCTTTTTTGTTTTTGTTTGTTTTTTAATGGAGGGCAAAATGCTTGTTAGCAACCAAAATATCAAAGCTGAACAAGCTGCCAAAGTAAGTTTCTGGTGAAAAAGTTTAAAAATAAAATTAATTGCTACTGCTTTCCTAGTAACTGTATTACTAGTTCCTGTATAAAAGAAACATTATTGCTGTCCTTGTATAAATAAAATTTTCCTGCAGTACAATTAAGTATTGATTTCTCAGAAACTGTCCCTATAAATTTTTCTTTTCACATTATTTCCATATGTTGTCCAAAATGAAAGTTACTGAAATGTCCAATCTGTGAGATTGCATACTCCTGGTAAAATATTTTTGTATATGTAAAGAAATAAATATTTAATATTGGGAAAATGAAGTGTTTCATTTATAGGTAGAACTAAGGCTTGGAGATAATACAGAGAGTATCAGATTAGCTTCACCAATTTCTTTTAAATGCTAATAGTCTTTGTTAAAAGCCTCTAATGTTATTTTAGATTTTTCCACCAAAATCGATCAATTTTTCACCTGCCTCCCTCTTTTCACAAGGAAATCCTAATTATTGTTTCATCTGTCCCAGCCCAAAGATTCCGTGGCTTTCAAAGACGACTTCCTCAAGGAAAGATTTCCAGAGACAGGGAAGGTTAAAATACAGGATCAAGAAAAGACCTCTAAGCTTAGATGGCATGGAATACTAGGACCATTTCCCAGCTAGCCAAGAAAGAGAAACCCTGGTGGGAAAGACAGTGCCTGCTGTGGCACACAGCTCAGCCCTGAAGCCTGCGGTGAGAAAGGGAGGTGGACCCACCAGACTGGCCAAGGGATGGAGGCGTGAATGTGGGTGAGTGCAGGAAACCTGTTTCCATAAAAGGTACTTTGGCAACTCTTTCCCAAGCTAGTTTCCAGGATTCTATACCTCATACTTCAGAAATTGCTAGTCTAGTGTATTTCTGGTATTTCTGAAAGAATTAGTCTTTTAATTGAAGTATAGCTGCTTTACAATATTGTTAGTTTCAAGTGTACAGCATAGTGATTCTGTATTTTTACAAATTATATTCCATTATAGGTTATTGCAAGATAATGGGTATAATTCACTATGCCATACAGTAAATCCTCACTGCTTATCTATTTTACATATAGTAGTTTGTATCTGTTAATCTCATATCCCTAATTTGTCCCTCCCCCCTCCCCTCTCCCTTTTAGTAACCACAAGTTTGTTTTCTATGTCTGTGAGCCTGTTTCTGTTTTGTATATACATTCATTGGTATTATTTTTTAGATTCCACATGTGATATCATATAACATTTGTCCTTCTTATTTCACTAGGCATAATACTCTCTAGGTCCATCCACATTGTTGCAAATGGCAGTATTTCATTCTTTTCTATAGCTGAGTAATATTCCATTACATATATATACACATCTTTTTTTTGAATTTTTGAATTTTATTTTTTTATACAGCAGGTTCTTATTAGTTATCTATTTTATACACATCAGCATATACATGTCAATCCCAACCTCCCAATTCATCACACCACCACCACCACCCCCCGCCACTTTCCCTCCTTGGTGTCCATACGTTTGTTCTCTACATCTCTGTCTCTGCAAACTGGTTCATCTGGACCATTTTTCTAGGTTCCAAATATATGCGTTAATATATGGTATTGGTTTTTCTCTTTCTGACTTACCTTACTCTGTATGACAGTCTCTAGATCCATCCACGTCTCTACAAGTGACCCAATTTCATTCCTTTTATGGCCGAGTAATATTCCATTGTATATATGTACCACATCTTCTTTATCCATTCGTCTGTTGATGGGCATTTAGGTGGCTTTCATGACCTGGCTATTGTAAATAGTGCTGCAATGAACATTGGGGTGCATGTGTCTTTTTGAGTTATGGTTTTCTCTGGGTATGTGCCCAGTAGTGGGATTGCTGGTCATAATGGTAATTCTATTTTTAGTTTTTTAAGGAACCTCCATACTGTTCTCCATAGTGGCTGTATGAATTTACATTCCCACCAACAGTGCAAGAGGGTTCCCTTTTCTCCACACCCTCTCCAGCATTTATTGTTTGTAGATTTTCTGATGATGCCCATTCTAATTGGTGTGAGGTGATACCTCCTTGTAGTTTTGATTTGCATTTCTCTAATAATTAGTGATGTTGAGCAGCTTTTCATGTGCTTCTTGCCATCTGTATGTCTTCTTTGGAGAAATGTCTATTTAGGTCTTCTGCCCAATTTTGGATTGGGTTGTTTGTTTTTTTAATATTGAGCTACATGAGCTGTTTATATATTTTGGAGATTAATCCTTTGTCCGTTGCTTCGTTTGCAAATATTTTCTCCCATTCTGAGGATTGTCTTTCCATCTTGTTTATGGTTTCCTTTGCTTTGCAAAAGCCTTGGAGTTTCATTAGGTCCCATTTGTTTATTTTTGGTTTTATTTTCCATTACTCTAGGAGGTGGATCAAAAAAGATCTTGCTGTGATTTATGTCCAAGAGTGTTCTTCCTATGTTTTCCTCTAAGAGTTTTACAGTGTCTGGTCTTACATTTAGATCTCTAATCCATTTTGAGTTTATTTTTGTGTATGGTGTCAGGGAGTGTTCTAATTTCATTCTTTTACATGTGGCTGTCCAGTTTTCCTAGCACCACTTATTGAAGAGACTGTCTTTTCTCCATTGTGTATCCTTGCCTCCTTTGTCGTAGATTAGTTGACCATAGGAGTGTGGGTTTATTTCTGGGCTTTCTATCCTGTTCCATTGATCTGTATTTCTGTTTTTGTGCCAGTACCATATTGTCTTGATTACTGTAGCTTTGTAGTATGGTCTGAAGTCAGGGAGTCTGATTCCTCCAGCTTCGTTTTTTTCCCTCAAGACTGCTTTGGCTATTTGGGGTCTTTTGCGTCTCCATACAAATTTTAAGATTTTTTTGTTCTAGTTCTGTAAAAAATGCCACTGGCAATTTGATAGGGATTGCATTGAATCTGTAGATTGCTTGGGGTAGTATAGTAATTTTCACAATATTGATTCTTCCAATCCAAGAACATAGTATATCTCTCCATCTGTACACCACATCTTCTTAATGCAGTCATCTGTTGATGGGGACTTGGGTTGCTTCCATGTCTTTGCTATTGTAAGTAATGATGCTGTGAACATTGGGGTGCATGTATCTTTTCAAATTAATGGTTTCATTTTTTCCAGATAGTGGGATTGCTGGATCATGTTAGTTCTATTTTTAGTTTCTGAGGAACCTCCATACGGTTTTCTGTAGTGGCTGCACTGATTTACATTCCCACCAGCAGTATACAAAGGTTCCCTTTTCTCCACATCCTCTCCAACACTTGTTATTGTAGGCTTTTTGATAATAGCCATTCTGACCAGTTTGAGGTGATACTTCATTGTGGGTTTGATTTGCATTTTTCTAATAATTAGCAGTGTTGAGCATCTTTTCATGTGCCTATTGGCCATCCCTATGTCTTCTTTGGGAAAATATCTATTCAAGTCTTCTATCCATTTTTTGATTGGGTTTTTTTCTATGATTGAGTTGTATAAGCTGTTTATATATTTTGGATATTAACCCCTTGTCGACAGCCTCATTTGCAAATATTTTCTCCCATTCCATAGGCTGCCTTCTGTTTTGTTGATGGTTTCATTTGCTGTGCAAAAGCTTTTAAGTTTAACTCAGTCCCATTTGCTTATGTTTGCTTTTATTTCTTTGGCCTTGGGGGACTGATGCAAGAAAACAGTTATGCTTTATGTCAAAGATTGTTTCACCTATATTCCAAAAAAAATAGGTTTTATGTAAAGTCATCCTTTGGTATGCATGGTTGGGCATCCGTGGATTATACAGTGCTGTAGTATTTATTGAAAAAAGTCCCCATATAAGTGGACCTGTGCAGTTCAAGGGTCCAACTGTGTGTGGTTCATTCTTCCATCTAATACTACTTGTCAGTTTTCTATCACTGCAGTAACAAATTACCACAAACTTAGCAGCTTAAAATACAAACTTATCATCTCAGTTCTGTAGGTCTGAAGTCCAACCCAAGTTTCACCAGGCTAAAGTGAAGTTGTCTCCCAGGCCCTGCCCTGGCTCTTACCTGCAGGTCTGGAGGAGAATCTGCGTCCAGGCTCTTGCATGTTGTTGGTGGACTCCAGTTCCATGCAGTTGTAGAACCGAAGTCCCCACTTTCTTGCTGGCTGTCTGACCGACTGCTCTCTTGTCCTTGAACTGGCCCGCTCTGTCTTGAGAGCCAGTGACAGCACTGAATTCTTCTCATGCCTCATCTTTCCAGCATTTTCTTTGGCCAAATCCCTCTCTCACTGACCCTTCTTTCTTTTAAGGCTCCACCCAGATAATCCAGAATAATCTGTCCATCTCAAGGTCCACAACCTTGAGTTTGCCAGGTTCTAGGGATTTATTAGGTCATGAAACACATTTTAGGGGCCATTATCAGGCCACACCAGCTAATCATGTCAGCATTTCTTCCTATATCCATTTATGAAACAGAAGTGGTTGTGGAAACATCAGAGTTAAGGTGGTGGTTCTGTTCTAGGAAATACTACTGTATTTACTATCTGTTTTCTAGGTGTTCTGGGATACTAGAACTTGTTTCCAAATCTAATTATTAAAAGTAGTATGGTTCTGGATCTCAAGCAGTAAATCAACATACATTCAAAATTAATAATATTTAATGATGAGGAAACTAGTTAGAAGAACCTTTTGGAGGCCCAGTCTCACCCTCACTGTAGTCCAGCACTACTTACTACCTCACCCACCAGATCCCAATGGGGGTCTGCTGTAGCAGCATAAGGCTATATCTTTTTTTTAACATCTTTATTGGAGTATAATTGCTTTACAATGGTGTGTTAGTTTCTGCTTTATAACAAAGTGAATCAGCTATATGTATACATACATCCCCATATGCCCTCCCTCTTGCATCTCCCTCCTACCCTCCCTATCCCACCACTCTAGGTGGTCACAAAGCACTGAGCTGATCTCCCTGTGCTGTGCAGCTGCTTCTGGCTATATCTTTTTCAATAGCTAATGTCTAAAACACAGTCCAGCAGGATAACTGGCCAGTCTTAGACAGATTGCCTTAGTTGCTGTTTGATGTAACCCAAACTTCCAGCACTTGCTTAGGTGATGGCATCTTTTTTTCTGTCTTAAGCCTATCTTTAGTTTTTGATGTTTTGGGTTTTTTGTTGTTATTTTTAAGACATACACAATTCTAACAGGAATAGAAGGGTGAGCCACTCCCCCCAGTGCCTCTTGCCCCAACCTCTAAATCCTTTCCTGTTTCTTGTGAACTCTTAAATGAGAGTTCCCATGCACTGTGATACATGTATATCTTTTTCACACAAGTAGATTCATATCACACATTCTGTCTGTAGTATGTTCTTTATACTTATTTCAGAAAACCAGACAAGAGGCATGTATAGTACCACCATCTTAACACAACTATCTTGACTTTTGCATGTTCCTTTCCAATTTGTGAATAAGGTGCTTACTTTCTACATTGTTGCCACCACTCTGTCCTTTTTTTCTTATATATCATAAGTATTTACATAATTTTGTCTCATTTTAATAGAGGTCATGAAAGGGTTATTTCCTTCATTTCTTCCTTATTAAACATTCATTAAAAGCTCAAGTGCAGAAAGGGAATAAGTAAGTGATGCTGAGGTAAAAAACAGGTACTGAGTAACATAGAATGTTTCTAACAACTGCTTACCCTCCTGCTCCTAAAGTAAGAAATTCTAGCAGTAGGTCTCAGCAACTTCTTGCTAAGGGAAAGCAGAAGTGGCTTCAGAGCCCGAATGGCATCAGGAGACAGTCCAGGCTATTAATAGGAGGAGGATAGGAAAGCAGAATAAAGAAGAGAAATATACACAATTCAAAGTTTCCTTTTTACAAATTAAACATCCAGAATGCATGGGAAATCCACACATTGCTCTAGACATAGGATTGGTACATTCATCAAAGCAGGGCAAAGTCAAACTGGATATAGCTTGACCCTAAGGAATAGTGTCCTGCTGTTAGAGTCTTCTGCTAAACAATAACCTCTGTACTCTAGTGGCGTTTACAGTTCATTTTTCAATCAATCAATCACTGCATAGCATACAGCACATTCAAAATGGAGCCTTCTAGGAAGAGAAATTCCTCCCCACAGCATTCAGAAATTTTTGGATCAAAGCATCAGCCTCATCTATTTTTAACAGGAAGTGGGAACTAGATGGACCCATTTTTCTGCAGAGAAAAGGTCTGAACGTACTCTGGCTTACAATTCTCAACCCTCCTCCAGCTCTTTATGTGCTGGGGTCTAACATGGACACTGGGTTACCAGCACAAGAGGACCTCCTGTGAAAAAGACACTGTACACAGAGTACCTGGTGGCTAAATTTGAGGCGATTCATATGCAAAACGTCACCACTTATTAAACTGTTCAGTAAATTCATCTCCTAGATCAACCTTTAACATGGTGATCTAAGCCCCAAAGGCAGTATCTTAATGATGCTGAAGAATACCCAGGCTTGGCTGATAACGCGTACAGGCAGACCTCAGAGATACTGTGGACTTGGTTGCAGACCACCGCAATAAAGCGAGTCACACAAATTTGTTGGTTTTCCAGTGCATATAAAATTTATGTTTACACTATCTTATAGTCTGTCACGTGTACAATAGCATTATGTCTAAACAATGTATATACCTTAATTTAAAAATACTTTATTGCTAAAAAATGCTAACCATCATCTGAGCCGAGTTGTAATCTTTTTGCAGTAGTATCATCAAAGATCACAGATCACCATGACAAATATAATAATAATGAAAATGTCTGAAATACTGGGAGAATTATCAAAATGTGACACAGAGACACAGTGAGCAAATGCTGTTGGAAAAATGGCACTGATAGACTTGCTCGACTCAGGGTTGTCACAGACCTTCAATTTGTTAAAAAAAAAAAGTGCACTACCTGCAAAGTGCAATAAAGGTGTACCTGTAATCCACATATGACACTGTTACTGTGCTCTACCCAAAGCACCGAGTCCATTCAGGCTTATATAAAGAATCAGTGGGAAAACGTTAGGGTCCTTCCGGGTGGCAGCTTTCACAGAAGGTTGCAGTCTCTCCAGGTTAATGTCAGCTGAGGCAAACAGACGCTGCACGATCCCAAACCTTTCTGTATCTTTCAGTGGAGCCAAGACTGGGTCTTCAAGATCAGACACACCATCATCAGACAGAGCACGGAGCTGAAATGACACATGTAAACAAATCCACCAAAAAAGGTGATAGAAAATCGACATCATTGGATAATAATGTTAGCACATCTGACTAATTATAGGGGGAAGATTAAGTTGTTTACATTCCCCAAATAGAGCAGGGAAAACCCTTAAGCTGTAACAGGATATATTTGGCCCAGGCCAGGACCTGCACTTCGCCTGGAGTCCTCTGACCAAATCCCTACTCTCTGAACTCTTACTTCTACTGGATCCACTAACTCCAGTAGATTAGAAAGGTCAGAATATACCTTTCTTAGACACACAGTGTGTAAGGTTTGTTTTTTTTTATTTTAATTCACCTATTAGAATGTCTTACATGTCTGCATGAACCCCTCAAAGGTTAGGTACCATGGTTTATTTAGTGATGCTTCTTTGCCTTAAGAACCTTTGCCCTTGCTCTTCCTTCCACCTGTGACATCCTTCCTCCAGAGCTCCCCGCAGAACCTTCCTTCTCATCTCTGAGCTGTCGGTTGAAATGCCACATCAGAAGGGCCTTTCCTAATCCTCTCTCCATCCAGCCACTGGCTCCCCCCATATCCCAGCCACTATTACATTATTTTATTGTCTTCATATGCTTGCTGTATCTGAAATTATCTTCCTGACATTCCCTGTTTACTCTGTTTATTAAAACCTAAGCTGCCCAGGAGAGCAAGGACCTGGTCTGTGGTGCTTACCTTATACCCTGCCTAGAACATCGACCCTCAGTTGAACGTTAGTTCTTCAGAGAGGTCACATCAAACAGTGCTCTAATTGTAACTGCTCAGAACCTGTGAAACTTTGCTCTTAGGGTCTTGAGCAGTGCCTCTGACACAGTTGTTTTTAATCTTTAGTAATTACAAATTTGCCAGTAGATTTGAATTTTAAACAGGCACTCAGAACCAAATCAGATTAATAATGTAGAGAGTAAAATTTAAAATAAAAAATGAAGACTTATAAGGTATGCATGAACTTTAACTCAATCTGAAGGGAATCCAAAAGAATTCCAGACATGCTCTGAGCACTGATACTCTTTCTTACTAAAAGTAATAAGCAACTTGTCCCAGGGGCTGAAGTGCAGCACTCATTTGCATATAAAGGAACTCATGGGTCTGTTATCACAATCAGCCTTACAGATCTACACCTTGTAGATTCACCCAATGCAACTCACACAGTGTAACCACAGGTGTCCCGTTACCACGTGGCCTAGACTAAATTGTAGATGATGCTTTAGAGAGTGGATCTGGCCTGCTTCTTTAAGCATGAGCACCACATCCGGTGATTTAAGAATGAGCTCCACGGGTGCAGCACAGCGGGCTGTGTCCTGGGTCTGGTGGAGAAGCACCCAGCAACACCCTGCCTTCTTCTCTGAACATCTGCCAACCCCAAGTGCCCAGAGGCACTTCTCGGTGTAAGAGAGATTACAGTCACCCAAAGGGGGGTGGTGGTGGTGGTGGTGAAATTAACATTCCCTCCAGATGATTCTAACTTACTTTCTTACCAGCTCTTTCACCAGTTTGCAAATGTGTTTGTGTATCTGACGCTGTTCTTTCAAAAGCCCTTCAGCAAGCCTCTCAACGTTACTCTGGCCACCAGACAAGACAAGACAGGCATGCAAGGAGATATTTGTACCCTGCTCTAAGTAAATACCTATAGGAAACATAAGATACCCAAATTCCTTCAGGAGGCAGGAGCCTTGCGGTCCTAACAAACGTCGTTATGAGCTCTAGGGGAGATTAAAGACCTTCCTGAGTGTCTTCACATAAAGAAAAATTACTTCTTTATGTTGAGCAGCCCACAAAGGCAAACAGATGACTCTATGGGTGGGTAGTTTTGCACCAAGGTAGTATACCAGCTGTGCTGGGACTCCAAGTGCGTCCTAATGGCTACTCCGGGAACACCAACAGAGCAGAACTTGGAAGCAACCCAAAGATCAAGTCCTAGAGCAGACCTGCAGGGAGGATGACAACTAACTGTCAGCTGGTTGGGAGAGGGAGTTAGTTAGCTAATGCAGTCTCAGCAGTATTTTCTTTTTTTATATACTTCCTGAATGCAGTTGATGACTTTGTAAATACATGGTGAGGGCTGACTTGGGAAATGCTAAATACTTAGTTGCTGCAAAAGGGAGCTAAGCTAGAAAGCAGAGTTACTGTCGTTGCAGACAATTATATAATGATACATATCGTTTCCATGACCAAACTGCGCCATCAGCCTTTACCCTCAGCTGGCCGCACCACAGTGGCATGCTGGCTCATTTTCAAGTAGTTCAGTTTTTGTGGTCAAAGTACAGGAACACAGCATTCCTCTGCAGAGGTAGAATCTGCTTTCGGTTGTGAATGACATCTAAACTGCTCCTTGGAATGAAGCCTTGCTGCAGTCTCTGGATGTCTTTGCTATGCCAAGAAGTACCAAAGGCACTAACTACAGTGCTCAAAGTTCCCAGAGTAGATGCATAACAAACTGCAGGGTCCTATCTAGGCAGCCTACCCCAATACCTGCTTCCCAGATCTGGGGGCAGAGCTCTGAGCTTTGGTCCTTTGGGTCTACATAGCACGCTGGCCTCAGCCCTTAGTAACCAGGCCTCAAAATAACAGCTGGGTATCCTCTGCTTCTCTGCCCTAGGCTGAGCAACACCTGCAGAAGCTACAACAGAGGAGCTGCCCCAGCCTACTGATGGTTCCTTCTATTGATGACCCAGTTTGTAATTTAAAAAGGAAAAGCTTAACCTTGACTTTCAGGGCTAAGCTCATCATTACCTAGCTCTTGCTCTTGCCATGGCATTTCCTGAGGGCATGAAGCTAATGATATTCTTAGGAGAAAATGAAACATCTCCCTGAGACAAAGCAGTCCTCTTGAGTACCTCCCTGTTGAATTTGATGCAGAGCTGAATCAAACTGGTCCAGCCACAGAACTGCCATTGCAAATAATGTGGTGTCAAGCCCCTTCCCTGCAACACTGAACCAAGCCTTGGCCAAAATTCTCTCCAAAAAATGCAAAAATCATGAGATTTGGAGTATAAATATAAGGCTTGAGTCCTAGCCCTGCTAGCAATTTCTTCAAGTAACTCCTTTCCCTCTGAGCCTTAGTCTTCCTATGGGGTGTGTGATGTGGGCAGGGTGTAAAAAAGAGAGAGATTGTAATACCTGTTTTAACCTATTTTGAAGGGCTGTTGTGGATGAGAAAGCCTAGTGAGTTTTATCAGCTGTTAGGTGTCCATCTCCTCATCACTTCCCTGTTCCTGCCCATCCCCAGGTCCTCTCTGGGAGGTTCTTACCAGATGGCACAGTGTAGGAATAATCTGGAGCTTACAACAAGTGCCCAGCAGAACTGCTGCATTATCTGGCATTTCTGCAGGAGAAAAAAATCAGTCACCATCAAAAAGCACCCATGGAAACAGAGCCAGCCCCCAAGCTGTACCTAATTTATATATCATCTACCAGTCAGGCAGAGGATATGCTCAGTAATTGTAGAATAAATGAATGAATGGGGCTAAACCGGCAGCAAAGGCCTTTTAGAAAATAGATGTAGGGACCAGGTAACCAGCTCTGTGTTCACCAGAGGATATTTCTTACATGCAATTTGCCAATCAGAAAGAACGGTACAGACTCAGGGAAAAGTGAATCAGCATGGAAAAGTAGAAAGAACCTGGGGTTTGGTGACAGAAGAGCTATGTTTGAGCACCACTAAATATTTGGGAGCGACCTTGGGTATACCTCTCAGCACGTTTCCTCATTTGCATACTATAGATTTTCTTTTTTTATAAAGGGTTATACCTAGGTCACTAATCATTTGAGGGAGAAAGATGTAATGTGGTCTAGTCAAGGGGTAGCACAGCAGACCTCCTGAGCCTAGGACTGTGCAGGGCCCCCTGGCCCACGGCTAGCTCAACACAAGGGTACCAATGGCAGAGAACATTGGCACAGAGCTCTATAAGGCTGGGGGCTGCCCCAGATGGGTCCTGCCAAGCCCCAGGAAAAGGAAATCCAGATCAGTGTTAGTCAAAACCAGTTTTAAATACCTCCCAAGGTAGAACAGATGCAGTTGCTAAAAGGACCCAATCCCTTGGGATACAACCTTTGCACTGAAAAGGCAAAAGAGAAAAGAATCGTCTGCTCCATCATCTGACACAGGGAACACTCAGGAACCCCCTCATCTCCTGCATTAATTAGCAGCCTTATTTATATAAATGGCAGCGTGTCACTGAGGCTGTGGCCCAACAGAGCCCAACGAAACACGGCCTTCTCCCAAGAGCAGAAGGCTGCTAGGGTGGTGGGGCAGCCCCGAGGTCTGAGCCTGCCAGAGAACCCCCTAAATTGCGTTTAAATGTGCTTTTGTCTCCAGAGAGTCCCCACCGTTTTCAACAGATCCTCAAGGAAGCCCGGTTCCCAAATCAGGAAGATGAAGATGGTAAAGGTATGGGGCCTTGTAGAAAGATCCACAGGGCTGTGAAGGGCAGGGACAGAGTCCCCTGGGACCTGATGTCCTGGCGGAGCTACCGTCACAAGTCATCTCACCCGTTCATGTTTCCATTCCTCACTTCTCAGGTGACTCCCAAGTCCATGTAATCATCATCATCCCTTAATTCTTGTAAAGACTTTACTTCCATGTTACTCAATGGTCATTCACTACCTTGAGCATAGTGCTAGGGACACAGCTCTACTTTACAGCGCTTACCACCTAATTTCACTGCTTGACTGTAGTTCCCTTGAGGGTGGGGATGATGATTTTCTCCTACCTCAGCATCTAGCAGTGCCTAAAGCACAGTAGAGGCTTCTTCAGCATTTCTGGAATTGAAATGATTTCTTTCGATCTTTCATATTCTAACTATTTTACAAATGAAACCTGGGAAGTTCATGCTTAAGGTCACAAAATGGTAGGGGAAGTGTTCCAGGAGATAGGCTAGATGCTGAGACTGAAGTGCTTTAAACAGGAGGAGGGCGGTTCAAGATGGCACCGTAGGAAGATCCGGAACTCACCTCCTTCCGTGGACAAACTGAATCTACAGCGACATATGTTTCCTCTGAAGAAACCCCAAACTACCTGAGCGACTCCCATACATCAGGTGAACAAGGAAAAAAAACCCATGGCAGCAGGTAGGAGAGGCTGAGCCACAGTCTCCCTGTAAACCCCACACCCCTGGTGCAGTGACCCACAATCAGGAGGGAACTCAAAGCCCGAGCTTCTCCCTGTGGTGAAGGATTTGAACCCCACCCTAACTTCTAAGACCACCAGACAGACGAGCCCCCCAAACATCTAGCTTTGAAAACCAGTGGGGCTCACATCCACAAGACCCACAAGCCTATAGTGAACTGAGAAATCATTCTTAACGGGCTTGCACGGGGACTTACCCACTCCTAGGACCCAGCACAGAAGCAGCTGTTTGAAAAACCCCCATACTCCCTATGAAAGAGGCTTATTTGTTATCATAAAGCATCGGCTTGGGGGTAGGCGTCTAATTTAACACACACCTAGGGACCTGCTGGTGTACTCTGGGGACCGAGGCCATCAGACACCATCTTTGCACCCTCCCTCTGCCACACTTCAAAGCACCAATATTTTCCAGAGAAGGGCTATGACACATCTCTGGTGCCCTTGTTTTTGTGGCTGCCACCCAGGAAACACCCCTTGATCGTCTGGCTCTCATAGCCAGCAGGGCTTGCATTCCTGGGTCCCTCGGGACTGTAACAATCAGACTGTTCTTGGCCAGCTACCACCCCCAAGGCACTGTCAGACAGCAAACTGAAATACACCCCTAGTCTTTCTGTGAAAGAGGCCCATTTGCTTGGCCTGAGGGGCAAGCTTCTGGTTTGACATACGTCTAGGGGTCTGCTCTCGGAAAAGAGGCCAACGGATGCTACCTTTGCGCTCTCCATCTGCCTCATTCCAGGTTGCTGGTGTCTCCTGGAAAGGAACTTATACAATCGTCTGGCTTGTGATTTCTGTGACTGCCACCCAGTGACACTTCTAGGTCACCTGGCTCTACTGGCTAGCAGGATTTACACTGTGGTCTGTATATACTTGTATACTTTAAAAACTGCTGCCTGAAGGTCTGGCTTCTAATCAGCCTAAATCTAGGTGCTGACTGAGATCCTCTTTGGGGCACTGACAGGTGTTGACAAACCCTCAACTATTGGGAGCCACTAAAAATAGGCTGCTTGGACAATCACAAAGGTTTGAGAGACAACGAAGAGCCAGGGTGAGGTTGAATAAGGTCCTCTCTTACATGAGACCACTCCCTCACGTGAGAGGAGATTATTTTACCTTCTGCATGGAAACAAACACAGAGTGTCAAGGAAAATGAAGAAACAGAAATATGTTCCAAACAGAGGAACAAGATAAAAGCTCAGAAAAGGTCCTGAATGAAAAGCATATAAGTGATTTATTTGCCTGCTAAAGAGTTCAAAATATCATAAAAATGCTTAATAAGCTTGGGAGAAGAATGGATGAACACAGTGAGAACTTCAACAAAGAAAGAGAAAATATAGGAAAGGACCAAATAGAAGTCACAGAGATGAAGAATACAATAAATGAACCAAAACAGACACTAGAGGGGTTCAACCACAGACTAGATGAAGCAGAAGAAATGATCATTGAACTCAAAGACAAGGCAATGGAACTCACCCAATCAGAGCAGGAAAAAGAAAAAAAAAGGTGAAAAAAGTGAACACAGCTTAAGAAACTATGCTACAACATCAAGCAGACCAACATTTGAGGTAAAAGACCTGTACACTGAAAACTATAAGACACTGATGAAAGAAGTTGAATAAGACACAGATAAATGGAAAGATATTTCATGTTCATGAATTGGGAGAATACTGCTACAATGTTCATACTACCCAAGCTACAGATTCAGTGCAACCGCTATCAGAATGCCAATGGCATTTTTCACAGAAATAGAACAAACAATTATAAAATTTGTTTAAAACTATAAAAGATCCTGAAGAGCCAAAGCAATCTTGAGAAAGAACAAAGCTGGAGATATCACATGCCCTGATTTCAAATTATATTATAAAGCTACATTAATCAAAATAGTATTGTATTGGCATAGAAACAGACACATTGGTCAGTGGAACAAAATAGAGAGCCCAGAAATAATCCCATGCATATATGGTCAATTAATTTACAACAAAGGAGCCAAGAATATACAAGGGAGAAAGAACAGTCTCTTCAATAAATGGTGCTGGGAAAACTGGACCACTATCTTACACCATACAGAAAAACTAACTCAAAATGGATCAAAGATTTAAACATAAGATCTGAAACCATAAAATTAGAAGAAAACATAGGCAGTAAGCTCCTTGACATCAGTCTTGGCAATGATTTTTTGGATTTCACACCAAAGGCAAAGGCAACAAAAGCAAAAATAAGTGAAACTACATCAAACTAAAAATCTGCACAGCAAAGGAAATCATCAACAAAATGAAAAGGCAGCCTATTGATGGGGAAAGAAATATTTGCAAATCATATATCTAATAAGGGGTTAATCCAAAACATATAAAAAACTCATACAACAACTCAGTAGCAAAAAAAAATCCAATTTAAAAATGGGCAGAAGGGGCTTCCCTGGCAGCACAGTGGAATCTGCCTGCCAGTGCAGGGGACACGGGTGCGAGCCCTGGTCCAGGAAGATCCCACATGCCACGGAGCAGCTAAGCCCATGCCCTACAACTACAGAGCCTGCTCTCTAGAGCCCGCGAGCCATAACTACTGAGCCCGTGTGCCACAACTACTGAAGTCCACACACCCTAGAGCCCATGTTCCACAACAAGAGAAACCACTGCAATGAGAAGCCCACTTGCCACAGCTAGAGAAAGCCCGTGCGCAGCAATGAAGATCAACGCAGCCAAAAATAAATAAAAAATAAATTTAAAAAATTTTAAAAATGGGTAGAACATCTGAATAGACAGTTTTTCAAAGAAGACACAGAGATGGCCAATAGGTACATGAAAAAGTACTCAACATCACTCATCATCAGGGAAATTAAAATCAAAACCACACTGAGGTATGACCTCATATCTGTTAGAATGGCTATTATCAAAAAGACAGGAAATAACAAGTGTTGGCAAGGATGTGAAAAAAGGGAACCCCTGTGCACCGTTGGTGAGAATTTTTTAAGGCTACTCAAAAAATTAAAAGTCTTACTACCATACGATCCAGTAATTCCACTCCTAGGTATTTATCCAAAGAAAATGAAAACACTGACTTGAAAAGATGCACCCCCATGTTCATTGCAGCATTACTTACAAAAGCTAAGATAGGGAAGCAACCTAAGTGTCCACCAATGGATGAATGGATAAAGGATATGTGGTACACACACAGAGGACTATTATTAATCAGTAAAAAAAAGAAATCTTGCCATTTGTGACACCATGGATGGACCTTGAGGGCATTATGCTAAGTGAGATAAGTCAGAGAAAGACAATGTATGATCTCACTTATATGCAGAGTCTTAAAATAAAAAAAGGCTCATAGAGCAGATTGGGAGGGGTGTGGGGGGGGGGGTAAAATGGGTGAAGATGGTTAAAAAGTACAGACTTCCAGCTATAAAATAAGTCACGGGTATGTAATGTGCAGGATGGTGACTAGAGTTAATAATACTGTACTGTATATTTGAGAGTTGCTAAGAGTAAATCTTATAAAGTTTATTTTTCTTGTGATGAAAACTTTTAACTATGTATGGTGATGCATACATAGTTAATGAGACATATATACAAATATCGAATCATTTTGTTGTACACCTGAAGTTAATTTATATACGTGTCAATTATATCTCAATTTTTTTTTAAGTAAGTGCTATAGAAAAAACTAGTGTTATTATTTAGAAAGCTGGAAACAGGCCTCAAAAAGGGGCCATTTTCTGTTCTAGCACCTTTCCTAGATTCTGAGAAAACTGTTGTAGGAGGAAAAGGCCAACTCAGAAGGGCCAAGAATAAACAAGAGCATTAGTGAAAGAGCTTACACCAATCCGAGCTCCACAGTGACTGACACATAAATGAGATCTCAGTTCACAGAGATGCAGAAGAGTACTGTTGGTTTAGAAACAGGCTGCAGATATTTTCAGCTGCACTTAAAGATTTCACTATCCCTGAGCTTCCAGCTCAGACACAGCAGGTAAGTCTCATGTTATGTGTCAACCCCAAGTGGCTGCCTGTGTGCAAGGCTGCAGAGAATTTGAGGCTGTGTCCAGGCTCAGGAAAAAGGGGACTGTGGTGCATTCACAGTGTTGGCCATGTGTTACATATTTGACATCACTGGTCCAGCCTATTGAGATTAAAACCGATAGCTAGTGGGAAGCAGCCACATAGCACAGGGAGATCAGCTCGGTGTTTTGTGACCACCTAGAGGGGTGGGATAGGGAGAATGGGAGGGAGGGAGATGCAAGAGGGAAGAGATATGGGGATGTATGTATGTATATAACTGATTCACTTTGTTATAAAGCAGAAGCTAACACACCATTGTAAAGCAATTATACTCCAATAAAGATGTAAAAAAAAATTTTCAATAAGTAATAGGGTATGTGAAGAAAGGGCTTCTCGCAAGCTAGAGAACTCTGGCCTGTAGATTAGCTCCTGATAGAATGCCTGTAATTAAACTCTCTGATATACCAATTAACACTGGGAAAAGGTCTCCAGTGGAGTTCCACAGGGCTGTCTTATGTCCTATCCCAGTCAAAATGTTTACCCATGACTTGGAATAAGGCATAGAGTGTACATTCACTGGCATAGGGAGCTGGGAGAGGCATTTGCTCTGATTAATTGTTTAAAAATTGGAGATTCCTGGGCCTTTGTTCCCATGTGGTGCTGGGGAGGAACTCTGAATGTATCAGGAGTTCAGTGCCCTGACTAACGTCACCTTGAAGGGAAGTTGTGGGGACTAAGACTGGGCTGCCTTGCCAGGTCTTGCCTTTCTGAGAAGGAAGTGAAAGCCCAGCTTCCTCATACAGAATGACCACCTTCTGGTACCACACACCCTCTGGCAAGGTGCGTTCTGGATGGGAGTTGGCAAAGAAGTGTCAGGTGGGGTCCACTGCTCAATACTAATTGGATGGCCAGGATGCATGTAGAAGTTGTGGAGCTGCTGGGCCCAGCAACCTAGTGCATTGGGATGCTCTCTACAGCCTCCCTGCCCTAATGGCCACAATGTTGCACTTGGGGTAGAGCCATAAGTTTGCAAAGAGGAACAAGAGGATCAGAAGGAACGAAACACTGGAGGAGAGAGCAGTAGCCAAATGAAAGCCATGGCCACTCAGCACTGCCAGGCAGTAAGTGTGAATCACTGGCTGTGTCTGGGGAAATTGATTTCCTGTGTTTGTGAGGGAGTGTGCCCACAGACAGCCCTCGCTGGGGGAGGAAAGGGAAGTCCTCTCTCCAAGAGAGTGGAGGAGGCTGGCAGCAGACAGGCCTCCTTCATACTCAAGTCCGTGACTTCACGGCAATCCTGTTAACTTCCTCAGTCTTCCACTGCTTATCATCCCTGCACTGCTTGAAAGGGAGGGAACCTTATGTACCAAATCGTCCACAAAGTAAGCAAAGTAATTTCAGGGCAACAGCATTTCTTCCCCTTTTTTTTCCATACCTGCTAGCGCACTGACCAAGAAGTAGGCCGTAGAAAGGAGTTTCTGGTTGTGGACCACATCCTCTGGGCCTGGACACTCGCCCTGCACACTGTACCCCACTAGCCGCAGGAAGGCCACGAGGTCCCGCTGCTGTGAAGGCTTCAGCTTCCCCAGCACCGCCAATGAGGGTGACAGGCTGCTGACTATGTCCTCACACTGTGGGGAGAGAGGTGGGGGCGGGGAAGAGAAAAGAGACAGATCTAGTAAAGCCACAGGCCAAGCTGGGCACAACACAGGCCTCTGCCCCATGACACACAACCCTTGTTGTGAGATGGGGAGTGGTCCCGCAAATATAGGTCCACCTGGAGATTCAGAATGAGACCTTATTTGGCATCTTTGCAGATGTAATTTAGGTAGGGATCTCGAGATCATCCTAGATTGGGGTGGGCCCTGAATCCAATGGTGGGTGTCCTTTAAGAGACAGGAAAGGAGATGGCCATGTGAAGACAGAGTAGAGATTTGAGCAATGTGGCCACAAGCCAAGGAATGCCAGGAGCCACCAGAAGCTGGAGGAGGCAAAAAAGGATTCTCTCCTAGAGCCTGTGGGGAAGCATGGCCCTAATGACACCTTGACTTTAGACTTGTGGCCTCCAGAATTGTAAGAGAGTAAATTGGAGTTTGTGGTCATTTGTTACAGCAGCCCTAGGAAACTAATACACCCTTCTATTCATCACATCGACTACCTTTCTGCAGTTAGAAAACTAAGGACCTGGGAGAAAGAAAAAAAAAAAAAAAGAAGCTTTAGGGTTAAAAGGAGGTGGGGAAATTTTAAACACCATTTTATCCCAGCTCAAAGCCTTATCCCAAGAGATCTAGCCCGTCCACATCTCCAGAAAACCATGCGGAGACACTACCTTGAGATGCCTCCGGTCTTACCACTTGCTCCAGAACCAAGAGTAATTCTTCATCAAACAGGACCGCCTGGAGGACGTCGTTCAGAGCTCTCTGTTGCTGCTCTGGCAGCTCCACAAAGGGATGGAAATTCCTCTCCAAGAACAGAGTGGCTGTGAAAGCAGCAGAACATACCCAGTCTCGTGACTTATCTCAGAACGAGGACCAGTAACTCTTGCTTTTTATAGCTAATTGTCCTCTGTTCTTTCATAAACACTTCCAGCTGCACAGTCTTGGAATTCAGAAATAAAGGAGGCATTAAATACCACCCTGCATGTTTTTCACTAACCAGTCAAACTACTAAAGGAAGAAAGAAGGAGGGAAGGGAAGAGAGGGAAGGGAGACAGAAAGAGACAAAAATACAGACAGAAAAGAGGGAAGCCAAGTTTTGTTTCAGACTTTATCTTCCTGCTGACTCACTAAACATTAAGTCTAATCAGTTATTTTCTGGAAAAGTCATTTAGAATTATTAAATTATCAAGGCTGAATTACTAAACATCAGGACTTTTACAAACCTTCAGAGTCATTGTGCAAATTCCAAAATACATTCTTTTTCATATCTTTCTAATACACTACAGATTTTGCATCCCTTAATATTAAATGCATGCTTTTCAAGGGGCTGGCACAATTTTCATTGGGCAAACACAGATACTCCACTTTCTCCATTCTTCTTCACCCGTCCTGGAGAATGGGTTAGAATCCCAGCTGGATTACTAACATCCTCTTCAGGATGCTTGAGCCTCTCCCCTTAAAATCTTCCGTTTTCATTTTAAGATAGTCAAAAGTTTCTAGTAATTTAAGCCCAGTGGGAATTTAAAAACAAGATTTGATAAACCAAAGCTTTCATATACAGGGATGCAGACCAATACATAAATGCACCTTTCCGCTGATGTTAAATTCCAGACAACAGTTATACTCAAAAACTGCTCTATAAACACAATTAGTTCCCCGCCAGCCCCAGCCCGGAGAGAAGGGCTGTCCTGGCTGGTCTAGGGTCCAAGTGCACAGAGGTGGGCGCCCACCCTACTCCTGCCTAAACTACCCAGCCTCCCCACTCCATGCCAGGCTGACTGGAATGACCAACTTACAGGGTGGACTGGTGGGTAAGGAAATTATAAGAAAGCTCAGCCTGTCTTGTCACTTCCCTGTAGTGCAGTTCAAGGCTGTAGCACCACTGCTGATGTGATTCTAACCTGTGACATTGACATCGCTTAAGTGGCAGCTGAAAATCACACCCAATGACGGGGAGGGGGCCTGCAGCCCTAAATTAGATGGGAAAGCCTTAAGATTGGGCCTTCACTGCCAATTCTGTCAACATTGATACAGAAACAAAAGCATCTATATTCTGGTCTGGGACTCGTTGAAGTCCCACTGATGAGTCTCTCCTCTTACCCTCCAAGCCAGAGACATTCTGAGCTGGTCCTAGCTCTTTTTCCCTAAGCTCTTAATTATTCGTTTCTCTTTTTCCTTGTCCATCTCCTCTTCCACTATATACTGCACTCCTACTAATTCCTGCCCTACCCCCTACAAGAAACTTTTTAAAAAAACACAAAATGCTGTGGGGAGCGAAAGGAATTGCTGCAGGCAAGTCACAGGTACTGCCCTCCTCCTCGCTGGATGCCTTGGCATCACATGGCTTCATGCCATGTGGGTAAGGGCCTCCAAGAGAGCATTTTGCGATGCTAACGAAGCATTGCCTGCCTTGGCAATGAAGCCTGGAATAAATGAAACAAATGCAAAACTTGAGTTCTCTCTCCTTGCTGCTGACTAGCTCTTCTTTGTAGTCAGCAAGACTCCTGTGGTTCAGATGAAAGAAAATGTTAGGCCCCTAACTCTTCCCCTCCTCAGCCTCCTACCCCTTCCTTAAAACAGGCCATCCAAGACCTGAGGTTCCCTAAGATCTGACCAAGGTGAGTCCTGATGAGTGAATTAGAACTGATTCAGGCACCGTCCTGTCTGTCCTCAAATGTTTTCCATGAAGTCACTAAGGAGTCACTGCTTCTGAAGGGCGCATCACCTCCTGGGGTACAGCACTCAATTACCCAGCAGCTCACCATGCCCCAGCCTGCTGGCAATACCTTGTTTTAAAACACTCAGTGGCCCATCCGAGGCAGGCAGCCCTTGCCCAGCATCTGGCACGT
Source organism: Mesoplodon bidens (assembly GCF_964165515.1). Lineage (NCBI taxonomy): Eukaryota > Metazoa > Chordata > Mammalia > Artiodactyla > Ziphiidae > Mesoplodon > Mesoplodon bidens. The sequence continues at coordinate 55,541,959 of NC_138166.1, forward strand.
CCCAGAACGCAAACTCTCGTAAGGGCAGGAGGTCCAGGAAGGCACAGTCACTTCTCTCCTGCTCGAAGCCCCCGTGCTTCCCTTGCAGGAGACAGAATTCTGTAATGCGGGGGAAAAGGACAAGCTGCGCATTAGGGTCAGCCTTGTTGGCACATCCCAGACCGGGCTTTACCTAAATCAAGCAGGGCAGGGGGACATGTCCACCCTCTTCCTCATACACCCACTTCCTACACATTATGCTATTTGACCAAAACTCAGCCACTTCCTACAAATACAGGAGAAAGGTTATTCTTAACATAAGGTTCTTTGAACAGGCAGGAAGCAACCTTTCAAACATCAGAAGTACTTCCTTAGCCTGACTGGAACAAACCAACTCCAACAAACAACCCACCATATTTAACTGAGAAAATTGGAATTTGATTAATAAATCTGATTTGACTGAACTGATACAGAATTATTGACAATATATTTAGGTGCACAAGTGGTTACGTGGCTCTTGGAGAGTCAGTTATTCTTCATAATAAACTATTTTCTGCAATTATATGAACGAACCTTACAAACGTGTTGAGAGGAAAATCCATACACAAAAGAATATATTCTATATGAATCTGTATGAAGAGATTAGTCTTTTTTTAAAGCCTTACCTTTTAGAGATATTTCAATATTTATAGACAAAATAATATAATGCCTACAATTTGCTTCAAAACAATTGAGTAGGGATGGAGAGAGGTGGGAAAGTTATAGATGAAACATGAATTGCCCTAGTTATTGAAGCTGGATGGTAGGTACATGGGGTTCATTATATTACTATCTGTAGTTCTGAACGTGTGTAACTTTCCATAATAAAAAGTTTTTAAAAATTATAAAAAGAAATGCCCCTTAAATACTTCCATATTTGAGGGCCCAACTAAGGTAACTAAGTTGTAGGTAAAAATGCAACAGTGTGTCCTTGCTAAGTAAAAACTGTGTGAACTCAAGAATGAGGGTTCTCCTCTGACCCACCTCCTACAGTAATAAAAATAAAAACAAACAAAAAAAACAAGTGGCACCTAATTAAACTCAAAAGCTTTTGCACAGCAAAGGAAACCATAAACAAAAGGAAAAGACAACGCCAGGATGGGAGAAAATATTTGCAAACGAAGCGACCAACAAGGGATTAATCTCCAAAATACACAAACAGCTCATACAACTCAACAACAAAACAAACAATCCAATCAAAAAATAGGCAGAAGAACTAAATAGACATTTCTCCAAAGAAGACAGACAGATGGCCAAAAAACACACGAAAAGATGCTCAATATCGCTAATTATTAGAGAAATGCAAATCAAAACTACAATGAGGCATCACCTCACACCAGTCAGAATGGCCATCATCAAAAAGAACACAAATAACAAATGTTGGTGAGGATGTGGAGAAAAGGGAACCTTCATGCACTGTTGGTGGGAATGTAAATTGATACAGCCACTATGGAGAACAGTATGGAGGTTCCTTAAAAAATTAAAAATAGAACTACCATATGATCCAGCAATCGCACTTCTGGGCATACACCCAGAGAAAACCATAAATCAAAGAGATACATGCACTCCAATGTTCACTGCAGCACAATTAACAAGAGCCAAGATGTGGAAGCAACTTAAATGCCCATCAACAGAGGAATGGATAAAGAAGATGTGGTACATATATACAATGCAATATAACTCAGCCATAAAAAATAATGAAATAATACCATTTGCAGCAACACGGATGGACCTAGAGATTGTCATACTGACTGAAGTTAGAGAACAAATATCGTATGATATTGCTTATATGTGGAATCTAGAAAGATGGTACAAATGAACTTATTTACAAAACTGAAATAGTTACAGATGTAGAAAACAATCTTATGGTTAATGGGGGAAGGGGGGAGGGATAAATTGGGAGATTGGCATTGACATATACACAGTACTATATATAAAATAGGCAGCTAATAAGGACCTACTGTATAGCACAGGGAACTCTACTCAGTACTCTGTAATGACCTATATGGGAAAAGAATCTAAAAGAGTGGATATATGTATCACTGAATCACTTTGCTGTACAGCTGAAACTAACAAAACATTGTAAATCAATAAAATTTTTTTAAAAAGAATGAAGGTTCATTTTATGCTTCTATTTAATAATTTGTGTACAGGCTATGGAATGAGAATGTGGCTGAGCCTAGTACTTGCATGACATGTGAAAGGCATGGGTATTAGCACGTATTTTCAATTGCTGTGGACACTAATGACATCCATAACGACAGGACGGCTGTCTAAAGACAAAACAAGCTTTCCTTTACTCACCCGAGGACCCACCCACACTCCTAGTCATCCAGGATGCCCCTGGCTCACTCCACACTATGCACCAGGCACCGAGGTGGATAAGCGTGAACTGACCCCCAGGGAAAGCTCCCCAAGGACAAGGACCATGACCATTAACACAGCCTCAAATCCTGCCAAGAGCCCTGTGGGGCTCCTAACCATATGTTGGGAGTCCAAGACCCTAGCACCACTCTTCCTTTACACATATGCACAGCCCCCCTGAAGGCACTGCCAACTCCTTCCCTCTTTGCAGCATCAAGCCCTGCAAGGAGCCAGAGATTCAACAGGACCACAACCTAGGCCTTGACAGTAAGTGTGATATGAGTGGAAGAGGCGGACAGGTCACTGAATCCAGAGTGGCAGGTGTGGAGAAAGAAGCAGAAAAGGATTCTTGGACGAAGCAGTATCTAAGTAGCCCCCTAAAGCCTGGTAGGAATTAGCTGGGCCAAGAGGCAGGGAGCACACTCCAGAGGCTCAGGATAAGCGAAGGTGGAGGGTTCCCAGACGGTGGGTTAACCCGGGCTGGATCACTACGTTGGGAGGCGCTGGTGATGAGAAGCAAGGCTGGACATGACGTGCCTGGAAGGGCAGACTTTATCTTGGGACAAAGGGAGCCTCAGAAGGGTGTCTGAGCAGGTGAGTGAAGTGACCAAATATGTTTTTTGTTTTTTTTTTGCGGTACGCGGGCCTCTCACTGCTGTGGCCTCTCCCGTTGCGGAGCACAGGCTCCGGACACGCAGGCTCAGCGGCCATGGCTCACGGGCCCAGCTGCTCCACGGCATGTGGGATCTTCCCGGACCGGGGCACAAACCCGTGTCCCCTGCGTCGGCAGGCGGACTCTCAACCACTGCACCACCAGGGAAGCCCCAAATGTGTATTTTTAAACAATCACATCAGCTACAATGCTAGGATGGGAAAGATTCAAAGCAGAGGAGCCAATTAAGAGTCTGTGATGGGAATGAAGCGGGGGGTGCCGGTGTCGGCCTCTGGACCTGCAGAGAAGTGCACAGACCCGGGAGGGTGGGAAGCACAGGTTCACGTCCACAGGTGCCCAATCAGAAGTTCGTGCTGAAAGGACACTGGTAAATGCCTAATTCGACAAAGCAAAGGCTAAAGTTCAAGACAATAACATGATGTTTCTGATTGGCCATAAGGGGGGGGTGGTCTGTTGGCAAAGGGAGGGATCGTGGCTGAGAGAACCCCTCGTCAAGGACGGGCTCACAGATGCCTCCCCCAAGGGACACGGAGGGAGTGGCCTCCTCTCGAAGTTTCAGAGGACAGCCAGGATCCTCGTCAACTGTACTCCCACCCAGAAGGTGGGAGGAGAGATCAAGCAGCCTCTTAAGGGCCCTTCCAGCCCCTGTAGGGCTGTTTATGAAGCCGGATCAGAACGCTCTGCAGGAACAGCAACAGAAAACAGAGATGGGGGGGCTTCCCTGGTGGCGCAGTGGTTGGGAGTCCGCCTGCCAATGCAGGGGACACAGGTTCGTGCCCCGGTCTGGGAGGATCCCACATGCCGCGGAGCGGCTGGGCCCGTGAGCCATGGCCACTGAGCCTGCGCGTCCGGAGCCTGTGCTCCGCAACGCGAGAGGCCACAACAGTGAGAGGCCCGTGTACCGCAAAAAAGAAAAAAAAAAAAAGACACAGAGATGGGAAAAAGCAGCAGAACTGGCTTAAGAATCAGGCAGTGTGTCACACGAACAAGGGCCTGACCACCAAGCTGCACAGGCAGGGCAGGCAGCAGCAGGAGAGGGCAAAGGAGAGGGCTTCCTAGGCCAGGGTGTGGGAAGGGAGCCAGAGGAACCCTGAGAACTCCCCAAGGCACCTCTGGCTCAGCAGCACAAAGAGTTTATTTTCAAGACAGCAGAAGCAAGCCAAGATAAAAGGCTTGAAACTGAAATGCAAACAGGAGAGCCTCGCCAGGCAGGCTTTGTCTTTCCAACCCCATCTGAGAAAACAGACGCCCCCTGTGGGAGCGACAGGTGCCCCAACAGAACTGCATGCAGGGCAGAGCACCTCCACCTCCTCGGAGAAACAGGGAGGGGCTCCCGGGGGCCCCAAAGCCTAGAATGGCAACCCCAGCCTGGCCCCCAGCCACCAAAGGGTCCTCAGAGCACTCATGGGCATCCTCGGTGTGGGCCAAGCTTCCCAAGAGCCTGACAAAAGCAACACCTCCACCACCAATCCATCTGGACAGGATAACCAAGGCCTCAGCAGCCTGGGCTGGAGTCACACAAACCCACGTGGTCACACAGCTTATCACACGCTGGTGACAAAAGCTGGAGGGGCAACTTAATCATCTAATAGGCAGTTTGTTCAGTGGATGGATAGTCTTTCAAAGAGAAAGAATAATCATCATGCCCAGGATGACACAAATTTGGAACCTTGGACCTAAAGGATGCTGGTCATGATTCTTGGGATTCCTGGTATCCCATGCGTCCCTGGCCCACCCCTAGACCAACTTCCTACAACTGGCACCTTCACTTTTTGTCTCCCCCCTGAAACACAGGCTGCTCTACGTGCGAAACGAAAAAGGGAGGGTCGGTGATTGCCCTTCACGTCCCTTGCACACCCACGGGCTTGTCCACTGTCCCATAGGACAGTCAGCATTCCAAGCGCCCATGGTTGTAGCTGAACGGTGGTACCTCGCGTGGCCGAGTGAGCAGAAGGCTGACTCCCGGCCTGGTCGCCGCCACCTGACAGAAAACAGCTGGGGGAAGGGCAGGAGGCAGCCACAGACATGTATGGCCCGTCGTGGCGCCCCTTTACAATGTTCTCATCATGGAGAATTGAAAGTGCACAGGGATGCAGAGAGTAGTACAGGGAGCCTCCGCACATGCAGCGACCAGCTGTGATGACCTCCCCCACCTCTACCCACCACACACACACCTCACTCTCCGCCATCGTGCTTGAAGCAAACCACAGACATATTTCCATTTCATCTGTGAAGAGTTCACTGTAAATCTGTAAAAACTAAGATGACGCTTTTCATAAACATAACCACAACAATGTGACCATACCCAAAAAAGTTAATTATTTATGATGTTACATATATTAATTCATGTCCCCAAGAAGCAGTCAGACAGTTTTCTTGGGTTTGACACAACCTTTTCCTGGGAAGAGTGTGAGGGAAGAGCCGGGAGTATCTAAGACAAGCCACGCCAACTATAAAACCCTATTTTCTCCAAGTGATGCAGTGACCTCCCGGCTTTGAACACACTGCTGATCAGACAGCAAGGTCAAGTGCAGCTTTTTGGGCTCCCTACAGGGGACGGGAGGTAAGATGATCACAACGATGACAGTATTATTAATAGCTAAGGTGAGTACTTAACAAGCCACCGCTGTACCAGGCACTTCACACACCTCATCTAACTTGGTCCTCACCGCAGCCCTGTGAGGGAATGTCTTTCCCCTCCCAGACACGGGAAGCTGAGGACCAGGCGGCTTCAGCAAGCTGCCTGCGACCTCACAGGACCCCGGGCACTGGGGCCGACGCCCAGTCCGTCCGACTGCAGAGCCCACGTTCTTCGCCCCGTGCCCTGTCGGTGAAGCACGCCCCACACCGACATCTGGGCATTCCTCACCAACACCCACCCACCGCGGCCCTCCGTCTCACTTGTCGTGAGACATCCCCAAACTCTTCCGATCTCTCTTTCTTCTCAATCCCCAGAGCAGAGGGGGATCCTCTACAAGTGTGTGCCTCAGGAGAAGATGGGGTGTCCCTCCGCGATGGCTCAGCCGCCTCCAGAGAGCTCTGAGCTGAGGCGCACTCACCGAACTGGCCGTCTGCTCTCACGTACAGCTCGATGACGCCGCAGGCGATGGTGGTGGGAGCCGGGATTTCCAGCACCACATTGCTGTCCCTGATGATGTTCCCATCCTCCGCCGCTGACACCTGTGGGCGAGGGCGCATGCTCCCACCTGTGCTCTCAGGCTCCCCCAGGCTTCTCCTGCCCCCATGTGGCCAGCCTAGCGCCTGTGCACAAAGAGTGCCAGGCAAATGCCCGTAGAACGGAGCAGAAAAAGGGACCAGCTGGCAGGGGTCAGGATTTAATCCTTCTCGGCCTCATGATGTCCTACACGTATTCCAAAGTCAATGGCCAACCTGGTGGCACAAAGGCGAGATCCCAGTTTGGGATACAATGAAATTAGGTCTATGGTGCTGAATAAAGAAGACAGTAAACAAGATAACTTCCCATTTCCCTCATGGAGGATTATGGGAACAACTCTGAAATCCTCAGAAAATCCTCAGTGGTAAGAGAGCCTGACTAGGAGAACCTAGCTGAGAGCAAGACCCCCCGAGCACTGCCTCCTGGACCTCGTGGATGGCACACTGTGCAGTCAGATAAAACCAGGGGAGACGCACAAGGATGAGAGAAGGGTGGGCAGGAAACGCCGAGTCAGGCACCAAAGCTCTCTCCTTCCAACCCTGTCACAAATATGACCCTTGCCCACCATGGCCTGCGGAGGAAGATGAGAAGCTATTCGTTGCCCAAGTGCTGGAGATCAGAGACATCTTTAGCAACTTGATCCTGGTCACAGTGTGATGCCAGCTGGTCTCCTGACTCCCAGGCAGGCTCCAGGCCTTTGGTGGGGGTCACCGTGGATAGAAACATCGGCAGGGCCAGCGGAAGCCATCTCCCATCAGGCCTCATCACTCTGTCCGGCCTGCCCACCCCAGGGAGAGTCCAGCCCCGGACCTGTATCTCCACCTCCTACATACAACTTTTCTGGGTCCTCTAGTATAATTTGAAAGTTACCCCAAGAAGTAAATCTCTAAGAAAAGAATATCGGGCACCATGGCAAGCTGGAGGGGAGACAGTCTGGGGTTGCAGCCTCCTGTCCCAGTTCCGTTCCACTGAAGCTCAGGGATCAGCTTGGTAAGACTGTCTGTAACTTAATCCAGAAGCATCTGTGTATGTATATAAAGACATATGTACAGATCTTTACCTTCCCTAACTCAATTCATTAGGGATTTAAGGCAGCTAAAGCAAAGGAATCATTTTGAGACCCTTGGCTCTGAGGGGCTCTAGGGGTCATCTGTGCATCAACCTAGCCAATGCTCATTTGACCCATTTTCTTTTGGGAAAGCACCTGATCCAACCCTGCATGGCCCATCCAAGTGTCCTATCACCCCGGCCTTGGGTTTACTTCAGGAATGAGCACGGACTGGGATGGTCCAGTGAGTGCCAGCCCTGAAGCACTCTTTCCACTGGGGATGAGGTGGGAAGAAAGCCAGGAGCTGCCTCCCCACAAGCTTATATGAGAGGGAATCTACCCCAGGGAAGGCAGCCACAACCTTCTCTTGAGTCCTGGATCCAGAGGTGACTGAAGCTGGATCACCCCAAATGTTTCAGTTACATAAGCCAATAAATTCTTTCTTGTTTAAACCAATTTGAGTTGGATTTCTGTTAACTCACTACAGAAAGAATCCTGACGAATGAAGACCCCACCCAAAGAGGCCCCTGACCGAGGCCTCCGTGGCCTCTGACCCGGCACCTCCACCCGCTGGGTGCGCACCTGCACGGTCTTGGTCTGGAACCCCACCATGCCACCGCACTTCTCCTCGATCTGGACGTGCTCGGATATCACACACTTCCGCGTCGTCACTATCTTCTGTGTCAGGACACACAGGACCTCATTCTTCCTCTCCAGCACCTGCTGCAGCACTGGATTCTTCAGATTTATTGTTCTGAAAAAGAAAAACGCCCGTGAGTGGCCTCGTGCCTCAGGGGAGATTGATGCAGCGTGAATTTTCGCCTCTCACACAGCTGGCGGCTGAGGAGCAAACAGGTGACAACCAGCATCGTTTATTTTCCCGTGATGAGAGAGGGGGCAGTTCATCCGGAAAGGCAGAAACCAAAGTCTCCCAAGGCCACCTCTGGAGGTCTTGCTCCATGCTGTGAGTCTATGGAGTGGACACGAAGAAAACCAAATTAGAGTTAGTGTCAGCACAAGAACAATTACAGTGTTCATCCTGTGCTTTTAAACAATCCCAGGTTAGTTACCTTGAAAGCTCACCACCATCCCCAACAGTGGTGGTCACCCCGCCCCGCGGGCAGACGCAGGTTCTCTAGACTTCAGCAAGCATCCCCACAACAGAGGCAAGTAGCTGGAAAGGGCCCGCCTCCACGTAAAAAGCTGCCTGGGGTGGAAACAACCCGTATCCAGAAACAGATGAACAGATAGGCCAACGTGGTCCATACACACAATGGGACCTTATTCAACCGCAGAATGGAATAAAGCTGACACATGCTACAACACAAACGAACCTTGAAGCCATTATGTTGAGTGAAAGAAGCCAGGCACAAAAGGACAAATATTGGATGATTTTACTTATATGAAATAACTAGACTAGGCAAATTTAGAGCCACAGAAAGTAGATTTGAGGTTACCAGGAGCTGAGGGAGAGAGTATGTGGGGTTCTTGCTTGACGGCTACAGAGTTTTTGTTTAGGGTGATGAAAAAGTTCTAGAAATGGATAGTGGTGATGGCTGCATGACAGTGTGAATGTACTTAATGCCACTGAACTGTACACCTAAGAATGGTTAAAATGGCAAATTTTATATTTTATCACAATAAAAAAAAAGTGAAGACAGGAAAGACTTTTCAATCTCAGCAGTGGTCAAAGAAATGCAAATTATAACAATGTTTCACACATATTAAATAAGTCATAAAGATAAATTAACAACAACAATGAAATCTGGCTACAAACTTAAAGAAATGCGTGCATGGGAAACCCAGAGGATAGTACACGTGTGATCAGGAAAGGTTTCTAAAACGAAATCTCCAGGTTCAAGGAAATCTTCCTACAGCTAAAGCATGCATGGGAAACCCAGAGGATGGTACACCGTGTGATCGGGAAAGGTTTCTAAAACGCACCTCATTTTTCATCTCCTGGTGCTCGGGTTCGCCATTCCAGCCACTTTACTAACAATCTCCCAACTTAGGAGAATCAGCACCTTTAACCTCCTGTTTCGTACAGTTTGCAATTTGTCCAGAGGATGAACGGGAAGAGGGGGAACCAATGAGAGACTAGCTCTAGGTGTTTGGACGGGCACATGTCACTCTAATTTCCAATCAGGAAGAAGAACTAACCAAAGGCTCAGCCTGCCCCCCGGAACCAGAGTAGGGCCTGAAGCAATCCTGCGGTTTTGCGGCCAGCTCCCAAAGGGCTGGACCCAAAAGAACACATCTGGAGGCGAGGGCAGGGGAGTACACACTTAATGGGGGAGAAGAGCGCCCCTTCCTCACCCAGCAGAACTGCTGCTCCCCCCAACCCCGTTCTCCCATGAGATCACCTGCCTCCCACGTGCCCGCAGCTCTGTGCAACACAGACATCTGCAGTCAACGTGCAGGTGGGTCCCAGCTTCATCTCCTCCTCGCTGGGTCACTGCCTCTCATCTCTGAGCCTCAGTCTGCACATCTGTAAAGTAAGGGCTGGCTACAAGGCTTACCTGTAGTGACCCACACTGTACCCGTGTGAAAATGTTTCTTTTCTTCCACTATTGGCAGGGAGGCCAAATCAAGTTCCCTCTCCAGGCTGGCCAGAGATATGGCCACAGTTTTCAGGGGAGCCTTCAGCCGGGGAGCAGACCCTCCAAGCAGCTAAGAAAACAGCTACCCGGATACAGGCCAGGAGTTCCTGGGGGAGGAGAGCAGGCAGGAGCTGCCGGAGGCAACAGGTGGGGATGCACTAGGAAGCGTGGCTCCATGCCCGGCACGGCTGCCAGGGACCAGGCTGTGGGCCAGGGACGCCAGCGGGAACAGAGGCTCCTCTCCTAAGGTACCTGAAAGCTCCCCAGGCCCAGCCCTAATGAAGCTGCCTCCTTCCCAGTCTGAAGCTTTAATTTCCATTCTCTTTACTTCTAAGGCTTGGAAAGCCAAATGCAAACCAGACAGAAGAAACCCAAAGAAGACTTTTAAAACTCTAACAATATCCAAAAGGAGGGACGCAGTTTTCTTTCCCAACACATAATGCAGCCCCCAGGACCCCTCCCATAGAGACAAGGGGAGGGCATGCTTTCCGAGCAGACCCCCATCCCAAACTCATTCACTCCACAGATAACTGGGTCGTATTATGTTCTGGGCTAAATGCTGGAGATTCTCAGTGAGCAAGACCAAGGTGATCACTGTTGCCATGACCCTCCTGTGTAATAGCCCTTGATCATAACATGTCCTAGAGGAATAGGGCTTCAAATGGAGTTCTGATAAGGCTCTTCAAAAAGTAATGTGCGTCATGACGGAGTAGGGGCAATCAGCTCTTAACCTGTCTTCCGTGGAGAAATTATGAAACTACAAGGGCCCCAGGGGACAACTAGTTCTGAGGTAGAAAACCAGTTTCATCTTGAATACCACCTCTGATGGATCCATCAATGATCGCTGCCTAGCTACTGGGAAAGGATTCTAAGACTGGGTCTAGGCAAGGAGGCAGTGAGCAGCAAGGAAGCCATGACTGACTCGCAAAATCTGCACAGGCCTGGGAGGGGATGTGGTCCTGATCACCCGGATCTAATCCAGTGTCTGTGCTCAGAAAGGGAGACTGCGGCCCTCAGAGGTCACAGACTGGCCTGGATCCCACGGCACACATCTTCTGACTCTCAGACCAGTGATCTTTCCACTACACTGCTCTAAAAACTGACGGCAAGAGGCTAGGGTACAAAGGCACTCTGAAGAAACCGTGCAAGACTGCAGGGGGTTTGTTCCACCATCTCTCCAGGAACAGAGATTGGGACATTATAAAGAGCCCAAAGATGGTGGCTGGCCTGATACTGTAAAAGTATTAAGCAAGAATTACTAACCCACAGAAATGCAGCTATGTACTGACGATTAAGGCTTTAGCAATTTCGGTATTTCTCCTAAAGGGTTTTGATTTATTGGCTAACACTAAAGGAGAAGTGTGTTCACAGACCAGCTGTACAGTGGAAAAATTAGAAAGGCTGTGGAGGTTAGGTCCATGCACGTTGCTTGTAAACTTGGCTTTGCTCTTCTAACACTTCATTAAGCAGCAAAGTCTGCTTCTCTCTCTCTCTCTTTTTTTTTTTTTTTTTTTTTTTGCGGTATGCAGGCCTCTCACTGTTGTGGCCTCTCCCATTGCGGAGCACAGGCTCCGGACGCACAGGCTCAGTGGCCATGGCTCACGGGCCTAGCCGCTCCGCGGCATGTGGGATCCTCCCGGACCAGGGCACGAACCCGCGTCCCCTGCATCGGCAGGCGGACTCTCAACCACTGCGCCACCAGGGAAGTCCAGTCTGCTTCTCTTTTGATAGCCAGCCTCCTCTAGTCTAGAGACCTGGCAAAACACCCCACCAAGGCCGTGACTAGAGTTTAATTTCGGTGACCACCTCCTCAAACCCTGAAGCACGTGCCTCTGCTTCTTCCACTGCCTGCTTATCCCCCCGGGGGACAGTCCTTGCCCGGTTAGAGTCTGTACGCTCCCAGAGTGGGCAGGGGAGGGGGGAGCACTTCCACCACGTCCGTTTTGTTTCTGCAGGCACCGCACTGAGAACTGGGGGCCTGGAGGGCTCTGACACCCCCTGAGTGTGATGAACCACTAGCTGCCTCCCCCGATTTTGTTCAGGTTTGGGAGCCTGGTACAAGGGCGTGGAAGGGGTAGCCCAGACCCACAGATGAGTCTTGGCCCTTCCTGGTAACTCTGCTGTTCTGGTCAGGGATTGGGGAGGATGGGCCATCCGTGGCAATTCTGGCCATTGAGACTTGAGGAAAAGTCTGCTGGGGGTTCCTGGGAGGCTCTTTCTCTCTCTTAAAGAGAAGCACAAGGAACAGACTACTTTTCTGCCTCTTGGCTTCATCTGCAATGCAGTCATTTGGGCACCAAAAGGAGAACTGGGCAGCTGGGACAAGAAATGCATGGAGACTACCACAAAGGGGTTCCACGGGGCCACTGAATTAACCAGCCACCGGGAACCTCAGGTGAAGGTGACCCACCCTACCTGGGGAGGTTTTCTTATGTGAGGTAATAACAGATTTTCTTTGCAACTAAAGACACTCTAACTGGTCCATGAAGTTACTGTCACCTTTATCTCACAGAGGGACAGAAGCAAAGAGAGCTCGTAAGCCAGTGACCCAAAGGCACACAGCTGACCAGGGCCAGAGGGAGAATGCAGCTGGGCCTATCCAACCCCGAAGCCCTATGTCTTTCCATCTTCCATCTCCCTCCTTGACTTCCTCTGGGCCCTGTACACAGAAGGTGCTTCATGTGTGCTCAAGAACGAACAAGCAGCCTCTCTACTCAACCCTCCTGGGAAAGCTCCCCAGAGACTAGCAGCGGATCCTCTTGGAAACCCAAGCAGCCACCACCAGCTGGCTCCTTCCCGCCAACAAAGTCTCCGTTTCAACCATAAAAGGAACTTCCCACACACCCACCAGAGATGATCGACCTGGAGCCGGAGCCAGGGCCAGGAAGTCTCTAGAAACTTGAGCTGCTCTGCCCTGGGGCTCCACTTCCACATGGTGAGGAAAACCCTGCTCTGTGTCACAGGGCTGTGACTTCAGGACTGTAAACTGCCTGAAAAAAATCAAAATCAGGGCACAACGCTAACCACACATTATTAGCAAAGTGACGGGGTCACCCTCACCTCTGTGCACACCGCCGTCTATTCAATCCCTTATCTCACTCACTCAAAATCAGGGAAAGAAAGGAGAAAAAGGACTAAGCCATTACAGCCTTTCAGCCTTTCAGATGGAGTAACTAATTCACTGCCACCTGCAGATGCAGCAGGTCTGAGAGACGATAAATGCAAATGAGGCTGATGCAGGGAGTTGAGCTCACGCGGGAGCCTGTGGGCCAGGTTTTGCCTTTCAAGCTCTGTGCATCACAGCTGGATGGAAAAATCACGTGTTTTGTGGACCTGGGCTTCCATCTCGAGTCCAGGCAAATTAATTATCCTCTGCATCTCAGATGCAAAATGAAGATGAACCAAGTATTCTTCCAACCCAATGGTGCTGACTGTACTGCAGGCACCATGTGGGTGCAAAGGTGAGCAAAGAGGATGTTCCAGGAGGGACACAGACACGGAATCGGGCAGTTATGACAAGCGTTACCCCACAACGGGGTTGGTGCCCCCGTAGGGAAACCGTGGCGTGACATGGCTGCTGAAGGCATCTGAGTTGCTGGGCAGGTGAAGCAGAGGGACGGAGTCTGCGTATGGACCCTGTGTGCCTGTGCGGATGGGAGTGACGGAGCCTTCAGACAGGGCTAGGAGGTGAGAGAGCCTGGGGCGTCGACGCCCGGGGTTGAAATACGTTCAGGCGACTGGCCTGGAGTGTGTGAGGGGAGGAGGGCGTGGATGTCATCCCAGGGCAGTGAAGAGCACAGAAGGGCACATGCCAGGCAGGGACACCACCCGATGGGCTGCCGTGCAGAGAATCAAGTGAGTGCAGAGGGACCAGGCGGGAGACTCCTGGGACATCCAGGTGAGAGACGGTGGAAACCTGCACCAGGGCACTGGTTGTGAGGCTGGGGCACTGGGAACAGGCAGGACAGATATTCAAGAGGCAGAATCAACTAGCGGGAGACTAGGTATGGGAGGGAAAGGAGGGAATGAGCCCCGTCTGATGCTCAGATTTCTGGCTGAGATAATTGGACTTAATGCTGCAGCAACCGGCACCTCAGAGGGAGTCGGGCAGCAAGGCGGGTACAGAGACAAGCAGCTCAGTGATGGGCGTCAGACATTATGTGAAAGCCCTGGTGGAATAAACGTCTGCTCGCCTGAACTCTAATTCCTGACTCAGTCCAGCCAACACAGTTCTGTATCAATACGTCACATCTTGTCAATTTTAAAACACACATGTTTTTCACATCTCTGAAATCAGGATGTTTTTCAAATGACATGCTTTAGTTGGCAGTGTTCTTTCTTAGTGGTACATAAAATAGTGGTGCTTCTTACGATGGATGAAATCTTGGATTTGACGAAATAATGTCTATCAACCTTAGAAGAAAATAGTACGTGAATGTCTCTCCTTATGACTTAAATCCTACCTAGTTCCCAAAAGATCTGAAGTAGCCTTTCACAATAAAGCTCGTAGGACAGGATGATTTCTGTAAAAAGACAAAAACTACTCCTGGGATCGAATATTGGAAAGAATGCTCAGAAGGCCCTCTCTCCCACAGGAGGGGTTCAGCTCAAATAAAAACAATGGAAGGTCAAGCAGCCTTTTAGAAGCTCCCAATCCTAAGAACTAAAACCCAAACCAGGAGACAGAATAATCTAGGGGCAAAATTTTTAAAGCAGCAGTAAACTGACTGACTTTCAGACATCACAGAGATGGGTATGGCCTGGGGGGTCTCAGGAAAGACATCTTTTAAAAAGAGTGGATTCGGTGGGGCCTTGAGAGCTTCACTGTTGCTCTTCCCAAAAAGAATATGACGAGAGACAGGGCCCATTAATATGTTACTGATATTGCTCAAGAGCTTCTTACATCTTGACTCGAGAACTGAACAAGCATCTCCTGTGACAAACGAAACATTCTGAGAGAACAGCCTACGTGCTTTCCAGACTTTTCTGAGGCACAGCACATGCCTGGGTCCACTCTCACTTGGGGGGAAGCCAGGCTGCTGCCACATGCAGGAACCAGAGCCTCTCTGACTCACTGAAGGTAGTGAGTCCTTCCATGGTGGGGTTCACGATGCAGACCACACGGCTGCCTGCCTCCCCTCCACAGACGAACGAAACAAGGGCTCCAAGACGTCAGCATCAGAAACCCCAAGGGCTTCACTTAATTTCTCTTCTGAAACTGCCTCTCCCACCCCATCACCAAATGCTAAGTTACCCCTTACCTTCCCACAGCTCTGACCTTTCCCAGCTTCTGTAAACAGGCTCTATTGGGGGCTAGTCAGAATAGCAATAATTATGGAAGTGTTCACACTAATAGCTACAATTTTTGAGAACCTGCCATGTGCCATGCTTTGTTTATATGCCCTCATTTAATTCTCACATAAACTCCTTGGGAACAAGAATCCCGTTTTAGTAACAAAATCCTGGGCGGTGAAGGCAGAAAAAGATGGTTCCTATATCTTGGTTTTAAAAAAATAGATCTTTTTTAAGCCAGGAGTTGGGGGGGTGGTTTATTAGTGTTTGTTATATACTTCTATATTTCCACAACAAATTTTTTCGTTAAAAAAATATTAAGCCTGAAGTTTACTAGTCAGCCTAAAAATACCACCAACACTAACACCAAGAGAAGAGCAGGAAAAGGTGCTGATTGACACTGATACCCCCAGACCCCGAGATGCCTTCACCTAGTTTATTTTGACTACTTAAAGGCTGCCCCTGGGGAGAAACAAAGAAATAAGAGAATAAGCAAAAGACCAAGATTCAGGAAACTCTTGTTCTCCAAGTACATGTGGCCAGAGGTCTTTAAATTGTTAGGCACAAAATCTATTAAAAATAATGGTAAAAATAATGGTGTCACTGGTCAGAATGGCCATCATCAAAAAATCTACAAACAATAAATGCTGGAGATGGTGTGGAGAAAATGGAACCCTCTTGCACTGTTGGTGGGAATGTAAATTGGTACAGCCACTATGGAGAACAGTATGGAGGTTCCTTAAAAAACTAAAAATAGAACTACCATACGACCCAGCAATCCCATTCCTGGGCATATACCCTGAGAAAACCGTAATTCAAAGAGTCATGTACCACAATGTTCATTGCAGCACTATTTACAATAGCCAGGAGATGGAAGCAACCTAAGTGTCCATCAACAGATGAATGGATAAAGAAGATGCGGTACATGTATACAATGGAATATTACTCAGCCATAAAAAGAATTGAAATTGAGTTATTTGTAGTGAGGTGGATGGACCTAGAGTCTGTCATACAGAGTGAAGTAAGTCAGAAAGAGAAAAACAAATACTGTAGGCTAACACATATATATGGAATTTTTTTTAAAAAATGGTTCTGATGAACCTAGGGTCAAGACAGGAATAAAGACACAGACAGAGAATGGACTTGAGGACACAGGGAGGGGGAAGGGTAAGATGGGACGAAGTGAGAGAGTGGCATGGACATATATACACTACCAAATGTAAAACAGATAGCTAGTGGGAAGCAGCTGCATGGCACAGGGAGATCAGCTCAGTGCTTTGCAACCACCTAGGGGGGTGGGATAAGGAGGGTGGAGGGAGATGCAAGTTGAAGGGGATATGGGGATATGCATATGCATATAGCTGATTCACTTTGTTATAAAGCAGAAACTAACACAACACTGTAAAGCAATTATACTCCATTAAAGACGCTAAAAAAATAAAAATAAAAATAATGGTGTCAGAGAAGGACGTGAGCACACCTCCTCTCATGAAAACACCAAAATCACAACTAACTGCTGAACAACCATCGACAAAAAAACCACTGGAACCTACCAAAAAAGATATCCTACATCAAAAGACAAAGAAGAAGCCACAACAAGACAGTAAGGGAGGCATAACTGCGATAAAATCAAATCTCACACCTCCTGAGTGGGCGATCCACAAACTGGAAAATAATTATATTGCAGAGGTTCTCCCAAAGGAGTGAAAGTTCTGAGCCTCACATCAGGCTCCCCAGCCTGGGGGTCTGGCATTGGGAGGAGGAGCCCCCAGAGCATCTAGCTTTGAAGGCCAGAGGGGTTTAATCGCAGGAATTCCACATGACTGGGGAAAACAGCAACTCCACTCTTGGAGGGTGCACACAAGATCTTGTGTGCACCAGGACCCAGGGGAAAAGCAGGGACCTCATAGGAGCCTAGGCTGGATCTACCTGCTGGTATTGGATGGTCTCCTGCAGAGGTGGGGGGCAGTTATGACTCATTGCAGGCACAAAGGCACTGGTTGGCAGTAGTTCTGGGAAGCATTGGCGTGAGCCCTCCTGGAGGTGGTCATTTTCTCACCAAGACCTAGCCCCACCCAACAGCCTACTGGGATGCCTCAGGCCAACCAACCAACAGGGGAGGAACACAGCCCCACCCATCAGCAGACAGGCTGCCTAAAGTCTTCCTGAGCTCACAGGTGCCCACTAAACACACCCCTTGAAACAGCCCTGCCCACCTGAGAGACAAGACCCAGTTCCACCCACCAGTGGGCAGGAACCAGTCCCTCCCATCAGAAAGCCTGCAGAAGCCTCTTAGACCAGCCTTATCCACCAGGGGTCAGACAGCAGAAGCAAGAAGAACTACAACCCTGCAGACTGTGGAACAGAAACCTCAATCACAGAAAGTTAGACAAAATGAGATGGCAGAGGAATATGTCCCAGGTGAAGGAAAAAGATAAAACCCCAGAGGAACAGCTGCAATCTACCTGAAAAAGAATTCAGAGTAATGATTGTAAAGATGATCCAAGATCTTGGAAAAAGAATGGAGGTACCAACCAAGAAGATACAAGAAACGTTTAAAAAAGAGCTAGAAGATCTAGTGAACAAACAGAGATGAATAATACAATAACTGAAATGAAAAATACACTAGAAGGAATCAATAGCAGAATAAATGAGGCAGAAGAATGGATAAGTAAGCTGGAAGACAGAATGGTGGAAATCACTGCTGCAGAACAGAATAAAGAAAAAAGAATGAAAAGAAATGAAGACAGGGACTTCCCTCGTGGTCCAGTGGTTGACTCCACACTCCCAATGCAGAGGGCCTGGGTTCAATCCCTGGTCAGGGAACTAGATCCTGCTTGCAGCAACTAAAAAGACCTTGCACACAGTAATGAAGATCCCACATGCAGCAGCTAAGACCCAGCACAGCCAAATAAATAAATAAATTTTTTTTTAAAAAAACAGAAAAGAAATGAAGACAATCTAAGAGACCTCTGGGACAACATTAAATGCACCAACACTCCCATTATTGGGGTCTCAGAAGAAGAGAGAGAGAAAGGGCCTAAGAAAATATTTGAAGAAATAATGGCTGAAAATTTCCATAACATGGGAAAGAAAACAGTCCAAGTCCAGGAAACGCAGGATCCCAGGCAACATAAACCCAGGAAGGAAAATGCCAAGACACAAAGTAATCAGATGCATTGCCCAGGACGAGGCAAGTCGGGTTCCAAGCGCAGGGCCGGAGTGGCCTCCCCAGAGTCCTTTGCACGGCACCTGGCGACAAAATAGCTGCCCAAGGGAGACGGGTGGAGCCTCCAGGCCGGGAGGCACCAGGCCCCGCAGGCAGTGGTGGCAGCGAGAGCCGATGGGCTGAGTCAGGGCCCAGGACGTCACCCGAGAGCGGGGATGATGAAGTGTCGGGCAGAGGTTTGAGCCCAGTGTCGGACGGTGTGAACTTGTTCACCAACAGCAGCAGCTTCCTGGAGCTGTTCAAGTGAAAGATGGAGGAGGAGCAGCAGCAGTGGCAGGAGGAGCCACCCCCAGGCTCACAGTGACCCGACCAGCCGGCCACTGCCGCCACCACAGGTCCTGGGGATCTGAAGAGGAAGGGCAGCCCAGGCCCCACGCTCAGCTTCATGGGCAAGTGCAGAGGTGGGAACAAACTAGCCCTGAAGACAGGAATAGCAGCCAAGAAGAAGATGGAGAATGAGGTATTAACAAGTAAAGGTGATGCATGGGCCAAGTACATGGCAGAGGTGAAAAATTACAAAGCCCCACCAGTGCAGAGATGATGATAAAACTCAGCACCTGATGAAATGATCCCCCCTCCCTGCCTGGCCAAGGCCTGGGACTCTGTGCGATGTACATAACTATGTAATGCAGCAGCAGCACAGCAGCCTTTTTCCCCCAAGGACTTATATACAGAAAGAAACCGAGATGCTTCCCACAGCTGTGGATGATTTTCCAGGACTCCTTTTTACCTTGAGCACTTGCCTCCTGAGACTTCACAGAACAGTGGTCTACTGTCCCCTCTCTTCCCATCTCCTCCCTCTTTCTGATTCTTTCTGTCTTCCTCTTCTCACCCTCCCCTCCCTTTAGCCATCACTTCTGGGAAGTAAAGAACTTGACTTAGTGCTGGTAAAAAAAAATAAAAAAACAGAGAGAGAGAGATACATAGTAATAAAACTGACAAAAATTAAAGACAAAGAGAAAATATTAAAAGAAACAAGGGAAAAGCAACAAATAACATACAAGGGAATTCCCATAAGGTTATCAGCTGATTTTTCAGCACAAACTCTGCAGGCAAGAAGGGAGTGGTACGATATACTTAAAGTGATGAAAGGGAAGAAACTACAACCAAGAAGACTCTACCCAGCAAAGCTCTCATTCAGATTTGATGGAGAAATCAAAAGCTTTACAGACAAGCAAAAGCTAAGAGAATTCAGCACCACCAAAGCAGCTTTACAACAAATGCTAGAGGAACTTCTCTAGGCAGGAAACACAAGAGAAGGAAAAGACCTACAATAACAAACCCAAAACAATTAAGAAAATGGTCATAGGAACATACATATCGATAATTACCTTAAATGTTAATGGATTAAATGCTCCAACCAAAAGACACAGGCTTGCTGAATGGATACAAAAACAAGCCCCATATACATGCTGTCTACAAGAGACCCACTTCAGACATAGGGACACATACAGACTGAAAGTGAGGGGATGGAAAAAGATATTCCATGCAAATGGAAATCAAAAGAAAGCTGGAGCAGCAATTCTCATATCAGACAAAACAGACTTTAAAATAAAGACTATTACAAGACACAAAGAAGGACACTACATAATGATCAAGGGATCAACCCAAGAAGAAGATATAACAATTGTAAATATATATGAACCCAACATAGGAGCATGTCAATACATAAGGCAAATGCTAACAGCCATAAAAGGGGAAATCAACAGGTGTTAAAGTGAGGGACTTTAACACTTACACCAATGGACAGATCATCCAGACACAAGATCAATAAGGAAACAGGCCTTAAATGACACATAACACCAGATGGACTTAACTGATATTTATAGAGTATTCCATCCAAAATCAGCAGTATACACTTTCTTCTCAAGTACAAATGGAACATTCTCCAGGATAGATCACATCTTGGGCCACAAATCAAGCTTCGGTAAATTTAAGATAACTGAAATCACATCAAGCTCTTTTTTGACCATAACACTATGAGACTAGATATCAATTACAGGAAAAAAACTGTGAAAAATACAAACACATGGAGGCTAAACAATGTTACTGAACAACCAATGTATCACTGAAGAAATCAAAGAGGAAATCAAAAAATACCTAGAGACAAATGACAACGAAAGCACATCAATCCAAAATGGATGGGATGCAGCAAAAGTAGTCCTAAGAGGGAAGTTTATAGCAATACAATCTTACCTCAGGAAACAAGAAAAATTAAAAATAAACAACCTAAACTTACACCTAAAGCAACTACACAAAGAAGAACAAACAAAACCCAAAGTTAGTAGAAGGAAAGAAATCAGAAAGATCAAAGCATAAATAAATGAAATAGAGACAAAGAAAACAATACAAAAGATCAATGAAACTAAAAGCCCGTTCCTTTTTTTTTTTTTTTTTTTTTTGTGGTATGTGGGCCTCTCACTGTTGTGGCCTCTCCTGTTGCGGAGCACAGGCTCCGGACGCGCAGGCTCAGTGGCCATGGCTCACGGGCCCAGCTGCTCCGCAGCATGTGGGATCTTCCTGGACCAGGGCACGAACCCTCGTTCTCTGCATCGGCAGGCGGACTCTCAACTACTGCACCACCAGGGAAGCCCTAAAAGCCCGTTCTTTGAAAAGATAAATAAAATTGATAAACCTTTAGCCAGACTCATCAAGAAAAAAAAAAAGAGAGAGGGCTCAATTCAATAAAATTAGAAATGAAAAAGGAGGGATTTCCCTGGTGGCACCATGGTTAAGAATCCACCTGCCAATGCAGGGAACAAGGGTTCGATCCCTGATCCAGGAAGATCCCACATGCCGCAGAGCAACTAAGCCCATGCATCACAACTACTAAGCCTGTGCTCTAGAGCCCATGAGCCACAACTACTGAGCCCGTGTGCCACAACTACTGAAGCCCATGCACCCTAGAGCCCATGAGCCACAACTACTGAGCCCACACTCCACAACAACTGACGCCTGCATGCTCCAGGGCCCACATGCCACAACTACTGAGCCCAAATGCTGCAACTACTGAAGCCCGTGTTCCTAGAGCCCATACTATGCAACAAGAGAAGCCACCACAATGAGAAACCCACACACCACAACAAAGAGTAGCCCCTGCTTGCCACAACTAGAGAAAGCCAGTGGGCAGCAACAAAGACCCAAAGCAGCCAAAACAAAAAAAAAGAAAGAAAAAAAGGAAATCATAAAGGAGAAGTTACAACAGGCACCACAGAAATACAAAGGATCATGAGAGACTACTACAAGCAACTATACGCCAACAAAATGGACAACCAAGAAGAAATGGAAAATTCTTAGAAAAGCAAAACCTTCCAAGACTGAAACAGGAAGAAGTACAAAATATGAACAGACAAATTACAAGTACTGAAACCGAAACTGTGATTTTAAAACTTCCAACAAACAAAAGTCCAGGACCAGATGGCTTCACAGGTGAATTCTATCAAACATTTAGAGAAGAGTTAACACCTATCTTTCTGAAACCCTTCCAAAAAATTGTAGAGGAAGGAACATGCCCAGGCTCATTCTATGAGGCCAGCATCACCCTGATACCAAAACAAAAGCTACCACACAAAAAGGAAATTACAGAACAATATCACTAATGAACACAGACTAAAAAAATCCTCAAAATACTAGCAAGCCAAATCCAACAATACATTAAAAGGATCATACACCATGAACAAGTGGAATTTATCCTAGGAATGCAAAGATTCTTCAATATATGCAAATGAATCAATGTGATAGACCATATTAACAAATTAAAGAATAAAAACCATATGATCATCTCAATGGATACAGAAAAAGCTTTTGACAAAATTCAACACTCATTTACAATAAAAAAAAAAAACCTCCAGAAAGTGGGTATAGAGGGAACCTAGCTCGACATAATAAAGGCCACATATGACAAAACCACAGCTAACATCATTCTCAATGGTGAAAAGCTGAAAGCACTTCTGTAAGATCAGGAACAAGATAAGGATGTCCACTCTCGCCACTTCTATTCAACAAAGTTTTGGAAGTCCTAGCCCCAGGAATCGGAGAAGAAAAAGAAATAAAAGGAATCCAAACTGGAAAGGAAGAAGTAAAACTGTCACTGTTTGCAGATGACATGATGCTATACACAGAAAATCCTAAAGATGCTACCAGAAAACTGGTAGAGCTCATCAATGAATTCAGTAAAGTTGCAGGATACAAAATTAACGCACAGAAATCTGTTGTACTTCTATCACTAACACTGAAAGATCAGAAAAAGAAATTAAGGAAACAATCTCACTGACCACAACTAGAGAAAGCCAGTGGGCAGCAACAATAAATTACATCAATATCTTTCTTGATCTGTCTCCTACAGTAATGGAAATAAACACAAAAATAAACAAATGGGACCTAATTAAACTCAAAAGCTTTTGCACAGCAAAGGAATCTATAAACAAAACGAAAAGACAACCCTAAGAATGGGAGAAAATATTTGCAAATGAAGCGACCGACAAGGGATTAATCTCCAAAATATACAAACAGCTCATGCAGTTCAATATTAAAAAAACAAACAACCCAATAAAAAAATGGGGAGAAGACCTAAATAGACCTTTCTCCAAAGCAGACATACCGATGGCAAAGAGGCACATGAAAAGATGCTCAATGTCACTAATTATTAGAGAAATTCAAATTAAAACTACAAAGAGGTACCACCTCACAACAGTCTGAATGGCCATCATCAAAAAGACTACAAACAATAAATGCTGGAGGGGGTGTGGAGAAAAGAGAACCCTCCTACACTATTGGTGGGAAGGTAACTTGGTAAAACCACTGTGGAGAACAGTATGGAGGTTCCTTAAAAACTAAAAATAGAACTACAATATGATCCAGCAATCCATCCTGGGCATATATCCAGAGAAAGCCATAATTCGAAAAGATATATGCACCCCAATGTTCATTGCAGCACTACTGGCGATAGCCAAGACATGGAAGCAACCTAAATGTCCATCAACAGAGGAATGGATAAAGAAGATGTGGTATGTATATATATATATATATATATATACACACACACACACATACACGTACACATACACATAATGGAATATTACTCAGCCATAAAAAGGAACAAAATAATGCCATTTACAGCAACATGGATGCAACTAGAGATTATCATATTAAGTAAAGTAAGTCAGAGAAAGACAAGTATATGATATTGCTTATATATGGAAGTTAAAAATAATGATACAAATGAACTTATTTACAAAACAGAAACAGACTCACAGACTTAGAAAACTTATGGTTACCAAAGAGAAGGGGGGGGATAAACTGGGAGTGTTCAGGATTGACATATACATACCACTATATTTAAAATAGATAACCAACAAGGACCACTGCAGAGCAAAGGGAACTCTACTCAATATTCTGTAGTAATCTAAATGGAAAAGAATTTGAAAAAGAATAGATATATTTATATATATAAGTGAATCATTTTGTTGTACACCTGAGATTAACACAACACTGTAAATCCACTATACTTCAATACAAAATAAAAAATTTTAAAAAGATGGTGCCAGCACTGAATTGAGCGCAAATGTAAACAGAATCATTTCAAACTATCTGCTGGGGACTTCCCTGGTGGCGCAGTGGTTAAGAATCCGCCTGCCAATGCAGGGGACATGGGTTTGAGCCCTGGTCTGGGAAGATCCCACATGCCACGGAGCAACTAAGACCGTGCACCACAACAACCGAGCCTGCACTCTAGAGCCTGCAAGCCACAACTACTGAGCCCACCGGCCACAACTACTGAAGCCCATGCACCTAGAGTCCATGCTCTGCAACAAGAGAAGCCACCGCAATGAGAAGCCTGTGCACCGCAACAAAGAGTAGCCCCCACTCAGCAACAAACACCCAATGCAGCCAAAAATAAATAATAAAATAAATAAAAATTTTTTTAAAAAACAAAACATCTGCTGGCCACAGGGAAAGATAACAAGTAGAAAAGACCAGTTCCAACTTTGCTGCATGGTTTTTTTGTTTTGGTTTGTTTTGGTTTTTTTGCGGTACGCGGGCCTCTCACTGTTGTGACCTCTCCCGTTGCGGAGTACAGTCTCCGGACGTGCAGGCTCAGCAGTCAGGTCTCACGGGCCCAGCCACTCCGCAGCATGTGGGACCTTCCCGGACCGGGGCACGAACCCGTGTCCCCTGCATTGGCAGGCGGACTCTGAACCACTGCGCCACCAGGGAAGCCCGCATGGTGTTTTTTTTTTCAAGAAAGAGATAGGCCCCCAAATCCCTCCCCTCAAAATACTCCTAAATAAAGAGTTGATGGCACATCGAAATTTCACTCAGGAGAGCTACTGCGGTAACTTTAGAGGTCAAATGTGGGCCATAACAAATAGGAGCATTTAAATTTCTTCTTGTGTGTAAAACTTGTACCATTTGTAAATATTTAGATATAGTAAGACTTTGCGGGTGTAATTTTAAAATAATTTAAATAATTATGAAGGTTCATCATTGCCATACCATTGCTTGCATGATATATTAGTTTCATATAATTTATGTTAGAATTCTTAATGAAGAACCAAACTTCTAATTATCATGTATTCATAGAAAAATGTAATTTTTTCTTTACCACAATTTGCCTTACAATAAACCAGAGAATAAAGTGGGATCTGCCTGTACCATAACACCCCCCCTTAACCCCTAAACAGTCAGGAAAGCACAAAATGGCACCATCTCTGGAAATCAGCTGAAACCAAGGCCCTGAACTCAAGGGGAAGGAACTGATGTGTGCACTCGGAGTCCACTCACTTCTACATTTAGCCCAGAGAAAACCCTCAAAGATCCTCTAGTCCAACTATTCCACCTATACCTGGCAGGGACAGAAGCGACCTAGCATGTCTGCAGAAGTTATTTTCCAGGAATAAACTTCCTCAAACCCTAGGAGATTAGAAGCAATAATCAGTGGCAGAGATGGGGAGGGTGTGGCAGTTATACTTAAAGCATTGACAAATGGCAGCTGACAGTGGAAGGCAAGGTGGAAAAACTAAAGAGTTTGTCTCAGAATAATACTGGATCTAAGGAATAAAACATGAACCTGAGTCATTATGGAAAGGTCTTAGCCTGTTTTCCATCAAGAATGTTTTAAGATAAACATAGAGCTCTCATTCAAAGGGGTCATGTCCAGGTGTCTGGAAAGTTAAGTCCTGTGGTCCTATGGATTGCCTTCATGCTCAGCAATGCTACATAACTGTTATATATGAACGCGCCTGTTTTATCAAGGACAGATGAAGTTTGTTTTTGAGATGTGCACACGTCTCACTGACAATAAGACAAATACTTTGAATTCCGAGGGCTAAAATAACTTGTATACAGATGACAACTTATCTAAATGACCTGAAATAAAAATGATGGCAGATATATATATATACATATGTATATGTATAACTGATTCACTTTGTTATAAAGCAGAAATTAACACACCATTGTAAAGCAATTATACTCCAATAAAGATGTAAAAAAAAAAATGGTGGCAGATAAGCCCTCGAGAAAGACAGTACTTAAGCATTACTAATCACCACCCCCAAGGCTACGCGTGTCAAACAGCCAGCCTTATCAATCTGATGATGTTGTGGGAGTCCAAAAACAGGCAGACCATGTAGATTAGAATTTATTATTCCAGCGTGAAGTAACAAGAATGTTAGTTTTACATGATCTCCATCCTATGGTCAAGTCTTCCTCCTCTTCTCTCCCCTGTTGCTCAACTTTACCTCTTAGCAACAAAACAAGGAAGCGGTGACTGTGTGATAAGATACCTCTTCCATTTCTAGACTTTAAATTTGTTCTTTACCATGTTCCTGGTGTTGCCCCTACCCCTCTTCCCCTACCCAGGCCATCCTTTCCCAATCACCTGTAGAAAGAACAGAATGTCTAAACTCTCCCCAAGTGATCTCATGCCCTCGTGTGGGCATCTCCAGGTGGGCAGACCAGCTATTCACATGTGCTTGTTCAGGACAGCGCCTGCAACACTGTACACCCCCTAGGTACCCTCACTGGGGACCCAGATTCATGCCTCTGCCTTTATATCTTCTGCTATAATTTTAACTATTTTTATCTCAGCCAATTCCTTTGCTTCACAGTCACTTCAAGAATCATGTAGAGGAAAGAACAGGAGTTTTGGAGCCAGAAAATCCTGGGATGAATATCAGCTGCAGCACCCAAATTGAGCTCCGGGACTGAGAACAAGTCACTTCCTTCCCTGAGCCTTAAATCCTCAAACCTAAAAAGAGACAGCTGTGCAGAGTAAATGAGATGATGTCTACAAAGTGCCTGGCACACAGTAGGTACTCAGCAGATGCCTATCTCCTTCCCCTCCCTCTCTCCCCCTTATAACTGCTGGCCCTAGCATCTTTCTCTGAGACGACTTTTTCCCATCTCTACTCACTGACTTCTCCCCATATGCTTCCTGTTGGCACTATCTTCTACACCTGAATCACGAAGAGTGTTTGAGAAACCTATAACGGGGAACGTGATTATAGAGCATTGCCAAACTGTGGTTTTTCAAATAGAAATAACAAGACTGCAGAATAGGATTACGCTATAGAGGGCTGTCTGAAGACTGAGGGAACAGCCAGCCCTCCTGTCCCTCTTCCCCCATATTTGCCAGACTTAGCAAATAAAAATATAAGACCTCCAGTTAAATTTCATTTTCAGACAAACAACAAATATCTTTCCAGTGTTGTAGTAGAGAAGGAAAATGCCTCTCTAGCAAAGAAGAGTGGTAGAGAAAAGATAATTAAGGTCATGACTATCAGAGAAAGAGGTGGCTGTCCCTTCCACCTGGTGTCACCAGAGAGAGCTTAAAGTTCTCTGACCGAGAAAGGGAATTCCTGCCTGAGTCCTAAATCAGTAGAGTCCTGGAGTTCTAGAAAGTGCCAGGAGGCAATAGTCAAATAACAACCATGGTCTTTCAACTCCATTAAGCATCAGCTTAGTGGAGAGGTGAATGGGTTTTGAAGACTTCAGTTGCCCAAGCATCCTCGATATCTGTACAAAATCCACCCACCAAATGTTTGATACATGAGTTTTATGGTATTTTTTTACTCATTAATTTTTAAACATTATTTTATTCAATGAGCAAACCTATTTTATATTTCATATAATCCTAAGAACATTGGAAAAGAGGAGATAAGCTACCTATACTTAACACAAGTGAGTTTTCTCTTAATTTATTTGGGTTGACATTTTCCATTTTAAAAGAAAAAGGGTGATAAAATTACACATGAAAATGCACCTATGTTACTGTACAAATGGAAATATCACCTCTTGTCAGAATTACTACAATAACCTCTCAGTTGGACTCCCAGCTCCCACCCATCCAGTCTCTCCTCAGCCCAGCGGCCAGAAGGATCCTTCTAAAACATGTCAGATCCAGTCACTTCCCTTCTCAAAGTTTTCCAGTGGCTTCCCACCTCACTCCGAGGAAGAGTTAGTCTTTCCGGTGGCCTGCAAGGTCCTACAGGACCTGCTACCGTTCCTTTACCCCCTCTGACCTCACCTGCCCTTGCCCTATTTACTCAGCCCCAATCACACCACCTCTGCCTACAGCCTTCTTGCCCAGGACACTCCTATGCTCGCTCCCATCCCCAGGTTCAGGTCTTTGCTCTGATGCCATCTTCTCCAGGATGCTTTCTCTGGTCACCTTTTCAAATCATAGCCCCCATTCCTGGCACGTTCTATCCCCCGTCTCTGCTACATTTTTCTCCATTCCAGAGAGCACCATCAACCTACTATATATTTCAATTAGTTGCATGTCTTGTGTCTCTCCCCCTTAGAATATAGGGCAGAAATGTTGGGATTCTGTTCACTGCAGCATCCCCAGCATGTAGAACAGTATGTGGTACATCGTAGGCCCTCAGCAAAATTACTTATGGAATGTTGAATAAACATAAGGTAAAAATAATGAGGTATTATCATTTTACTGGGGTAAAATGTATTCACTGAAATCTAAACAACGAATAAACGTGGGGTTTTCTTTAAGACTTCAGAGTTAAAAACCAGCTCTTCCCCTGAAGCCCCCCACACCTGCTTTCTCCTTTTCCTAATCAGAAAATCATAAAGAGCCAGGGCAGAAGGGGGATTTTTCTACTTCTGATATTAATATTCAGAAATGTAGGACAGAGCATTCTCACTGTTGGTATTTTATAAATCGTATGATTTCTTTAAAGTACACATTTGTCTGAAGTAACATCCTTTTAAAATGCTTCCCAAGTCTCCCCTCTCAGGCTAAGAACAGTCAACGTCCAGACTAAAGGATGCACTGCTCATCAAGTTTCAGCACATGGGCATTCGGTAATGTTTGCTGATTGGCCAAGATCCCAATGTCACCCTTCTAGCCAATGCCCCACAGAACGACCTTTCTTTTTTTTTTTTTTTTTGCGGCACACAGGCCTCTCACTGTTGTGGCCTCTCCCAGATGCGCAGGCTCAGCGGCCATGGCTCACGGGCCCAGCCGCTCCACGGCACGTGGGATCTTCCCGGACCGGGGCACGAACCCGCATCCCCTGCATCGGCAGGCGGACTCTCAACCACTGCGCCACCAGGGAAGCCCAGAACGACCTTTCAATGAGAGACATGTCAAAATCCAAAATGCCAAGCAGAATTCCCATTACCTCTCCTGGGCAACTCCAATGAGCTGCTGCAAGTCCACCTCCTGCTTCCTCAGGGTTCCAAACGAGGACTGACTCTCCACGAGGCCTTTGCCACCAATGTTCAGCTTGACCTTCCCCAGTGCCGTCTCCAGGGTCCCACTCACATGGTTTTCAAACTTGCCCTCGTACTTCACAAAGTCCGACTCCACGACCACTACAGTGAATGAGACATGCAGAGGAATCTAATGACAAAACGGCCACCTCTGTGCCTCGGGTCACCTAGCTTTGCAATCCTGCAGAAACCTGTGGGAAACACGAGGTCTGCACCCAAAATGGAAAGCCGGTGGCCGCGCTGTGTGTATGGGCAAAAGAACCTGGGTGCTGAGAGCGTGGCATGCCCTGGTGGCCAGGGACTCTACTGGACACATTTTGTTTTTTCATCTTTCAATTCCAATATACACACATATAGACAAGTGCACAAAAAGTATCTATAGAGTTTCATGAATAATTTTAAAGCAAACATCTGTTTAACTACTATCCAGGTACAGAAATAGGACATGTTAACTATGCGCTTTTCCAGGATGAAGGAACTAGATGAGGAAGACACCAAAGCACAGAGAAGACAGCAGCCCAGCACCCTGCCCACCCCCCCAGGGAGTGGCCTGCCTGATTCACTATCTGGCAGGTCAGGTGCCTGAACCTGTCCTTGGGCATCCTCCCTTCTCACTGGTGGCCTTGGGGAACACTCCCCTGGCCTTCATTACCATCTCCATTGAAACAGTTCTCCCCATATTTACCTGTTTATATCTGACCTCTACCCAGTCTTTCAATACCTCATCAAGCAATTCCTTATCTCTGTGTTCCTGATAAAGTCAGTGGGCATGGCCTTCCTCCCTGCTTCAAACACCATCTTGGAACACACAAGCTCCAGACTCTCCATTCTTCCTTCCCGGCTTCCCAGACACTAAGAAAGATGCCCCCACCCAGCTGGTGTCCCAGCTTCAATCAACTCCCCTGGAAACTGCCACACTCCTCATCTGGTCATACCAGGCGATTGCTATCAGATTGCCTTCAGGATCTGCCCTTTTTTGTCTGAACACTAAAGATAAATATCTGAGGATCTCAGACATGAACTACTAGCCTTCACATGTCTCCAGATTTCTACTGTTCTCTCTTTTTTTTTTTTTTTTGCAGTACGCGGGCCTCTTACTGTTGTGGCCTCTCCTGTTGTGGAGCACAGGCTCCGGACGCGCAGGCTCAGCAGCCATGGCTCACGGGCCCAGCCGCTCCGTGGCATGTGGGATCTTCCCAGACCAGGGCATGAACCCGTGTCCCCTGCATCAGCAGGCAGACTCTCAACCACTGCGCCACCAGGGAAGCCCTACTGTTCTCATTTTTAATTGAACCAAATACTACCATAAAAATGGTCTCAGTCACCATCATTCAGGAAGGTTACATTGAGAGTCTCTTAGGAACTTCATACTTGGCCCTTTCCATTTTCCTGACCCAAGGCTCTCCTGGGCTCCTGGCGGTACTTCATAAGGGATTCAAATCCAACTGGAGTCTGAAACGTTTCTTTCCATCCAGCCACTGCCCCCAACACCTGTATTTCTTTCACCCCAGGCAACAAAACCTATACCTCAACCAGGGTTAATGAGAATTAATCACCATTCATTATCTGTGAAATTTGCAAAGTAGAGAATCATCTCCATGAAAAATAAGAAGCTTATGAAAATGCCCCCGAGTCACAGCCTTTTCCTAGTCACATCTTGAGAATACAAACACTCTGGGAAGTGCTTTCAGAAGCAGCATATAGCAGCTGTTAAGAGCTCAAGATTTTATCACTAGTCTAATATACCTAGCTGGGAGACCTTGGGTAACATCCATCACCCTGAACCTTAGGTTTGTCATATATAATTTGGAGATAATTAATAATACCTACCTGATGGGTTCTACTGGAAGTTGATGTATGTAAAGCATGTAATACAGAGCCTGGCACATAGCAAGTGTTCAATCTATCCACTGGGTTTGGGCCAAAGCAACATCATTTCCTGATAAACACGACAGTCCTAGATTGTATAAAGTACTACACAGACAGAAATTCTACCCTTAGATCCCAGTTCCGGTCCCAATCAGGCTTATGACCCCTCCTGAAAACTCTGACCCCAAAACTGGATCCCACAGCAGGTAAGGACAATCAAGACTGCCTGTGTACTGCAAAATGCCACACTAGACACACCTCCAAAACAGACGTCATTTGTGCACACGTCTGCATTGAGTTATCCACTGCTGCAGGTGGAAGGGAAAAGTGAGGAAGCCAACAGGCCATCGGTAGGACAACCAAGTCACCACCCTCCAACCTCCGCACCCCTGGGCAACATAACACTCCAGTGTTGTTGCCAGGGGCAAGAATAACAAAGGTGAGCCATCATGAATCTGCTCAGAAGACAAAGTAGAGGGCACCTCTCATCACAGCCCTAACAGCAACAGGACACAGAACCAGGCTTGAGCTCTGGCCTCAGATGATGAGCATATGTTGGACTTCCTAATCTGCAGGGACTGCAACTGGCCTGACCCATCTAACAACAGCTCTCAGGACACCACCAAAGAAGCACCTCAACAGCACAGAGCGGTGAAATTCCAATTACTCAGGGGTCCATGGTCTGTTCTGTGATTTTTTTTTTCTCTTGCCTTTCCTTATATTTAGTTATTACACTACTCAATAAGAGTTCTACCAGACATCCAGGGGAAAATATGACATAAGATTAATATCAATTCACTTGCCCATTGCTTGACAGCTCTGATAATGAGCCTGGCTGAAGAAAGTATTGGCTAGAATGCTGGGCTGGAAGAAAGTTAGGAGATTTGTCAACTCATATTATCTCCTCTATCACTTTTTCCCTTTAAGGGAGACGCAATCACAACATTAGAGAACTTTAGGGCTGAAAGAAGACTCAAACATCATCTAGTCCAATAATTAAGAGCTGATGGTGCTTTCATATATCACCATGTTCCAAAAAGTAGCATAGGAATAAGTACCAAAAGTCTTCGAAAACTTCCCAACCTCTGGTCCAGTAATTCTATCTTCACGAATCTATGCCACCCCAATGTTCATAGCAGCATTATTTACAATTGCCAAGATATGGAAGCAACCTAGGTGTCCATCAACAGAAGAATGGATAAGGAAGATGTGGTATACACACACACACAATGGAATACTACACAGCCATAGAAAAGAATGAAATTTTGCCATTTGCAACAACATGGATGGACTTGGAGGCTATTACGCCAAGTGAAATAAATCAGAGAAAGACAAACACTGTATGTTATCACTAACATGTACAATCTAAAAAATAAAACTAGTGAATATAATAAAAAAGAAACAGACTCACAGATATAACAAACTAGTGGTTACCAAAGGGAAGAGGGAAGTGGGGGAGGGGTAAGACGGGGGTAGAGGATTAAGAAGTACAAACTGCTATGTCTAAACTAAATAAGCCACAAGGATATATTACACAGCACAGGGGATATAGCCAATAGTTTCTAATAACTATAAATGGAGTATAATCTATAAAAATTTTGCATCACTATATTGTACACCTGAAACTAATATAATATTGTAAATCAACTATAGCTCAATAAGAAAAAAGGGAGACCTTCAAGATGGCAGAGGAGTAAGACATGGAGATCACCTTCCTCCCCACAAATACATCAGAAATACATCTACATGTAGAACAACTCCTACAGAACACCTACTGAACGCTGGCAGGAGACCTCAGACCTCCCAAAAGGCAAGAAACTCCCCATGTACCTGGGTAGGGCAAAAGAAAAAAGAAAAAAACAGAGACAAAAGAATAGGGATGGGACCTGCACCAGTGGGAGGGAGCTGTGAAGGAGGAAAGGTTTCCACACACTAGGAAGTCTCTTCACTGGCAGGGACAGGGGGTGGGCAGGGGGAATTTTCAGAGCCACGGAGGAGAGCACAGCAATAGGGGTGCGGAGGGCAAAGCGGAGAGATTCCCGCACAGAGGATCGGTGTCGACCAGCACCCACTAGCCTGAGAGGCTTGTCTGCTCAACCACCAGGGCAGGTGGGGGCTGGGAGCTGAGGCTCGAGCTTCAGAGGTCAGACCCCAGGGAGAGGACTGGGGTTGGCTGCGTGAAGACAGCCTGAAGGGGGCTAGTGCACCACAGCTAGCCAGGAGGGAATCCAGGAAAAAGTCTGGACCTGCCAGAGAGGCGAGACCTTTGTTTCGGGATGCGTGAGGAGAGGGGATCCCTTCCCAGTGTGCCCACAGAAGGCAGAGCACCGCCTGAAAGAGCTCCAGAGATGGGCGCGAGACATGACTATCAGCTTGTACCCCAGAGACGGGCATAAACTGCTAACGCTGCTGCCGCTGCCACCAAGAATTCTGTGTGCAACTGCAGGTCACTATCCACACCCCCCAGGAGCCTGTGAAGACCGCCACTGCCAGGGTCCCATGATCCAGGGACAACTTCCCCAGAAGACCACATGGTGCGCCTAAGGCTGTTGCAACATCATGCCGACCTCTGCCGCCACAGGCTCACCTCGCATTCCAATTATGACTACCAAACCCCTCCCTCCCCCGGCCTGAGTGAGCAAGAGAGCCCTAATCAGCTGCTGCTTTAATCCCTTTCTGTAAGGGTGAGTAACAGACTCCTGAGGGTGACCTACACGCAGAGGCGAGGCCAAAACCAACCCTGAACCCCAGGAGCTGTGAGAACAAAGAAAGGGAAATCTCTCCATGCAGACTCAGGTGCAGCAGATTAAATCCCCACAATCAACTTGATAAACCCTGCATCTGAAGAATACCTGAATAGAAACGAATGTTCCCAAAACTGAGGCAGTGGACTTTGGGAGCAACCCTAGACTTGGGGTTTGCTCTCTGAATCTGATTTGTTGCTGGTTTTATGTTTATCTTAGTTTAATATTTAGTGCTTATTATCATTGGTGGATTTATTTATTGGTTTGGTTGCTCTCTTCCTTTTTTTTAATATATATATATATATTTTTTCTACTCTTTCTCTTTTTGTGAGTGTGTTTGTATACGCTTCTTTATGTGATTTTGTCTCTGTAGGTTTGCTTCTACCATTTGTCCTAGGATTCTGTCCGTTTTTATGTTTTTGTCTTTTAGTTTCTTTTTCTTTCTTCCTTTTCTTCTGAGCTGTGTGGCTAACAGGGTCTTGGTACTCCAGCCAGATGTTGAGCCTGAGGCTCCAAGGTGGGAGGGCCAAGTCCAGGACAATGGACCACCAGAAACCTCCTGGCCGCACGTAATATCAATCGGCAAGAGTTCTCCCAGAGATCTCCATCTCAACACTAAGACCCAGCTCCACCCAACAGCCAGCAAGCTCCAATGCTGGACGTCCCAGGCCAAACAACTAGCAAGACAGAAACACAACCCGACCCATTAGCAGAGAGGCTGCCTAAAGTCATACTAAGTTCACAGACACTCCAAAACACACCACTGGATGCAGCCCTGCCCACCAGTAGGACAAGATCCAACCCTACCCACCAGAACACAGGCACTAGTCCCCTTCACCAGGAAGCCTACACAAGCCACTGAACCAACCTCACCCTGTGGGGACAGACAGCAAAAATAATGGGAACT
This sequence comes from Mesoplodon bidens, assembly GCF_964165515.1. Lineage (NCBI taxonomy): Eukaryota > Metazoa > Chordata > Mammalia > Artiodactyla > Ziphiidae > Mesoplodon > Mesoplodon bidens. The sequence goes on from NC_138166.1 coordinate 55,576,612, forward strand.
ACAAACCTGCAGCCTGCGAAAAGGAGACCCCAAGCACAGTAAGTTAAACAAAATGAGAAAACAGAGAAATATGCAGCAGATAAAGGAGCAAGGTAAAAACCCACCAGACAAAACAAATGAAGAGGAACTACACAGTCTACCTGAAAAAAAAATTCAGAGTAATGTTAGTAAAGATGATCCAAAATCTTGGAAATAGAATGGAGAAGATAAAAGAAATGTTTAACAAGGACCGAGAAAAACTAAAGAGCAAACAAACAGTGATAAACAACACAATAAATGAAATTAAAAATACTCTAGAAGGAATCAATAGCAGAAAAACTGAGGCAAAAGAACGGATAAGTGACCAGGTAGATCAAATAGTGGAAGTAACTGCCTCAGAGCAGAATAAAGAAAAACGAATGAAAAGAATGAAAAGAATTGAGGACAGTCTCAGAGACATCTGGGACAACAGGAAACGCACGAACATTCAAATTATAGGGGTCCCAAAAGAGAAAGAGAAAAAGAAAGGGTGTGACAAAATATTTGAAGAGATTATACTTTAAAACTTCCCTAACATGGGAAAGGAAATACTCAGTCAAGTTCAGGAAGTGCAGAGTCTCATAGAGGATAAATCAAAGGAGAAACAGGCCAAGTCATGTATTAATCAAACTATCAAAAATTAAATTCAAAGAAAAAATATTAAAAACAGCATGGGAAAAGCAACAAATAAAATACAAGGGAATCCCATAAGGTTAACAGCTGATCTTTCAGCAGAAACTCTGCAAGCCAGAAGTGACTGGTAGGACATATTTAAAGGGATGAAAGGGAAAAAACTACAACCAAGATTACCCAGCAAGGATCCCATTCACATTCAGTGGAGAAATTAAAACCTTTATACACAAGTAAAAGCTAAGAGAATTCAGCACCACCAAACCAGCTTTACAACAAATGCTAAAGGAACTTCTCTAGGCAGGAAACACAAGAGAAAGAAAAGACAAACAATAACAAACCCAAAACAATTAAGAAAATGGTAAGAGGAACATGCATATTAATAATTACCTTAAATGTGAATGGATTAAATGCTCCTAGCAAAAGATACACGCTTGCTGAATGGATACAAAAACAAGACCCACATATATGCTGCCTACAAGTGACCCACTTCAGACCTATGGACACATACAGACTGAAAGTGAGGGGATGGAAAAAGATATTCCATGCAAACGGAAACCAAAAGAAAGCTGCAGTAGCAATACTCATAACAAATAAATTAGACTTTAACATAAAGAATGTTACAAGAGACAAGGAAGGACACTACATAATGATCAAGGGATCAATCCAAGAAGAAGATGTAACAATTATAAATACATATGCACTCAACATAGGAGCACCTCAATACACAAGGCAACTGCTAACAGCTATAAAAGAGGAGATCGACAGTAACACAATAATAGTGCGGGACTTTAACACCTCACTTACACCAATGGACAGATCATCCACACAGAAAATTAATAAGGAAACACAAGCTTTAAATGACAAAATAGACCAGATAGATTTAATTGATATTTATAGAACATTCAATCCAAAACCAGCAGATTATACTTTCTTCTCAAGTGTGCATGGAACATTCTCCAGGAGAGATCATATCTTGGGTCACACATCAAGCCTCAGTAAATTTAAGAAAACTGAAATCATATCAAGCATCTTTTCTGACCACAATGCTATGAGATTAGAAATCAATTACAGGGAAAAAAACGTAAAAAACACAAACACATGGAGGCTAAACAATACGTTACTAAATAACCAAGAGATCACTGAAGCAATCAAATCACTGAGGAAATCAAAAAATACCTAGAGGCAAATGACAATGAAAACACAATGATCCAAAACCTATGGGATGCAGCAAAAGCAGTTCTAAAAGGGAAGTTTATAGCTATACAAGCCTACCTCAAGAAATAAGAAAGTTCTCAAATTAACACTCTAATCTTACACCTAAAGGAACTAGAGAAAGGAAAACAAACAAAACCCAAAGTTATCAGAAGGAAAGAAATCATAAAGATCAGAGCAGAAATAAATGAAATAGAAACAAAGAAAACAATAGCAAAGATCAATAAAACTAAAAGCTGGTTCTTTGAGAAGATAAACAAAATTGATAAACCATTAGCCAGACACATCAAGAAAAAGAGGGAGAGGACTCAAATCCATAAAATTAGAAATGAAAAAGGAGAAGTTACAACAGACACTGCAGAAATACAAAGCATCCTAAGAGACTACTACAAGCAACTCTATGCCAATAAAATGGACAACCTGGAAGAAATGGACAAATTCTTAGAAAGGTATAACCTTCCAAGACTGAACCAGGAAGAAATAGAAAATATGAACAGACCAATCATAAGTAATGAAATTGAAACTGTGACTAAAAATCTTCCAACAAACAAAAGTCCAGGACTAGATGGTTTCACAGGTGAATTCTATCAAACATTTAGAGAAGAGCTAACACCCACCATTCTCAAACTCTTCCAAAAACTTGCAGGGGAAGGAACACTCCCACACTTATTCTATGAGGCCACCATCACCCTGATACCAAAACCAGACAAAGATACTACAGAAAAAGAAAATTACAGACCAATATCACTGATAAATATAGATGCAAAAATCCTCAACAAAATACTAGCAAACAGAATCCAACAAAACATTAAAAGGATCATACACCATGATCAAGTGGGATTTATCCCAGGGATGCAAGGATTCTTCAATACATGAAAATCAATCAATGTGATACACTATATTAACAAACTGAAGAATAAAAACCATATGATCATCTCAATAGATGCAGAAAAAGCTTTTGACAAAATTCAACACGCATTTATGATAAAAAAACTCTCCAGAAAGTGGGCATAGAGGGAACCTACCTCAACATAATAAAGGTCATATATGACAAACCTAGAGCAAACATCATTCTCAATGGTGAAAAACTGAAAGCATTTCCTCTAAAATCAGGAACAAGACAAGGATGTCCACTCTCACCACTATTATACAACAGAGTTTTGAAAGTCCTAGCCACAGCACTCAGAGAAGAAAAAGAAATAAAAGGAATACAAATTGGAAAAGAAGAAGTAAAACTGTCACTGTTTGCAGATGACATGATATCATACATAGAGGATCCTAAAGATGCCACCAGAAAACTACTAGAGCTAATCAATGAATTTGGTAAAGTTGCAGGATACAAAATTAATGCACAGAAATCTCTTGCAAATGATGAAAAATATGAAAGAGAAATTATGGAAACACTCCCATTTACCACTGCGACAAAAAGAATAAAATACCTAGGAAGAAACCTACCTAGGGAAACAAAAGACCTGTATGCAGAAAACTACAAGACACTGATGAAAGAAATTAAAGATGATACCAACAGATGGAGAGATATACCATGTTCTTGGATTGGAAGAATATTATGAAAATGACTATACTACCCAAAGCAATCTACAGATTCAATGCAATCCCTATCAAAATACCAGTGGCAGTTTTTACAGAACAAGAACAAATCATGTCAAAATTTGTATGCAGAAACAAAAGACCCGAATAGCCAAAGCAATCTTGAGGGAAAAAAACGGAGCTAGAGGAATCAGACTCCCTGACTTCAGACTATACTACAAAGCTACAGTAATCAAGACAATATGGTACTGGCACAAAAATAGAAACATAGATCAATGGAACAAGATAGAAAGCCCAGTGATAAACCCATGCACCTTTGGTCAACTAATCTATGACAAAGGAGGCAAAGACATACAATGGAGAAAAGACAGTATCTTCAATAAGTGGTGCTGGGAAAATTGGACAGCTACATGTAAAAGAATGAAATTAGAACACTCCTTAACACCATACACAAAAATAAACTCAAAATGGATTAGAGACTAAGACAAGGCACTATACAACTCTTAGAGAAAAACATAGGTAGAACACTGTTTGACATAAATCACAGCAAGATCTTTTTTGATCCACCTCCTAGAGTAATGGAAATAAAAACAAAAATAAAGAAAAGGGACCTAATGAAACTTCAAAGCTTTTGCACAGCAAAGGAAACCATAAACAAGACAAAAAGACAACCCTCAGAATGGGAGGGAATATTCGCAAACGAAGCAACAAAGGATTAATCTCCAAAATATATAAACAGCTCATGCAGCTCAATATTAAAAAAAATAAACCATCTAATCAAAAAATGGGCAGAAGACCTAAATAGACATTTCTCCAAAGAAGACATACAGATGGCCAAGAGGCACATGAAAAGCTGCTCAACATCACTAATTATTAGAGAAATGAAAATCAAAACTACAATGAGGTATCACGTCACACCAGTTAGAAAGGGCATCATCAGAAAATCTACAAACAACAAATGCTGGAGAGGGTGTGGAGAAAAGGGAACCCTCTTGCACTGTTGGTGGGAATGTAAATTGATACAGCCACTATGGAGAACAGTATGGAGGTTCCTTAAAAAAATAAAAATAGAATTACCACATGATCCAGCAATCCCACTACTGGGCATATACCCAGAGAAAACCATAATTCAAAAAGACACATGCACCCCAGTGTTCATTGCAGCACTATTTACAATAGCCAGGTCATGGAAGCAACCTAAATGGCCATCGACAGACGAATGGATAAAGAAGTTGTGGTACATATATACAATGGAATATTACTCAGCCATAAAAAGGACGAAATTGAGTCATTTGTTGAGACGTGGATGGATCTAGAGACTGTCACACAGAGTGAAGTAAGTCAGAAAGAGGAAAACAAATATCGTATTTAAACGCATGTATGTGGAACCTAGAAAAATGGTACAGATGAACCGGTCTGCAGGGCAGAAGTTGAGACACAGATGTAGAGAACAAACGTATGGACAACAAGGGGGGGAAACCACGGTGGGTGGGGATGGTGGTGTGCTGAATTGGGCGATTGGGATTGACATGTATACACTGATGTGTATAAAACTGATGACTAATAAGAACCTGCAGTATAATAAAACAAACAAAAAAACTAATACTAAACTTTCTTTGGGTTATTTGTATGGAAATATGTTAATATAAATGTTTCAGACATTACATGAAATTTCTAAAAATCTTATATATTCTGGTAATAATGTTATAAGTCATAGTTCTAGTTATTACTTTAAAATGTATAGCTCAGAAATAACTAAATTTCCTTGTCAATTGCATTATTGTGAAATTTCATCAAATCTTTAACCGTGGTCATTTTTAAGTCTTTTGTCATTTACAGACAGTTTTGGGTGTACTCTGATGCTTTCACAAAAATGTTCCTATAAAAGGGTTTCATCTTCAAGGAATTCATGGAAAAGACTCTGACAAGTACAGGTTTCTGGTAACTGAGTATACTGCTGAACTGAATGAATAAGCATTTTCAGAACTCTAATGGAAAGCTAATGAATTCATAAAAGTGGTTACAAAAGATCAAGATGAAAAAAAATTAATTACATGGGACTGAGTGAACTGATGAGGATGATTATAATTTTTGTGACTTTGTTTGAATAAAAAAAAGTAATCCCACAAGGACTCATAGGCAAAAAATATACAAATCAATTTTCACTGCAAAGTAAAGGAGCTGTTACAGTGTTGGATTACTGGACTGAATGTCAATATTATGACAGTATGAGTGTGTTTCATGTTCGGTAATTGCAATCGTTGTTGCTTTTGTTGTGGTCATCCATTTACAATGCTTGGTGGCAGTTTATTTATCTCTTGTAAAAATAAAATACAGTGTGTGTGTGTTTATGAGTTGTGGGGAAAAAGAAGAAAAAAATTCTATTACATATTTTTCCTACTGATTAAATTTCGAATGAGATTAAAAAAAGAAATTGAAACTGTGATTAAAAGTCTTCCAACAAACAAAAGTCCAGGACTATATGGCTTCACAGGTGAATTCTATCAAACATTTAGAGAAGAGCTAACACCCAACCCTCTCAAACTCTTCTAAAAAACTGCAGAAGAAGGAAAACTCCCAAACTCATTCTATAAGACCACCATTACCCTGATACCAAAACCAGACAAAGATATTACCAAGAAAGCAAATTACAGACCAATGTCACCGATGAATATAGATGAAAAAATCCTCAACAAAATACTAGCGAACAGGGGCTTCCTGGTGGCGCAGTGGTTGAGAGTCCACCTGCCAATGCAGGGGACACGGGTTCGTGCCCCAGTCTGGGAGGATTCCACGTGCCGCGGAGCGGCTGGACCCGTGAGCCATGGCCGCTGAGCCTGCACGTCCGGAGCCTGTGCTCCGCAACGGGAGAGGCCACAGCAGTGAGAGGCCCGCGTACTGCAAAAAAAAAAAAATACTAGCAAACAGAACCCAACAACACATTAAAAGGATCATACACCATGATCAAGTGGGATTTATCCCAGGAATGCAAGGATTCTTCAATATATGCAAATCAATCAATGTGATACACCATATTAACAAATTGAAGAATAAAAACCATATCATCATCTCAATAGATGCAGAAAAGGTTTTGACAAAATTCAACACCCATTTATGATAAAAACTCTCCAGAAAGTTGGCACAGAGTGAACCTACCTCAACTTAATAAAGGCCATGTACGACAAACCCACAGCAAACATCATTCTCAATCGTGAAAAACTGAAAGCATTTCCTCTAAGATCAGGAACAAGACAAGGATGTCCACTCTCACCAGTATTATTCAACAGAGTTTTGGAAGTCCTAGCCAAGGCAATCAGAGAAGAAAAAGAAATAAAAGGAATACAAATTGGAAAAGAAGACGTAGAACTGTCACTGTTTGCAAATGACATGATACCATACATAGAGGATCCTAAAGATGCCACCAGAAAACTACTAGAGCTACTCAATGAATTTGCTAAAGTAGCAGGATACAAAATTAGCACAGAAATCTCTTGCATTCCTATATACTAATGATGAAAAATCTGAAAGAGAAATTAAGGAAACACTCCCATTTACCACTGCAACAGAAAGAATAAAATACCTAGGAATAAACCTACCTAGGGAGACAAAAGACCAGTATGCAGAAAACTACAAGACACTGATGAAAGAAATTAAAGATGATACCAACAGATGGAGAGATATACCATGTTCTTGGATTGGAAGAATCAATATTATGAAAATGACTATACTACCCAAAGCAATCTACAGATTCAATGCAATCCCTATCAAATTACCAATGGCATTTTTCACAGAACTGCAACAAAAAATCTTAAAATTTATATGGAGACACAAAAGACCCCGAATAGCCAAAGCAATCTTGAGGGAAAAACATGGAGCTGGAGGAATCAGACTCCCTGACTTCAGACTTTACTACAAAGCTACAGTAATCTAGACAATATGGTACTGGCACAAAAACAGAAACATAGATCAATGGAACAAGATAAAAAGCCCAGAGATAAACCCACGCACCTATGGTCAACTATCTATGACAAAGGAGGCAAGGATATACAATGGAGAAAAGACAGTCTCTTCAATAAGTGGTGCTGCGAAAACTGGACAGCTACATGTAAAAGAATGAAATTAGAACACTCCCTAACACCATACACAAAAATAAACTCAAAATGGATTAGAGACCTAAATACAAGACAGGGCACTATACAACTCTTAGACGAAAACATAGGAAGAACACTCTTTGACATAAATCACAGCAAGATATTTTTTGATCCATCTCCTAGAGTAATGGAAATAAAAACAAAAATAAACAAATGGGACCTAATGAAACTTCAAAGCTTTTGCACAGCAAAGGAAACCATAAACAAGACCAAAAGACAACCCTCAGAATGGGAGAAAATATTTGCAAATGAAGCAACAAAGGATTAATCTCCAAAATATACAAGCAGCTCATGCAGCTCAATATCAAAAAAAAACAACCTAATCCAAAAATGGGCAGAAGACCTAAAGAGACGTTTCTCCAAAGAAGATACACAGATTGCCAACAAACACATGAAAGGATGCTCAGCATCACTAATCATTACAGAAATGCAAATCAAAACCACAATGAGATATCACCTCACACCGGTCAGAATGGCCATCATCAAGAAATCTACAAACACGGGACTTGCCTGGTGGCAAAGTGGTTAAGAATCCGCCTGCCAATGCAGGCAACACGGGTTTGAGCCCTCGTCCAGGAAGATCCCACATGCCACGGAGCAACTAAGCCCGTGCGCCACAACTACTGAGCCTGTGCTCTAGAGCCCAAGAGCCAAAACTACTGAGCCCACGTGCCACAACTACTGAAGCCCGTGTGCCTAGAGCCTGTGCTCCGCAAAAAGAGAAGCCACTACAATGAGCAGCCCGCACACCGCAACGAAGAGTAGCCCCCACTCGCCACAACTAGAGAAAAACCCGTGCACAGCAACAAAGACCCAACACAGCCATAAATAAATAAATAAATAGTAAAAATAAAACACTCCCAATCTAAAAAAACATAAAAATCTACACACAGGGGCTTCCCTGGTGGCACAGTGGTTGAGAGTTTGCCTGCTGGTGCGGGGGACACGGGTTCGAGCCCTGGTCTGGGAGGATCCCACGTGCCGCGGAGCGGCTAGGCCCGTGAGCCACAACTACTGAGCCTGCGTGTCTGGAGCCTGTGCTCTGCAACAAGAGGGGCCGCGACAGTGAGACGCCTGTGCACCGCGATGAAGAGTGGGCCCTGCTCACCGCAACTAGAGAAAGCCCTCGCACAGAAATGAAGACCCAACACAGCCAAAAATAAATAAATAAAATAAAATAAAATAAAATAAATCTACACACAATAAATGCTGGAGAGGGTGTGGAGAAAAGGGAACCCTCTTGCACTGTTGGTGGGAATGTAAATTGATACAGCCACTATGGAGAACAGTATGGAGGCTCCTTAAAAAACTAAAAATAGAACTACCATATGACCTAGCAATCCCACTACTGGGCATATACCCTGAGAAAACCATAATTCAAAAAGAGACATGTACCATAATGTTCACTGCAGCACTATTTACAATAGCCGGGACATGGAAGCAACCTAAGTGTCCACTGACAGATGAATGGATAAAGAAGATGGGGCACATATATACAATGGAATATTACTCAGCTGTAAAAAGAAATGAAATGGGGCCTCCCTGGTGGCGCAGTGGTTGAGAGTCCGCCTGCCGATGCAGGGGATACGGGTTCGTGCCCCGGTCTGGGAGGATCCCATATGCCGCGGAGCGGCTGGGCCCGTGAGCCATGGCCGCTGGGCCTGCGCATCCGGAGCCTGTGCTCCGCAACGGGAGAGGCCACAACAGTGAGAGGCCCGCATACCGCAAAAAGAAAAAAAAAAAAAAAAAAAAAAAAAAAAAAAAAGAAATGAAATGGAGTTATTTGTAGTGAGGTGGATGGACCTAGAGTCTGTCATACAGAGTGAAGTCAGACAGAGAAAAACAAATACCATATGCTAACACATATATATGGAATCTAAAAAAGAAAAATGGTTCTGATGACCCTAGAGGCAGGACAGGAATAAAGATACAGACCTAGAGAATAGACTTGAGGACATGGGGAGGGGGAAGGGTAAGCTGGGGCAAAGTGAAAGAGTAGCATTGACATATATACACTACCAAATGTAAAATCGATAGCTAGTGGGAAGCAGCTGCATAGCACAGGGAGATCAGCTCAGTGCTTTGTGACCACCTACAGGGGTGGGATAGGGAGGGTGGGAGGGAGACGCAAGAGGGAGGGGATATGGGGATATATGTATACATATAGCTAATTCACTTTGTTATACAGCAGAAACTAACACAACATTGTAAAGCAATTATACTCCAAAAAAGACATTAAAAAATAACAAAATTTTTTTAGAAACAAAATTTTAATTAAAAAAAGCATCTATGCTAAAGCAATTGCTTAAAGGAAAAACAAAAACAACAAAAATTCAGATAACAATATTCATTGCAGCCTTATGTATGAAGCACTAAGTTGGACTGGTTAAGCAAATTAGGGTGCATACACACTGTTGAAAACAGTACTAAGAAATATTTAAACCCATGAAGGAAAACATATAAGGTTAAATAAAAAATAAGTGAGGAGTATATAAAAATTATATGTAGTATGTTTCCAATTTTGTTTTTAAAAAATTAGATGCAGAGAAAGAAAAGATACAATCCAAGTGTTAATGGGAATTAACACTTGATGGAGGAATTTTTGTTGATTTGTTTTCTTGCCTTTCTATATTTTATAAATACTCCTCTGTAATAATGAGCCAAACCCCCCATTTTTGATGTTTAATGTTTCAAGCCCACCACCCCCTCTTTCCTTTCTGTTACACATCTGGGCAATAGGGTGAGAAACCCCAGGCGCTCCCTCCATTGGCACCAGCAGGAAATTGAAACCTTGTAAGCCCCAGCCTACATGCAGAAAGAACCCTCACCACACCTCCTATTCACTAGAGAAGCTGAGCCCATCTCTTATCCCTTCCTTCTCTCTAGCTATTTTTGGACCAGCCTTGGGAACCTGCCATGCTGTCCCCAGAAAAGCTTCATTATGTGAGTAATAAAACTTTTTGCACCCTCCTGATGGATACGTGGCATCGTCAACCTCAACACCAAACCAAATTTGGGGAGGTAAAACCAACCCACTTATGCTGAGGGGCCACAACATCTACAAATGAGCATGTTGTACTTTTAAACCAAAACTGCAATATTATTTCTTAAATATTAAGCTATAACTTTTCATGTCAGGCCTGCAGAATTTGCTCATTTTACGGAAGGATATGTTTTTAAAACAGTAGGCAAGAGACAGGAGAATTGATTATAAGGTATCGCCTTAGAGTCACTCAAGACAACGTGTGTCTAAAAGAAGAATCATCTCCTGTTCTGGAACTAATTGTAGAATATAACCAAAGAAACATACCTGGACTCAGAAACTGGTCTTCTGTGAGTACATCTCCCAGGCTGACAGATAAAAACTGGTACTTGGGTCTCTGCCAGCACCACAATCTCTTTTTTTTGGTCACCAGACTTAGAAGTTGTAATTTATCAGAGTCATTCAAGTTTGATACTGTGATCAGGTTACCTCCAGCATCGACTTCTCTAAGAAAATTCCTTGTTGCTTTGGCAAACATTTTGAGAGCTCCAGATTACCTGAAAAAAAATATATAGGAAGTTGTTATTTCGTGACTTTTTTCTAAAATTACCTTATTTCTCTCTAGTATCAATCAGAATACATGAAAGAATACCTTCTCCTTAGAGAAGCCTCTAGTTTGAGTTCAGCTGATGTCTAAAAAATCAAATTGAAATACTGAAAGAGAATATGTATATAAATCAGGATAGGCTAGGTTATGCCTCCAAATCTCGGTGGCGTATAACCAGTAAGGTTTATTTAGTGCTCACACTACACGTCCAAAATAGGAGGACAGGAAGGCTTTGCTCCTCGTAGCCACTCAGGGATCCAGGCTGAAGGGGCAGCCACCATCTTGAATATCATGTCATCAGCCAACAGGAAAGAGAGTTCTGAAAAGTCTCACACCAGCAATTAAATGCTCTGGCCCAAAACTGACACACGTCACATCCACTCACAATTTGTCAGAGCTAGGCAGATGGCCTCAGCCAACCACAGTGGTCAGGAAATACAATCCTACCAAGTATTTGGAAGGCAGAGACCTGGGAATATCTGTTGAACAGCATATTGACTACCCCAATTTGTATCTTACTTATGACCACTTCTTTGAAGGGTCAAATGTGCTTTTTCTCTACACTGTGTGACGTCCCCTGTTCATAAATGGGAAGTGACTAGCTATTACTTTTAACCCCAGAAATGAAAGCCCAGTCACTCTTCAGCCGGAGGGAAAAAAAAAAGAAAGAGACATGTTGGAAGATATAAAAGTACTACATTCAGTGGAAGATGTATATACTATTCAATAAATGGTGTTAGAACTGGCTAAACATCTGGAAAAAAATAAAGTCAGATCCCTAACTCATGCCATACACAAGAGCAAATCCTCAATGGATCAGAGTGTTTTTAAGGAAAAGTGAAACCATAAAGTACTAGAAAAAAATACAAACAAATATCTGTACAATTGTAGGATGAGAAAGGCCTTTAGGGGCTTCCCTGGTGGCGCAGTGGTTGAGAGTCTGCCTGCCTGATGCAGGGCACATGGGTTCGTGCCCCGGTCCGGGAAGATCCCACATGCCGCGGAGTGGCTGGGCCCGTGAGCCATGGCCGCTGAGTCTGCGCGTCCGGAGCCTGTGCTCCGCGGCGGGAGAGGCCACAACAGTGAGAGGCCCGTGTACGAAAAAAAAAAAAAAGAAAGGCCTTTAGGAAGACAAATGGCAAACTGAGAAAATACTTATAAAACAAAGAAACAGAACATTTAACATATACAAAAGACTTTTACAAACCACATCATTTTAAAAATAATGTAGTAGATACATGGGCAAAGGTTATAAACAATTCACAATATATAAACTGCTCATAGCTGTACATATGCATATGAATATCCACATATGTGCACACACACACATAATCATTATTACTCAAAAGAAGCACAAATTGAAAGATTATTTTAAAACTATCTATAGTCAACGGTTAAAATGTCTAATGCACAAGAACTGTGTTTTATTTATATTTGTATCCTGGTGTCTGGCCGTCACATAGATAACAAAATCATAGACTTTAAGAACTGAGATAATCTTAGATGTTAATCAGTTCAACCCACTTTTCTTTACCATGAATCTTCTCAAGGGCATAAAAAAAATTGTTTTACTATCACTAGTTCTTCTCTAAAGTACCTTTTCTTATATTATGGTATAGCCAACTAACCCTGTTCTTATATCACAGCACTCATTTATTCATTTATCAAAATATTTATTGAATCGGTGTACAAGGCAAGATTTGGGACCAGCAAGGTCATGATGTCCAGGAGACATGGTTTTGTGTAGATATGCCCATCACCAATTCTTGGACAGACCGAGAGTTGCCCTGCAAGCTCTGGGACTGGTTCCTGCACTGGATTGCCAGGTTCTAGAGAGGGGAAGCGCAAAGGATAAGGATGAAGAAGGCTCAGTCCTGGTCCTGAAGGCCTGTGCCTCCTCTGGGGGACCAGGGCAGCAGGAGCCACTGGAGGGGTTATATACGGAGCAGTGTGGTCAGAGCGGTCACTTAGAAAGATCTTCTGGAAGCAAAATAGGAAACCAGCTGGAAGGGAACAATTAGACAACACACAATGATGCTGAACTACATTGGTGGTATAAGGGTAGCAAAGATGCTGGTTTCCCCAGAAGTCTGGTTGAATGTGAAAGTGCTGATAAAAGAGAGGAGACTCCCCAGCTTGGCCTGCAGCTAGCTCAGGCCTGGGTCGGCTGATGAGATGGAGATGCCAGCTACCAAGAGAGGGATCCAGAAGGAAGCAGACTGCTGGGGACAGTAAGACAGTAACTGCTGAGAGTGCATCTAGGATAAGGTGTAAGGTTTATTTTGTCAAACACAAGGAAAGAACTTTTTAACAAAATAAGGTCTCCCAATGACCTGGGGGATTTTACCCTGCTTGTCCAAGAGAAGAGCCACAGCAGAGCCTGCCTCAGTTCACCATGGTTATCAGGATCTCCATTTTTATGGTTTTTATTCTTTCCTGGGACAGCCTGGAAGGGAGTTCACTAACTTGCCTTCAGATTAAACAGGTTTCTGAAGAAGCCAAATCAGGCTTGCCATTAAAAAATAATAAAATAACAAAACCCAAACCCATCTGCTATGGGCAACAAAGCCTTAGTAATGACACCAATCCTCCCCAGAGGGATTAGAGGATGAAGAAAGAGAACTCCTAAATTAATTTTTAGTTTTTTTTTTCAATCTAGCATCAAATATGGCCTCTTGACAGTGTAGGCTGCTTTAAAAAGAGTTAATGGAAGTGGTTATTGCTTTGGATGTTTTTATAAGAATCAGGTTTATTCAATCAAGGAACTCAGAATATTCTCCTTGTGAAGGTAAAGTTAGAGGCTTTTTTGTTAATTACTATGGTTGAATACACAGTATATTTACATGGCTCTAATATCTAAACTATGGAAAAATATATACACCGAGAAATCCCATTTCTACCCAGGTCCCATCTACCTTTTCACCCCTCTCCCCTTCAGGTATATCACCTTCCTGTTTCTTTAGACAAATATAAGTAAAAAGGAGTGTACACACTTTTCTGCATCTTACTTTCTGTCATGTGGCAATATATCCTGGAGATCTTTCCATGGTTAGAACCTTCTGCATAATACAGCTTCATAGTACCCTTCACATGGATGTACCATTGCTTATTTAACCTGTCCAGTATTGCTGATCACTTGGGTAATTTCTAAGTTTTTATTATTATAAAAATGCCACACTAAATACTGCTGAATGTATGTCTTCTTCCTATATGGGCAAGAGTATCTGAAGGGAGATTTCTAGAAGAGGGATTGCTAGACCAATGGTAAATGCATCTATAATTTACAGGTTGTACCATTTTGCAGTCTCACCAATAAGGTATGAAAGTATCAGTCTCAGCAACAGAGTATGGTATCAATCTTTTGTATCTTTTTTCAGCCTCATAGGTGAGAAATGGTATCTCAGTATAGTTTTCTGTTTTTGTGGTGGGGTCGTGTAGATCAGTTGCCAATATCTTTTGTTTTCTTTTTTAAATTAATTAATTATTTATTTTTGGCTGCATTGGGTCTTCGTTGCTGTGCATGGGCTTTCTCTAGTTGAGGCGAGCGGGGGCTACTCTTCGTTGCAGTGTGCGGGCTTCTCGTTGCAGTGGCTTCTCTTGTTGCGGAGCATGGGCTCTAGGCACGCAGGCTTCAGTAGTTGTGGCGTGCGGGCTCAGTAATTGTGGCTCGCAGGCTCTAGAGCGCAGGCTCAGTAGTTGTGGAGCACAGGCTTAGTTGCTTCGCAGCATATGGGATCTTCCCAGACCAGGGCTCGAACCCGTGTCCCCTGCATTGGCAGGCGGATTCTTAACCACTGCGCCACCCAGGGAAGTCCCTCAGTATAGTTTTAAGTCATGTTATTTTAATACAAGTGAAATCAAGCATCTTTTGTTTAAAGCCTTTTTATATATCTTTTTCCTAACTGTTTGTGTCCTTGGCCCATTTTCTATTGTTTTTTTTTCTTTATTCCTAGGATCTTTCAACAGAATAGAGCGATGAGCCAAAGTACAATATGTGCTAGAAATTTAATACAATACAGTTTATCATGTGGCATTGGGAGCCAAGAAGCTGTTGTCTGATTCTCAAACACCTAAAGTAACTGTCCAGCTAGGAAAGATTAAATAATATGCCCAGGGCCCACCAAAGGATCTAGAACCCAAGTTGCCTGTCACAGACAAGCACAATAATGTCTCAAGTAGAAGTTAGACTTCTGATTCAAATTTCCAAAATGCTCCAACCTGGAAGTAGACGAAAATGGCCTCATGAAAGACCAAGCTCAAAATGCTCATGGCCTAAAACCCCACTGCACTTCACAGCTGTACCGAAGATCCTGGGCTCTCTCATTTGGGGTCTGAAGAATTCCATTAGCAAACAGTTCCTACTTGTCTGCCTATGTGGCTTCCCAGCTCGAAGCAGATTAGAACTCAGAGAGCCAAAGTGAAGGTGGTAAGGATATACAAGCTTGAATGAGACTCCTGGACAAAAGACGTAAGAGGAAGAGACCACGAAACCAAGACAACAACACAAGGACAGAAGAGTACGTGGTCAACTGGGACCACTGGCTCCTGGAAACAAAGACTCGTAAAAATAGTTGCCAAGGTAATGATAGCATAAGAAGATACTACAATCACTTGTGTCCATCCTCAAGACGGATTCAGAGTGATGGAATGATCACATCTTTGAGTTGCAAAGGACCCACTTCTTCCTAATACCCAATTCAGGATTCTTCTCTGGGGCAGCTCTAGTTGATCATTGGGCCTCTGCGTAAATAGTTCTAGGAAAGAAACCTGAACATTGAAATCCACTAAAAGGGTAGGGGAGGGAGGCGGGGGGCAACTGTATATCCAGTACCTGCTGTGTGCCAGGTACTGGGCTAAGTCCTTTCTACACATTTCCTCATTTAATCTCCATGACAACCCTGAGTAGGCACTGTCCATATTTTACAGATGTGGAAACTAAAGTTCAAAGATGTTAAGTAACTTGCCCAAGATAACAAGAAAAAAAGCAGCAGCCCTGAAATCCAAGAGCCTGCCTGATACCATGAGCTAGCCCTGGGGTTGCTGGCACTGGCCTGGTGTTTTCCTGGAGAACATGAACATCACAGAACGTCAACATCTGGCAAGGGCACTCTGTGGTCATGATAAATCAAGACCAAAACAAGACCTCTCATAGTCTTATCTGACCACAGACAAAATATGAACACTGTCCAAACCACAAAAATGACCAAACACTCCCACCATCCCCACCAACTCTAAACACAAGTGACTGCGGTTCTCAGCCAACCACAGTTTTAGCCTCACTCCTTTCAGATAAGATTTATAAAGATACTCCAGAGAATTTCCCTCACTTTCTGACAGCACCCAATTCAGAGCAAAGTCCTAGCTCCTTAAACTCTCCCCCAAATCGCCTACAAGCCCAAATCCTGTAACTCCCTTCTGCACTCAGTTACGGAGATGCCCAGGGTTCCTCATGGAGCGAAGTCTTCCTCATTCAGCAAGCAATGATCCATCCCCTTCAACTCCACCTGTGTTCCCAGAGGTCTTTGACTAGAAGGCACCGAAGGTCAAGTAGAGAAATAGTGCTGAGCCCAGATTCCAAACTAGGTCCACCTGCCTCCCAAGCCCGAGCCCTGGACCACCCTGCTCTGCCGACTCCGCAGTCAGGTTTTGTTTGTTTGTTTGTTTGAATTTGGACTACATATAATTTGTTTTGTAAAGTAAGAAAAGGTGCTCAAAAGGGTAAACTTCAGTTATGGTGGAAGCAAAAACCATGGCTATAAAACATGTTATTTCTTCATTATCTAGGAAAATGAGACACCGCTGTTAGTACTTGTCTCCTAACAACTTCAGCACATTTTGAATTTCGTTTTCTAAATAAAGTGAAATTGAGTCTATTAAATTAAAACAGAGGTGTCATCCTTCTGTATCTTCCGGTGCTTACAGCCCAGTACCTTCATTTTTATAATAAGAAGGCAAATTAAAGACAAGGTACTCCATCATTTCTTTCTAAAATAAAAATCTGAAATAAAAAACAAATGATCACAAGACAGGCATGAGATTGAAAAAGGAGTCAGGGCAAGGCAGCAAAGGCTTTTAGGAAGTGGAGTGGCTAACAGGAGACTGATTAAGAATAAAGAATCCTCTGGTCCCCTTGAGGGTTCAAAAAGAACAAAAAGAAAAGCACTTCTGGAAACCATAAGGCTTCCTCCTAAAGCAGGCGAGCTAAGGGCAGCAGCTGGGGGCTTGGGCTGCATTTCTCAGATCTCTCTAATTGCCTGGGCTCACCTTCTCCCGGCTGTTTTCCTTTACGAGAAGAGTTCATTGGCGGTGGCTTTGGAAAACGATTAATTTACTCTACATGTATTCAGCTGTTTCTCTGACCTAACAGCAATATTTCATTCCACTCCAACTAGACTATCTCTTAAAGGCATCGATCCCAAGGCATCCGTCCCTCTGAACAGTCCTCTGAACAGAGTAGACTCTCAATGAGAGGTGTTTTTTTTTTTGAATACTCTACAACCAGCGCCTTTCTAAGACCGCCCTCTGGTCTTTCCCGGTCAGGTGCAGATGGGAAGGGGTCTGGGATCCGCACGTTGAGGCCCCGTGAGCAGCGGTGATGTCATTCCACCCAGGCCGAAAACTCCCGAGGGGCTTGGCCTCCTCCACAAGCTCGGGGCCCAGTATCCCGTACCCCAGGGATGGGGAGTTGGTCCAGCCCAGAGAGTGAATTCCAAGCCGGCCCCCGCCTTCCTTCCACGCACATAAAACGCCCCAGCGCCCGGCCACGGACAGCCTAGCGCACCCGGAGGAGAAACCGGAAGACAAAGAATGAAGAAGTGGGGAGAGGGCGCAAAGGGTCGGGGAGAGGACAGTAGGTACCCACTGCCCTAGCAACAGCCAGGGAAGGAAGTGGCAGTGGGAAGGGGGAGGAGAGGGGATAGGAAAGGGGTCGGGGGAACAGAGACGGGGGCTGGGAACGCGGACGAGGAGGGGACGCCATGGGGCCGGCGGTCCAGCTGCGGGCAGCCCACCCATTCGAACCCCATAGGACTAAGGGGAAGACGAGAGGGTGTCCCCTAGAGAAAGAGCCGCGCGGGCTCGGCTCCCCAAGGTCAGGGCCGGATCCGGAGCCGAGCCAAGCCGAGCCGCCCGCACTTACCTCCCTGCAGCCTCGCGCCCCGCGCCCGCAACCTGCCGAGTCGTAGAAGCCCCGCGGGTTGGGCCGGGCCGGGGCGGGGATCGCGAGGGAAGAGGGCGGGCGGCGGGACCTTTGATTCGTCCCCGCCCCCTGGAGCCGGGCGGGGCGGCCGGAGGAGTGAGCTCTGAGAATTTGCGCTCAGGAGTATTGAGTTCTTCAGCAGGGCCTGGAACGAGGCCCCCATATGCTCTGGGCATATCCTTAGGTTAGTTACCCCACCTCCTTATATTTTTGTCAGTAAAGCTGTCCCTGACTATTCAAATTAAAAGTACAGCCAGTCCACCACCCTACAGGAACACACCCTAGTTCCTCGCCGGCTTTATCTTCTTTGCACTAATCACCATCTGATAGACTATACACATCATACTTATTTCATGCATTATGTTTCTCTTCCCTAGAATGTCAGCTCCACGAGGGGAGGAGCTTTTGTCTCTTTTGTTCACTATAACCCGCAACCAGCATAGTACCCGATGGATGGATGGTTGATAGTAAATAATTGTTGAGTTAATTAATGCATCCTCTTGTTTCTCCTACTAGACTGTAGGGGTCTTACTCATCTTTGCAGTACTTGGCACAGGGTAGGTGAACAATTAATTAATGGTTGTTGGATGAATGAGTGACCTGAAATGGTCAAGGGAGAGAGGTGGTCCCCTTTTGGTCCCCTGCCTGGCCGAAGAGATTAGACAGTGGAAGAAAAAGAGAATCACTGTCTTGGCCCTGTCAAGAGACTTATTAATCTATGCTATTGCTTCTCTGTCCTCAAAATTATACAGTGATGACTCTGACTTGTTACAGAGATTATTGTCTCCTGACCTTGGCCATTAACCTCAAGAACATCCTTATAAGCAGCATGTTCATGAAGTTCCCACCAATAAGCCCAGCCCTCTGTCTAGGTAGGTAACCACTTGTAACTGAGAGTACCTGAGATTTTTGGTGCAACAGTTACTCAATGGCTTCAAATTCTTCGCTTTATTTTTTTGTCCTGTCCACTGGCCTTCAATTAAATGCTTGAGGAAGATAGTATAAGATCAGCAGCTAATATTTATGTAGCACTTTCTAATTACTGTCACCAAGCATGGTTCTAAGTACCTTACATGCGTTGATGGATTCATTTACTTCTCACAGCAACTGGTTGGAGGTCCAAGTTACAAATGAGTAACCGGGGGCAAAAGATGGGAAGCCCACCCACCTGAAAAGAGTCAGAGCCAAGATTTAAACCCAGACCATTTGACACTGTAACAGAGCAGGATCCTATGGGGCCTTCCCGGAATAGATGCCCCCAACCCATATCCTCTGCTGTAGCTCCTCTCAGCAGTACTGAAGGAACAGTATCTGATGCACATTTCCTGAGTTGTTTTACAGATGCCTAAACCACCACCAGATGGAAGAAATTAACTACTTGATGACCATGACCAGACCTACTGGCAGCTAAGGATTGATAATGTTAACCCCTGTGACACCACCCTGTTACCTCACCATCACATACCCTGGAACACCCCTCCCTCACCTGGCCTTTAAAAATGCTTTGGTGAAACCCATTGGGGAGCTCAGGTGTTTTGAGCACTAGCTGTCCGGAACTCCTTGCTTTGTGCCCTGAAATAAACACTGCACTTTCCTTCACCGCAACCCAATGTCAGTAGTTTGGCTTTACTGCGTGAGAGTGAGCGGATCCAAGTTTGGTTCGGTAACAACACCATCTGAGCTTTAAAACCACCGGACGGTACAGACTCTTCAGAAAATAAGAAGCACAGTAAGAGTTACCCCACCAAGCAGTGTTTGACCATGTATGTGTTGGGAGAGAGGGATGAAATGTGTCTAGGAAAGTTCCCTCCGTCCCCTTCCCCACGGCTACGTTTCCTGTCCCTGATGGGTGGGATCAGGATTCTGGCCCAGCCCAAACTGAGAGTCTCAACTTTTCTGTTGTATTTTTTGAACAGTTGTGCTTATTATTATTACTATTATTATTATTATTAAAGTATTTGAAGACTTCAGACAGACAAATGCAAGATGGGAATTTTAGCCCAACTAGGAAAAAAAATGAATAAAAAGATAACATCCAACCCCAATGCTCTCACCCCATTGTAGATGTATCCCTTTAGGAAAATGGAGCTATGACAGAATTCTGCAGGAGATAAATTGGGGTGGTCATAGTGATGGAAGTGTTTGCTTTTAATAAGATTCCCTCTGTGGACTATGTTTCAACTTATAGAACCCGCTGAAACGCATCTATGGGGTGTTGTGTATTTCCTACTCTTTTCCCAGACCCTTACTGAATAAGCAACTTGTAAAGGTCAGCAAAAATTGATAAAATTTATTACTGGGGTGTATTTCATAAATGAACATGCTAACAAACTGGCTCTGCATGGCTGCTGTTAACTACTTCCAAGTTCTTTGGGAGCCACTTTTGAAGAGAGAGACCTGCACTCTTTTAGATAAATAGCCTCCATGGTGGAGAAATAACACACAGGCTTTGGATCGGTTAGATTTGGGTCAAATCCAGCCTACCACTTACCACTGAATGACCTTGGGCCAATTTTTAACTTCCCATTTAAAAATTGCCTATAGAGAGATTAAAAGAGAAGATGTACGAAAAGCACTCAGCACATAGTAGACCCTAAATAAAAGTTCATTTCCTTTCCTTCACTAATTACTTTTTGGTTAATGTCACTTTTAAGTTGAGCCTAAAAATTTTCACCTATGTATAATTTTGTCTTTTACCATATTGACTGCTTCCCAGAGGAACATCGCTACTAACATAACTTAAAATAAAATTTGGCATACATTGATCTATATTTTTAAACCAATTTAATTTACTTCCCTGAATCCTAAAAGTGTTTTTTTTTTTTTGCAACTGGAGACTGCATTGCCAATGCATATTATCAATTACCACTCTAAAATAAAAAGCTTAAGGAAGGTTAAATATGGCCCAGAATTAACAGCCCATTTCTTTCAATGTCCCAACCATCTCTTATTCAATTGCAAGGTACAGATACAGACAGAAGAAGAACTGAAATTTACTTGTTGGCCAGCAAATGATCAACCAAAATTGTCCAAATTTAAGGTCTCAAGGCAAATATGATTAGACAAATAAGGAAATAAAGTAATTTGTTGTTCAGTTATTATTTACAGCACTACAAACTACCCTAAAACTTAGTGGCTTGAAACAACAATCATTTTATTACATCTCACGATTTTGTGGGTCAGGGCCCAGCTCAATGATTCTTCAGTATCATGTGGCATTGACTGGGATCACTCAGCAGAATTTAGCTAGTAAATAGCCTAGTCTGGAAGGTCCAGGATGGATGACTTCATCCACATGTCTAACGCCTTGGCAGGGAGGCCTGGAAGGCAGTGCTCAGCTGGGGTTATGAACCACACCCCTTACATGTGGCCTCTTTATCATGGTGATCTAGGGGAAGTCTTACGTAGAGGCTCAGGGCTCCAAAAGCAAGTATTCCAAGAAACAAAGCAGAAGCTATGTCTTATGACTTAGGGCCTGAAAACCCAGAATGTAACTTCCACAGCATTCTATTGTTGAAGCAAGCCCAGATTCAAAGACAGGGGAATTATACTCTACCTCTCAATGGGAGAAAGAGTGAAGAGTTTCCAGACATCTTCATTCTACTATACTTGTTTTTATGAAAGAGAATGCCATTAAATAACAATAATAAACAAATAATAAAAAGTTAGTTTAAAAGAAAAAAACAACTCCTATATTTTCTGTTCATTGTTCATGTAGAAACACATACCATTGCCAGCATAAAGGAGATTTGCAATGAAGATTGGCAGTCATCTACCAGAGGTCAGGTTTCTAGAAACATTCAGGAATAACATTATTGCTGCACAAGTTTTTCTCACCCCATTATCATTATACTTAAAGATTACTCAGCGTCCAAGTTGCTATCCCCAGCATAGAGAAAGGCAAAGCCCATGCATCTGACATTTTGTTAATTTAACAAATATTTATTTAGGACCTACTATGTGCCAAGCACTACATTAGAAACTGGGGATATACTGGTGAGTGAGGGAAACGTGGTCTATGCCCTCATGGAGCATGGAGACTACCTGGGAAGGCAGACAGATAAACACTAAGGAGGAAGTGTGGGAAGTTCCATGGTCAGATGCCACAGGAAGGCTTAGCTAGAGCATGTAACGTGGTGAAGGAGGAAAGGTAGCCAGGTCAAGGAAAGGCAATGGGTCAGGGTAACTGAACTGCCAAAACAAATAAAACCTCACATTACAATGGCTCAAACATCACAGCAGTTTATTTTTTCTCAGTGAACAACCTAAGGTAGTTCCTGAGTGTGGGAAAAGGAGGTCAGTCTCTGTTCCTTCAGGAACCAACCTGGAGAGGCTCTGCCATTTGCAATTCAAGGCCGCCAAGGATGCCAGGCATTGGCATCTCCAGAAAGCTGAGAAGGAAAGAACCTGGAGGCTCCCTTGTGGGAGAGTTTCATGGGCCTGGCACTTTGCCTGTGTACCTTCCTCTGCCTAGAAATCAGTCCTGCTCATCACAAGGGAGGCAGGAGGATGTAGTCCTGGTGCCCAGGAAGAAAGAGGAAATGGGTTTCTGAGAGCAGTAGTGGGCTCAGCTTCAAAATGCTTTTAGAGGACAAATAGGCATTGGACAAATAGGTATAGGACAACCTCAAAGCTTTTATAAAGAATCCCAGGTCTTCCCTGGTGGCGCAGTGGTTGAGAGTCCGCCTGCCGATGCAGCGGACACGGGTTCATGCCCCAGTCCGGGAAGATCCCACATGCCGTGGAGCGGCTGGGCCTGTGAGCCATGGCCGCTGAGCCTGCGCGTCCGGAGCCTGTGCTCCGCAACAGGAGAGGCCACAACAGTGAGAGGCCCGCGTACCGCAAAAAAAAAAAAAAAAAAAAAAAAAAGAATCCCAATTAGGGGACAGCTGAACTGTTTTTAGTTTAAATCATTTATTTTTGGATTATATAATGCATACTATGAAAAAATTAAAACTTTTAAAATCCTGTGCCGGGTTTAAAGGATATCTAAGAAAACATGGAGAAACTGGTGATAGAGCGGGGGAGGGATACTTTATCTTTATTAGTGATACAACTTCTTCTCTGAGTTTTAACTGGAGGGGGAGAGTGGGAATTGAATACACATTTGTTATTTGGTGAGGTCCTTAAAAAGGCTAATTGCAATGGAAAAAACAATTTGGCAAGAAAAAAATATCTTGGCACCTGATTCAATCTTGACTGATTGCTAGAAGCACCCGTGCAATAAATTTGTCAGCCTGAATGAGGAGAAAACGGCTTCAGAAGTTCAGCCCCTGCCACTCCCTGGGCACCTTTGACACCATGAAAGATTTTACATTCTTCCAAACTGCTGGTAGAAGTGGATTTTTTTTTCTAATAGCATACTTTGAAATCTTCAAGCTTCTCTTTTTGTTTTCCAGATGACCTGCACCTGTCACCTCACTGCAAGGCTGGGTTTCTCTGAGGAATCTAGACAGCCAGTAGGAAATGGATACACAGGGACTTCAAAATTCAAGTAGGCTTGCCTTCTGAAAGTAAATCCATCTTCCTCTGCTAATGTTCACATATTAAAAGCAATAAAGGGGCTTCCCTGGAGGCGCAGTGGTTGAGAGTCCGCCTGCCGATGCAGGGGACACGGGTCCGTGCCCCGGTCCGGGAAGATCCCACATGCCGTGCAGCGGCTGGGCCCGTGAGCCATGGCTGCTGAGCCTGCGCGTCCAGAGCCTGTGCTCCGCAACGGGAGAGGCCACAACAGTGAGAGGCCCGCGTACCGCAAAAAAAAAAAAAACAATAAAAACATCAACACTGTGATGGTTAATTTTGTGTGTCTACTTGACTGGGTTAAGGGATGCCCAGATAGCTGGTAAAACACTGTTCTGCATGTGTGTGTGAGGGTTTTCTGGAAATAGATTAACATTTGAATCTGTAGACTGAGTAAAGAAGATCACCCTCACCAATGTGGGTGGGCATCATCCAATCTCTTGAGGGCCTGAATAGAACATGAAGGTAAAGGAAGGGAAATTTGCTCTCTCTACCTGAGTTGGGACATCCATCTTCTCCTGCCCTCAGACATTGGTGCTTCTGGTTCTCCAACCTTCAGACTCAGACTGAACTATACCACTGGCTTCCCTGGTTTTCCAGATAACAGATGGCAGATCTTGGGATCCTCAGTCTCCATTATCATGTGAGCCAATTCCTATAATAAATCTCCTCAAATAAAGATATAATCTATATATCTATATATAGAACCAAACAGAACCAATAGGCTATATCTCTGTATATCTATATAGATATAAAGAAAATTTTTCCCAGAAAATTTTATATATCTATACGGATATATCTGTCTGTATATCAGTATAGATATATCCTATTGGTTTTGTTCTCTGGAGAACCCTGACTAATACACACACTGAAAACCAACCAAACAGGCAAATCCCAGAGTCACTTAGGTGGCTGATTAAGACTTGGCAGTTTCATGATTTTGGAGCTGGCACAAGCACTAAGTTTGGGTCCCATCTCTGCCTCTTACTTGTACTTACTACTCCTCCAAGCCTCAGTTTTCTCATCTGTAAAGTGGAGCTGATAACACCTAACTCACATGATGACTGTGATTCATCTGGCACCCAGTAGATACTTGAAATGGTAGTTGTCCTTATTTTCAGGTTCCTTGGAATTCCATTCCATTTTACAAACATCACTGAGTGCCCACTATGTACCTGAATAATGGCATTCTCTGCCCTTAAAAAGCTCACAACTACTAGAGGGATGACCTGCTGAAAAAGTTTAAAAAGAAGCCAGTAATTCTGACTTGGGAGGGAAAGTTGTTGGGAAATGTGTCCTGGAAAGACTAGCCTTTGATCAAGGACCCTGTGGCAAATGATCCAGAAAAGAACAACAAACATCTTTGAAATCTCTCTAGATTCCATTTCTCATTGCTCTCTCCTCACCAAAAAAAGCCCTGCCCACACAGGGTAATGACAAACATTCCCCCCAGCTATGAAATAAGCCTCACATTCTAGAATCAGAAATATGCTTGAAATGTAGATATCCCTAAAGGAAGTCACAGGTAGATGAGACAAACAATCACGTAAAAGCATAAATGTTAGCCACAGCAATCAGAGAAGAAAAGGAAATAAAAGGAATCCAAATTGGAAAAGAAGAAGTAAAGCTGTCACTGTTTGCAGATGACATGATACTATACATACAGAATCCTAAAAATGCTACCAGAAAACTACTAGAGCTAATCAATGAATTTGGTAAAGTAGCAGGATACAAAATTAATGCACAGAAATCTGTGGCATTCCTGTACACTAATGATGAAAAATCTGAAAGTGAAATCAAGAAAACACTCCCATTTACCATTGCAACAAAAAGAATAAAATATCTAGGAATAAACCTACCTAAGGAGACAAAAGACCTGTATGCAGAAAATTATAA
This sequence comes from Mesoplodon bidens, assembly GCF_964165515.1. NCBI lineage: Eukaryota > Metazoa > Chordata > Mammalia > Artiodactyla > Ziphiidae > Mesoplodon > Mesoplodon bidens. The sequence continues at coordinate 55,602,378 of NC_138166.1, forward strand.
GACACTGATGAAAGAAATTAAAGATGATACAAATAGATGGAGAGATATACCATGTTCCTGGATTGGAAGAATCAATATTGTGAAAATGACTCTACTACCCAAAGCAATCTACAGATTCAATGCAATCCCTATCAAACTACCACTGGCATTTTTCACAGAACTAGAACAAAAAATTTCAAAATTTGTTTGGAAAAACAAAAGACCCCGAATAGCCAAAGCAATCTTGAGAACGAAAAACGGGGCTGGAGGAATCAGGCTCCCTGACTTCAGACTATACTACAAAGCTACAGTAATCAAGACAGTGTGGTACTGGCACAAAAACAGAAACATAGATCAATGGAACAGGATAGAAAGCCCAGAGATAAACCCACGCACATATGGTCAACTTATCTTTGATAAAGGAGGCAGGAATGTACAGTGGACAAAGGACAGCCTCTTCAATAAGTGGTACTGGGAAAACTGGACAGGGACACGTAGAAGTATGAGATTAGATCACTCCCTAACACCATACTCAAAAATAAGCTCAAAATGGATTAAAGACCTAAATGTAAGGCCAGAAACTATCAAACTCTTAGAGGAATACATAGGCAGAACACTCTATGACATAAATCACAGCAAGATCCTTGTGGACCCACCTCCTAGAGAAATGGAAATAAAAACAAAAATAAACAAATGGGACCTAATGAAACTTCAAAGCTTTTGCACAGCAAAGGAAACCATAAACAAGACAAAAAGACAACCCTCAGAATGGGAGAAAATATTTGCAAATGAAGCAACTGACAAAGGATTTATCTCCAAAATTTACAAGCAGCTCATGCAGCTCAATAACAAAAAAACAAACAACCCAATCCAAAAATGGGCAGAAGACCTAAATAGACATTTCTCCAAAGAAGATATACAGACTGCCAACAAACACATGAAAGAATGCTCAACATCATTAATCATTAGAGAAATGCAAATCAAAACTACAATGAGATATCATCTCACACCAGTCAGAATGGCCATCACCAAAAAATCTAGAAACAATAAATGCTGGAGAGGGTGTGGAGAAAAGGACACACTCTTGCACTGCTGGTGGGAATGTGAATTGGTACAGCCACTATGGAGAACAGTATGGAGGTTCCTTAAAAAACTACAAATAGAACTACCATATGACCCAGCAATCCCATTACTAGGCATATACCCTGAGAAAACCATAATTCAAAAAGAGACATGTACCAAAATTTCATTGCAGCTCTATTCACAATAGCCCAGAGATGGAAACAACCTAAGTGTCCATCATTGGATGAATGGATAAAGAAGATGTGGCACATATATACAATGGAATATTACTCAGCCATAAAAAGAAACGAAATTGAGCTATTTGTAATGAGGTGGATAGACCTAGAGCCTGTCATACAGAGTGAAGTAAGTCAGAAAGAGAAAGACAAATACCGTATGCTAACACATATATATGGAATTTAAGAAAAAAAATTGTCATGAAGAACCTAGGGGTAAAACAGGAATAAAGACACAGACCTACTTGAGAATGGACTTGAGGCTATGGGGAGAGGGAAGAGTAAGCTGTGACAAAGTGAGAGAGAAGCATGGACATATACACACTACCAAACGTAAGGTAGATAGATAGTGGGAAGCAGCCGCATAGCACAGGGAGATCAGCTCGGTGCTTTGTAACCGCCTGGAGGGGTGGGATAGGGAGGGTGGGAGGGAGGGAGATGCAAGAGGGAAGGGATATGGGAACAGATGTATATGTATGACTGATTCACTTTGTTATAAAGCAGAAACTATTAAAAATGTATAAATGTTGATATCCTTTCTGGATAGCAGTTTGATCAGGCAGTTGTAAGATACACGGGAGGTGTACAAAAAGGAAACCACTATTTTGCAACTTTGCTACTTTTAGTTTAGTTAGAAGAGTGGGGCACCAGGTTCTGATATCTATAATTGCTACATTTTTTTGAATGCTTACTTTGGGTCCAGCATGGTCTTTAATAAACATTATTTCATCGACTCTTTGTACAACTCTATAAAGTATTATTATCCCTGTTTTACAGATGGAAAACAAAACGAAACAATCCTCAAGAGGCAGCCTACAAGTCTGGCACAATTGATACTAGGATTTAAGGTCTCAGGTCTCAGTCCAAGCCTTAACTTTTGATTACTGCCTGACAGGTGAATTTTGGGAGAAGTCAAACATTTAAACACAATCCTGAAAGTTCAGCTTTTCACCTTCATGTTAATTAATTTTCACTCACTCAAAACAGATAGTTAATTCTTCTGTTCTTGAAGGCTTTCTGGAATAGTGATTCCTAAAACAACCCCTGCAATCCAATGTAATGATTTCTATTACCCTGATATTAAAATATATTATTTTTATGCCTTCTAGAAATCTCTTTTTCTAAGAAAGTGAGGAAGTTTGCTTGGGCTGGATTTTCAAGGGAGGAGGAAATTGTAGGGACTTCCTTTTGTTTCTACTAAAGCTTTTGTCATTTCTTCTAAAATTGCCACAAAACAGTCATTATAAGGCTAAGAAATCTGAGATAAAATTGCATTTAAAATCTTTTATTATCCATAATATGCACAAGAACCTAAAACATTTTCTCAGATCACAATTTAGAGGCTGATTTCCTCTTTTATGTCTTGTCTGACAATTCTCCACTATTAGGGAGTCCAGAAAAAATGCTTTTGATGGCTCTTCAGACATGTTTATATAATACTTTATTAAATGCCATCTGTTTTTGCTTTATTAATGTTTTATTAAGGACCATGTGGCTGTTGCTAGATCATATAGACTCTCCAGTGAGTCAGTTCTCACCTCTCAATAAATTATCAAGAGTCATCATTAGCATAAAAGATGAAATCGGGTAGTGGAAAGAGGAGGAAACCAGGACACCTATGTCCCAAGGCTGCCCCTAACTGGTGCTGTGGTCAGCATGGTCCCTCTACCTGTCTGGGCCCATGTGTGTCACCTGGAAATCAAAGGTTGCACGCAATCTCTGAGATGACTTCAAACTTTAAAATTCTAGGTCAAAAGCTCAAATGCAGTGCTGTGGGCCAAAAACCCCAGGAGCATGGGGGAGGGCATGTAAACACCTTCCTGGATACAGCCTGGACAAAGAACTGGTAAGATTTAGGACAGGTGGGAGAGGGACCAGCATATCCTCAGCCAGGTGGAGACTTCTATAAGGTCTGGGGCAGGAGTGGGGACCTGAGATGGGAAAGACAGGCTGACAGCAGATGAGGGAGGGCTTTTCCTGACGATGAGAAATTGTCAATTACATCTTTTCTCCACATCATTTTTTTCCCTTCTTGTCCTCAACAATCTATAGTCCTTGGGAGCCAGCCATTCAAATAGGTCTAGGCAAACAGATTGGTCTCTTTAGTGCTTTAAACATCACGCTTAAAGCAAGAGTTTCCCAAATGGTGCAGCATGCAGTTGACAAGAGGACCTAGAAATTGAAGCCTTCGGCCCTGGAGATGTGAGTCACTCACTGGCTGGTTCTTGTATGAATACTTTTATTTTCTTATTTTTAAAAAAATTTTATTGGAGTAGAGTTGATTTACAATGTTGTATTCATTTCTGCTGTGCAGCAAAGTGAATCAGTTATACATGAAGACTTTTATTTTCTAGGTGTGCCATGATATGACAAAGATTGGGAGTGCTACTCTAAAGCAATCTTATCCACCAAATGAATTTGCTTAGCTAGTGTTACTTATCAGCAGTTCAAACATAAACAGCATTTGTATTAAATTGTTTTTATATACTAATATATAAAACATATATTATATATTTACATCTACAAGATGTAGACCCCATATCTATTTTCTTGCACTTTAACCACATATGTAGATTGTTGTTTGGTTACTGGGTTCTTTTCTTGAAATGACAAATTAATAGGGAAATAAAGAAAATATATGTGCTGTTTGCAGTCTGGCACGTAAGGAGCTTGAAAATCACTACTGCATCCTAACAAGTAAAAAGCTGAACAAAGTGAAAAATCAACAACTCTTCTTAGATTTGCTAGAGAGGTGAGGCCATAGAGCAAAATGGTATCTTGGAGAGACACACATGCAGGAACAAAGAACCAGTGCTGAGGTAGGAAAACCTGAACTGTAATTGACAAATTGCTGGAGGCTCAGAGGGGATGAGTCTAAAAGTTAGAAACTTTCCAGCACCGGTGAGTTTTAACTCTAGGACCTCTACAAGGTTCTCACAGTTAATATCAGAGGAAAATCTCCTCTTGCATCCAGAAGGGGGAGGGGAAAAATACTCATTTTGAAATTTACCACTGCATCCATTTCTTCTTAAGAAGGTCTGTCTTCAAGAAAAACTATTTCACCAAAGCCTAACCTATTGAGATTTTATCAAGACACTGACCTGGAGGAAGGGAAATACCCAACTTCAGCCCACTCTAGCCGCCCTGTCCTACCCAAGGGAGGAGAAAGAAACTGAGATACACTTGTGCAATCCCAAATCCAGAGGCTCACTAAGGGTCTGAGATCCAATCACAGTCTCCCAAGGCAAAGGAAATAAAAGCAAAAATAAACAAATGGGACCTAATCAAACATATGCTTTTGCACAGTGAAGGAAACCATAAATAAAATGAAACAACAACCTATGGAATGGGAGCAAATATTTGCAAATGATGTGACTGGTAAGAGCTTCATTTCTAAAATATACAAACAGTTGATACAGCTCAAACAATCCAATCAAAAAATGGGCAGAAGACCTAAATAGACACTTCTCCAAAGAGCACATACAGATGGCCAACAGGCACATGAAAAGGTGCTCAACATTGCTAATTATTAGAGAAATGCAAATCAAAACTACAATGAGGTATCGCCTCACACCGGTCAGAGTGGCCATCATCAAAGTCTAAAAATAATAAATGCTGGAGAGGGTGTGGAGAAAAGTGAACCCTCTTGCACTGTTGGTGGGAATGTAAATTGGTGCAGCCACTATGGAGAACAGTACGGAAGTTCCTTAAAAAACTAAAAATAGAGTTAACATATGATGCAGCAATCCAACTCCTGGACATATACATGGAGAAAACTCTAATTTGAAAAGATACATACACCCCAATGTTCATAGCAGCACTATTTCCAATAGCCAAGACATGGAAGCAGCCTAAGTGTCCACCAACAGATAAATGGGTAAAGAAGCTGTGGTATATATACAATGGAATATTACTTGGCCATAACAAGGAATGAAATAATGCCATTCGTAGCAACATGGATGGAACTAGAGATTATCATACTAACTGAAGTAAGTCAGACAAAGACAAATATCACGATATTACTTATATGTGGAATTTAAAAAAATGATACAAATGAACTTATTTACAAAACAGAAACAGACTCACAGACATAGAAAACAAATGTATGGTTGCCAAAGGGGAAATGGAGGGGAGGAATAAATTAGGAGTTTGGGATTAACAGATACACATTACTATATACAAAACAGATAAACAACAAGGACCTACTGAACAGCACAGGGAAGTATATTTAATATCTTGTAATCACCTATACTAGCAAAGAATCTGAAAAAGAATAGATATATATAACCGATATGTATATATCCAAATCACTTTGCTATACACCTGAAACTAATATAATATTGTAAATCAACTCTACTTTAGTTTAAAATTTTTTTAATTAAATAAAAGACTGAGATCTAATCATAGGTCTATAGAACACTTTCCTTCCCTGACACCTTACTACCACATCACTGAAGGCCTATTTACTGCAGTTTCTTTACCCAAGACATACATCAGGCACAGCTTTCAACAAAAAATTACAAGGCATACTAAAAAACAAAAACACAATTTGAAAAGACAGAGTAAGCATCAGAACCAAACTCAAATATGGCAGAGATGTTGGTATTATCAGACCTGGAACTTAAAACAACTATAATTAATATGCTAAAGGTTCTAATGGGTAAAAGTAGACAACATGCAAGAACATGGATAATTGTGATATAAAAAAAATTTTTGGTCTTGTCCCTGGCTCCTGGCACAGAACTTGTAAAACTCTTGGAATCTCCTGGGTCATGATGGTGTCTTTGGTGTGTTAATAAAATGACTTTTGGCTGAGGGATGCCTAGATAGCTTCAGGATGGGGGCTGGGCACCAGAAAGACCAAACCATGTGATCAGAGGGCTGGAAATTTCAGTCCCATCCCTGACCTCTGGCAAGGGGAAGGGACTAGAGATTATGTTCAATCACCAATGACCAATAGTTTTAAACAGTCATGCTTATGTAATGGAACCTCCGTAAAATCCCAATAAACAACAGGGTTTGGAGAGCTTCCAAACAGATTGAGGTGCTAGGCAAGTGGTGCACCCAGAGAGGGCATAGAAGCTTGGTGCCCCTCGCCTCGTACCTTGCCCTATGTATCTCTTCCATTTGGCTGTTCCTGGGTGGTGTTCTTTATAATAAACTGGTAATAGTAAGTAAAGTGCTTTCCTGATTTCTGTGAGTTATTCTAGAAAATTATCAAACCTGAGGAGGGAGTTGTAGGACTCTCCAAATTTGTAGCCAAGTCAAAGAAAACTGTGGGTAACCTGGGAACCTGATACTTGTGACAGGTGTCTGAAGTGGAGACAATATTGTGGGACTGAGCCCTTAACCTGTGGGGTCAGTGCTAAATCCAGGAGTTGGTGTCAGAGTTGAACTGAATTATTGGGCATCCAGTTGGTGTCAGAGAACTGGAGAACTGGTTGGCATTAGAAAACACTCCTGAAAGAACCTGATAGTAGTGTAAGCAGAGAGATGGAAATTCTAAGAAAGAATGAGAAAGAAGTACTAGAGATCAAAAATGTTGTAATAAAAATGAAGAATGCCTTTGATGGACTAATTAGTAGACTGGACATGACTGAGGTAAGAATCTCTGAGCTTGAGGATATGTCAATAGAAACTTCCAAAGCTGAAAAGCAAAGAGAAAAAAGACTGAAAAAGAGAGAACTAAATATTCAAGAACTGTGGGACAATGAAAAAAGATACCAGAAGGAGAAGAAAGAGAGAAAGGGCCAGAAGAAATATTTGAAACAATAATGACTGAAATTTTCCCAAAATTAATGTCAGATATAAAACCACAGATCCAGGAAGCTCAGAGGACACCAAGGCAGATAAATGCCAAAGAAACTATACCTAGGCATGTCATATTCAAACAGCAGAAAATCAAAGAGAAGGGAAGAAATCTTGAAAGATGAAAATATAAAGCATGTTAGATAGTGGTACATGCTAAGGGGAAAAAATAAAGAAGGGGCTAAGGAATTGTACTGGGTGGGAGGGTGGAGGGGACGGGGGTTGGGGGGCAGGGCGAAGTTTGGAATTTTCCATGAACTGACCCGGGAAAGAATCCCTGGATAGGGGAGCTTACAGTCAAATTACTGTGAGCTCTTGAATTCATGGTGGACACATTAATAATGCCTTTCTTTATTTGGAGACTGTAACAGGCTCCTTGGTGCAGTAGAAAGGGTATAACTAGGCTGGCATCCTGTTCTGCCACCCACTGACTGTGTGAGCATGGGCAGGTTACCTGATTGTCTGGGCCTCTGTTTCACATCTACAGCCGAGCTTCTTCCTAAAGGACCTAGATCTGCAGGGACCCCCCTGTCCCCAGCTCAGGGTGGCTGCCCCGTGCCTATCTTCAGGTCTCAGCTTAAACTTCACTTTCTCTTGGCAGCATTCCCCAACCCACAGGTTTAGTAAGGTGTCTCTTATTTAGTCTCATATCTTCCTTCATAATAGTTTTCTCAATTCTGATTAATTAGTTGGTTGTGTAACTAATGTCTGTTTTTCCTGCTGGGATGCAAGCTCTGTAAGAGGGAGAGCCATGCCTGTCTTTGTTCACTGCTACATCCCTAGCACTTCTCACAATGTCTAGCAGAGTAGGTACTCCACGAGTATCTTTTGACTGCACAGATGAATAAATGAACAGTCGAGTGGTTATGAATTAGAGATAATTCTAGGTTAAGTAATTGGCACAGTGCCTGGCATATATTTGGTGCCTAGTAAATGATAGCTGTTGATTTCATGGACATATTTCTCATCAGATGTTAGTAGTTTCCACAACTAACTTGGTTTTATGTCTTTGCAAAGGCTGTTGGGATTTTTGGGATGGGTTTCTATATAGTTCAGTAATTTTTCAGAAATACAATCACTAGAACTTAGAGAAGGTTTTTGTTTTGTCTTGTTGGTTCTTTGGGGTTTTTTTTTTCCCCTCTGGCCGGTTGCTTCTCCTTCTATATGGTAATGCCTCTTTTACCTATGAAGAAGCCATGAGATAAGACTTGAACTTCAAAGATGAAGAATCTAATTGCCAGGACTTGGATTATTTCAAGCAACAAAACACCCAATAACTTTTAAGGACCTGTTGGAATGGGGAGGGGCAGACATACCAGGTGCTGGCTAGGTTATGGGATTGCATTGTCATGGAACACCAAGCTTTTCACCTGAGCTGCCTTCCTGGTCTGAGAGGCTGTAGGTGGAAATGGTGTACAAGATAGCACTCAGCAACACCGTATGCTTTTCTTTCTCCCACCTTCATTCCTGAAGGGTCTGTCCTTGGTCTCCTGGAGACTCATCCATGACAATAAAAATTTTTTTCCTTCTACAGGCATACTTTGGAGATATTGCAAGTTCAGTTCCAGATCACGCAATAAAGTGAATATTGCAATAATGCTAGTGACACGAACTCTTTGGTTTCCCAATTTGTATAAAAGTTATGTTTACACTATACTGTAGTCTATTAAGTGTGCAGTAGCATTATGTCTAAAAAATGTACACATCTTAATCAAAAAATACTTTCCTGCTTAAAAAAAAATGCTCACTACCATCTGAACTTTCAAGAAGTCATAATCTTCTTGTTGGTGGAGGGTCCTGCCTCGATGTTGATGGCTCCTGACTGATCAGGGTGGATGGTTGCTGAAGGTTGGGGTGATTGTGGCAGTTTCTTAAAATAAGACAACAATGAAGTTAGCTGCACCGATTTTCTCTTCCTTTCATGAACCATTTCTCTGTAGCATGCAATGCTGCCTGATAGCATTTTACCCACAGTAGAATTTCTTTCAAATTTCTTTCAAAACTGGAGTCAATCCTCTCAAACTCTGCCACTGTTTTATCAGCTAAGTTTATGCACTATTCTAAATCCTTTGTTGTCACTTCAACAATATTCACAGTATTTTCGTCAGGCGTAGATCCCTTCTTAAGAAACCACTTTTTTTTTTTTTGCTCATGCATAAGAAAATAGCTCCTCATCCGTTAAAGCTGTATCACAAGATTGCAGCAATTCAGTCACATCTCCAGGCTCCACTTCTAATTCTAGTTCTCCTGCTATTTCCATCACATCTGCAGTTACTTTCTCCACTAAAGCCTTGAACCCCTAAAAGTTATCCATGAGGCTTGGAATCAACCTCTTCCAAACTCTTGTTAATGTTGATATTTTGGCCTCTTCCCGTGAATCACAAATGTTCTTAAATGGCATCTAGAATGATATATTCTTTCCAGAAGGTTTCAATTTACTTTGCCCATATTCATCAGAGGAATCACTATCTATGGCAGCTACAGCCTTATGAAATGTATTTCTTCTTTTCTTTTTTCTTTTCTTTTCTTTTTTTTTTTTGCGGTACGCGGGCCTCTCACTGTTGTGGCCTCTCCCGTTGCGGAGCACAGGCTCCGGACGCGCAGGCTCAGTGGCCATGGCTAACAGGCCCAGCCGCTCTGTGGCATGTGGGATCTTCCCGGACCAGGGCACGAACCCGTGTCCCCTGCATCGGCAGGCGGACTCTCAACCACTGCGCCACCAGGGAAGCCCAAATATATTTCTTAATGAAACTCAAAAGTTGAAATTACTCCTTGATCCATGGGCTGCAGAATGGATGATCTGTGAGCAGGCATGAAAACAACATTAAACTCATTGTACATCTCCATCAGAGCTCTTGGGTGACCAGGTGCATTGTCAATGAGCAGTACTATTTTGAAAGCAATCTTTTTTTTTTTCCTGAGCAATAGGTCTCAACACTGGGCTGAAAATATTCAGTAAACCAGGTTGTAAACAGATGTGCTGTCATCCAGGCTTTGTTCTTCCATTTATAGAGCACAGGCAGAGTAGATTTAGCATAATTCTTAAGGGTCCTAGGATTTGTGACATGATAAATGAGCACTGGCTTCAACTTAAAGTCACCAGCTGCATGATCCTCTAATAAGAGCATCAGCCTGTTCTTTGAAGCTTTGAAGGCAGGCACTGACTTTTCCTCTCCAGCTATGAAAGTCCTAGATGATTATCTTCCTCCAATAGAAGGCTGTTTTGTCTACATTGAAAATCTGTTTAGTGCAGCCACCTTCATTAATTACCTTAGCTAGATCTTCTAAATAACTTGCTGCAGCTTCTACATCAGCACTTGCTGCTTCTCCTTGCACTTTTATGTTATGGAGACAGCTTTTTTCCTTAAGCTTCATGAATCAACCTCTGCTATCTTTAAACTTTCTTCCGCAGCTTCCTCACTCTCTCAATCGTCATAGAATTGATGAGAGTTAGGGCCTTGCTCTGGATTAGGCTTTGGCTTAAGGGAATGTTGTGGCTCGTTTGATCTTCTATCCAGACCACCAAAACTTTCTTCAGCAATAAGGCTGTTTCACTTGCTTATCATTAGTGCAGCCACTGGATATGCATTTTTAATTTCTTCAAGAAGTTTTCCTTTGCATTCACAACTTGCTGTTTTGTGCAAGAGGCCTAGCTTTCGGCCTATCTTGACTTTCGTTCGACGTGCCTTCCTCACTAAATTTAGTCATTTCTAGCTTTTGATTTAAAGTGAGAGACATGTGACTCTACTTAAACACTTAGAGGCCATTGTAGGGTTATTAACTGGCCTAATTTCAGTATTGCTGTGTCTCAGGGAAAAGGGAGGTCCAAGGAGAGGGAGAGAGATGGGGAAATGGCCGGTCGATGGACACACATTTATCAAGTTTGCCATCTTATATGGGTGCCGTTTGCAGCACCCCAAAACTATTTTAAGAGTAACATCAAAGATCACTGATCGCAGATAAGCATAACAAGTATAATAGTGAAAAAGTTTGAAATCTTGCCAGAATTACCAAAATGTCACACAGAGACACAAAGTGAGCAAATTCTGTTGGAAAAATAGTGTCAATAGACTTGCTTGAGGCAGGGTTGCTGCAAACCTTCAATTTGTAAAAAGCACAATATCTGTGAAGTGCAATAAAGCGAAGCACAATATAACCAGGTGTGCCTGTATTTTCTTCTTAAACTCAATTCCACTCAGGCACTTATACACTCTTGGGTATAAACAAATTCAGCATTCAGTCTTATGTTTCTGTTTAAATCATTTGAGCTATAATTCTGTTTTATGATTTAGACATCTCCAGTTATATAGCCAGTACCTGAAGCAAATTGAAAAGAAATTAAGTTGGATAGCTTAAGATAAAATGCCATTATTATTCTTTCATATTTTAGTGCAAATCATAAATCCACAGATCCGTGGCCTTCATTTTAATATAGTTTATGACTAATTCATTTTAATTATTCATAGTTGATGGCAATTCATATTGTTCTTCCATTTGCTGATCTGTAATAGGTTCTTATTTTCATATATTTTATGGAGACTCTCAGCTTTAGATATACTATGGAGATCTAAAGAATGTTTAAGACCAATTAACAGTCATAATTGTTGTCATTTGTCACCAAGCTCCCTCTCTTGCCCACCTTTGTAAGAGCCTTTCTGTGTCTTCTAAAATAGTGATGGCATGGGCCCTTGGGTTCCAGAGAGCTAGCATATATATATATATAGATAGATAGATAGATGAAAATATCCTTTGGAAGAAACTCTTTCTAGGAGCTAGCACTCTCCATCCCTTTGTCAGCTATGGAAAGCTCTGTGGCTGTCTCCTTCCTGGGGTACCAGAAGGCTCAAATGCCATAACCACATCTTCCCTTGTTCCCAGTACAGCCAGGTCCTTGCTTTTTTTCATGGCTTCTAATCCCTTTTTATCTGTAATTTCCCCATGTTTACATAGATGTGTCTCTCTCAGATCCACAAATCCTTTGGAAAGTATGTGAGGTCTAGCTTACAAAGAGTCATCCTGCTTTCTTTAGGAGGGGAAAAATCTGTCCTTCTGAGACACTCTTGCCTGGTACTAATCTGAGTGATGAGGGACTGGCAGGCCCCGTTCATCCTCCATCTCCTCCGTAACTCCACCAGGACTGCTGCAAAGAAGCCATCTCTCCCTGTTATCTCCTGGTGGCACCACTCACTTGCACTTAACACAAACAGGATCATGGTCACCTGCTTGACATTTTTTCTTTTACAATGTGTATTTCACCTGAGCCCTCAAACTAGAACCAAGACCACCCCCAAAGATTTCATGCATTTCCCAGGACTTAACTCTCATGCTCACCTGTAGCTTTAAGAGCCCAGGTCTGCAAACTCACTATGCTCATCTAGTCCATCCTCTCTTTGGAGGTGATGCAACAATGGAATGCAGCCTCTGCCTTTCATTTACACAAATACTACCCACACAAGGCATATGTGTGTGGAAGATGTTCCTGAATGCTTGGGAAAACAGAAAGTGTTTGTAAGAAAGCAAAACAAGCAACTAAAAATTATATAATAGGTGGCCCTGGGATTTTGCCATCTCTGTGGTTTGTCTTCTGCCAAGCCACACTCTTGGATTGTCATTTATCACCCCCAGTGTTTTATCAAATCAGTTTTCCCAATGAAGACACGTTACTTTCCTAAGTGGAAATCTGATACCAGGTTTTATGGTGATTTTTTTCTCATCCTGTTACAAAATGTGACATGGACACAATATTTTCTAACTCTCTAGTAAGTCTAAGAAGGCAAAGACCTTCATTTAGATTTCTTAATAACTCAGGAGAAGGGAAGAGGATGAATGTTGACCATCTGTTGTGTGTTGTGTTGAGATGAAATAATTTACTTAAAAATCACATTGCTTAGAATGCAAAATCAACATAAATTTGTGAAACGACCAGAATTCCCTAATATGTCAAGCTCACAAAGGGCTACTAGGGACTCCTTGACATTGCTGCCTCCAATTGCTGCCTACCTGCCCTGACCTGCCTCTTGGAATCTTTGCTAAGGATGCATGGTGGTGAGGAAGAGTGGCTGGTCATGGTGATTAATTTCACCATGGTCATGGTGCTGGTTATGGTGATTAATTTCATGTGACTAAGAGAGTGTTCATCATGATGGTACTGAGAAAAGTGAAGTCTCAGAAATGGGAAGATCGAAAGGCTTGAGTCAGACTTTAATGAGCCATGAGCCAGTGCCTGCGTATACTTGTTGCTTAACTATTTGTTATCAAAAATGTCAAACCTATACCAAATAAGATATAGTAGTATAATACAGGTCCCTGTATCCATCATCCAGCTTCAATAATTATCAACTCATGGGAAATCTTGTTTCATCTATATCTACTCCTTGCCCCACAACCACCATCATTTCATTTTAAAGCAAATCACAGGTTTTATTTGATAACCAGGTCTTCACCACCACACTAGGATTTGCTTTTATGTCATGTAAAATTTCAGTTAAAATTTAAACATGAATAAATCACCTTAACTGAAACCTCCTAGATCAGATATAAACAGCTGTTCTATTACACAAATGAACTTGATGAGATGGCCTCACTTTATCATTTCTTAGGTCACTATTCTCACCTCCTGCCCCAAAGATCATTTATTTCCCAAACCAATCTGATGCCAATTGTGTCCTTTTATTTCTGAAAAGACCAGAGATTCATCTGTATGTGTGATATAGAAATGTGTATAATGGAAATAATGCTAAAAAGTTAAAAATTATATGCCAAAATATTAGCACTATTTTCTTGGGGTGGTACAAACTCAGGAAGTTTCCATTTTATTCTTTCCTTTTAGCTTATAATTACTTATTTTCTGTTGGCAAAAGTAATGTATTACTTTTATGACTAAAAAATGAACAAAAACATCCACCATTGAGTATAAATTTCAAAGAAACTTTTATGGAAAATAACACATTTGCCTTCCCTACACAGGTTGAACTCTTGAGGATAAATGGAAAAAACATTTTCACCAGTCAACAAAATTTGGACACCCTGAAATTGCCCACATAGGCAGGGCCTTGAAATCTGGCCCTGCATATTACCTGAACCAAAACCCATACCCATGACTGCACCCAGGCTTTTAGGGTTGCTTCAGGGAGCGGGAAGCAGTGTAGGAAGTGTAGCTGAGGAATTGAACAACTGGAAGTCTGGTGGTTTTAGATGGCTCTTAGGGACAGAGGGTAGGGTATTTGAAACTAGGGCCCTCCTGGGAAAACAGACATGCAGAGAGTCCCTGACTCCTCTTGGGGCCATCGCTGCAGGTGACGTCATGGAGGAGCGAGGTCATAGTTTGCCTGTGAGCCTGAACTCCTCTGCTTCCAAGAAGCTTCCCCTCCCTCTCCTGAAACCACCCCCTCCATCATCAGATCAGTTCAAGTGTCCTTTGATATGAGAGTAGTGTCTCTTAGTGTGACCAAAGGGGATTAAATCCTAATGAGCTATATTTATTGTTCTCATTTAGTTTACCTTAAAGGAAAAAGTTTATGAAACCAAACTCCATTTTCTAATTCTTCTGCGAGGAACATATATTGTGTGATTTTAAAAAAAGAAAAACAAATCTACTTTGCCCTTGAATCTACTCCAGCTTCCCTTATGATCTCCATAAAGGCTTCCTCTAAAAGGCTGAGTATCAAAAAAAAGGGGCAGAGTGGGGGGAGAGAGAGAGGAAAGAATGTGTTTATGCGTGTGTGGATGTGTGTGCGTGGATGTGTGTACACGTGTATATTTATGTTTGTGTGTGTTTACGAAGGGGTGTTAGCACGGACTAGTCAGCAGGTTTCAAAAGTCACTTCCCATTTGGAAAGGGAACGAGAGATCCACGGAGAGGGACCAGGTTAGAGCTAGAAGTCAGTTAGGTCTCAGCCTCCCCTGAAGCCCCCATTATGAGAGGTTGGAACCCAGACACAGGCAGTCCCACCATGGGCTCCAGAAGCCTGGCTGAGGAGCTCCAGACCTCAGCGTCAGACCTCAGGCTGAGCAACAACAAAAATGTGGTCAACAGGCTCTTTAGACCAAATGTATTTGTATTAATTCAGAGATAGGATAGGGTGATGTAAACAAAGAAAAGGGTTTGGGTTTTGTTTTTTGTTTTTTGCTAACAAGAGTTCAAGTAGATGGTCCAGAGCTGGTGTAGCAACTCAACCGTGTGGGGCAAGCAACTGTCCAGTTTGTCCAGGACTGGTTCCTGGTTTGTGGGATTTTCAGTGCTAAAATCCAGACAGTTCTGGGCAAACCAAGACAAGCTGGTGACCCTAGGTGTTGGTCCCAAGGTCCACTGACCTTGTTGGCTTGCCAACATGCAGTTTCCACCTTGAGGTGTAAGAAAGCTGTTCCTGTTTCCATCATTCCATCCATATGCAGCCAGCAGGGAAGGGAGACCAGGATGGGGAGGGTACATTCCTTTCATTTTAAAGGCATATCCCAGAAGCTGCACATAACACTCTACTCGTGACATTTCAGTAAGAATATAGTCACGCAGCCACAACTAGCATGAGTCTGGGAAATGTCATTCACTGGCTAAGCACGTGCCCAGCCAAAGCTTCTATGATTTTGGAGTAATAGGAGAATTAATTAATATAGGCGGGACAGCTGGCAAGCTGAACAGATAATACTTCACGATACTCCCCCGACTCCACAATCCCTAGTTTCTACATGGTTCTTTCTGCATAAATTGTCACACTGGTACAATGTGACCCTCCACCTAGGCCTCCACCAGGTGGACTAGGGCTGGACCTATGACTCCACTGCAGTCAACTTACAGTGTTGTCAGCAGCAGATGACATGGCTGACATGACAGCCTTACCCACTGGGATGTGACACTTTTCTAGAAAAACTGAAATGTAGATACATTAAGTTGTCAGTTGCAGAAGCTGAAAGATATCCAGAGAGAAATTAAGCAGCAGAAACTATGAACAAACAGAAGCCATGACAGAGAAAAGATCATCTGATAACAAAGTTGTTGGTAACTGCAGAATGGCAGACATAGCGGCAGAGAGGTACACAGGAGGGGGATTAACCTGTCCTTGTGCAGGAAAAGGTAATCTTATTGATAGAAGTAGGTGGGATTCTGAATAATCTTCTAGTTCCATAAATATTTATCAGTTTCTGGAGGCCCAGCAGTAAGGCTGCTCCAACATTCCCTGTGACTCCTTAATTTCAGTTCCCACGCTGGGGAAGTGATAAGTGGTATGTTGTGTTTGTGTGTGTCTGTGTCAGAGGGGTGCCATTAGTGTGCATTCAGCTGAAAAAAAAACCCAAAAAACTAAAATGGCCTAACGAATAAGGACACCTGTCATCTCACATATCAAGATGTGCACAGGTAGAGCAGTTTCAGGGTGGCTAATTCAGAGACTCAGTGACATCATCTACAGCCCAGCCTCTGTTTGCCACTTCTCACTGCCATCCTCAGCCCCCTGGTATTGCCCTCAGGCTTTCTTCTTCCTGGTTTCGGGTTGACTGTAGAAACAATCCACACAAGAGTTCAAGGCTGGAAAGGAGATGGCCTTCTCCTTAGTCCCTTTCTGTGGAAAACATTTCTCAGGCTGCCAGCAGATTTCTTCCCACATCTCATCCCAAGCCCATTCCTAAGTCAGTCATTGGCAGGAGGAGGAATTGCCATATTGGTTTAGTCTGATTGAGATGCTGGGGCCAGGGAAGGGGCTTGGCCTCCCTTCAAACACAAGGCTGTCCATATCTGAACAGAATCAAAGTGCTGTTTGTAAGTAAGAAGGAGGCTAACGTGGTGGCTTTGGGAAGCAAACTACAGTGTCCACTACAAGAGAGTTGAGAGGTCAGCTGGTTCTTCTGGCTGGCCTCATGGGGCACCTCACACCTTGTGAAATCACATTTAAGGCCTCAGTGTTACAGGTTAGAAACTGAATTTTGCTACCTGACACATTCTGTAGTACTGATCCACCCTAACCAAAGGTCAATTTACAAATCAGGGTATCAGTTTATTGATTAGTAGTGCAAGATGCACAAATGTCTCTCCAATGGCTGGAAAGCTCATGTTTACCACCCAGCACAGAGCAGCTAAGTAGCCAAATTAACATCCCCAGAGTTTCTTGGTTGTACATAACATCAAAGCACAGAATGCAGAGGGTTTTCTGCCTTTCTCTGTCTGTGTCCCATGCTTTCAGGCTTCTTTTCCATGACATATGACCTTCTCTTTGGCTGGAATACCCTTGTTGTCCTTCTCTGCCTAAAAACGCCCAGTCAAACCAAGTCCAACGTCACGTCTTCTGTGAAATCCTCCCTGACCCCCTTCCCAATAGAACCAACTCCCTTTAATAAGTTTCCATACGTGGTAAATATTCATTGTAGGTTATTTCCTTTCTCACCATAGTATTATTCTTAGTCATCCTTCTCCCTACTCGACGGCACCTAGTAGTACCTAGAAGACTGGTTCTCAGACCTTTGTGCATATAAGAATCACCGAATCAACATAAGACTTTGTTATTAAAAAAATCATATTCTCCATCGACAGAGGAATGGATAAAGAAGATGTGGTATATATATACAATGGAATATTACTCAGCCATTAAAAAGAATGAAATCATGCCATGTGCAGCAACATGGATGGACCTACAGATTATCATACTAAGTGAAGTAAGTCATACAGAGAAAGACAAATATATCACTCGGTGTGGAATCTAATTTTAAAAAATGATACAAATGAACTTATTTACAAAACAGAAACAGACTTACAAATATCGAAAGCAAACTTATGGTTACCAAAGGGGAAATATGGTGGGGAGGGATAAATTAGGAGCTTGGGATTGACATATACACACTACTATATATAAAATAGATAACCAACAAGGACCTACTGTATAGCACTGGGAACTATACTCAATGTTCTGTAATAACCTGTATGGGTAAAGAATCTGAAAAAGAATGGATATATGTATAACTGAATCATTTTGCTGTACACCTGAAACACAACATTGTAAATCAACTATACTCCAATAAAATTTTAAAATCAATCAACCAATAAAAACAGAAAAATGCTTAACAAAAATGTATATTCTCAGGGAGTGTGACTTGGTAGGTCATGGATGGGGGCAGGAATACACATATTAAGATGCACCTCCGGGCTTCCCTGGTGGCGCAGTGGTTGAGAGTCCGCCTGCCGATGCAGGGGACACGGGTTCGTGCCCCGGTCCGGGAGGATCCCACATACCACGGAGTGGCTGGGCCCGTGAGCCATGGCCGCTGGGCCTGCGCGTCCGGAGCCTGTGCTCCGCAATGGGAGAGGCCACAGCAGTGAGAGGCCCGCGTACCGCAAAAAAAAAAAAAAAAAAGATGCACCTCGGTGATATGGTAGCACGGGGTTTAGGCCACATTTGGGGAAGCGCTGGCCTAGGCCATGATCTTTCTTGCAATTATTGTTCTAGTGACGGGAAATGGCTATGTTCCAGGAAGAAGACCTCTTTCTCAAGTATACTGAATGGGTGGTAACAAAAATCTTCCTCGCCAAGGAAACTAACAAAACCCTCAGGACTTTCCGCCCAAGTCAGTACGTATGATGGGCGGGTCCTGGACAGGGAGTTAGGGGTGTAGAGCTCAGCTCCAGGAAGCCTTCTAAAAGGTGCAGATGCTTGAGCTGAGGCTTGAGGGGGAGAAGGTGTGAGTTCGGTAGATGTGGTGGGGGAGACGTTTCTCTAAGAGGAACAGAGTGTGCAAAGGCTTGGGGATCTGAGACTACAGGCAAATCAGTAAAACAGGGGAGAAGAGGGCATCCAGGGAAGTGAGGAGAAGTGAGGTGTAGAGTAGTCAAGGGCCAGTACATTTATTATTCATTTACAGCACCGTATAATAGTAAAAAACAACCACTTATTGAGCCCTTATTCTCCACTAGGCACCATAATAAGCAATTTACATATTATGTACAGCTTAGTGCTGTGTTTCTCACACTATTTGGTCTCAAGATTAAATATGCTCTTAAAAACTGTATGCTCTTTAAAAAACTTCATGCTCTTAAAAATTATAGAGAACCCCAGAGAGCTTTCATTTATGTAGGTTATATCTACTGATATTTACTGTATTAGAAGTTCAAACTGAGAAATTGAGAAATATTAATTCATGAATAGTATGGAAAATAAACCATTATATGTTAACATAAAAACATACTTTTAAAGAAATACAACCAGAGTCTCCAAAACAAAAAAAATTAGAGGGAAGAATAGCATTGCTTTATATTTTTGCAAATATCATTACTGTCTGGCTTAAAAGAAGACAGCTGACTGCTCATGTCTGCTTCTGCATTAACCTTGCACACTCACGTCATGTAGCTTCTGGAAAGTCCCACTGTACACTCAAGAGAAAGTGAAAAAGGCAAAGAGTATCTTAACATTGTTATGAAATTATTTCAGACCTTGCCCAGGGGCTCCCAGACCACTTTCTGAGAACTGCTGGTTTAGAGGCTGAGAGCATTTGAATCCTGGCTTTATCGAGTTCGAGATTGTGACTGTTAGCAAGTTCCTCAGCCTAGGTCTCCACTTCCTTCTTGGTGATGCAGGGACACTGAGGGAGCCTTGGGGACAGTGATTAGCACAGTGTGAGCCATCAGTAAATGGCAGCAACCGGTGATCCACATGACATTGCTTGGGGGAGAACTCCAGTGCAGAACTGAGAAAACACCAGAGCCAGGCTTCAAACCCAAGTCTCTGTCTCCAAAGGCTGGGCTTGGGACCACAGTGTCCCATACACACAATGCTGAGGTGTTCTGAGCAGAGACGTATTGTAATGAGATTAATGTTGTGACCAGAGCTGAGAAAAGTCACCCTGGTTGGGGCTTAAAGGATGGATGGCGAGGAGTTGGGACTGCGGACAGAGGCTCCATTCGGCCAGGCAGGAACCACTGAGGGTCTGGCTGGAGAAAGGGCTGTGGGTAAGAAGGAGGAACTTCTCAGGTGGACTGGGCAGGACTCAGGTCCCACGAACGTGGGGATGAGGGAGGCGGAGAAGTCTAAAATCTCTCCTGCATTTTTCACTCGAGGAATCCCAGTAACTATGTGTGGCCACATGTTCAGAGTGTTGTCAACCAGGGGAGCCTCAGGGTCCAGCACTGGTCACATAGGCATGGAGCATCCACGTGGCTGACCACAGTTACTTAGTTTTCAGCCCTTCCAGAGGTCAAACTGATACAGTGTAGCCCAAAGTCCCCACCATAACCACATTTTTACTATAAACTATCTGGCATGGCCCAAGGTCCCAGGTATATAAAAACACTCTTATCAGGAAGGATATTCCAAGGGCTTAGAGGGGATCTCCCAAAAGATGGTCAAGGTCCAGCCTTTTCTGTGTTCAAATTGCAAGGTTTGAACAACCCAAGCCTGCTGCATTACCCTCTACTGCACTCGTATCCAGCTGCCTGCTTAAGAGGACTCTCAAAAAAATTCACCACCTAATTTTTTCACCAGAGCACCCAAATCTGCTCTGCCCATAGTCTTCCTTATCTCAGTTCATGGCAACTTCATCCTTCTAGTGGCTCAGGCCACAGACTTAGAGTCATCCTCGACTTCTCTCCTCCCACATCCCAAATCCAACTCTTTGGACAATCTTGTTGATTCTACCTTCAAAGTATTTCCAACTTCTTTCTGCTTCCCTCCACTACGTCCACTCTGGTCTGAACCTCCACCATCTCTCTCTGGATGAGTTCAATAACCTCCAAACTGGGCTCCTTGTTTTTGCCTGTGACCCCTACAATCTCCACCAGGCAGCCAGATGACCCTTTAAAATCATAAATCAAATCATGCCGTTCCTCTGCTCAAAACCCTTCATTGACTTTTAATCCCATTCAGTAAAAACCAAAGTCCTATGACCCCAAGTACCTCCCTGCCCTAATTCTGATTTGCCATCCTCTCCCCCACTCACACTTCTCCATCTGCACTGGTTTCCTTGCCTCAAATGCACCAGACTCGCCCCTGCTTCAGACTTGTATTTGCTATTGACATATTCATCTTCCCTGCCCACAGTCCTTGAGGATTTTCCTCCACAGCACTTTCACATCTGTCACACCACACATCTGTTTATGAGCTCATTGTCTCCACCCCTGGCCCCCACCCTCTGTCCCAATAGACTCTAAGCTCCACAAGAACAGAAACTTAATTTTTAAAATCTCCCTGTATTCCCTGTATTGTTGGCTTGATGAATGTGTAGGCAAAGGACCATATCAATAGGCTTTGAAGCCTGTTGTTCACTCTTGGATCATTTTGATTTCACAAAACATGATTCAGAACCTGATAGTACTTTCTAAATAAGCAATGTAATTCTGCCATATGGCCAGATATTTCCCATTTTCAGGACAGAATATAAAAGAATAATTTAGGGCAGATTCTGAAATCTGTAGGTAAGCTCCGTGAGGGCCCCAGCTCCTGCGGGGGCGGTTACAACTTCCAGCTGTTGCTGATACGCCTTAATCCTGCTAATAGCCCTGCAAGTAGCCCTTCATTTAAATCTCCTGAGCTATGGAGCTGGATTCGCTTTCCTGCAGGGACTCCAACTAATTAGTCCATAATAAGAAACTCCTGATTGGTGTCAACTAGGACCATGATGTCCTGATTTGCTGGTCACTGATGGACATTATATTAGTGCAGGTATTCCATCAGTATGACTAGAAAATAATACGACTGAGTTCCTAAACTAAAGGCCGAAAACTCGTACCTTCAAATTTCATTGCCTCCTCAAAGTCAACACCTTAGGATGCTTTAATATCTATTCCAATAATGGCCAGCACGTTAAAATGGTCTGAGGTTGCCTTTTAAGATTTCCCTTAGTGTTCGTATTATTTGGAATAATGTCAATCCTTCTTTGATGGCAGATTTGATACAGATCAACAGGCAATATCATATACATATATGGAAATTAGCAATAATTTCACGATGTTTATATGCAAATGTCACTAATTGCACTCAAAATGTCTTTTTTTTTTTTTTTTTTTCGGTACGCGGGCCTCTCACCGTTGTGGCCTCTCCCGTTGCGGAGCACAGGCTCCGGACGCGCAGGCTCAGTGGCCATGGCTCACGGGCCCAGCCGCTCCGCGGCATGTGGGATCTTCCCGGACCGGGGCACGAACCCGCGTCCCCTGCATCGGCAGGCGGACTCTCAACCACTGCGCCACCAGGGAAGCCCTCAAAATGTCTTTTATAGCTTGTTTTACTTTTCTTTTAAGCCAGGATCCAATCAAGGTTCATGAGTTGCTTTTGGTTGTCTCTTTAGCGCTTTGGGGGAGGCAGAGATGTGACCTTATGTGCGTTGGTGCTCATGAATATTTATTGATTGATCAAAGAACATTTCTACCTATTCTTGAGATCACAACATGGCAGCACAGAGAGAAATTTAATAACAATCTGTTCATTTGATGTTGGGGCCAAGTGAGATTTGCGGAGGATAAGTGACCTACACAAGTTCTCACCATTAACTACAATTAGGTTCCCAAGTCCCATCCCAGGGTTCTTTTCCTGTCCAATGAGCTCCCTGTGTCAGCTTCAAAGACCTAAGGAAACCTTTGGGACTAAAATTAGAGAACAAGTTCTTGGAAAGGAAAAGGTTGTTGGGATCACATATCTCATTCTGTAGCAGAAGGAGCTGGGTTTTGAAACACGTCAGGCATGCACCCATATTCCCACTCTATTAAGGAGTTGGGAGGGTTTGGTCAAATTGCTTAACTTCTGGTCCTCAGTGAACACTTCTGTTAAATGGGGATTGCCTAAATGGGGTTGTGGTGAGGCTCTGGTAGTGAGTTTGCAAAATTATCACACACTATAACTCAGAAGTGAGAGAAATGCAATTCTTTCATCTTGTCAGTAACTGATCTGGTCTTCCTCACGAGCCCTTCACCTATTGGTTAGCAAGAAAAAAATTAACTCAAGGTCCAATGTTGTTTAGTCTAAATAGGTACAGAATCTCAGTATGGGATGATGAAAAAAATTCTGGAGATGGAGAGTGGTGATGGTCGCACAACAATGTGAATGCACTTAATGCCACTGACCTGCACACCCAAAAATGTACAAACTTCCAGTTATGAGATAAATAAGTACTGGGAATGTAATATACAACATGATGACTAGAGCTAATGCTGCTGTATGGTATATTTGAAAGTTGTTAAGAGAGTAGATCGTAAGAGTTCTCATCATAAGAAAAAAACATTTTTTTTTCTTTTTTGTATCTATATGAGAAGATGGATGTCAACTAAACTTAGGGTGGTGATCATGTCATAATATATTTAAGTCAATTATGCTGTACATCTTCAGCTTACACAGTGCCATACATCAAACATAAATAAAAAAATTTTTACAATAAAAAATTACAAAAAAAACCCTTAGTCTAATCTGATAATTTAGAAAATCTGCTCTGGTAATTCTCAGTCACTTCTGGAGACATGGTGAACCTCTTAGATTTCCCAGGCTTGGCCTCCGTTTCCCTCACTACACTGTGTTTGGATGTATGGGGAGGGGACACTGAAGGTGGAAGCTTATGTGACCCTGCCGCAGAGGTAGAAGAGTGGGGTCCTCGGGCGTGATTCCCTCGGCCCCCTTGGATGCCTGGGCGCTGCCTGCCTCTTCTCCCCACCCTTGTCTCATGGCTCCAGGCTGAGGAAACACCAGGTATTGTGACACATCAAAACATTTCATTGTGACACTGGTTGGGTGGTCTAACTGGCTTGAGTCACCCATGCCTCCTCTCCCCCCTCCCCCAGACTCCCCTGGCCACAAAGCCCTCTCCTTCCTTCACTGGCTCTGTGATTCAGCCCTCCTCTCAGGCCACGTCTGCAGTGTGGTTGAGCCCCGTCACTTCTCCCCTCATCACATGGGCATCCTCTTACCACATCCAAGAGCCCTCTTACGCACTGCAGTTTCTCACTGACCCACTGGCTTCCCAGAAGACTGGAAGCTTCTCAAGGAGGAAGGCCATGTATTGCCCGTGTCTGGGACCATTCCTGGCTCAGTAAATACTTTTCAAAGAAAGCATCCATCACAGCAGCTGCTACTCGCTTCCTGTCTGCAGGCCCTTGTTAAAGCAGCAGTCCCCACCCTTTCTGGCACCAGGGACTGGTTTCGTAGAAGACAATTTTTCCACAGACGGTTGAGGGGGGTAATGGTCCAGGTGGTCATGCGAGCAACGGGGAGCGGCAGAGGAAGCTTCCCACGCTCACCTCCTGCTGTGCGGCCGGTTTCTAACAGGCCAAGGAAGGTACTGGTCCGGAACCTGGGGGTTGGGGACCCCTGTGTTAAAGTACCCACAAGTGTCAAGGCCCCTAACTTTACATCTCAAATAAAGCACAAAAGCAATGAGCGAAATGTCATGAAAAGAAACACATAGTTCTTACCAACATGCCATTTTCTAAGTCCTAGAACAATCATGAAATTGAAAGTGGTGTTCCTGCTCTGTGGTGAGCAAATGCTGGTCAACAGACTGTGTGAGGCTGTCTGGGTCTGAACCACCCAGAGGAAGTGTGTAAGTGTGTAAGTGTGTGTGTGTGTGTTTGTGTGTGTATGTGAAACCCCCCAGGACATCAGCCAAATTTGAGAATTGCTGCTTAAGCTGACATGTTTTTCCCAGTCTGATACCTGTTTAAACTATGGCATTTAATAAAGAAAAGAGGCTGCCCTTAACTCATTAAAAGTGTTACAACAGTAATATCATGGAGAACCAGTTTTTAAAAAGCACAGTTAATCATAATTCATCCTTGGTAAAATAACTGGAAGCCAAAATCAATTCTATCCTCTCTAAAAAAAATTGGCCCTGAAGCCTATTTACTTACTGAAAATTCATCTGAAAGCTCAGACGTGCAGATGCCGGTGAATGTTAAGGTCCAGGTGCTTGTTTCTCTGTTGGCCTGGGGCCTCCTCCTGAATTTCGGGGCTTGTACCCACTTGAGTTCAGTCACCAGGGAGAATGGCAGCCAGAGGAGACCGAGGTTGGGAGATCTCTTCCTGACGCTGGACTGGATTTTCTGGCAGAGGCCGAATGTCCCTCCACTACAGCTCCTGACCAACCTTCTTCCCTCCTCTGAGCTCCAGCTCCTGCGGGGGCGGTTACAACTTCCAGCTGTTGCTGATATGCCTTAATCCTGCTAATAGCCCTGCAAGTAGCCCTTCATTTAAATCTCCTGAGCTATGGAGCTGGATTCGCTTTCCTGCAGGGACTCCAACTAATTAGTCCATAATAAGAAACTCCTGATTGGTGTCAACTAGGACCATGATGTCCTGATTTGCTGGTCACTGATGGACATTATATTAGTGCAGGTATTCCATCAGAATGACTAGAAAATAATACGACTGAGTTCCTAAACTAAAGGCCGAAAACTTGTACCTTCAAATTTCATTGCCTCCTCAAAGTCAACACCTTAGGATGCTTTAATATCTATTCCAATAATGGCCAGCACGTTAAAATGGTCTGAGGTTGCCTTTTAAGATTTCCCTTAGTGTTCGTATTATTTGGAATAATGTCAATCCTTCTTTGATGGCAGATTTGATACAGATCAACAGGCAATATCATATACATATATGGAAATTAGCAGTAATTTCACGATGTTTATATGCAAATGTCACTAATTGCCCTCAAAATACCTTTTATAGCTTGTTTTTCTCTTCCTTTAAGCCAGGATCCAATCAAGGTTCATGAATTGCTTTTGGTTGTCTCTTTAGTGCTTTGGGGGAGGCAGAGATGTGACCTTATGTGTGTAACTGAGATCCAGTGCGTGCGTAACACCATAAATATATGAACTCACTCGAATGGGACTTCAGGGAAGGTTAAGTGTTTGGGGCATTGCAAAGGACACAAGTTGGGTGTGGGAGATGAGTCAGCCATTCCTAAGGGCCATTAAATCAGTGTGACTAATCGGCATTTTCCTTTTTCATGTTAGGACACACAGAAAATAATATTTCCATAGCATGCTGGGTTGAACAGACAGGGCTTCTCTGGGGGCTGTCTGGGGCTCTAGCTGCCTCAGGTCCCCTGTGCCAAAGGCTGGGGGATCTACATTTGTAGTACACCTTGGAAATGTTCACACCAAAAGTATGGTAACTTTTGCCAAAGTTTCCAGGCTTCTTTATGTTCTGGGGTATTTTTTATTTCCAACCCCATCACTTGAGCTAATCTTGTGTGTTTCTCCCTCAGCAAAGTCTCAGCTAGAGTCTTGCTCTGTCCGTTCAGCAGCCACATATGCCCATTAACCTGGAAACACAACGACAGGAGCGGCCTTTTTCCATGTTATTTATTCACAGTCAACTAGCTTCACGAGGGGGAAAAACAAATTAGTCAGAGCTTTTGGGGGAGGCATAAGGGGATGGGTGGAAGGCTGGGATTTTAAACAGAAAATAATCTTATAAATGGTTAGATGAAAGATTTACAAATATCCATTAAAAAAAAATAGTATCCTCTGAGGGTAAGAGAGGAAGATAAAATCATCATGAATCAAATAAATTAACAACTCCTCATCATTGCATTCCTCAAAACCAAAGTCTCTGAAAATGGTTTGCATTTCAGACTGCTGCAATTTGCAGGCTTATGTGATATATATATATCCAACACAGAAAAATAAAGACAAACACTAAGCAACAGATTCATACAATGTAGGGAAAATTGAGCACATGAAAATAGCTATCATTTGGTAGCAAAAATAGAGGTATGACAATGTTAATATCAAAATTAAAGACATTCAAATAAATTATGCCAATACATTGGAACTATTATTCCTAAGATCATAAGAACAACTGCTTATTGCTCCTACTCATAACTAAAAGCTCTGAGGAAATCCTATGATAGCTGGAAGGCATAACTTACAGAGTATGCAGTAGACCTACAACAAGTTTCAACAGCCAAATAAAAACTGTATACTTTATCATTTTTCTTTTAGGGTTGACGTTGTTAATAGTAGGATAAGACCACTCATCATAAATCTGGAGAATACAGATGAATAGCGCCGCGAAGCCCAAGCCAATGATTTACTGGAAGTAGTTAAAAGTAGAATGTGAAAAGCAGCAGCCCAAATGAAGCAAATATATTTTTTTAAAAGTTGGTTTGTCTACTTTTCTCTCCCAAAGAACCTCACAAGAAGCACAGGAAGCCATGGGGGCTTTCTGGGCATTCCGTGAGGACCTGATACATAACGGACGGTTGTCCTAAAGTGAACTCCACGTGTAGTACCAGAACCAGTCTGGCTTCTGGGAGGTGAATGGCATGGAGGAGCTGCACTGAGACTTTGATTATTGAGTTTGACTCCAGGAAATACCAGCCTAGGCTTTGGGGCCTGGGGAGGGAGTGACCTGCTGCCAGGCTACCCTGGAGACAGTGGCTCCTTCCTGAAGCATGTCCCGCAGCTTCGGATAACTGGCAGGGGGAACAGGAATACTGAAGTGTAACGTGGCTGACTGTACAAGGTCCCATTTCCAAGAACAGCTGTGCAGTTCACCATACATTTGGGATGGGATGATAGGAATAAAATGGAGGTTACAACATGTACCTCAAGTGATGCAGTGATCGGCATTATGCAATCGGGAGATTCAAAATCCAAAGTCAATTCTACCTCAGTTCTTCCCAAACAATGCCATGTTTCTGTTTTCTTCATCCTAAGAATATAAAATGTCCTTGAGATACAAATTAGGTGAGAGGATGCTTTTGAGAATAGAGACTGAAGGAAAAAAGAAGCCATTTCCCCCTCAAGGGAATTTGAGGATTATAATAGGATGCATCACCAAGCTGCTTAAATTTCAGAAAAGCCCTTTATAGATGTTGGTACTAATAGACTTTAAAATTTGCATACATATTCAAATTCAGCCCCACTCTCATCCCAAATAAGATGACTACAAAGGTGATATATGGTCCCTTGATCCTCGTGATTACAAAATGAAACATAAGATCAACTGAAATAACAGCATCAGGACAATTAAAGACTTTCCAAAGACTGCATGACAAAGCTACGTCTATTCAGGCTGCATGTTTTCTTTCTGTTTTTGTTTTGAGCCAGCCCCTGGAGCAGGCCTGTAACAGTCAGTATTACTCAAGTTCTACATTTACCTTCACACTGTGAAAACTAGATTTGTTTTCCCCTGGAGTACCCTTAAAATCTACAGCCTGCTTCTTCCCGTCTGTGAGCAGAATTTAGATACATGCTTGAAAAGAAAAGAACAAAGCACATAACCAAAGAATCTGATTGGGTCAGTTAACTGCTTAGAAATGGAAATGATATTCGAACTGTGTTCATCTTGACGTCTTGATACAATGGAATGGATGAAAGCAATATTTAATGAGTCGTGTATTGTTTTAAAATGCTAGTCACTTGCAGATTCCAAAAGGCTACTGACCCACTTTAAATAACTCTCCATTTTGAAAGTGCAGTACTCTCCAACTAGTTATTTGGCGTGACACTGAAAAATCATGCATTCTTTTTTCCATTATTTATTCTACTTTTCACTCATAGCATTCTCTGAAATTATTTAAATATCTAAAAACGTTTTCTGGAGAAATCTTTTTACCACACCATTTTACTTGATATTACATAAGATCGTCATGGACTTTAGAGGAAAAGGCTTCAAACTTAGGCTTTGGTTTTAAGGTAATCTGGGCAGAAGTTAGAATTGCTTTGATCACACAATTCAACTACTGAACAAATTCTATTATAGTAATTGGAAATGACACATTTAAAAAGGCGAAGTTTCTCCTTTCAGTAGTTATAGTGTGTATTATTCAAGACTGCTGCAAAACTCACAAAAGAGTGATATGAGTAAGAAGGAAGCGTAGGAAAGCGATAAGACACTTAAAGCTTTACCAGGACACAGCACAAAGGAAGAACATGAACATCAATTCTCTACATTTGTCTATAAGGCAGGTGGTCAAACTTTTCATACAAGATCTAAAATGTGGTGCTTATTGAGAGGTAGAAAATACCAAAACGGTATTTAAGAAAAACATGTTGAATTACTTAAAACAATCAGTTACTTTGCTAAACTTTTGGAAAGTCAAACTGCCATGTTGAATGCACCTATGTTTTACACTAAATTGGGACATTCCATATTCAACAGAGATGTGGTCAAACAGCGGAGGAGGCTAGAGGTGGGGTGGGAAGCAGAAAACAGTTTCTTAACTTGTAATGGATTCAGCTCTCACTAAGGAGAAATTTCCTACTGTCCGCCTGGGATTTCATTTTGACATTTAATTAACAGGGGTTTCTCGGATTATCAACAATTTTTCTGAGTAACGGTACAATTGCACATAAGGCAATGAAACTATAGGGAGGGATGAGTTCGAGTGCTTCCTCTTTGAGAAGCTGCCATATCCATCTTATATAAAAGCATACATCCCACTAATCGTATACCATTCCCCCAAGCACTAAAACGCAAATGCAAATATTCTTCAGACTCCAGTACCAGCAGAATTGTTCTGTGTGAGCAATTCAAAAGCTGTCTGAGGCAAAAAGATATCTGAGCTACCAAATTAAACCTGGGTAGTGGGGCTTCCCTGGTGGCGCAGTGGTTGAGAGTCCGCCTGCCTGATGCAGGGGACACGGGTTCGTGCCCCAGTCTGGGAAGATCCCACATGCCGCGGAGCGGCTGGGCCCGTGAGCCATGGCCGCTGAGCCTGCGCGTCCGGAGCCTGTGCTCCACAATGGGAGAGGCCACAACAGTGAGAGGCCCGCGTACCACAAAAAAAAAAAAAAAAAAAACACCTGGGTAGCTTGCACACAGGTGAGTAACCCTTCGTATTCTTATTTCTTAACGCACCTGGGAAAGATGGATTTTTTTCCAACATAATTTTATAAGGCATACATTTAATTAGAATTTTCCTAACCTTTGGAAAATTAGTGTTAAAGCTTCTTTTGTAACCCACATGTTAACATTCAATCTTTCATTTTTATTAAATAGTTTATATATAAAAAGAAATATCAAGGTGTTCTACATTCATATAAACAATTGCGATAACATTTGAAATTGTAAAGAAACCTACTGAAGAAAATATATACTTAAATACAACACTAAGCTAAGAAGCACAAGTGATTGTTCTAGATGATATTGTTTAAATATACAGACACAGGTTTGTGGCTTCAGAAAGCAAACACGGGAGAAGTACAAAGGTGTATCGCTCTTTCCTCTTTTACCACAAGACAGGATGGTCCAGTTTGGAAAAACCAAGATCTTTCCTAAGTTCCAAATAGGTGCCACTGCTCACCCAAGAGTCATCGCTGGATTTCCTGTGAAAGTGAAAGAATTTGCTGAAGGCTTGTGACAAGACTGTCATAGTCTCTGTCTCCTTTTCACCCCGTTCCTCCCGCGCCCGCCCTCCCCAGCTTATCACTGGCACCTGCTCCCCTGTCCCTGTGGTCCAGTACTGGACCAGCAAGGGAGCAGGAAGCCTGGAAACCGTTTTGCTACTTCTGACTTTGACTTCTCCAACTTAGAGGCTGTGAGAAATGGGTGCTTCTGAGAGAAGTGGGTGAGGGTAGAGTCTGTCGTACAGAAAACAGGGCTGGGATGACAGCCACCACCTGGGGTATGGCCACGTAAAAGTTACAAATCAATCACGTTGTTCAAATCAAGTGATCAATTAACAGTAAAAAGGAAAGGTACTGGAAGGAATTGGAATCACAGCCTGGAGTGAATAGCCTTGGTTCACTATTCTATGCATAGATAATATATTACATAGATCTAAATTCAAAAGGTACCAAAGAGTGGAGAGCTGAATGTTTTCTTCCTACTCCCAGCCTCCCAGTTCTCTTCAGAGACAATGATCTTAGCAGCTTCACTCAGAGAAATTCCACGTGTGTGAGCATGCACGCATGCACACTCACACTCCACTCCTCTCCTATTTTTCATTCAATGGTAGCCCTGGATGGTCTCCCACCCCTTGAGTTTTTGATATAACATATATATTAGAGATCCTTTTCCACTGTCACAATAAGGTCAGCACACTACAGCCCAAGGGCCAAATCCAGCCTTCGGCCTATCTCTGTAATACCATTTTACTGGAACACATCATGCCCATTCATTTAAGTATTGTCTATGGCTGCTTGCACATTGCACAGCAGGGTTGAGTCATTACTACTGAGGCCTCATGGCCTGCAAAGCTCACAATATTCACCATTTGCCCTTTGCAGGAGAAGTTCGGTGACTCTGGCAAAAAGGGCTTCCTTTTTTTCTTTTTAAACAGGTGCGTGATAGTCCATTGTGGGGATGGACCATGATTTAATAAGTACCCTACTGGTGGGCCCTGAGGATGTTGTTTTCAACCTCTAGCTATTATAAACAAAACATATGTTATTTTGTATGTGCAAGAGATGAGTTATATTAAAAACTCCTATAAATTGAACTTCTGAGTCAAAGAGTATGCGCACTTGTAATGTGGACTGATACTGTCATATGTTTTAGAAACAAAAGGGAGGAGTGCCTATTTTTCCACATTCGCAGGAACATAGATTTTTATCACAATTGTTTTTCTATTCCAATAAAGGGATGTGTTTAAAATAAATCGATCTGCATATCAGATACTGTACTATGAAACAAAGACGACTATCGCTGCCAGAGCTGTAGTTTCCCCTTGAAATTTCCAGTGATGTTTTCGTGGCTCCTCAGTGAGTGTCAACGGAAACGTCCAAGTCCCCATGCTCCTCTGTCATCTCTGCCAGCGTCTAATTGGAACAGTTCCCGGACTGCTACTGCTGAACAATTCTCACCTTTTCTCACAGTTTTACTTGCCACATCTAATACTCTGATAATTTTACAGACAATCAAAAGGAGAAAGAACTGCAGCTGTGTTCAGTCCTTGTCCATTCCAGATGTAATTCTTACATGGTTCACTGACAGCCCAGATAACATTTTATATTTCGCATTTACATGTTAGTTCACTTCCCACAGAGATCCACAGACTATGTGAAGTCATTTTTGAGGTTTTTACATCAGATCAAGTTGATAAATCTCCTTATCTAGTTCCTGAGACAGTCTGGTTATCCACAATGTTTAATGATCCTAAAAATACTTTAATGAACCTCTTTAACAGATATTACCAAAATCAATTGATCAGTCTGTTGGTCTATCCATTTACCTATCCCTTGCCTTTATAAAAAAATAATAATTTAAGGTGTCTTATTTTTTAAATGTTTAAATGAAGTTATGAATATTCTGGGATAAAACTCTGGCCTACTGATCTTCAATCACTCATATTCTAAGTTTGTGAAATGATCAAAATCCACATCAACTTTAGGGGAAAGGACATAAGACTTTGGGGATAAAACATAACTTGTTGCTATTTTGCTGTTTTGGAAATATATAATTTTATTGATGCAGCTGATAGATTAGTTGCTAAATCCTCCTAAAAGTGTTTCTGTTGCCCATTAAAAAATAATAACAACCAAAAAATCCCTGCAAACAACAACAAAATCCTGAAAAGAAGACTTGGGGGAATAGGTAGGGCAGGAGCTGGCTGCTTTTCTACCTGTGATTGTTCCGTTGCTGATTTTTAAAAAAATGAACAAACTAAAAACCCCTAAAACCATATCAAGCCCTGGCCTGTAGTCAAGAGAGCCAGCCCCAGTCTGGTACATTCCACTGGGTCTTTCCACAGATCACCTATGTCCCCTGGGCCTTCATTTCTTTGCAGTTAAAATAAAAGAGGGGGTGAAGGGCGGATGATCTCTGATGCCCCTTCTAAATCTTTCAGTCTGTTCTTAACGAGACCCTCCTAGCAAGCTATTTTTAAAATAATACTAAGTGTTCCAAATTCAAGCCCCAGTATATTGGAACTTCTGCAATTCAAGAATTAGATTACTTGGAAGTTCTAGTTTGGTGAAGAACAGGGTGATAGCTAATTATCTCCATCACTGTGTAGAATCTACCCGTTTGGGGGACCAACCTTAGACAAGGCTTGAATAAGCCGGCCTGGTACTGGGAGCTGGGTTTGGTTGGTCTCGTTGCTTCTCCCACAAGCACTTACTGAGCACCTCTCTGCAAAGTCCTGGGAGAGGCCCTGGGAGAGACCAAGGAATGCAACAAAGGAGGGCTGAGCGGGGCAGCCTGGGGGCAGTGTCCCCACAAAGTCGGGCCTTCACAGAGGAGGGATGTCACCACTCTGAAGCAGGAAAAGGGCTGAGAACACTCTCTCGTGGGGAGAGGACACCCCTGTCTGTTCTCTTCACATCAGAAGCATCAGGCATCGCCAGTGCCTGCCAACAATGACCCACACGACCCCAGCTGCACACATACCTGAAAAACCGAGGCTGGTGCTCCACCTTATTTTCTTCCAAGACCCGCCGCCTTTCTCTCTGCAGCTGTTCAATCCTCTGCTTTTGTATTTCGGCCTCTTCTAAGCTCCCTTCTTCTAGAAACCTGAGGCATTGAGGAAAAAGATAAAGGAATAGGAACACCAAGGAAATGTAACAATCATTACTATTAGAACTGCATGTGCGCAAGACTGGATATTCAGAATACTCTCCTATACATAAGCCCCCTCCTCAACCCTTAAAACATTATTTGGAGGTAATGAGGGAAAATATTGTATTCTGAATTGGTGATACAGACATGGTTCAAAAAATTGTATCTATGAAAAGGAATTTGGGGTAAAATCTTGCTCTCTCATTCCCGTCTCCAGTTCTACCTGTTTCCTCCCCATCCCACCGACATTCAGGCCCCCCACCGCAGGTAATCCACCGTTACCGGTTTCTTGTGCATCCTTCTAGAGATTCCTGATTTGTATATAAACACACATTAATATATATTTTTACCCCCCTCCCTTTTAAGAACATAAACGGAAGCAGGTGACACATACTGTCTATACTTTGGTATCTTGTTTTGTTTTACTTTTTACTTAACCATATATCTTGGAGCTGATTCTTGGTAGTATACAGAACTTTTCACTTTTAATAGATATATAATATTCAATTGTGTGGATATACCTGCATTTATTTAAACAATTCCCTATTGATAGACACTTGGGATGTTCCCAATTTTTTACTGTTAAAATTAATGCAGCAGTGAAGGACTGTATATATCTGTCATTTTGCACATGTGTTAGTATATTTCTAAGGAGACAGTTCTAGAAGTGGAATTGCTGGGTTAAAGGGTGAGTCTGTAATATATCTATTACCAAACTGTCCTTTATGGGGATTATAGCAATTTACATTTCCACCAGCAATGTTACTGAAGTGCCTCTTCCCCGTAGCCTCAGAGTGAATCAAACTTTTGAGTCTTTGCCATCTGATAGGTAAAGAAATGGTACGACAGCGTGGTTTTAAAATTTTGTGGGTTTTTTTGAGTAAGACTGAGCAGCTTTTCATATGTTTAAGGGCTACCTGCATCTCCTATTTTGTGAACTGTTCATTTCCCTATGTCTATTTTTTTTTAATGGATTGATCTTGATTTCTAGAACCAATTCATGACGTGAGCTGCAAGTATAGAGTTCTCAGTCGCTCATCTTTTGACTCCGGGTATACATTTTATTTACTTTACCATGAAGAAGGGTGCTGGGTTTTTTAAAAATAAAGTCAAATTCTATCAATTTGATTTTATTTTTTGCCTTCTTGGTTTTGAGTCTTAATTAGAAAGGCCTCTTAGGCTCCTTTGGTGGCCTGGGAGATGTTACCAAGACTTTTTACAAAGAGTTTCACATCTCTGGAGATAAAGATCTGAAAAAAATCCTTACCTTTGGTCTGGCCTGAATCGAGTGTCAGTAGGTGGTAATAAAGACTTTAACAATGGATCCATTTCATTTAATTCCAGTGCAAACTGTGTGAAGCCATAATATTGCTCATAGCCTTTTGGCATGGGATCTAAAAGGAAAAGAAATCATTCATCTCTGACTTGCATTGCATTCACATTACATCTTAATTCCTTCACCTTTTTCATCTCAGACCAGCTACAATTTTTCTCTCTCAGCTCTAAACCCTTCCATTTCTATTAAAATATTCTGGCTCACAAAGACGTGCTGAATTTTTCTCTATAAATTTTCTTCTCTATAAGCTTCCTTCTACCTACAAGCATAAGGTCTTCTTTGTGTGGTCCTATAGCAAATATATTAAATACCAAGAAGTTTCTATAGAATTTAAGTTATAAAAATAATTTGTTACTAAAATAAACATGTTAAAAAGAACTCTAGGTCCATTTTTCCTGACTAACAAGACTTTCACTCTAGAGAATCAGTTTTTCATTTAAGAGATGTCAAATTCTCCTGAAACTCTGTCTAGTACCTAGAATAGTGTTGGACCCATACCAAGAGGTCAATAAATATTATTCTTTACTTCCAGTCCTGCTCTTCTTTTCACCAATACTTGGCCCCTCCAAATCTTACATATTTTAATTTTAAACCACCTCAGCAGAAGCCAGGAATAGAGATGGGATTATAATGGCAGAAACACTGCCAGCTGGAACCAAAGGGGACAGAGAAAATGGGACTGAATGAAGCAAGGCTGCTGGACTACTGTTATTTTACAGATGGAACCAGAGAGCTACGCAGCTGGAAACATGCATTGCCTTCAAGAAAAGGGAGGAATTCTCTGAAGGTGATTCAGAGATCATCAGGCTGCCACTCCCACCACAGGCCCAGACTACACAGATTCAGGGGGCAAGGCTGCCTCTACCGCTCAAATGGCCCGGCCGCTGTGCAGCTTCAACATGCCCGGCTGCCACCACCCAGAGCCTTGCGGGGCTTGGGAGCCAGGCAAAGTCCCAGTGGTCCCGGAGGGTGGGGCATCGAGCCAATGAGGATGATCTCCAGTTTTTAGATCAACAGCATTTGCCGTGCTAGGTCTTGGACTCACTTAGGACCTGTCATCCCTTTCTTCTTTCCTCTTTCTCCCTTTGGAATGGGAATGTCTATCCTATGCCCATCCCACCACTGTGTTTTGGAAGCACATTTTGGTTTCACAGACTCACAGCTGGAGAGGATGAATCATACCTCAAATCTCACCCGTACCTGATTTAGATGATATTTGGATGAGACTTTGGACTTTAGAGTTGATGCAGGAATGAGTCAAGACTTCTGGGGCTGCTGGGGTGGAATACACACATTTTGCACGTAAGAAGGACATGATTTTGGGAGGCCAGGGGCGGAATGTTATGGACTGGATGTTTATGTTCTCTCAAAGTTCATATGTTAAAGCCCCACCCCCAGAGTGCTGTCTTTGGAGATGAGGCCTCTGGAGGAACGAAGGTTAAACGGGGTCAGAAGGGTCGGCCCTGATCTAGCAGCCAAGCCACGAAGAAGACTCCCACCAGAATGCGAATGTGCCAGCACCCAGCCTCCAGAACTGTGAGCAAATGAATTTCTGCTGTTTAAGCCACCCAGTCTGTGGTGTTTGTTACAGCAGCCCCAGCAGATTAATGCAGGCATATTGCCCTAACTTTAATTGTTAACTTTAATTTAATTGTTAAGTGCATAGCACATATCCTAATGCTTTAAGCCATTATGAAGGTTTGACTTCCTTCCCCCTTTTCCCCCCAGCTGCTTCAAGCACTTAGCATCACTGTACACTCCCCAGGGGATGAATCCAGCTAAAAGTCAAGCTAAAAATACCCAAATTTACGTATTGGATAAATCAAATGTAGACTAAGCCAATCCACTTGTAGCCTTAGCTCTAGCTGTCCAAATATACAAATGCTTTCCACGACTTTTCTGAAGATCCATTTTCTGAAGATTCAGAAGTCCACTTTGTCTAATTCTAATTCTCTGGGGATCCTAAGCATAAAAATAATAGCAAACTTCCTACTATGCCTTCAAAAATCCAGCCCAGTCTCCCAATCACCAGAGTGGAGACAGTGGTTTTTCTTGCAGACAGGCCAGTGATGCTCACAGCCAAGGCAGAGACATAAAGTCAATGAATAACAACAACAGCAACAAGAATAACAGCTTACACACTGTTGTCAAGGTACTACTTTAACTCCCAGAGCCGATGGTAGCTCTCATCTGTGATACCTTCTTTAAGCAAAGGAGAGCAAGGGTCTCATTCATAAAATGCCATGCGTGCCTCTGAACCTCTGAAGCTAGGAAGGCGGCCATGGTGCTAAGTCATTCTAGCTTCGTGGCAACCTCTGCGACGGTGGAAGATGTGGCTGCTACCCATTGAAAGAGACATTTTTGCTTGCCCACTCTACAGTCATCTCCCTTTCTTACTTGCTAATAGCAAACTCATCTGTTTGGGTGTCACTGTACACTCCCTAGGGGATGAATCTAAACTCATCTGAATCTCTCCTGCCGACCCAGTTGCCCAGGATCGGTTAAGGGATGGGTTTGGACCCACTTCAGGTTGATGAGATATGAAGACACATTTACTGCAGGATCCTAGGAAGTATTTCATTCCTGAGAAAAGACAGTTACAACTGAAGAAAGCTCTTCTGTCCTCCCTTCTCCCCTGCTTAGTGAGCTGTCACAGGGGGATAAGATATTGAATCGAGGCAACCATTTTGCATCCATGGGAAGAAACACCACCACCATATTGGAAGTGGCAGATGGGCCCTCAATGACCTGTGTTCTTGACACAGGTAACCTGCCTGTGTAACAACCCTGGGGCCACCCCCTGCCATTTGTTGTTAAGTGCATAGCACATATCCTAATGCTTTAAGCCATTATAAAGGTTTGACTTCCTTCCCCCTTTTCCCCTCAGCTGCTTCAAGCACTTAGTATCCTTCTAGAATTACAGGAGAGACTGGAGTGGCTTATGGTATTGGGAGAGTCTAGGGGACCCCTAACTCTTGTAGGTCATTCTACTTTTCCAGTAAGAATTTTCCCTGTATCTTTACTCTAGAATGACTTCTTGTACCTCACTGATACTCTTTCATAGTGCCCAGTATAGGCGAAGGAATGATGTGTGTTGACTGGAAGGCAGAGTGACCACAGATTAGCAATGGCTTTGTTCTGGAATTAAGAACCCAGGACCTATCAACCCAACAGAGGTGTTGTTAAGCTTGAGGATGAGTCTGAGATATAACTAGGTGAATGAAAGATGGGCCAGTAGCTCCAACATAGTTCAAAGCAGGTAGAGGCTAGATACATCGAATGGACACTGACGCCCACCCATGTGCGGTTCCTCTGGCCACGTCCCGCCTCCTTTTGCTTGGGGCTGATTAACCAGATACTAACTTGCTCTCCAGATACAAGTGGATGAGGAGGAACCACCGCAGTAGATGCTCTCATGCCATTTCCCAAATAGCCGATGCACTGCTTTTCCACTCTTGTCAAATACTGTACCTTCAATCTCATGGGCATTAGTGCTCCAGTATTTTGCCTAGGAGTCAAATGAGAGTCATCTGTTTAGTGTTTTGGGGTCAATTTATTACAGATATTAAGAGGAAACAAAAGAGGAGAGAAAAAGTACCATAAGAATGATTCTATGCTACATATGGTTTGCTGGTTCTGTTTTTTTTTTTATCATACTTTTAATTATTTAATGAAAAGTAAAAAGCTAGCACTTTATTTACAGTTTGTAACTCAACCACCAACATTTGTGTAAGACAATTTTCTTCGACTTTCACTACATGCATAGTAGAAAGGAAAGGCTCAGTTCTCACACATCCACCAAGCAGGGGCTGGCCCTTAGCACCCCCTCCGGAACAGCTATTTCCTGGCTGTCACTGTGGCTCTGACTACTGCAGTTTAAAAGAAATGTAACTCATGTAATTTTTTCTCTGAAGGAACTAGACAATTCTTTGTAAACCAACGAATTTTTTTTTTTTTTTTTTTTTTTTTTTTTGAGGTACGCGGGCCTCTCACTGGTGTGGCCTCTCCCATTGCGGAGCACAGGCTCCAGATGCGCAGGCTCAGCGGCCATGGCTCACGGGCCCAGCGGCTCCGCGGCATGAACCCGTGTCCCCTGCCTCGGCAGGCGGACCCTCAACCACTGCGACACCAGGGAAGCCCACCAACGAATTTTTTTAACCAAGCTTGTAAACCCATCAATTTTCAGTTCCTCCTATTAGTTTCCGCCCCCCACCCCCGACCAGATCTGTTCACCTAACTTACAGGAACCTTATACAACCCGTATTCCCACTATGAATTGGTCCTGTTCTGAGACCAACTCATTTTGGCTCAGCCTTGTGCGTTTTACATATACAGTACCACACTGCAGCCAGCAGAGGGAGCTCTAACTCCCTAGTGTTGATTTTTTAAATTCTCCCAATTACCTGGCTGCCCTAAAAATCTCTGCAAAAGACCAGAAGGCATTACTCCATAAATCAAAAAATCCTACTACTATTTTCAGCCAAAACAGAATCCACATTTGGAAACCAATAAAGTTGAGTGACATTTCCAGGCCATATCTGGTAGACTGGCTTCCCCATGCCAACCAAGTCTGTGGTAAAAACAGGAGCAAGGGCAGAGTACAGCAGTACCCCAGAGCTGAATCGGAAAGGTAACAGTGAGTTCTCTAGTCAGGTAAAGATGGGGGACAGGGAGACAAACACTGCCCAGGCTCTTCAGTTTATCCTAAAGCAGGAGTCAGACTTCCTCTTTAGAGATATTTGCCAACAAGTCCAATGATGGGAAGCCACAGAGGGAGGCAGTCATGTTCCACAGGCAACGGCTGCCTCTGCTTTCAGATTCTCTTTCAACATCAGAGGCACGTCCAGTGTTCTAATTCTGTTCATCTCTCATCGCTATGAAAATTTGTTCGCTGGTCCTCAGTGGACGAGCACCAAGTGGTTGGTAGAAATGGGAGTGGAGCACACTTCCTTGGGGAAAATTCTGAGAACAAGGCAGCTCTCACCTGGATTATCTATCATCTATCTATCTATCTATCTATCTGTCTGTCTGTCTATTTACCTATCTATCTATCTCCCAGTTATATATGTCCCTGCCCCAGGTTGCCTTTGCTTCTTTTTTTTTTTTTTTCTTTTTTTTGCTGTACGCGGGCCTCTCACTGCTGTGGCCTCTCCCGTTGCGGAGCACAGGCTCCGGACACACAGGCTCCGCGGCCATGGCTCGCGGGCCCAGCCGCTGCGCGGCATGTGGGATCTTCCGGGATAGGGGCACGAACCCGTGTCCCCTGCATCGGCAGGCGGACTCTCAACCACTGCGCCACCAGGGAAGCCCGCCTTTGCTTCTTTTTGTAGAGAGCTTAGATGAAGCTTTCACGGCAGGGTCATTTGTATTTTACGCCAAATCACTACCAGCTTTATGTCTATCTACAACCCAGTTTGACTTATAGGATATAATAAAGATCCCCATCCACCTCTCCATAATGTCCCCCACCTGCTACAAGTGGTGCAGAGAGGTACCGTGTGACATTCCACAGTTAGAACCTAATCTTTTGGCTTATGATTTTGATCTTAATTAAATGCAAATATTCCTTGAGGAGGGTAGCACTTGAAGGCCATTTTGTAACATGAGAATTTTAAGGACATGAGGAAATTTCAGGAGGAAGAGAAGTTGGGGAGAGGGCTCAAGTCAAGGAATTTGGAAAGCTGGAAAGGTAAGCAGACTATTCCAGGCTCTCTGCCCCAGGAGAATCTGTGAATGTCCATGAGCCTCTGCTGTGTGCCGGGCACCACTGCCAGGCATTGGCCACAGCAGTGGGCAAGACAGACCAGGCTTCTGCTTTTCTGGAGTCAGGAATGGCAAGGAGGGTGTGGGGAACAGAAAAGAAGCAAGTAAAGCAACAGCGAGCAAGCTACCTGCAGATGGTAATGAA
Source organism: Mesoplodon bidens (assembly GCF_964165515.1). Lineage (NCBI taxonomy): Eukaryota > Metazoa > Chordata > Mammalia > Artiodactyla > Ziphiidae > Mesoplodon > Mesoplodon bidens. The sequence continues at coordinate 55,643,106 of NC_138166.1, forward strand.
CACTTTGAAGAAAATGGAGTATGATAGAGGGTGACTAACAAGGTGGATGGAAGGATCTGGGGAGAGGGGCCCGAGCAGAAGGAAATGGAGAGAGAAAAAGAAGGACAGTGCAGCTCGAGGATGGTGAGCCAAAAAGGGAACGTGGGGTGGCAGGAGTTGAGGTTGGAGAGGAGTGTGTGTGTGTGTGTGTGTGTGTGTGTGTGTGTGTGTGTGTGTGTGTGTGTGTGTGTGTGTGTGTGTGTGTGTGTGTGTGTGTGTGTGTGTGTGTGTGTGTGTGTGTGTGTGTGTGTGTGTGTGAGAGGGGTGGTGGGGGTGAGGAGTGCAGACTCTGTAGGGTCTCGTGGGCCATTGGAACGATGCAGGCTTCTGCTCTGAGAAAGATGGAAATTGTCAGAGAATTTTGGTCAAAAATGGCATGACTTGCATTTTTAAAAATTGTGGTTAAACATATATAACATAATATTTACTGTTTTAACCATTTCTAAGTGTATAATGGAGTGGGTTTAAGTACATTCACAATGTTGTGTAACCACTGCCTTATTATCTCCAGAACTTTTCATCTTCCCAAACTGAAACTCTATACCCATTAAGTAATGACTCCCCATTCCCTCCAGTCCCCAGCCCTTGGCAACCACCATTCTACTTTGTCTTTATGGATTTGGCTGCTCCAGGTACCTTATATAAATGGAATCATATCTGTCCTTTTGTGTCTGGCTTATTTCACTTAGCATAATGTGTTCAAGGCTCATCCGTACTGTAACATGATGACATGTTTCAACAGGGTCCCTCTGGCTGCCACACTGAAGACAGACCATAGGGGAGTAAAGGTGGAAGGAAGGAGGCCAGGAGGGGCCATGGCCCTGGTCCAGGTGAGAGAGGTGGGGCTGGGACCAGGGAGCACCTGGCATTGCTTGTCTACTGGAACAAAAGTGAAGGTGACAAACTTCCCAAGACACCCTGTGCCCTGAGGCCCAGCTCTGCTGAGGCCTGTCCAGCGCCACAGCTCACAGGCCACCCAGGTTACCTTTATAAAGTTCACTTTGCAGTGGCAGGAATCATCATTCAGGTTCTTGATAACAATCTCTCCATAGTGCTCGATCCACCTCTGCCCACTTAAGATGTTATGGATGCAAGAGGTCACTTTGTTCCACTGAAAATGATCTCCAAAACTAAAGGAAGAAGCAGTGAAAGTAACAAAACTACCAGAGCAGCCAGCAGCAAATGCAAACAAGCACTGCTATTGAAAAAACAAGTCCTGTAATGAATTACTCATTCCTTCATTAATGGAACCAACACCGATTGAGCCGTGCTGGGCAGTCTAAGAGCTTTCACCCTCTCAGGAGGCTGGGAGGTGGGTGAAGGTCAGACCCTGGAGGCTGCCAGAGGCTCCACTAGAAGCTGGGGGTCTCCTGGAACTACCCACTCTGTCCTTTGCCAGAGGAGATGTGTCGAAAGTCACCAAACTATGAAAGGAGAGTGGCAAGGGGAGGGTAGAGGGGTTTTCCACAGTGTGCTCTCTACACACATACATATATGTGCACACACATGAATGTGTACATACAGGCACACACATGCACATATATACTTATGTATATACACGTGTAGGTGTGTATATTTAGGGACATATGTATACAGGCAGATCTCACTTTATTGTGTTCTTTACAAGTTGAAGGTCTGTGGCAACCCTGTGTAGAGCAAGTCTATTGGCAGCATTTTTCCAACAGCATTTGCTCCCTTCATGTCTGTGAAGTATATAAAACATAACTTTCATAAGCAATGGGAAACCAAAAATTTCATGTGGCTCACTATATTGTAATATTTGCTTTATTGCAGTGGTCTAGAACCAAACCCGCAATATCTCTGAGGTGTGTCTGTATACATACACACACACATATATGTTTTACACATTAATCTTAAGATACATATATCTTAAAACTTTTACAATGAGAAGGTATTCAGATATGACTTATGGAGTTAAATAATAATTATGAGGATAATGGTAACAAGACCAAACACTTAAATGACACGTAACATGTGCCAATTACTATTTTAAGTGCTTTCCGTAACTGCTTAACCTTCACAACAGTCTTATGAAGTAGATGGTTCATTATCCCTGTTTCATAGATGAGAGAACTGGTGATCAGAAAGGTTAAGTAACCTGCCCAAGGATTTGCAACTAGTAAGTAGTGGTGTGAGCACATGAGTCCCAGTAGCCCAGTTCCAGAGGCCATAATGATTACCATTTTGCTTTATGAATAAGTATCAATAATCCCTGAAGATCAAGGCCATAGCTTTCTTAAAAAAATTTTTTGACAGTGAGGCAGGACAACAGTGCTAAAGAAATATTATCATTCTTAATTGTGTTAGAAAGTAGAAATGTATTTTTTAAAGCCCCTACTCGGGAACTTTGCTGTCCAGGAAGCATTTCCATTAGAGAGAACAAAAATGTGAGACTGTCAAAATGAAGAACATTTGAAGCTACTGTCAAACACATTAACAGAAAAAAACACACTCAGCACCACGGGGGACAATGGGCATCCTGTTCCTAAACCTTGGCCCTAAATTCTATAAAGTTCCTAACCATAGAAGGAGAACTTACGCTGGCAGAGTCACATGGGTTGTGCCAATGGGAACAATTTCCATGGATTTGCCCCAGAATTTGTTCTTCCATCTCATGTCTGAAATGAAATAATACCAAATATTACATATTTAGCAGGAGAGCTAGGTAGATCAAAGCGTTCTTAGACTGGATAAATGATCAACCACAATATAGGACAATCTCTTCATAATAAAATTCATTATTATTCAATATAAGTAGCAACTGAGTATCTGGAACAGAATCAGAGAAACTAAAATTATAAAGTCCCTCCCTTGGAAGAACTCACAGTGGGAAAGGCATACAGAAGTGAAAACAAGTAAGGCCCCCCAGAGAGGCACGGGCCATAACTGGGTATGTTGTAAGGTGAAATGGAACCAGAGAAGGAAAGCCCAACATGCTTGGGGAAGGCATCAGAAGAGGCTTGTCTAAAGGGGCCGCTTAAACTGGGCTTGAAGAATAAACAGTTCACTAGGTAGAGAAAAAGCAGTTTAAGGCAGAAGACATGAGAAGACACGAGAGAACAGGGTGTGGTTCTGTCCTCTGGGTCTCAGACTGTTTAGAGAGAAGAGTAGAAAAACAGCTTGAGTGCAAAAAACAGCAGGCTCTACAAGCTTGGCTAAGAAGTCTGATTTGGGTGCACTGGGGGAAATAAGGTTTTGTTTAGACAGAGAATTGATGTGATGAGATACAGACTTTGCCAACATAATTGGCAGCAGTATGGAGAATGGAACAGGAACAGGAGAGATGAGAAGCAGGTGACCTGTATGCTCAAGGGATAAATGAGGATGAAGTGAACCAGGACAGGGGTGGTAGGGATGGAGTAGAAGGGAATGATCCTGGAACCATTAAAGAAGCAGAGATAAAACTGGGTGACAAATTAGATGCAGATTGTGAAAGATGGGGAGAATTTGTGGATGACCTCAGATTCTTCCAACTTGCATGAATGGTAGTGCCATCAGGGAGACAGGGAATAGAAAAAGAAGGGCAGAGGCAGACGATCCCTCTGGCTGCTGGGTGACAATACACAGACCATAGGGGAGCAAAGGTGAATGCAGGGAGGACAGTAGGGGGTCATGGCTGTGGTCCAGGAGAGAGGTGGGCTGGGACCAGGAAGCTCTTGAGCACATATTACATGATTCTATTTATATGACATGTCCAGACTAGACAAACCCATAGGGACAGAAAGAATATCAGTGGTTGCCTAAGGATGGAAGAGCTTGACAGAAATTGGAAGGCGGGGGTGGGGTGGGGGTGGGGAGCCATTAAAAGGTGGGAAAAGAGGTTTCTTTTTGGAGTGATGAAAATGTTCTAAAATTGATTGTAGTGATGATCGTACAGCTCTGTGAATATATGAAAAACCACTGACTTGTACCTTTTAATTAGGTGAGTTGTATAGCATATGAATTATATCTCAATAAGCTATTACCCCCCAAAAGATAATTGGTTGTTTAAAGCAAATTAGTAACAATGTATGACAGGGTTTATAACATATGTAAGTAAAATGTTTGTCCACAATAGCAAAGGTTGGGGAAGGGGAAACAGAAGTACACTTTTGTAAGCTTCCTTTGTTATATGTTAAGTAGCATAATATCACTTGAAAAGAGACTGTGATATGTTAAAGATATACAATATGAATCTTAAAGTAACAACTAAAAAATGAAACAAAGAAGTACAGCTAATAAGGCAACAAAGGATATACAATGGAATCACAGAAAATAATTAATCCAAAAGAATGTAAAAAAAGAAGAAAAGAGGAACAAAGAACAGATGCAACAAACAGAAAACAAATAACAAGAGGCCGGATTTAAATCCAACTATGTTGATAATCACAATAAATGTAAGTGATCTAAACAACCTAATCAAAAGGCAGAAAAATGTCAAAGTGGATTAAAAAAAGCAAGATTTGGCAGTCGTGGGCTTATGGAGACATGGGATTGCCCAGGAAGAAGCTAATGAAGAAGAAGCAAAGGGAGTGGAGGAGAAAACTCTGACTGATGTAAGGAGCACACAGGACGTACTTGAAGAAGACCCCTCCCATTACCTAATACCTAACTTAAAAAAAAAATAATAAAGTGCTAACAAGGTCAATGACACAGCAATTAGGAGGTTAGAGATCTTATGGGAATTATTTCCAGAGGGTTTTGGTGAAAGAGAAGTCTCCAGTCAAGCTTCAATTTTAAACTTTAGTAGCAAAGACTCAGAAAGGAAACCATGGTACTTGTAACCTAAACTGGTAATATTGCGTCCAGAGAGAGAAACTGGATGGCTACGAACTGGAATGGGGGAAGGAAATTTTTTCACAAAATACTCTTTCTTATCTTTTAAATTTTATAGATGCATTAAAAAAAGGCAGTGTGGGGCTTCCCTGGTGGCGCAGTGGTTGAGAGTCCGCCTGCCAATGCAGGGGTCACGGGTTCATGCCCTGGTCCGGGAAGAATCCCACATGCCGCTGAGCGGCTAGGCCTGTGAGCCGTGGCCGCTGAGCCTGCGCGTCCTGAGCCTGTGCTCTGCAACGGGAGAGGCCACAACAGTGAGAGGCCCGCGTACCGCAAAAAAAAAAAAAAAAAAAGGCAGTGTGGCAAATCAGGTGTTAACCAGTTAGCAGAGAAAAATCTTTAAAAAAACTGACATGTAAAACAAAAATAAATTAAAAAATAAATAAATAAATAAATAAATAAACTGACGTGCTCATTGTTCAAAAACCTGGGATGCTCAAATTTTCTTTCTATAGCACCTTCTGATTTTGGAATAAATAATTTAACAAAATTAATTAATCCATTTAGGAAATATTTGCAGCCTTATTTATTCTTCAGAGCAAGCCATCCCTTCCCAAATTCAAAATATAATGAACTGAATACAGGAACAACCCCAAACTGAAAAAAAGTCAGCAACGTAAAATTTCAGAAATAAAATTTAAAGCTTTCAAAGGCAAAAGAACCCTCTGCTGTCTAGAATCTGATAAATAACTGTAAATATTTAATGTCTTGAAATACATGAGGCATTTCAAATGGCCATGGAATGCACCATGGAATGCGATAAAGGAAAAATTATAGCAATAAACAATGGTGGTGGCCCAGACAAAGACTGAGGATTTTTAAGGAAGAGAACAACTAAATTATCCTCCAGAATCTTGAATTATGAAGTCGACAAATGGCAGTTATTGTTCAGAGGTGAGAGGCAAGAACATCAAGTGGTACAGTTTCTTCCAATAAGGCCCAAGTCCAGGGCCCACTTTTGATCTTAACAAGCATTTACAGTAGTTCCTGAATAAAATAAATTATACCATTACACAAAATGACAGAAGTCAAATATATGAGCACATTACCTTGCCAGAAAACAAAATTTCCAGACTCGGCGTGACATGCAGAAATAGGTGGATGGTGGCTGACCTGATGGAAACAAAGGCAAAAAAACAAAAAATTAACTTTTGTGTCTCATGAAATCCATTCTTTCTCCCTTGCACTGAGATGTAATAAAATTGCAGCGTCTTAACTGAATGGAAACTTGTTTAGTTTCCCTTCAATAAGTCTGTCCTCAGGAGGGTGCTCCTGACATAGTCAGCTCTGTCTTGCTCAAATTTGTCAGGAAAACCCTGTGAATGGAAGCCTCCAGAAGCCTGGGGAAAAAGCAGCCAAGTGATGAGTGATGAGGGTAGAGACGTGTTTTGAAAGACATGAAAACAAAAGCAGAGATGCAAGCGCTGCCCACTTATAAATCATCTAATCTGACATTAGCTACCAAGGTCAAAATCAGTGCTATTCTGAAAGTACCCACAAATGTTTTAATTAAGATGTCAAGTAGTAGAACCTTTTAAATGTTACGTAAATATTCCTAAGCAACACACAAATGCTCTTTGGCTCAGCAGATTTTACTCTTTTGAAAACTCTGCATCACATAGTCCAGCCACTTTTTAAATCACTGACGAGAAGACGAATCCAAGAGAGTTTTTTTAAAAAAAGAATGTTTTTATAAAAAACAAGAGCTAAACAATTATGGAAGAAATGTTAGTCAACTGCTAAGAAAAAATTTTTGTTCATTCTTTGTTCATAAAAATATCTTGAGTAAATATGCAATTACATTCTAGAAAAGAGAGTCACGTGTACAGTAGCTCATTTCCCTGCCTTTTATCACTGAGGTCATTACTTCTGTTTTATTCACTAATGAAAAAGCTAAAGAGAAAATGACTCCTCAGTTAATTTCCTCATTATCTCAGTAACATGCAAGGCACGAGAGCAGTATATGTGCTGTTATCATAATTCGGTATTAGTAAAACCAGAGTAATGCTGCTAGTGGCGTTTACAGAAATTTCTCTGACTTAGCTGGTTCTTAGCAAAGGTATCTTACATTTAGGGCATTTGGGCCAAAGCCATCATATTACACATGAAGAGACTGAAACTAGAAAGACTAAGTAACAGTAATGTTTCCCAAACACACTGATAGGGAAGAAGTAGAGGTGAAACCCAGCATTTTTGGTTTACAGATGGTTTTCAAAAAAGTTTCACACACAAAAAATCCTTAAGCAGCCACACCCTGTTTTCAAACATATTTTATGAAGAACTCAATATACTCAGAGCCCGGTTTGAGGTGAACAGGTGTGGCAGGAAGTGGGGATGACCAATCCACAACCACTCGCCTTGCTCTGGACCCTGGACTGCAGTGAACACAGAACAGTTTAAGAACCACTTCTGTGGCCCTCCTCCAGGTGGAGAACGGCAGGGACAGGATAATCGTGAGTCACGCCACACACACGTTCAACTGATGGGAGTGCAATGGTACCAGCCTGGCTCAGAGAAAAGTAGGGACAAAGATGTCAACAGGGCAGGCATCTTTCAGGTCTTGATGAACATAAATCCCAGATCCAATATGAGGTGGGAGGTCCACATTTACCGTCCCTTGATGGTCTTAATTCTCAGAGGTCTCTTGAGAATGTGAGCCCCCTCCCCGTGCCTATGGGCTTTTCAGCTCAAACACTGACTTAGAAACCTCACTCCTAAAATGCAACTCTCTGCTTTCCTTCATCGTCTTCTTTTTCAATCCAACCCCCTGAAGATACTTTATATCACAAACCGCTACACCCCTGTTTTCCCTTCTTTTCCCACTAGCTCTCAACAAAAACAGTGGAGTTAACTTTTAAACCTCAGGATCATATAAAACTAAACTAGGGCAACACAATACCAACCCCTCACTTCTTCACTCAACCTGCCCTATCCACCCCCCAGTGGAGGGGAGAGGAGCTATGGAATGTTCCCCTGCCCCATAATGTAGGCATGTTTTAAAGTAGATTATTATAAAGTAGATCATATTCATCCCCACAGAAATTATGTAGTAAAAAACGTAAAGATCACAGTCTTTATCAAGAATTTGGCATTTTATAAGTCTGGCTAAATATAAACATCAAAGCAAAATACAATATATAAAAACTATAAACTCTTCTGTAATAATTTAAAATCCCATAATACAAGGATAAATATACTGTCCATATGAATTATAAAAAGCCTATCATACCATAAAGTATACATATGTCCCATAAAATGCTAATTTGACCTTTTAAAATGATTGTGTCAGGTTAATGAATCAATGCTTAACAAAGTGCCTTTAGATGGGGTCCAAGGGATGTTTTCTGAATGCATTAGTCTCAACATTGAAATATCAGTGATTTCGCTTCTTTCTTTCTGGCTTAAAAAGGCCTTTGGGAGTGATTTATTTGGTGCACATAGCTTTTTGGAAGTTTACAGAGCTTTCCAGGGAAATTAAATTGATGCCTTATTTTTCTTTGATATATTTCCTTACAACAGGTTATTTATTCATGAAACATTTCTGAAGCCTCTGCCATGTGCCGCATGAGTGTCAGAGAGTGAGGGAGAGCTTCTGGAGTCCCACAGATCTAGAACCTAACTGTGCAATATCATCTACTGGCTGTATGACCTTGAGTGTGTTTTAAAACCTTCTGGGCCCCAATTACCTCATCTGCAAAATAGGGCTAGTACCACTGACTTTGCAAACCCAAAAAGATAACACATGGAAAGTGCCAGGGTCATATGCTGGTATGGAGTAAGCAGAGATTAAATTTTAACTTTTTGTCATGAGTGGTATTTCCACTTAGCTCTCACGGTCACCTTGTGCCTTCACTACCCTTATTTTATAAATCAGGAAACGGGTTCTTTCCAGTGAAGAGCCTGCCCAGTGTTACACAGTTAATCAGTGATGAGGGTAGTGTTTTAAACCCAGGTCCTCTGACTTCAAATCCAATGCTGTTTCCTGCGATGCCTCAGCTGCTCCTCAATGACTGCTCTCAAAGTTGGGCTCTGGTCCCTCCCCAGAGCCTCGGCACACCATTAAGGTCCCATCTCATGGATACTTGGAGAAGGAATCTTCTGAGTCTGACCTTTCCAACCTCTCATTTATTTCTTTGTAAAATGAGGTCTGAGAATCCCTCTGGCTTCAAAATGCTATCATTCTAACATCTGTTTTCTTTGAATCCTAGCATCAGAGGCGGCAGTGGATGCCAGCCGACTGGAGAAGATTCTGTTAAGTCTTTGATTAATTTTAATACCCATGGAAAGGGGTAATTCACAGTTAATCATTTAATCTTTGTTGACGGTAATCTCTCTAAAATCTACTGGAATAGAGAATGTGCACAATCGAACCTGTGTTTGCTTGTATGGGATTTGGTTGAGTTTCTCTTCTCATTACATTGTAACCCAGGCATAGAAAGGCACTAGATTTTGAGTCTGAACTGATTCAGCCCCGCAGTAGACACTGTCTGTTAGCCTGCTAGCTAAAGCCACTTTAGACTAGTCCTTTAGTATCTCTCTCCATCACTTCCTCTCCATTCCAATCAAATAAGAGCAATTTCTGACTGGTAAGGAATCTCAAACATTCAGGAAATTAGTTTACATGGTTTTTATTGTGCAAATATTTATATGTATCTTTTTTTCTACAATCCCAAAGTCAATGAGTTCCCATGGTAGTTAAGAATTCTTGTAATTTATTTGTATATCTGAGGTCTTTCTTCACCCTGACCTAATCATTTGTGATTTATGCTTTGAGAATGCACTTTATAGGAAGTGGGTGGTAAGGAGAGGAGAATATGGATCAAGAGTGTATTTCAATATGTGTGTATTTTGTAGGTTTTTCTTCTTCAGATTTAGAAAAATAAACCCTTAAATACATCAATTCTGCAGCTGTCCAGAGACATAACTATAGAGTCCTCCTAGTTCTGGATGGGTCTCTAACCATGAAGCACTGCTTGTGGAAAAGAGAACAAGTGGCAGGTCAAAAATCACCCACAGAGGGGACCAAGGCATTCATCAAACATTTGCTGATTGCCTGTGATGTGTCAGGCACTGTCTTAGTCACTGTGGATACAATGAGAAACAAAAGAAACAAAAATCTTTACCCTCCTGGAGTTGACATTTTAGTGCAGAAGTGGGTGAGACAGACTATTAAACAAATAAGCACAGAATTTGTCAGTAGTAAAGGAGAATAAAGCAAGGATGAGGATGGAGGATGGCAGATGGTGAGTGGAAGTATCATATCAGACAGGGTGGTAGGGGCAGGACTCTGTGATAGAAACCTCTGAGACTAAGAGAAATAAGGCAGTTAACCACACGGATAGCTGAGGGAAGTATGTCCAGGTCAGAGGACACAGCCACTACCCAGGGCTGACAAATGCCCGATATGTTTTAGGAGAAGCAAAAAGGCCAGCATGGGGCTTCCGTGGTGGCGCAGTGGTTGAGAGTCTGCCTGCCGATGCAGGGGACACAGGTTCGTGCCCCGGTCCGGGAAGATCCCACATGCCGCGGAGCGGCTGGGCCCGTGAGCCATGGCCACTGAGCCTGCGCATCCGGAGCCTGTGCTCTGCAACGGGAGAGGCCACAGCAGTGAGAGGCCCGTGTACAGCAGAAAAAAAAAAAAAGGCCAGCATGGCTAAAGCTAAATGAGTCAAAGTGGGAGGAGGCATGATATCTGGGGGTGGCATCTTGCAGGGCTTTGTAGGCCACAGCCAGGACTTGGGATTTGATTCCAAGTGACTGGGGAAATCGTGAGAGCAATCACTCTGGCTGCTGAGTGCAGAATTGGCTATGGAAACAAGGGACCAGTTGATGAGTCTATCGCAACAAGCCCAGTCATTGAGGCTGATGGCTTGGGCTTGGTGGCCAGCACCAGTGGGGTGGCAGTGAAAATGGCTGGTTTTGGAAGGAAGATCCTAGGATTTGCTGATGAATAGGACGTGGATTATAAGAGAAAGCTATTAAGGAGGATGCCAAGGATACTGGCCTGATTTGGGGGAAAATACAGTTGCCAATTATTTTCTCTTTCCCTAAGTTCAGAGTTAAGCATTTATTTGATAAATACATGGTTTCTTAAAAAAAAACAAAACAAAACCAAAAACTACATTAAATAATGACTTGACCTAGAAATGCAGAAGTACTGGTTTAGTCACCTTACAATTGATTTACTGCTTATTTTATTTGAACAGCTTGAATTTCCCCTGATAATGTCTTTAAACAAGCTGCCACTTTAATCAGAAGTAAATAACCCTGACTACTAGTACATGAAAGAACTATTCAGACGGGTGATGTGGGTGTGCAACAGTGGGGGTGGGGAGTGATAAGTATGGTATTTTTAAATCCAGCCAAGAATAATGTTCGTTCAGAGTTCTGATGAGTAACAGAAAAGGAAGAAGGGCTGAACCCATGAAGCAAAAGATAAAAGACTTCAATTGAATCTCTTACATTTTAGTAACTCAATAACTGCTCAGCTTTTCTGTCAGAAACTCAACAGTAGTGGCTGGGTGGGTAAATGGTGAAAAGGGCTTGAACAGTGACCTGACAACTGAAGTTCCAGGTAATTAGGAAAAGCCACTTTTAGACAATAGCTTAACTGCTTATCCTTTATAGACACCAACTTTTGTACTTTTGTTCCCAAAGGTACAAAACAAAGAAGCAAAGCAAACTGGAATGAGTTTTCTGACCCGTCCTGTCCCTGATGAAGCTCCACCCAGGCTGCCCGAGAACCAAGGAAGAAGAAACTACCGGCAGGATCCTCGGTCCCTGACAAGGGAAAGAAGTCCTTTCCTTCTGGATTCCCTTGGAAAAAAAGGAAACTCCTCCCCTGAGAAGGTGGAACAGTCACAGGTTAGCACATATGACGGGAATGTTTATGATTGATTCCTGAATATTCCTTGTTCACAAAGGCCACTGCCCAGCCCACAATGGGAGTTGAGAACAAAGTCCTACGTGAGTTTGGAGGATGGAAGGTTTATGTGACAATGAGAGGCAAAACCCCAGTCTGAACAGTGTACAAAAGGCTGTTTTCACTCCGGCAGCTGATGACTCCGGCAGCTCTGAGCACTAAACCCACACAAGAGACACCAAAAAAAGGTGAGGGAGACAGGATGCTGGAATAGAAACAGAGGGTGCAGCTGAGGGCCACTGGAAGGTGCTGATGGGCCTAGGCATCAGTTTCCTCACCTGTAACTGATCCTCACCCCACTTGCCACACAGGGGTATTGTGAAGATCAAATAAGGGCCTGCACAAGTTTGAAAAGCATAAAGCACCCTGCAAGCATAATACTAGTTAATTGTTAGGAGGAAAACTTGAACAGCAAATGCTTTCTCTCGTTTCTGACTGCACGAGTCATTTTGCTCCTGCATTTTTGGGTCTTCTACATGAGATACAAGGTAAAGGGGGCAAGCTTCCACATAGCTGAACTCTGCGCAGTAGTACTTACTTCAACTTCCTTAATCACCGACGACTCCAAACATCCCCATACCCACCAAAACCACAAGCCACAAAACCTAAGGGCTTGGAGGAAAGGGATAGACATCACTTTCCAAATCACCTGACTCTGCTGTCTAGAAATCTCAGTAGAAAAGCTGAGTTAGTTTTGTTTCTTTCCAGGTCCTTTCACTTGGAGATACGATTTCCATCAATGTCCTCCTCAGAATGAAATTCCACCCCAAAATCTTAATTCAGGGTCCTGTTCAGTTTATTACATTAATCATTCAGCAAGCTCTACTTATTGTAGAGAGATACAAGAAACCAAAGAAGCCCCAAATTCTGAAAGCGGAAGTCCATCACCTACACCTAATAGACAAGGGTAGAGTCATGCTGTCTCTGTAACAGAACATCTCCTGGGTCAGAAGCGGAAGGAGCCAGACTGGCAGGTACCAGCATGAAACAGAATAAATGCTCTGGCACTCTCTTTAGATGTGTTAAATTAGAAAGCCTTCATGCACAACGGGTCGCCAGGCCAGCATAACCAACAGGGGCGAGAGAGGGAGTGGGGGAGGCTGAATTGATGTTTCTCCTGCTGGCCGGGAAAGGAGGGCCCCGGTCAAAACCCTTTTCACTTCTGTGGCAGTGGACAGCCTGCCACACTGAATTAAACAGCCACCTCTCCTTCTCACTGTACACTTACGTGATGACTACAATTCTGTCTTCCTAAGTAGTCTATGGGGAAAGCATCACTGTCAGGCTGACCAAAGGCATCTGGTCCCCATGGCAGGTCTACTTTTCATGCTAAAGGCATATAGTAGCATTCTGGTTTACATATGTCTCTTATAACCTTAGCTAGTGTGATTCTGTCCCTGAGAGGCTCATCCATTCTCAGGTATATTTAAAGAATCAACTATCTAGCCCATAAGGCTAAATTCAAGACAGATGAAGTGGCTCCCTCATGATCAGGACTGGTGGTATCCCCATGGTGAAGCCAGCTGTGAGGACTCCTGGGTGCCTCATGGCTGGCTTTGTGTCAGAGACTCACCAGTGACATTATGCCACCTTCAAACCACTTGAATCAGTGCAGTAGATATAGCACATCTTATTTCAACACTCCTCTAAGTGTTCTTAACACTGTGTATTAAAAAGCATTTTAGGGCTTCCCTGGTGGCGCAGTGGTTGAGAGTCTGCCTGCCGATGCAGGGGGCATGGGTTCGTGCCCCAGTCCAGGAAGATCCCACATGCCGCGGAGCGGCTAGGCCCGTGAGCCATGGCCACTGAGCCTGCGTGTCTGGAGCCTGTGCTCCGCAACGGGGGAGGCCACAACAGTGAGAGGCCCGCGTACCGCAAAAAAAAAAAAAAAAAAAAAAGCATTTTAAAAGTTGCCTCTAAATATAAGAGCAATAACCAGGTACTGAATGTGCTTTATATATCAATGTGTTATTTCACTTAGCCTTCCTGCAACCTATGAGCTAAGCATGATCATTCCTATTTTACAGATAAAGAAACAACTGAGTTTCAGAAAGTTTAAGTAGCTCATACAAGGCCACACACAAAGTGGCGGGGTTAGGATTTTAAAGCAGGTCCATATTACACCCAGCACGCCCTATGCTACTAACAAAGACCAGACCTCTTTCTTGCTTATTTCCCTGAGATCCATTTCATGGAACTAAAGACTAACTTGTGTAATGCTCTTTCTGTCTCTGTGCACATGCGCCCAGGAGCTCTGCTTTCTCTCTCCCGGCCACCACAGTGGAACGACATGCAGATCCTGAATCAGCCCTGCCCCATCAAGGGCTTGTGGGATTGAAGCTCAGCTTTACACAAGCTCACGTTACTACTCTTTTCTTCTACCTATTCATCCTGTCCTGATCGTCTGCTGTAGTTTGGAGCTATTTTTGGCCTTTGTTTTTTCACATGAGTGCATGTAATACCATGGTAACCAAATTATATTTTCATTTATTCACATTCCATTTTAGATTTAGTATTTAAATAACCCAGTTGAATTTGAATCAGATTATCTTACCCTTTAACTACTGATTTAATCCCCTACCGCCCCAATATCAGTGTTTAATTTCTTGTTTTAGCTGCTAACTGGAAAGCGATTGAAAATGTGCTTTGGGATTATTGTATAGTCATTTTCCTTTGAGTTTCAGAGAATGGTGCTCATAATTCACAGTTAACACAACCACCATCTTCATAAGTCTCTCAGCCACACCACCCTCCCCTTCCTACTCCCATAATACCAGTCCACTGATAAAGAAGGCAGCAAGATAACAGAAGGAAAATAATGTTTTAGCAACCCATCCCTTCTTCCTCAGTTTTCTAAGAATTGAGAGGCGAGAAATGTATCAATGATGTTTCATGTTCCCAGGCTGACATTTAGGGATATACAGAGGGTAGACATAATCAGGTGCTGCCTTAACCAGATGGGAGAGAAATGCTCTTTATTTTCAGGCAGGATGCACTCTATTTTAGCTAAACAATTCCTTACTGACAGAGGTTTTTGATGTCCCCAACATCCCACTAGGGCAAACCATGCTGTCATACGTCAATAATGACAACAAACCTTCATATAACACTTTATACTTCAAGTATAAGTGCTCTAAGTGCTAGTGAGAGGGAGAGCTGAGATTTGAATCTAGGCTGGCTGACTCCAGAGATACTGTACTTGAATATTATTCTCTGTTAACTCAGGTGGGAAGGGTCTTGTGGAACTTCCTCAGGGAACTCAAGCTGCGTAAGCATAAGGTATGTCCATCCACTGGATGAGGGACAGGCGTTCTTGTCTGCCCCCAGTTCCCACCCACTGCAGTATCCCAGCACCAGGAACAGTGACAGGCAGGTGGTATCGTCTCAAGAAATATTTATGGATGGAATGAATAAAAACACGAATGAAGGATTCCTCTTAAATCAAAATCAAGAATAATGTGTTTACTTGGTGCTGCCCCTCCTGATGGGGGTGCTCCTGCTCTAAAAGGATGATTCAGCAAGCTAGGGTGCACACTTCCAATCTCTAAGTTGCAGTTGGGCAAATGCTTCATGCTTTAAAAGTCCCTCCCCACACACTAATACCACAGAAATCCACCCACTGGAGTGAAGGTTCTGAGCCCCACATCAGGCTTCCCAACCTGGGGATCGGGCAACGGGAGGAGGAATTCCTAGAGAATCAGACGTTGAAGGCTAGCGGGATTTGACTGCAGGACTTCGACAGGACTGGGAGAAACAGAGACTCCACTCTTGGAGGGAACACACAAAGTAGTGTGAGCATCGGGACCCAAGGGAAGGAGCAGTGACCCCATAGGACACTGGACCAGACCTACCTGCTAGTGTTGGAGGGTCTCCTGCAGAGGTGGGGGTGGCTCTGTCTCACCGTAAGGACAAGAACACTGGCAGCAGAAGTTCTGGGAAATACTCCTTGACGTGAGCCCTCCCAGAGTCCCCCATCAGCCTCACCAAAGAGCTCGGGTAGGCTCCAGTTTGGGGTCGCCTCAGGCCAAACAACCAACAGGGAGGGAACCCAGCCCCACCCATCAGCAGTCAAGCGGATTAAAGGTTTACTAAGCTCTGCCCACCAGAGCAACAGCCAGCTCTACCCACTACCAGTCCCTCCCATGAGGAAACTTGCACAAGCCTCTTACATAGCCTCACTGATCAGAGGGCAGACAGCAGAAGCAAGAAGAAATACAATCCTGCAGAAGGTGGAAAAAAAAAAAACCTCATTCACAGAAAGATAGACAAGATGAGAAGGCAGAGGACTATGTACCAGATGAAGGAAAAACATAAAACCCCAGAGAAAGAACTAAATGAAGTGGAGACAGGTAACCTCCCAGAAAAAGAAATCAGAATACGGATAGTGAAGATGATCCAGGACCTCAGAAAAAGAAGGGAGATCAAGATTGAGAAGATGCAAGAAATGTTTAACGAAGACCTAGAAGAATTAAAGAACAAACAAACACAGATGAACAATACAATAAGTGAAATGAAAAATACACTAGAAGGAATCAACAGCAGAATAACTGAGGCAGAAGAACGAGTAAGTGACCTGGAAGACAGAATGGTGGAATTCACTGCTGCAGAACAGATTAGAGAAAAAAGAATGAAAAGAAATGAAGACAGCCTAACAGACCTCTGGGACAACATTAAATGCAACAACATTCGCATTATAGGGGTCCCAGAAGGAGAAGAGAGACAAAAAGGACCCAAGAAAATATTTGAAGAGATTATAGTCAAAAACTTCCCTAACATAGGAAAGGAAATAGCCACCCAAGTCCAGAAAGGGCAGAGAGTCCCATACAGGATAAATCCAAGGAGAAACACACTGAGACACATGGTAATCAAACTGGCAAAAATTAAAGACAAACAAAAATTATTGAAAGCAGCAAGGGAAAAATGACAAATAACATACACGGGAACTCCCATAAGGTGAACAGCTGATTTCTCAGCAGAAACTACACAAGCCAGAAGGGAGTGGCATGATATACTTAAATGATGAAAGGGAAGAACTTACAACCAAGATTACTCTACCCAGCAAGGATCTCATTCAGATTCCATGGAGAAATCAAAAGGTTTACAGACAAGCAAAAGCTAAGAGAATTCAGCACCACAAAACCAGCTCTACAACAAATGCTAAAGGAACTTCTCTAAGTGTGAAACACAAGAGAAGAAAAGGACCTACAAAAACAAAGCAAAAACAATTAAGAAAATGGTCATAGTAACATATATATCAATAATTACCTTAAATGTGAATGGATTAAATGCTCCAACCAAAAGACACAGGCTTGCTGAATGGATACAAAAACAAGACCCATATATATGCTGACTACAAGAGACCCACTTCAGACCTAGGGACACAATCAGACTGAAAGTGAGGGGATAGAAAAATATATTCCATGCAAATGGAAATCAAAAGAAAGCGGGAGTAGCAATACTCATATCAGACAAAATAGACTTTAACATAACGAATGTTACAAGAGATAAGGAAGGACACTATATAATGATCAAGGGATCAATCCAAGAAGAAGATATAAAAATTATAAATGTACATGCACCCAACATAGGAGCACCTCAATACATAAGGCAACTGCTAACTGCTATAAAAGAGGAAATCGACAGTAACACAGTAATAGTGAGGGACTTTAACACCTCACTTAACACCAATTGACAGATCAACCAAACAGAAAATGAATAAGGAAATACAAGCTTTAAATGACACAGTAGACCAGATGGATTTAATTGATATTTATAGGACATTCCATCCAAAAACAGCAGATTACACTTTCTTCTCAAGTGCGCATGGAACATTCTCCAGGATAGATCATATCTTGGGTCACAAATCAAGCCTCAGTAAATTTAAGAACACTGAAATCATATCAAGCATCTTTTCTGACCACAACACTATGAGATTAGAAATCAATTACAGGGGAAAAAACATAAAAAACACAAACACATGGAGGCTACACAATACGTTACTAAATAACCAAGAGATCACTGAAGAAACCAAAGAGGAAATCAAAAAATACCTAGAGAAAAGTGACAATGAAAACACGACGATCCAAAACCTATGGGATGCAGCAAAAGCAGTTCTAACAGGGAAGCTTATAGCTATACAAGCCTACCTCAGGAAACAAGAAAAATCTCACATAAACAATCTAACCGTACACCTAAAAGAACTAGAGAAAGAAGAACAAACAAAACCGAAAGTTATCAGAAGGAAAGAAATCATAAAGATCAGAGCAGAAATAAATGAAATAGAAATAAAGAAAACAACAGCAAAGATCAATAAAACTAAGAGCTGGTTCTTTGAGTAGATAAACAGAATTCATAAACCATTAGCCAGACTCATCAAGAAAAAGAGGGAGAGGACTCAAATCCATAAAATTAGAAATGAAAAAGGAGAAGTTACAACAGACACCGCAGAAATACAAAGCATCCTAAGAGATGACTACAAACAACTCTATGCCAATAAAATGGACAATCTGGAAGAAATGGACAAATTCTTAGAAAGGTATAACCTTCCAAGACTGAACCAGGAAGAAATAGAAAATATGAACAGACCAATTACAAGTAATGAAATTGAAACTGTGATTAAAAATCTTCCAGCTAACAAAAGTCCAGGACCAGATGGCTTAATGTTCTATCAAACATTCAGAGAAGAGCTAACACCCATTCTTCTCAAACTCCTCCAAAAATTTGCAGAGGAAGGAACACTCCCAAACTCATTCTATGAGGCCACCATCACCCTGATACCAAAACCAGACAAAGATACTACAAAAAAAGAAAATTACAGACCAATATCACTGATGAATATAGATGTAAAAATCCTCAGCAAAATACTAGCAAACAGAATCCAACAACACATCAAAAGGATCATACACTAAGATCAAGGGGGATTTATCCCAGGGATGCAAGGATTCTACAATATACACAAATCAATCAATGTGATACACCGTATCAATAAATTGAAGAAGAAAAACCATATGATCATGTCAATAGATGCAGAAAAAGCTTTTGACAAAATTCAACACCCATTTATGATAGATAAAAACTCTACAGAAAGTGGGCATAGAGGGAACCTACCTCAACATAATAAAGGCCATATACAACAAACCCACATCAAAGATCATTCTCAATGGTGAAAAACTGCAAGCATTTCCTCTAATATAGCATTCCTATATACTAAAGATGAAAAATCTGAAAGAGAAATTAAGGAAACACTCCCATTTATCATTGCAACAAAAAGAATAAAATACCTAGGAATAAACCTATCTAGGGAGACAACAGACCTGTATGCAGAAAACTGTAAGACACTGCTGAAAGAAATTAAAGATGATACCAACATATGGAGAGATATGCCATGTTCTTGGATTGGAAGAATCAATATTATGAAAATGACTATAATACCCAAAGCAATATACAGATTCAATGCAATCCCTATCAAATTACCAATGGCATTTTTTACAGAACTAGAACAAAAAATCTTAAAATTTGTATGGAGACACAAAAGACCCCGAATAGCCAAAGCAGCCTTGAGGGAAAAAAAACAGAGCTGGGGGAATTAGACTCCCTGACTTCAGACTATACTACAAAGCTACAGTAATCAAGACAATATGGTACTTGCATAAAAACAGAAATATAGAACAATGGAACAAGATAGAAAGCCCAGAGATAAAGCCACACACCTATGGTCAACTAATCTATGACAAAGGAGGCAAGGATATACAATAGAGAAAAGACAGTCTTTTCAATAAGTGGTGATGGGAAAACTGGACAGCTACATGTAAAAGAATGAAATTAGAACACTTCCTAACACCATACACAAAAATAAACTCAAAATGGATTAGAGACCTAAATGTAAGACTGGACACTATAAAACTCTTAGAGGAAAACTTAGGAAGAACACTCTTTGACATAAATCACATCAAGATCTTTTTTGATCCACATCCTAGAATAATGGAAATAAAAACAAAAATCAACAAATGGGACCTAATGAAACTTCAAAGCTTTTGCACAGCAAAGGAAACCATAAACAAGACGAAAAGACAACCCTCAGAAGGGGAGGAAATATTTGCAAATGAATCAACGGACAAAGGATTAATCTCCAAAACATACAAGCAACTCATGCAGCTCAGTATCAAAAGAAAAAACAACCCAATCCAAAAATGGGCAGAAGACCTAAATAGACATTTCTACAAAGAACACATACAGATGGCCAACAGGCACATGAAAAGCTGCTCAACATCACTAATTATTAAAGAAATGCAAATCAAAACTACAATGAGGTATCACCTCACACCAGTTAGAATGGGCATCATCAGAAAATCTACAAACAACAAATGCTGGAGAGGGTGTGGAGAAAAGGGAACCCTCTTGCACTGTTGGTGGGAATGTAAATTGGTACAGCCACTATGGAGAACAGTATGGAGGTTCCTTAAAAAACTAAAAATAGAACTACCATATGATCCAGCAATCCCACTACTGGGCATATACCCTGAGAAAACCATAATTCAAAAAGACACATGCACCCCAATGTTCATTGCAGCACTATTTACAATAGCCAGGTCATGGAAGCAACATAAATGCCCATTGACAGGCGAATGGATAAAGAAGATGTGGTACATATATACAACGGAATATTACTCAGCCATAAAAAGGAACAAAATTGGGTCAGTTGTAGAGACGTGGATGGATCTAGAGGCTGTCATAGAGAGTGAAGTAAGTCAGAAAGAGAAAAACAAATATCGTATATTAGCGCATATATGTGGAACCTAGAAAAATGGTACAGATGAACCGGTTTGTAGGGCAGAAATTGAGAGACAGATGTATACAACCAATGTATGGACACCACGGGGGGAAAGCGGCGGGGGTTGGGGATGGTGGTGTGCTGAACTGGGCAGGTGATTGGGATTGACATGTATACGCTGATGTGTATAAAATTGATGACTAATAACAACCTGCTGTATAAAAAAATAAATAAAATTCAAAAAAAAAAGTCCCTCTCCACTACAACTTTCAACAGAAAGGGCTCTGACGATGCATATGGCCAAACAAGCCTCAGCCTGGCTAGCGCATTTATGCCCATGTGTGGCGGAGATGTTTCAGTAGAAGGAAACTGATCCCTCTCTTTATGTGTAAAGGCACTGTAATTATCTCAGTTGCTTTGAAGCCAGTGAAAGGTGGAATATAAATATTTCAAAAGCACATTTAATGGGAGGCATAAGCAACTTCTCCCAACAAACAAAAAGGGTGTATACCCACCTGTTCTGAAAAAAACTGGAAGCCCTTGTCCTCACGAATACACTCATACGTTTCTCCAAGAACTGGATTAAAGGGCTTGCTCCCAGCGCGGAAGTAGCTAGATGCATATGCGGACACGGCGAAGGCTGCCACGTACACCTAGCGAGAGCGGAGAGAACCTGGTTATTTCTCCATCACCAAGAAATTTATTTTTACGAACAAAGACATGAACAAAATAAAACCTCTCTTTCTCTCTTTACAGTTTATCTCAAAAAGCCAAAGATTTGTCCCTGGTTTAAAGACACCCAAACCGACTTTGGTTTCAAGTTGTAGGTTTAAATAGTGTTCATTTTGGCCCAGGACGAAGTGGACCAGACCTTTTCAGATTGTCCATTTGGTCTGATGCCTACAAGTGGGAAGAGGGTTTCAAGATGGTGAGTCAGTCCCTCTAAACCAGCCACTATCTGAGAATCCTGAGGTCGTGCTAAGGCTTTTGAGGAGGAGAGGGACGAAGAGTATGAAAAAAGCTAAACTTCTCTCAAAATTCAGGAATAAGCCACAGGGAACTCTGCTCAATACTCTGTAATAACCTAAATGGGAAAAGAACTTAAAAAAGAATTGATACATGTGTTATATGTATAACTGAATCACTTTGCTGACACCTGAAACTAACAGAACGTTGCTAATCAACGCTACTCCAATATAAAAAAAAAATTCAGGAATAGCACCCTAAGTTTAATCATTCACAATTTGATATTGTAGAAACCAAAAAACCCCCCTCATTTTGACCAAAGAAAATCTGTGGGAGTCATTTCCTGAGCCTGGAACAGAGCACAGTGCCTTTTAAGAAGTTCTGCTTTTCTGAGAGGAAAAATGAAAACTCAAAAAGGAAAAGGAAGGAAAACTATAGGTGAACACGAAATGAGAAAAATCCTTTAATGGCCCTGGCTGTGAGGGTCTCAGCATTTTCCACAGTTCCCCTTTCAGGGCACCAAAGAGCCACAGTACAGGCACACCTCGTTTTATTGTGCTTTGTAGAAACTTCGTTTTTAATAAATTGAAGGTTTGTGGCAACCTTGCATCAAGTAAGTCTATTGGCACCATTTTTCCAAGAGCATTTGCTCACTTCATGTCTCTGTGTCCCATTTTGATACTTCTCACATTATTTCAAACTTTTTCATTATTATTATACTTGTTATGGTGATCTGTGATCAGTGATGTTACTACCACCACTCAATGAAGGCTCTGGTGCATTGATGGTTAGCATTTTTTAGCAATAAAGTTTTTTTTTTTTTTTTTTTTCCGGTATGCAGGCCTATCACCGCTGTGGCCTCTCCTGTTGCGGAGCACAGGCTCCGGACGTGCAGGCTCAGCGGCCATGGTTCACGGGCCCAGCCGCTCCACGGCACATGGGATCTTCCCGGACCGGGGCACGAACCCATGTCCCCTGCATCGGCAGGCGGACTCTCAACCACTGCGCCACCAGGGAAGCCCCAATAAAGTATTTTTTTAAGTTAAGGTGTATACCTTGTTTTTTTAAGACATAATGCTATTGTACACTTAATAGACTATAGTATAGTGTAAACATAAATTTTATATGCACTGGGAAACCAAAAAATTCATGTGACCCACTTTATTGTAATATTTGCTTTATCGCAGTGGTCTAGAACCAAATTCGCAATATCTCTGAGGTGTGTCTGTATCCTTTTTGGTCTTTTGAGGGGCAAGGGCAAAAAATTAAACCTAAGTAGCAATAGCAAATTTTCCTTTCTAATACAGAAGAATAATCTCAATATTTCCTCTTCTCAGCTCATTTCATGAAGTTTCTTAGATTGGAAAAAAAAAAGCTGTGTGCCTTTCATAAATGTTCACCAGTCACATAACTTTCAACAGCCTTTTGAAAACTGGTCCCTCCTTACCACCTCACAACACTCTAGAGCAGCTGGAGAGCCTATAAAGATCAATTTGCTGTGCTCAATTCAGTCTGTTCTTGAAACTTGGGTATGTGTTCCTCTCTTTGCTTCCTCAGATGTCTGTTACCTGATAAACAGCAAGGTCACACGTCTACATGGAATGCTGAATCAACCCTGAATCACCTTCACAATTTAACATATAACACATTTATAAAAGAACCTGGTATCATTCATGATGTAGGGGGAGAAAGGAGGGAGGGAGCAGGCAAATCAAAGCATCCTCCTTGTGGGCTGACAATATGAGAGAGAATCTCTGCAGGGGTAGAGCTAACCTTCATACTCAGAGCAGTGAACACAATCCATGGGCTAGGTTCATCCTCAATTCTTACCTGAACTTTCCCTTCCTAATGTACTGATGCCTTTCCTCAAACTTCTTCTCAAGGTCAATGACACCACTCAATCAGCTGACATCCTAAGGGTCTCTAAATTGCTACAAGAATGAAACACCTTTTAAGAATGCTTTCATCTTCAGAGCCAATCACTTTCTTTAAAGAAAAGTACTGTCCACGAATGATAACTTTTAACACTTGCCTTGGCAGCTATTTGCCTCCCTTTGTTCACAGAAATTCTCTGGGGAAGAGTAACAAAGAAGACAAAAAATAAACAGCTTGTTTTTCTCTCCTACTCTGATTATCATTAGTATCAACAAAGAAAATCTCTTTGATGGGAGAAGTCCCAGGAGACACTATGGGATGAGACGGGATGTCTCTTTCAACCAGTAGTTAAGATTTTCCCTTAATCCTCAAATCACTGAAGAAATTGAAGTTTTAATGAGGGTTTAAACTGCAGAATGTGTACAATTTAGAAAACAATGGCGTCCTCCAACAGTGAGACAGTGATGTATAGCTGGGTCCCTGAGGCTGGGGGCGTGCTGTCCCACTTAGCCAATCAGCAAATGTCTAGGGCAGAGATGCTGCATTTGGCGGGAAGACACTCATGTCCCAGCATCCCACACAAACAATGACCTTTCTGTTGAGCAGGTAACATACCAGGAGGCAAAAAGAGGAAGAGACACTCAGTTTTGAAGAACAAATAGCCACAGTCACAGAAAGGGCTGATTTGGCCAGTCTTGCCACTAAGGTACCCCTAACCCCATCCCCACAAGACAGGGGAAGGATGAGAAATACTTGGAGACCCCTACATCAGAAGCCCCATCACTTGATTAGAATTGATACTGAGTAGAAAACAGAAGGTTAATCTTTCTAGGATGAGGTTTTTTTTAAAAAACTTATTCTATAAAATAAGAAGTGTATATGTGGGATCAACTATACTGATAAAAATTAATTCAAAAAAAAAAAGAAGCGCAGGGGGGAGAAGAATCTTTCTGATGTGAAACCTGTGAGTGAATGATATTTTCTAAAAATTTAGGGGCTGATAGGACAATTCCAAAAATAAACAAAAACGTTCTCAAGGGAAATTTACCCTGGATGAAACAAAACAAAACAAAACAAAACAAAACAACCAGCTCCAAAAATTAAGTTCTATCCACTCAGGGTAGTAAAATACTCAGACAGCCCTCAAGACATGTCTTCCAGCCAGGCAATATCAGAACAATCCCATGTAAGGTTCTGGAGAAAGAGGAAGCCCGAAACCACAGAGCAGAACTACCCCCAGGCCGCAGCTGTCACAGGGAAGCCGTGCCCAGTGGCAATTCCTGACCAGGTGACTGAAAACAGCCAGACGGAGGGGAAGTGGAGGTGGCTGGGAAATGAACCTATCTGACAGGCAATCCAGATGGGAACCGGAGGGACAGGAGCCCTGGCTGTGCCCATCTTGGCTCTGCTGGGTCCTGTGAGTGGCCACCGTGCCTGTGGTGCTCACCATCCTCTCCAGGGCACTGGGCGTCTGGGCAGCCTTGTCCAGGAGCTCACTGTACTCCAGCTCCTCACACAGCCTCTGCAGAGTGTTGAGGGGCTCATTGAGTTCCACTGGCATGGCCACCTTAGACAGGTCCTTCCCGATGTTAGTTCTCAGGATGTTCCACAAGCTGACGTTACCGGACTTGGGGCACGGGGCTGGCAAGCACGTTCTCCTTTTGGACTTGGCTTCCCCTCCACTTTGGAGAATAGGCCCTGAAAGGGAAATAAGCCTGGTTGCCTTATAAGGATTTTCATTTTATTTTACTATTAAAAAGGAAAAAAAAATCCACCTTACTGAGCAACTACGCCATGATACTATTAATCTCAGTTATCCAGATTATGGCTGAAGTCAGAAAATAAAAAGAATTCTGAGCAGCTAAATGAAGTACCAAAAATTATAAGCACTAAAACTCGCGGACTTTATTCATGGGGAGGTCTTCATACTCCTAATCAAAGGGTAGTTCCTCATAGCTTATATGCACTTAGAATAAAACTGGAAACTGGATTGCTATGCCCAGAGCAGTTTACTTTTAAACTCTTTACACTCTTTTTAAAAGCACTTCAAGTTCTGATAAAAACTTTTAAAGTCTTTTAAAAAAATCATTTCCAATTCTGGTAAAACAATTGTGTTTATTATAGGAAAATTATAAAGGAAACAAAAGTCATCAGTTATCCCACTACCCAGAAATAGTAGCCATTTATATTTTGGAGTATTTTCATTTAGTGTTTTCTCCATATAGCTGACAATGTTTGTATAGTTGAATGCTTTGCTTAAACAGTTAACATAAATATTTTTCCATGCTATTCAAAATTCTTCTAAAACATCATTTTTAATGACTGTAAAACAATTCCATGCTATGGCTAAGCCATAATTTATTGAATCATTCATCTGTTGTTGGACTTTTAGATTTGTTTCAATGTTTTGCTAAAAAAAAGTAGTGAATATTCATATTCTTAGATATTTAATTATATCTGATTATTTTCTTAGAATATACAGAAGTGGGAATCATATGATCATACTGCTCTTCAAAAAGGCTGTTATCAGTTTCCCATTTATCAGCAAGCATATACTAGTGTCCATGTTCTGAGACCATTCCAGGCTTGTCAGCATTCGTTCTGAATTCTTGGCAAATCGTTAGGTGGACAGCGCTATCTCCTTGTTTTAACCTACATTAAAAAAATTCCTAGTGTGTCTGGAATGCTTTCATGAACATTTCTTCTTTTCTGAATTGTCCGCTTTCCTATTTATATATTCAGACATAATCTTTTGTTTTTGTATTTGTTTTACAATTTAATCCCCATTTGACATTTATCTTTACATTTGGTCTATGCAGTTTTTTAATGAATGAAACATTTACATCTTAGGTTCTTACACCTATCAATCTTTTCCTTTGTGACAACTTCCATTACCTCATGCTCTGGAATTCTTTTCCCACCCCAACATAGCCTATTTTCAAATGAAATCTTTTGCATTACGTCAACATATGAGAAAGGGGTATTTTATTATAAAGCCAATCACTCTGAATAATGAGGTTGCTTTGATGAACAGGAGAATATGAAAGTGAGGTCATACTTTGAAGTCTCATGTTAATCTAAGCAACCAATTAAATTCTGAATTTGTTTTAATTGCTCAACACGGGCAAAAATCAAGTAAATAGCTGCAAATGATGACAGTCTTTAAAAACAGCATTCCATGTAATCTCAAAATACTTTCTTTGATTACACTAAATTTTGAAAGAATATTATACTACTACTACTAATAATGACTAATACATACATAGCTTTTACTTTGTGACAGCCTTTCAAGAATTTTACATATATTATCTCACTTATCCTTTGCAACAACCTCTTGAGATAAACAGAATTATTGTCCCCATTTTACAGATGAAGAAACTGAGGCACAGAGAAATTAAGTAACTTGCCCTAGAACACATAACCAGTGAGTGGCAGGGCTGGAGTTAACCGAGGAAATCTGGTCCTTGAATCTATATTCCTAACCACTGAACCTCCACACAGCACCTATCACAGTGACAGATCCTATTATGTGCCTACTGATTTGGGTGGGGGGGGTAAATTAATAGGAAACATTCTAAATACCTACCATTTACTAAGGGCTCAGAGAAATTCTAGTGTGGTAATTTATCAAGACCTGGATAAATCCTATTTCTTTCTGTAGGCAATACTGTGTCCTAAGATGCAAAGTTTATTTCTACATACAATCTTTTCAGTAGAGTACTGATGTGCAGAAATCTAATCTTCCAAATACTGCCAAAGAAAAAAGCTAGGCTTGGCCCAGTGTTTGTTCAAGCTAAGAAAATGTTGGTCAGTAATCTAGCAAAATGGCTGTGGAAGAAGATAGAGAGAACCAGCCTTCACCTCTTATATGCTTTTCCTGGCTGGTGTCAACTCAGCACAGCTGTGGTCTTAGGTTCGGGGACAAGTCCTCTGTTCCCAACTTCGACCTCTGAACCTCTATACCTCTGTTCCTCTTGGCCCCCTCCCTAAGGCCTCAAACAGAAGGAGGACTTCAGCATTTGTTCGTATTCTTCATCCACAATGAGAGTTCCCATTTAGTATGTGTGTGTGTGTTGTTTACCAAGGGAATAAGTGATGCCTCCTCATTTCTCTTTCAATTCGCCTCCTTATTTTTCTACAAAGACAAGGAGTGCATGAACTTGCTCCTATATTACTCTTTTTTGCCTTTAAATCACTGGTTCTCAGGCTTTTCCACCAAAGGATTAATCTCTCCAGAAACAATTCAAGGAAGATACAGAGCATAATGAGCTTCTGACTTCTAGCAGGTGTGATGCTGAAAGGATACTCTTTCAGAGAACAGTAAATTTACCTGCCTTTTTTGTAGTCCCCCAAAGAGTAGGCTCTTTGACATTCAGATAACAACTCATCATCATCGTATTTCACATACGTACTGAGCTGGCAAGCACTGATACATCAAAAAGGAACTGACATGGTCCTTGTCTTCCATGTTGATATAAAAATATGTGGTGTTTTGGCATAGATAAATCTAGAGACCTCAAGCATGCTGAGTACCAAGACTGGGAGTATTTGATGCTGCAGGACTCATACAGAGACCTGTCCAATGGGCAGATTCTTCTTAAGGATAGGTCATCTTCCTAAACAGGCTTCAGTCTGCTTACTGAACGCCTAAATCAGAGCTGTTTGGAGATAGCAGACATTCCAGGTACCCGCCACGGTTCCAACTAACATTTCCTGGGCATCATTTTCAGTCTTGGGATCAACCAGTAATAAAGGGACATCTCAGGGTACCTTAAGCCCTACCACCACAGGCGGAGCAATTTGTTACTCTCAAATGTGTTATCTTGAAGAATTGGAAGCTAAATTACCGCTTAGAGCAGACCTTTTACATTATAAGTGCTATTGAATTCCTAAACTATAAAAACCACTAGAAACCTAAAGGAAAAAAGCTATATTCTAATATGTTTGCAGAGAGAATGTTGAACCAAATAAGGAACATCTGTAGTATTAATTTTTGATATTTATATGATAATTGGTATAACCTTACTTTATAAAATAGAAATTTGCACTAGCCAACAAATGTATTTGAATGAATAAATTTTTCACATGTGAGTGCCATGTTCCACCTAGATTATAAAACTTTGAGGGTGGGGACCATGTCTTAAGTTTCTGATGTAGAACTTGCTAAGTTCTCTGTTTGCAGCAGGTACCCTATGTATGCTTACTAGTATTCTGTAAAGATCCAAACACTCAGAGGTCAAGCAATTTAAATCTTACCCAAAGTCTGTCTCTCATTATCTAAATCATTACTGAGATTATCTAAGGAAAGGTTGTCACTTATGTCACTGACATATGAATCATCTTCAGAAATCTATGGGAAAGAAGAAATAATATACATTAGAGTAGACAAGCCAGATTTCATAAAGCCTCTACTTCAAATGATCAAATATTTTAGACCACACATTATAAACCTATAGAAATGATTTTGGATGCTGTTTTCATAAAGGCCCATACACCAATCTGCCTAGGGGTTGTTCACAGAAAATATGTTATTAAAATTCTTATACATTCTTGATTCATTCTCACAAGGAAAACACATGTAAACCCCAGATTTTAGTTATTATAAAAATTCTTATTAATTCAGACTGCTTTTTCAGAATTTGTTAGCGTTTGACTAGAAAGAGTTACAAATTGTCTTTTAACTATTTGTGAATAAAAGTATCTTCTATGGAAATTAATAGATAAAAAATATTAGTATTTCTATACCGAAGGGGTAAAATGATCAGTACTCACACTCAGAACATAATTGTAAATTAATTATAACAACCATATTATAATAACTATAATAACCATAATTATATTATAAATTACTATAGAGCAAATTCAATGATGAGAAAATATACAAGGTGCTAACTTCTGACCCTGTAGTGGAAATAATACATTATCAAACAGCTAATAGTCAAAATCATTAACCTATAATTGAAAAAAGGTATAACGAATCAAGTAACAGAAACCAGGATGTGCCCAACACCTACTTTCATAATCTTTTTTCCCTAAGATCTTATATCTTTTTATGCTTTTTGAGGTATGAGTTATAAGAAGATCCTCAGAATGTAATGATAAAAAGGAGACATTGAGTTTAGTGTTTCTAAATATGGGTATTTACTGAATGGGTAAAGCAGCAAGAGATTTGGAGGCACCTAACTGAAAACAGTGGTCAAACCTCATTTTCTGAAGAGCTTGGAGACAACAGAACTTCCTGTGCATCAAAAAACTCTGAAAGAGAGTCAGTGATGGAGAGCCTGCTTTCGTTGGAAAGCTGATGGACCAGAGTTCGATTGTCATCTCTGGAGTTTTCCTATTTGAAACACAAAACCAAAAATGCATATATTTAGAAACAGTCTCAAGAGAAGCAAAATAAACAACTGATTTTGCTGCACAATACACATGGTCACAGGCCCAGGCAAACAAGCAGCTCAAAGCAGAGGGCAGGTTCAAAGTTGAGGAGAAGCAAACTTCACACAAAACACGGTGAAAAGCCTAGATCTCCCCCAAATGGGCACCTTGTTTACAGGCATTATCACAGCTAAGGCACACACAACAAACCTCAAAGCAAAAAAAGACTGTGCAGGTCAGTTTTTCTTCCACTTAAGACGGGAAAAATTCCAACACTCTCTGAATCATATCCTCTTATTCTCTACCACTGCAGGATGTTTCTTTTCATCCTAAAATTTCCTCTGAATTGTACTCAATGCATGTGCTTGCATGGCTGGTTCAGAGCAACACAGCTTTCTTCTGCCTCAATTCTCTCGCAGAGGCCTGTGTGCTGCTCATGAGGCATCCCTTGACAAACAAACAGTGTGTTTCGGTCCAGAAGTGCCCCTGGTGGTAGATCATTCATTATTCATGGATGAATGAGATAAATTCTCTTTGTCTGTCTCTCTCCAACCACACTGGCTGCAAGGGAAGGAAGTCCCCAATCCCCTTTCCACCCTCTCTGCAAACAACACAATAGAATATTGGGATTTTCTCCTCTTGCTGGCCCTCAGTCACTGAGTCTGGACTTTTCCTTTGGAAAGGACCTAAATACTTTGGGAATATGTTTTGTATGCTATTTGCAAGTGAAAATTCAATTTAACTCAAGAAATTGAGCAACTGCATTGTGCCAGTCATGGCGGGATAGGATGATGAATAAGACAAGGTTTTTGGCCCGAGTAAGTGGTGTAGAGGACACATCCAACACACGTGAGCCCAAGACTATGGAACAGAAAGCACTACAGAAGCGGACAGGAAGGAGAGGTTGGTTCTATTAGGGGGACTTTGGTCGGGGAGGGCTTCACAGAAGAGGTGATGCCTAACTAGACCTTGAGGAACGAGAACATACTGAGGACGACATGATTTGATTCCTTTGAATCAGAGAAGACTGTCACCTGAACTTCCTGACAGCTCACATTTCTCACGGGGCTGATAGAGGAGCTGCTTATATATCCTTATGTATTTGATAAATGAGTCACAGAATAATTTGGGAAACGAAAGTTAACGCATATTATGTCTTTCCCAGAAGTTTTATGAGTTCAGGACACACTCCTCAGCCTCATAAAACGGAGATGCTACAACAGGAGGGCCCCAGCAGATGTTCATAATTAATAAAGGTCAAATGGTCTCTTTATGGAATGTTTACTTCAGGAACACATTTAAATGTGTATCCCTTTCTCTTCTAGCCAAGGTATTCATTGAAAGATCCTACCCATTTTAATATCCCTACAGCCTTTTGAAAAGCAGGCTTCTTCTCCATGCTAACAAACAAGATAGATCACTTAGGATCTATAAATAAGCATCACATCTGTCATCTTTAAAGGAAAGGTCTCTCTCCTCAAAAGAGGAGACATGGTAATGAATAACTGAGCTCCCTTAATGTTCACTGAAACAACAGAACAGTCCTGTGTCTTTGCTGTGTCACTGACACATAAGACTCTAATGATTTATTTACTTGTTCTCCTCATTAATTTATTAATAGTCACTCCGGCTCTTTCTGTATTTCTTCTTCCTAGGCTGATGGGTCAGAAGGATTTCTTGCCTGATCAACACTGAAAATAGCACACCTGGCCCCAGCCCTTTCTGCTGTTCCATTACTCCAGCAACTTCCTATTGATAGTCACCGAAAACTTAACAGGACTGCAGGAGCCTCCAGCCCTCAGCC
The DNA here is from genome assembly GCF_964165515.1 of Mesoplodon bidens. Lineage (NCBI taxonomy): Eukaryota > Metazoa > Chordata > Mammalia > Artiodactyla > Ziphiidae > Mesoplodon > Mesoplodon bidens. The sequence continues at coordinate 55,674,693 of NC_138166.1, forward strand.
CAGTGTCCTGCACAGCCTAGGACCTCATGTATTAAAATATTAATCTAGTCAGTTCAATTCAATCATATCCCCTCAAGTTTGTAAGGTATAAGTGGTTGTTTATCTTTTTTTACACTACAAAAAGATAGAGAAAAAGGAGGGAAGGGAACACGCATAATCCCATCACACTAAATCAACCGCTACAGGCATTTTGACACATTTCTCTCCAATCCTTTTTATACATATAGCTTTGCTTTGTTTTGAAATAATTGTCATCTATCTATCTATCTAATTTTATAAATTTCCTCCAAACAACATTGCACTATAACTTCAGTGACATGGACATATATACACTACCAAATGTAAAATAGATAGCTAGTGGGAAGCAGCCACATAGGACAGGGATATCAGCTTTGTGACCACCTAGAGGGGTGGGATAGGGAGGGTGGGAGGGAGAAGAAAGAGGGAGGAGATCTGGGGATATATGTATATGTATAGCTGATTCACTTTGTTATAAAGCAGAAACTAACACACCATTGCAAAGCAATTATACTCCAGTAAAGATGTTAAAAAAAATTAAATTAACACTTGTTCTGAGGATAAAGGTAGTATATGCTCAAAATAGAAAATACAGAAAGATGTAAATAAAATAAATATCACTTAAAATCCATCACTCAGATGTGGCCCCTATTAACCTGTCAGTGTATTTTTTGTATTAAAATATTTGTATATAGATTTTTTTTTAGCTTGAAAAACTGGGATCACACTGTACATAGTCTTTATTTAGTCTGCCACATTCACTTAACATTATATTGTGAACTTTTCCCTAGGCTGCTAAAATTTCTCTGAGACAATGAACTTTACTTGATAGATTTACTATATATGTGTGTCACAGAGTAACCATGTCATTTATTGGAAATTAAGGGTGTTTCCAAATTTGTAAAGATGGTGAACACGTTTGCAAATGTGTCTTTGCTCGTATGTCATTATTTCTTAGAATCAGTTCTCAGAAGTAATTATTTAAAATGTTTAAGGCAAAATGTATATTACCTAATTACATCAAGTAAAAGAACCTCTATTTTCTCTATATCTTTACTGCTACAGAATACTATAATTTAGAAAATTTTTTTTACTCTAATTGTTTTAATTTGCATTTCTTAAGAATTAGGTTGAACTTTTAAAAAAAAAAAAAACTACCTCTATATGTATAAATGAATAGTTGTGCTGTACACCCAAAACTAACATGATATTGTAAATCAACTATACTTCAATTAAAAAAAACTAGTTTTAGAGATGGGGGAGGCTAGGTCAGGATGCATGGGACCTCCCTCTGCATTTCTTTGCACCTTCCTGTGAATTGATAAATATCACAAAATAAGAAGTTAAAAAAAAAAAACAATTTGTATTTTGTATTTTTTTGAGAATTGTGGTGTCTTTTTTCCCATTTATTTGTTGAGGACTTAAGTTGCCTGCTCTTACTCATTAATTATTTACATATTAAAGACATTACCACCTATTTAGCATTATCTAAGTCTGTCATTTTCACTGAAAATATTTTTTCCTAGTCTTATCATTTGCCTTATTTTTTCACCATCTTTTTTCCTTTCAAAAAAAAAATCGAAATCTAGTCAACGTTTCTTTTGTAATTTTTTCTATTGCTTCCACATTTAGAAAGTCCTGCCTACTCTAGCCATTTGTTAAACATTTAAATCAATATTTTTCAGTTTGAATTTAATTCATTAGTGATTCATTTTAGTGTGCAATGGAAAGATGGATTGATTGATTGATTGATTGACTGATTTTTAATTTTTTGGCTGCGTTCGGTCTTCCTTGCTGCCCACGGGCTTTCTCTAGTTGCAGCAAGCGGGGTCTACTCTTCATTGAGGTGCGTGGGCCTCTCATTGCGGTGGCTTCTCTTGCTGTGGAGCACGGGCTCTAGGCACGCAGGCTTCAGTAGTCGTGGCACGCAGGCTCAGTAGCTGTGGCTCACAGGCTCTAGAGCGCAGGCTCAGTAGTCGTGGAGCACGGGCTTAGTTGCTTCGCAGCATGTGGGATCTTCCCAGACCAGGGCTTGAACCCACGTCCCCTGAATTGGCAGGCGGATTATTAACTACTGCGCCACCAGAGAAGTCCCAATGGAAAGATTTAAACTGCTTTCCAAATTGTTTTTGAGCTGTGCCAGCCTAACTTATTGAAAAATTCATCTCTTTCCCATTGATTTTTCAGCGTCTTCTATCATACATTTATTTCACTCTTTTATATATAAAATGGTGCTATGCCTGAGATAGTTATTCTGTCCCATTCTTACCCCATCACTGCCATATTTTCACAACTGGAGCTTCACCATGTGTTTTATTTTCTGGCTTGACCTGTCTTTCCTCTCCATATAGCAGTATGATGCTGCTGAGAAAACAAGTGTTTGGGACTCATTAGAACTGGACTTAAATCCCAGCTCTACCTCTTACTTGCTGTGTGCCCTAGAGGAAGTTACTTAACCTCTCTGGGCTTTAGCTTCCTTGTCTGTAAAATGAAACTACCATCACCTACCTCATAGAGCTGTGGATAGGATTTTGTGAGACAATGCATTTAAGTGCACATGGAATATAGCAAACGAGCAATTAAAAGAATCAAAAGTCTTGTTTTAGAGTTTTCTTTCAAGTTCTTGCTTGTTTGGTCTCTTAAATGGACTTTAGATTTAGTAGGATATTATCCCCAAAGTCACTTGGCTTTTCATTTGGAATCTAAAATAACATAAAATAATCTAGGCACTCATAACCTGATAATAGTAAATGTTCAGATTCAGAAATTTAAAATAGAAGGACTTGATAGGATATGAGAGTAATTTTTGATAAGAGGGGAGATTTTAGAATCCAAGTAGATTTTAGAACACCAAAGATGGGTAATTTGTGCAGCTAAAAGGTAACAGAAGGGAAGCAAAGAAAGTAAGAGGGCCTAAAAACAGAGCACCCTGGGCTGACCCCAGTGTGGGAACTGTCATTCCCACAGTGTTTGAGGAGCCTGGGAGCTACCCAAGGAAAGGGCATTGGAGTTGAGCTTTCAGGCTCTGGGGCGGCCATTTCCACTCACTCTCTTATTTCCTGAGGGCAACAATGGCTTTTCCCATACTGGGAAAGTCAGCCTTTCCTTTTCACACTCTGTGAAAAGCAGGATAAAACAGGAAAACAGAAAATCACTGAAAGAGGAACTAGATCAGTGAGACAAGCAAATCATCAATTCAAGAGTCTAGCAGGTTGTTTTGGAAGCTGTGAGCTCGAGGGATGTTATCACTCCTCTTCGAAGACAATGTACAGCATTTAAGCCTTCAGGTGCATTACTTGTGAGATCAATTTAAAAACGTGCATTTTAAAAGACCTGTGATTTTGGTTTCCTTTCCCAAATGCAAATAGCCCCAAGGGTACGCATTGAATATAAATTTACAGAACCATAAATGAAGGGTCAACTTGCCATTTATCTATTTAATGGCTTGTTAAATAAACTAATGTAATTAGGTGATAATTTCAAAGGTAAGTGCTGCCTGGAAGCGGGCACCAAACCCCACAGAACGCCATGGCGTTGGCAGCAAGCCACCCTGAGTGACGGCTGGCCTCAGTGACTGAGCCCTGCTACAGCAAACCCGCAGATTCAGAGACAGCCCTCCTGGTAAGCATGTTTCTTTGCCCAGGCCTGAAATGAAGGCCCCTTTAGGTAATGTTTAGGTGCTCAGTCTTGGAGGGGACTCAGTTTGGGTCTGGGCTAAAGGATAGATGTATATGTACAACTGATTCACTTTGCTGTACACCTGAAACTAACACAGCATTGTAAATCAACTCTAATAAAAATTTAAAAAATAAATAAGGTGACTGAAAAGATCTCCTGGGGACAGGGAAGATGCAGAATTTCATGGTCAACCACTGACATGTATCTCAGAAGTAATAAGAGGCCCTCCAGTCCTGCTGAGAGAGGGTATCACCCTCATCAGAAGAGGGTCCCATCAGCTCAGGACACAGCCTGTGCTTCATGTGAAGGTGGGTGCCTGGGCCTTTCAGTCTGATTGATTCCAGCATCTAATCTTCCCGTCGCCCGACACAACAACTTTCCAAGGAGTAAAGGAATTGTGTCAGGGTTTTGTTTTCTTTGAGGACAGAAAAAGGAGGAGGACGAATTAAGATTAAACATTAGAAACTCCTTTAAAAAATTTACAATGCCCACCTCTTGTACCTGGCCTTCCTTTTTTTTTTTTAATGCACCAGTCTAATACATTTGTTAATGAAAAATTTAGCACAATCGAGGCAGGCATATAAACATAAGAGATTGCTAAAAACAATTTTGACCTTCATTACCCTTTTCCACTGATTTTTTCAAGTAATCCACTTGTATTTTTCTGAACTTTCTCATTTTAAACACAGTCAAAGAATATTTTGGATAAACATCCCAAGTCTTGAGAACAGACATTTTTAACATACTATGAACCGACCAAGACACTCAACTGTAATAGTTCTCCCCCTCTGAGGGTAATCACAGGAAAGGGAGAAGGAAATAGCCACATGGAAATAGGAGAGTGGTTCTCAGAGAGGGAGCAAAAGAAGCTGGCTGGGAACTGGGATGCTATAGGTTAGAGAAAGTGAGGTTTTTTTCAGAAGTAACAGGAGAAAACATTTGTCTCTGTACAGTCCCCACTCCAGTAATATCAAGAGAAAAGGGTGATCCTTAGGAGGAAAATGGGGTAAAGAAATACAAAGGGAGGAAGAGTTCCAGGGGGAAAAAGCAGTTTAGAAATGCAGCTAGCAGCATACTTTCAAGGAAGCCTTGGGAATCCTCAGCCGTCCATAGTGAGGGGAGCACCACTCCCAGGGGCAGCAGGGAGGCCTGCGGGGACAAGGCACGGCGACATCACCAGACGAGAACCTTACCCACCTCTGCCAGACGATCACCCGACTTGGTAGCAACTGGGCGGTCGAGGAGCAGAGACTCAGCATGGATTCTGCGTAAGCGTTCTTTAAGATCTGTGTTTTGTGCTAGGGCCTGGAACACGTTAAAAATAGTGGGGCTCCGTTAATAAATGGATGTTTCAGAAAAGCACAGCAGCGGGCCCAGTGTGGCGGAGCCCTTGGGGGCACTTCCTTGACTATTTTTCTTGAATGTTATCCAACAGGATACTCCTGAGATGCCTGGCAGATACAAGATGTTAAACACTGGAAACGGAGGCCCTTCTCGAATCTCATTTCCAGGGATGGAAGTGGGGTTAGTAAGGCTTTCCTTTCAGTGGAGAAGGACATCACAAATACCTACAGCTCTTATTACTCGAGGTTTCTCGGCCCCTCCTCCTTCCCAGCGGCCTTTAGACTCTGACTAGCTTCCTCTAAAGATCCCAAGCTTCTCTCTCTCATCTTCAATAAATATGATGCTCTTACCCCTTACGATTGGACATATTTTAATGTTATTTAATTATCACACTAGTTGAATTGGATCTTAGGAAGTGTGCTGAGAAGATTTTGTGGAGGATTAATTTTACTGTTTTACAATATAGGTATTGATTGCTTTATATTCATTCTTCATAACTAAGATAATTAAAAAAAAAAAGAGCTTACTTACGTGGGTAAGGGCTAAGGACCAGGGCCCTGGGAAGGGGGCTGTGAGATGTGACCTCATGTCAGCCCACCCAGATCTCTTATTTCTCCCTGGACAGGTGTGATTCCCTAGCCCATCCTCCCAACTAAGAAAGTAAAAGGTGTTTCTTTCATGCTGGTATCCCCTATGACCAACTGTTCTCCAAATGATCTGTTTTTAGAAAGGAACAACTTCACCTGATTCACCCACACACACTCCCACAGTCAGCTCCCCAGGTGCTTGTACACAGATCCATCCTGTCTGTCTGTCTTCCTGACCCTCTTCTGAGAAGCTCAGAGCCTTTCCCATCCATCAGGGCCCACAGGGTCTAGCTGCTGAGAGCATAGAATGATATCTATATTTAACCCACTGCCTAGATCTCGAACAAGAATTTTGGCTTTATTTTTTAGTACCCACAGATGGAAAGGGTTACCAGGAAATTCTCAAGGGTCATTTAGGAAACAATGAGTAGATGTTTCTTAAATCACACAACTACATCTAATAACCTCTACCAGGCACTCACTTTGGCCAATATGTTGCTGGTGTCTTAGTGTAAGCGGCTAGAATCTATACCACTGGCTAGAATTCCATATGGTCTGAAAAATGTGCTATTTTAGTAGCTTCTCTTTCCTTTGTAAGCCACAGGCAGAAGAAAGAAAAATACAAAGATTGCACATACGGCACAAACGTATTCATTCTGATGGCCCTGAGATAACTCTAAAATTCTTATTTTTAAAAAACAAGTCTTGAATCTAATCAGGAATCCAAGACAAAAAGGAAAGTATCATTCTGTTTTATCTTAAGTTTCCAAGATCCTTACCATGGATGAGGGAGAACTCCTTAAGAGAAGGTAATGACTCTGGACTAGGATACCATGGCCAGGTGGGTCTCATGGCCTCTCCCAGACCAGCAGATTAACAAAATGAGGCCAGACCTCCACAGGAGGAGGGCAGGGGACAGGAAGAGGACAGTGAAAAGGATTTGGGGTGCCCACCAGAGGTACCTTCTAAGTGCACTAAAGGCCACCCTACTGGGGACAATAAGAAATGCTTTTACCACTAAAAAATAAACTTAAAAAAAAAAAAAAAAAAACCACCTGCTTCCTTCAAACCAAAGCAGCACCCAGTGTGTGGCTGGCTGTCCATTACAATCCAAAAGGGGCGTTTCTATCTCTGGGTCTACAACATTAAGACTCTAAACATGGAGTAAATCTATGTTATTTTTAATTTCTTTCAAAGATAACATACTGGAAATATTCAACTGAGCGAATATTCCGTAAGTATCTTACAATGACAGTATGTACCACTGGTAATGTATTTACCATTAACGTTACACCAAAAGCATTGCTTTACTTTTCTCAGTAATACGATGAGTAGAAAACACGGGTGGGTATTTTCTAGTTCTCTCACTGCCTGAATTGGCTTCTGAAAACAAAATCCTAAAATTCACCTCCCCTACCTGACCCTACATAGAAAGTTCAGTATTGCTTCAGATGGTAGATGGTAATTTCACATGTGTGCACACACTCTCTCCCTTTTCGCAATAAGTGTTCCACATACAAGCAAAGAGTAGGAGCAGATAAGTATGTTCTTTTAAAAGTTCTCCAGATTTCTGATAGGTACAGAGATAACAGCCAGACATTGTCAGCTATTCAAAACAGAGTTCTAGGATATTGCACTTCAATGGAGTCCAGCTCCTCTGAGGAGTAAACGGGAATCGATGAAACAAAAGGAGAGAGAGTGAATGACAGGGCGGCTCACTGAAAAACGTTTGGGGCTTGGCAGTGATTCTTCGGTTGTTGGGAAGGCACAATAGATTGCCTGACACTCCTTAGGACATCTCTTTGCGCCCATGGGGGGAGCAGGTGGGAGCTGAATGTTTGTATTATCAGATCAAATCACTTTTCTGCCTTTGAAAGAGACGTGGTATAAACAGGTAGACAGGACCAATGCTGGGCAGCAGAGAAGAGTGTGAATTCAAAATTTCACTCTGTTGCCTGTACCTGTCAATTTGGAAAGTCAGTCTAAGCTTGTGAAGTCTTAGGTATGGAAATCTGCAAACTGTCAGACTTTGTAAGCATTAACAAACAAATGTCAACACAAACATATAATGGGAGCTTCCCTGGTGGCACAGTGGTTAAGAATCCGCCTGCCAATGCAGGGGAGATGGGTTCAAGTCCTGGTCAGGGAAGATCCCACAGGCCGCGGAGCAACTAAGCCCTGTGCCACAACTGCTGAGCCTGTGCTCTAGAGCCCGCAAGCCACAACTACTGAAGCTCGTGTGCCTAGAGCCCATGCTCCGCAACAAGAGAAGCCACCGCAATGGGAAGCCCGCGCACCGCAACAAAGAGTAGCCCCCGCTCACCGCAACTGGAGAGAAGCCCGCGCGCAGCAACAAAGACCCAATGCAGTCAAAAATAAATAAAATAAATAAATAAATTTAAAACAAAAACATATAACAAAAGCCTTACAGAAACAGAAAACTCAAGATAAATAGGAGGAAACCAAACAGAGTATCTAATGCTCAGTGAAAATACTAGCTACTAAGATTTCGAGTAGGCTCAGCTTTGGTGTTTAGAATAAGCAGATCTGATGAAAGGTTAGAATGTAATTTGGATAATGTGTTTGGTTTTCTCATGAATTTTCAACACAACCTTGGAAATCATGAATTTTCAACATAACAATGGCAATGGAAAATATAAAATGTTCATGAGCCTGGACAAACTGTCAGGCATTTCCATGACACAGACGTGTAACTTACAGATGACAGGGAGTGCTTCAGACCAAGGACCTGGGCAGAGGAGGAGACGGAGACATCCTGCTCCATCAGCTGCTTCAGTTTCTCTCTCTCCGTTAATATGGTATCAAAAGCTGACCTTAAAGTGAAGTAGACTATAAAGATATAATCATTATAAAAAGGAATAAAAGAAGACTCATAATTAAAAACAAGATATATAAGAGATGTATTTCTTGTAGAAGAACTTAGAAAAGTAACAGCCATGAATATTTTGTATCCAGCAAATGTGCACCTAATTGACTTTAAAAAAATACATCTGAAATGTAATACCAAGAGTGAACCCTAATGTAAACCATGGACTCAGGGTGATAATGATGTTTCAATGTAGGTTTATTGATGGTTAACAAATGGACCACTCTGGTGGGATGTTGATAGTGGGGGAGGTTATGTATGTATGTATGGGGGAGCGGGTATGGGAACACTGTACTTCTTGTTCAATTTGCTAAAACTACTAAACTAAACCTAGGTTTGCTAAACCTAAAACTACTCTAAAGAATAAGGTCTATTAAAAATTTGAAAATCACACATATTTGTCAATTCCAAAGTCCCTATCCACTATAAAATTCCATGATTTTATGACCTGTCACCAAGATATTTTGACACTTGAAAGGACTATACTTCTCAATTATCAACATTTAGTTTTGCTTGTATCTCCAAAGACTGGAAATGTTTGAAAACAGAACTTATTGGTTGTCAGAAGGAAAACGGTAACGATGCAGAGGAGAAACTAGAGAGCACCTTAACTAGGTGCCCAAAATTAATCACTAGTGAGAGTCAGATGGACTTCGTGTACCTTGGGACTTTGTGTGATACCCTGAAAAAGACACAGTATTGTTTTTGTGGTACACAAGCCAGAGACAGGCCATCTGAATCTGCTCAGGAGGAAACATCAGACAACCCCAAAATGAGGACCATCCTATTTTTTCAAATTGGCCTGTATTCTTCAAAAGTGTCAATTTCATCAAAAAGACAGACTCAGGAACTGTTCCTAATTATAGGAGACTAAAGAGGCATGATAACTAAATGCACTCTATGACCACGGACTAGAGCCTGTACTGAAGGGGAAAAGAGCTATTAAGGGATGTTAATTGGATAATTGACAACATTTGAATATGGAAGGCAGAATAGGTAAAAGTACTGTTTCAATGCTAAAATTCCTGAATTTCATAACTAAACTGTGGTTAAGTAACAGAATACCCCTATTCTTAGGAAATATACACTATAGCATAAAGGCATAAAAAAAGACATGATGTTTGATTCCTATTCTCACATGGATGAGAAAAAATAAATGCACACACATCTGCATGTGTGTATATGTGTGTGTGTGTGTGTGTGTGTGTGTGTGTGTGTGTGTGTGTGTGTAGAAAGAAAGAGATAAATGCAGCACAATATTAAAAATGGTGAATTTGGATAAAAGACATATGAGAGTTCTTTGTATTATTCTTGCAACTTGTCTATAAGTTTAAAATTATTTCAAAAAAGGTGTTACCTACCCTCTTCCTTGTTAGTCCTTCCAGCTGCCTGACCCAGAATCCCCCACCTCTCAACGTGGCATTCCACAACTGGTTCACTTTAGTGAGCGTTCAGGTACAATGAGAGCTCAGTGTTACTAGGCACTCAGATGCCTGAACTGAAGTTTTAAAAACCGTTATTAGGTGCAGCAAAACATTCACCAAGTTTCGATCACATAATGTACAAGTTGCCTCCTAGGGATAAGGCAATTGTCATCCGAATTACTGATCATGGAAATCACGTGTGAATATTTCCAATCTCCTTTAATTCTATTTTGTTTTAGAAAGGCAGGAAGAAGGAAGAGGCTGAGACATACTTCTCCTCCAATGGCCTGGCATAATACTGAACTGCCTGGCGCTGCACTTTTTGAGGTACTGTTACTCCAGAGTGGCCGATTCAGTATCACAGAAACTAAATATGCACGACTGAATTACTCCCTTCATTCCACAGCCACGCAGACAACTGAACCCCTCTCGATAGGCTGTCCCTAAATTGTCTGAGGTTGTGGTGTTAAGCCATAGACTTAGAGCATCTTCACAAAATCACAGGACAAATAAGCCATTTGTTTAAATGCACACACAAATGATGGGGCTTCTGTTGACAGAAGGCAGGGGTCAAGGGTCAATAGGTACTGAATTTTCTAATAGTGTCTATGGAACATGCTTAGCTCTTTGATTTAAACAATTCAATTGAGCACAATAACAGGCAGCACAACATAGCCACCAATAGTGTGAGTTCCCACATCAGCCCTGGATTCTTCCCAGCTCCATCACTTACTCACTGCAGGACTTCGGACAGGTATATTATGCACCTGGACCCCAGTTTCCTCACTTGTAAATAGGGATAATAATAGCATTTACTTCATAAGATCGTTATGGGGATTAAATCAGATAATGTAGGTAAAGCACTTAACCCAATGCATCGCATATAATAAATAATAAATGCTACTGCAATAATAATAGTGGTGGTGATGAAAGAAACATACGAGGCTGAAAGTGGTGATGACTGCAGTCTTTTGAAATATGGGCAGCAGTTTTAGGATACTTGAGTCTCTTGCTGGAACATCATTTATAAATAAATGCACAGGGTAGAAGTTCTATGATGGAGAGATTGACCAGAATCTACTGAGCAGTAGAAGCAGTGGAAGCTCTCACCCAGAAAGCAACAAGCCCTGCAGTTAACTCACTCACTGCATTTTAGGTCCTTTTAGATAGGCAACCCTACCCCTTGCTACTCCACAGGATACCCATGCCCATCTGAGTGGGTCCCTGGGGGAACACCTCGTCACTGTCATTTTTTGGTAAGTTTACTTAGTATCTTACTACAATTCTTTTCTTAATTGAGGTATAACTGACATACAACATTATACTGGTTTCAGGTATACAACATAATGATCCAATACTTGTATACATTTGGAGGTGAACACCACAATAAGTATAGTTAACATCTGTCACTTTACATAGTTACAAAAAAAATGTTTTTCATTGTCATATTTATTGCTCTAAATTAAACAGATATGGCACTCAGCTGGCTGCCACTTTACCAAATCAATTCCCGTGGCTTTCAGATGGCCTTCAGTAAAGCAAGGCATTCAACCAAACTAGAAGATTACTATTACTATTTGTAAATGAAGATTTCTCTCACTGCAAAGATTTTCCACAGGTTGCAGGAGGTGTATCCCTAAAACCTCACTTTTTCCCTTCCAAGGCAGAATGTGAATATCCACTTCTATCTGGAGTACCCTGACCCCAGTCCTATACTAGTCCTTGCTTTCCCATCCTAAATCTGCTCACCAAATATGGTAATTTTTGCTTGTATTACTAATAGAACACTCTCTCACAAAATCTCCTTGTAACAAGAAGCAGCAGCATGATTTCTGTTCAGTGGAAAACAATCATAGAAGATAATTACAGAATTTGAGAGGCCAAAGAGTCAGGACTACTTTAGGACATTTAACAAATGAGGCAACTGAGGCCCAGAGAAGTTAATCAATGAGGTGAAAGTCCCACAGCTAGTCATAACAGAGGTGGCCTAGTTGAATGCAAGTTTTCTGACTTAGCTTGTATAAAGGGTTAGCTCCAAAAAGGCTTATTATTTACAATGTTTGCTGACATATGTTTCCAGGAACTTTAGTTCCAGAGTGATAATAGCTGACAGCAGTTTGGGGACAAGGGAAGAGATTTTCCCTAACAACTTTGAAAATTTGAAAATCATTAAGTTAAACAAAGCTAACAGGCTTCTCTCCTGCAGGACTTCTCAGGGCCTTTAATATTTACTGCTTCTTGTGTAAATGCAAAGCAGACTATAGTCAGCAGTGTTTTCCAAACATTTTAAATCATGGAATTCTTCTGCTTTTTAAAGTGTTATATGGGCAAAGTGTTCCATGAAATACATTTTGGGATATGTAAAAGCCAATATATGTAAGGCAAATTACTTATGACTTTTAGACTTTAGTACATTTTGTTCTCTGTTTGCTTATATGTATGTCAACACAGACACAAAGCCAGACACATGAACCACTGAGAATTAGTTCAATGATACACCATAAAAATCAAATTTATAGCCTAAAATACACAACAAAGACTTTTTAGGATGGGTGTATATTAGTTGCCTACCATTTGATCCAACTTCTATGAGACAGGGAGAATTCAGATGCATTTAACAAGCTGAAGAAAAAGTAGGTAATGTAAGACTATTTACAACAACAGTGGAATTCTTGCCTTGAGCTCAGCTGCTCTGAAGTCATGGTCAATAGATTAGTGATGCAGTTAAGAAAGTACAATAAAAACTGTCAGTAACAAAATCAGGCTTACAAAGGAAGAAAAGTCAAGATGCTTCAAAAGTTTGAATGGAAGTGAGAAAGCAGGCAAGGTCACAGGACACAGGGAGAACCTGAGAACTGTCTTCATTGCATGAGGCCTCTGAATTACAGCCTCTGTCAAAGGGACTCCCCGAGATCTTTCAGTCTCTGCAAGTACGCTCTAAAACCACAGGAATGAAACCAAGCTTGTTGGGCTCCCTGTGGAATTCACTGTTCTGTTCGCAAGCCTGTGGGGCATGGGCTATAGTTGAATAGGTGTTCCTGGACTTTTCTCGGAGCACAAATCTTGACCTAGTCTAGGTATGTGGCAGCCCTGCAGCCAGCTGGTTTTCACAAAGCCCAAAAGACAGAACAGCTGGCTGAGGCCCATTATAAACATTGCACAATGTCAGGCCCTCTGCAGGAGGACAGGATCAGGGGATCAACTCAATATAGCAAACTCTGTCCTCGTGAGGAAGCAGCTTCTTCAAGGCAGGTAAAATCAGGATAGTTCCCTTCTGCAGGGAGGCACTATCTTCTCATTTTTAAAAAGACAGTGCATATTATTAAAAAGTAATGGCACTGTATAGGAATTTCCTCCCACGAAACCTAAAATGAAACAACCTAATTACAAGTGGTCCTTTAATACTAGGGAACCACACTGGGGTGTATGAAGATCTTTAAAGGGGTGGGGCAGGTAATTCTTCCCATTTTACAGATAAGTTGTACTGCCAAACATGGACAAGGTTCTAACGGTCACTTGGACAAGAGTTTGAGGTAAGAATCTGTAAAGAGCATAAAATGGTTTCCTCATAACCAACGTGTTTTATTTTAAGTTGATAGGGTAAGGGAAAAGAGCCAAAGGAATCAGTGATGTAAAGGAAGAAAAATACAGGGTGACGAGAGAAAAGCAAAATAGGAAACGTCTTCTCTCCTCCCACTTCAAGTACTGCCCTCCCATTTAAAAAATGTTAACTCATTTTATCCTTTAGAAAATGATAAATCTATGATACTTTTTTTAAAAAAGCAGAATAAGTACTCCCAGTCTCCATCACTAAAATGCTGGTTTGTATCATCTCAGACTTTTTTAATATACCTATATATGCCAGATTTATATAGTTTATTTTTTCTAAAAAGAAAAATGGGATCATACCTTATATTTTTTGCTCAATATGTTGTGTCAATCTTCCAATACCTATAAAAATAAAAATAACCCTGGCTACCCCATCTGTGCGGGCAGTGAGACAGCAAGTGAGGAGCACAGACTCTGGGGTCAGGCAGGTTAGAATTCAAGTCTCAGGTTGGCTACTTTCTACCATGTGACCCTCACAAAATTCTTTGGCTTCTCTAAGCCTCAGGTTTCTTACGTGTGCACAGAAAAGAGGTTACAGTCATACACACTCTGCGGGTTGCTGCTAGAATTCAATGAAATACTGCATGTTAAGTGCTTATTAGCAAATACCTGACATGACACTGTGTTCGATATAAGGTAGATATTATTATTGTAGCTGTTGAGTATTCTAGTATATGATTACATTGCATTTTAAAAATCCAATCCCTCTACTGTCAGGCATTTAGGTTATTTCTAATTTTGTTTTTAAACTTTCTATCGTGAAATTTTTATAGACTCACAGGAAGTTACAAGAACAGTACAGAGAAGCCCTGGGTGCCCTACATCCAGTTTCCCATGGTGGTAACGTCTTACATAACTCTGGTACAACATCAAACCTGGGAAATTAACATTGGTATAACCTACAGCTCTTATTCAGATTTCACCGGTTTGACAGGCTCTCACTTGTGAATGTGTGTACACGTATGGTGGTCAATGCAATTTTACTGTATGTCTAGATTCGTGGACCCACCACTAGAATCAGGATATAGAGCTTTCCATCACTACCAGGATTCCTCTTACTAACCCTTTATAATCATACTTGCCCTCCTCCTTGTCCCTGACCCCTGGCAGCCACTAATCATTTCTCCATCTCTATGCTTGTATCACTACAAAAGTGTTAATAAGTTCAATCATACACTATGACACCTTTTGAGATTGGCTATTTTAGGTCAACATGATGCCCTTGAGATCCCCTCCACCGTGGCGTGTATCCACAGTTCGTTCCTTTTTATTGCTGAGTAGTGTTCCACTGCATGGATGTACCACCTTTTGTTTAACCATTCATCTGCTGAAGGACATTTGGGTTGTTCCAGTCTTTGGTTGATACAAGTAAACCTGCTCTGAACAGTTGTGTATAGGATTTTCTGTGGACTTAAGTTTACATTTCTCTGTGATAAATGCCCAGGAATGTGAATGTTGGGTTGTATGGTAAGTACATGCTCGGTTTTATATAAAACTGCCAAACTCTTGTCCAGAGTGGCTGTACCATCTTGCATTGCCACCAGCAATGGATGAGAGATCCAGTTTCTCTGCATCCTTACCAGCTGTCAGTTTTTTAAAAAAATTTAGCTATTCTAATAGGTGCATGGTAATGTCTCACTATGCTTTTGACTTGCATTTTCCTAATGATGGTGAAAATCTATTTCTAATTTTTGATATGATAAACAATGCTATGATGGATATCTTTGTTTGGATAATTTTTAAATTAATTCCTATGAATGAATTCTTCAAAGTGGAATTGCTAGATAGGCAGACTTTTTAAAAACTTGAAACATGATGTCACATGCCCTCCAGAGAAGTAGCAATTTTACACTCTCATCAGCAGCATATAAATTGCTCAGCCTTTAAAGTATACTTAAGGCTCTCACCTTCTCCCCTACAGAGTTAAAAAGAAACTTCTTGCCAATACACTCTGTACTACCAGGGAAATAAAATAAAAATTAGATTGTCTGAAATCCTAATAGAGCAGAAAACGAACCAACTAAGATTCCCCTCTCCAAGGACATCCCACATTCGGACGAACATTTAACATTTTCATCAAACACATTAGGAAGAAAGAAAACTCATTTACCTTTATGGGCAATATGACACAGATCTTCTTGCATTTTAGAAAACTCTGATGAGGTTTCAGAGCCATCGGAATAATTTTTTTCTTCTCCAAAATCTAGTGTTGACAAATTAGGATTGGAGGAATGCAGTCTTACTGGGCCAGAAAAAGGTTTTGGGACCTGAAGTGACACCAAAGGGAGATATTTCTTTTTAGATACGAATCGCTTAGAATATTTACTTGTTTCTAGGACTGGAAAGTACTAAGAACATTCTATAGAAAAGTCTTTCTATTGAGTGATAACTTATATGAAAACTCAGGAAAACACTTGTCACAGAAACTTTCACTGGCTTCTTGCAAAATAAAAATGGGTGAGAAATCACATTTTCCTTTGGAGGTGATCACAGCATTAAAGCTACAGGTTGAAAATGATAGCTAAAGCAGTTGGGCTGTTTCTCGTTTATATTCATTTCCTTTCTCCTGGCAATAATCACCCAGCATCTAGGTTGCTAATAGTTAATGGGGTAGATTTAAAAATGTTTTCTTTACTTGCACCTGGTGCTTTTTACGAAACAAACCTCCTTCTCACATGTTTATATACAAATCACTCTTTGCTTTCAAAGTATTTAAGTTCAACCCATAAAGTGCTTTGAACCAGAGTTATTAATATATGAGTATAACAGTTTCTGTAAGTTTCTGATTTATTTTGACCCTGACAATGCTGCAATTTAATATGCAATGGCTGAGCTGCAAATCGTGGCTTCTGGCTTAGCCGCGCATTGGGAAAAGTCAGCGGCTAGCGTTATGCAGTGAACTTCTGATGGGGGATAGGAAGGTTGGAGACAAGAGGCAAGAGAGAGTCTGTACAATGTCCTGCTCCCAGAGACTCCAGCCAGTGGGCTCAGAGGGATGGTGAATCCACTGAGTTGCAGCAGAAGAGGTGAGTCAGAGCACACGACCACAGCAGCCACAAATCAACGCACACACCGAAGCAGGGAAGAGAGCACACAGGCTAAGCATTAAAGAAGGGGAAACCAAAACCCTTTACCCAATATTCATTACATGCTTATTCTAGTATTCAGAAAATCTTCCAGAAAACCTAAGTGACTGAATTCCTCTCTCTGCACAGGGTATTTGAGAGAATAACTACAGAATATTCACTTGTCTATTCTTCTCTTTGAGTCCAAGGAGTCCCCAGCATATGTCCATGAGGAAACCAGCCCGTGGAGGGAAGCAAGGGTTACCTGAAGCGTTCCTTTAGCGTCTTTGCCAACAGCTCTGGACCGCCACCTCCTATGTGATCTTTTTTCCTTTTTGGGACTTTCAAAAGCTCCACCCTTTGTTTCAAAACAGGAAAGAGAGCACAGACAGTAAGGTCTACCAAACCAATAGGGAAAGACACACCAAAGCGACCACCTCCATCCCCTTGAATCTGGCTGAAGCAACCAACAAGACAACTTCCCTGTTAGTGAAAGGCTGGGAGGAGAGAGGAAAGCGGAAGAGTGCCAGAATGAAACAGAAGCGGGATCTGGCTAACCTGGGTGACATTGATAGCTGGAGCCGAATATGTCCGATGCAGGACGTCCATACTTTGCAGGAGCTGGCTCATCTCCACCAGGCAGGCATGACAGTGTGCCAGGTCTGTGGGAGAAAAGCAAGAGGATGAGTCAAACACAGTTATCTTGCATTCAAGCTTCCCTATGCTAGTGCCAGCTACTTTTCTCATTTATCTCTATTTGCTTTTACATCTCAGAAGGATAGGAAACTTCCCTTCCCTTCTTACAGGAGAGGCAGTAGACCACTGTGGTTAAGGGCATACATCTGGAGAACCACGCTGCCGCAGTCTGAATGTACTTTACGAACTGTGAATCTTGGGCAAATTACATAACTTCTCTGTCTCAGTTTCCTCATCTGGAAAACGGGGGTAATTATATACCTATCTCACAGGATAATTGAGTTAAAAATGAGGTGATAAATGCAGAGTGCTTTTAGAGTACCCGGCATACATATGGTAAGCACTAAATAAATCAGTCTTCACCATCATCATCATCATTATCATCATCATCATCACCGTCACCATCATAATCACCACCACCATCATTGTTACTTCTAATCTTTCAGGAACAGGCTGTCACTATCCGATTGTAAGGACCCAACACAACTTAAATGAATGAAATTAAAATGAAGGGTGTATTGGTCTCTAAGGATAACGTTGTCAATCATGGACCTGCAAGAGGACCACGATGGTCCTCCACAGATTGACCTGAGAGGACCTACGAGCATCCTCAGTCCAGTTCCTGGGTCACTAACTCAAAAGCTAGTCCTCAAGGTGTTGTTCACTGGATGACGGTGGCTGTTTCTCCTGAGAAATCAAGGTCCAAAAGCCTAAAGACGGTGGCTCTCAAACTTTGGTATCATCAGAATCACCTGGAGAACTTGTTAAATCAGATTGCTGGGCTCCACCGCCCAGTTTCTGATTCAGTCTATCTGAGTTGAAGCTGAGAATTCGAATTTCTAATAGGTTCCCAGGCCAGGCCAATGCTGCTGGTCCAGGGAAAACACTTCAGGGAGTACTGTCCCAAAATGTCACTCAGTGAAGCTCATATTTATTGGGAGGGCAACACTTATATAGCTCCAGGTGTGATAATATCTGCATTCAACAGGTAAAAATGCAATTTTCAGGCATCTTTCTCTGATAGTGGTTCTCAATTGTGGCTACACTTTAAAAATCAACTGGTGAAATTTTTAAAATCACCTATGTCCAAGTCCCATCTCCAGGCAATTAAATTAGAACACCCCCAATCCCACTGGTGACTTTTTTTTTTAGTTCCTTGGGTGATTTTTAGCTAATTAAGGTTGAGAACACAGAGCTTCCATACGGTAAGCGTTCTCAACCCTGGCTCCTTATCAGAATCACTTGAGGAACTGTGGGAAAACTAGTGATGCCAGGGCCCCATCCCACACTAATTTAAAAAGATTCTTTGGGACAGGGGCCTGGGCACGCGTATCCTGCATTTTAAAAGCTCTCTTGGCGATTCTAACATGCAGCCAGAGTAGAGAACACCCGTTTGGTGGGGATCTCCATTTGGTTCACCCACCCACCTCTGGAACCGTGAGTTAAATTCTTGGATGTGCATCAGATGCATTTTTGGCACTTAAAAAAATATAGCGAACTGTGCAGACCCCATCCCTGGATTCTGTGATTTAGTAGGCCATATGGAAATCAGGCCTCGGTGCTTAAAGAACAGAAAAGGAAACCTGTCTGCACGCACACCCAGGGGAAGACATAAAACTCTAAAGGAAAGTGCCTTTTGTTGATCACGAGTGCAGACTTCATAAGCAAAATATGACAGGGAATGTAGACCAGTGAAGGGGGAGGATACAAATTCATCTGGGGTCTGAATACCAAACCAGTGTAATCTAAGGGCAGAGGTTTTGACAGAAAGAAGCAGAGGTTTCGAGTCACTCTACCTTTAGAGCATTTTTCCATGTCCTCTGAAGACTGTAACCATAATGGAACTCGAGTCTCACCACCACAAGAAAATGATAAACTGCTTCCGGTTTGAAATGAATTCTGCTTTGATATACCGCTATGCTGTTCCACAGATGACAAAAGCACATTGTAAATGAAAACAGAGCTCGGTGGGAACACTTTAGGGTAAAGGATAATAAAGTGGGCTCGTAGCTAATGGAAGCCATCTGCCCATAATAAGGAAGAAGCTTCTAGCAAAGCACTCCCCTGGAGACCCTGAGACCTCCAGCTGTTACCCGCATGGCCATACCATGCTACGGGCCCCTGATTTCTCTTCCTGTCAAATGATAACCACACTGAAATCATGGCACAAATGTTGGGAAGGATTTTGCAATTCTGTATGACTGTAAGTGCACCTCTTGCATGTTACAACCAGAAAGCCAACTGAAGTCAAACTGGTCAAGAGAAAGCTGGAGCTTTCAGGGATATTAAATCCCTCCGTACATGCTGTTCTCCAGTTACACTCTCAGCATTAATAGGTGCCCTTCTGGCCCTCGTTCTGACTGAGTGGACACACAGACTAATGAAGTCCCAGCTCAAGCTTACCCTGTTCCTCCCCACAAAACCTTCCTTCCTCAGACACGGCCCCCGAGAGCAGACTCCACCCCGACAAAGCCACCTTCCTTCAGATTCATTATCGGCAAATCATTACCTTACTACTGGAAATGGTGTCCAAGACCCCAGAACCAGAGTCTGTGACAGCAGATCCTGGGAAAAAGTGATTAACTTCGTGTGGAAACATGGCGATTTCATTCTGACGATACATTCTGTGGTGGCGAAGTTTGGATACCCACTCATCAAAGGCTTCCTCTGACTTTACCTAGATTATGTTGGGTTGAAAGGAGACGAGAATGTCAGTCACTCTAAGGAACAATTAGTCATCACATTGAGGTCACTCCTAGCACCTCTTCATGCTGTCATGTGCAGAAATGTGGAAATACCAGTTGATTGACTTCATCTACATTGATGTAGTCCATGGAACAAGCTGGAGAAGGAGATAGAGAGTAAAAATGGTCTTCATAAACTCTACATTTAGGCATTCTATGAAAGACTCCAATTGTTATGTTATTATTAGGAAATATTAAAGAACAAATAAGCTGAAATTTACATTTATCCATCTCTTAAAGTACTTCTAAGTTCTCTTGTCCCAGTTTCTACTAACCGTACTAAAAATATTAGCACCGTTTTTTTAAAAAACTCTTTTATAATTCAGACTTTTCACACCAATCTTCTCTGAACTGGAATGAATTAATAAATTCTTCCTAAAATATTTAATCTTGTTAATCTTCTCTGACAAAGAATATGTTGCTGAGGAATATATGTTAATGAATGTGAAGGTTACTTAAAAGAACATTTCTCCCACTCTTAGAAAACAAAAATCTGATAAAGTTTTATCAGTGATTTCCAGGATTTTTCAAACACACAAACACAAACTTCTAGCCATTCTCTCCAAGAGTGACTATCAATGTATAATTTCTATGAAAAGTAATGTTTGTATCTAGTAACTTTTATTATAAAGTATTTCAAATGTGCATAAAAGTACTACAAAGAATATAACAAGCACCTATGCACCATAGATATTTCTTAATAGTCAATATCTGTGTGTGTATGATGGTATATTAATACTTTCAAAATGAAAAATGATAGATATCTATATATGAGAACACAGAGACTCATGAAGTGGCAATTTAAAAGACCCCAAAAGGATGTATGGTAGGTTAACTTGCAAGAAGAAAAATCCAGGTCAATTCAGTTAAAATCTTTACTAATGCTGCTACTGAGAGCAAGGATGTGGAAATAAATGTCAGCAACATCCTTCACTTAGGAAGTGTTCGGTTGGCATTTATGTTTGTTATGTTGATTAGAAGTACACACAAGATTTAAAACCCCTCCAGGTGCTACTGGATGTGTCGTTTACAAGTAGAAGCAACACAGACTCACATCTATTTGTCTCCTTTAAATTATGTTCTTGAAATGTACTTCATTTCCCAGATGTTGTTAACTGACTGCCCAGGACAGTCAAATATATACTATTCCCCAGGCCTAAGCCCCTATGCCTGTGGCTGTAGGTAATTGCGTACAGCAGGGCTTCTCATCCTCGGCACATCGATAGGGTGGGCTGGAGATGTCTTTGCCGTGGGGGCAATCAAGCCAATGTATGTGCTAAGCATGTATTTGCCCAAGTACCACGACGTGCTATGGGGAGGACAGGGACACAATAAGATGGGGAGTTCATAATCTCATGCTTTTATTTTCCCAAAGCGCAGCCCCCATTCCCAATATTCCAAGTAATTTGTCCAAGTAAGAAAAGACTCTTAACATTTTCTCAATTAATTTCTAACACTCAGGTACCACCTAATAGTTATATATAATACATAAACATATTGAGCTTACTGTGAGTCAGGCATTACGTCAAGTTTTCTACATGCAGCCCTACAAGATGAGCACTAGAACTCCCATTGTCGGGGTGGGAGGGTGGTGAGAAAACTGAGACTTTCAGAGATTAAATAATTTGTCAAAGGCTGAAAGCTAGTAAGTAGCCAGGCAGTCAAGATCTGAACCAGATCTGTATCACCAAAGCTCTTGCTTCATGCTTTTAACTATCTATACCACCTGCAGGAGAAGGGGCAGGAGAGGGTAGTTAAGCAGCTTTCAGAGATACTATTTGGAGACCCATCCTTTAGGGGAAAAATTTTTGACATCACTGTGGTATGAGAATTTTAATGGAATCCCTATAAATTTAGTCGAAGTTATAAGATGGGGCTTCTCAGACTAAAGATCATATTTTATTTCAGGAAACATTTTAACCTATGGTAAATGGTTCTTCACTAAAGATGGTACTGCCTGGGGGTAGAGGGGGTTTGTATTTGGAAACATGAAGTTTTCTGTTTTTTGTTTTTTTGTTACTGATGTCACAATCACAAGGGAGGGGGGGATTTAGGGGATAAGAGACAAGGAGGCTAAACGTTCAGCAGTGTAAGAGACAGTCCTACACAATGAAGAACTGTCCCATCCAGATATCAATAGATATATCCTTAGAAAAACTTTGATAATGAAGATCTTCTACATGTTGGCTGGATGTTTTGAAATTCAAAAGGCATCACCAACGGTGCTATAACTGACAATCCCTTCACAACATAAAGGAACTCTGTGCAACAGGAGACAGCATCTGGGAAGCAGTGTCACCTTCAGATGATAAATGTGCTCCTCGGTGTCCAGATCTATGCACTTTGACGACTTCTTCACAGACATCACCGAGAGCCCAACATCAATGCAGCCATGCAGCTTCTCTCTCTCTATCTGCAGAGGCACAAAGGGGGCCCCCTTGAGAACCACAGTGTTAAAAACCATCGGAACATCCTTAACACTCTTTCCCTCTACCCTCCCCTTCCACACCCACTAACAGTAAACATAATAACTACTCTTCTCCAGTACTTAGCGTGAACTAGCACGGAGCTTAGTGCTATACACACATCATCCTATTTAACCTGTGAGGGAGGAAACATCTCCCCTTTTACAGACAGGAGACTGAATTACAGAGGGTTAAGTAACAAGCAGTTTGCACATTGCTAAGTGAGGAAGCAAGAAGGTGAGGAAACTAAAAAGTTAGCCCCATGACTCCTATGACAGTGAATTCACCTGTTAACTTCACCGCCTCCTGTAGAAATAGCTTCCGGTGTCTAAATTCATTTGGAAGTGACTTAAAAAGAGGAGTAAGTTTGTTTTCTATATCTGTGACTCCATTTCTCTTTGGTAAATAGGTTCATTCGTACCATTTTTTAGATTCCACATATAAGCGATATCAGATGATAGTTGTCTTTGTCTGACCTACTTCACTCCATATGACAATCTCTAGGTCCATCCATGTAGCTGCAAATCGCATTATTTCATTCATTTTTATGGCTGAGTAATATGGTTACCAAAGGGGAAGCGGGGGATAAATTGGGAGCCTGGGATTGACATATACACACTACTATATAAAATAGATAACTAATAAGGACCTACTGTATAGCACAGGGAACTCTACTCAATACTCTGTAATGACCCATATGGGAATGGAATCTAAAAAAGAATGGATATATGTATAACTGATTCACTTTGCTGTACAGCAGAAACTAACACATTATAAATCAACTATAATCCAATAAAAATTAATTTAAAAATTTCTTTAGAAGCTGAAGAAACCAAAAAAAAAATTTTTTTTAATAAAAATTAAAAGAGGAGTAAGGAAGCTAATACAGGCCACTGTGGGTCAGGCACTATGGCACGTTTCTGCATTCACCCCAACAAGGTAAGCACCGTGAGAGAGGCGAAGAGAGGAAGACAGGAGGAGAGAAGTGCTGGGTGAGAGAGGGACCCCTACGAGGGCAGGACCAGCAGTCATTCCGAGTCCTCAAGGGCTGTCTGCCTGGTGTCCACACACAGGGGAACCTCCCGTCACCTTCACCAAGGTCCTTCTCCACTAAAACCCTCAGTCCCCATAACAGTGGGAAGGACACACTCTCTGTTTTGTTCCTATTACCTCACTGTGAAGAGGTCTCCCTCACCCAGAGAACCCCACAGCACAACCCTAAGACCAGAACCCATGCCTGGATACCCAGTAGGGTGTTGATAGGGGCTCCTGCACCTCTACTTGGTGGGTGAACTGAGCCCACCCAAAACCCAGAGCAGGGACAGTGGGGAGCAGGCACCTCTGTTCCCTGAGAGGGAACCACCACCCCTCCCTGATTTCCAGTTTAGGGAAATGCAATTCCCAAATATGCACAATCTCATCCATGAGCTGACAACCACTAGCCTTTTAGAATTCTTCAATAGCATACTGGATTAACAAGACGACTTACATCACTTTGGTTCTTGGCATATTTCAAGATTCCTTTGTCCAGATAGAAGAATCTCTGTGGGGAATAAAGCAGAATTCATTAAGACATTCCCGGGACTTCCCTGGTGGTGCAGTGGTTAAGAATCCGCCTGCCAGTGTGGGGTACATGGTTTTGATCCCTGGTCTGGGAAGATTCCCACATGCCGCAGAGCAACTAAGCCCGTGCGCC
Organism: Mesoplodon bidens; assembly: GCF_964165515.1. Lineage (NCBI taxonomy): Eukaryota > Metazoa > Chordata > Mammalia > Artiodactyla > Ziphiidae > Mesoplodon > Mesoplodon bidens. Next base: position 55,698,906 of record NC_138166.1, read on the forward strand.
ACAACTACTGAAGCCCGTGCGCCTAGGGCCCGTGCTCCGCAACAAGAGAAGCCACCACAATGAGAAGCCTGCGCACCGCAACAGAGTAGCCCTCGCTCGCCGCAACTAGAGAAAGCCCACGCAAAGCAACGAAGCCCCAACGCAGCCAAAAAGAAATTAAAAAAAAAAAAGACATTCCATTTAAACATCCTTCTCTTGGTCTCCATGCTCAACTTCAAATTAAATATAAGTGCTTAAGAACCGGGTCCTGAGTGGGGAATGTAGGTGCAAACGAAGGTGCGTCCCAGGCCAGTTCTTACCTTGTGCCAGCCTTTCAAGGGCCATTTCCTTTTTTTCAGCAAAAATCCTTTCTGAATTGGTGGCTCCTGGGTGTAATTCATCTCTCCCCTCAGTCCTTCCACCACTTCCCAGCTGTCCTGTTCCAACAAAAGAGTTCAGGCTCAATGGCTATCTTTAAAAAAAATAGTAATGTTAAGAAGCACTCGATCCCATCAGTAAATCCATCCAAGTTGATGAGACTGGCTGGGTGTGCTGGGGAGAAGAAATTCAAATTTAATTTATGTACAGTTCTTTGACTTTACAGATTTAATGTTATAATTTAGTGGCATCAAATTTTTTGTTGTTGTTGTTTTTGAAAAGCTCTCTCTCAGAAGGGAATGTCTCTGTCTTTTTTGGTGCTTGAACCTTGACAACCACAACTAAAGGTAAAGACTTTCCTGTAAGTTCTATTTTTGTTCCCTTTGACATCATCAGTAATTTTCACTCACCACTAGACTTCGGTCTGAATTTGAACCCAAAGCTACAGACATCAGGATGGAGGCTGGGCAGGAGGGGTAGGGGTGGCTGGGAAAATTGGCTGAAAAGTGTGAGACTGCATGCAAGTTGGTAAACACAACACGTTGGTCAAAATGATGATTTAGTCACACTACCTCCAAATTCTAGGTATTTAAGTGTTGGAAATCTTGAAGCATCAAAAAGGTGGTTCTGCAACAAGTATTTTCATCCTCTTTCCCCAGAAGTTTTGTTTTCTCCTCCTTTCTTTTGTTTCACAAACTTTGGTGGGGGGAGGGTACAATTATTGCTCTACTAAGCTGTTTGCAATTTTGAGGTACAAGTAGTTATTACTATAAATCTTCCACTGTTAGCTATTTGGGTTATTTCAAGTAATTGACTAGAAAAGAATTTTTAAAGGAATACTAAAGAAAAACACTAAAAATTTATTTTTAAATGCTTGAAAATGCACATACCATTGCAAAATGACCCCCGGATGGACCAAAACTGGCAACACTTCAGTGGGTTTTATTATTATTATTTTTACATTTTTGGGGGATATAACATACATGAAATGCTCAAATCTTAAGACTGTAATTTGAAGAATCTATATACCTATACCTACCATCCAGATCAGAGAGAAAACATTTCCAACACAGGATAATTAAGTTTTGACAAACATGTCTTTCCCCTCCTCAGGTTTACTGAGATATTACTGGCAAATAACATACGCAAGTTTAAGATGTACAATGTGATGATTTGATACACCTCTATTCCCTCACAGAATATACTATTTTTGTGTGTGTGATGATAACATCTAAGATCTACTCTCTTACCAGCTTTCAAGTATATACCATTGTTAATTATAGTCACCATGCTATACATTAGATCCCCAGAGCTTATTCATCTTACAGCTGGGAATTTGTACCATTCGACCAACATTCTCTCCATTTCCCCCACCTTCTGCCCCTGGTAGCCACCATTCTACTCTCTCCTTCTATGAGTTTGGCTTCTTTAGATTCTGAATATAAGTGAGAACATACAGTATTTATCTTTCTCTGTCTGATTTGTTTCACTTAGCATAATATCCTCAAGATCCATCCATGTTGTCACAAAAGGCAGGATTTCTTTTTTTATGGCTGAATAATATTCCATTGTGTATATGTACATATATGGAATATATGGAATCTTACATTTCCAGGGGATACATATACATCTTACATTTTCTTTATCCATTTACCCATCCAATGGGCACTTGGATTGTTTCCACGTTGTGGCTATTGTAGATAATGCTACAACGAAAACTGGGGTGTGGATATCTCAAGAGACAAACATGTCATCTGGGCCAAATTTCATGTTGAATAACTTGCTCTTAGTCAAATCCCCAGCCTGCAGTAAGTGGTACAGGCAGAGGCCAGAGGGGCTGGGAGATGGACCTTAATAACCTGGGAGCAGAAGCAATTAGATCCAAGTCCCAGGAAGCAGACAGTCTAATGGGAAGAGCAGGGAACCACAGAGAGTCCTGGGTGCTCTGGCTCAGTGTCTGTGTTGTCCTCAAGTTCAATACATGGAAAACACCTGGTAGCAAGACCATTTTCCTACCTTAGTGGCTGAACGCTTTGTATAACCATCCTGACAGATCTGCCTTATGTCTGATTGCACCTTACTCTCAGTAAGGCTTAAGGTACATCCCGGAGTTTTCAAACATAGCACTGGTTGAAATCTGGAGTTGTAAAAGTTGAATTCTTCAATGGAAAAACCAAAGCTTAGATTCAGCTCCTAAATTAGAGGACTTTTTCAAAAAGGTAAAAATGTCAAACGAGATTCTTTGTAGCAATTATTACCAATTATTTAGTCACTTAATTACATCCAGACAATAAATGGAGAATGCATAATATTAAGTGATGGGAAGCCACACACACACACAAAAATTCTGCTCACATTTACTTCAGCTCAAAAAAACCAGTCCTCAAAGTGTCTTGCTTGTCAAGATTTTCATGAATCATTAAAATCATCAAGTTAAAAATTTCACCTCCTCCAGGAAGCCTTCTTCAGAGGAAAGTACTATTTCATCCCTAGAGACTCCATCAGTATTTCATCTCACCTTCTGCTTATGATTGTATATGTGAGGTTTTATCATCCCTAGACTGGATAATAGACTCCGTGAGGCTCTAAAGTGTCTGTTCACTTCTGATTTCCTCAATGTGCCTAATCTGTTATCCTGTGAATAGTATGCATCTGATTGACAAATGGATAAACTTGGTCCTGGAATAAGGCTGCAAACAGATTTATGTTCTTGGAATATCATTCACTGGCTTGCATTTGAAGTATGCCCAATATCTTTGGGCTAAATGACTATTTACAAATCAAATACAGCACATTCACACTTGTGAAAGAAGGTGTATGTGTGTTATCACTGTTAAATGAAAATCTAAGGCTCGAAATCTTCTAAAAAGTACTCTAAGAAAATCAAGCCCTTTTGATTTGTTTGATTTAAGACTCCCAAGCAAAAGGCAACAGGCAGAGTGCTAATACTAGACCATCGTGCACATCTGCTGAAGACATTCAATTGTGCAAAATGCAAATGCCAAGAGGGATTAGACGCTATTGCATACTTTACAAAATTGAAAAACAAATGGAGTGAGATCACACCTATAGTTTAAAGGATAACAAGGCTTAAATTTCAAAAATGTTTCAAGGATTCATGTTAGAACTAGATTTCTCCTGAACTCTTGGGACACAGTATATGCCTACCAATGAGCCAATGTGGAGGGCAGGGGATTAGGCTGGGTTTCTTGGCTCTTACGGTAAATAAGTCAAACAGGGTGTGCACTTATTACTATGAAATATCATCTTTTTCCCCTCACTTTATCTTCTATCTGGGCTCAGAACTTGGAACTCTTACGAGATTGGAAGAGCCAGATTTGAAGAATTTAAGAAAGTGAAGGCTCTCCTTGACTGAGGAAGAAAGCACTGCAGCCAACTCCTTTTCTGGCTCAACATCCAAATCTTCCCCCTCCCAACTTCCTTATCTGTCACTGTCCTTAAGTCATGAGGCTGAAACCTAAGAGCCAGCATCCAGCCAGTGGTTCTCAGTAGGTACTCTTCTCTCAGGCTGTGAAACCTTGGGGGCACTTTTAGTTGCCACAGTGATGGGGTGGGGGGTTGTTCTCTGGCATCTAATGGCTGGGGACCAGGAATGTTAGATGTCCTGAAATGTCTCAGTCTTGCACAATAAAGAAGCTGTCCCATATCCGCAAGATTTTCCAAAGTGCCAAGAGACATTTTCATAGGTGAAACCTGTTTATAATTATTCGAGCACAGAACTTAACTCTGTTTCACGTACTTACCAAAATATTTTTGCATGGTTTTTAACACACCCTGAATTCTTGGGAATGCAACTACTGAATAATTGAGATAAGACCGGACTTCTTCCTGTTAGGGACTTTAGCAAGAGTCACCCACCATTTTGCAGAATCGTGTCACTGAAGCCCGTGCCACTTGCAGTATGTGAGTTATTAACACATCTCTATGGGTCTGCATTAGTAGCCGTCACCCCACATATAGGTGTATCTGACCACTTCATTACGTCTTCTGGTATAGTCATGTCTGGGCTTTTACATATTATAATGTATTCTTTAACCACTTCTCTGAAGTTTCCTTTATTCACAGTGTTATGTTGATAATTTCAAAATTATGTGGGCAATTATATTAAATTAATAATGAATTTCATTTGAGGAGAGTAAAGGCTTCACTGAAATACTGGTCACAAAAAGGGGACACTGGTATGATGGAGTTAAGAGCCATTGCTGATCCTGACACCAATTCTGTGAGAAGGAATGCCAGACCAGGACACAATATAGTGAAATCACTTTGAAACTGTAAGGGCTTGATTATTATAAGTCAGTCCTGTTGGTTTCATCTTCAAAATGTGTATCTTCCATGTCCCTTCTCCTCTGTTTCCCCATCACCACATGCCGATCTCATCAAACCTGATGTCCCCAGACTCCCCACTTCTACAATCATTTATGGGACCTCACTAGGTCCTACTCTCCACGCAGTGTAAAAATGAATACAACATAATATTTGTCATTTCCACTGCTGTGGTTTACTTGTATTTTTCCAAGCTCCCAGAATCTTCTCTTGTTCTTTTCCACCCATACAAACACTTCAAGATTTTAGTTCAGTTTTCTCTTTCCATGAAATTCCTAAGTTACCCAAACGACATCAATCATGTATTCCTGTAAATGATAGTAGTATTGCTGTCCATTACCAGGGAATTTAGTAGTTTACGATTTTTTTTTCCATTTTTATCCCCAGTGCTTTGCTCTTCTGTCCCCAAACAGTCGTAGGGGGCCATCATTTTAAGTTGTTTAGAACCCCAGCAAAGAACTGAGTATATAGTAGGAAAGAAAAGAATTCTCCTGGGTTTATTAATTGTTGGGGTCTCAAACAAAGAACATAGATTAAGGTCTCAAACCAAGTAAATGGCACTGGGTGGTTGGTCAACAAGGAGACATTAAAATGTATCCACACTTCTAGGCAGCCTGCCATTCAAAACACAAAAGAATAGTGCCTCAGGAAACACTATCCAGTGGGGTAGATTGAAACAATATATAAATACAAAAATATAAACAACAAAAAGATAAAATGATTGAATACTTTCTAGCCCCATGAAAGCAGGAACCTTTTCTGTCTTGTTCACTACTTAATAGTGCATAGTATATGAAAGTGGTTAAGAATAAATCCTGGGATCTTTCATTGCGGTGGGGCCCCTCCCGAGTCCTCGCTTCGTGCTGACCGGAATCCGAGGAGATGGCGAGCCAGGTTATCAAATGCAAGGCTGCGGTTGCCTGGGAGGCTAGAAAGCCTCTCTCCATAGAGGAGATAGAGGTGGCACCCCCAAAGGCTCATGAAGTTCGAATTAAGATTATTGTCACTGCAGTTTGCCACACTGATGCCTATACCCTGAGTAGGGCTGATCCTGAAGGGAGTTTTCCAGTGATCTTGGGACATGAAGGTCCTGGAATTGTGGAAAGTGTTGGTGACGGAGTTACTAAGCTGAAGGCAGGTGATACTGTCATCCCACTTTACAGCCCCCAGTGTGGAGAGTGCAAGTTTTGTCTAAATCCTAAAACGAACCTTTGCCAGAAGATAAGAGTCACTCAAGGGAAAGGATTAATGCCAGATGGCACTAGCAGATTTACTTGTAAAGGAAAGACAATTTTACATTACATGGGAACCAGCACATTTTCTGAATACACAGTTGTGGCTGATATCTCTGTTGCTAAAATTGATCCTTTAGCCCCTTTGGATAAAGTCTGCCTTCTGGGTTGTGGCATTTCAACTGGTTATGGTGCTGCTGTGAACACTGCCAAGGTGGAGCCTGGCTCTACTTGTGCCACCTTTGGCCTGGGAGGAGTTGGATTGGCAGTTATCATGGGCTGTAAGGTGGCTGGTGCATCCCGGATCATTGGTGTGGACATCAATAAAGATAAGTTCACAAGGGCTAAGGAGTTTGGGGCCCCTGAGTGTATTAACCCCCAGGACTTCAGTAAACCTATCCAGGAAGTGCTCGTTGAGACAACAGATGGGGAAGTGGACAATTCCTTTGAGTGTACTGGTAACCTGAAAGTCATGAGAGCAGCGCTGGAGGCCTGCCACAAAGGCTGGGGCATCAGCGTGGTGGCTGGAATAGCTGCCTCAGGTGAAGAAGTTGCCACTCGTCCATTCCAGCTGGTAACAGGCCACACGTGGAAAGGCACTGCCTTTGGAGGATGGAAGAGTGTAGAAAGCGTCCCAAAGTTGGTGTCCGAATATATGTCCAAAAAAATAAAGATTGATGAATTTGTGACTCACAATTTGCCTTTTGACCAAATTAACGAAGCCTTTGAACTGATGCATGCAGGAAAGAGCATCCGAACTGTTGTAAAGCTTTAAATTCAAAAGAGAAAAATTCTTCCTTCCTTGTAACTAAGTCTTGTGGTCTGATTGGAGCAGCCAGACAAGCAGGAAGGAGCTCTTTCAAGTTCACAGCTTCTTAGACCTTCATTAACTGACTCTGGGGAATAATGTTTTGAGTATAAATTCATAAACGTCTAATCAAGGACAAGACTAATACTGTCATAAGTCTGTTTTCTGGACTCTTCACATAAATAATTGCTGGCTCATTAAGGAATATTTTTAACATAATAAAAGGAATTTCTGCAAAAAAAAAAAAAAAAAAGAATAAATCCTGGGCTTCCCTGGTGGCGCAGTGGTTGAGAATCTGCCTGCCAATGCAGGGGACATGGGTTCAAACCCTAGTCCGGGAAGATCTCACATGCCGTGGAGCAACTAAGCCCGTGCACCATAACTACTGAGCCTGCGCTCCAGAGCCTTCAAGCCACAGCTACTGAAGCAGGCGCAACTAGAGCCCGTGCTCCACAACAAGAGAAGCCACCGCAGTGAGAGGTCTGCGCACGGCAATGAAGAGGAGCCCCCACTCGCCGCAACTAGAGAAAACCCTCATGCAGCAACGAAGACACAACACAGCCAAAAATAAATAATAAGTAAAATAAATAAATTTTAAAAAAAAAGAATCAATCCTAAGAGTTCTCATCACGTGGAAGAAAATTTTTTTTTCTATTTCTTTAATTTTGAATCTATCTGAGATGATGGATGTTCACTAAACTTATTGTGATGATAATTTCATGACATATATAATAAGTCAAATCATTATGCTGTACACCTTAAACTTACACAGTGCTGTATGTCAATTATATCTCAATAAAACTGGAGGGAAAAAAATGGTCCATTGTAGATATGAATAAATATGTTGACCAAACTAATGAAGCAATTACAATAGCTAACATTATTAATAACGTTATTACTTATTATCTATCAGGAAGTGTTCTAAACACCATGTCTACATTGTTGCGCTTAATCTTTTCACAATCTTGCAAGGTTGGATTTATTAGTATATATTTTTAAATGTCTTTATTGCACCTTCATTGTTTTTTACATTTTTAAAACTAATAGACTATTTTTAGAGCAGTTTTAGGTTTATAGGAAAATTGAAATTACAAAAAGTTCCATACACTTCCTCTCTCGCCACACACAGTTTTCTCTGGTATTAACATCTTGCACTGATGTGGCACATTTTTTAAAAAATAGATGAACCAATATGATACATCATTATTAACTAAAGTCCATAGTTTACACTAGGGAGTCACTCTTTGTGGTATACAGTTCTATGAGTTTTGCCAAATGCATAATGTCATATATCCACCATTTCAGTAACATACAAAATAGTTTCACTTCCCTAAAAATACTCCTCCCTTAACTTTCATCCCCTCTCAGTCTTCCTGGAAAACAGTATTTTTGGAATGTGGAAAACAAGGAAGAGAGAATAGGTAACTTTCCCCATGCTATAAAGTCACCTGACTACAAAATCGATATTTTCAATCATTCTGCTACATATTATAGCACACTGTATATTCTACTGTAATTTAAATATGTACATTCTGATGATGAACAAAGAGTAAATGCCATGGGGCAGGGGGATGGAGGTGGGTAAGTCCAAGATGCGAAGCCATCTGAAGGAGTCAAGAAGCCCTGCCCTATAGATAGAGACAAGCAAGGCTGGGATCCTGAGCAGAGCTGCCACGTCTCCCATCCTGCATCCCCCTGAACTGGGGCGGGAGATCAGCCTGTGCATTTTAATGCTGCCAAGTCTTTGCTCATTCGCTGTCTTACATCTGGAACATCTGCCCCACCTACTTCTCAGCCTGATGAATTCTCACTTAGCCCCACACCACCTTCTCCTCAGGGCAGAAATTCTCTCCCTCCTCAGCCCTTGCACACCTCACTTGCACTCTCTGTCTCCCTAGCTAGAAGGTGGGTATCGTGAGGACAGAGACTGGGGTTTATTTCTTATCACCTCACTACCTGTGACATAGGCGCCCTAAATAAATATTTGCTGAACGAATGAGCCTGAGCAGCAAGAGGCTATAAAAGGGCCTCACAGAGCCCTGGGGGTCAGGGACTTTAATAATATGTGCTGGATTGGAGTGAACTGGTACTCAGGACAGAAAAAAGCAGAGATGCCACTTTCTCTCGGCTAAAGGCAGCGGGTGGCAGGAAGTGGCTTCTACTGTGCTTCACACACCAGTGACCCAGGAGGAGGACATGCACCCTGAGCTGAGTGCCCTGAGAAACACAGTGCAGGTGGACCTGGGCCCAGGGGAGATCAGGCCCTGCTGACTTAGCCCAACACAGCTGGGCTGATATCTGCTCTGGGGGCGTCAGGCTTAAAGCTCCCCATGAATATCAGGTGGAGAGAGAAATAGGACAGGGTAGGGGGAAGCGGCTTCTTAAGGTCTTTGTTTGAGTTTAAATGAAGACAGTCTGGCACTGTCATCTGGCATTAAATTCAGTCTGTTTCACTGAACATCTAAAAGTGCCAAATATAGAAAGCTGCTTTGTGGTGGGAAAGGCAACTAAGGATTTATTCATGCTCGTGAGCTGGCAAAGTTCATTTCCATATTGCTGAGTGCACAAATTGAAAGCACTTCCCTCCAGCACAGCTGTTGCCACAGCATACATCTCCTCTGCACCTTTCAAATGCTGGGTTTTCAGTCACTGCCCTTAGAGGGATGTCAGAAATAGAAAACGATTTAAAACTTTAATTTCTTCCTGCAGCTGAAAAGTGTTGTGAAAGGAAGTTCTGTGGTTGCCTCTGTCTGCCACGACTGGAAAGTGGGTTGTTCTGATTATTTATTTAGTCTGTTTATCAGGTTTTTAAAAATCACAAGGCAATCCCCAGCATTAAATCACATGGAACACAATTTAGCATGACTTTAAAGGCATGTGTAATCTTCTAAAGCCTCAGGATCATCAATATCATCTTTTATGACTGTATTATGAACACATGGAAATGCTTGCCAACAGATTTCCAGTTAATATAACGATAGCTTTAACTGTTGTCAGACCAATTCTGGACTTATATTTCAATCACTGACACTTGGAGTTGTTGCTTCTTGTCAATTGTTTCTTCCTCAACTCAGAGTTTTTGAACACCAACAAACCTGACAGAAAGAAAAACTAAAAGAACAGAGTGGGGGTGGGGTGGATATGCAATCTAACGCAGTGCTTCTCAACTGTAACGTACCGATCACTGAAGATCTTGTCCAAACACAGAGTTCAGGTTCGTAGGGCTGGGGCGAGGCCTGAGCTTCTGCACCTGCACAGGTGAGGCCACTGCTTTTGCTGGACCACAGAACCACTCCAAGCAGCCACACTCTAGGAGACCAGCCTGCCTTGAAGAACTGGGATTTGACTCAATAGGCTCTGAGGGTAAAACCAGGGCCAATGGGTGAGAATTACAAGGCCCTGGATTCCACCTCTGCATAAAGGATGCTTGTCTGATAATAATTAGTGCTGTGAAAAATAACAGAAACGACAAGGGCTATGAAAGAGTATGTGCCCTAGTCACTGGGGAGCTCTGTCAGAGGCTGGCATAGGTGCTGCAGATGGATTCCTAGACTAGGAAGGAGGTCAGGGTAAATGAGCTTGAGATCCCTTCGAAATCTTATATCATAACCTCATGTCTATTAACTGGGTATAAAGTCTCAGGTATGCAAGGTAAGTTCTAGAGATTTGCTTACGACATGTGCCAACAGTTAACAATACTATTGTACTGTGCACTTAAACATTTGTTAAGATAGTAGATCTCATGTTAAGTGTTATCATAATAAAAATAAATAAAATGAAATAAAAGGAAATAAAATATTGGCTGATAAAGTCTCCAAAAAAAAAAACAAATTAAAAATGAGTAGTATTAACTTCAGTCTAGTAACTTCAGGTTCAATCCCTGACCTTAGGGTCTAAATGAGAAGATTAAGGAAAACAGGAAGACTGAGCCGTGAAGAGCCTGCTCAGATCCTGAAGGCTCTGTGGGGAGCAGCACATGACCTGCCAACAGCCACTGTCCTTCCTCTCCCTTCACACACAGAGACGCAGTTCACCAACCCACACCGGGGTGGAAAGGTAAACACTCAGATGACTGAGGCCCCCAAATGTCTTAAGTCTTAATTACTTGGGTAGACCCAGACCAAAACCCTGGAGACTTAATAAGTTAGATAATAGAGAATATGCAATTGGTCTTTGGGGTAAACCCTTGAGAAAGCACCGGAGGTGAGGATAAGAAAAGGAGAGTCATTGGCAGCAGTAGATACTGACAACGGGGAGAAAAATCATGTGAGTTATCAGGTCTGTTGGTGACTCCACCTGAGGCCATTCCTATCTTGGGTACCAAATAAGAGAAAAATGCTTTCCAATTGTGTTGACCACAGGTGGATTTATAATTAAAATAGTATTAACAAAAAACTTTAATGCACATATAATGATGATTTCTATCCTGTTTATCACTCACTTAGCATTTATGGGTATAATTACATTGGTACTTTTTAAGATCCTCAAATAAATCTGTGGGTTATTAATATTTGTTAAATATCCCCCAATTGTATGCAAGACCTTCAAGACTACGGACTGCATCTTTTATGCACTTTTCTCTCTGTAATGCTCTGCTCTGTAAATAAGAGCCTCTTAAGAGCTGTAGCTACTGTTAAAGATGGAGGCACCCAACCCTAGAGATGTCATTCTGCTCTGGCCATGCAGCCCACCAGCGTGGTGGCAATGTTTTTATAGTTGCTATTGTGGTAGTGATTATAGTGATACAAGTAACAACTACTATTTGGTGGATAACTTCTATGTGTCTCAAAATGATTCTGTAGTGAAGGTATTATTATTCTCATTTTACAGATGAGGAAAATGAAGCTCCAAAGTAGTTTGCCCAGGATCACAAACTATTGAGTGGTGGACCCCATCTGTGGACTGGAGACCACACACAGAACTTCTCTGTTCAACATCAACTCTGGAAAGACGACCTACAAGTGTATTAGAGTCCATCCAAGGCCACTTACTCCCCTTACCCAGGACTACTTTCTCCCCAAGCAGAGTCTGTCTCTGACAGCATGTTCTGGCACTTAGTATGCATGTGTGTTAGCCAATGATGACAGGACAGCTCTCTCCACCCAAGGGACTCAAGAGTCTCTTCTGAGTTTTTTTTCCAGGGAATACAGTAATGATTTGTTTTATCCCATAGAGTCATGAAATACTTCTTTTAAATACCAGAGTTTGAGAGAGAATGTGGAAGTTACCCAGCTCTTTCATTTTAGAGATCAGGAATCTAACAGAAACGAGCTTAGTAGGGCCACAAGGAGTGAAGGACTTCTGAGGACCAGAACCCAGTCCTTTGACCCCAACTCAGTACCCTTTCCACTACCCCTTCCTAAGAATTACCATGTTTCCATAGTGGCAGATGGCCTTGTGTAGGAGATCCTGGGCTAACTCACCACATGGACACATACCATGCGATAACAGGGAAAATCTCTAATACAGACTCTTATGTGAGTGGGACTAGACCAGAGGCATGATGGTGGGAGACTTCCGCTTGGTTTTATACCTTCCAGCACTGTTCAGTGTTTTATCTTTATTACCTTTAAATTTAAAAAAAATCATACCTTTTTTGGCATATCATAGAGCTCTGCCCTTTGGCGTCTGAGCCCTGGTGAGAATCACTGACTCTCTGTATTCAGATATAACACTTTTGTAGTCCAAGCACAGGACAACCACAGCTCCTCAAGAAAACCCACCCCACTGCTGGATGACGCTAGCTGATGACAGTACTCTCTCTTACAGTGCACTCAAAGCTATTTTTTCAGAGCTAATTGAAATTTACAATCAAAGTAGAGGTACATTCTGGCCAATTAACGCATATACGATTTAAAAATCATAGGAGAAGCTGGCAGAAGTTTAGCACAATAAACGTCCTTATCCTTGATCCAAATCATCAGTGACTTTCTTTCACCTCTCTATAAGAATAACTGGTTCTCATCATGAGAACCTAGCAACAGATTAAGATCCCAGAGAGCCTCATGAATCAAAAAAGGAATGGCTTTTGTGTTACGTAGGTTATATTCTAGTTATAACTGAGCTTCTATTTAACAGGGTAGTCTCTAACTCAAAGGTCTAAGGCTTAGCACCAAATAGGTACTGGAGATGCAAAGATGTGAAACCAAATGTTGGCCTTCAAAAAGTTAACGTACATTAAAATTAGAGACACCACACGGTTGAAAACTTGTAAATGCCGAATGCGAGTCTCACATAAACCTGCTACAGACTCCGGTTCCAGGGTAGGCACAATCTCACGTAGGGCTGGATCCACCTTAGCGAAATGACTTGAACTGGGATATGAAGAAAAACTGACACAGTGTGAGAAGCAGGGTTTCTGAGGCTACCCTGACAAATTACCACAACGTTGGTGACTTAAAGCAACAGAAATTTATCCTCTAAGAGTTCTGCAAGCCAGAAGTCCAAGATTAAGGCATTAGCAGGGCTATGCTCCCTCCAGAGACTCTAAGGGAGAATGTGTTTGTCTTAACTTGGGTTGCTGTAATGAATACCACAGACTGGGAGGGTAGTCCAAGATAAAGGTGCCAGTAGATTCGGTTCCTGGTGAGAACCCGCTCCCTGACCTGTAAACAGCTGCCTTCTCACTGTCTGCTCTTCCTCCACACCTAAGAGCAAGAAGCTCTGTCATCTGTCCTCTTCTCATAAGGGCATTAATCCCAGGATGAAGGCACCACCCTCATGACCTCATCTGAACCTAACTATCCCCCAGAGGCCCCATCTCTAAATGTCATCATATTGGGGGTCGGGGTTTCAACATATGAACTGGAGTGGGGCGGGCACAGACACAAACATTCAGTCTATAATAGCGTTCCTTGCCCCTTCCGGTTTCTGGTGGCCTTGGCGTTCCTTGGCTTGTATTCCCATCACCCAGATCTCTGCCTCCGTCTTCACACACATCCCCTTCTCCTCCATGTCTGTCTTCTCTCTGTGTGTTTCTTATAAGGACACCGGTCACTGAACTTGGGGCTGACCTGGATAATCCAGGATGTTCTCATCTCAAGATTCTTAAATTAATTACATCTTTTACCAAATAAGGTAACCTTCACAGGTTCCAAGGACTAGGATGTAGATACATCTTTGGGGGTGGGGGGACCATTCAGCCTACTACACAGGGCAAGAGAGACCACTAGGCCAGAGACTGCCAGGAAAGTGACTCATCTGGAGTGAGAATAGAGAGGAGGTGATTTTGGTTGTGGTGGGAGCTTGTGTAGAGGTGCAGAGGGAGACACAGCTGGACTCGATGGTAGGGCCAGGGTGCAGAGGACCTTCGAGAGGTGTCAGATGATTCCAGGGAAGTCTCCTGTTTTGCCTAGGTCCTCCTTACACTGTCACTTCTCGGCCTTTAGTCTCAATATTTTAATAGCATCGCATCACTGAAGTAGACTCAGACTTTCCCCTCCCTGGGAAGGAACTGTTGAGTCACTTTGGTTCACATTTGCATCTACAGCTCCCAGAAGAACATCTAGTAACTGCAAAGCTAGTAAGCTGTGCTCTCAACAAAAGCATATGAATCGGTTCTGCCTTCCTGTATCCTGCACTGTGGCCAATGCCAACCGTGAATAAATACACTGATTCTCTTAAGGTACCCACGTAGTTTCTATCAAACTAGTGTTTCTAAAACCCACCAAAATCTATTTGCTATGTGTGTTATTCTGGAATTGCAGAACAGTTTGGATGGATCAGTAACTTCCAGAAGTGTTTTAAGAGTTTGGTTTCTTGTGCTCTTCAGAGTGTGGAAGGCAGCTGTCATTTGTAGACATGCAAAGTGACAAGGAAACCCTGACAATTCAAATACATCATTTTAGCGGAAGTTTTCATTTCTTCCTGTATCAAATGTTTGTTTTTTTCTTTACAAGACTTACTCAGAGTAGAAATATATTGAGAATTGAGTGCTGGGTCTTTGCCCTTCCTACTTTCAGCGCATAATGTCACAACCATAGGTGTGACCAAAAGGTAGGCAGTAAGGAGAAGTAAAAGGCTCAGAAAGGGGGGCGGGGATCTGAAAAACTAAGATGGAACTATATAGTTAATTATTTTTCTCTGTTGGAGCCACCAGAAAAATAACAGCTCTGGACAAACAGACCTGGGGGATCCTTATGGCTGCTTCCCTCATCTGTGTTACTCTTGCCCCTGCATTCACAGAGTGTTGGCTTCTGGAGGTTTGTTTGAACAACAACCATTTGTACATAGGGCACGTGGAACTTGAATTAACGTCTAAAGAAGCTTTCTAGCATCTAAAGAAACCTAGTGTTCTTCACATAGATGGCTGCCTGACCTCTACCACTTCTTAGCTGTGTGGCTCTAAACTGGCAGTTAATTGGGCCCTGTTTTCTTTCTAAAGTGTAGAAAAAATACAGACCTCGTTGGATTGTTTTGAGACTCCAAAGGAGAGTAGGAGAGGATCTTATGAGCTGTAAAGGTGCTATCAGATGCTTGTTAACTTCCAGAGTTCCTTGCTGACTCTTTTCAGAGCAGCCTAGACAGAAGCCAAGCCGTCTGCCTCTGCACAGTGCCACCAGCCTCGCAGCTGAAAGGATGAAACAGGGAAGCAGTCACCATGTGGTACTGCTTGAGGGCTCCTGCTTCTAACACTTACATAACACTACGTGCTGGCTCTCTTCTAACTGAAGCAACTGTCACAACCTAATGTGACACAAGGCACAGGGGGATTAAGGACCCTGCCCAAGGTCAAACAGCTTATAGACAGCCCAAGATTTAAACTCAGGCTATCTGGCTCTCAAGCAACTTCATGCTCGTTGCCTTTTATTTTCTGTGACCATCATAGAACAATGTGACACAGTCATGCCATTCCCAAGTCACTCTTCCTTGACGGGTCTTTATTGTGGTGTTTATTCAGCCCGTACTTACAAAAGGCAGCTGGTAAATCTCAGTGTCTAAAGACACAATGAATTAAAAGAAATAAATGGGACTACATATTTTCAATACCTAGAGAGCTGAAATTATAAACACCTGAACATTATAGCTTTAATTCACTCTTCTTGGCAAATTCTCTCCCATTCAACTCCTGTGTCTTACGGGTTCTGGCAGCAAGCCCAGAACCACCCTGGGCTCCCTGGAGTACAGCATAATCTAAGAGCCTGCATAAATAAATTCTCATCAGGTGACCCTGGGAGAGCTCAAAGGCCACCTCAGATTGCCCCAGGGACAAGAGGGTGACAAGAATAAATTACATAATTGTATGGAGACTTACATAGCAATAGATCTCTCCATTTCAAATCCCCTGCAATAATGAGAGAAGCACTTGTTAATTATTTTGGAAGGATTCAGTTCCAGATTTCTGACTTACACAGCAAATTAAAAAAAAAAGAATGGAAGCCATGCTCTCTTTACAATCCACAGTCTTCCCAAGCAAAGTTGATTTCTTATTTGTAGTGATGTGTTCAACTGTCCTATCCTTAGTAGCTTCACATCTCCCTGCTCATGGTCTCTTACTAATAGGTTCTCAATGGGTATTGGTTGAAGACATAAAAATTAGGGCATATAGAACTCTTTCAAAAAAGACAAAACCTATTCATTTATCTCTAGCACAATCTGGCTTCTGAAATGTGTTACTTGGAAAGTTCTAGGAAGGAAATGTAAGGGGCAGTGGGAAAAAAGACAAGAGGAAATTACTCATATTTTACAGGTTTTGAAATAGCAATTCTCTCTCCCACTTAGACATCCCTTAACCTACTTAATATACGTATAGAGCTTTGTGAATTGCAGTCTTTCTACCTAGCAACCACACGCTTATTCATTCATTCATTTAATCCACACTTACCGAATGTCTACCATGTGCAGCCTAGGTACTCTGTATTTATTATTTCATTTAGTTTTCAAAAGGAAGCAAAATTATCTACATTTCACGGCTGAAGAACCAAGACTGAGAGGTTTTCTATAACATGGCAAGGTCATCCCGCTAGCAAAAAGCAGAGCCAGTGTGAATACAGGTCAGTTAAAACAAAGACAGTCATTACTTCTGTTCCATACTTTCCAACAGAGCAGTCTGTCTGGAGACCCCAGGTTTAGAAAGTATTTAGGGATTTCATCATTTGCCAGGAAAAACTCAAATGGAGAGGTCTTTGTTCTTTTTTTGAAATCCTCATATGTCTGTCACCAGAGTGAGGGAGCTGGGGAATTTGTGGCTTTTTGCTCCCATTCCCCACATGTACCTGCCCATGCATTTCAACCTGCCCTCGATAGAGGGATATTTGCTGCTGGTGTGCAGTAAATTCAGCCCAGTAATTTGCATCTGCCATGTGCAAAGCCCCATGCCAGTGCCGTGAGAGCTCAAAAGATGTGTAAATAGGACCAGGACTCAAAGAACCACACACTCTTTCAAACCAATGAATTAATCAAAAGAGAGGAGAGAACAGGGCTGTGTTAGGCATGGCATTAGCCAACCTGAAGGTCCCCAAACAGAACTTTTGTGAAGGCCTCTCTCAACTCCTGTCTGGTGCCTGGCAGAACTGGGGTACCCTCTTCCTCTGTTCTTATTTTCTCATGAACGGACTTAAACCAGACTTTCATGCCCACCACTCCAAGGAAACTACTCGGCAATGTCACCAATGACCTCCACAACCAACGGGCATTCTCAGCTTCACTTTATTTGACCTATCAAGCAGCCACTTAAAACTAAAGTATTGCAATTCACATAGACTGCATGTATGTTGGAAATGATCTATAGAGAGCATATATTATTTTTTATAAAAGTTATTTTTAAAGGGCTAAAGCAATAAATAAAGATTCTTTTCAAGAAAATCACAAAATTCAAAAGGGCAGAACCATTTCATATGAGTTAATCTAGCTAAAGGGGATAGCTGAGCCAAAGCCTGGGATGGGGAAGAAAAGTGAAGCAAAGACTGACTTAGAACACTACAAGGAATGGGGTGTGATGAAGACAGTCAGAAGGGACCAACAACCTATTCTCTGTGTAAGCTGGGTTCCTTTAGTTGGAGATTTCCTGCAAGGAGAATAGATTCCTATCCAGTAAAGGTGCTATATCTAAAGGATGGTCTATTTCAAAGAGATCTACTTCTTGTGCAGAGTATCAGGGTTCTTGAAACAAGGACATCTCACTTCTGGCCCCAGAATTTGCCAAAGTAAAGGGAGCTCATCAGTAACTGTTTCTTAAATTTACAGAGGACCTTTCTCCAATGAGCTTCAATGGCTTTTAGCCAGTGAAAATACTAAAATTTCTCTCACGACATCCCTGCAAAGGAAGCAGAAGATGGAGAACTGAGGTGAATTTCACATGCCAGAAGTTCCTCCAACAGCAGAATATATAAAGACTGTAGCAGCTTTCTCTTTATTTCAGCCCTCTCATATCACTAAGGGGTGACAAATGTGGCACCCATGCTGCCACTCACCCTGTGTATGTCCATGAGCCGTTACTGAAAACATGGCACTCTTTCCCACTGAACCCAGACTCAACTGAAGAATCCTTCTCAACACAATGCTCTAAGCAGCTACTACCAATAGATAGGTGAATGCATGGGGAAAGGACATACAAGGACACTCATGCAAGGACAAAACCCAGCAGAACAGAATGGGATAAGAATTTAACGCCTGGGACTTCCCTGGTGGTGCAGTGGATAAGACTCCGCACCCCCAATGCAGGGGGTCCGGGTTCAATCCCTCGTCAGGGAACTAGATCCCACATGCATTCTGCAACTAAGAGTTTGTATGTCACAACTAAGGAGCACACGTGTCGCAACTAAGGAGCCAGTGAGCCGCAACTAAGGAGCCCACGTGCCACGACTAAGGAGATGCAAGCTGCAACTAAGATCTCACACAACAAAATAAACAAACAAACAAATAAATAAACAAATGTAACACTTTTTCCACTTGCTTTAGGTACAGGTTATGTCCTATGTTCAAGATATCAAATGTAGGGCTTCCCTGGTGGCGCAGTGGTTGAGAGTCCGCCTGCCGATGCAGGGGACACGGGTTCGTGCCCTGGTCCGGGAAGATCCCACGTGCCGCGGAGCAGCTAGGCCCGTGAGCCATGGCCAATGAGCCTGCACGCCCGGAGCCTGTGCTCCACGACGGGAGAGGCCACAACAGTGAGAGGCCCACATACCGCAAAAAAAAAAAAAAAAAAAGATATCAAATGTAGCTCATATATTAAACATTCTGTTACATTCTTCCCTAAAAGTACTTTGTTAATATGTATAAAGTAAGATACATTTTACAGTATACATTCATATATACATTGTATAGTTTTGTGGACCTTTGTACAACACTAACAAGGTATGGGTAGGTACACGTATGACGCCTGCAAAAGTTTCTGGGGGCAAAAAGTAGAACTACTCATTATGAAAATTTAGGTTTTCCACATATAGGAATGAAATTCAAATTAATGTTAACTATAATAATAAAAATAAACGTTAATATTAACTCAGCACCTACTATGAGTCTGACCCTACATTAAATACTTTAATTCTAATCCGCACAATAATCGTATGAGAAAAGAACTATTATTATTCCAATTTTATTGATGAGAAAACTGAGGCTTAGAGAGTTTAAGGTTACAAAATTAATTATTGAGTGGAAGCAAGGTTGGAGAGTTCAAGCTCTAATCACTAGGCATACCCTCCTCCTAAAATTATCTTGATAAAATTATACTTAAAGGCTGTTTCCACATTGACAAAATGAGGCATAGTGTATTTAAACCTTCAAAGGCCCTAGTATTGAAGTTACAAGATGACAGCACCCTTCTCCTTGGGTTTTCAAGGCTGTAAGTTGTAAACTTTGTCTTCGGTTCAATTTGTAGAAATGAAAAACACAGATCACACTTAACACCCAGGTCTCATCATTTTGTCCATTAAGGAAGCAAGCTCTTCTAACACAGATATTTGGAAAGGGGAGTATCCACACATAAATGAGGGCTTCTAGAGATTTACATGAGGAGGCTCTGGGACAGGAAAAACAAGTTCAAGTTCAGTTCAAGAAACAAGGACAAGGGCAAATTCAGTGGGAGGAAGTGAAAGAAAGCCAGTGTGGCTGGAGTCCAGAGAACCAATGTCACCTGGCAATGGTGGATGAGAATTTAAACAAAAAGGACTCCAGAAGACCAAGTCTTTCAGCCAAGGTTGTACCGTAAGCTTATGCATTTAGTGCCCCTTCCCTGTCACCTCACGAGCTCCAAACAGCAAAAATATATAAAAATATACACATGTAGGGGTTTTTTTTTGATATGTCTGTGTGATTTGGAAAAAAAAACAAAACAAGATTCAGTATCTCATGGATAAGACACAAAATAGAAATGCAAAGGATACTGCAGACAGAGGCGTCCAGGAGTCCTACTTCAGTGGGCTAATGAAGCTACAAATATCCCCAGGAAAAGGCTGGGACCTGAGCTAGCTTATTGTTGGAAATCAGAGAATGTGGAGGGGGAAGCCCCACACCATGATGAAAGGAGGCTTTAAAAATCTGCCTATCCGGGTTGATGCAGACAGTCTCACAACCAGGACCTGGCCATGCTGCACACTGGCCTGGTGGTGGCTCTTACATACTCCTGGTTGATGTGGAACAGAGGCTCCAGCTGCAAATATCAGACTTGGCTCTGGGCTGGGGTCATCAGAGGTAGGAAGTAGGTAATAGAAAATCATAGGTGAGTGCAGAGAAAGGACACAGGGAAAGCAAGCTCAAGATGGCCCCCTAAACTATAATTCCAAAGTGTGTGAGAAAAACTAGCATTAAGGAAGATGGCCAATAAACTTAACATCAGACTTATCTCCTCCAGACGGAATGCATAGAACAACCTAAAAATGACTTTAATCTGGAGCTTTAAAAACAAGTAGGTTTTTGCACAGATTATCTTCATTGGTTATATTTGAACGTTCCTCAAATTAAATAAATTATATAAATCTTGAAGTTTTAAATGGTGAACTTGTACTTTCCAGCAAAGTGACTGGAAACACAGCATGGTCGCTACATTTAGCATCCAAGAGACCCCTGGATATGGCTGTGTCCCCTAAGAGCCATGAAGTAAGAACTTCCAAGGTCCCTGTACCTCTGTGGCACGTTCAGAAACTAAAAGACAGTCTTGGGACAGTGTGTGACGTGGGATGGACATGGATTGCCAAGGTGGACAACACAGAGAGAAAAGCTGAGCCAGTCCTGCGACCGAACACTTTTCTTTGATAGAAGGATGGGAAAGTGGATTGAGTAAGAAAATGGTTCCTGAAAATTAGACTTGGCCTTATAACTAGACTCAGGCTAAAGCTGGAATGAACTTATTAAATTCTCCATCTTCTCTGGCACAGAGGGAAAATAAGTGTTTATGTGTATAAAGCAACATTACATGCAAATTAAAGTGAGAGATCCTAAATATAAAAGATGACCAATTGACGAATGAACGGCTGAATGACCAACCCATTCTAAGTCAGAAAAAAGGTGAGGCCTCAAGCACATTCCTCTTACTCTTTATGATGTAACCTCAAAAATAAAAGCTCTGTGAAAACCAAATCAATCAATTTCAAATAATACATCAAAAAAAAAAAGTTTGTACGGTATTCAGTCCTAGAATTTCATTCATTGCACTGCTCCAGTTGCTATGGTGTTATAAGCACTGGCTGTTTGAATGAATCATGTGTTCTCCCTTTATCCAAGGAGGACATGGCAATAGATGCTACTAAGTGCAAAGGGCTGGGGGAAGATCACATACTCGGCTCTAATCCCAACCAGATTTTTGGCTTAGGGAGAGAAACAGCCCCGTGGAAAGCTGACAAAGTGGGTGAGATTAACTACCCTCATGAAACTAGAAGTCCCACGGAGCCATGATATGTTAGCCAAGGAGTAACCTTAGTCATTTTGTTTTAATCCCAGAAGGAAGTGGTAGCAGTGATGAAAACATGGTTCTTCCCAACCCCTCAGGGGAGATCTTGGAGAGCTCCCCAAACGCCCCTATGGCAAAATCTAATTTGTCTAAAATTATAGATTCTAATGCCATGAAGCAGTATTGAGAGGTGGCAAGCTCCCTGTCCCAGGCAACGTTGGAAGCGGAAGACCCGTGGTGATGCGTCATAAATGTGTGGACTTGCCTGAGGTGGGAGGCTGCTTGACTGTTGCCTCCAATCTGGAACCAAGGACTCAGAGCCAATTTAGGCCAGTGCGTCCCATGGAGGAAAGGCAATGGCAACACAGCCAGCAGACACTGAAAAGGCTCCGAGACCACTTCGGTTGTAAACCCACAGCTTTTGGGCAGCCCACTCTCTTTTGACTTAACTGAAGATGAAAGAATTATAATAAGTAACGTGCATTTACTGCCATGGATCTAAACCCAGCAAATTCTGCTAACAGAGATTTTTTTAGAAAGGAAATCAAGGAGCAACGTATAATTAGCTGAGAGTTATTTAGGAGTTAATTATTCAGTCCTTTGTTTCACTTCTTTCTTCTTCCTACTTGACTCCTTTTGACCACTTCTCTGTTGACTTGCTTCCCTTGCCCATTAGAGAAGTAAAGCATGTGAGACCCAAAGTTATAACAGGGCATTCTGTGGTTGGAAGCTGTCATAAAAGGTTTGGTAAAGTGAAGGAAGAAGAGGGCGGGAGGATATTATAATTACTGGAAAAGTGATTGTTAGCTTTTTTGTTTTGGTTAGTAGGGTATAAAGGAAAGTGTGGGCTCTGGAGTCAAACAGAATGAGCTTTGTTTTCTTGTTTCTGCCACTTAATTGACCAGCCATGTGTCCTTGGGCAGATAACTCAGTTGGTCTGACTCAACTTCCTCACGGAGAAAACAGGAATATCGATACCTGTGTTGAAGGACAGTTGCAACGATTGAGTAAAATAATCCAAAGAGACAAATATATTTCTTCCCATCCAGTAGGCTCTTGAGCTGCATTATTAAAATTATCTAAAATTTACTCTTCTTAGATAATTAAGATATGACTAAAAGCAAATGCTCTTAAACTGAGAAGTAGGAGTTCCCAAGTAAATGTACAGATTTTAATCTGCAAACTTCTTGATTTAAATTTGCATCTTAAAATTTGCATTAAACTTTACCTGTCGACTTCCCTGCTTGGAAGAGCAACTACTTGTGCTCCTTGAAGGTGAGACCAATTTTGGGGACACCCCAAGGCTCTTCTCATCACTCATCATGAACAGCAGGTCCTTGACCCTGATGTAGTCAAAATGCCATAGAAGACAGTGGAGCACAGAGTATGGCAGTCCGACACAAGCAGGTGGCTCAGCTTTTATCCAGTATGTTTTAAAAGCATTTTGGATGACCCAGAGGAAATCCCTAAAACAAAAAGAAAAGAATTAGAGAGAAGGTACAAGGCATCAGATATCATCTATAATTAACACTGATTGCCCACAAGTGGTTTATCTACACTACAGATTACAGAGCCACAATGGTTACTCACATCAGGGGCTGTGAAGGAAAAGACACATTATACCTATCTCTTATTGGAAATTATGTATAGGCAGTTTTTCGTGTAACTTTGCAATATAATAGGCTTAAGAACGTGAGTAAGAAAATTTGAGTCCAGACACATACAAAATCTGTACTATAAAAACCATCCCAAACCACAAGATACCACTTCATACCAACCCTGATAGATACAATCAAAAAACTGAAAAATAACAAGTGTTGGAAGAAACTGCAACCTTTAGGCATTGCTGCTAGGAATGCAAAATAGTGTAGCCGTAGTTGAAAACAGTTTGGCAGTTTTTAAAAAGTTAAACATAGAATTATCATATGATTCAGCAGCTCCGCTCCTAGGTATATACCCGAAAGAACTGAAAACAAGTATTCTAACAAAAACTTGTACAAGTATGTTCACCACAATGCTATTTATTCACAATAGTCAAAGGTAGAAACAACCCAAATGTCCATCCACTGATGCATGGATAAACTACATATGGTATATGCTATGGTCTGGATGCTTACACCTCCCCCCTAACTGCCACCTCCACCCAGATTCATATGTTGAAATCCTAATGCCCAATGAGGTAGTATTAGGAGGTGGGGCCTTTGGGAGGTGTTAGGGCCTGAGGGCAGAGCCCTCATGAATGGCATTACTGCCCTTATGAAAGAGACCCCAGAGCTTCCTGGCCCCTCCCACCATGGGAGGGTACTGTGATAAGCCTGCCACCCGAAGAGGGCCCTCTGACCATGCTGGCATACTCATCTTGGACTTCTAGCCTCCAGCACTGTGAGGAATAAATTTCTGTTGCTTATAAGCCACCCAGACTGTGATATTTTGTTATAGCAGCCCAAACAGACTAAAACAGCATATTTACACAGTGGATTATTATTCATTCTGTTATACATGCTATAACATAAATGAACCTTGAAAACATTACGCTAAATGAAAGAAGCCAGACACAAAAAAAAACACATAGTGTATGTTTCTATTTATATGAAATATCCAGAGTGGGCAAATCCATAGAGACAGAAGGCCAATTAGTGGTTGCCAGGGGCTGGGGGATTTGAGGAATGGAGTCTAGCCATGGGGTTTCCTTTAATGGTGATTAAAATGTACTGGAACTAGATAATGGTGATGGTTGTACAGCACTGTGAAAGCACTAAATGTCACTGAATTGTACACTTGAAAGTGGTTAAAAAGTTAATTTTATGTTATGCATTTTACTACAATTAAAAAAAAATCCCTTTCTGGTTTTTTGGGGGATAGAGGTGTGTAATTTGTTCTACCAAAGGTTTCTGGAGACATCTTATAAAAAAAAAACTATAACATTATGTGACAAAAACTATGGGGGAAAGCAGAATTTTCCATGCCATCTATTAACATATTACTAATGAAATCAATGATCATTTGTTGAGTCCATACTACTTACTGCCAAGCACTATAATATGGGTTTCCCACACACAGTGTCTCATTTAGTCAAAGTCTGATGGGATGGGTATTATCTGCATTTCACAGAGGAAAAAGCCAAGTTTCTGAGAAGTTAAGTCAGTTGCCCAGTCATGCAGCTGGCAAGAGACTGAATCCAGGCTAGGTCCCAGGCCTTTAAGCTTGGTGCTGGAAATTAGCACGCTTTGATGGCCAGGTCTGGTGATAACAGCTACTGCCCCATCTTTAGGACCTAAGAGAACTCAGGAAGTGAACTAGGAAGACTCAGGAGGGAGCACATCATAAGCCAGCTTTGAAGAGGCAATGCTGCATTCTCTCTACAGCACAGTACAGATCTCCAAGATGGCAAGGATCTCTGGTGGAGAAGGGGATTGACCAGGGCATTGGCAGAGACCCCTTTATGAAACTGAGTCTCTCTGCTGACTTTATGATTAACCTCTCTATCCAAAACTTTATTCCCTTTCTTGTTTTGCAGCTGTGCCTCCTCGGCAGTGAGGAGCATCAAAGTAACAAAGCAAGAGCCTATGGAGCCTTCTCAGGACAGGCCCCACTCCCCATGTCCTCTGCCTGCCTCTTGTTTATACTGAAAAGCTTGGTCTCCCAGGTCTCCCCTGAGTCTCAAAAGGCTGGCTCAAGAGTTAGTGATTAGGAAATGTGAAGATGTAGAAACAAAGAATAGCTGCTGTGCCAGGAAACTGGTAACAATTTAGACCATAAATCAGCAGTCACTGCACTCCCAGTTCCTTGAAAGATATAAAGGCCTGACACACATTGCTGAGTTGTTTCTACAGGAAGCAGACCCTCACCAAATGAAAACTGCTGACCCCAAGCACGGAGACCCCAGGCCAGTTGAAACTGGAAGATGGATGATGCTCAAAACTTCACCTTGATGCCAACCAATCCGAGGATTTTGCACGAGCTGGTCATGTACCCTGCAGCCCCGTCACTCACACTGTCTTTAAGACCTTTGTCTCCTAACTGGCAACTTGGAGATGGTCTTAAGACATTAGTCCACCACCTTCCCAGACTGCCAGCCTCCTGAATAAAGCAAATTTTCCTTTTCCACCAACACTTATCTCTTGAGTTCTGGCCTTTCGAGCAGCGAGCAGCCAAACTTGGTACCTGCCTCATCTGGTTACATTTACAAGTAGTCGGCTGGGCTGCCACCCCTGTAGCTCTTTAGGGGTGAACCACTGCCTTTACCCACAGCCCCGAGTTAAGGGTGACTAACATGTTTAGGTTTTGCCTTCAGACTTTTATTTGACACACTAAGTAAATTCTACAACTTTCCCAAGCATGTTAACAACAATAAAATAAAAACTTTTATATCTAATTCATTTGGTTCTTAGTGTTCACATAGTCTAATTTTAAAAGAAGGATGTTATACAGCTGTCCAGGAACCAGCTAGTTAAATATTATATCAAACTTTTGGTTAATTATTAAGTACTTAAGTCTCCTATGCCTTTCACTAACACTTCTTAAATAATGAGCATGCTAAGGCCATAAACTAAAACCAAGACAATGCGGAGAAATAACAAAATTTCAGAAAATAAAATTAAGGTACCTGTAGGCATAGAACTCAATTCCCACGTTGCTTTCATAGAACCACCCCCCCTCCACCACACACACACACACAAAACTCTGTATTCATTATGTACTGAATCCAACAATAAATAAGACTAAAAGCAAACCAACACCAGCATCTTCCTAAAGTTAGCTTTACTTATGAGGCATGACTAACTGTACCTGAAATTAGAAGCAAATGCAGTCTAGTTAAAAACTGCCAAGAGAGGCTGTTAAGCTATATTCATAGTTTGTTTAATAGCAGTGTTGGCGGTTGCTGTTTAAGAAAGAGAAAAAAGGAAACACCTGATGGAAACCCCAAATGATGAAATGTCTGTGGGGACAGCCATTGCTATGACAATCGGTTCCACAGTGGATGAGGAATACCAACAAAGGGACTCTGCTTGTGTGTGGAAGGTTTTTGTTTTGTTTTGTTTCAAGGCTGAGATTCTGACAATGAGAGCATGGGTTGAGAGGTGGTGTGTGACATGTGCAGAAGGGACAAAAAAGAGCATTTGGGCCATAAAGTAAGAGTCACGGGAATTCTGAAACTGTGTCAGAACAGAAACACCATAATCCTCTCCTAGAGGCAGTTGATTAAAAGAATGATCGTCATCTTTTAACCCTGCCAAATTTCACATCACAGGCAACGGACACAAAGGCCAGGGCTGTGAATAGGCTAAATCCCATACTCATTTAAATTGGTACTTTGAGTTAAGGCCTCTGAAGGTACCACCTGCTGTGACCCTCACCCCTGTCTCTTCTTCTTCTTCTGGGAGAAGAAAGGGTGAGAATCTACAGCCCTTCCCACATCCATCCCCAGGTGAGTTTAAGATTATGCCTAGGGGACTTCCCTGGTGGCGCAGTGGTTGAGAGTCCGCCTGCCGATGCAGGGGACATGGGTTCGCGCCCCGGTCCGGGAAGATCCCACATTCCGCAGAGCAGCTGGGCCCGTGAGCCATGGCCGCTGAGCCTGCGCGTCTGGAGCCTGTGCTCTGCAACGGGAGAGGCCACAACAGTGAGTGGGCCGCGTACCACGAAAAAAAAAAAAAAAAAAAGATTATGCCTAGGGAAATATATCTGTTTTATCCCCCAGAACCTTCCTGCCTAGCTTTATCAGAAATTCAGTCAAAATTACCAGGGGCAGCTTAAAGGGCAAAAGAAGTCAAATTCTAGGGAAAAGATATGCTTAAAACAGGGCAGAATAAAGAATGAAGGCAGCAGTAGCCCAAGACTAAGGTACTGGAGAGGCAAGGCAGTCACGTGGAATGAGGCATCTATTGTGTCCAACCTAGGGGGCCCTGCAGGCTGGCCTGGGGGCGTCACCACAGGGAAGACCTTGACAAAGGGGCGTCACATGGAAGTCTGGTGTCGTCTACTCCAATTAGCTGACTAAGTAAAATGGCAAAGAGAAAGCCCTGCAGGGAGACAGACACTGGCCAGGGACCAGGTCATGGATCCAGGGGTGTAGTAGATGATGAAGCAGGTATACATGAAAGACCCTTGGTGCTTTCACCCCTCCCAGTGATCCTTCCACGGACAACCTCTAACTCGAGAGGATTACTGCTTTGAACAAAATACAATAGTTTCCCTGCTCACAGACTGTGAACAACCTAAGGACAATAATTTATTTCCTCCCTTATTTTTCACTGAGGCATAACTTACATACAGTAAAGTGAACAACTCTTTTTTTTTTTTGGTAACATCTTTATTGGAGTATAATTGCTTTACAATGGTGTGTTAGTTTCTGCTTTATAACAAAGTGAATCCGTTATACATATACATATGTCCCCATCTCTCTTCCCTCTTGCATCTCCCTCCCTCCCACCCTCCCTATCCCGCCGCTCTAGTTGGTCACAAAGCACCGAGCTGATCTCCCTGTGCTATGCTGCTGCTTGCCACTAGCTATTTATTTTACATTTGGTAGTGTATATATGTCCATGCCACTCTCTAACTTTGTCCCAGCTGACCCTTCCCCCTCCCCACATCCTCAGGTCCATTCTCTAGTAGGGCTGCGTCTTTATTCCCATCTTGGCCCTAGGTTCTTCATGACTTTTTTCTTTTTTTTTTTTTTTAGGTTCCATATGTACGTGTTAGCATACGGTATTTGTTTTTCTCTTTCTGACTTACTTCACTCTGTATGACTGACTCTAGGTCCATCCACCTCATACAAATAACTCAATTTCATTTCTTTATATGGCTGAGTAATATTCCATTGTATATACGTGCCACATCTTCTTTATCCATTCATCTGTCAGTGGACACATAGGTTGCTTCCATGTCCTGGCTATTGTAAATAGAGCTTCAATGAACACTGTGGTGCATGACTCTCTTTGACTTATGGTTTTCTCAGGATATATTCCCAGTAGTGGGATTGCTGGGTTGCATGGTAGTTCTATTTTCAGTTTTTTAAGGAACCTCCATACTATTCTCCATAGTGGCTGTATCAATTTACATTCCCACCAACAGTGCAAGAGGGTTCCCTTTTCTCCACACCCTCTCCAGCATTTATTATTTGTAGATTTTTGATGATGGCCATTCTGACTGGTGTGAGGTGATATCTCATTGTAGTTTTGATTTGCATTTCTCTAATGATTAATGATGTTGAGCATTCTTTCATGTGTTTGTTGGCACTCTGTATACCTTCTTTGGAGAAATGTCTATTTAGGTCTTCTGCCCATTTTTGGATTGGGTTGTGGTTTTTTTTTGATATTGAACCATATGAGCTGCTTGTAAATTTTGGAGATTAATGCTTGTCAGTTGCTTCATTCACAAATATTTTCTCCCATTCTGAGGGTTGCCTTTTCGTCTTGTTTATGGTTTCCTTTGCTGTGCAAAAGCTTTGAAGTTTCATTAGGTCCCATATGTTTATTTTTGTTTTTATTTCCATTTCTCTAGGAGGTGGGTCAAAAAGGATCTTGCTGTGATTTATGTCATAGAGTGTTCTGCCTATGTTTTCCTCTAAGAGTTTGATAGTGTCTGGCCTTACATTTAGGTCTTTAATCCATTTGGAGTTTATTTTTGTGTTTGGTGTTAGGAAGTGTTCTAATTTCATTCTTTTATAGGTAGCTGTCCAGTTTTCCAAGCACCACTTATTGAAGAGGCTGTCTTTTCTCCATTGTATATTCTTGCCTCCTTTATCATAGATAAGGTGACCATATGTTTGTGGGTTTATCTCTGGGCTTTCTATCCTGTTCCATTGATCTATATTTCTGTTTTTGTGCCAGTACTATACTATCTTCATTACTATAGCTTTGTAGTATAGTCTGAAGTCAGGGAGCCTGATTCCTCCAGCTCTGTTTTTCTTTCTCAAGATTGCTTTGGCTATTCGGGGTCTTTTGTGTTTCCATACAAATTGTGAAATTTTTTTGTTCTACTTCTATGAAAAATTCCAGTGGTAGTTTGAACAGGATTGCACTGAATCTGTAGGTCACTTTGGGTAGTACAGTCATTTTCGCAATGTTGATTCTTCCAATCCAAGAACATGGTATATCTCTCCATCTATTTGTATCATCTTTAATTTCTTTCATCAGTGTCTTATAATTTTCTGCATACAGGTCTTTTCTCTTCTTAAGTAGGTTTATTCCTAGGTATTTTATTCTTTTTGTTGCAATGGTAAATGGGAGTGTTTTCTTAATTTCACTTTCAGATTTCTCATCATTACTGTATAGGAATGCAAGAGATTTCTGTGCATTAATTTTATATTCTGCTACTTTACCAAAATTCATTGATTAGCTCTAGTAGCTTTCTGGTAGTATCTTTAGGATTCCCTACGTTTAGTATCATGTCATCTGCAAACAGTGACAGCTTTACTTCTTTTCCACTTTGGATTCCTTTTATTTCCTTTTCTTCTCTGACTGCTGTGGCTAAAACTTCCAAAACTATGTTGAATAATACTGGTGATAGTGCGCAACCTTGTCTTGTTTCTGATCTTAGTGGAAATGGTTTCAGTTTTTCACCACTGAGGACGATGTTGGCTGTGGGTTTGTCATATATGGCCTTTATTATGTTGAGAAAAGTTCCCTTTATGCCTACATTCTGGAGAGTTTTTATCATAAATGGGTGTTGAATTTTGTCGAAAGCTTTCTCTGCATCTATTGAGATGATCATATGGTTTTTCTCCTTCAATTTGTTAATATGGTGTATCACATTGATTGATTTGCATATATTGAAGAATCCTTGCATTCCTGGGATAAACCCCACTTGATCATGGTGTATGATCCTTTTAATGTGCTGTTGGATTCCGTTTGCTAGTATTTTGTTGAGGATTTTTGCATCTATGTTCATCAGTGATATTGGCCTGTAGTTTTCTTTCTTTGTGAAATCTTTGTCTGGTTTCGGTATCAGGGTGATGGTGGCCTCGTAGAATGAGTTGGGGAGTGTTCCTCCCTCTGCTATATTTTGGAAGAGTTTGAGAAGGATAGGTGTTAGCTCTTCTCTAAATGTTTGATAGAATTCTCCTGTGAAGCCATCTGGTCCTGGGCTTTTGTTTGTTGGAAGATTTTTAATCACAGTTTCAATTTCAGTGCTTGTCATTGGTCTGTTCCTATTTTCTATTTCTTCCTGGTTCAGTCTCGGAAGGTTGTGCGTTTCTAAGAATTTGTCCATTTTATTGGCATACAGTTGCTTGTAGTAATCTCTCATGATCCTTTGTATTTCTGCAGTGTCAGTTGTTACTTCTTCTTTTTCATTTGTAATTCTACTGATTTGAATCTTCTCCCTTTCTTTTTTTTTTTTGCAGTACACGGGCCTCTCACTGTTGGTGGCCTCTCCCATTGCGGACCACAGGCTCCGGACGCGCAGGCCCAGCGGCCATGGCCCCCGGGCCCAGCCGCTCCGCGGCATGTGGGATCCTCCCAGACCAGGGCACGAACTCGTGTCCCCTGTATCGGCAGGTGGACTCTCAACCACTGCGCCACCAGGGAAGCCCTTCTCCCTTTCTTTTTTGATGAGTTTGGCTAATGGTTTATCAATTTTGTTTATCTTCTCAAAGAACAAGCTTTTACTTTTATTGATCTTTGCTATTGTTTCCTTCATTTCTTTTTCATTTATTTCTGATCTGCCCTTTATGATTTCTTTCCTTCTGCTAACTTTGGGTTTTTTTATTCTTTCTGTAATTGCTTTAGGTGTAAGTTTAGGTTGTTTATTTGAGATGTTTCTTGTTTCTTGAGGTAGGATTGTATTGCTATAAACTTCCATCTTAGAACTGCTTTTGCTGCATCCCATAGGTTTTGGGCCATAATGTTTTCACTGTCATTTGTTTCTAGGTACTTTTTGATTTCCTCTTTGATTTTGTCAGTGCTCTCTTAGTTATTAAGTAGTGTGTTGTTTCGCCTCCATGTGTTTCTATTTTTTACAGATTTTTTTCCTGTAATTGATATCTAGTCTCATAGCGTTGTAGTCAGAAAAGATACTTGATAGGATTTCAATTTTCTTAAATTTACCAAGGCTTGATGTGAGACCCAAGATATGATCTGTCCTGGAGAATGTTCCATGAGCACTTGAGAAGAAAGTGTATTCTGTTGTTTTTGGATGGACTGTCCTATAAATATCAATTAAGTCCATCTTGTTTAATGTATCATTTAAAGCTTGTGTTTCCTTATTTATTTCCATTTTGGATGATCTGTCCATTGGTGAAAGTGGGGTGTTAAAGTCCCCTACTGTGACTGTGTTACTGTCGATTTCCCCTTTTATGGCTGTTAGTATTTGCCTTATGTATTGAGGTGCTCCTATGTTGGGTGCATAAATATTTACAATTGTTATATCTTTTTCTTGGATTGATCACTTGATCATTCGGTAGTGTCCTTTTTTGTCTCTTGTAATAGTCTTTGTTTTAAAGTCTATTTTGTCTGATATGAGAATTGCTACTCCAGCTTTCTTTTGATTTCCATTTGCATGGAATATCTTTTTCCATCCCCTCACTTTCAGTCTGTATGTGTCCCTAGAGCTGAAGTGGGTCTCTCGTAGACGGCATATATACAGGTCTTGGTTTTGTATCTATTCAGCCAGTCTATGTCTTTTGGTTGGAGCATTTAATCCAGTTACATTCAACGTGATTATCGATATGTATGTTCCTATTAGCATTTTCTTTATTGTTTTGGGTTTGTTATTGTAGGTCTTTTCCTTCTCTTGTGTTTCTTGCCTAGAAAAGTTCCTTTAGCATTTGTTGTAAAGCTGGTTTTGTGGTGCTGAATTCTCTTAGCTTTTGCTTGTCTGTAAGGGTTTTAATTTTTCCATCAAATCTGAATGAGTTCCTTGCTGGGTAGAGTAATCTTGGTTGTAGGTTTTTTCCCTTTCATCACTTTAAATATGTCCTGCCGCTCCCTTCTGGCTTGTAAAGTTTCTGCTGAAAGATCAGCTGTTAACCTTATGGGGATTCCATTGTATGTTATTTGTTGCTTTTCCCTTGCTGCTTTTAATATTTTTTCTTTGTATTTAATTTTTAATAGTTTGACTAATATGTGCCTTGGCGTGTTTCTCCTTGTATTTATCCTGTAAGGCACTCTCTGTGCTTCCTGGACTTGAATAACTATTTCGTTTCCCATATTAGGGAAGTTTTCAACTATAATCTCCTCAAATATTTTCTCAGTTCCTTTTTTTTTCTCTTCTTCTTCTGGGACCCCTATAATTCGAATGTTGGTGTGTTTAATGCTGTCCCTGAGGTGTCTGAGATTGTCCTCAATTCTTTACATTATTTTTTCTTTATTGTGCTCTGTGGTAGTTATTTCCACTATTTTATCTTCCAGGTCACATACTCGTTCTTCTGCCTCAGTTATTCTGCTATTGATCCCTTCTAGAGAATTTTTAAATTTATTGTGTTGTTCATCATTGTTTGTTTGCTCTTTAGTTCTTCTAGGTCCTTGTTAAACGTTTCTTGTATTTTCTCCATTCTATTTCCAAGATTTTGGATCATCTTTACTATCATTATTCTGAAGTCTTTTTCAGGTAGACTGCCTATTTCCTCTTCATTTGTTAGGTCTGGTGGGTTTTTATCTTGCTCCTTCATCTACTGTGTATTTCTCTGTCTTCTCATTTTGCTTAACTTACTGTGTTTGGGGTCTCCTTTTCGCAGGCTGCAGGGTCGTAGCTCCCGTTGTTTTTGGTGTCTGCCCCCAGTGGCTAAGGTTGGTTCAGTGGGTTGTGTAGGGTGCCTGGTGGAGGGGACTAGTGCCTGTGTTCTGGTGGATGAGGCTGGATCTTGTCTTTCTGGTGGGCAGGTCCACTTCTGGTGGTGTGTTTTGGGGTGTCTGTGACCTTATTATGATTTTAGGCAGCCTCTCTGCTAATGGGTAGGGTTGTGTTCCTTTCTTGCTAGTTGTTTGCCATAGGGTGTCCAGCACTGTAGCTTGCTGGTTGTTGAGTGGAGCTGAGTCTTGGCATTGAGATGGAGATCTGTGGGAGATTGTCGCCGTTTGATAGTACGTGGAGCTGGGAGGTCTCTGGTGGACCAATGTCCTGAACTTGGCTCTCCCACCTCAGAGGCACAGCCCTGATGGCTGGCTGGAGCACCAAGAGCCTGTCATCCACACAACTCAGAATAAAACGGAGAAAAAAAAGAAAGAAAGAAAGAAAAAGATAAAATAAAATAAAGTTATTAATATAAAAAATAATTATTAAAAAAATTTAAAAATAAAAAAAAGAAAGAGGAGAGCAACCAAACCAAAAAACAAATCCACCTATGATAACAAGTGCTAAAAACTATACTAAAAGAAAGAAAAAAAAAAAACAGACAGACAGGACCCTAGGACAAATGGTAAACACAACACTATACAGACAAAACCACACACAGAAGCATAAACATACACACTCACAAAAAGAGAAAAAGGAAAAAAATATATATATATATCTTTGCTCCTAAAGTCCACCTCCTCAATTTGGGATGATTCGTTTTCTATTCAGGTATTCCACAGATGCAGAGTACATCAAATTGATTGTGGAGATTTAATCTGCCACTCCTGAGGCTGCTGGGAAAGATTTCCCTTTCTCTTCTTTGTTCGCACAGTTCCTGGGATTCAGCCCTGTCTCTGCATGTAGGTTGCCTGAGGGCGTCTGTTCTTCGCTCAGATAGGACGGGGTTAAAGGAGCAGCTGATTCGGGGGCTCTGGCTCATTCAGGCCGTGGGGAGGGAGGGGTACGGATGCGGGGTGAGCCTGCAGCAGCAGAGGCCGGCGGGACGTTGCACCGACCTGAGGCACACCGTGTGTTCTCCCGGGGAAGTTGTCCCTGTTTCGCGGGACCCTGGCCGTGGCGGGCTGCACAGGCTCCCGGGAGGGGAGGTGTGGAGAGTCACCTGTGCTCGCACACAGGCTTCTTCGTGGCTGCAGCAGCAGCCTTAGCATCTCATGCCCGTCTCTGGTGTCCGCGCTGATAGCCGCGGTTCGTGCCCGTCTCTGGAACTCGTTTAGGCAGTGCTGTTAATCCCCTCTCCTCACACACCAGGAAACAAAGAGGCAAGAAAAAGTCTCTTGCCTCTTCGGCAGCTCCAGACTTTTTCCCGCATTCCCTCCCAGCTAGCCATGGTGCACTAGCCCCCTTCAGGCAGTGTTCACGCCGCCATCCCCAGTCCTCTCCCTGGGATCCGACCGAAGCCCGAGCCTCAGCTCCCAGCCCCCGCCCGCCCCGGCGGGTGAGCAAACAAGCCTCTCGGGCTGGTGAGTGCCGGTCAGCACCAATCCTCTGTGCAGGAATCTCTCCGCTTAGCCCTCCGCACCCCTGTTGCTGTGCTCTCCTTCGCGGCTCCGAAGCTTTCCCCCTCCGCCATCCGCGGTCTCCACCCGCGAAGGGGCTTCTAGTGTGTGGAAACCTTTCCTCCTTCACGGCTCCCTCCCACTGGTGCAGGTCCCATCCCTATTCTTTTGTCTCTGTTTTTCCTTTTTCTTTTGCCCTACCCAGGTACGTGGGGAGTTTCTTGCCTTTTGGGAGGTCTGAGGTCTTCTGCCAGCATTCATTAGGTGTTTTGTAGGAGTTGTTCCACACAGAGTTGTATTTCTGATATATTTGTGGAAAGGAAGGTGACCTCCACGTCTTACTCTTCCGCCATCTTGAAGCTCCCCCCAAATGAACAAATCTGAAGTGTACAGACAACTCTATGAAAGTTTACATTTTTCATTTGCAAATACTGACATAACCACCATGTGGATTAAGAAATAGAGCAGTTGCAGGCTCCCCAGAAGGTTCCTCCACCCCCTGACTATTGATCTGCCTGGTGGGGAGGTGGTCCTTCTGCTCCTGCAAGTACTTGTCAATGTGCCCCAGGGACAGAGAGCTGGGACCTCCCTGAGCTTTCAGGAACAGAAAGTATGACTGCTCTTGTGCCTTCTGCCTAATACAAGTGTTCGTTACACAGCAGAACTCACTCTGGGACCTGCTCTCACTTAACAACCCACCTGGTAGCCAAATCCAAATGGGATAAGAAGCTTGATGCATTTAGGTCAATTCAAAAATGCTCTTCTTGGGCCTCTGAGATGAGCTGGGTCCTCTCTCACCACTGTCACCCACCTGGAGAAACAGGAGGGTCAGGCTCAGGTGAAAATGGGGCTCTAGTTACAAGTCCAATGGGCATAAGATGTGCAAACATATGCCATCCTGAGGCTCAATTAGGGAAGAGAGAACTCCTATTTCTACCAAGAATGGGGAAGAATAAAAGACCAAGGCACTGCCAAACATTTGGCAACAAAGGCTATTTTAAGACCTATTTTAGAAATTTTCACTAAGAAAAGAATGCACAGTTGGGAAAAGACACAAAGAAGACTTACACATCAAGACCTATGTGCCTTCATGAAAAGATGGTCAACATCGCTAATTATTAGAGAAATGCAAATCGAAACTACAATGAGGTATCACCTCACACTGGTCAGAATGGCCATCATTAAAAAGTTACAAATAACAAATGCTGGAGAGGGTGTGGAGCAAAGGGAACCCTCCTACACCATTAGTGGTACTATAAACTGATGCAGCCACTATGGAAAACAGTATGGAGGTTTCTCAAAAAACTAAAAATAGAACTACCATATGATCCAGCAATCCCACTCCTGGGCATATATCCAGACAAAACTATAATTCAAAAAGATACATGCACCCCTGTTTATAACAGCACTGTTTACAATAGCCAAGACATGGAAAGAACCTAAATGTCCATCAACAGAGGAATGGATAAAGAAGATGTGGTACATATGTACAATGGAATATTACTCAGCCAACAAAAAAATGAAATAATGCCATTTGCAGCTACATGGATGCAACTAGAGATTGTCATACTAAGTGAAGTAAGTCAGAAAGAGAAAGACAAACATCATATGATATCACTTTTATATGGAATCTAAAATATGGCACAAAAGAACTTATCTATGCAACAAAAACAGACTCACAGACGTAGAGAACAGACATGGTTGCCAAGGTGGTGGAGGAGGGATGGACAAAAAAAATTTTTTTAAAGACCTATATGCCTTGGAAGGAGCAAGACTTAGGTTCCAACTGGCGCTCCTTAATTACAAACTCTGTGCACCTTGACCAATATATTAACCTCTCCAATCTTCATGGGGGTTTTTTTGTTTTTTTTTTAATGTAGGAAATGGGGAATTGTGAGGATTAAATGAGAAAATGAGGATAAAAGTCCTGCCTTAAAGGGAGTAGACACTCAACAGATCTTACTTCCATTTCCTCCTCTCCCAGCTTCCTGAAAGTGGCATACGCACCAAAGATAAGATCCTGTACTCCTCTTGCAACCAAAAACAAATAAGCAATCTACAGAATTTTGAAACATTTTTGTTTTTCAATATATTAAAATTTCCCCAAATCCATAACACAAGTGTGAACAGATTTTTTAACTGTCAAAGCAGCATGCTTACTTTGGGACAAGACATAAATGCAGAAAGATTAAAACCGTATAATTCACTGCCATTGGCTGCCCAAAAATGCAACTTAATATTGACGTGTAGGTTTGAAACAGCAGCATATAACATAGCTATTTATTGATCTGTTAGGCCTGGGGGTCTGCACTCACACACTCAGTTATGTTTTGCTTGAGAAACACGTTTTGCTTCCAGCCTTGGAAACAACTCACATGAAGACCAGAGAGCATACAGTTCCCGTTAGTTTAAAATTTCCCAGTAAGATATGTCAACTAAAGAAGGTCCCTTGCCACCCAGTTCAAGGATTAGCCACTGCAGTCATTGAGCTTCAACACACGCTGAAAGGATTCGGAACAGAATTAGGAATGAGTCACTCTGTGCTCTGGGAAAACTGGCAGAACAGGCCTTCAGATAGTTAGATATTTTATGCACTCAGTTTCTTGCATCTTCCCATAATTAGAAAAGTACTAAAACCATTAACTAAGACATATGTTCCTCATGACTGGCAGCAACTTTCTACCAAGGTGTGTGCTTGACTGCGTGTACCCCTTCTCCAAAATCACATACCTACTGACCTGTCCCCCAGCTCTTCAAAGCAGTTCCTCAGAGCTATCTGAGAGGCTGTCTCCCGGGCTACAGTCTTCAGTAAACCCCCACATAAAATTGAAACTCATAGCTTTCACGTTGTGCGTTTTTAATTCAGTCAACAAATATATAGGTAAATTATGTACTGAGGGGCTTCCGTGGTGGCGCAGTGGTGAAGAATCCACCTGCCAATGCAGGGGGCAAGGGTTTGAGCCCTGGTCCAGGAAGATCCCACATGCTGCAGAGCAACTAAGCCCATGCACCACAACTACTGAGCCTGCACTCTAGAGCCCGTGAGCCACAACTACTGAAGCCTGTGTGCCTAGAGCCCATGCTCTGCAACAAGAGAAGCCACCGCGATGAGAAGACTGTGCACCACAATGAAGAGTAGCCCCCACTCACCACAACTAGAGGAAGCCCAAGCACAGCAACCAAGACCAAAGGCAGCCAAAAATAAAATAAATAAATTTATTTTTTTTTAAATTATGTACTGAATTAACACGAAAATATGTATGATGGAATAACCATTTCTGGTCTTCTGGTCTTCTTTGGTAAAAGAAAATTATTCAAATCCTGGATATACATCTTTTTGGAAATGATGCCCTCTGAAACACCTTGATTTCCAAAATGTTACATGATCAAAAGTAGGGCTTCGGTTATTTGGCTATAAGCTCCAAAATGATCAGGGGTTTCTGGAAGCTAGTTCTAACCATGATGCCCTTGGACAGCTGGTCCTGGCCCTCTGTGTGAAATGCTGGCCAATCTGCATTAACAATCTGGACGGCTGGCCTGATCCAGGGGCTCTGACATCTGACTGTTCCTGGGGGATGAGTATGGAGGTTCAGAGGTAAAGGATTCCCCACCCCCTCTCCCCTAAGGGCAAACATAAACGATTTGTTGTTGTATTCTCTCCCCTCTGGGCAGATAGGGGTCAAGAGGCCTAAAGATTCAAATGCTTCCTCTGTCACACTGAAACAGAATATCCATTTCTACCCCCTCATGATCCATGCAAAGGGTGTTATATGCCCTTTGCAATCCATTTCTTCAGAGAGGAACAAGTTATTGCTCAGAGTTCAATCCAGCAACAGAAATGTATGGGAACACAGATTTGAAGTGTGGCAGCTTCCCTGAGACAAAAAACTTGACAGTGACACCAGATTGTAAATTTTGCTCAAACCATTTATTTGCCACCACTGAGTAAACAGAATGAAAAGCCCAAAAATACTAGTCAGTCATTGCACAGAATCATAGAACCTCAGAGTGAATTCTAGCCCAACTTCTCATCCAAAGCAAGAATCCCTTCGGTACATTGCTAGGTCATCCCTGCTTGACCATTTCCTATGACAGAAACAGGGCAAGCCATGTCATTTTTTGTTAAAGGTGGTTTTTCACTTAGAGTTGAACTTTGTCTCACTAGGACACATGGGTCCTAGATCTGCCCTCCATCACTACAGAGAACAAGATGAACCACTTCTTCCACCATAACCTGCATCAGAACTACCATCACTGCCACTTCCTACCCAGCAAATCTTTTCTTCTCCAGACCAAACAGTCACATTGTTCATCAGCCATTTCTTATTTGATCCTCATAATCACAGACATCCAACTCTGATTACACTTCAATTTGTCTATACTTCCCTGAAAACAGTGCCCAGATCTAAAGACAAGCTCCAGGTGTGGTCTGGGGATAGCAGGAAAGAAGGAAGCAATCCCCTTCCTTGCCTTATACACACTGCAGCTGTTAATACTGCCTCAGTTTGTCCTAGCTTTGGGGACACACACACCTCTTCCTAGCACTCACTGCCCTTACATCTAGGAATCTGATGTACATCTAGGACTCTGATGTACATCTAGGCCTGTGATGTGGTAGGAATTGTGGAGAAGCTGAGTTTCCTTCCTTCTGAGCAGGACTCCTTTACTTCCTTCAGCTGAAATTCAGGACTTCATGGTCCTCTATTATTATTGAATTACCTCCTACTAGTTTTGACCCATGATTCCAGCCTGTCAAGGTATTTCTGGGGAGTGACTGTCATTCTGTGTGTTTGGCTGACTTTTCCTTTGTTTGTGGCATTCAGAGACTGCATAGGCATGCGAATTCTGTCCTCACCCAAGTAAATCATACAGGGAGACTTACTAAGAAGAGTGTCAAGGGCACTGAGGTTTTCTCCATAGCTCGATGATAATTTGTTCATTACTTAGCATTTCTGGGACCAAATCTGCCAACCCACTGCAAATCCCCATAACCATACAGTCATGTCTAATTTCTCAAAGTGTCCAGATCCACCTTCTTCAAAGTCTCATGGATCCTTGTTGAAAAGGCAGATTTTGGAAGCTCCAAAACCTTCTTTTATTATCCTAGGCCTGTGGTTTTCAAAAAGTGGTCCTCAGACCAGCAGCATCAACATTACCTGGAAGCTTGTTAGAAATGCAAATTCTCAGACCCCACCACAGACCTGCGGAGTCCGGAACTGAGAGTGGGGCCCAGTAATCCATTTTTAACAAGTTCTTCAGGTGACCTGATGCACAGGTTTAAGGACCACTGCCACAGGTGAATACTTTATCTGGGCATAGAACCTTGAGGCATCTGGTATACCTTCCATCAGGGAATTGGAGTAGACCCTGAGCTCTTTTCTAAGGAAGACTCTGTCCCACTTCTTAGCTTCTCCTTTAAGCCACGGATGGCAAATGCCAGACACATGGGCTTCCAGTCCCCACTCCCATGCTTAATTATCACAGCAAGTTTTCTCTAACAGCTTTCCAGAAAACTAGAAGATAGTTGGTTGGACAGATCCCACCCTGCCAAGGTCCACATGGGTGTGGTGGGACAGGTGGAGGTCCAGGCATCCCCTCCTCCTGATCAGGAGCCTGGATTTCACAAGACATTCACAAGAGTCACAGATCTGTCCGTGACATTCACAAGGATACGGATCTATCCTTGATTCTCAACACAAAGCATCAACCCTCCAGGCTCTTACCAAACATTATAACCTTGAACATTGTACCGTCCGGACTTTATAGAGCAAGGGATCTCAACTCTGACTGAACATTAGAATTATGTGGGGAACTTTCTAAAATGCTGATGACCAAGCCCAGATCTATCACGTTGGAACCTGAGGTGGGGTCAGGATTTGAAAGTCCTAAAACCTCCACAGGTGATTCTGATGTGGAAACAGGGTTGAGAGCCACCAGCAAATGATCTAGAAATATAAGATATATATACACCTAGCCCAAGTCAGATCATCAGATGGATGAGCTGGTGGAACTGCACTGTTCTGATCTAGGAAAAACCGCTTTCCCCGCACTGTCCTCTGGACTTAATGCCCTTGACCTACAGGGAAAGAGATTTCGTGTGTGCGTGTGTGTGTGTGTGTGTGTGTGTGTAAATAACGAACCCACCAACCCACCTGAGGATATTGGGAAATTCTGTAGAGTAGTGTGATAATTAAGACTATAAGCTCTGGGTTCAAATGGCCTGGGTTCAAAGCCAGCCTTACTAGGTGGCTTTAGGCAAGTTTTCAGCTTCTCTAATCCTCAGTGTTTCATCTGACAGATGGCGATAATTAAAGGATTGCCCCAAAGGGGTTGTTGAGGTCACTGTCCTGCCAACATCACAGTGGCTGCTTTTCCCTTTTAATCAGAAAAATAAAAAGGATATATACAAATATCCAATACAAATATCCACAAGAATATCCATATTCCTACCACCCCAAATTAATAGGTCTCCATCCTTATTTATATAAATATATCTATCATCTTTCTGACTTTTAAAAAATTTTGCATAATAAATAGTATACCATAAATTTCTTTCTGCAACTGGCTTATTTTCACTCAAAATTATTACACACACATACACACATATACACTAGTTCATTCCCACCACATAGTTCCATGGTATGACTCTGCCTTGTTTAACGTATTCTTCCTTTAGGTTATTTCTGATTCTTTGTGCTTAAAAACAGTGCTGCAGGATCTGCTTCTTGTGACGCCATGGCCTGATTTTTTAAAATAAGTGGAACTGCCATATCATGAGGTAGAACTAGTTTTAGTTTCACCAGATATTCCAAATTGCTCCTCCAAATGGCCAAACCAATCAATTCATACAAGACAAAGGTTGCTTTACAGGACCTTTATAAGCAAATATTCAGGTCTCAGTATCAGAGTGCCTCTCCTAAGTTACTGGCTTGTTCTTGGCTTTTAGACACTGAGAATTTGTATATGAGAACATATCCCGTTTTGTCTGGGGCACTAGGATGGATGAGTCACATTCATGGCAGCACTGCTGGTAAACCTCAGTGGCAGAAGATGAGCCTTTCCGTGTGCCTGGCTTACCTTTATTGTCCCTGCACTTCAATTCTCTCAACTACCCACTATTTCTCGTGTAGTGTGTGTATTCTTGGAAACCATTTCAAAGACTTGGTGAAATAAGACGATGTTTAAATAAATTATCTTTTTTTTGAAGCTAGAAAGTTGTACAAGCTGCTCCTGGGCTGTTGGCAAGATGTTCTGACAGCGGGTAGTTTTCTACTTAGCTTCCTACTGTAGGCTGCCTTCCATTGTATCTACCTGGGTGAGCCCTAGCCTCCAACTGCCTCAAACATCCTTAGAACAAGCGAGAGGGAAGGAGGGACAGACACAAATACTAACCCCAGCACACAGAATCAGAAAGCAGCATGTCAGTGAAGAAAGGAGACGGAAGATTGGGAGAGACCCCCAAGGAGCTTACTAGTAGCCTTTCAGAAGTTTACGGATGGACATTCAGAGCTGGCAGGATTTCTAGGAGGCAGCTCTTGCAGGCAGATGTGGAGAAGGAGATACAGGTGATTTCCAAATGATTATTATGAAAATTCCATGTTCCACACCTAAACAAATCCTACTCTTCACCAGAAGAGAAGCCATTGACTTAGACCTTAATTTTCCACCTTGTTCACAAGGATATCACAAGACAGATTCCTTATCACATACTTCAAACAGACTTTTCAGAAGTCTGACATCCTTAAAAAATGGGAAGAGCTTGCTATGCATAAACACTCTCATCTTGCAATACTGGCTGGCTGCCTTGATGCCCAGGGCTTGGCTCCAAAGCTGAGCCCCTACTCTTGGTCACATGGGCTCCGCTTTGAGCACTTACACCCACATCCCATAGCACAGATGTCCCTCAAGACAGTGGCTTTTGCTGCTGGCTCGACTTCATCAGGCTGTGTCCTCCTCACCAGCTACCATATTCTCACTAAACATTCTGTATCCCATTGGTGCTTCCCAATGTTGAAGATCTCACCTATTCTTCCCACCCCCCGCCAGCCCTCCTGAGACAAGTTCCCAAGCTGGGGATGATTCCCCCCCAATCCTCAGGCGTCAACTAGTAGAAATAAGATCTACTGTGTCTGTGGTATTTTTATGATCTAGTAACCTAAACACAAGGGGAAACTAGAGAAATTCAGCATGTTTTGTCTTAAGTGAACCCAGACTGGTTCCTTTTCTAATGTGAGCTGTTCACCTCTTTAGTAACAGTACATTCAAGAATTTTGCAGTGGATGGACAGAACTCACCTATATGGAGTGGGATTTTTTTACCCTTGGATGCTTGTCAGAATGTCCTAAGGGGTGGCATAAAGTCCTTATGCCACTGTTATCACGAACTTTGGGGGTGGGGTGTGCCCGCAGTATTTTTAAGTGCTCCCCAATAGATTGCAATGTACTCCCAGGGTTGAGAATCACTGGTCTAGAGTTTTCTGAAATTTCCTTTCTCTTTCTAATAATATCTTGACAGCACCTGCCTGTCCTTAGGCTTGTGATCTCTTTCATCCGGCAGTTTACTCTCAGAGGTCCTGTGCAGACTGAAGTAATTCAGTCCCCTGGTGTGTTCTGGGCTGAACTGGCACCCAGAACCTGTTTAGCAGAGATAGGTACATGGTTTCCACCCCTTCACCTGTCTAAGGTTCCAATTCCCTCTCCTCTGTATGTATTCAGTTCTTTTCAGTTAGTACTTCTCCTCTAGGGAAAAAAAAAAAAAAAAAAAAAAGATGGAAAACAAGTAGAATTGGAACAATTCTTTTGACTCCTGATGTTTTGAGCAGAGAAAATTTCCACACCCAGAAGATTATCTTTTACTTATTCATGTAGTTCTGGACACACGTTTGCAAAGCTGTTTTATAGTTTTTCACCACCTTCTGCAAGCCTCAGCTCATTCCTGACGTTAGTTCTGCAGACTTTCTTCTATCATGTTTGTGTAACACTTAATACTCTTAACTAAAGTTCTTCCTAACTTTAAAGTGTGGCTTACTGGCTCCTCTTTCTCCCTCCCAGTTAATACATAGGTGTTTACCGGTGTTTTTCCCTCCATCCATTTCTCTCTATGAGCCTTAGCTCCTGATCATCGTACCCACACCCATACCTCCTAGTAAGATAGCTTTCGACTCATTCTGCTGTCCTCACCCTCCTCCAGCCCACAGCCTGGTGGGTGGCCCCTAGATTTATCACTAGAACAGGAAGCCTACTGCTTACTTCAAGAGCAAACCTATCGCTCCCTCATGCTGATAACCTGTGCTGACTGCCCTGACTCTGATTAAGACAACCACCCCTCTCCAGGTCCACCCCAACTTTCTCTCCCAGATCCCCCAATACAGCAGATCCTACCTCTGTCTTGACACTCATCTCCTCACCCCAAAACTTGTTTTCTGTTCTTCCACACCTACAACCAGCAATCCATTTTAGATCCCCATTAGGGGGTCTCCACCTTTTCTTTCCCATCACTTCA
This sequence comes from Mesoplodon bidens, assembly GCF_964165515.1. Lineage (NCBI taxonomy): Eukaryota > Metazoa > Chordata > Mammalia > Artiodactyla > Ziphiidae > Mesoplodon > Mesoplodon bidens. The sequence continues at coordinate 55,743,267 of NC_138166.1, forward strand.
ATCTACATTTCCTGGCCCAGTTCATCTTTCCAAAAAGATTCCAGTGTCTCTCCTCTACTCCAAATTCCCACTGGTCACTGAACTTCGTTAAAAATCCGAAGCCCTGGGGCCTCCCTGGTGGCGCAGTGGTTGAGAGTCCGCCTGCCGATGCAGGGGATACGGGTTCGTGCCCCGGTCTGGGAGGATCCCATATGCCGCGGAGCGGCTGGGCCCGTGAGCCATGGCCGCTGGGCCTGCGCATCCGGAGCCTGTGCTCCGCAACGGGAGAGGCCACAAGAGTGAGAGGCCCGCATACCGCAAAAAGAAAAAAAAAAAAAAAAAAAAATCCGAAGCCCTTTCACTTTGTTATAAAGCAGAACCTAAAAAAAAAAAAAAAAAAAAAAAAAAAAGTCCTAAGCCCTTCACAACGCAGTTAAATTTAAATGGCTTCAGACTCTGGTTCTATCTACCACTTACTGTGTGTTACTAAACTTCTGAGTTGTTTCCTCATCTGAAAAGAGGGTCAATTGATAGTACTCAGTTTTTGTAAAGATTGACTGAAATAATACAGGTCACATACTCAGCACGGTACTTGGCAGACATCAGTCAATTATATTTCAGTTGTTACTACTCAAACCTCAACTCTAAAAACTCACATATACATACCTTACATTGTACACTCTCCTGCAGTCACGTTGCTCTGCCTTGGTCCTTGTTAGTTCTTCTCTGCAAAGCACCCTCTAACACGGTGCCTCTCCTCCATCTGTGGAAATTCCCTCCACCCTCCAAAGAGCATTGCAAGCATCATCTGCTCCATGAAACCTTTTCTGAAACCACCCTGACCCCTGGTTTTGTTTCTCTTTTGAACCCCTGCTTTCCTTTTGTGCCTCAAAGTATGTCAGAAGTTGCCCACATTTTGAGGTTACTCTTTGTAACCTTACCACTAGATGTTAGGTCTACATCATGCTCAGTGACTGCATTTTACTCATCTTTACCTTCCTGTGGGAAAGCAACTTAAAGATTAGTAGTAATGATTGTTAACCCGGACTGAATATCTTCATTAATCTGAGTTAACAGGGGAAAAGTCCTCTGTGTAAGCACATTGATCTATTTCCAAGGAGCCATCCTCCTTCCCTCTTCACTGGAATTATTTGGGATTACATGTGTATTTTAGAACATTTTAAGTATCCCTTCCTTTTGAAGTCTCCTTACCATTTTCTTTGGCCACAAGAGAGATCATTTCTTTCTTTTCTCTGAACTGTTTGAAATGTTTCTAGTGTCCATAGCTATGCCCAAAGCATGCTTCTTTAGGGATTTCATCTCCTGGTTCCCATCACTTTATATCACTGGACAATGCTTTTTGTTGGGTCAGAAAGAAATCCAGAGATACCCTTCCTTGCATTATTTTCTCAGTCTTCTTAAAAATGAAATAATCAGCAAAACAAATCAAGAGTTTATAAGAAATTAGCAGAATAAAACTGCCAGTGGGTTTTATCAGCACATTTGGCATCCCTTCCAGAGGGATGGGGAGAAAGCATCATCTGTAACCAGTCTGGCAATCCATAATACTGACCCTACTACAACATACTTTCTGTGGTTTCTCTCTCCCCACGCCCCTTACCTAGAAATTTACCTTTAGGCCTGGATTTCCATAGGCCTGCTTCTTTAAAGCAAAATATTCCCTTCTAGAATCATATTTTCGTCATGAGAACCATCCTAACCTTCTTGGTGAGACAAACTGGATGATCAGATCTATGCCCCACTTTTTTTTTTTTTTTTTTTTTTTTTTAAAGGTTTTACTATTTATTACTATTTTTTTCACCCTCATTCTTTTTTTTTTTTTTTAAATTTATTTATTTATTTTTGGCTGCGTTGGGTCTTCGTTTCTGTGCGAGGGCTTTCTCTAGTTGCGGCGAGCGGGGGCCACTCTTCATCGCGGTGCGCGGGCCTCTCACTGTTGTGGCCTCTCTCGTTGCGGAGCACAGGCTCCGGACGCGCAGGCTCAGTAGCCGTGGCGCACGGGCCTAGTTGCTCCGCGGCATGTGGGATCTTCCCAGACCAGGGCTCGAACCCATGTCCCCTGCATTGGCAGGCAGACTCCAAACCACTGCGCCACCAGGGAAGCCCTATGCCCCACTTTTAATGTTTACTTTGCTTAGCCCTCATAAGCTGCACGATGGCAAACAGCTACAGGTATTACTATAAACTCCCTGCTTCCCAGGTGTTTTTAAATGAATTACTGAAGTTCTCCTCCTCGGCTACTGGTCTTCTCTTTGCTATGCATATTGTTCTCTATCCAATCAAGTTTCAATGATTTTTCCTTCCCATCAAATTTCAGTTGAACTCTCTTGATCAGGTTAGCAGATCTCTTGCCAAACACACTTGTCCTCAGAGACGCCAAGAGTCTTCCCCGCACACCAAACCCTGTTTGTCAACACTATCTGTGCGACAGTTATTTGTACACTTTCTGCATCCTCTTCCAGCTTGTAGTCTACCTTCCCCAGAAAGGTAGAAACACCACACATCCCCCTGGAGATCTTCAGTTTCCTACCATGATATCATAGCACCAGAGATACATTTGTGGTTTATTTTAGTGTATTTTTATGCAAACCAATGAACAGGGTGATGGTTTGTAGATCTGATATTTTGGCAGCTTATCATGTATGCCTTGGCTTGTTGTTCACCACTATCCATTTTCCTTCCTTTAATCATAGAACTCTCAAATTTAGTTGGGCACAAGCTCATCTAATTAGAGGCTACATTTCCAGCCTTCCTTGCAACTTGGTGGGGACCAATGAGATGTGAGTAGAAGCTGTGCTAAAAAGATGTGCACATTCCCTGTCCTTTCCCCATTCCTGAGGACTGAGAGATAGCAACAAGTAGACCCAGAAATGAAAGCCACTGGTTGAAGATGTCAGTGTCACTGTACAAACCCAGGAATAACCATATCTGGACAGTTACATGAGAGAGAAATAAACTTCAGTCTTGTTACAGCCACTTAATTTGGGGGTCTCTCAGTTACAGAGATTTAGTGCAAATAATGCAGGCCCTAAGAAGGTAGCATGTCTTACAATCAGGAATCTTGGGTCACCTCTGTACACTTCAACAGGAAGTTACCAACCATCTCTTCGATGGTCAGCTTGCTGGGCCCAGGAACAGGAACCCTTGAACCATTGGCAGTAAGAATCCTCACTGTTTGAAAAAGCAAAGGAAGCTACTGTTTCCAAGTTCCAGGAGTGTATTATCTTCTAAAACAACCCCCTATTCTTCAGTAGGCCTTACGGTAGAGATCCATCCTCAAATCATTTCACCTTCTCCAGCAGGACAGGCCCCCTGTATGCTGCATGCGTCACCCACGTGGTCCACGGTAGAGATCCATCCTCAAATCATTTCACCTTCTCCAGCAGGACGGGCCCCCTGTATGTTGCATGTGTCACCCACGTGGTCCTGAGAGCCACTCTAGAGCAGGAGCACTGAATGTTCTGGGTGGAGAGGGATGAGTCCACAGGGCATATGCCCATCCCTCCACTCTTGATTATGGTAAAATCAGAAACGGGCTGAGTTTGCTTCTCCTTCTGCAGTTTAGCCACCCTGACTTGTCTCTAGAGGAAGAAACACTGATGGACAAAGGTGGGCTAATAAAGGAAGCTATAGTGAAAGATAAGAGGATGAAAGAGAATAACTACACTGATGACAATTCAACTCAATTCATATCGATTAAGTCCCTATTAAGTGTCCATAGCTGTGCTAACCCTAAATGATAGAAACAAGTGACAACTAAGCAGTAGTTTAATCCAAGGAGTAAACTGCTCTGATCAAGGAGATAAGATGTGTGTAGATGAAATGAGTCAGAACACGGCTCAGGGTGGGCTATCTAGTAGGTTTGGTGGACAGTCACAGGGAAGAGTTCAGGGGGGCTGAAGCTGTGAACTTTGAAAGAAGTGGCCTGAGGGGAGCCTTAAAGATGTGGACAGGACTTGACTAGGTAGAGAGGAATGTGGAGGGTGGGGAGGGCACCTCACACAATATTTCCCAAGCCTGGCTGTATGACAGGATCACCCTAGGGAGCGTCTACAAAATACCAAAGTGTGGCCCCACTCCATACCAAGTCATCCAGATGCTCTGGGATGAGGCCTGGGCAAGCTCCCCAGGTGACTGTGATGAGACACGAGGGTTGAGAACCACTTCCTAATCTTGTATCCAGAAATGATAGATTTACTCCACAAAACTTCCCTCTTTCATTTTAGCATTTAATTTCATTTTAGTATCTAATGCCAGACCTATGTCTACTGCATCTAATTTGTACCCAATTAAAATGCAGAGCAGGATGTGACTTAGTTTAAAGGGTAAGAAGAGAAAGCGCCACCTCAAAACTTAAAATAACTTCTTGTGGTTTGAATTTTATCAGTGGGTGTTGCAATCCTCCCTTAACCGACAACTGAGGGCGGAAGCAGGGTAGATTTTAACAACTGGCAACCACAGACGGCATTTCATTACTGATCTAAAGAGACTATCCATTGAGTCACTGTAAAATGTGAATGTGATTTCTTAAAACTTCTCTATCTCCCATAAAAATCTACTGAAGTCTTTTCAGCAATGGAAACATTAAGCTAACAATGAATAATGCTCCATCAGCGGTACCTGAATGCTCTCAAATAACAAGAAACGAAATACCTAGTGGTTGTGGTTAAGGTATCAGATGTACACACTTCAAGTTGTTTGTCTCCTTAACTAAAAATAACCCTAGGACTGAGATGCTAAGTTTCAAACAAATTCTATAAAAGAATTCTCTGATATATATTTGGGGAATATTGCCAGGGCAATAGTAAACAATCCCTTGTAAGAGGCCCAAAAGAAAACAACAAGTCAGTAACTTAGCAAAGGTAGGTGGGAAGGAAAAAGGACATGGGGAGTTTTCCTCTCCTAGGGGATGGACTACTGCAAGAAAATGAGCATGAGACACTTTAAACCAGTACAAACTGAAAAACAGTTATAAGGAGAAACAGAATGAAAAGGCAGAGAAAACAGGTTTAAAAAAAAATGAAGTGGTTATTGGTAGACTAAAGCTAAAAAGGCAAGAAAAAGGTAAGAGCAACTCTGCCACTAGTGCTAACCATTCATGGCTGTTTTTTCCCTCCAGTAAAGCATGTAGGTCAGAAGCAATTTGAAGATTGTGTCTAACTTTTGCTTTGTTTTTCAATTTCCTACAACTAGCACGGAACCTGGCATGTGGCAGGTTATTTATCAAATTGATGCTCAACATCAAAAAAACAGAACAACCCAATTCAAAAATGGGCAGAAGACCTGAACAGACATTTTTCTAAAGAAGTCATGCAGATGGTCAACAGGCACATGAAAAGATGCTCAACCTCACTGATCATCAGAGAAATGCAAATCGAAACTACCATGAGGCATCACCTCACACCTGTCAGAATGGCTATCATCAAAAAGAACACAAATAACAAATGTTGGTGAGGATGTGGAGAAAAGGGAACCTTCATGCACTGTTGGTGGGAATGTAAATTGGTGTAGCCACCGTGGAAAACAGTATGGAGGTTTCTCAAAAAACTCACTATAGAACTACCATATGACCTACCAATTCCACTCCTGGGTATATATCTGAAAAAAACAAAAACACTAATTTGAAAAGATACATGCACCCCAATGTTCATAGCAGCATTATTTACAATTACCAAGATACTGAAGCAACCTCAGTGTCTATCAACAGATGAATCAATAAAGAAGAGGTTTTATATATATATATACACATACACACACATACACACAATGGAATACTACTCAGCCCTAAAAAAAGAATGAAATTTTGCCATTTGCAACTACATGGATGGACTTAGAGGGTATTATGTTAAGTGAAACAAGTCAGACAGAGAAAGATAAATACCGTATGATATCACTTATATGTAGAATCTAAAAAATAAAACCAGTGAATATAACAAAAAAGAAACAGACTCACAGATATAGAGAACGAGTGGTTACCAGTGGGGAGAGGGAAAGAAGGAGGGGAAAGATAGGGGTAAGGTATTAGGACGTATAAACTACTATATATAAAATAAGTAAGCTGCAAGGATATACTGTACAACACAGAGAATATAGCCAATATTTTATAACTATAAATGGAGTATAATGTTTAAAAATTGTGAATCACTATGCTGTATACCTTAAGCTTATATAATATTCTACATCAACTATACCTCAAAAAATAAATAAATATAAAAACAAAACCAAATTGATGGCCTGTGTCCCCTTCCCCTTCCACTAGCTTCTAGAAAATTTTATCTCAGAAATAGGAAAATAAATACTCTAAAGTATCCATTTATGAAACTGAAAAAATTTTGTAGAAAGATGGATCCTAATTGTTTAGGAGTTTGTATCTAATGAGAATGTAAGAAAAAAGTAATAAGTAACAGAAATTACAAATAAAATCTAAATCAAAAGTGAGATGTAAATTATCAGAACTCTAGCTGGATTCCATCAGGCTAATATTTGAAATAATTTTCAGCAACCAGGACTCTGCTCTTCACTCAATTCCCCTATTTGTGTATTCATTGTAGATATCAGTTGAAGGAGTGGGGTTAGCACATTTGAGGGTTTTTCAACACACCATTCTGTATTTAGACAGCATCTGTCATCAAAGAAGTTCTGGTGCTATGAGAATGGCAACTCCCCCACCTCACACCCAGAGGACGCCAGCAAGGCAATATGGAGAGCAGTGCTTCATCATTTGAGCTGGAGCAGAATGACTGAAAGCAGTAGGAGGGAGGGAGGAAAGACAGGAGAGCACTCATTACGGCTGTAATGAACCCTGAATGATCATGAAATAAAACTGCAGCATGTGAACTAGAGCTAGCCAACAGAACTTTGGGTGCCGTCTGACACTGCAGCCTCTAGCCACATGTGGTTACTGAGCACTTGAAATGTGGCCAGTGCACCTAAGAAACTGAAGTTTAAATCTTAATTTTAAATCGTTTATATTTTCATAGCCACATGTGGCTGGTAGCTACCATATCAGACATCACAGCTTTAGACCACACCATTCTAAACCACTTATTTTCTCCCTCCTTTCCCTAAGCACAAAGTGAGAACACCTCGGGATATTTCTGCCTCCTGAAATCCTCCAGGTGTGTTCTCACTCTTACCAACTCTGGAAAAGTCAATGGCTGGTAGACAGCTGAGTCATCATAGGTATGGTGGCCAAACTTAAATGTATTCAGTCATCTGGGAAAGTTTCTTCCCCACTCCTTCCATTGTTTGGAGACAATGAATTGAAGAGTGAAAGAGGCTACTAGTTTTCTACATGAGGTGAGCAGGGATTTTTAGTAATAAGCCCAACTGAAACTTCCAGGTACTTCAAACTGTGTCAGTACAGAGATTAGGTTCTCCAACAGACAGCTCCAATGGAAAACCACTAGGAATGTTATGAAAAAATATGTGAAGTTCACGTGTCATTTAGGAATGGCTTATAATGGCTGCTCAGTTTAAAGACAAGGGTTTGTGACATGAAGCACAAGATCATATTTCAGAACAAAAAAAAAGTATTATCAATTCAAACAATGATCAGATGCCAATTTTTTTAGTAGATGAACATATTTACCACTTTCTGCTATCTTCAGATGGCAAAAAAACCTCCATCTTCAGCCAACCAGGTGCCTTTTCACAGAGAGTGGGGAGGAAGGGGGAGAGCCTTTTAAAAGGGTTCCTGCACAATTTGAAAAGTCCTAGAAACAGCTCCACAAAGCTGCCCAGTAGTTGTCTTTTGGCCTGCAGGAAAGCTGTTGTTACTTTGGTGAGGAAATGAGATATCCACTAAGAAAACAGCCTATTTCCCAACATTCAAGTGTTTCCATAATCTGATATTTGATTACCAGCTCAAATGTACTGCCCAATGTAATTCCACCATTTCAGGCAAACAGATATTTTTAAGAGTTCCCCATTCAAAACAGGCATTCTCATAAATCGCTAATAAAATATAGATGGGTATAACCCCTTTAGGAGGCAATTTGGCAATAGAAAAGTTGTCTCTCAAAAATAAAGGCAATAAGCAACAATTCCCAAAGATAAAACAACTCAGGAAATATGGCTTCCAAAAGCCCTTGCCAAAAAACCCTTAATGATGATGAACCCCATCAAATGTTAAATTATCAAGAATGACAAAGCCATGGAAAAAAGACCAGTGGTTAACAGTGCATTGATTGGGATTAAATAAGTGGGGGAATAACCAGGGGAAGTAGAGCTACTAAGTGTTAAAAGTATAAATCCTAACAAAATGAAAATAAAACAAACGACAAACATCTGATATCAGGGGATTGCTGGGCAAAAGAGTCAGATTGTTACATCGTTACAGCTTGCCCAACCCATTCTCACTCCCAGGCCCTCAGAGGTTTTCATCTCTCCACTGAATTTAGAGAACTAATCCTCTTTGGATAAAGAATAACTTTTCAGCAGACTAGCCATTTTTTCCTTTTGTTAAATTCAAGTAAGATCAAATAGGATATTTTACTTTTAAACCTATGTTTAGCTTGAGCTCAGTCTTAGACAATTATTTCTGCCCCTCATTTATCTCTCTCTCCCTCTATGCATCCCTCCCATTATATGTACAGAGCCAAGCCTGAAATTAATGTTAACACTGGTTAGTTTATGGTTGAGATTTTTGGGTAATATTTTAATTTCTCCTTTGAGCTTTTTGTTTGTTTGTTTGTTTTGCTTGATCTTTAAAAGTAAGGAACACATATCATTGAAATAAATGTAAAATAGTAATTACTTTTCTGATTTGTATGGTTCATTTTCCTAAAATGGTCACCTGATCTGTGCTTCTCGTATTTCCCTGACACTCACCAATCTCAGATTCTGACTCAAATACCCTCACCAGTCCTCTTCAGCCTCTGACCCTCCTTTCTCTGGCTGTGTTTCAGTTTTTAGAGGAACACTACGCTTCAACATGAGAGATCTGTCCTTTGTCATACCTCCCCACAGTCGTCAGGCAAGGTAATGCAGGCCTCCCAAGAACGTGGAAAGTGTAGGTAAGAAAAAACAGCAGGTCTGGGGTCTTTTAACTGGAGGTGTGAATGGAAACTACTGACACTGGGAATCCCAACTGTGCTGTTGTTACACATCAGTGGTGACACACCAACACACACAAACTGGATTTACTGGAAGTGAAGGCAGTTATACCACTAAGACCTCTTCCAATACCTAGACAGGTTCTTTCTTTTCTTTTCTTCTTTCCTTTCTTTTCTTTCTTTCTTTCTTTTCTTTCTTTCCTTTCTTTTCTTTCTTTCTTTTCTTTCTTTCCTTTCTTCCTTCATTTTCTTTCCTTTCTTTCTTTCTTTCTTTCTTCCTTTTCTTTCTCTCTCTTTCCTTCCTTCTTCCCTCCCTCACTTCCTTCCCTCCCTTCCTTCTTATCTATCCATACGTCCTTCTCTCTCCCTTTCTATTTCTCTCACTCTCTCACACACACACTCTCTCCTTCTCTTTCTCTCTCTGCCCCCACCCCACCTTGAAAGAAACCCTTCCTCCCCTTAAAGGAAAGTCAAATAAACAAAGTCTATTAGGTGACTTGGAGAAAGAAGGAGGGAGGGTGTTTGGGTTGAGGGAGGGAAGATGGAAGAGCCATTAGGAGCATAGGGTAGCTGCATCCACATTTGTAATTGGATACAGTCTGCTCTACCACAGAACTCCAAGAATGCATTCCAGGCATGACAAGCTTATCTGACAACTCAGAACAAGGTAGCTGTTCACATTTTTGTTTATTCCATAGCAAAAGTCAGTGGTCGTGTTTGGTATGGGTCCTCCTCCTCCTGCCTCTTCCTGTCCTCTATCTTTTAAAAGGTGAATCAGAGCAAAAGCTGCAGAAATCAAATTTTACCAGTTTATTAGATCACAAATCATTAGGTACCACACAGACCAAGCTAAACAAGTAACATATTAAAAAAAAGTCAGATCCTGGAAGGTAGGGTATTTTATAAGTTATCTATACATATATGCAATGTTTCAGGAGTTTGATTTTAGCTTCTAATTTAAGCTTTCACTTTTTTGACAAGTGAGACAACAGACACAGTCAGCTTCTATGTAATATACCAGCAGTCATGACCCTTCCTAGAAACAGCAGCTCAAAAAGACTAAGAAATCAAATTTCATGACTGAAAAATAAAGTTGTTATCCTGGGTCATAATTATTCAAAATGTGCTCTGCCAAATAACAGTCTCACCGGGCTGTCACCGGGAGAAAAAGCAGGTCCTCACAGACCGGTCCCATTGGGAAATACTGCTCCTATATTCCCTCTTGAAGACACAGTGTAATATGTATTGGCACATTGAAGGTTCTGAGAGGTCCTGCAGTTAAAACAAGCAAACTATGATAAAAGCCAAATGGGTTAACTTTGTTCAACCCATTCCAAACCTTTCTGACTATGGTATCTATTCTCTGAGTTACCTCAGAGAATACTCACATTCCTTCAGCCTGATGATCCAGTTTAGCTTGAAAGCTCAATTATCCTATGAATCCATGAAATGAACTGAACTCTTAACCTTTAAAGGCTGGTTTATCTGTCACACAGATAATAGCCTAACACACACAGGCACCATTTCTTGGCTATGAATCAGGCTCATAACAGTCAGTAGTAACATTTGGATACTCTTTGCTTAAAGTTTCATGTCTAGACTTGAGAGGTCTAGAGAATCACGAAAAACCATGATTGTTGCATAAAAACCATAAGCAATGTTCAGAGACTGGGAACCTGCTTCCCTATTTGACCCAATCTTCCCTAAAAGTCCCTCCCTGGTCTCTCATTATCACTTATTGTCCTCCAAACCCAACTTCCCCACTCCCCTTCCTCCTTGCTTTCTGTAGTTTACTACTCAGACTCGATGCTTCCCATTTCAGTCTGAAATTACCCTGAAGAGAAAACATCAGCATAGGAAGTCCAACATCATTTGGAGGAAAGAAGTGCCACCCCAGGGAATGACATTCTCGGTTAACTGGACAAAGTGCTCAAAGAAATCTTGGGGAAAAGATCTCAGAAATTACTCACACAACTGTTGTGCAGGACTACCTAAACACGTATCTCCTCTCAATGTGCACTATATTTACCCAAGTACACAAGAAATGGGATCAACATTTAGTATTCACTTAACAGATGTTTATTCATCACTTACTATGGGTTAGGCACAATTCTAGGTATTGGAGATAAAGCAGTGAAGAAAGTCGAAAACACTATACTAGAAACAACACCACAGAACACACTAGCAAATTCAGTATTACCAATCCATACGATGACTTTGGGGAAAACAATGTCTAAATGGAAGAAGGCTGACTTTAAGAATTCAGAACCATCTTACAAGGTACAAGGGAAGTTTCTGCATCCATGAGGACGTGGGAAAGGCAACAGATATTTAGTTTTTATCTATCGTTTCTCAGGCATCATGCTAGATACTTTTATAAATGTTACATTTTTAAATTCTCAGGACTATCCTTTGACTTAGGTCCTAAGCTTTATATTACAGTGAGAAAAATGAGACGGAGCTAGTGGTCAAGCTTTTGTAATCTGCCTGACTCCAAATCCATACCTTCTATACAAGAATAGTGAGGTTAGACCTGAAACTGAATTCATGGCTACTTCAAAGTTACATGTCTAATGTGACCTCATGATGGCAGAGAAAGGATATCTCAAAGAACATGAGGTAGAAGAGTAAATATCAACATCACATCAAAAAATTATCTTCACAAATTTGTTGAACTCACACCTCCCAATTTTAAAGCTAACTACAAAGCTACAGGAATCAAGACAGTGTTTACTGACAGAAAGATAAACATATAGCTAAAAGGAGGGAAGTAAGAATGCAGAAATTAAACTCTCACTCTTATGGTCAATTCATTTTGACAAAGATACCAAGATGATTCAGTGGGGGAAAGAAGAGTCTTTTCAACAAATGGTGCTGGGAAAAGGAGATATTCACATGCAAAAGGATGAAGTTGGACCCTACTTCATACTACATACAAAAATTGACCCAAAATTGACCAAAGTCCTAAATGTAAAAGCTAAGACTATAAAACCTTTAAAAGAAAACACAGGGGTAAATTTTCCTGATCTTGGATTAGGTCAGAGTCTCAGATATGACACCTAAAGCAAAAGCAATAAAGAAAAAAAAATAGTAAGTTGGACTTTATTACAATTAAAAACTTTTATGCTTCAAAGGATAAAATCAAGAGAATGAAAAGACAAGCCAAGAACAGGAGAAAATACTTGCAAATCATATAGTTGATATGGGTCTATTATTTAGAGTATAGAAATAATTCTTACAACCGAACAATGAAAAAATAAGCCAATTTTTTAAGCAGGCAAAGAACTCAAATAGACATTTCTCCAAGGAAGACACCCAGGTGGTCAATCAGCAGATGAAAAATATGTTTAGCATCATTAACCATGAAAGAAATGCAAACCAAAATTACAAAAAAAAAAAAAAGAGAGAGAGAGAAGCAAACAAAAAGGCAGACAATAACAGTGGTTAGCAAGGATGTTGAGAAATTGAAACTCTCATGCTCTTTGGTGGCTATGTATACTTTGAAAAACAGTCTGGCAGTTCCTCAAAATATTAAACATAGTTACCATATGAGGCAGCAATACCACTCCTAGGTATATACCCAAGAAACTTGAAGATGTATGGCCACACAAAAACTTGCACAAGAATATCCATAGCAGCAGAATTCATAATAGTTAAAAGGTAGAAAAACCCCAATATCTATCAACTGATAAATGGATAAACAAAAATAAAATATCTATATGGTATGGACTGATTGATTGTGTAGTCCCAGAATTCATATATTGAAGCCTAATCCCCAATGTGATGGTATTTGGAGATGGGGCCACTGGGAGGTAATTAAGTCATGAGGGTGGAGCCCTCATGAATGGGATTAGTGGCCTTAGGCTTGCTTCCTGTCTCTGCTCTCAGCCATGTAAGGATACAACAAGAAGATAGCCACCTACAAACCAGGAAGGGGGTGCTCACCAGACAGCAGATCTGTAGGCACCTGGTCCTTGGACCTCCCAGACTCTAGAACTGTAAGAAATAAATGTTTGTTGTTTAAGTCACCTAATCTATGGTAATTTCTTATAGCAGCTTGGACTAAGATACTATACAATGAAATATTATTCAGCTACAAAAGGGAATGAAACATTGAGTCAAGCTACAATGTGGGTGAACCTTGAAAACATCATGCTAGGGACTTCCCTGGCAGTCCAGTGGTTAAGACTCCAAGCTTCCAATGCAGGGGGCTCAGGTTTGATCCCTGGTTGGGGAACTAAGATCCTACATGCTATGCAGTATGACCAAAAAAAAGAAAAAGAAAATATTATGCTAAGTGAAGGAAGCCAGATAAAAAAGGCCACACATTGTATGACTCTATTTACATGAAATGCCCAGAATAAGCAAATCTATAAAGACAGGAAGTAGATAAGTGTTTGCCATGGCTTGGGATTTGTTTTGGGGATGATGGAAATGTTCTGGAACTAATTCCAGTTGCATGATTTTGTGAATGTACTAAAAAATATATTACTGACTTATATACTCTGGATTCTACATATAAGTGATATCATATGATATTTGTCTTTGTCTGGCTTACTTCACTTAGTATGATAAACTTATATACTCTAAAAGGGTGAATTTTGTGGTATGTGAATAATATATCAATAAAAAATATCTTACCCTCCTAAAAATAATCTTTGAATTAAATAGAATCTGATATTAGTTATCTATTTTCTCCCACAAAAACCACTGGCATTGAGGTGAATGTACTTTTGCTGAATCAGATATGTAACACCGGGATCTAGTCCTAAGATTCAAAAAATAAAGAACTATTCTGTGCATTGAAAGATAAATAAACTTCAATAAGAAAGTTCTGAGAACTCCACCATGACTAAAATAGCATATTCAACTGAAAACAAATAAAATTATATCAACATGGGAGCCTATAACTTCAGATGGGGCTCTATGAAGTCTTCAGAATCCATATGCTCTAGTGACCTCATGGAAAGGAAAGAAGGAAATAGCAAGTCAAAGGTCAAAGTCAACTGCAACACATGGAAACACCAATATGAATTATGTCAAGACTTATCGGGCTTCCCTGGTGGCGCAGTGGTTGAGAGTCCGCCTGCCGATGTAGGGGACACAGGTTCGTGCCCCAGTCTGGGAAGGTCCCACATGCCGCGGAGCGGCTGGGCCCGTGAGCCATGGCCACTGAGCCTGCGCGTCCGGAGCCTGTGCACCGCAGTGGGAGAGGCCACAACAGTGAGAGGCCCGCGTACCGCAAAAAAAAAAAAAAAAAAAAAGACTTGTCAATCCTGGCTGCCACATTAGTCATCCTAGAACTCACAAATAGATTGTGGAGACTCCTCTTCTGAGAGGCTGTTGACAATCATATCCAAAAATGAAACATGGGTCCTCCAAGACCTCAAAGGCTTTCTTCTATCATGGTAGGCAGTACTGGCTTAGGTCACTGAGGGCCTATTTACAAGCAATCAGAGGTCTAATTAAAACCCTTACAGAATGACTAAAAGCCAAATCTGGACATGATGTTAAAATGATGACCTTCAAGCTCAAATCTGGATATGACGTTAAACTGACCTTGAAGCTCCAAAACAGTTGGTTGATTTTTGATCTGTATGCTTGCTTTACATTTAGCAATGGCTCAGGCCCACATTTAAAAAAAAAAAAAAAAAAAGAGCTACTACATCTCTAATTCTCAGAAATACCACCATGTAGGTTAAAATAGACATGCACGTGTACACACACTCACACAGACCATCCCATCACAAGTCAAAAGAAACACCCAAGCTAATGAAAAGCCTGCAATTCATTGTCTGCAGTCAAAAGAGCAAGATAGATGGAGCAATCACAGATAATTCCAAATTTTGAGAGGTTATATTCCCAAAAGGTAGTTATAAATCAGCTGTTTGAAACTTGAAACACATTTTCTCATAGAAATCTGTTAGCTTGTGGTCACATACCCAGGTGAGACCAGGGAGACCAACGCAATGCATGTGAAGCAGAAAGTTGATGGCACTTCCTAGAGGGGGAAAATGTCTTCCAAGTTCAACTCCTAACGTAGCTCAACAGTGGCAGTGCCCCGGCGGCAGCATGGGGAAATAGGGTGCACACTCTCTGGTCTTGTCCTTCCCCAGATATCCTAAACTGGTGAACAAACAGGCCCTGGGCCACATGGGAAACCCACCCCACTCCCATTCAGACATAGGAATCCTTCACAGGGGATCTCTCTGTGACTGCGAGGGCCTGTGGCTTTTTGCTGCTCTCCCAAAGTCTTAATTTCAGTAAGTGTCTGTTTATCCAGAAGTGAAAGTAAACAAGATATCTCATTACAGAATTTTTAAAAATATTTTTTGTTGAAATACAACATGCATACAGAAAGTCAAATTACTGGATTTTTTAAAAAATATATTTCATAGGGAAGATACAGGAAAAGTAGTGACTTTCAGCAACTTCTCAATGTCTCTTGTGGTCAGTACAAATTCTGTTTTTCATCACCCTTGTGTCCTACACCCAGCACAGAGGCTGTACATAGTGGGCACCTCAGAGACGTGTGGGATCTCTGTACCTTTAACTTCATTAGTATTGTGGATGTAATTTATTTTTAAAAATACCTTAGAATAACTTACATACACTGTGATAGTGACCTTGAGCAATTTGCCTCTTTGTGCCTCAATTTCCTTAACCAGGGAATCATTCTCGCCCAGGGAATTGTGTGGCTAAGTGACCAGAGTAGGAAGGACATTAAATTTTCAGTGGATACTTTGGTGCCTTCAGAATGTGGTTTCACAAATACATATCACCCATTAAACAATCGAAGAAACGGAATACATTATGTGAGTCATCATTACAGGAAACCCCAAATGAGAGTTGGGAGTGCGTAATAACTCGGGACGCCCTCCCTAGCCCCTCTCCCACCATCTCCTTGTCCCTCCTCCAGCCCTCCTCAGACTTACACTGAGCTGCTGGCTCAGGCCCCATCCTCAGTCTGACCTCATTCTAGCCTGACCACCTGGTTCTGATTCACAGCCTTGCTGTCAACCCTGCTATTTGTGCTTCATTCCCCAGTCCTGCTTCAGAATTTCAGGTCAAGGATCTCTGTTCCTCCTCTAACAACCAGCCACACTCTCACTGACCCAGAGTTTCTTGGGTGAAAGTGATGGATCATCCTCCTTACAGAAAACCACAGGGCTAATTCTGAATTCAAAGTTTGCTTATTACCTTAGGGTCAGTACAGAAAAGGGGGTGGGGTGGGGAAGGAAGGGTTGAGTGACAGTTTTAGAACCAGAAGAAAAGAAAAAGCAAACATATAAGTGTGACCATCAGGATACTCTGCAGTATTGCTCCACACCCACTTCACACACACAGTATCAGAGAAGGACCAATTGAGCCAATTCTTCACTTTAGGGACAGCAAGTACATTCCTAGAAGATAGTTTCTGTCAATTGTGATAGATTATCTATCAAGAGAGGGTCTTCACTAATCTCCCTTCTTTCTTTAATAGGCCCACAAAAGGACACAGGGCACACTTGCAGAAGGCAGCTCATCATGTCTGGGGGGTCAGGACTACAGTCTTAATACAGGCACTTACAACAGGGCTCCTCTCCTCAGCACCCTTCTCTCTGAGAACCAGCCCCGCCCCGTGCCCTGCCCCTCCCTGGCCAGTGGGATGACCCAAACCAAGGGCAGCCACTGCACGGACCAAGCTGAGTCAACCAGATTCTCTTTGTGCAGAATTCATAAGTAGACACAGGGACCAAGGCAGCCTCTGATGGCCACTGAACTTAAAGACAAGTGGGACCGCTGGGGACAGGGGTCGGGGGGCTGGGGGGAGGTGCTATTTTTCACCAGGTGCTGGGAAAGCAGAGATGAGAGGGGAAAAGCAGGGAAAGCAGAATGGCAGGGCCTGTAGACAGAGAGAGGGACTGACAGATGAGGAGAGACAGGCAGACCAGAGACACAGAGAAAGGCAGAGCGAGACACACAGGAAGACAGACAGACAACACACACATGCAGTGAGACAGAGCCAGAAGCAAAGTAACAGATGCACAGAGAGACAAATCAGACGGGGAGGCCAGCGGGGGCGGCGGTCTGGTGGGGAGGATGGAGGACCGGATGGATCTCTGCCGTGTCTGAGGCCCTGCCAAGTTCCAGCTGTGCCTCTAGCTTCCTGCCCAAGGGCTCTGTGAGCTACCCCTGCATCAGTCCAATAAAATCCCCGCTTTCCTGATCCAGTTTGAAACACTATTTTTCACATATGAAATAAGAAAGTAATTTTGAGTATCAAAACCCAGTGAGAGGAGGGATTGACAGAGTTTGACACATATTGCTGATAGCGGTATAAATAAATAAAAATGTTTGGGAAACCTATTTAATGACTGTTATCAAAATGCTATAAAATAGTCTTACCCTATTATGAATCTTACTCAAGATTCATAACAGGCGAGAAGTGGATACAACCTTAATGCCCAACATTAGAGGATAAGTTGAGCAAATTAGGACTAGAATATATTGTTTTATACAATGAATAATATTGCTTCTAAAGATATTTGTTAAGAATATAACATGTAAATGATTCGTGTTTAAAGAAAAATACTAAATATAAAAGTGCACATTGAAAATAAAAATCACAGGAAATGCTCAAAGAGATAATAGGGGCTACATTTGGATGGCAAATCAAAGGGGGTTTTTCCCTCTCTTTTGCTTATTCATTTTCTGTAGTTTCAACATTTTTATAATGAGAATATATTCAAGATGATATATTTAATCACTTAAAATCAAATGGTAGGGGGCTTCCCTGGTGGCGCAGTGGTTGAGAGTCCGCCTGCCGATGCAGGGGACACAGGTTCATGCCCCGGTCCAGGAAGAACCCACATGCTGTGGAGTGGCTGGGCCCGTGAGCCATGGCCGCTGAGCCTGCGCGTCCGGAGCCTGTGCTCCACGACGGGAGAGGCCACAACAGTGAGAGGCCCGCGTACCGCAAAAAAAAAAAAAAAAAAAAAAATCAAATGGTAGGGGGAGTAGTAAGAGTCTACCCCTTACACTTTGTACTTGTTTTTCTCGAGTTGTAACTTTCCTATTACTGTAATATCCAGTATGGATTCCTACACAGAACTGCCAACTTGAAGAACCAAGGTCACCCAGTTAAGCTCCTTGCTAATATTGTCACTCTGACATTAATTTCCTAACATTTGCTCAGTGCCCGCCTACCTTGTGTCAGACTGGGTTTAACTGGTGTGGATACTCTGCTGGGTAACTTATGACTTTCTGAGGCAGCCAATTCCATTTTTAAATGTTTTGATGATGTCAATGATCTCCAGCTTAATCAGCTGCCCCAGGGCCTATCTGAGCATTCACCAACCTGATGGTGGTCAGAAGACTGTTCCATGTCCAAAAAGATCCCCTTTCTCCCGGGATATTTAGATCTATGGCTGTGCTGCTCAAGGTTCTGCTTGGGAATCAGATTTGTCCTGTCGCAGGCTGGTTGGTTGTTTCCTTTCTTTAGGGATGATACAAATCAGCTATATAGATTCTCTTTCTCACTTCTTTTTTATGTGCATATGCATGTATATGCAAAGGGACAAGGGAGGGGGCATAAAAATTTATCACTTTTATATATGTCTTCGGATATTTATAACATAAGAGCACTGTGAACCCATACATATAATGAATATTCAAAAAATGTTCTTAAAGGGCTTCCCTGGTGGCGCAGTGGTTGAGAGCAGGGGACACGGGTTCGTGCCCGGGTCTGGGAAGATCCCACATGCCGCGGAGCGGCTGGGCCCGTGAGCCATGGCCGCTGAGCCTGCACGTCCGGAGCCCGTGCTCTGCAACGGAAGAGGCCACAGCAGTGAGAGGCCCGTGTACCGCAAAAAAAAAAACGTTATTAAAGATTACTAAATGGCATGAATACAGAGTGTGGTGTTTTAAATTCCATATATATGAACACAGGAACCAACAGCTGAATCAGAAATTATCCTCGTAGGCCTTTCACCGACCTATGGCTACCATAACAAACTCTCCTCGGTTTCCCCTTTTAACATAAACCCCAGAAGCATGTGGAGAAGGTGAGGTCAGTATATTTACCTGACTTTGTTAATTGCCGTCTGGACCTTGGAACACTAGGAAGGATGCCCACCTATAGTAATATGTGGCCAGACACCTTTTCAAGAACAGAAGAAATAGTCCAATTCCAGCCCAAATACTCTAAGACCCAAGATGGTTTCCACATCTCTCCTGGCCGGGCCTCTCAATTCATAACAAAAACTTTCTTCCTTCCAAATGGCCCGTAGGCAGGCCTGCTTGAAGGGAGAGGTACTGAATGTCTCAAATGAGTTCTACAAGGATGGCTTTCTTTCCAAGTTAAACTCCTGAGGAAGAAATCCCTCCCTGCAAGAGCGATCTCCAGCTTCTCAGAGCTACAAATGCATTCAGGGTCCCCATTCAGATGGGAACGTATCACTGCCTTTCTCTATCACTGTTTGTAGCAAACAGTATCACTGGATTACATCCAGGAGGAGAAAAGCGGGAAGAGAGGTGGGTTTCTCCTAACGGTGTGTTTAAGTCAGGCTTCCTCCTTTACACTTTACTGTGGTTAGAGTTCAGAGAGCTGGCTGGGTGGACAAGTCCAACTTCACAGCCATTACTGTATCCATCTTTGTGACATGGAAAGGTTGAGTAGAATAACTGTTTTGGTTTCTGTGGATCACTTTTAAGACAGGATGGCAGAGCTGGAGTTAGAAAGATAAAAAGCTTATTCTGTTTCATTAAAGTGATCCTTAAATAGCTCTGGAGGGAAACCTTATCAGCCCTCAGTTTTACACTTGGGTGATGAAGAGGAAGACACAATTACTAGATGTGCTCCTATAACAGGGATTGGTATGCAGTGGTAACTAGAACCTATTATTTCTTTATATCTAGAATAATTACCGCCTAAGTGTAATCTGAATTGAGGAAAATGACAGCGACCTATTTTCAGCTACAGAAGCAGTGGACAACAGTTCATAAAAAGCTCTCTAGCCTGCAGTTTGAACAAGTCGGGGCTTTTTCAGTGTTCACTTATTACCTACAAATAATAGATGTCTGGCTGCAAATTAGAATCATCCATAGACTTATATCATTTCATTTCATTTCATTTTAGGCTGTGCCACCACACAGAGCTTGTGGGATCTCAGTTCCCTGACCAGGGATTGAACCCAGGCCACAGCAGTGAAAGCCTGGAATCCTAACCACTGGACCACCAGGGAAGTCCCATCCATGGATATTTTAAAGAAAAATGCACACTCACGTCCTCTTCCTGAAGATGGCAATTCAACAGTCCTGGGATCTAGGTAAGAACATTTTTTAAAAATCCTTCCAGACAACTAAAATGCACAGGATTGAGAACTACTGACTTACAAAAGGAAGTCTCAGGTCTTCTGTGCTACACACGAGCCTTGATTCCCGTAACTATTTACCTCACATTTCACCTTCCAGCAACACTAATCCACTTGCAGTTCCCCACAAACCGCCCCTGAGCCTTTGCAGCAGCTGCCCTGCCCCCAATGTATACATGGCAGAGTAGTCCCTCTTGAGGTTGCAGCTCCAATGATGCTTTCTATCCACTTCTCCCTAACATTCCCAGACACACAAAAGAAAAAGAGAAAGGAGTACCAGCATACTACTACAGAAAATCATCAAATCACAAAGGAAGAGAGCAAGAGAAGAAAAAAGGAACAAAGGAATTACAGAACAGCCAGAAAAGAATTAACAAACTGGCAATAAGTACATACCTAGCAATAATTATTTTGAATGCAAATGGAATAAATTATCCAATCAAAAGACACAGAGTGGCATGGCACAATGAATTAAAAAAAAAAAAAAGACCCATCATTACTCTGCCTACAAGACACTCACTTCGTATGCAAGGACACACACAGACTGAAAGTGAAGGGATGGAAGAAGATACTCCACGCAAACAAACCAAAAGAAAGCTGGGGTAGCAATACTTATATCAGACAAAACAGACTTTAAGACAAAGGCTGTAATAAGAGACAAAGAAAATCATTATGCTATGATAAAGGGGTCAATCCAACAAGAGGATATGATATTTGTAAATGTTTATGCACCCAGCATAGGGACACCTAAATATATAAAGCAAGTATTAACAGACTTAAAGGGAAAAGAGACAGTAACACAATAACAGTAGGAGACTTTAATACCCCACTACATTAATGGATAAATCTTCTAAACAGAAACTCAATAAACACTGGCTTCAAATGACACATTAGATCAAATGGACTTAACATTCCCAGGCTGGCACACGCCAGGCTGCCCTTGCACATACTTTATTCTAGCAACTGTATTTAATACAAAGAAAAATTCTGTTTGCATGTCTGTCTCCTTACTGAATTGTAAGCTCCTGGAGGGAAGACACTGTTCTTTTTCATCTTCATACCCTGTAGCCTCACAAAATACTTGTCATACGGTAGGTACTTAATAAATTTCCAGTGAACTAACTAATAAGTGCACCATGTGAAGGCAATGTAGCCAAAACTATAACAAGGAATACTGATGACATTATCTTGTTTTAGTTGAGCAAAAGAAAACTTGAATAAATATAATCACTAATTTTTACTCAGTTAGATTCTCCATTGTGTGCCTTGGGTTCTAAGAGTTACTTAATAATCCTCAAGTACACTAAAGAGAAAGCTCTTGGGAATCTTTGATTCAGTTAGAAGCAATACTGCTCTCATCTTATGTCCAGAACTTATTTCAAGGGGAACCACATGACTTCAATTCCAGCCTTAGATATTGATGAAAGAAATCTCTGAAAGAAGCTGGCAGGGGAGTTGGCAAGACGAAGATATATTGTATATGCAGTTTAGAGTTTTCTGAATAGCATTTTGCAAAGCTACAGGCTTACAGGATTTAAAATATGACTCAGAACACCAACTGGGATGCCAACGTTTTTATTTTTAGATTTTTCTAGCAGAGAATATGGCTATAAATTCAACCTACTCAGTCTACAAATCCTCTAAACTTCCTCCTAGAGAACAGAAAAACACTTGGCATTTCTCTGGGTATTATTTTATTTGCATATATAGTTATGCTGGTAAGATTTTGGTAACTAAGGAAGAATTAATAATGGAAGCTCTAAATGATTCCCATGATTACTGCTTAAGTTGGCAAAATATCCTCAAGCACAGAAGAAACTCGCTCGTGGAAATGTGCATGGGCAAGTTGTTCAGTTTTTTCCACAATGGTATGCTGGCTTGTAGTTATATGTGTTCTCAGACAAGTGGCAAGGGGACAGTAACAGAAGGACCACAATTTTGAGAGAGAAAATGGGACCAGAGAAAATTCAATGGCATGGTAAAAATATTTTATGCTTTATACCATCTGTGCTTTGCTGTTCGGCACCTTAACTTCTCATTATCCTGTCCCTTTAAAAAATCATTTTATTGGGCTTCCCTGGTGGCGCAGTGGTTGTGAGTCCGCCTGCCGATGCAGGGGACACTGGTTCGTGCCCCAGTCCGGGAAGACCCCACATGCCGCGGAGTGGCTGGGCCCGTGAGCCACGGCCGCTGAGCCTGCGCATCTGAAGCCTGTGCTCCGCAACGGGAGAGGCCACAACAGTGAGTGGCCCGCGTACCGCAAAAAAAAAAAAAAATCATTTTATTGAGGTATAATTTACATACAATAAAATGCCCCCTTTTAATGTACACTTTGATGAGTTTGGACAAATGTATATGCCTATATGACCACCACTTCAAGCAACATATAGAATATTTCCCCCACCCAGGAAGTATCCTCATGCCCTTTTGCAGTCAACTCCCACACTCCCACCTCTGATTTCTATCACTAGGATTAATCTTGTCTGTTTCAGGACTTCATATAAATGGAATCATGCAGAATATGCTCTTTTTGTTTCTGCTTCTTTCTCTCAACAATGTTTCTGAGTTTCAGCCACCATGTTGCTTATATCAGTGGTCTCTTCTTTTTCACTGATGAGTAGTATTCCATGGAATACATAAATATACCACAATTTGTCTCTTTACCAGTTGATGAACATATGGGCTGTTTCCAGCTTTTAGTGGTTCTAACAAAGCTGCTATGAACAGTTATATATAGGTCTTTCTTGGGTAAATGCATAGGAGCAGAACTGTTAGGCTGAAGGGAAGTGTGTTTAATGTCAGAAACTGCCAAATTGCTCTCCATGTGGCTGTGCCTTTTTACACTCCCACCAGCCATCCCACCAGCCATGCTGACAGCTCCAGCTGCCCCATATCCAAGCCAACATATAATAAGTTTCAACCATGTTGGTGGGTGTGCAGGTATACCTCACTGTGGTTTCATTTACAAGATTATGAAATCTATGTCCTTCAACTTTCAACCTTCTCCTCTTTCTATAGAAAACAAACAATATGATATAATAAAAGATCACTGGGTCCGTTTCTGGAGTCTTGAATTTTATCACCAACTTTGTCACTAAATAGTTGCATAATGCTATAAAGACCATCTATCCTGACCTCAATGTTTTCCTATCAATAAAGTGGTTAAGTCAGGCCCAGTGAGACTTATATTCTTGTTCTTAACAAAAATGAACATAAATGAGTTCTATCGAAAGCAACATATTCCTAATAGTTAAGCATTATTTTTGCATAATGTCTCAAAGTTTTCAAAGAGGTTTTGTATATATCCTATTTAATGCCAAAGGAATAATTCTCTCAAAACATCACACATTAACAAACAAACAAAAAAAAAAAGGAAGAAGAACTCATCAAGAAAGGAGATTTTATTTAATGTAAGGTTCCCTCCTCTGCCTGGTACATCAGATCTGCTCTGCCAAATCAGTGAAGCTTAATGAACTCCCTTTCACAGTCATTGGAGCTTAATTCCAAATTGCACCTGTTTTTTAAAAACCTTTATGATTCAGGAAGCATAAATAATCCCCTTTGGTCATTTATGTTTTGCTCACTAAGCTTTAAATTGTATGGAGTGAATCAAACAGCAAATCATTGGGTTTCACTCACTATTTTGCTTTATGCATATACAATACTCCTTTACTCTTGTTAAGCTTCACATATCTAGCAATGTATGGAAACTAAGCAAATTCCAAGTTAGTCCACATCCTTTGGGTTCCCATAAGTCAAGGTGAGGCAAAGTTAATGATAAAGGTAGGAAAATACCACACATTCTTTATGAGGAAACTTAAGGAGTCAGAAGAAAGGGTAAATGGTGATCAAAGGTGAGAGGGAAAGGCATGGCAAGACATTAAAGGAAATTAGTTTTCAGTTCCAAAGAAATATGTGCTGAAAAAAAATGCCATAAAACATCTGGTGTTCAGGGGGGTTTGGGGGTGGTGGGGGGAGAACAACACTTTTTATCTTCAATTCCTGTCTAAACGAATTATATATTGCCTATCCAAGACACAGATTACACTTAACAAAGGTTGCCCGTATCTTGTTCCAAAGATATCTCAGTATATATATGCCAGCAGAAATAGAATAAAACTTTTATTGCTGACAGCAAAAAAGACATGGGCTTCAGTGGGATGTCTATTTCAATATGAATGGGAAAAGCTAAAAAAAGATCACATTACATATGAAAAAATATTTGCAGTGTACTTCCAAGGGCCTTTTACTTGTTGGGGAAATGGAAAGCAATCCACCCACCATCAATTCAGTTGGTCATTAACCTTTCCTGGGTCACTAACTTCTTTAAAAATCTAATGAGAGGTATGGTCCAGTCTTTCCAGAAAAACAATCATATGTTCACAGCCCCAAGAGATCTAGCTCCATGAAGGCCTTCCATGGAGCCTTTAAGGGACCCTAGGTTTAGAAGGACCCCTGATTAAACAAATTCACCAACAATATTTCTGCTAACAATAATTCAAATATGACCTATATCCAAACAGAGGCAGGCAAATCTCTCCTAATCCAAATCCCAAATACATACATGGTAGAATCTGAACTTGACTTTTGTAAATTCCAAAATTTATTTAACATTCTCACAGGAAGCACATGTTCAGAGGTACAAAGTGGGCTGTGGAAATGCTCCCAGAAATCCATTCCCCAACCACTGCTGAGAAGTATGAGCAGTCATCTGAGTGGGTGGTGTCAGTGCCTCCCATTTCTAGAATAGGTCTAGTCTAAAAGAAGAAATTCCTTATGGGACACAGAGAGAGGAGAGTAAATGGCTAGCAAAAATGTATGTGAGCAGACTGGCAAATGTGACTTAAGTTGGAAACATTCAGAACTAGAGGTGAAAAAGAAGGAGTTTGGGAATGCTGGGTCGTAAGGCAGGTGTCTGTCTGTAGTAGGTAGAAAAATGGCCCCCAAATACATCCACATCCTAATCCACGGAACCAGTGAATGTTACCTTTTATGGCGAAAAGGACTTTGCAGAGATATTATTAAGTTAAAGCCCTGGAGATGGATTATCCAGGATTACCCATGAGGGGCCAGTGTAATCACAGGGTCCTTATAAGAGAGAAGCAGGAGATCAGAGTTAGTAGAATGCAATGTAATGAGATGTGATGATGGAAAAGGAGATGTGATGTGGGAGCCTGAGCCAAGGAATGCAGGGAGCCTCGAGAAGGCAGAGAAAGCAAAGAAGAAGGTTTTCCACATGAGCCTCCAGGAAGAGTACAGCCCTGCTGATACTTTGATTTTAGACTCCTTAGACTTTTGACCTCCAGAATTGTAAGGGAATAAATACTTATTGTATTTAGTGGTTTTAAGCCACTAAACTTGAAACAGCCACATAGCACAGGGAGATCAGCTCAGGGCTTTCTGACCACCTAGAGGGGTGGGATAGGGAGGGAGGGAGGGAGACGCAAGGGGGAGGGGATATGGGGATATAGGTATATGTATAGCTGATTCACTTTGTTATACAGCAGAAACTAACACACCATTGTTAAGCAACTATACTCCAATAAAGACATTAAAACAAACAAAAAACAAAACAAAACAAAAAAAAAAACAATTTAGTTTGTAACAGCAGCAACAGGAAGCTAATACATTGTCTGCTACCTTTCTTTTTTAAGGGGTTAGGAAATGAAGAGAAGTACCAAACAGCAGCTTATGGAAAAAGTATTTTCTGATGAATGACAAATACCTCCATCAATAAGGCTGAGAACAGTTCAAATATGACCCTGAACCAATAACATATGGGGAAGTTATGTGGTATAATGGAAACACATTGGACTCAGGGTTAGAAAAGCTTGAGTTCTCACCCTTGCTTGTCCATGTAGAGCTATGTGCCATCAGGCAAGCACAACCTCCTTGGGTCTGAGTGACTGATCTTTAAAAGGAAACATTTAGACTACATGAATTATAATGTCTCCTTAACACAGGCCAGAGGACTTCCCCTGCTGACCAGTGGTCAGTTTTCCCATTAACCAGTTCTTACATGTCTTATCTTCATCCCTAAAACAAACAGCCTGTGAGGTTGGCCACACTTTGCCTATTTCAACCTAAAAGAGGTCATTTGCCCACCACTGCTGAGATTCAAAGGCAGGCGTGTCTAACTGGGGGCCTCCTCCTTATCCACTGTGTTATGCTGCCTTTCCTGGTCAAGGTTTGCCCTGTGGGTCTATGGATCTGAGGCAGTTTAGAATACAAGAGCAAGGAGACTACCAACCCAAACCAGGATCATGGACATGCTAGAGAAAGTGAAAGAAAAGGGGGTTGGGGGTAGGGAGACCAAACTGCCTTACAGTCAAGCAGTTTAAATGCTAGATATTCAAAAATAAAACTTTTCTTTTGAAAAACAAAAGAAAAATGTCAAGACACCAAGTGGCCTCAATGGGCAGACACCCTACTGTTTCGTAAAGTAGGATGCTGTATCACAAACCAGTGACCCTTCCTTCACATTCCGATTCCACACTGGAACTATGCTGCTGCAGCAGCTCCAGTCTTCATGGTTCATGGGAGGAGAATGGAAAGGCTGCTACCCAAAATAGTTTAATAAGGCCAGCAATGAGTCGTGGAGTAATAACAGGCCAGGCAGGCAGCTGCCTGCAGAATTGGGCCCAGTTGAGAGGGGGTTTCACAGCTCAAGTTTAAAATGGAGAATAAAAAGGACATTCATTACACGTGTTCAAGGAGGGAAAGCTCATTAGTACCATCTGCAAACTCCCAAAAAGGGAGTCAAATATGAGGCAATTCAGCTTGACAATTTATTAACACTGTCCCAGAGTTCAAAAGCAACAGACGTGTGAAGGCAAAAAGCAACCATGCAAACACAGACCTTTAGAACATTCTCTCTCTCAATGGACTCTGATTTACTCCCAAAATTTACTGAAAATTTTCATGGGCAAAACAGCATCTGAAGTTTATGAATAGTTTAAAAGAAGCAGAACATGTAAAGGAGAAGAAAAACATGAAGAAAACTATAAAGACACTGACAAGCGTAGGCCACTCTAAAAACCCAAACTAGTTTGACCCCACAATACAGAACACTTAGGTTGTCAATGATATTTCTGATTATACTTTTGTTCCCAAAGAAAACTAATAGTTGAGCAAAATTTTAAGGATGTTATGCAAAAGAAAATTTGCTTTTCCATAATTCATTTATTTTAAATTCCAGTTTAGGCAAGTATTTGCAAATGCTCCCAGTTCTTATCCGAGGTCAATGGTTACATAATTAGTTATGAGAAGAGAAAAGAAACAGATGGGTAATTCATAAAGTTAATAACTATCTGCTTTTGCTATCAAAATTTGGAATTTCAGCCAAAGATACCTATACAAAAATATATGTAAGAGTTACAAATGGCATAAATAGAAAGGGTAAAACAATAAATTCTAAGGTTTGTTGGCATTACATTGGTTTAGTCTGTAAATAACTCCACGGATAAAAGAAGAAAAGCAAAGTTTAAAAGAAGGAAAGGACAGAATGCAATGGGGCTGATGAGAAAAGGCAGATCATATGTGTAATTGCTCTAAAAGGAGAATATGAGAGTCCATTTTTCTCAGCTAGAATCAAAAGAAGAGTGTGAGGGCTTCCCTGGTGGCGCAGTGGTTGAGAGTCCGCCTGCCGATGAAAGGGACATGGGTTCGTGCCCCAGTCCGGGAAGATCCCACACGCCACAGAGCGGCTAGGCCCGTGAGCCATGGCCGCTGAGCCTGCGCATCCAGAGCCTGTGCTCCACAACGGGAGAGGCCACAACAGTGAGAGGCCCGCGTACCACACACACACACACACAAAAGTAAGAGTGTGAAAGTGATAGAAAATGAGGCCATGTGAGAGAAGTTTTTTGTGTGTAAAAAGTTAAATCTCACCATTTCAATGCAGGTCTCATTTGAAAAGCACCAATATCAATTACCTCAACAAATTTTTATTCAAATATTACACAAATAAACACAGCATGCTCATCACCAATCTTACTGACAAGTATAAGTCTTCTTTGCTGGATATGAGAAGCAATAATGTTTTCATTATATTCTTCTCATGTGTCTGAGTTAGAAGCTTTAATGACAAATAACCAAGTTCATTGGATCAAAGACAAAATTGTCAGTAATAAAATATAAGTGGGGCTTCCCTGGTGGCGCAGTGGTTGAGAGTCCGCCTGCCGATGCAGGGGACGCGGGTTCGTGCCCCGGTCCGGGAAGATCCCACGTGCCGCAGAGCGGCTAGGCCCGTGAGCCATGGCCGCTGAGCCTGTGCGTCCGGAGCCTGCGCTCTGCAAGGGGAGAGGCCACAACAGTGAGAGGCCCGCATAACGCAAAAAAAAAAAAAAAAAAAAAAAAAAAATATAAGTGAAATGAAAACTGTTGTCAAAAAACAGCAACAAGAAAAAATAACTTCAGCAACTATTAGAGTATAAGGTACCTGCAGCGCCCAAAAGGGAAACAATCTTCATTTAACATTTGCTTTGCCAAAAACATACCTATCTTTGCCCTTGACCACTGAGGAGTAACATAAAGTACATTATGGTTTCAAGAAGCCTGTGTCCATGCTGGTCTTCTCAAAATCAGATTAGAAATTTGGATGAACAATACAGGAAAACTTGGCATAACTACTCATATGGCTTTATCCTTGAAATAAAGACTGTAAAACTGAGTTTGCCAGGCAGCTTACCTTTGAATGAATCTTTTCTAGTAATATTTTACGCTTACATTGAGAAGCAATGTAAGGACCTGTGTTTGAATTAGGCAGCACTTTCATTTATATCTTCTATTCCTTGGAGCAGAGTTCAACACCCCTCATCCTTGGCAACAGGCAGATGGAAAAGCCAGAAATTACAATAGCTGAAATACCTTCTACCTAGGACACTTAATTATCCCCACTGGACAGGCTTGCCTCATTTTATTTAACGCATGATCTTGAAAATTGTATATAGTCATTGGAAAATGACTTAAAAGAACCTTATAGTGACTCTTTCTTTTTTAAGATAAGAAAATACGTAAAATATTTTTGGTAAATATGTACAAGGCTGCTCATCACAAAGTTGTTTGTACTAGTCAAAACTCTGGATATAGAATTGGTTAAATAAGTTATTGTATATTTAGACAATAACCTATAAGACATCCATTAAAAATAATAAAACAGGGGCTTCCCTGGTGGCTCAGTGGTTGAGAGTCCATCTGCCGATGCAGGGGACACAGGTTCGTGCCCTGATCTGGGAAGATCCAACATGCCACAGAGCGGCTGGGCCCATGAGCCATGGCCGCTGAGCCTGCACGTCTGGAGCCTGGGCTCCGCAATGGGAGAGGCCACAGTAGTGAGAGGCCCGCGTACCGCAAAAAATAATAATAATAAAACAGGAATAAGAGAATTTTTTTTCTAACTTAAAAAATCTACGGAGTCACAAGAAGTTGCCAAAATAGTGCAGATTGGTCAGTGTAAATTTCACCTAGCTCCTACCAATGGTAACGTGCTATATATAACTGTAGGCAAAAACAAGAAATTAACATTGGCACAATACAGTTAACTAGACTACAGAGTTTATTTGGATTTCACCAGTTTTTAGGTGCACTCATTTTGTGTACATGTGTACATGTGTGCATGTATGTGTATTGTGCATTGTTCTATAAAATTTTATCACATGTACCTTAATTCATGTAACCACCACCAGAACTGTTATATCATCACAAAGGAACTAAAAGAGAGCCTTCTGCAGTACTAGAAATGTTCTATAACTTGCTTTGGGTGGTGGTTATGCTGTGCACATGAGATTTATACAATTTAGAATATAAGTTATGCCTGAATTTAAGAAGAATGATAATGAAGCTCAATTGCTTGATATGGATACATGTTCAAGACAGATCAGGTTTTTTAAAAAGTTACAAAACAGTATTTATAACAGGATGATCCCATTTTTGTATAATTATATGTCTCTATGTGCCCAGAATAAAATTCCAAAAATGCCAAAGTTTAATATTCTTCTAAAAATTCTATTTCATTTTTCTGATGTTTATTTTGCAGTGAGTATGAATTGCTTTAATAACTCAGGGGGAAAGACCCCACAAAAGCATATATATTCTCAAGGAAGGAATTTTTTTTATCACCACCTAATTCACTCTTAGGTTTCTCCTCGCTGAAAAGTCAGCCTTGAAATCCCCAGTATAATACTTCCTATCACCCCCCTAAAACACAATATCAATCATCTTTATGGTTCTTGTAAAAGATGAACTTGAAAACGCCTTCCCCCTGAAGTTCAGTGTGTTAGAATATGTGTAAATTTTTCAAAGGAAGCTGAGACATGAGTACAAACTGTATTCAGGGCTAACTTTTCCTCTCACAATTTACAAAAAAAAAAAATTATTTTAATACAACCTTCAGTGACCACAGACCCTGTGCTAAAATTATGCAAAAGGGTTCCAGGGTCCTTGAGATGCACAAGACAAAGTTTCTGCTCTTAACAAGGTCAAAACTGTAATACGCCAAGCCACATCCATATACCACCGGTGAGCATAGAGTCCTGGGAGTAGATGCAGGAGTCAATAACAAATTCTGTCTAGGAGCGGGAAGATGGAAGGATTCTGGACAAAGAGTGACCCTGGATCTGGTGCTTGAAAGCTTATATTTGAGCTTCTGCCAAATGAAAAAGGGGAAGAGTTGAGGGTCACTTCAGTCAGAGAGACTGCCTGCAGGCACAGAAAATTTAAGGACCTGCTGGAGAACAAGTTCATACAGGACAGGGAAGAAATGAAGGGAGATGATTCTAGAAACATTCTTGAACACCATGCTAAAAGCTTGAACTGCATTATCCTATACACGGTAGGAAACCCAAGGGTTTTTGCAGAGCATTAGATTGGTGGCAGTGTTGAAGGTGAGCTGGAATGAAGAGAACGGAAAAGGAAGATAAATTATTGAGCTCTTAATAGTATATACCAGGTGAAAGATACTGAGACCCTGATTAGGGGCAGCAGAAGCAGCTGTAATAGAGAAGAATACTAATTAAATTTTTATTTCTATTTTTTCAAACTACATAAATGGCATCATGCTTTATTTAACTCACAACTTGATGTTTTTGTTCAACACTATTCTTGAGATTTACCCATAATGACACATGTATTTCTAGTTCTTTCATTTTAACAGCTCTATAGAATTTAGTTGACTGAATACACAATTATTCATTCATATCTTGTTCATGGACATTGAGGTCACTTCCGATTTTTTTTTTTTTTTTTTGGCTGCACCACATGGCTTGTGGGTTCTTAGTTCCCCAACCAGGGATCAAACCCGTGCCCCCAGCAGTGAAAGCACGGAGTCCTAACCACTGGACCGCCAGGGAATTCCCCTCACTTCCAAATTTTTGCTCTAACAAACAACAGAGCAGTGAATACAGCACACATACCTCCCAGTACACGTGTAGGAGACTTTTACATATCTGGAAATAGAACCGCTGGTTGTTGAAGTTATAAGGTTTGAACATTTTAAACCTAACTATTATACTTCTTGCCAAATTATTCTCTAAAGTGGTTGTTCCGAATGATATTCCCCATCAATAAAATATGAGTTTCCATCCGACATGTCCTTGCCCACAGCTGGTATAGTCAAACTGTTTACTTGGAACAAATGTATGAGTGTAGAATGGGTATACTTGTCCTGGTTTTATATTATGTTTGCAGGATCTAGAGCTATTTCCAAAGTATAATCTATGAATTAGGATATGGGTAGAAACGGACAGGGAGGAAAACTATGGAGTGTGTTGCTTAGGTAACAAGACTAGAAGTATCTGTTAGGAACTGTTAAAAACATTAAGCTACAATTAACAGAGAGCGACCCCCCCCAACACACACACACACACACACACACACACACACACACACACACACACACACACACACGTGGTGGCCTAAATAAACTAGGGCTTACTTGCCATTTAAAAATCCAGAAGAAGGCATTCCAAAGCTGATATGGCAGCTCTATGATTATAAAGAACCCAGCATCTTTTTGTCCTAGATTCCATCTTCATCACTGCAGGATCCAAGATGGCTTCTGAAATGCTAGACATCATTCAGATTTGAAGGCCAGAGGAAGGAAAGAGATATGAGCAAAAAGGGCATACCTGCCAGCTGAGGGAGATATGCCTTCCCTGGAAGTCCCACACAATACTCCTAAGTAACACTCACTAGCCAGATTTTAGTCAAATGACCATACCTAACTGCAAGGAAGACTGGATAATAAGGTTTTCTTGCTGTTGCCTTTGTGTTTGTTTTTTGAGATAATGTGCCTGGGGAGTGGGGGGTAGGATTCTGTTACTAATGGGAAAACATACAATGGGAGGAAACCTTCTTTGTCGTAGTAAATGATATGATTAATCAAGATACAGAACACAAGAAGAGATGAGAAGAAAGGAAACGGAGCTCAAGAGATAGAGGTCAGTGTGGATATAGATTTTAAAATGGTCAGCATACATGCATCAGATTAAATCATAGGAATAACTAAGCCCCAGGAAACACCGCTGATCAAGAAGAAGAGATGGTGAGGAAAGCCAAGATTTAAGAGGAAGAAAGAGGAAAAATCAATGAAGGAAACCAAGATGTAGAGAATATTCAGAGAAGGAAGATCGCTGCTCATACTTCAAGGAAGCAAAGCCTTTCCGCACTAAGGAGGTGGTTGTAGAAGCCACTAGTAATTGTCTCCCCAGTAGCTATTCTCTCTGTGCTTCATTGCTAACAGAATTCCAGTTTTGTTCAGCTACCGAGAAGTTATATACTTGAGGCGAGTCTGGGCTCTCTCCACCCCTAGGCTGCAAACCTTGACAATTCTAAACCTATCAGATAATCTCATTCCCCTGCGGTGGATTGGCTTAGGCAAGCGCATGTGATGTGATCCTGGACCCTAGGATGTTTGGAGAGAAAATAAAGTTAACATGCTGTGAACGGCAGGGAGGAAAGACTAAAGAAACTGGCTCCTTGATGAGGCTGTCAAGCCATAAATTAAGCAACTCTGGAACTGTCTTACTTCCAGACTTCTCTCATGTAGCCTCTTATTTAAGCCTCTTCAATTTGGGTTTTCTGTTATTTGCAGCCAAATCATCCCAACTGATAAAACAGTCAATAGTATCAAAAGTTATAGACAGGCCAGGAGGTCTTGAGGAGGTCCTGGGAAACAGTTAGGATTTAGAACGGAATGACACAGTTCCATCACTGAGCAGGGGCGGAATATCAAAAACTCTGGGGGCTGTATGTAAAGTTGGGAGGATTTCTTCCTAGTGACCTCTGTTGCCAGAAAAATGGAGGACAAGTTCAAACGATGAGAATGAGGTTGTGAAAGAAAGTTGTATCCTTGAAGAGACTAATAAATATTTGGAATCGCTGTTAAAGAAAATGGGAAAGGGTGTAGACAAATAGATCTCCAAGTAACATCAGAGGTTCTGTTAACCTGAAAATCATACATTCGTAAGGGAGTCAGTAATCAGTTATAGAGTTATGGAGTGAGCACGGAGATCGAAGTAGACTGTTGCATTGATTCAGAGTTGGAGAAAGAGGTGAGCACTTCTCTGAGAGAATCAAAGGGATGAGGAGGTGACTGGTACCAGTGACAGGTAACCAAAATGGTTCCAGGTACATCAGGGAAGAAGTGAAGTGAGTGGGGGAAGGAAAGGCCGGACAGACAGAAAACAGGGTGGGAATCAAGGGAACAAATTCAGAGTCAGAAGAACAGGTTTAGTGAGAGAAAGCAGACAGGAGAGAGGGGAGCTCTGACCAAGGGAAGGATGTTTCAGAGATACCATCTCAGAGGGAGAGAAGGAGGGTGTGGGCACTGAATGGGTTGCTGAGGTGTTATAGAAGGGAAGGTGGCTAAGACCAAGGAGATGAGGGGCAGTGAATGAGGATGTCAGGTTGGTCCGAAAATGGGCACCACACAGGCAGGAGCTCAAAGGAAAACCGGAGTCAGCTACAAACTGAGAACTGACGTCTCCCGAACTGAAACACTCTTCTTAATGTTCCTTATGGAAACGAACCCTTACAAAATCCAAAGATTGCTTAAGAAGGAGAACTCTGCTAGCATACGCAACGGTTTCAGGCAGATAGCCTTTTACGTATGTATTCAAAATGTAGCCCTGAACCCTGAGGAAATCCTAGAAAACCCGGTCTGTCATCAGACAACCCCTTCTAATTGGGTCTTCCTTATCATCAATTTAGAAGTGCCCTTGAGGAATAAAATAAGAAAAGTAGAGACAAATCAACTGCTTTAAAAATATTTCTTGGGGCTTCCCTGGTGGCGCAGTGGTTGAGAGTCCGCCTGCCGATGCAGGGGACACGGGTTCGTGCCCCGGTCTGGGAAGATCCCACATGCCGCGGAGCGGCTGGGCCCGTGAGCCATGGCCAATGAGCCTGCACGTCCGGAGCCTGTGCTCCGCAAGGGGAGAGGCCACAACAGTGAGAGGCCCACGTAACAAAAAAAAAAAAAAAATATTTCTTAAAGTTTCTGCTTCCAGCATTTCCCTTTTATTTTCTCTTCCTACCACAACCTGCCAGGTTCAGGTAGCAATTACTGCTTCTCACCTAGATAACTACAATAGCTCCTACCCAGCTTGCCAACTACTGGGCTCTCCCTGCTCAAGCCATGCATAAACAGTTTCCAAAATAATCCTCCTGGAGCATCTCTCCAATCACGTCACTCCTCTCTGCAAAGATCTGCAGTGACTCATCACCACCCAGAGCACTGGCTTTCAAGTCCAGCTCTTACAGCGCCTACATCCCATGAGATGGGTCACGGTGTTCCCACCACAAAAATCAAATGATGCAATCGGTTCTCGAATTGCAGAAAGAAAAAACATAGATGTAATAGATACTTCTCCTCCATTTTGTTTCTCTTCCTTCACATTTTCATAACTTTTGGCACCAACTTTCACTTGTCCATATCAGCATCTAGTAGAAGAGATACCTAATCTAACATAACACGTTTGGTTATTTGAAGTGTAACACATATCATCACATGGAATTCTTCTACATGCAAAACTTGTGTATATCATTTGATATACAAAATAAAGTCCAACTCTGCAGTAGCAACATTCGAGGCCCTCCCCAATTCTGACCCAACCTTCCTTTCCAACTTTCTTTCTCACACTTTATTCCACTTGTCGTAATTGCAAAGCTAGACTGCCTTAATAGTTACTTGTATCCACATCTATGGCTCTATGGACACTAGGATGTATCTTGCTCACACTTCTCTACGTAACACATAACACAACAAGAAGGAATAAGATTTGTTCCACAAGCCCATTGCTTATCTGCATGTACTTTGGGCACCACCAGAAACAGATGTCGAGTCCATCTGACCCAAGTAACCTTCCCTTTAAAATCTCAAGGTTTTTTTTTTTTTTATGTAACTTTATGAAGAAAATAATGAATCATTTGAAAAGAACAGAAATCACACAACGTGGAAAAAATTATACCAACTTTGCTAAGTAGTCAATCTAAGTATAGACATTCTTGTATACAACTAATATAGTGAATACATAGTTCTAAATAAAGCCAAGAGGCACCCATCCTGACCAAAGTACTAAGTCCACTTGAAGCTGAGGATGACTAGATCCATGGCTGCCAGCCCTATCCAGACACTTAGCTCCTTTCATTTCCTGGATTTATAATTTATAATGGGGTAGAAAGAGGCCATTATAATCCACATATTCCACACTGATAGTTATCAGAATAGGAACATCCCGATATCAGGTCTCATCTACTTAACAAGAGAGAATTCAGAGTCCCTGAAATATGAAATTAGGACAAATGCAAATTACAAACATTTCTGTGTTTCTAGGTTGATGGCCATTTTTCTTCCTGTTAGGTGCAAATTTTAAGTTCCTTTTCTGAAAAATTTGAGGCCAGAAATATTTAGAATTGGTTTTTTGTTGTTTTTAATTTTAGAAAGGTAATATGGTACATACATCATATAATAACAGCTCTAGCAGGACATGGAGCAGCATCTCATAGTTAAATACATCAATATTTTTGTATCAAAATGTATGAACATTCCTATTAACTTGAATAAAAACCATAAATAGCTTCACATCAGTTCAGATCACACTTAGCAATTAAATAAGCTACCAAAAAAAATTTTTTTAATTAAAATAAACAAAAAAAACCTCACCAAAACCCTGTTGCTACTCAGATTTCACAATTGTGGTAAGAGACTGAATTACAAATAACTACAATGCTGGAGCTTAAGGAGGTGACCACTGCTATCGCTCCTTTTGCAAAGATAAGAGGCTATGGCAATGCCTGCCTAGAAAGGCCGTCCTCTCTGTGGCTCACAAGCTAGAATAAACTTCTGGGTGAAATGTAACCTCAGAAAGTCTTCCCCCGTAACTCACCCAATTTCTTCAATTTATTGGTTATTTGAAATGCCACTAATTCCTTATCATAGTTTATCCCAGGTATGGCAGTATGGTAATGTACCATAGGGCCGCCCAGGGTTATGTGATTTAACCAATTTACGCCACTTCCACTGTTGCGTTCACACAGCCCACACCCAGTGTTCTACAGCAGTATTCACGCTGAGGAATCTGACCCTCTGGGTCCAACCACAGCAAGTCATGACACAGTGAGGGACACAAGAATGCTCATGACGTAGAGGCAACTTTACATATCTGCTTATTAACCTTACATAGGTTTAAAGGAAAAGACAGGATACATTTCAGTCTGTTCCTTCAGTCATTTCATACAAAAACAAAAGTAACACAAAAGGATTCTAGCTTCTAAATTGGGCCCCCTCTGCCCAAAGATTCTGAAGCAGGACAGGCCCACTCAGGATGTTCCTGAGACCCAGTTTCTTGGCCCTCTAGGAGTTGGTGTTTAGTAAACAGCAAGTTCATCAGCATCAAGTTAAAAAGAAAAAAAGGAAGTGAGCAAAAATGAGCCAGAAAAAAAATGGGGCATATGCATGCCCAGAGATGTAAATTAAGAAGTCTGGGGCTTCCCTGGTGGCGTAGTGGTTGAGGGTCCGCCTGCCGATGCACGGGACACGGGTTTGGGCCCCGGTCCGGGAAGATCCCACATGCCGGGGAGCGGCTGGGCCTGTGAGCCATGGCCGCTGAGCCTGCGTGTCCGGAGCCTGTGCTCCGCAACGGGAGAGGCCACAACAGTGAGAGGCCCACGTACCGCAAAAAAAAAAAAAGTCTGGGGCTTCCCTGGTGGCCCAGTGGTTAAGACTCTGTGCTTCTACTACAAGCGGCACGGGTTTGATCCCTGGTCAGGGAACTAAGATCCCACATGCTGTGAAGTGTGGCCAAAAATTTAAAAATAAATATTTTTAAAAAGAAGTCTGAGTACACATTTTTTGAAACGAACAACTAAAGAAAACAGCCTGAAAGCTGTAAAAATAAAGTGTTTATGTCAGATTGGTCCCATTATGATGTCAGTTTGCATTTCCAACTGATTAGGTTTCAGCATAACATAGCACACCTGTACTTGACTTAGTTTGGAGGAATCATAGCCCAATATTAAAAAAAACAAAAACACAAGCCAAGCTCAGTTCTTCTCTGAGCAAGATGTCACAAATTCGCTCCCAGGCTCCCTCTAAACTTCTCCAAAGTCTTCAAAGTTTTATAATTGAGAAAACAGAATCCTTTTTCTCTTATCAATAATTAGAAAATGTCAGTTATATGCTCACTGTCTTTCAACAGTCATGAATTCCTTAAGCTGCTGGGATGGAGACTGGGATTTACCAGGTACACTGATCCACATGGTCTGTTCCTTCTGGAAGACCTATCTGTAGTGACACCTAAAAATGCTGTTATTTCCCCTAGTCCTCACCTCCACCTTCAAAATCACCCCTGCAGCAAAGCAGGAATTCACAACCAGAAATTTATCACCTCAAATCTTATTTCCATAGCTTCTGTATTTGCTTTCGTGGAATCTTTTAATTACCTAAATAAGAACATACTTTTCTAAGAATTCCCTTAATCTAGATAAGATCAGGGATAACACTATAACTCTATATTCATGCATATATCCAAGGAAACCCATCTAATATTAGAGCCACGCTAAGAAACACATTCAATTTTGAAAGAAATCATGCCAGTAGAATTTAGTAAAATGGAAACTTGACTCTAAGAAGAGCTTTCACATTCCCTGATGCTGCCAATATCTTCACTATGACACAACTAAATTGGGATGGACTACTAAAAATGTCACTACCTAGAATAAATATCATAAACATATGTGACTTTGGTTGGTCCATTCTGAATCTTCCTTGACACTTATCACTGTACTCCAGGGAAGTCAATTTATGAAGTTTACCTTGTGTTTCAGGTTAAACACCAACTAAAAGAGATAATAATAGTTAAATTAATTCTTTACTCAATCAGTGTTCCCAGCATGGATAAAAGACAATAAATAGCCAATAATCTTCTTTAATACACAAAAAAACAAGGAAGAAATTAAAGATTCGTCAATATAAAGTCTAGAATAATTTAAGAATTTATTGGGGAGAAACCAGAGATTAAAAAGTGATCTTGACTTTGAGGGATGATCAGATTCTATATATTCTAAAATATGACACTCTGGTTACAAAAGTGGCTGTAACACCTCCTAAACTTATTATGAAACTTGGAGCAAGAGCTTCTGTTTTCTTATTTGCATTAAGCTTAACCTGACTCAATTACTGAGACTACGGTGGTGATGCTGAGAAGAAACTCCACATGTTAAAACTGCCATGACAACATTATAGAATTAAAAACCTCAATAAATCAAACCCTCTCCCTCCCAAAAGAGAAGGAATGCCAAGGGATCTTCTGTATGCTCTACTTTATCCAAAGGTTTGTACCACAAAATGGCATTTGTGTTCATGTTTTTCTCATCTGGCAAGGGTACCTAACCCCTCCATGTGGCCCTTCTTATTCTCTGTAATAGTGACATTTCAAATGAATTAACAACCTGCATCTACATCGTTGACAAAAATGTTTTAGAAACCATAAAACATGAAGCAGTAATTCTGGCACAATGAGTCAACGTCTGATTTTTTTTTTCCTGATGAATTCCATCATTAGCTTCTTTCTTGTATTTGAACAAGCAACATCCTTAAGCCAAAATAGCCACTTCCAAGTTATCTGATAAACCCCAACTAGGCACCATTCGATAAAAGACAAAAGAAAATCCACTTTATTTCAAATCTAGCACTATTTCTTTTCCACATGATAATCCTTCCCTCCTTCAAGCAACTCCTCTTTTTTCCAGGCTGAACATCTCCCTTTAATTCTCCTACTCTCCCACAACATGGTTTCCTGCCCCTTCTCCATCCTGGTCACTCCCCTAAGGACAGACTCCATTATGAGAACATGCTCTGACCATCCAACACAGTGTCCTGTATCTATTCATTCAACAAAGGCTTAGTGAGCACCAGGTATGATTCTAGGAACTGGGGATACATGATTGACAAAGTCATTGTCTCTTGAAGCTTAGCACCTTATCTTGTACCTAGAACAATGCCCAACACAAAGTAAACACTCACTAAATATTTGCTGAAAACATCCCTAATACAGTACCTGAATGTGAACACAATGATTCTAAATGTGATTTAACGTGTTAAAAGTGGCACATTCAGATGTGGTGAAATGATACTGGCAGCAAAGGAAAAGGAAAACCTTGAAGTATGCATAAGGCTTTACAAGCTGAGCAGTCTACAGCTTCTCTGCAACTCACTGTGCAGCTCAAAGACATAACTACATTAATCACAATGTAAGATATAAGATGTTCACTGTCCTGAAGATGTTCAAATTATGTCTACACTCTTTTTTAAAAAATGTAGATAGTACATTTTAGAGAGATGCAAGACCCAGTTGATTTATACTTTATGTCTTAGTACTTGTTCCAAGTACTAGTACTGTGTAACAAATCACAGTAGCAACTTTAAACAACTATTTTTTTTTTGGTTCACAATTTGGGGTGGCAAGAACTTAGGAAAGGCTTGGCTGAGAGGTTCTGGTTCAGGGTCTCTCAACTGCCTGCAATCAGATTCCAGGTGGTGCTGGAGTCATCTGAAGACCCAATTGGGTGGGTGTCAAAATGGCCCCCTCACAAGGCTGGCAGTTGATGCTGGGTGTCAGCTGGGAGCTTGGCTGGGGTTGTTGACTGGAGCACCTACACATGGCTTCTCCAACCCGGAAATCTCAGAGTAATCATATTCCTGTTTAGCAGTTCACTTTCCCATAACTAACATTCCAAGAGAAGCAGGCAGAAGTTGTATGCCTTTTATGACCTAGTATTAGAAGTCATAGAGTGTCATTTCTGCCATATTCTATTGGTTGAAGCAGTCACAAGCCCATAGACCCACACCTATCAATGTGAGGAGATTTCTGGCCATTATTTTAAAACTGCCTCAGTTTTTAAAGGGGTAAGTTTCAATTATTTAAAAAATATGTTTAGGTAGATTGCTGCATTCTAAATAAGAGTCGTTATGAGGGAAATATCTGTTACTTTGTTCAATCCAAATATCTTCTTTTGTTAAATAAACTAAGCTTAACTAATTGATTAGCTTAACAAGAGAGTCACAGAACAGCTTTTGGACTTCTAGACTCTTAAGCAACAAAAGGCCACGTAAGCACAGGAGTCCTGCCCGTTTCTTAAGGGAAGGCTCGAGGCCACCTTACCTACTCCAGGTTCGGTGATTTCCCCCTCTGCTGCTCTGCTCACTGGTCATCATACACCTTGAATGGGTGAGCTGTAGTAGCAGGTGAGGGGAGGGGGCGATGAGAGAGAGAGAAACTGACTCCATCTATATGGTTAGCTTTGTGAGGATAAGAACTGTCAATTCTGTCCCTTTCCCACAGAACCCAGCAGGGACCCAATAAAGGTTTGCTGTTTGGCTTGTGTAAAAGTAAAAAGGATGAGCCTTACTGTTCATTATTCTTGCCCCATTCATACCTTTAAATCATTAAAACAAAGAAGACAAGCTGTATCACAGGAAGCTGGACTGCTGAGTTCGAGGGAGACTCAGAGGTATCCAAAAACAAAGACAGAAGGTCCCCATCCCTGATGATGGTCAAGCCAAGGTGTTTAGGGAAGATTAAACCATTAGACAAAGGCTGGTCTTGAAGTTTTCTAAGGTCTCTTCCAAGTAAGACTTCCATAGTTCAATAATATAGGAGTTATAAAATAAAAGCAAAACTGAATTCCTATACATGTGTGAAATGTTATCATTCACTATCCTCCTTGCAAAAATGTATTAATATAGAGAAAAAGACACCTAGGAAACTCTGAATAAAGCCCTTCAGGTGTAATGCAATGGTCTACAGAAGGAATTCACCCACAGAATATATGCAACCTGGCTTTACCAGAAACCTCTGAAACAACCAACTGCTGCTCTCACTACCCCCGTGGCTACTCCTGAAAGTTAACATACTCTGATTTC
Organism: Mesoplodon bidens; assembly: GCF_964165515.1. Taxonomy (NCBI): domain Eukaryota; kingdom Metazoa; phylum Chordata; class Mammalia; order Artiodactyla; family Ziphiidae; genus Mesoplodon; species Mesoplodon bidens. The sequence continues at coordinate 55,785,095 of NC_138166.1, forward strand.
ACAGAAAATACCTTTCCACAGTTACTATCAAGGAATGAATCTCAAAGTCACATTTTACAACTAGGTTTTACCCCTAAATGTACGAACAACTTATTTATATGTGGAGGGAGGAGGTCAAGTATTGCCTAATCCATCTAGGATTTCCATCTAGGATCCACCTAATCCATCACAATTTCTGAGTAGATACAGAATGTTTCCCCATGCGAAGCAAACGATATTTCAAAACACAATTTGAACATTAAAAATAAGCTAGAAACTAAACCATGACCTGAACACAAGTAATACACCAGGTTCTGTGATGGGTGTTGGTGATTTGACAGTGGACAGGCAGACACTATAACGGCCCCAAAGAACTCTATCTACTCATGGTGCACCAAAGATGCAAGAGACTGTATCACAGATTAAACTTTAAGAATAACAAGGAATTTTTAAAAATCCAATGTTCACTCACTTCTAAATCTTTTACTGGAAATAAGAAAATCAAATGCCATACAGCAAACTCACAGACCTATAGAGAAATCCCTTGAGCCAGAGCTAGAAAACAAGGACGGATCACAGAGAAGCACAGTCTCCAATAACTACCAGAGAAACAGAAAACTCTCAAGTGGTTTCAAGTCTGGAAATGTCACCTAAAAAAGAAAGTCTTCAGAGAAGACAAGGTAGCTATTTTCAATTATTTGAAGCATTGTTGCACCAAAGACATCAAACTCACTCTACTTCAGGAGACCCAAGGCTTATGGGGAGAAGTTAAGCAGATTTACCTTAAAAAAAAAGACCCTTCAAACAATCTGACAGCTCATAGCTGGAATGGGTTTCACAAAATGGTGCTGAATTCTCTATCACTAAAGAACCTTTCAGAATCTAAATGGTGTCTGTCTGCAAAGTTGTATACATTACAGAATCTGATGATGTACTGGATTGGAGGATATTTAAGATCGTTTATTCCAACTCTAAGACTCTATTACCCATTTCGTGGAAGAGGAAGTCTCCATCTTTCTTTGAGTAGATAATGCCCAAATCATCTATTAAAAGTCTTGTGATCCTCAATTCTACATCTTTATCTGGATATTTGACTGCCTAGGTCAATACTAGGACGCTAACTAGTGTCACTGAGCCCTTATCAGCAAGGGTGGGGAAGGGGTCAGAAGCATTTTGATTAGGAGGGCATAAAGGGGACTCTCTGGGAAAAAGCTTTTCTGAGATGTGTATACAAAGCGTATGGTTGCATATGATGCAGCAAAGGAGACCAGTTGTTCCTAGTGGCAAAGCTGCTCCCCAGTCAGCAGAAACAGTTATTAATTGAGCAATATGCAGAAGAAGATTTTAGACCTGACTTTCATGATCTGTCAATGACTTACCAAGTCATGATTTCTGTGGGCCACTACGTCCTTATTTCTTTTTTGTCAGTTTCATGGTACCACATATATTCTCACCATGAAAATATCATCAGTCACCTCAACACACTGCGGAGAATTAATGTTATCAATTAGGTGTGAATCCACCTAGACTGTATTGATCTGTTTATTTACACATTAATGGAAGAGTCTACATATTGCTACATGTAATCTATTCTGCAGTTTTCACTTAAAACACATTCTGGAGAGGGCAGACAGCAGAAGCAAGAAGAACTACAATCCTGCAGCCTGTGGAACAAAAACCACATTCACAGAAAGATAGACAAGATGAAAAGGCAGAGGGCTATGTACCAGATGAAGGAACAAGATAAAACCCCAGAAAAACAACTAAATGAAGTGGACATAGACAACCTTCCAGAAAAATAATTCAGAATAATGAAAGTGAAGATGATCCAGGACCTCTGAAAAAGAATGGAGGCAAAGATCGAGAAGATGCAAGACATGCTTAACAAAGACCTAGAAGAATTAAAGAACAAACAGACATGAACGATACAATAACTGAAATGAAAACTACACTAGAAGGAATCAATAGCAGAATAACTGAGGCAGAAGAACGGATAAGTGACCTGGAAGACAGAATGGTGGAATTCACTGCTGCAGAAAAGAATAAAGAAAAAAGAATGAAAAGAATTGAAGACAGCCTAAGAGACTTCTGAGACAACATTAAATGCAACAACATTCGCTTTATAGGGGTCCCAGAAGGAGAAGAGAGAGAGAAAGGACCAGAGAAAATATTTGAAGAGATTATAGTCAAAAACTTCCCTAACATGGGAAAGGAAACAGCCACCCAAATCCAGGAAGCGCAGAGTCCCATAGAGGATAAACCCAAGGAGAAACACGCGGAGACACACAGTAATCAAACTGGCAAAAATTAAAGACAAAGAAAAATTATTTAAAGCAGCAAGGGAAAAACAACAAATAACATACAAGGGAACTCTCATAAGGTTAACAGCTGATTTCTCAGCAGAAACTATACAAGTCAGAAGGGAGTGGCATGATATACTTAAAGTGATGAAAGGGAAGAACCTACAACCAAGATTACTCTACCCGGCAAGGATCTCATTCAGATTCAATGGAGAAATCAAAAGCTTTACAGATAAGCAAAAGCTAAGAGAATTCAGCACCACAAAACCAGCTCTACAACAAATGATAAAGGAAATTCTCTGAAGTGTGAAACACAAGAGAAGAAAAGGGCCTACAAAAACAAACCCAAAACAATTAAGAAAATGGTCATAGGAACATACATATCAATAACTACCTTAAATGTAAATGGATTAAATGCTCCAACCAAAAGACACAGGCTTGCTGAACGGTTACAAAAACAAGACCCATATATATGCTGTCTACAAGAGACCCACTTCAGACCTAGGGACACATACAGACTGAATGTGAGGGGATGGAAAAAGATATTGTATGCAACTGGAAATAAAAGAAAGCTGGAGTAGCAATTCTCGTATCAGATAAAACAGACTTTAAAATAAAGAATGTGGGCTTCCCTGGTGGCGCAGTGGTTGAGAGTCCGCCTGCCGATGCAGGGGACATGGGTTCGTGCCCCTATCCCGGAAGATCCCACATGCCGCGCAGCGGCTGGGCCCGCGAGCCATGGCCGTGGAGCCTGTGTGTCCGGAGCCTGTGCTCCGCAACGGGAGAGGCCACAGCAGTGAGAGGCCCGCGTACAGCAAAAAAAATAAAATAAAATAAAATAAAATAAAATAAAGAATGTTACAAGAGATAAGGAAGGACACTACATAATGATCAAGGGATCAATCCAAGAAGCAGATATAACAATTATAAATATATATGCACCCAACATAGGAGCACCTCAAGATATAAGGCAGCTGCTAACAGCTATAAAAGAGGAAATCAGGGCTTCCCTGGTGGCGCAGTGGTTGAGAATCTGCCTGCTAATGCAGGGGACACGGGTTTGAGCCCTGGTCTGGGAGGATCCCACATGCCGCGGAGCAACTAGGCCCGTGAGCCACAACTACTGAGCCTGCGCGTCTGGAGCCTGTGCTCTGCAACAAGAGAGGCCGCGATAGCGAGAGGCCCGCACACCATGATGAAGAGTGGCCCCCGCTTGCCACAACTAGAGAAAGCCCTCGCACAGAAACAAAGACCCAACACAGCAAAAATAAATAAATTAAAAAAATAATAATAATAAAAAAATAAAAATAAATAAATAAATAAAAGAGGAAATCAACAGCAACACAATAAAGTGGGGGACTTTAACACCTCACACCAATCGACAGATCATCCAAAATGAAAATAAATAAGGAAACAGAAGCTTTAAATGAAACGATATACCAGATAAATTTAATTGATATTTATAGGACAATCTATCCAAAAACAGCAGATTACACTTTCTTCTCAAGTGCTCACAGAACATTCTCCAGGATAGATCACATCTTGGGTTACACATCAAGCCTCTGTAAATTTAAGAAAATTGAAATCATATCAAGCACCTTTTCTGACCACAACACTATGAGATTAGAAATCAATTACAGGGAATAAAACGTAAAAAACACAAACACATGGAAGCTAAGCAACACGTTACTAAATAACCAAAAGATCACTGAAGAAATCAAAGAGGAAATTAAAAAATACCTAGAGACAAATGACAACGTAAACACGACGATCCAAAACCTATGGGATGCAGCAAAAGCAGTTCTAAGAGAGAAGTTTATAGCTATACAAGCCTACCTCAAGAAACAAGAAAAATCTCAAATAAACAATCTAACCTTACACCTAAAGGAACTAGAGAAAGAACAAACAAAACCCAAAGTTAGCAGAAGGAAAGAAATCATAAAGATCAGAGCAGAAATAAATGAAATAGAAACAAAGAAGAAAATAGGAAAGATCAATAAAACTAAAAGCTGGTTCTTTGAGAAGATAAACAAAATTGATAAACCATTAGCCAGACTCATCAAGAAAAAGAGGGAGATTCTTTCATGTGTTTGTTGGCAGTCTGTATATCTTCTTTGGAGAAATGCCTATTTAAGTCTTCTGCCCATTTTTGGATTGGGTTGTCTGTTTTTTTGCTATTGAGCTGCATGAGCTGTTTATAAATTTTGGAGATTAATCCTTTGTCAGTTGCTTCATTTGCAAATATTTTCTCCCATTCTGAGGGTTGTCTTTTGGTCTTCTTTATGGTTTCCTTTGCTGTGCAAAAGCTTTGAAGTTTCATTAGGTCCCATTTGTTTATCTTTGTTTTTATTTCCATTTCTCTAGGAGGTGGGTCCAAAAGGATCTTGCTGTGATTTATGTCATAGAGTGTTCTACCTATGTTTTCCTCTAAGAGTTTGATAGTTTCTGGCCTTACATTTAAGTCTTTAATCCATTTTGAGCTTATTTTTGTGTATGGTGCTAGGGAATGATCTAATCTCAAACTTTTACATGTCCCTGTCCAGTTTTCCCAGCACCACTTATTGAAGAGGCTGTCCTTTCTCCACTGTACATTCCTGCCTCCTTTATCAAAGATAAGTTGGCCATATGTGCGTGGGTTTATCTCTGGGCTTTCTATCCTGATCCACTGATCTATCTTTCTGTTTTTATGCCAGTACCAGACTGTCTTAATTACTGTAGCTTTGTAGTATAGTCTGAAGTCAGGGAGCCTGATTCCTCCAGCTCCGTTTTTCGTTCTCAAGATTGCTTTAGCTATTCGGGGCCTTTTGTTTTTCCAAACAAATTTTGAAATTTTTTGTTCTAGTTCTGTGAAAAATGCCATTGGTAGTTTGATAGGGATTGCATTGAATCTGTAGATTGCTTTCGGTAGTAGAGTCATTTTCACAATATTGATTCTTCCAATCCAGGAGCATGGTATATCTCTCCATCTATTTGTATCATCTTTAATTTCTTTCATCAGTGTCTTATAGTTTTCTGCATACAGGTCTTTTGTCTCCTTAGGTAGGTTTATTCCTAGATATTTTATTCTTTTTGTTGCGATGGTAAATGGGAGTGTTTTCTTGATTTCATTTTCAGATTTTTCATCATTAGTGTACAGGAATGCCAGAGATTTCTGTACATTAATTTTATATCCTGCTACTTTACCAAATTCATTGATTAGCTCTAGCAAACACATGAAAGAATGCTCAACATCATTAATCATTAGAGAAATGCAAATCAAAACTACAATGAGATATCATCTCACACCAGTCAGAATGGCCATCATCAAGGAATCTAGAAACAATAAATGCTGGAGAGGGTGTGGAGAAAAGGGAACACTCTTGCACTGCTGGTGGGAATGTGAATTGGTACAGCCACTATGGAGAACGGTATGGAGGTTCCTTAAAAAACTACAAATAGAACTACCATATGACCCAGCAATCCCACTACTGGGCATATACCCTGAGAAAACCATAATTCCAAAAGAGACATGTACCAAAATGTTCATTGCAGCTCTATTCACAATAGCCCGGAGCTGGAAACAACCTAAGTGTCCATCATCGGATGAATGGATAAAGAAGATGTGGCACATATATACAATGGAATATTACTCAGCCATAAAAAGAAACGAAACTGAGCTATTTGTAATGAGGTGGATAGACCTAGAGTCTGTCATACAGAGTGAAGTTAGTCAGAAAGAGAAAGACAAATACCGTATGCTAACACATATATACGGAATTAAAAAAAAAATGTCATGAAGAACCTAGGGGCAAAACGAGAATAAAGACACAGACCTACTTGAGAATGGACTTGAGGATATGGGGAGGGGGAAGGGTAAGCTGTGACAAAGCGAAAGAGAGGCATGGACATATATACACTACCAAACGTAAGGTAGATAGATAGTGGGAAGCAGCCGCAGAGCACAGGGAGATCAGCTCGGTGCTTTGTGACCGCCTGGAGGGGTGGGATGGGGAGGGTGGGAGGGAGGGAGATGCATGAGGGAAGGGATGTGGGAACAGATGTATATGTATGACTGATTCACTTTGTTATAAAGCAGAAACTAATTAAAAAAAAAAAAAAAAAAAAAAAAAAGAAAAAGAGGGAGAGGACTCAAATCAATAAAATTAGAAATGAAAAAGGAGAAGTTACGACAGACACTGCAGAAATACAAAGCATCCTAAGAGACTACTACAAACAACTCTATGCCAATAAGATGGACAACCTGGAATAAATGGACAAATTCTTAGAAAGGTATAACCTTCCAAGACTGAACCAGGAAGAAATAGAAAATATGAACAGACCAATCACAAGTAATGAAATTGAAACTGATTAAAAATCTTCCAACAAACAAAAGTCCAGGACCAGATGGCTTCACAGGTGAATTCTACCAAACATTTAGAGAAGAACTGACACCCATCCTTCTCAAACTCTTCCAAAAAATTGCAGAGGAAAGAAAACTCCCAAACTCATTCTATGAGGCCACCATCACCCTGATACCAAAACCAGACAAAGATACTACAAAAAAAGAAAATTACAGACAAATATCACTGATGCATATAGATGCAAAAATCCTCAACAAAACACTAGCAAACAGGGACTTCCCTGGTGGTGCAGTGGTTAAGAATCCACCTGCCAATGCAGGGGACACAGGTTCAATCCCTGGTTAAGGAAGACCCCCACATGCCGTGAAGCAACTAAGCCTGTGCGCCACAACTACTGAGCCTTTGCTCTAGAGCCCGTGAGCCACAACTTCTGAGCTCACATGCCACAACTACTGAAGCCTGCATGCCTAGAGCCCGTGCTCTGCAACAAAGAGAAGCCACGGCAATGAGAAGCCCATGCACTGAACCTAGGAGTAGCCCCCGCTTGCCACAACTAGAGAAAGCCCGCACACAGCAACGAAGACTCAATGCAGGCAAAAATAAATAAATAAAGTTATTAAAAAAAAATACTAGCAAACAGAATCCAACAACACATTAAAAGGATCATACACCATGATCAAGTGGGATTTATCCCAGAGATGCAAGGATTCTTCACTATACACAAATCAATCAATGTGATACACCATATTAACAAATTGAAGAATAAAAACCATGTGATCATCTCAATAGATGCAGAAAAAGCTTTTGACAAAATTCAACACCCATTTATGATAAAAACTCTCCAGAAAGTGGGCATAGAGGGAACCTACCTCAACATAATAAAGGCCATATATGACAAACCCAGAGCAAACATCATTCTCAATGGTGAAAAACTGAAAGCATTTCCACTACGATCAGGAACAAGACAAGGATGTCCACTCTCACCACTATAATTCAACATAGTTTTGGAAGTCCTAGCCATGGCAATCAGAGAAGAAAAAGAAATAAAAGGAATACAAATTGGATTAGAAGAAGTAAAACTGTCACTGTTTGCAGATGACATGATATACTATACATAGAGGATCCTAAAGATGCCACCAGAAAACTACTAGAGCTAATCAATGAGTTTGGTGAAGTTGCAGGATACAAAATTAATGTACAGAAACCTCTTGCATTCCTATACACTAATGAGGAAAAATCTGAAAGAGAAATTAAGGAAACACTCCCATTTACCACTGCAACAAAAGGAGTAAAATACCTAGGAATAAAACTACCTAGGGAGACAAAAGACCTGTGAGCAGAAAACTATAAGACACTGATGAAAGAAATTAAAGATGATACCAACAGATGGAGAGATATACCATGTTCTTGGATTGGAAGAATCAATATTATGAAAATGACTATACTACCCAAAGCAATCTACAAATTCAGTGCAATCCCTATCAAATTATCAATGGCATTTTTTACAGAACTAGAACAAAAAATCTTAAAATTTGTATGGAGACACAAAAGACCCCAAATAGCCAAAGCAGTCTTGAGGGAAAAAAAACAGAGCTGGAGGAATTAGACTCCCTGACTTCAGACTATACTACAAAGCTACAGTAATCACAACAATATGATACTGGCACAAAACCAGAAACATAGATCAATGGAACAAGATAGAAAGCCCAGAGATAAACCCACGCACCTATGGTCAACTAATCTATGACAAAGGAGGCAAGGATATACAATGGAGAAAAGACAGTCTCTTCAATAAGTGGTGCTGGGAAAACTGGACAGCTGCATGTAAAAGAGTGAAATTAGAACACTCCCTAACACCATACACAAAAATAAACTCAAAATGGATTACAGACCTAAATGTAGACCGGACACTATAAAACTCTTAAAGGAAAACATAGAAAGAACACTCTTTGACATAAATCACAGCAAGATCTTTTTTCATCCACCTCCTAGAGTAACGGAAATAAAAACAAAAATCAACAAATGGGACCTAATGAAACTTAAAATCTTTTGCACAGCAAAGCAAACCATAAACAAGATGAAAAGACAACCCTCAGAATGGGAGAAAATATTTGCAAATGAATCAACAGACAAAGAATTTAATCTCCAAAATATATAAACAGCTCATGCAGCTCAATATTAAAGAAACAAACAACCTAATCCAAAAATGGGCAGAAGACCTAAATAGACATTTCTCCAAAGAAGACATACAGATGGCCAACAGGCACATGAAAAGCTGCTCAACATCACTAATTGTTAGAGAAATGCAAATCAAAACTACAATGAGGTATCACCTCACTCCAGTTAGAATGGGCATCATCAGAAAATCTACAAACAATAAATGCTGGAGAGGGTGTGGAGAAAAGGGAACCCTCTTGTACTGTTGGTGGGAATGTAAACTGATACAGCCACTATGGAGAACAGTATGGAGGTCCCTTAAAGAACTAAAAATAAAATTACTATATGAGCCAGCAATCCCACTACTGGGCATATACCCAGAGGAAACCATAATTTAAAAAGACACATGCACCCCAATGTTCATTGCAGCACTATTTACAATAGCCAGGTCACGGAAGCAACCTAAATGCCCATCAACAGTCTAATGGATAAAGAAGATGTGGTACATATATACAATGGAATATTACTCAGCCATAAGAAGGAACGAAATTGGGTCATTTGTTGAGACGTGGATGGATCTAGGGACTGTCATACAGAGTGAAGTAAGAAAGAGAAAAACAAATATTGTATATTAACGCATATATGTGGAACCTAGAAAAATGGTACAGATGAACCGGTTTGCAGGGCAGAAATTGAGAGACAGATGTAGAGAACAAACGTATGGACACCAAGGGGTGAAAGCGGGGTGTGTGTGTGTGTGTGTGTGTGTGTGATGAATTGGGTGATTGGGATTGACATGTATTCACTGATGTGTATTAAATTGATGACTAATAAGAAAAAAAAACACATTCAAAAACACATTCTGAATATCTTTCCATGATAAGACATATAGACCTACATCATGGCTTCATAGTATTAATTATATACTGTTTCATCAATTCTAGAAAATGTTTTTTCCAACATTTTAACGTCTCTGATATTAGGCATGTCTCACATTTAATGGCCATCACAGTTTACTTAGCAGCATATTTTTCTTCCTTGGTGGTACATTTTCTTTCTTAGTACTACATAAATTAATGGTGGATCTTCCAATTAATAGTCTTTGATTCAATGATACAGTTGGCTGTACTTTGTGTAATCAATCCACTTTTGGTGTTGGTGTTGGCAGCAGAAACTCTTTTTTTGTTTTAACTTTTTATTTTATATTGGAGTATAGCCAATTAACAATGTTGTGATACTTTCAGGTGCATAGCAAAGCGACTCAGCCATACATATACATGCACCCATTCTCCCCCAGACTCCCCTCCCATCCAGCCTGCCACATAACATTGAGCAGAGTTCCCTGTGCTATACAGTAGGTCCTTGTTGGTTATCCTTTTTAAATACAGCAGTGTGAACATGTCAATCCCAAACTCCCTAACTATCCCTTCCCTCCACCCTTCTCCCCCTGGTAATCATAAATTCATTCTCTAAGTCTGTGAGTCCGTTTCTGTTTTGCAAATACGTTCATTTGTATCATTTCTTTTTAGATTCCACATGTAAGCAATATTGTAGTATATTTCTCTTTTTCTGTCTGACTTACTTCACTCAGTATGACAATCTCTAGGTCCATCCATGTTGCTGCAAATGGCATTATTTCATTCTTTTTAGGGCTGAGTAATATTCCATTCTATATATGTACCACATCTTCCTTATCCATTCCTTTGTTAATGGACGTTTAGGTTGCTTCCATGTCTTAGCTATTGTAAACAGTGCTGCAATAAACACTGGGGTGCGTGTATCCTTTCGGACCATGTTTTTCTCCAGATATATGCCCAGGAGGGGGGTTGCAGGATCTTATCGTAGCTCTATTTTTAGTTTTTTAAGGAACCTCCATACTGTTCTCCATAGTGGCTGTATCAATTTACATTCCCACCAACAGTGCAGGAGGGTTCCCTTCTCTCCACACCCTCTCCACCATTTATTGTTTGTGGATTTTTTGATGATAGCCATTTTGACTGGTGTGAGGTGATATCTCACTGTAGTTTTGATTTGCATTTCTCTAATCATTAGCGATGTTGAACATTTTTCATGTGCCTCTTGGCCATCTGTATGTCTTCCTCGGAAAAATGTCTGTTTAGGTCTTCTGCCCATTTTTTGATTGGCTTGTTTGTTTTGATGATATTAAGCCACATGAGGGCAGCAGATAACTCTTGATGTCCCTTGTCACACTCCCTCAGCCCACCCCTGGTTTCAGGCTTAGCCATGGTGGGGAGTTCCAAGTAGGGTGAACTCAGGCTGACAGCTCCCACCACAGGCAACACAGGTGTCTCCTTTGTTCTCTGGGGTCTTTTCTGAAGCTAAGTGTCAACTCAGCCTAAAGCCAAGGGCAGCCCAGAAATGGGGAAGCATTAATGGCCAAGGTTACAATCTCAACCAGGGGGCTAAACAGGCAGCTCTATCCATGCTCTGGCCTCCTATCTTTCCAAAGGAGGAATCTGGGTGCAGAACGGAGCTCCAAGTGCCTACGGCACCAACCTTCATAACATACGTTTATATTGGATTTTCCTCCCTCCCTGCCTTTCTCCCTGCTCCCTCACCCCTGCTTCCTGGACCCTTCCCAAATAAACAACGTGCACTCAACTCCTTGCTTCAGGCTATGCTCTCAGGGGAACCTGAAATAATGCAGTGGTCATTTAGGTTATTTCTAGGTCTCAGTTTCTCTATCTTCAAAATGAGAAAATGGAAATAAAATCCTTTCAAGCTTCCACATTTTAGGACTCCAGGATATCTCTTCCTTTTATACATCACAATGAGGGTGACCTCTTCAACACAGAGAAGCAAACTGCCTCTTTTTCCTGAAGCTCGGTAATCTATCACACCAACAAGCTCTGATATTATAAGACTAAATCATTAAACTTTATGGTAAGTATAGAACCAGGCCTTTCAAGTGGGACAAAGAAGAAGAGAGAACCACTGAGAGATGCTATACTTGGTGGATGTTCTGCTTCAGAATGATAACACATTAATGAACTCAACTGACATGTCCTTATCACCAAGATACAGCCCCAACTGGAGGGCCCTGTCTTCTTGAACTATTTAAACAGCCTTCAATTTTCCAGTACTTTGGCACCCAAAGTATGTTTGTAAATCAACTGCTTGGTATTTCCAATTAGTTTTTCCCATAGAAATGCTACTAGAAATGGTTATGTTCCCAAGCCAGGCCATTAAGAGTATTTAGTCTATAAAAGCCCTAAGTACCAGCACAAAAGTTCCTAAGAAAATACATAACTTGACCACATTCATTTCTTTACCAGAGAAAATATTTAGTAATGCAGTCAAGACTCCAGGAACAAATATTCACCCACGCCAACACAAACACACAAAGATACATAAAAACACACACAAACACATATACTGGTGAAAAGGAATTTCTCAAGAACCAAAATGCCTGCACAGATGTTCACTTAAGTCCTTATAACTAGTCTTGATATCAACATAGACCAAAAGCAACGACGACAACAACAGAACCTTAAGCTCACCAAAGCGCTCAAAGGTTAAAGTAGAAACAACTGAGTTCAACATGCAAAGCATGTAAAATTTCTTGGCCAAGGATAAGAGTAAAAGGAGGGAAAGAGGGCCAATCAGAACAAGTTTGCTCAGAATTAAAGTGGTTATGTAATTTGGAACTCAGATCAACACAAAGGACAGTTTAAAACCTATGCCCAACAGCTAAAAGTCAAATTGCAAAATCACAAGAGACCAAACTTGAGCTGCAAAAAAAATTTGTTTCTTATTTATATAAAGCTAAGCCTTAAACCTTAATTAACAGATCAAAGTTGCATTTACATGAAGTTGTATCAAAGCCCCACAATTAATATTTGTTCATTTAATATTTAAATCAACCACCACTACCAACCCCCAATAAAAAGAAAGACTCCCCTAATATTTGCAAATCATATATCTCATGAAGGGTTAATATCCAAAATATATAAAGAACTCATACAACTCAATAGCAAAAAAACAAACACTCCAATTACAAATGGGCAGGGGAACTGAATACATATTTTTCCAAAGAAGACATATAGATGGCCAACACGTATATGAAAAGATGCTCAGTATCGCTAACCATCAGGGAAACACAAATCGAAACCACAATGAGATATCACCTCACATCTGTCAGAATGGCTATTATAAAAAAAGATGAGAAATAACAAGTGTTGGTGAGGATGTAGAGAAGAGGGAACCCTTGTGCATTGTTGGTGGCAATGTAGACTGGTACAGCCACTATAGAAAACTATGGTGGTTCCTCAAAAAACTAAAAATAGAACTATCATATGATACAGCAATTCTACTTCTGGGTATTTTTCCAGAAAAAATAAAAACACTAATTCAAAAAGATATATGCACCCCCATTATTTACAATAGCCAAGATACGGGAACAACCTAAGTGTCCATCAATGGATGAATGGATAAAGAAAATGTGGTATATGTACACAATGTAATATTATCCAGCCATAAAAATGAAGGAAATCTTGCCATTTGTGACAACACGAGTGGACCTGGAGGGCACTATACTTGTGAAATAAGTCAGAGAAAGACAAATACTGTATGAGCTCACTTTTATGTGGACTCTAAAAAAAAAAAAAAAGAAAGAAAGAAGAGAAAAAAGAAAAAACAAGAATAGATTAGTGGTTGCCAGAGGTGGAGAAGGGTGGGCAAATGGGTGAAGGGGGTCAAAAGGTACAAACTTCCTTCCAATTATAAAATAAATAAGTCATGGGGATGTAAATACAGCCTGGTGACTAGAGTTAATAATAGTGTATTGCATATTTGAAAGTTGCTAAGAGAGTAGATCTTAAGAGTTGAAAGAAAGAAAGAAAGAAAGAAAGAAAGAAAGAAAGAAAGAAAGAAAAAGAAAGAAAGAAAGAAAGGGGGGAAGGAGGGAGGGAGGAAGGGAGGAAGGAAGACTCTTCTAATACCAATTATTGATGATTGTGGCATCAAGGACTAGAAAGTGGGGAGGAGAAATGAAGAAATCTGGGATTGTAGAAATAACTGTCAAATAAATCAAATCAATAAAAACCTCATGTAAAAAATTTTAATGACCCAACATAAGTGGATCCATAGGTGATCTTTTTTGAAGTTTCCTAAAAATAAAAATGCCTTTAAATAAAAGCAGCTCTTTGCTCAAGTCAAAAGTAAATAATAATTACTTTTTCAATTGCGCATAGAGGGTTCATATGTAATTTCATATCCCTTCTGGTCAAAAAAGGGAAAAATGAAAAGTAAATGCAAACCAAAAAGGTCACTCTGTAATATTAAATATATAGAGAGAGTCCATGACCATGAATATGGATACCCATAAACACTTTTAGAGCCAGCTAAGAAATTTGGTTTACAAAAGCCAGAAGACTATTAATGTTTATGATCTGAACTTTAGTACTGTATACACACACACACAGAGGATTCTGTCATTTTCTTTTTCCCCAAGTTCCCTAGTTTACTGTCAAAGATGTACAAACTGAGATTAAAGAAAAATATTCTTTCACATTTTTCTCCATGGAAGGGCTGACAAAAAGCACCACAGGGGAAAAACCTGTATTAATGATCCTCACGGTTTGCAAGAAAAGCTCTTTATTAATTTCAGTCTAAACAAATATAAAGAAACAGACAAAACACTCTAGACATAAACTTGCTGCAAAAGCTCTCCAAAATCAGACATAACACCCATGGTACATCTTTCAGCTTGAATGAATAAACCCTTCCAGCGAGACCTCCAATGGTTTCATTTTTCTAAACATAAAAGGGAATCATTTCATTCAAGCATGAATGAGACTGGAGAGAGCTTTTGTATTGTTGATAGCAACACTTCTTGGGGATATGATTAACTGGATTATATCACCCAATAACTAAAAGGAAGAACAGGAGTGAATGTAGTGGGGCATTTCATGCTTTGAAAAAGGAGCTCAGACATGGTAAAGTTTTAGAATGCAATAGTCAAGAGGCACTTTAACTACCCAGGCACCAGTATGACACACAAAATTCTATTCGACAAGACTAATATTTGATTTGGGTTAGGATCAATAATCTAAACAGAATTAAAGAAAAGAATTTAAGTAGCTAAGCAAAACAGAAGTGTCCCTTTTATTTTAGGGACAAGGAAACTAAGGCCCATGGGCTCAAGATTTGCCCAGTGTCGTGTTATCACTAACGGTATACCCAGTTACTTAGGTCTACCTGGAGAATGCCTTGAGGCTCAATACCATGCACTGTAGCAGACTGAACCTCAGAAACTTCAGAAGGCATGGTCTAATCTTCTATATCTGAAAAATCATTTTTTTTTTTTTCTTTTTGCGGTATGCGGGCCTCTCACTGCTGTGGCCTCTCCCGTTGCGGAGCACAGGCTCCGGACGCGCAGGCCCAGCGGCCATGGCTCACGGGCCCAGCCGCTCCGCGGCATATGGGATCCTCCCAGACCGGGGCACGAACCCGTATCCCCTGCATCGGCAGGCGGACTCTCAACCACTGCGCCACCAGGGAGGCCCTGAAAAATCATTTTTAACATCCTTGAATAAAACATGAAATAGGATGAAATTTTAGGTGCTGCTCTACCAATAAGGAAAGCCTCATATGAGCCACCTAAAGAGATTAGGTACTAAATTTTTTCATCCAGTTTAATGTAATTCATGCCAGGCATTTGTATAATCATAGACAAAATCCTACTACATTCTTAACTCTGTGTATTACATCAGCCCTAGGGAGATTATGGTTAGGTAATTTCCAGGATGTCCCAGCCATTACAATCTGTAAACCATTAGCTGAATCTATTAACAAGAGTACCATCAGGATTCCCAGATTTAAAACATTTCTCCACCCAATTCCCTTACCCTCCTCCACCTCACCTAAAATAACTGAGGTTTTTCAAACGTAATACTGTATCTTAAAAGATGAAAACCTTCACTTAAGTAGTTTCATTTCATCCCTCTAATTGTACTGGCGACCCATCTACAGCTGGATTCCTGATAACCAACCATTTGTCAGCTTTGCCAGGGAGTTAGACCGTATCTTTCCAAACCAAGCAACTCTTCCCTGAGGTTTCTGTCAAGTAAGATTATACAAGCAGTTTCTAATTTCCTATCCCTGCAGGAAGGGTTGCTCAGAACTTGATTTTAAATATCTCTTATTAAAGTATTGCGTGGCTGCTGAATTATGACCAAATTTTCAATCTTCATCCTAAATGGGACTTTATTAATTGGGCACTTGTTATTATTCTCAGTATGAAAACCAAATAGATTAATAGAAAAAGGATTAGGCACATTAAAAAGCAGTCAGATTGTATTACTGATTAAGTAGTTCACAGCCAAGGAAGGAAGTTCACTTTAAACAGAAGCTGCAGATTTATATCCACTCCCTATTTCAGGACCTGGCACCAGAGATGCTCAATAAATGTTGAATGAAAGGCTTTTTCCCATCCAAGACCTTTCTTCCTCTTTCAGAGTATTCCACTCTTCTGCCTTCCGCAAGAATTACAGCTTTTATGTAAGCAAAAAAAGGAGCTATAATGTCCAAATATACAGTCTCTCAAGCCAAAACATTGTCCCAAACCCCAGGAGTCATCTAGCTGCTTCATTAAGTTATGAAAAGTCTTTCTAGTCAAACACTTGGATTAATTTATTTTGCAAATTAAGATATCTTTAGATATGAAGTTATTATTTATTCTCTGCACCAAGAGAGACTTACTTTTTAATCCTTTCTCCATAAGGATGTCAAAATTTTTCAGTCACAAGGTAAGACATCAAACCAAAATAGCTTTAAAAGTTCTGTATAATTATGAATGTCTTTACAGTTACTCTATGTCAAGAATCATTCATGCTATTTGAATTCATATGAACACATTCACTTGGAGACCCATTTAACTGGGGCATTTCTGACCCAAAGAAAGTATGTAGACAAACAGCACTCTTACCATTCCAACCATATTATTTTTCAGTACTGCCTGGACAATTCTCTTACACAGATCAGAAAAAAAAAAAAAAAAGCGTGGGGGGTGGTTGGCAGGAGCGAGGGGTTGGTACAAAGAGGCAAGTCCTACAAATAAACTTAGGTTCTGTCCAAATAATTAAAAGAATTAAAATTTGGACCCTAAGCAAGCAAAAAATCATTCTGCATTGATAACTCTTTTTAAATTCAAACCTAGAAATTTTTTTTAGCAGGAATATGGTGACCAAACTATGTTACCTAGAAATTATAAGGGTGGAAGACACTTTGACAGGTTTTTTTTTTTTTTAAAGAGTGTAAGAAATATCATACTGGGTCTGATAAGTGGTTTCTCTGGCCAAGGGTTCTTGCCAATGGTACTAAAGGGATGGATCGAAATAGAGTGAAGGATAAAACAATTGGGCTGTTAAGGAAAATGTAATCATGCCCTCCATAATCATGACTTCTAAGACCTATGATGTCCCTTGGTCACTAGAAGTTTCAAGAGAGCAGGGATTTTATTTTTTCACCGCTCTACATACCCCCAGTACTTGAACAGCATCTGGCACATAAGAGGCTCCAAACAAATTATTTTTGAATTAATACATTGTTACAACACGATCATTCAGGCATTTGCTTAAAGCTGATAGCACATTAAGTTACCAGTTAGTTCCCCACTAATAAAGCAAAAAACACTTAAACCTTCTCCATAATGAGACTGGGTGCTGCCTGTCATTCAGGGGCTCATTTATTCCAGCAACGAAAATTTACTGAGCACCTGCGATGTGCTAGGAATTTTGTTGGGGCTGGAGATGCAGTGGTGGACAAGACAGGGAGTTCCTGCCCGCAAAGGGCATCCATTCTAGTGACTCTCTCTGGCTGCTACGTGGAGGACAGGCTGTTGAGGCGGAGGAGAAAAGCAAAGAGGCTAGTTAGGGAACCTGTGCGGACTGAAGGTGAGATGATGGTGGCCTGCACCAGAGAGGAGTTGGTGAAAAGGAACTGGACTCAGGCTATATTTTGTACATTTATAGGTTGATGGAGATAATCCAGGAGGTGAAGAAATTAATGACATAGGAGAGAAGAGAGAAATCCATAGGCAAAGAAAGAGAGGTTGAGACCTGTGAGCGGGTGCATGGCCTCAGACAGGGGCAGGGGCAAGTGATTCACTGTAAGAGGACAGAAGGCAGAGTGTGGGTACAATAATTTCCTAGTACCTAAGTCTGCAATAAAGGAAATTCTCATCTAAACAAAACCCATTAGATTGCAGGGTAAGCCCATTCTCTTCCCTGATTAAGAAATGTAATACATGTTCACTGTAATTAGAAATTTTAGAAAATACAGAAAAGTATTAAAAACACCCATTGATATCACCTGGAATTTCACCATATAGTGATAACTATTACAAACTTCTGTTGCATCCCCAAATGTTTTCTACTTACCTATTTTATTTATTTTTGTAATTGGGTTCAAACTGTATAAAAATGATTTTACATCCTGGTTTTCTCAGAAGCATTTCCCATTTCACACTCATACATTTCTTGATTTAGTAGAAGGGCTGACCCAGAATCACAAGCATTGTTCTTGAGTCTCAGCTCTGCCGTGGACAAGCCTTTGACTCCACAAATGGCTTCACAGCTCTGGCCTTTGGGACAGCTCTGGTGACCTTTGGGACAGCTCTGGTGACCTCTGGGGTACATGGGCAGTCCTCACTCTTGTCCTCTTCCTACCACTCTGGAGGGAGGGTCAGTCTCCATTACCAAACTCTTTTCCTTCTGCACACACCTAAATGATTCTCAGTCATGTTCCCGTGCTACATACGCTCCCTGGGTCTCCTGCCCATCCCTCAGTTTAAAGATGCTTCCAGACAAGTACTCTCTTTCCGTGGACTAGACTCTTGTTCTGAGTGTGCCAGGGGATGTCTCTTTTCTCTACCTGTATGCACTTCTTCCCATAAACTGCCCCTGGATATATGATTACTCAAGCATCACCCATCTAATTACTCTGCCACTATTTTCTAATATATGATCTCTCACGTGCATTCTACTTGCTAAGTCTACTGTCTCTGGCCCCTCCTCATATTCAACATTCTACATTTCTTTTCATACTTCTTTTATCTCCTCTGCTACTTCTCCCCACTTCGTTCCAGAAAGTTACACTGGGCCCCTTGTTATTCTTCAAATATTCACGCACCCTTCTGCCCCGGGGCCTTTGCACATCCTGTTTCATCTACCTAGACCACTCTTTCCCCAGACATTTATGTAGTCTGTGCTCCCTCCGTCACTACAGGTCTCTGCTCAAATGTCATCTTATCAGAAAGGCCTTTGACTACCCTATATAAAATCAAATAGCAACCTGTCCTGAATACTCTCTAACCCCTTAGCCCTGCTCTCATGTTCTCCATGGCACTTAATATCACCTGGCATATATATATAATTTGTTTATAATGCAAACTCCTCAAAGGCAAGATTTTGTTCCCTGTCATATCCCCAGGACTCAACAAGGGTCCTGGTACATTCATGAGCGTTCAATAAATATCTACAGAATGAATGTTTTTGAAAACACACAATCATTAAGCTGCCTCAGCACATCCATTGCTGTGCAGCTTCATCACTGTGGCCTCACAGATCTTCTTCACTCAGACTAGCTCTTGGCCCTGCAGAGAAAAGCCTGCACTTGGAGCTTTGAGATCAGGCTGTTGCCCAACCTCCAACTTACCAACTGGATGCACCATGTGAAAACTCTAACAGCTGGATTCCCACTTCGTATCCCAGACCACTAATAAAAATGTCCGTTTCCTTGAGGACACAGAGAAGGGTAGGCTGGGGCGAAGTGAGAAAGTGGCATGGACATATATACACTGCCAAATGTAAAATAGATAGCTAGTGGGAAGCAGCCACATAGCACAGGGAGATCAGCTTGGTGCTTTGTGACAACCTAGAGGGGTGGGATAGGGAGGATGGGAGGGAGGGAGATGCAAGAGGTATGGGGATATATGTATATGTATAGCTGATTCATTTCGTTACACAGCAGAAGCTAACACACCACTGGAAAGCAATTATACTCCAATGAAGATGTAAAAAAAAAAAATCTATCCTTTAAAAAAAAAAATGTCCATTTCTACCAGGCCTTGAATCAATCTCCATGGAAAATACTGACTGACTCCCCCAGGGTGCCAGGGGCCTACAGCCAACACCTGAGTGTGAGCTCGGCACTGACTCCCATCATCCGGAAACCCACTCGGTCATATAAAGACTTTACTAAAACCGTTGTGTGACTGAAATACTGCAAAGCCTGTTCCAGGGAGACCCCTGACCCGGCCTGGAGGGTACCAACTGGGCTCCCAATTAACCAGCCCATTTTCTGTTCTTCTGAGCTATTTCTACCTCTGCACAAGATGCCAATGGGTAGATTATTTTATCAACTAAAGCATCTAGCCACTCAGATTTGAATATAGCTAATTTTTAAAAATATCCTTCATCAGTTTTCCCCGCTCCGGCTTTCCCACCTGCCCATTCCATGTGTTTGTCACTATGAAGAACAGACTGGTAAAAGCACTAGAATATCTATTGCCGTTTTCACGTCTTCTCTTAACCATCAAGTAAGCATCTTCCTTTATCTCTGTCTTGTGCACACAGTGCACACATTTCTCATAGAAGGTTTTTCTGTTTATAAAGTTGGTCTCATTATTAGAATTAAAACTGTTGGATTTTTTTTGCATTCTTCTTTGTGAATCTGGTCTTTTTCTACATTTGTGATTTCCCCACCTGTCTTTTAGCTCCTCATGTAATATCATGTTAACAATCAAATTTCAGTTTTCAATGAAGATACATTCTTTTGTTCCTCTATTGTTTTTTGTTTTTTTAACTTTCACCCCTCAGCCATTACTTTCTTCTCATGGATCTCCTTTGGTGTGGTAAAATTCCTTTTTAAAATAGGTTCCCTTTGTTTTACTGAATTTCTGGTTCCCGACTTCATGGTCAGCTCCACTGATTGTAGCGGGGAGATCTTGGGCCTATCTGTTCACGTCCTTTCACATTTTTTGTCTTTCCTCATTGACGCCTTGCCCCCAGCCCCCGCCAATATTAAATACTCAATAGAGTGTTCTAACTGCTCATCAATAGAAATGTAATAAGTCATATTCTAACTGCCTTGCCTGGTGCTTTGAAGGTCAGATAAGATTAAGTGGTAATCAAACCATTCTAGAAAGTTCCAGTCTGTATACTTGAATACGCCCTTTGCTTTTGTTAAAAGAGGAATTTAACACTGTGAAAGGAAAGGCTACTGAAGAAACATAATGCACTCATGTGGTCTTTGCCAAGATCCTGGCAGAACAGACACAAAAAGAAAAAATTCACCATCATCACCTAAGGTTTGTGAGACACAATCCTTCCCATCAATAAAAAAGATTACTTTTCTACACTTCCAAAACAAATCCAGTCTGCATTACGCAAAAACTTGTCAAGCCTTCCACCACCTCTTTATTGCACAGGCTACGGACGCGCAGGCTCAGCAGCCATGGCTCACGGGCTCAGCAGCTCCACAGCATGTGGGATCTTCCCGGACCGGGGCACGAACCTGCATCCCCTGCATTGGCAGGCAGACGCTCAACAACTGCGCCACCAGGGAAGCCCAACCACCTCTTTCTTAATGAATTTCACCTTTTTCACTCAGTGCTCGAGTTTGAAAACAAGCTCTAATCTAGATTGAACAGCTGAGCCTTATTACAGTGCTAATACAGTACGCAGGTAAAGATCTAGATAAAAATTGTTAATAAACACTTCTCAAATCACTAAGCTTCAAAGAATTTTAATCAGTACATATTCATTCATCCTAAAAATACTCTAGTATTTTGCCTTTTGTCCTTTAAATAAAATTCTAGTAAATGATGTTATTTCTTAAACAATACACTTGATGTTCTCAAATCTAATATCAGCCACTGAAAGATTTCGTGCAAATTGCTTAAATACCTGAGTCTCAGTTTTCTCATTTGAAAAACAGAAATACAAAATGCTTTGTGGGTTGGTTATTGCGAAGGTTAAAGGAGGGAAAGCACTTGAAAGAATTTATAAACCCTAACAGACTACACAAAAATATAACTGTTAGACGGCAATTCAAAGTCCTCTATGATCTCATTTCCTAATTTTTTTTTTTGGAGGGGAGCAATTTTATTTACTTTGATTAGGTAATACATTCACATGGCTCAAAATTCCAAAGTTGCAAAAGGGTATTCAGTAAAGTCTTTCATTCCTTTCCGCCAACCACCTAATTCTCTTCTCAGGAATGTAATCAACATCATATTTATTTTTCAGACGCATGTGGATTTTCCCTCAATTTTTATACAAATGCTATCATATTATTCACTGTTTTACATCTTCTTTTTTCTGATTTAACAATGTATCTTGGAGATTGTTTCATATTCATATATCAACAGAGAGGGAGCTCCTCCATTCTTTTCATTGGCTGCCTGAAACGCCATTGAGTGGGGGGACCATGATATATTTAACTGTCCTACATTTAGGTTATTTCCAATCTTTTACTGTTAATAGTCTTTGCTCATGTATAAGTATATTTGTAAGGTACATTTCTAAAAGAGAACTGCTGGGTCAAAAAGTATACACATTTTCAATTCTGAAAAAGATTGCCACATTGTCCGTCATAGAGGTTTATAGCAATTTATTC
The DNA here is from genome assembly GCF_964165515.1 of Mesoplodon bidens. Taxonomy (NCBI): domain Eukaryota; kingdom Metazoa; phylum Chordata; class Mammalia; order Artiodactyla; family Ziphiidae; genus Mesoplodon; species Mesoplodon bidens. Next base: position 55,807,512 of record NC_138166.1, read on the forward strand.
TCCTTCCAGCCATAAATGGAAACTATTTCTCCACAAAATTGTCCATATAATCTCTTGTCAAACATTGTTGTTAAATCTCAGCCAATAGGATAGCAAAAAATGACATCTCCATGTGTTTTAATTTGCTTTTTCTAGTGAGTTTTTGGGCCTTTTTTGCTTGATAGTCTCTCCTAAGTAGCAAGAAAAGTTAATTCACTCCCTTTTACTTTCTTCCCCTACACCCCTCTGCACATCCTATGATCCAGCCATCCTGAAATACCTACTATTCTCCAAATAGACCACATTTTGGAAAACGCCTATTCCTTCCACCTCTAGTCACAAAAATGTTTGACAGTCAAATTCAAAGGCATTTCAGTGTTTATGAAATGTTCCTTTATTCCTCTCATAGGACTTAATCCCTCCTTTTTCAGGGTGTCTTAATCCCTCCTTTTTCAGGGTGTCCAAGGCACACTGTTAAAGCTTCAGAATAGCATCATTTCATTCTGCCATGTATATATATGAGCTTCTTAAAGTCTGAAAACAAATTATCTATCTTAGCACCCTTTATGATATCCAACACATTCATTCAATTAACGTGGAATGGAAGACTGAATTAGAAATAAAAAACTGTGACTTTCTAATAATTGCATATGTGTCCTTAAACTTCCAAAATGCTGTAAATCTAGTGATGGGGATAATAAAATATAGTGAAGCTCTGGAGACTTGCTCTTTGGCCTAGAAGTTCATATTACAACTTAATGCTGATAAATCCTTCTTCTAAGTTTTTTGTTCAACGTTTGTTTTAACACTGAAATCCTGGTTGTGACTTAAATGACTAAAGAACATAACTAAGATCAAACCATTTTTTAAAGCAATGTACTAAGGTCTAGTAAACCCATGAAAAGGTGGTTGACTTTTTTACTAATCAAGGAAATGCAGTTTAAAAATCACAAGATACCATTAGACATCCAACAGAATGACTAAAATGGAAAAGACAGAAAATGTCAGGTGTACATGTAGATCAACAAGAATTCTCATAAACTGTTGGAGGAAAATAATATAAGCATTTTGGAAAACTGTTTGGGGGAACCAACTAAAGCCACACATATGCCAACCCTGTGACTCAGAAATTCTACTCCTAGGTATATATTCGATAAAAAAAAAAATACATTGTTCACACAAAGCTATGTACAAGAATGTTGGCAGTGGCATTAATTATAACAGCATAAAATGGGAAAAACCTAAATGTTTATCAGTAGTAGAATAGATAAAGTATGGTATCCATACAGTGGAATTCTAACAGCAATGGGAATGAACAAACTATATAACTTCACACCAAAATGTGAGAGAATCTCACAGACATTTACATAAATACAAAAAATAGCAAAGGTAACCGGATGGTGTTAAAAATCAAGAGACCCCTATGGAGTAGGCATGGGGACTGGGGACCACATGAGGAGGCTTCTAAGGAGCTGGTAATATTCTGTTTGGTTACACAGATGTGTTCATCTTGTGAAAACTCATTAAATCATACAACTGTGCTTTGTATACTTTTCTGCATGTATGTTACATTTCAATAAAAAGTTTACCTCAAATAAAAGAAAAGCAATAGGCTAAACCTTCAAAAGGGAATATATTCCTTTAAAAATACCTTTCATGAATAAATGTTTTTTAAATGTCATGGTGATTATTATTTTCCAAACCCAACTGACTTGCACTGGTTTGACCCAAGAGCCTACTATCAAAAAGAGATCCAAAGAAAGCAGTTTTCTATTTCTAAAACAATGCAGGAGCCACAAATGGTATTCAGGATAGTTTGATTAAGGAAAAAAATGAGGTGACCAGAGATCAGCTCTAGGGAATAAGCAAAGATTGCAGAAAAAGATGAAAAGAAACAAAACCTCCTTAAAATGGTACCAAAATATCAATCACTCTTAAATAAGCCTCTGTTGAGCTACTAAGGAAAAAAAAACTATTTATTCCAATGCAGATATGTGCCTCAGCACCCAGCTTCCCTCCCGATATTATTTTAAAACACTGCACAAGATGGGCTTCCCTGGTGGCGCAGTGGTTGAGCGTCCGCCTGCCGATTCAGGGGGACACGGGTTCGTGCTCCGGTCCGGGAGGATCCCACATGCCGCGGAGCGGCTGGGCGCGTGGAGCCATGGCCGCTGAGCCTGCGCGTCCGGAGCCTGTGCTCCGCAACGGGAGAGGCCACAACGGTGAGAGGCCCGCGTACCGCAAAAAAAAAAAAAAAAACACTGCACAAGAGACAAAGAGAGAGCACCATGGGAGTAGTAATTAATGGCACATGCAGGTGTCTGAAGAGAGGGAAACCAAGGGAAATGAAACACAAATTCTTCCGCCTCATTAGTCTTCTAAAAATACTGCCATAACACAAAGGCATGCCCTGCTTATGTAGTATATAAATGAATGAGAAACCTAATCAAAATGGTTTTTGTGAATCTTGACCATAGCCCAGATACAAATACTTTGGAGATTTAAAAAAGGAAAAGAAAAATGGATGGCACTGAACTAGTCGAGCATGCTTCAAATAAACACAGAGATGGACAAAATAAAATCAATGTATAGTAAATTCAACTATCAGTGTCAATGGAGACAGATGTTTAAAAAGCTCTTCTATTGGCAGGGCAATATAGAAATAACAGGCACTCCAGGGCTGATGACCAGACCCAAACACTTATTCTTTTCTGAACCTGGCATTAATTCGTTTTTAACTTGATCTCGATTGGACTCAAGAAGGCAGCAAAGGGAAAAGATCAGAAGTCAAGGCAACCACCAGAGAGAGGTGACTTTGCAGCCAACTTTCAACTTCCTGTTGTAAAAAGGTATACCAAAAAGATAATTAACTGAAATTCACAGATAATCCATCACATTTCACATTAGTCATGGTACAAAACTGGTTTTGCACAGAACTGTAGCCAAGTAGGCAGCCCCTCCAAAAAGAAACAAGAAAAAAAGGTGGGATGCTGTCAAGGTTTTAATTACAGCTCTTGATCTTACATTGTCCACCTTCAGGTAAAGATGCTAATAAGCAGTGAAATTTGCAGAAGGCAAGTAGCAAGAAGGAAAACAAGCAAGAGATTTGAATAATCAAATTTCAAGTAAATTTTTAAAATCTGGAACTAATAATTATTGGCTCATGTAGTGATTAAAAAAATTCTCTCCCCTTATAGAAGGTAGGATTAGAATTAACCACTAATGATCCGAGCTAGGAATGGCATCAAGGGAAAAAGAAAGATCAGAAGTTGCCTCCTTTCCCTTAATATTGCAAAGCAGATTTATTAAAGACATCTATGCAGACCATTCAGCCAAAACCAAACATAAGTTAACACTGACCTGGTTAAACAGGTTCAAAGAGAGTTTCAGGTTCATCTGAAATTAGACTTGAAATAAGCAATAGGGACAGCAAGAAGAGCATTTGTGGGCTTCCCTGGTGGCGCAGTGGTTAAGAGTCCGCCTGCAGACGCAGAGGACGCGGGTTCGTGCCCCGGTCCGGGAAGATCCCACATGCTGCAGAGCGGCTGGGCCCGTGAGCCATGGCCGCTGAGCCTGCGCATCCGGAGCCTGTGCTCCGCATCGGGAGAGGCCACAACAGTGAGAGGCCCGCGTACGGCCAAAAAAAAAAAAAAAAAAGAAGAGCATTTGCTGAGGGCCTAACAAGGGCTGGCAATTCAAGTGAGTACACTAATCAAGGAATGACTAGAAGGTCTCTCTAGAAGAACTCACAAGTCCAAGAAATAAATGAGTAGCTTGGGAAGGGGATAAGTAAACAAACCTATGGATAGCATCAGAGATGAGTATTTATTCATTCATTAAGCATTTACCCTGAGTGTTCACAACACTGCAAAAGACAGACAACCATTATTTTTGTTTGTCCATCCAACTCATCCTTCTGGTACCAGCACCTCATTCTTCAGAGGAAACATCCCTTCCCCTGGTTCTGCAGGGAACACCTGACCCACACCTAGCCAGTGACAGTCCTGATTAACTCTGGTCCCAGTAACTGGTTCAGGGTTAGGGGCATGACCAAAGGCAGGGACAATCAAAAGCAACAAGCATCTGCAGAATAGAGTTGTTTCGTGTAGGAAATAAGCCCTCTGCTCTTAAGAGGTTCTCACATGGAGAAAGTTGGCTTGAGAATGAAGCCAGATGAAAACAGACTAGGAAATGGCAAGAAACAGGGCCGTGATGACATGATTTGAGCCCCTAGATCCAGCCATGCCTGAAGCTAGCATTCCTCTTGGAGTTTTTAGCAACATAAGCCAATAAACTTTCTTTTAAATTGTCCTTAAACTGGATGGGTTTTTGCTGCTTGAAAACAAATTCTCTAATCCATGATTACTGCCTTATTCCCTTAAATCCCTTTATAGCAAGGGTCCCCAACTCCCCCACCCCTAGGCCGCACAGCAGGAGGTGAGCAGCAGGCAAGTCAGCATCCATCGGCGGCTTCCTACCACTCCCCATCGCTCGCATGACCTCCTGAACCATCCCCCCACCCCATCCCCGTCCGTGGAAAAACTGTCTTCCACGAAACCGGTCCCTGGTGCCAAAAAGGTTGGAGACTGCTGCTTTACAGGAATAATTCTTCAGCCAGAGTACCCACCCGTCAATTATTAAAAAATCACAAAATATCTTTTGAAGTGGGACACTCTGAGAAATTGATATGAAATAAGTTTGTCTTTATTACTCCCTGCATGTTAGGAACCTTTTGATGACAGAACTGTGTCTTCCCACAAAGGAAAATAAGTTTTGGTGTAATTGATTATTCACACCAGATCCTAATACAGGGTTGGTTGGGCCTTTAGAACACCAAAAACCTGTCTGCTCAGCTCTTTGTGGGTGCCAGGAGTTCATAGGACAAGGTGAAATTTGAGGGTTTTGCTGCTTGAATTCACTTCTTTCTGCCTCCCCCATGGAAAGGAGAACCCAAATGAAGAGTGTGTGGATTCTACAAGCCTCCCTCAGCCCCCACTTTCCCACAAAACAGAGGCCAGTCATGTGGTGAAAGCTCAGTTACAAAGTGCTGATAGCAGCAGTTACGTTCTGTGGGTTTGTACTTCTTCACCATTACAAAACCCCATCCTGTACATACGTAAAACAGATAGCTAGTGGGAAGCAGCCACATAGCACAGGGAGATCAGCTCGGTGCTTTGTGACCCCCTAGAGGGGTGGGATAGGGAGGGTGGGAGGGAGGGAGACGCAAGAGGGAAGAGATATGGAAACATATGTATATGTATATGTATAACTGATTCACTTTGTTATAAAGCAGAAACTAACACACCATTGTAAAGCAATTATACTCCAATAAAGATGTTCAAAAAAAAAGAGTTAAGAGAAGTCTGAGAATTTTGATTTAAGGTTGCTGAGGAACCAGTGCTACCATTATATGAGAAAAAAAAAAAAAAAACCATTCTGATGGGCAAACAGACTTGCTGAGGCCATCTCCACAAGGAATCTGGCCGGTACCTTTTGCCCCTTTTTGCTGATCTCTGTCCTGAGTAGGCAGTAGCACATCCAGGTGAGTTCACATCAGACTGCCTTCACCCAAGGATGTGGGTGAGGGGGAAGTGTGCTGACCCAGGTTCTGAATGTAGAATGTGCCAGCAAAGGATGGTCGAAAAGGCACAGCACTAGAAGTCCAGAGGACCTGGATCTGGTCCTGGCCCTGGCTTTGCTACCAACTACATGTGACCCCAGATAAACCATTTCACCTTTCAAGGTGCTGATTTCCTTACTGTGAAAGTGACGGGTGGAAATGGATCTGTGTTTTTCCACTGTGGGTGGTGACTCAGGTGGATGGTGAAACCAATTTAGTGGATCAAGACCGACATTAAAAACTTGATTCTAGGGCTGAGCAGGAATTATACAAGATGAATCTAGAGCATCCTGTAGTGCCAGAAAGTAAGAACATGCTCAAAAAAATCAACAATGATAGGCTTATGTCAAAGGGCCACGGGAGCCAAACTAAAGGGCTCCTACTGGCCAAAGCTGGAAAAATTTGAGCACTAAACTAGATAAAGTACTACTGGATTACAACCCACAGTATAAAATAAGAATCTGTGAATCCACACCAATATAAATATTAACTAACTGAATACATCAATAAATGGGGGAGGATAGACAGACCTGCCATACAGAACAATGCCAAATAATCTACGTAGGAGGTAGAACATAACTCCCCACTGCTTAGGTGTGGGCTGCACAGTGGGCAGTAGAAAGAGTAACTTTGCAGTGAACAAACCTAACACTACCTCAGCTAAAGGATCAAGGTCAACATGAACAATGATAAAACACATTGATAGTATGTACTTTCAACATAATGTGATAAATGGCACTTTACCTCTGTGGTCTTCTGCCCCAAAACCCATAACCCTAGTCTAATCATGAGAAAAACATCAGACAAATCCCAGTCGAGGGACATTCTACAAATGCTTGACCAGTATGCCTTGAAACTGTCAAGGTCAACAGAAACAAGGATAGTCTAAGAAACTGTGACAGCCAAGAGGAGCTGAACGAGACATGATGACTAAACATAATGTGGAACGCTGGATGGGATCCTGGAATAGAAGAGGGACATTAGGTAAAAACTAAGAAAACGTGGATAAAGTTTAGACTTTAGTTAACAAATCAGAATGTATTAGTATTGGTTCATTAATTGGGACCAATGTACCTTACTAATGTAAGATAGTAATAGTAGGGGAACTGAGTGTGGGGCATATGGGAACCCTCTGTACTATCTTCCCAGTTTTTCTGTAAATCTAAAAGTGTTCTCAAATGAAAAGCTGTTTTTGTCTTGGGGGGTGATTAAAACAAACTTTGTTACGGGAGAAGATGATCGCTAAGCTTTCACTAGCAACACAAAAGGAACACTAAAGCTACGCTAAGGAAATCTGAAATCTAGATGCAAAGGTCCGCTCTGCCATTTGCCCTTTGGGTAAGTCACTCACCTTACCGGGGGTCCTCAGTCTAATTTACAACAAGATAATACCTGTCCTGCTACATCACAGTGTTGTTTTCTTGTGAGAAGCAAAGTATGTTAAAGTAATTTACAAATGTGGGGCTTCCCTGATGGCGCAGTGGTTGAGAGTCCGCCTGCCGATGCAGGAGATGTGGGTTCGTGCCCCGGTCCAGGAAGATCCCACATGCTGCGGAGCGGCTGGGCCCGTGAGCCATGGCCGCTGAGCCTGCGCGTCCGGAGCCTGTGCTCCGCAACGGCAGAGGCCACAACAGTTAGAGGCCCGCGTACCGCAAAAAAAAAAAAAAAAAGTAATTTACAAACGTGGAAATGCTATTTAAAATATGGGGCTTATGATAAGCTAGTGTGAACCAGAATTCTCTGGTTCCTCCCCACGTCAGAGTGGGCTCAGGGCTGCTTGAGACTGAGTCTTTTGCCTGCTGCAGCAATGCTTGGGTTTTCAAAGGGGTCCCTGGAGCAGCAGCATCAGTATCACCTGAGAACTTGTTCGAAATGCAGAATCTCGGATCCCACCACAGATTCACTAAATCAGAAACTCTGGGGTGGGGCACACAATCTGTTTCAACAAGCCCTGCAGGTCATTCTGGTGCTGCTGAAGTTTAGAACCCCAGAGAAACTGACAGATAACTGTGAGTCCCATTCACACGGGCCACACTCCTCCAGCTGGTTTTCCGTGCAGGTAGCAGTCACGCAGCTCTCACTTCCTCCAGAACCCCCTTCACATCTATTGACACTTGGCTAATTCCCACACGACTCCTCTGGGGGCAGGGGGTGGAGGGGAACAGTACCATCCACAGGAATGTAGAGAAGTCCATGACACGCTAAACCTCAGCATGAGTTAACTAGCTAGAGCAAGACCCAAGAACATGGTTATTTTGCCCAACTCATCTGTGAAGTTCTCAGCAGTGGTTGTTGTATGTGACTACCAGTCACACTGATGAAAGCACATTCTCTAGCTCAAACACTTTTGGTGGGTCAAAGCCTCGCTCTATTAACATCCCTCCCAGAAGCTCTCTTCCATTTATTCTTTGGAATTGTCCCCCTTCCCCATTCACCAGCAATCGGGGAGTGGCTGTGAGAATTAAATCAGGTGCTGTTCTCTCAAAAAGGACTGAACATAGTGGCTCATTTTTTATAGACAATCCATAAAAGAAAGCTACTATGATTATCGTTATAAGGTCCTCCTACCTTTGTGACTACTTACCCTTCCCCTACCTACCTCTTGTTTGGCATTCCTCAAGGTACCACATGCATCCCCTTTCCTCTTCTGGGACCTGCCCAAAAGGTTGGACAGGTTGGGCCTCCCTTGGAAACCTCCTCAACTGCTATAATTTCAACTAAACTGCCAACTCCCAGGAGTGATCCCCAGTTTTGCCCTCTCTTCTGAGTTATCTGCTGGACATCACTGATATCACCCACACACTTCAAGCTCAGCATGTTCAAAACCAAAAGCATCCTTTTTCCCTAAGATCTATTCATCTTTCTATGTTCTTCCATGGCATGGTCAATGGCACCTTAAATAACAGTCACATAGGCCTGAAACTCTGGAGTTACTTCTTGGTTTGCTTTATATGTTTACTGCAGAATAAGGAACACCTTAACTTGGAACAAAATTTCAAAGATGCAGTTTAAATCTCACAACTGTCCTTTTATCTCCCATTCTCCCCTCCTTGGGGAATCTGATGTTACCCACTTCTTGTAGAGCCTTCAAGAGATATTTTATATTTATGATACACAGGGGGTACTAGTAAATGTTTATCAACGAGCTCTCTGGAAAAACAAAAACAAAAACCCCAATTTCTTTCCTTTGCCGACTGCCATGGTGTAAATACTCCCACCTTGGCCAATTTCAAACGACCACCACAAAGTCACTGACCAAGGAGTTGGGGAGAGATATACACAACTGGTCTCACAAGCCAGTGCGATCTGCCTTCAGCCCACCCCCTCCCCTAGTTTATGAGTATGTGTACCTATGCATAATATGTACATGTTTACGTATATAAACATATAAAATATATATTAGCTATGAATATATTTTTCTCACATGGAAGCATCCCATACATACCTTGGTATATATGGTATGTATGCCAAAAATCTATGTAGTCTACACTTTTTTTTTTTAACTTAACTCAGAGGTTGTTACAAATCAGTAGATGTAGAGATGTTTCATTTTTAACTGCTCCATTACTCATTAACCAGTTCCTACTGATGGACAATTAGGTTATTTGCAATCCTTTTATTCAAACAATGCTTCAATAAATAACTTTGCACATATATCACTGGCACGTTTACTTATCTGTAGGATTAAATTCACAGAACTGTTATGGCTGGTTCAAAGGGTGCATGTGTTTGCAGTTTTGATAGATACTGCCAAGGGCTCTACACAGAGCTTGGACCAATTTACATTTCCATCTACCATGAATACCTGTTTCCTCAAACCTCTGCCAACAGTTACCACATTTTCTGACATTTGCCCATCTGATAGGTGAAAAAATAGCATCTCACTGAAGTTTTAACTTACCTTTCTCTTTTTATGAGTGAGGTTAAAGTTTCACATGTTTAAGCATCATTTGTATGCAGTTTTGTGAACTATTTGTTCAAATTCTTTGCCTCTACAGTAACTGTTCTTTCTCTTCTTGATTTGCTGTGGTTCTTTATATATTGATGGAATTAGATCTTTGTGACATGAATTGCAATTACTTTTCTAAATTTACTGATCACCTTTTGACAGTTAAAAACATTTGGCCCTGCAAAAATCATATATAGTCAAATAAATCAATATTTTGTTTTATATCTCAAAAGGCTTTTCTATCTCCATTATTATTAAAATGGTATTCTGTTCTTTACTAGTTGTTTTAATGTTAAAGTTTTGACCCATGTGAAATTTGTTTTGAGGGAAGACATGGTGTGAGGCTCAAACTGTTTCACCTGAGTGTACCAACACCATTTATTATCTCCCATAGAATCATCTTTGCCTTCTCTCTCAACCCTGGACCCCAATTTCCTAGTGCCTAGGGGCTGTCCTTCTAACTTTCCAATATTTTTTGCTGTCTTTCCTTTCTTCTCCCACTGTGACCACCCTAGTTCAGGTCTCATTGTGCTTATACTCCCAGCCTCTGACCTTCTCTACCACCCCTAGAATACTTTCTCTAATTAGCTCCCACCACGTCACCTCCTTGTTCACTGTCCACAGGATAAAGTCCAAAACCCTTACTATAGGATTCAGGATCCACTCCATTTGCACCCCAACCTACCTCCCCATTCTCATATCCTGTCACTATTGCCATTTAAAACAGTCCTTCTCATCAAACTGGAAGGTTCGTCACTCCTCAAAATGCTACGCCTTGAGCAAAATAAATAAATGTATACAGCAAAACAGAAAGAGACTCACAGATACAGAAGACAAACTAGTGGATATCAGTGGGGAGACGGAAACGGGGAGGGGCAAGAAAGTACAGGATTAAGAGGTGCAAACTACTATGTATAAAATAGATAAGCAACAAGAATATATTGTACAGCACAGGGAATTACAGCCATTATTTTGTAATAACTGTAAAAGGAGTACAACCTACAAAAAGACTGAATCACAACAAAAAACCTGAATCACTATAACTTTAAAGGAGTATAACCTACAAAAAGACATCACACCTGAAACTAATACAATACTGTAAATCAACAATACCTCAATAAAAAAAATGCGGGGAGGAGCTTCAAGATTGCGGAAGAGTAAGACGTGGAGATCGCCTTCCTCCCCACAAATACATCAGAAATACATCTACACGTGGAACAACTCCTATAGAACACCTACTGAATGGTGGCAGACCTCAGACCTCCCAAAAGGCAAGAAACTCCCCCACGTACCTGGGTAGAGCAAAAGAAAAAAGAATAAACAGAGACAAAGAATAGGGACGGGACCTGCACCAGTGGGAGGGAGCCGTGAAGGAGGAAAGGTTTCCACACATTAGAAGCCCCTTCGCGGGCGGAGACTGCGGGTGGCAGAGGGGGGGAGCTTCGGAACCACGGAGCAGAGCACAGCAACAGGGGTGCGGAGGGCAAAGAGGAGAGATTCCCGCACAGAGGATCGGTGCCGACGGGCACTCACCAGCCCGAGAGGCTTGTCTGCTCACCTGCCTGGGTGGGCGGGGCTGGGAGCTGAGGCTCAGGCTTCGGTCGGATCGCAGGGAGAGAACTGGGGTTGGCGGCGTGAACACAGCCTGAAAGGGCTAGTGCACCACGGCTAGACGGGAGGGAGTCCGGGTAAAAGTCTGGAGCTGCCAAAGAGGCAAGAGACTGTTTCTTGCCTCTTTGTTTCCTGGTGCGCGCGGAGAGGGGATTAAGAGCGCCGCTTAAAGGAGCTCCACAGAAGGGCGCGAACCGCGACCATCAGCGCGGACCCCAGAGAGGGGCACGAGACGCTAAGGCTGCTGCTGTTGCCACCAAGAAGCCTGTGTACAAGCACAGGTCACGCTCCACACCTCCCGTCCCGGGAGCCTGTGCAGCCCGCCACTGCCAGAGTCCCACAACTTCCCCAGGAGAACACACGGCACGCCTCAGGCTGGTGCAACGTCACGCTGGCCGCTGCGGCTGCAGGCTCGCCCCACATCTGTACCCCTCCCTCCACCCGGCCTGAGTGAGCCAGAGCCCCCGAATCACCTGCTACTTTAACCCCGTCCTGTCTGGGCGTCGAACAGACGCCCTCAGGCGACTTACACGCAGAGGCGGGGACAAATCCAAAGCTGAACCCCAGGAGCTGTGCGAACAAAGAAGAGAAAGGGAAATTTCTCCCAGCAGCCTCAGGAGCAGCGGATTAAATCTCCACAGTCACCTTGATGTACCCTGCATCTGTGGAATACCTGAATAGACAATGAATAATCCCAAAAGAGAGAAGGTGGACTTTGGGAGCAACGATATATATATTTATATATATATTATATGCTTCTGTGTGTATGCGTATGCTTCTGTATGTGATTTTGTCTGTATAGCTTTGCTTTTACCATTTATCCTAGGGTTCTGTCTGTCCGGTTTTTGTTTGTTTGTTTTTTAATATACTTTTCAGCGCTTGTTATCATTAGTGGATTTGTTTTTTGGTTTGGTTGTTCTTTCTTTTTTTTAATTACTTTAAAAATTTTTTCTTAATACTTATTTTTTGTTTATATTAATAACTTTTTATTTTACTTTATTTTATTTTATCTTTTTCTTTCTTTCTTTCTTTCTCCCTTTTATTCTGAGCCATGTGGATGACAGGCTCTTGGTGCTCCAGCCAGGCATCAGGGCTGTGCCTCTGAGGTGGGAGAGCCAAGTTCAGGACACTGGTCCACCAGAGACCTCCCAGCTCCACGTAATATCAAATGGCGAAAATCTCCCAGATATCTCCATCTCAACGCCAAGACCCAGCTCCACTCAATGCTCAGCAAGCCACAGTGCTGGACACCCTATGCCAAACAACTAGCAAGACAGGAACACAACCCCACCCATTAGCAGAGAGGCTGCCTAAAATCATAATAAGGTAACAGACACCCCAAAATACACCACCAGACATGGACTTGCCCACCAGAAAGACAAGATCCAGCCTCGCCCACCAGAACACAGGCACTAGTCCCCTCCACCAGGAAGCCTACACAGCCCACTGAACCAACCTTAGCCACTGGGGACAGACACCAAAAACAACAGGAACTACAAACCTGCAGCCTGCGAAAAGGAGACCCCAAACACAGTAAGTTAAGCAAAATGAGAAGACGAAGAAAATCACAGCAGATGAAGGAGCAAGGTAAAAACCCACCAGACCTAACAAATGAAGAGAAAATAGGCAGTCTACCTGAAAAAGAATTCAGAGTAATGATAGTAAAGATGATCCAAAATCTGGAAATAGAATGGAGAAAATAGAAGAAACGTTTAACAAGGCCCTAGAAGAACTAAAGAGCAAACAAACAATGATGAACAACACAATAAATGAAATTTAAAATTCTCTAGAAGGGATCAATAGCAGAATAACTGAGGCAGAAGAACAGATAAGTGACCTGAAAAATAAAATAGTGGAAATAACTACTGCAGAGCAGAATAAACAAAAAAGAATGAAAAGAATGGAGGACAGTCTCAGAGACCTCTGGGACAATATTAAACTCACCAACGTTTGAATTATAGGGGTCCCAGAAGAAAAAAAGAGGGACTGAGAATATATTTGAAGAGATTATAGTTGAAAACTTCCCTAATATGGGAAAGGAAATAGTTAATCAGGTCCAGGAAGCACAGACAGTCCCATACAGGATAAATCCAAGAAGAAACACACCAAGGCACATATTAATCAAACTATTAAAAATTAAATACAAAGAAAAAATATAAAAGCAGCAAGGGAAAAACAACAAATAACATACAAGGGAATCCCCATAAAGTTAACAGCTGATCGTTCAGCAGAAACTCTGCAAGCCGGAAGTGAGTGGCAGGACATATTTAAAGTGATGAATGGAAAAAAACTATAACCAAGATTACTCTACCCAGCAAGGATCTCATTCAGATTTGACAGAGAAATTAAAACCTTTACAGACAAACAAAAGCTAAGAGAATTCAGCACCACAAAACCAGCTTTACAACAAATGTTAAAGGAACTTTTCTAGGCAAGAAACACAAGAGAAGGAAAAGACCTACAATAACAAACCCAAAACAATTAAGAAAATGAGAATACGAACATACATATCAATAATTACCTTAAATGTAAATGGTTTAAATGCTCCAACCAAAAGACATAGACTGGCTGAATAGATACAAAAACAAGACCCATATATATGCTGTCTACAAGATACCCACTTCAGACCTAGGGACACATACAGACAGAAAGTGAGGGGATGGAAAAAGATATTCCATGCAAATGGAAATCAAAAAGAAGCTGGAGTAGCAATTCTCATATCTGACAAAATAGACTTTAAAACAAAGACTATTACAAGAGACAAAAAAGGACACTACATTATGATCAAGGGATCAAACCAAGAAGAAGGTATAACAATTGTAAATATTTATGCACCCAACATAGGAGCACCTCAATACATAAGGCGAATACTAACAGCCATAAAAGGGGATATTGACAGTAACACATTCATAGTAGGGGACTTTAACACCCCACTTTCACCAACGGACAGATCATGCAAAATGAAAATAAATAAGAAAACACAAGCTTTAAATGATACATTAAACAAGATGGAATTAATTGATATTTATAGGACATTCCATCCAAAAACAACAGAATACATTTTCTTCTCACGTGCTCATGGAACATTCTCCAGGATAGATCATATCTTGGGTCACAAATCAAGCCTTGGTAAATTTAAGAAAATTGAAATCCTATCAAGTATCTTTTCTGACCACAACGCTATGAGACTAGATATCAATTACAGGAAAAAAATCTGTAAAAAATACAAACACATGGATGCTAAACAATACACTACTTAATAACAAAGAGATCACTGATGAAATCAGAGAGGAAATCAAAAAATACGTAGAAACAAATGACAATGAAAATACGACGACCCAAAACCCATGGGATGCAGCAAAAGCAGTTCTAAGAGGGAAGTTTGTAGCAGTACAGTCCTACCTCAAGAAACATCTCAAATAAACAATCTAACCTTACACCTAAAGCAATGAGAGAAAGAAGAACCAAAAAAAACCCAAATTTAGCAGAAGGAAAGAAATCATAAAGATCAGAGCAGAAATAAATGAAAAAGAAATGAAGGAAACGATAGCAAAGATCAATAAAACTAAAAGCTGGTTCCTTGAGAAGATAAACAAAATTGATAAACCATTAGCCAGACTCATCAAGGAAAAAAGGGAGAAGACTCAAATCAACAGAATTAGAAATGTAAAGGGAGAAGTAACAACTGACACTGCAAAAATACAAAGGATCATGAGAGATTACTACAAGCAACTGTATGCCAATAAAATGGACAACCTGGAAGAAATGGACAAATTCTTAGAAAAGCACAACCTTCTGAGACTGAACCAGGAAGAAATAGAAAATAGGAACAGACCAATCACAAGCACTGAAATTGTAACTGTGATTAAAAATCTTCCAACAAACAAAAGCCCAGGACCAGATGGCTTCACACGCGAATTCTATCAAACATTTAGAGAAGAGCTAACACCTATCCTTCTCAAACTCTTCCAAAATATAGCAGAGGGAGGAACACTCCCAAACTCATTCTATGAGGCCACCATCACCCTGATACTAAAACCAGACAACCATGTCACAAGAAAAGAAAACTACAGACCAATATCACTGATGAACATAGATGCAAAAATCCTCAACAAAATACTAGCAAACAGAGTCCAACAGCACATAAGGATCATACACCATGATCATACACCATGATCATACAACATGATTAACAAACTGAAGGAGAAAAACCATATGATCATCTCAATAGATGCAGAGAAAGCTTTCAACAAAATTCAACACCCATTTATGATAAAAACCCTCCATAAAGTATGCATAGAGGGAACTTACCTCAACACAATAAAGGCCATATATGACAAACCCACAGCCAACATCGTCCTCAATGATGAAAAACTGAAAGCATTTCCTCTAAGATCAGGAACAAGACAAGGTTGCCCACTCTCACCACTGTTTTCAACATAGCTTTGGAAGTTTTAGCCACAGCAATCAGAGAAGAAGAAGAAATAAAAGGAACCCAAATCGGAAAAGAAGAAGTAAAGCTGTCACTGTTTGCAGATGACATGACACTATACATACAGAATCCTAAAGATGCTACCAGAAAACTACTAGAGCTAATCAATGAATTTGGTAAAGTAGCAGGATACAAAATTAGCACAGAAATCTCTAGCATTCCTATACAGTAATGATGAAAAATCTGAAAGTGAAATTAAGAAAACACTCCCATTTACCATTGCAACAAAAAGAATAATATCTCTAGGAATAAACCTACCTAAGGAGACAAAAGGCCTGTATGCAGAAAATTATAAGACACTGATGAAAGAAATTAAAGATGATACAAATAGATGGAGAAATATACCATGTTCTTGGATTGGAAGAATCAACATTGTGAAAATGAGTATACTACCCAAAGCAATCTACAGATTTAATGCAATCCCTATCAAACTACCACTGCCATTTTTCACAGAACTAGAACAAAAAATTTCACAATTTGTATGGAAACACAAAAGACCCTGTATAGCCAAAGCAATCTTGAGAACAAAAAACGGAGCTGGAGGAATCAGGCTCCCTGACTTCAGACTATACTACAAAGCTACAGTAATGAAGATAGTACGGTACTGGCACAAAAACAGAAATTTAAATCAATGGAACAGGATAGAGAGCCCAGAGATAAACCCATGCACATATGGTCACCTTATCTTTGATAAAGGAAGCAAGAATATACAATGGAGAAAAGACAGCCTCTTCAATGAGTGGTGCTGGGAAAACTGGACAGCTATGTGCAAAAGTGTGAAATTAGAATACTCCCTAACACCATACACAAATATAGACTCAAAATGGATTAAAGACCTAAATGTAAGGCCAGACACTATCAAACTCTTAGAGGTAAACATAGGCAGAACACTCTATGACATAAATCACAGTAAGACCCTTTTTGACCCAGCTCCTAGAGAAATGGAAATAAAAACAAAAATAAACAAATGGGACCTAATGAAACTTCAAAGCTTTGCACAGCAAAGGAAACCATAAACAAGACAAAAAGACAACCCTCAAAATGGGAGAAATATTTGCAAATGAAGCAACTGAAAAAGGATTAATCTCCAAAATTTACAAGCAGCTCATGCAGCTCAATATCAAAAAAACAAACAACCCAATCCAAAAATGGGCAGAAGACCTAAATAGACATTTCTCCAAAGGAGATATACAGATTGCCAACAAACACATGAAAGAATGCTCAACATCATTAATCATTAGAGAAATGCAAATCAAAGCTACAATGAGATATCACCTCACACCAGTCAGAATGGCCATCATCAAAAAATCGAGAAACAATAAATGCTGGAGAGGGTGTGGAGAAAAGGGAACCCTCACACACTGCTGTGGGAATGTAAATTGATACAGCCACTATAGAGAACAGTATGGAAGTTCCTTAAAAAACTAAAAATAGGTCTTCCCTGGTGGCACAGTGGTTGAGAGTCTGCCTGCTGTTGCAGGGGACACGGGTTCGTGCGCCGGTCCGGGAAGATGCCACAGCGCGGAGTGGCTAGGCCCGTGGGCCATGGCCACCGAGCCTGCGCGTCCGGAGCCTGTGCTCCGCAACGGGAGAGGCCATAACAGTGAGAGGCCTGCGTACCACACAAAAAAAACAAACAAACAAAAAATAGAACTACCATACGACCCAGCAATCCCACCAATGGCATATACCCTGAGAAAACCATAATTCAAAGAGAGTCATGTACCACAATGTTCATTGCAGCTCTATTTACAATACCCAGGACATGGAAGCAACCTAAGTGTCCATGGACAGATGAATGGATAAAGAAGATGTGGCACATATGTACAATAGAATATTACTCAGCCATAAAAAGAAACGAAATTGAGTTATTTGTATTGAGGTGGATAAACCTAGAGTCTGTCATACAGAGTGAAGTGTGAAAAACAAATACCGTATGCTAACACATATATATGGAATCTAAAAAAAAAAAAATGGTCATGGAGAACCTATGGGCAAGACGGGAATAAAGACGCAGACCTACTAGAGAATGGACTTGAGGACACGGGGAGGGGCAAGTGTAAGCTGGGACAAAGTTAGAGAGTGGCATGGACATATATACACTACCAAATGTAAAATAGATAGCTAGTAGGAAGCAGTCGCATAGCACAGGGAGATCAGCTCGGTGCTTTGTGACCAGCTAGAAGGGTGGCATAGGAAGGGTGGGAGGGAGGGAGATGCAAGAGGCAAGAGATATGGAGATATATGTATATGTATAGCTGATTCACTTTGTTATAAAACAGAAACTGACACACCCTTGTAAAGCAATTATATTCCAATAAAAATGTTAAGGAAAAAAAAATGCTACACCTTGGCTCATCCTGCATTCTCTACCTGGAGTGTCCTTTCACCTAGCTCTCCATTCCCTTCCTTCGTCTCAATCCTACACGTCCTTCAAGGCTTGGCTCAGATGCCCCCTTCTCTGCAGAAGAGTCTCCCATGGCCTCTCTGTGCTCCCACCACACCTCAGCATCTTGTTACAGCAAGTGTTACACCTCTCCTTGTCTCTCACATTGTGTGTTTATAACTGTCCCTCCCAGCTGGGGGGAATGTTCCTTGAGAGCAGGGGTTGTGGCTAATCCATTATTATTATACATAATAAATAGTATGTAATAAAATGAAAATGCCTTAGCCTAGTGGTTCTCAAACTTTAGTGAGCATCAGAATCACCCGAAGGGCTTGTAAAAACAGATAGCTGGGCCCTCCCCTCAGTTTCTGATTCAATAGGTCTGCGGTGGGGCCCGAGAATTTGCATTTCTAACATGTTTCCAGGTGATGCTGATCAGCAACTTGTGGAACCACACTTTGAAAACCATTGCCTCAGACTACACCTCAAACCTCAAACTGCAAGCCTTTGAAAATGTGAACACAGTCACATGTCCAAAAATCTCCTGCAGGAGGAAATCCTCTGGAGCTGGGTGTCCTTTACATACGTGTAGATTTCATCTTGTCCAAACAGTTCAGCCTAAGAAGGCAGTGATCAGCTCAAGGCCACAGAGGCAGAAGCACTTCCGGGGCTGGATTCATCCTCTGATTCTCTGACTCCCACTTCTGTGCTCTCCACCACACAGAGGGGCCCTCGGGTCAATGACCCGACTACACCACAGCTCTGCCACCCAGTCCCTTTGTGACTGTGGGTAGACTATGTAAGCCCCCCTAGGCTTGTGATAGTCTGGGGTTCTTTGAGTGGAAGCAAGAGAAAATATTCCGGCAACTGAAACAAACAAAAAAATGTACTGGGAAAATATCAGTTTCAGGAAGTAAGGAGGGGCTGGAGGGGAAAGCATGGGCACAGCTTCATGGGACCTGGAGCCAGACTATAACAATGCCGTGCGGACAAGAATGGTTGGGTCAGGACACACCCTTGGCATCAGAATCTCCATGACCCTCGGCACTGGACCCAGATTCCAGCCAGAGGCATCTGACTGGTCTGGCTCCCAGGGCCACCGACAGCCAAGGAGAATGGGGCTCCTCGTTCTAGACCCTAAGGCAAGAAGTGATTCCTCAGATAGAAATCAGGAAGGGTAAATGGATGCTGAACAACCAAAGAGAAAGTAATTGCTCCCCAGCCTCTGTTCGGTCATTGGTAAACTGTTATGCTGACAGCCACCTCATACCTTATTGGAAGATCTAATGAGATAGTATAAGTACAGCACTAAACCTGGCACAGAGTAAGTGCTCCACAGTTACCAGCTGCCATTGCTATTATTACTGTTCTTTGCAATTACCATCACCCCCTTTAAAGTCAGGATGGTTCCCCATTCCCTAAAGACCCCAACAAGCTCCAAAGGACACTTCAGTTAATTCTATAGAAATCTGCTTGAAGCAGCTCTGAACCCATAAGAAAAACCCAAGTGGGTCTTCCCTGCATTCTTTGAGGTCAAGTACCCCTCGTCCACTTCATCTCAGATGCTAGACAACAGAACTACACTCGAATTGGAGCCAGCAAGTTATTGTAAGCTACTTCCATGGCCATGCTGGAGAACAGGTTGTTAGATCTCATTCGGTTTCAGTTACAAAGCTGGTAAAAACTCAACTTTGGATTCAGTTCCCAGTAGCAAATAAACACACCTGTGTGTATCATCACAGCAATTCAAAACCTCGGGAGAGGAATTAAACCCCTCCTCCTACTCAGTTCCACCTGGCCTCCGGCAATCGGCAGAAAGACACAGAAAGGGCAGGACTTCACTCCTGTCATCCCCCTCTGAGGATTCCCTTTCCTCCTCCTCCTTCAGACCATCAGCAGCCTGAATCATGACCTACAGAAAAATGGAATTTTTCTCTCCAGGGTCCCAGTTAAAATCCAGACTCATTCCCTTGGAGCTACAGATCCTCACTGTAATTAACAAATTCTCTGTGACTGTTTAGTATCTCCTTAAAGGGAGGTTCCACATCTGTCTCAGTCATCACCATATCCCCTCTACCCAGTCTGGTGTCTGGCACATAGTGCGTGCTCAACAAATACGCATTCAATGTATGGACAAAAATCATACTGCATGCTTTCCTTCTAGAGAGGCATTTACTTCAAGTTTAATCATGTTTGTGAGATTAATAAAATATATTATTTAGCTTTTGCTTCTAAACATTTCAGATCACTGCCCACCACAAATGATTCGGAGAGGGATATTTGTTTTATAAGACTTAAAGTATAACTTTAAATTTCTTGTATTACAGCATTTGATACCAAGATAGAAAACAAGTAAGGGAATCTTTCACAGTACTATCTTTTTTTTTTTTTTTTTTTTTTTTTGCAGTACGCGGGCCTCTCACTGTTGTGGCCTCTCCCGTTGTGGAGCACAGGCTCCGGACGCGCAGGCTCAGCAGCCATGGCTCACGGGCCCAGCCGCTCCACGGCATGTGGGATCCTCCCGGACCGGGGCACAAACCCGTGTCCCCTGCATCGGCAGGCGGACTCTCAACCACTGCGCCACCAGGGAAGCCCCCACAGTACTATCTTTCAATACACAAGTGGAGAAATGTTACATTGAGAAGTGTTTGACCCACACAACATTAAAAACAAACAGATTTTAATATTTTAACCATAGAGAGTAAACAAAAGAGTAAACTTGATTTTATACTGGCAGTCACAGATCCTCTGATGATCTCTTTTTGGGGTCTTCTCTGCAATTTAATTCTGTTCTGCTTTATATTCAAGCTATTTCTCAATTCAGGTCCACTGTCTCACGATCTCAGAAATAACAGATGAGGAAGAATATCCTCTGGTATTGTCCATCTAGCTTTACACCCCCTCAGAGAGCTGGGTTTATTACCTCGGCTATTCTTTTGTGAGTAAACACAGACACCTAGACAGCGACAGAACGCTCATCTAAAGAAATTTTATATGAAAGCAATTTGTTTCTCAGCTTTAAACCCACACATTATCATTATTATTTAAGAATCATTTTCCACTCATATTCCAGGGGTCTTGGGGTGTGTAGAAACAATCATATTCTGGCTCCCAAACAAACAGATTTAAGCAGAGTGATTATAAAGCAAGTCCAGCGAAAATTCAATTTCAGGGTATAAACAGTGTGACTAAGAACAATGAAATTACCAATGCACTTTCCATATTTTTCTAAGATGAAGGAAATATTTCATCAACTCCAAAACAAAAGAATCAGATAAATAACTAAAGGAGCAATTCTTCTACTCCTTCATGTTGCTTTTCCATTTATTATAAAAGAATTTTTAAATTTTCACATAGATGAAGTAAGCCCAGGAATGACACTGGAAGGCTACAGTCTGCCTGCTATAAGCTTCAACAAAGAATCATCTTGGAACAAATCAATATTTTCCGATCTTTTCATATAACAGGAATTCTTTGTGAAAAATATTTTGCTCCAGACTTTTAAGAAATTCAGATATCTTTCATTTTTTTAACTTACTATGAAAAAGTTCAAACGTATACAAAACTGTACAGCAGCACTGTCCAGGAGAAATGTAATATGAACCATATAAGCAATTTTAAGTCGCCAATTACAGAGTAAAAGAAAACAGGTGAAATTAGTTTTAATTATGTATTATAATAATCCAAAATGTTACCATTTCAGCATGTAAGCAAACAATAAAAAATTACTGAGATAATTTTACATCCTTTTTCAAACGAACTCTTGGAAACTCAGTGTGTATTTCATACCTACAGTACAGCTCACCAAGGATTAGCCACACCTCAAGTGCACCACCGCCACATGTAGCCAATGGCTGCCCCAGGGGCCAGCAGAGATGGGGAAAAGCATTAAAAAGCCCATGAACTCACCACTCCGCTTCAGTCAACTCACATACAGCCTGGTTTCCTCTATTCTCCCTCCCCACTCCCAGGATATTTTAAAGCAAATCCTAAAAATAGTACCATTGCATCCATGTTCAAATTTCCTTGATTGCCTCCTAATATTTTTTTACCAGTGGATTTGTTCAAATCGGGATCTAATCAATCAACTATGAGGATCTCTTTTTATTGGCAATGTTTTTTGATGACAGATGCATAACAGGAGTTATACTTTTAGTAAAATGCTTTATTCATTCAGATGTTTATTACACATCTATCTTGTGCCAGGTACTGTTCTAGCCCCAAGACACAGCAGTGAGCAAGACTCAAAGGAACTTCCGGTTTAACTCCTGCCTGCACAGTTGGATTGTTTGGGGAAGGTTTAAAAAAAAAATTCCAGTTCCATCTGGCAAATGGATAAATAAAGCGTGGTCTATACAAACAATGGGTTGTTATTAGGCAATAAAAAGGAATGAAGCACTGATTCATGCTACAACGGGGGTGAACCCAACTACAACATGCTAAGTGAAAGAAGCCAGACATAAAAGCATGATTCCATTTTCCTGAAACGTCCAGAATAGGCAAATACATACACACTTAAAGTAGACCAGTGGTTGCGAGGTGAGTAGGGAAACTGCTAACGGGTGCAGATTTCTTTTGGCGGTAATAAAATGTTCTAAAATTAATTACGACATGACAGTTGCACAACTGTGAATATACTAAAACCCACTAAATTGTATACTTTAAATGGGTGAATTGTATGAAATGTGAGTTAAAACTCAATAAGGCTTTTATTAAAAAAAATAAGTAACTGGATAAAGTATGTTACATGCACACAATGGAATACTATCCAGCTATAACACAGAATGAGAAAATGTCTTTAAAGAAAATTCCAGGGACCAGCCCTCTTCACCCCATGCCACTTGATTCAGAAACTCTGCGAGTTGGGCCTAGGTAGGGAAAAGCTTTTTAGATCCCTAAGTGATTCTAATGTAAGCCAAATGAGAGTCAGTGGTTCCACGGAAGATTCAGTCAAGTGACCAGCAGTTACACAACAGTACGGTAACTGCTCCCTCCAAAACAGACAGGCACAGAGTGCCATGCGTGTTTGCCAACTTCAGCTTGGAGGCAGCAGAGGAAGTCTTCCTATAAGTGACATTCAGGCTGAAATGTGATGGAGGAGTGGGAACCAGCCAGGTGAACATGGGTGAGAAGGAAGACGTTGTAAAGAGGACATAACTTCACGCGGAAACTGGGAGGCCAGAATACATTATTCATGGCCCTGGCGATACAGGTGGGGAGCTGAATTTAGTTCAGTGTGACTAGAACACCCAAGGCAGCCAAGTGATGAGCTATGAGCCAGAGATGATTCATAGAAGATCTAGTAAATCAGGTTTAAAAATGAGAAATATTCATTGATCAATAAAACATTGATGAAAATTTAGTTTCAATTCCATAACAGTTTTAATATACTTTTAATAACAACTTTACCACATATATGAAAAAATAGTGTATATAAGATGCAAGATATTTACCCTACAGACAATGCTTGTTTTTTTAATGGGTTTGAGATCTCCTTACAATATCTGCAAGGTGAAAACAGCCAGAATAAGTGCTTTTCATGGATTTAAATAATTAGGATTTCTATTGCTTCATCATAAATTGATGAAGGTATTACAGTATTGTGGATCAAAAAGTAGGAAACAAAATGTCACATTCCAATTACTTTTTTCACAAAATATTCTAACAGCATATAACCACATACAGTTGTTTCTACTCTCTTTTTAATTGTGCACCTACTATGGATAGCATATGAGGCTTAGCGACGTGGGGGTACAAACAGAAGGAATAGATACTAGTCCTGCCTTCAAGGCATCTACAATGTAGTAAGGGAGCCAATACATTTGAATAAATAACTAGGCCAGGAGGCACTGGGGTGGAGGAATGTGTGGGGTGGGTATGAAGAAAAGTGCTGAAGAGTGTGTGTGTTTTAATGCTATGAGAGACTGAGTTCAGAGAGATGATTCTGGCAGAACTGGTTTATGAGTTCAGCCTTGAAAGACCTGGGGTTTCACAGGTAGAGGCAATGAAAGAGCTTTCTAGGCAACAGCAGTATAAGAGCAAAGGCAAAATGCCCTGTTGCTGAATACAGTTCAGGCTGGGAACAATGGGTGAAGGCAGACACTGAGCCTAGGCTGCCGGATCCTGACTTTAGGCTAAGGAGTCTACCTTAAATGGGGAGAGAAAGGACCAGGGGTTTGAGTCTCAACTCCACCTTGTATTAGTTGTAAAGTAGTTGCAAACTTAACTTCTCCTGGTCTCATCCGGAGATTGGGGGTATAATAACAGTGCCTGCTTTGCTGTTGCTCTGAGGATTAAACACAATTTTAAATCCACGTAAGGTACTCATGACAGTACCTGGCACAAGAAGGTCAGCAGCTACTGCTGCTGTTATTAATGTTATAATTATTATTAACTATATAAGCCACTCAAGAATTTTTAGCAATATAATGACAGGATCTAGAGAATTTACCTGACTATGATATGAAGGCGGGGCTGAAGGAGACAATGTAAGCTATGTTAGGACACAGTAGAGAAGTCCCTAAGACTCTGAGCTGAGATGTTGCAGGGGCAACTGGAAGGCATGGATGTGAAAGACAAGAGGGAGGAGAGATACGAGCTGGGGTGAGTATAAACATGGTCTAAACAGTAGTGACTGGGAAGTTAAGAAGGACATTTCCAGAGAAGGGGGCTAAAAGTTGACGAATAAGATGTAGACAGGAGGGACTTCCCTGGTGGAGCAGTGGTTAAGAATCCGCCTGCCAATGCAGGGGACATGGGTTCGAGCCCTGGTTCAGGAAGATCCCACATGCCGTGGAGCAACTAAGCCCATGTGCCACAACTACTGAGCCTGCGCTCTAGAGCCCGTGAGCCACAACTACTAAGCCTGCGTGCCACAACTACTGAAACCCACGTGCCTAGAGCCCATGCTCCACAACAAGAGAAGCCACGACAGTGAGAAGCCCACACACCGCAATGAAGAGTAGCCCCCGTTCGCCGCAACCAGAGAAAGCCTGTGCCAGCAACGAAGACCCAACAGAGCCAAAAATAAATAAATTAATTAGTTAATTAATTAAAAATATATGTAGACAGGAAAGGAATTCACAGGCAACTACAAACAACTCTCAGTTCTGAAGCCTCCTTCAACTTAACAGCCTCCAGTTCCTCAGTGCCTTAGAGTTCCATCATTTCTGTGGGCGTTCTGGGTTGAAGGACTCTCCAACCCTCCCTGGAGTACTCTTTTTCTTTTTATAAATTTATTTATTTATTTATATTTATTTTTGGCCGCACTGGGTCTTCGTTGCTGCACAGGGCTTTCTCTAGTTGCAGTGAGCGGGGGCTACTCTTCATTGCGGTGGCTTCTCTTATTGCAGAGCATGGGCTCTAGGCACACGGGCTTCAGTAGCTGTGGCACGCGGGCTCAGTAGTTGTGGCTCGCAGGCTCTAGAGCACGGGCTCAGCAGATGTGGCTCGCAGGAACTAGAGCTCAGGCTCAGCAGTTGTGGCGCATGGGCTTAGTTGTTCCACGGCATGTGGGATCTTCCCAGATCAGGGCTCGAACCCGTGTCCCTTGCATTGGCAGGCAGATTCTTAACCACTGCGTCACCAGGGAAGTCCTAGAGAACTCTTGAAATGGAATTAACAATTAAGAAAATATAGTACTGCCAAGAGGCACAGTATAAATAAAACCGTGGATTATCCAGGTCATCATGCAAGGAAAAACATTATACTACCCCTAAAACTGGAATGAAGTAGAAGAAAAAAGGGATCTCTAATTTCTTCCCAACCTCTATTTTGCCATTAGCTCTTCAGGTGGTAACCATGACATACTTAGCTAACTTCTTGCTCTCAGTTTTACTACAAGAGAACAAAGAGTCGAAATGTAGTTATTTTGCCAAAAGGTTGCTGCAGAAGCTTCTGGAACTAGTAGTGGTTTCTAACTCTCCATTCTACATATGGGAACAGAGGTACTGGTCTTCCAGTACTTTCCTTAAGAGGCAGAAAGCATTACTGTGTTCAGAGTTCATTTACCACACTGGGTAAAACCCATCAGATTTCTCTTTAGATTTAGGTGAAAGTAAATTTAAATCCAGGTGAAAGGAGAATTTCCTTTCCTCCTACATTAAATGTGCCTCATCTGCCAGGCCCACAAACCATAAACTCATCCACAAATATCAATGGCAGTAAGAGTCTCAACAATTCAGAAAATAGTACAACTAGACTCTTGTTATTGGCAGTGGAAAGTTTATAGCTCAACCTCAGGTGGGTTTTTGTTTGTTTGTTTGTTTGTTTGTTTTTGCGGTACGTGGGCCTCTCACTGTTGTGGCCTCTCCCGTTGTGGAGCACAGGCTCCGGACGCGCAGGCTCAGCAGCCATGGCTCATGGACCCAGCCGCTCCGCGGCATGTGGGATCTTCCCGGACCGGGACACGAACTCGTGTCCCCTACATCGGCAGGCGGACTCTCAACCACTGCGCCACCAGGGAAGCCCTCAGGTGGTTTTAATATGCTGTAACATTGAACTCTATCATAATGAGTTAACATCTAATTAAATAGTGGGAGCAGGAGAAATTTCAGTCTAGTGGAAGGAGCTAAAGATTTACACTCAGAAAGACTATTAGTAAAAATGTAACTCAGCAATCTACTATTGACCCTGGGCAGATTCCCGAACCTAGGCTGCAGTTTCTTCATCTATAAAATGGAGATAACCTCACAGCACTGCCATCAAGATGGCGAAGATGAAAGAATACAGCCTATGGCAGCCTGGTAGTATCTGGTTTACAGCATAATTATTAGCTATTATTGAAATTAAATCTCAGTAATGATAAAATCTTTTGGTTAAGCAATAGCTTTTATTATAAATAAAGCTAAATGTCTACTGGCTGTAATAGTGGAAACCACATTTTAGTTTCTTGGAAGTAGCCCAGCACAATAGAGAGAAAATGAGCTGGAATTCTAGTTCTGCCAGGATAATCTTGGGAAAACTGGTTAACCTGCTGGAGCCTCAATTTGCATCTGGTTAGAAATACCTAGCTAATAAGACTATTGTAATGTTTAACGAGGTGATCTATATACAAAGTTCCTAGTACATATCCAGCTCTTAGTAGGTGCTGGATTAATAGTAGCTATTGGTATTTGTTCAATTTCCCAGTAGAAAAAAAAAAGATAAATAAACAGGAAAATCAAAACCAGCTATGAGATCACCATTCCTCATATTTCACAAAGAAGTTTTCATCATTCATTCCATAAATATTTCTTTTGTATCTACTGTGTGTCAGGCACTGTTGTTGACATTGGGGGTGGAATGATGGACAAGACAGATAAGGTCTGCTTTCTGGAACTTCCATTCTAGTGAGGGAAAGCAGACAGTAAACAGCCCAAGGAGATCACTTCAGAACGAGATGAGTGCTATGAGGAACACCAAACAGGGTGGTGTGCTAGTATGTTGGTGGAGGGGATGGTCATTTAGCTTGGGTGCATTTCAGCCCAGGCCTGCCTAGTTGGTCTCCTTGGGCCAGAAGGGGGACCTCACCTTGATGCTTGGAGGTAGAGTGTGGGTGATCAAAAGTTAGACCTACACCTTTACCTGTCTATGGATGGATCTCTTTTGCAGCTGCAGCTTAAAACATTTCTAGATGCCCTCATCCCAGTACTCAAACTCTGAGGGTCAGGGCAACATTGTTGGGGGGGCGGGGGGCGTTGGTCAGATGCACCTCAGCGCAATCCCGAGACACATCGAAAGCGACAACTTCACAGCTCCCCTCATCTTACAGTCCTGACTATAGAAGAGACTGGTAGTTCGTGAGAAGGAGGAGGGAGAGTACAAATGTGCATAGGGTGCCTGGCAAGTTGCATTACCGAAAGAGGGAGGCGCGCCCTGACCTAAGAACTATCTGGACGATCTAGAACAATGCCCATTAGTGACTCTAGAAGCTGCAAACGCTTCCCAGGCTGCTGGGAAGCCCGAAGGGACAAGTGCCCTCAGACCGCAGCCTGGGTGCCGGAGAGTGGAGCAGGCCGGGCGCGGGGAGGCGGGCGAGCCTGGAGCCTGCAAGGCGAGCGCCTCCCAGGTGCCCCCGGCGCGCCCCAGCCCGCGGATGTGGTGAAGTCTCGCGCTCGGCCCAATCAAGCTGGTTTCCTGTGCCTCCCGCCCCGGCGCCGCGCCTCCCAGAGGCCCAGGACAACCCCTCGGCGCCGTCAATCCCGGCCAAACCGCGCCTCTCAGGACAGCACTCCAGGGTGGGCAGCACTCCAGGCTGGGTAGCACTCCAGGGTGGGCAGCACTCGGGCCCTAACTCCCGGGAGGCCGGCACCGAGGGCGACTCGGGGCTGCCCCCACTGACCGGTTGTTCCTCGGCGACAGGAGGCAGACTCCAGGCTTGCTGAGACCGGCGGCACTCCCCATACCGCAGCCATTCCGAGCCCGCGCCACGGGCCGGGGCCCCACCACACCCCAGCGCCATCCTGGAGGGCGTCCCGACTCTTACCTGCACGCTCTGCCGCCACGGACGCCGCCTAGCTCTGGGGTTCGTCCACACACGGGGGAGGAGGCAAACCCGGCTTCTTCGGTCCCCCACCAACGCACAGCTGATAGTTCCCTCACCAGCCGCAGGAGACGGGGCGGGGAGGGCTACTCGCCTACGGCCGCCCGGGCCAAAACCCGTGCCGCGCACTGGCCGCCTGGCTCTTGGCTCCCCTTGTTCCGCCCGGCTCGCGTGCGCTGCTATCGCTCAGCCAGTTCCCAGTACTTTGCCCAGAACTTCTCCGCGCGCGCCGCCAGGCGATTAGCTGGAGTGGGGAGCTAGGGGCGGGAGCGATGAGGAGGAGCCAGAGCCCGCTCTGGGGCGGGGCCACGCGGGGAGGGCGGGAGGGACGGCAGAGTGACTCACACTCTCACCAACCAGAAGTCGCCCCCGGGGAAGGAGGTGGGGCCATGCACCTGGAAAAAGCACCGATTCCATGACGCAGTCAGGAGAGGTGGGAAGCCGGGTTCCCGACGGGTGCAAAGGGTGGAGGGAGGTGAGAGTTGCTTCTGGGCGGGGGTAGGAGTTCCCGGCGGCCCAGCGCGCTATATGCGTGCCCTTGACACTCAATAAATGTTCGTAGAGCGATGTTTCCGGGCCAGGGAGGGAGGAAGAAGTGAGGGCGGTGCATGAGGGGCTGGTTAAAGGACAAGTTTTCGGAGGACACACTGGTCGAACAGGCAAAGAGGATTCGACCTCTTGAGGAACTCAGACCGAGGCAAAGGGATGGAGAACGGAGAAAACACGTGGAGAAGGGAGGATTGCAGGCACGGGATGACGAAGGACAGAATCCCCATGGGATCCGGCGGGAGGCTGTGACCCCGACATCCAGAGGCAGTGATGCAGATTGGTGCCGGGTCCCAGGAGGAGACATGAGGGGAGCGTGGTTGTTTATTGTACGCAGTTCATGTGCGAAGGGAAGGGGAGAGAAAGCATCACAGTTACAATTAAAATGCAGGAGCTCCGTGATAGACGAGAAAGCCCACACTAAAGCTCCTAAACCGGGGAGCTACCACAGACGTTTCGGAAAGAGCGTTCCAGGCAGAGGGAGCGGCAAATGCAAGGTGTGTAACCTCGCTGAAGATCCTTCTAACCTACCTCACCGAGCTGGACCTTGAGTGTGGCTCTCTAGGCGCGCTGCCTGTCACAGGATAGGGGCTCCAGAATATTAAATTCCAGTGCCGCCCACCACCTGCGGCACTCGACACATTTCCAGCCTCCTAGACGACCCCAAATAAGGTTTCTGAGGTTATTGCCGGAGCCACGCTATCCGCATTTCATTCTTCGCTCTCGGTTCTCCGCTTTCTGGGGTCGCGGAATGTCTGGGATTGTCTGTCTTGGATTTGGCAGGCGACGAGCTAGGGCGGGAGGACCCCGACAAGCTGCCGAACAAACCCACCGTTATGCTGCCCGCACTGGCACTCGGAGAACCTTATTGGAGAAGATTTAAAATCCAATGATTTGGAGGTTCTTAAATCATCCCCCTGCACCCGGCCAACGCCCGGTGGATGAAAGCTTCTGGCAGGCGCCCGGACCATTCATTCTGAACTCATGGAGTCACCCTGCCCACGCCTGTTGTTTTCCAGCCCTCCTTCCATTTTTCGGTAATTCCTCTCAGAAGGAGAAGCTCAATTCCCCCCCCCGCCCACCCCCCGCTTCCAGCTCTTTTATTTCTCTTTATTTCTTTAACTTTCTCCATCACCCACCCTCACCCTGTTTCATGAGCATTGCTTTTTCTTCGGGAGACAAGCCTTAAATCCGAAAGGAAGTTATTTGCATAGGGCTTTATTGTTGAAACTACCATCCCGTTCTTCGCTTTTTCTTCAATTTCTTCCAAATAACCAAGTGTGTATTTTTTTTCTATTTGTACTTGAGGCAGTTAATTGGACAGCATGAGAATTATTCATATTCATATTGTGCCTTGCTTCCAAGAAAAAGAGGAATCTCACTGTGTCTTTTCAGTTTCATTTCCTCTTCCTAAATAAGCTTCCAGGCTCACCAGCTCCTAAAAACAAAAGGGAAAAAATTAAAGTTGAATACAACACAGAGCTAATTATTCTTGAAAAAGATTGTTATGTCCTAAAATTAGCTTTCTCTTCAGAGTTTTATTTTAAAGCAAGGATCTGAATGTCTACTCCAGCGAGATCAGTGGTTCTATAGTAAGAGCTTCTAAAGACCCTCTTGGAACTGTTGGAACAAATTCTTTTTATCTTTAGAGAAACACACACCACGGTGGAGATTGTTCACACTTGGCTGAATGTTCCTAGCTTCTGAAATTCGTAATAGGTGAGTAGGTGTTAAAAGAGTTGACGTGTTTTCATAGTAGAGGAAGATGATGATAAAGGAGTTTAATGGAGGCCTCTAGAATCTGACTACCTGGGTTCCTGTCTTATGGTGACCACTTCTTGATTCTGAGAGCACCTTTCTTTTTCTGCAAAAGAGAGGCAGTAATTGGCAGGACGAGTTTCATCCTCAGTCTGAAAAATGACTTTCACATGGCTTAACTCAGAGTTCTCAGTCTCAGCACTACTGACATTTGGGGCCAAATACTTCTTTGTTGCGGGGTTGTGTACTGTACTGTGTGGTTAGCAGCATCTCTGGCCTCTACCCAGTAAATTCAAGGAACCTCCTCTCCTCCCACAACCAAAAAATTTCCAGACATTGCCAGATGTCCCCTGGAGGGCAAAACCACTCCTGGCTGAGTAACATTAGCCTAGTACATAGTAAGTGCCCACAGATTAGGAGGCAGTATAAGGAAGTGCTTAAAGATATGGATTTCCAGAATGTAAACCTCAGGCAAATTTTGCTCCCATAAATCTCATCTTCAAAATAGGAATCATAATAATGCTAACTTCTGAAGACTGGCTAAGGATTAGATGAATGTGTGCATATAAAAGCAATTTGGATAATGCTTGTAACATGGTAAACTTAAGACATGAGCTTCTATTCTCATTTTCTTCCTGTGGAGTGAAGGCATTGGACTAGATCAGAGATGACATGGCTTATTTACTGACACTCCCCTCCCTGCCTCACACCAGACATCACAATGAAGTCAAGGCTGTGGTTCCACTTAGCCTAAATAAGGTAAATAAGCCCTCAGAATCCTTCTCAACACAATGCTTTAGGAAGCAGCTACTGATAGAGCAGGGTCAGCAGGTGATTCAGGTAATGCTGAATCACCATGCTGAAGCTACATAAACTTCAAGCCATTTTAAGAATAATCTTAAATCATCATAAGATTAGAGCATCAATCTTCTTGAATGGTGACTACAAGACAAATGTGATGAGAAGGAATTATCACCTCATCAATGCCTTTTATGAAGGAAGGGGAGAGAGTTCCAGTATCTTGACTATAATCATACAGCCTGTGAGTGATTAGATGTTGGGTCTCCTACCCTCTTAAAGTGTTCTCTTTTGCCACTGCTACCACTTGGGGAGCAAACACTTGTCTGAAGCGGTGACGTAAACCACCATCCTGTATACCCTTAATTCATTTTTGTTCTCCTTTGCTTTTATCTGGAAAATGGATCAAAGTATTTAGTTGCATAGGAACACCTTGTAAGCATTCTCTCAAAAGTGTTAGTCCTCATGACTGAGGAATGCACATGAATTCACCAATTCCTTCATTGAATAGAGAGAGACTCCTCCTTTGTGTAAGGGATCATTGTTAGCCGGCATTTTAAGAGATCCAAAGTTGAATCAGTGGGTGTCCCTGCCCTCAACGTTTTTACAGTTTCATATATTGGGCAGACCAGACATGGATATAAATAACTACAATACAAGCTAAAAAACAGAAAATGTCCTAAGAGAGGTACCAAAAATGTGTTCAGAGAAGGGAGAAATTATTTTGGGAATTAGGAGCAGAGAGTCACTTCTGCATTTCTTTGCTGACATTTTTAACTTTTTGATCAAAAATTATTTATTACAATCAAGTTGCAACATCATTAGGCTTCCTTAATCAGACACAGCTCCTGCTTAGTTTAAGTGGAAACTATCAGTGCAACTAAAGGTCACAGTTCATTCTAACAGTCATTTTTTATCAGATGTTTAAAATTTCTGGAATGTTCTAGAGGAAAATTGCTCACCTTTAGTGACAACAGACTGACCTTCTTCCAAGCATTGACAGAACCAGTTTTTAGCACATTATACTGTGGGAGCATAGGGCATACATATACCTTGTACATAAGGTATATATTTTATTAAAAAGGAACAAAATTGGGTGAAAGGACACCAACATCATATTCATTAAGCTATGAAACAATATTTCCTTCAGGACTGAACTACCTCAGAAGTCAGGCTGAGCACTCCATTATCTTTTAGCTGTACTCTCCATAGCACATGAGCATCCTAGTACTATTTGTGGTAAATACTAGGTATTATAATAGCAGCCCACACATATTAAGCATTTATGTGCCTGGCACTACCAAACTGGGCTGCCAAGATTACTGCCACTCTGCCACCATCAGGAGGCTGCCTGTTAAACCAGAAAGACTTGGCAGAACTGCCAGAACCACACCCCTCCTGCTACAAACCACCAGCAAAGTGTATGCCTTGAATCCGGATTCTCCTTCCTTACCATATTTCTGAGTTCACACCTTGCATGAATGCGTCTGATTGGTACATTCCAGATCACACCTGCAAATCTAGCTGCTAGGAAATGCGATTTTTAGCTTTCCAGCCTCTGCAGTAAGGCACATTAGAGAGAGGTTGGGTTAGAAGCTGAATGAGCCAAGCCACAGCATTCACCATATCTTTTCCTTCAAATCTCCAACAAGTATGTTGGCAGAAAAAGGTTTTATATGTTATATCCTCTTTGGTGTGTTTCAGTTTTTATAGGGTAAACCAGAAGGTCTTGTCCTTCATCAATTCTCCTAAATTCCCCTCTCAGTTTCCACCAGCAACACCACTATAGTCCAAGCTGCCACCATTTCTTGCCTGGAAAACTTCAGCTGACTTAAGACCAGTTCCCAGGAAATCACTCTTGCTCTCCTGAAAGCCATTGTCGACTCCGCAGCCAGAGCAATTTTTTAAAACCCATATCTGATCACTGCTCTTAGGATAACGACAAAACTGCTTACATGGTTTTCAAGGTCTGGTATGGTCTGGTGTCCACCAACTTCATCTTGTGTCATGTCGCCCGTCCCACTCACCCCTTTCTTTCTCTCACACTGACCCGCTTCCAGGCCTTTGCGCTTTCCTGACACAGGATATTAGGCTTGGAATGTGCGGTTCCCTTCTCTTCATTTAGTTTACATTTCATCTGTCATCTCTTCCTCAGGGAAGTCCTCCTTGACTTTCACAATTAGGTCATATTGTTCTATCTTACACTCTTGTTAGAACTGAATTGTGTGTGTGTGTGTGTGTGTGTGTGTTAGCACTTATCACAGCTGTAATTACATTTACTTTTGTGATTTTTCTGATTAATTTCTGTCTCTTAACTGGATTATAGATTCCACAAGGTGAGGACCATGTATGTTTTTAATCTCCCAGTGCCTGTCAATACCTAGCAGCCTTAGGCCTTCAAATATTTGTTGAATAAATAAAGGGAATCCCAAAGAAATGAACTTTAATGACAGTAGTGGGGTGGGGGTGAGGGGTGTGGGCACCATCACAGGCCCAGGAGGCAGAGACCGCTCAATTGCCCGGATCATACAGATGATCTTATAGCAACTTGACATCAGAAAGATGCTATCCCCTTAAGTTACCGTTTTGCCAAGATCATAAGTTAACTAATTTTATGTTACCTTCTTCTCCCTTATATTTCCCTATTCCTTAGAATGCCCACATCAACTCCACCAAAACACATCAAATGAAACTTTAGAGGAGGGCTTTGGCTGCTTCCACCCTGCCATAGCCCAATTCCCAAAGACCTTTCCCTATTTATAGAAATGAACACTAGGAAACCTCAATGGGTGTATATTTTTACCTTTTCTTAGAGTGGGTTTTTCACCTTTGTGTTAACCTCTTCATTTCTCCACAGTGTTGTTAGGACTTGTATTATGTGGCTTTCACCAAAGACAGTGCCCTGTTCACTGATCCTTGTTGTTTACATACGATTCCCTATTGATTCACAGCAACTAGGA
Source organism: Mesoplodon bidens (assembly GCF_964165515.1). Classification (NCBI taxonomy): domain Eukaryota; kingdom Metazoa; phylum Chordata; class Mammalia; order Artiodactyla; family Ziphiidae; genus Mesoplodon; species Mesoplodon bidens. The sequence goes on from NC_138166.1 coordinate 55,842,133, forward strand.
ATATCACACTCCGAGGAAATTAGCACTTCAGGGAAGAAACTGTAACTGTCTTGTGCTGTCTCTTATAGACTGTTAATTTAATGAACTGAATTCCTGAAACTGAAAATTAACTTGTCTGAAGAGTATGTATTTAGAATAAAGCATAGCAATACCTAGAGTCCATGTTTTTCCTGCAAGTGAGTGTGATTTGCTTGGATTATAAAATGGAGGACAAGAGAGGAAGAAAGTCAGATTCTGAAAGAATTTGCTCTACATCATTATCTCTTGCAAAAACAAAAGTAATAGAAGCTAAAGAAAGGGAATTAAATTGCCTATAATCCTACCTACAAATAATAACATCCCCAGCTTATACTATTATTATTGAACGATTCCTTCTAGTATTTTTTCATGCAGTTGTAATTTTGGGGTAAATACAAACTTAAATTGTATTTCTGACTTAAAACATTTAATAATATGTCTTCCTAATTGCTGCTTCGTAATTATCAACGGAATATTATTAATTCATTAAAATGATTATTGTGAAAACTGTGAAAAACCCTGAGAAATATGTATGATATCAATTAAACTTGGACCGTAACAGAAAGAGCTAAATTTTGAATGAATACAAAGAGCTAGATTTATATACTGCCCTTTCCATTAAGTAGTTCTTTCATCTTGGGCAAGTAATTTAAACTTTCTAAAATTTTGCTTCTTCATTTTTAAAGTGAAGTTCATAATACCTGCCTCATATCTATTATAGAGATTGAAAGTAATAATGTGTCAGCTGAAATAGGTCCCCAAGGAAAGGAAGATATTTATAAAAATTTACTTTTGAGTAATTTCCCTTTTAATAAACTTCTCCCGCCCCCAAAGAGATCTAATTTGATCTCTATTTTATTCATGTTGCAATGAAACATCTATCTTCCTCCTAGTTCCCTTTTAGGGAAATTCCTTTAATCCAGTGGAGTTACTGGGTTAAAGGACGTGACATAGCTATGGCTCTGAAAATTGCCTTCTCAAGCCTCATGCCAGTTGACGTTGCTGTAGCAATGTTGGAACCTGTCCCCTTCACCCTGTCTCCGCCCACACTGGATTCACATTTCTAAGGGAAATGTAGAATAATGATATACTGAACAAATAAGAACCAGAAAGCCTGCTTGTTTGTCCTGTAAGTGGAACCACATATTCATTGATTAGGATGGTACCTGGGCAACCTCTTCCCAACTAAGAGTAAGCTGAAAATCATAATACACCCACGTGCTCATCCACATGCAGAAGGAGCCTAAGCTCTAGGAGGCTGAACCGTCTTCACTGGATTGTCCATTTGTGTCTAGCTGCTAAGGCTGGAGTGTGTTTGAAGCACAAGTAGCTGTTACTTTAAGGAGACTGGAACAAGGGCATTCCTGATGCTACACTCCCCTCAGGGTGGGAAGCAGATCCATAAGACCTTGATTTTAAACCGTCTGTCCCGATTGCTCCCAGAGGCTCAAACTATGATGGTGGACATTTGCCTTTACTAGTGACAGCTTTAAGTATGAATAGGCATGTGTCCCAATTCTGGCAAATGAGACATGAAAGTAACCATCCTGGGGGCTTTGGAATAACTTGTATCCCAAATAAAGTGAACTGTGAATAACTTTGGTTATACAATGATCCACGTAACACCAGCATTGTGTTGTGGTATTTCAAGGGACTTAAGCCTTATATTCTATTTAGTTGGGTGCCCATCTTACATTCCGTTCTGGGTTATAAACTCTTTTTCTTATTCTTCTCAAATGTCTTCCCCTCACACAACACAGTGCTCTGCACATAAAAGACATTTCATCAGTTGTTTATTGAAAAAATGCATAAATATATTTTCCTCAAAACTATGATCTCAATTCACTTGTCAGGATAGTATACTTATATTCCTTTTGTCTGCTAGGATACTTTGGCTGCAAGTATGAGAAACCCAGTTAAATCTCACTTAAACAAGAGGATATATTATCTCACACAAGAAGTCTGCATATACAGTGACTTCAGTGTTGGTTCATTTAGTAGCTCAAACATGTCAGCAACAGACCCAGGTTCTTTCTGTCTTTCTGCTCCTCCAAGTTCACTGGGAGGGTTTCCTCCTCAGGCTGGATGTGATACAGATGGAACAGTTACCAATATCCTGTCTAGAAACAGAAAAGATTATCCCTTCCTGGAGTCATATTCTGTAAGTAAGGAAGCCTCTCCTGTAAGCCCCCCAGCCAGGTGACCTTCATGTTTCTTTGACCAGAGTTGGGGCACACGCCCATTCACACTTAAAGCAGTCACTGGCCGAGGCAAATTTCTGCCATGACTGATTTATACCACAAGTTCATACCTGAAAAACAAAACAAAAAACGAGTTCAGGGCTTCCCTGGTGGCGCAGTGGTTGAGAGTCCGCCTGCCGATGCAGGGGACACGGGTTCGTGCCCCGGTCCGAGAAGATCCCACATGCCGCAGAGCGGCTGGGCCCATGAGCCATGGCCACTGAGCCTGAGCGTCCGGAGCCTGTGCTCCGCAGCAGGAGAGGCCACAACAGTGAGAGGCCCGCATACCGCAAAAAAAAAAAAAAAAAAAAAAATCAAAAAACGAGTTCAATTAGCAAATGTGGTAGACTATTTTACATTTCACCCAATATTTACTTTTCTCCTAAGGGGGGATTTATACTCAGCCTTGGCTGTATGACCTACTTTGTCCAATAAAATGTCAGTAGAGGCTTTAAGGGCCAGTCCTTGCTTTGCTATGCTAACATCCCCTCTACCATAGTCACCAGCAGTATTCCAGTCAGAGGCTGCTCCAACTGCCTGGGTCCCAGGGTGAGAATGATGAAGATGCAGGAGTACAGACCCCAATGAATTGAAATGCACTCTTAGCACAAATGAGAAAAAAACTTTTGTTGTTACAATACAGAGATTTTGGAATTGTTTGTTACTGTGGCATATCTTAACCCATTCCAACTGATACAGCAAGGAAAAAATGGGAAATAGGTTTTGAGAATGCAACCAGGAGTGTTGCTGGGACTTCCCTGGTGGCGCAGTGGTTAAGAATCCGCCTGCCAATGCAGGGGACACAGGTTCGATCCCTGATCTGGGACAATCCCACCTGCCATGGAGCACCTAAGCTGGTGGGCCACAGCTACTGAGCCTGTGCTCTAGAGCCCGTGAGCCACAACTACTGAGCCTGTGTGCCACAACTACTGAAGCCCGCGTGCCTAGAGCCTGTGATCCGCAACAAGAGAAGCCACTGCAATGAGGCGCCTGCGCACCACAACAAAGGGTAGCCCCTGCTCACTGCAACTAGAGAAAGACCACATGTAGCCACAAAGACCCAATGCAGCCATAAATAAATAAATAAATAAATTTATTTTTTAAAAAAGAGTGTTGCTATGAGTGGGAATGAGTGTCCCTTCATTCATACATAGAAAGTAAAATCTGTATGAATATAGAGGTGAGTGACATGACACACCTGACATCACTGTGTCAAAGCAGTCCCTCCTGCCCTAACTCAGAGCAGCTCCCTTTCCAACTCTCCAATCAGCATTAATGGCATCACTGCCCTTTCCTTCACCAGAGCTCACAACATTTGCTCTGAATCTTCCCTTTTCTTGCCAATCTCTTCCCATTTACTATCAATTTTTCATACAAGGTGCGTCCCAGGAATGTTGCTTCTTCTTCATAAGCCCAGCCACCTCTCAAGGATAATACCTCAACCCCTGTACAAGTGTCCATTCTGGTCTTCCTGCTTCCACTCAAATCTCCTAGGCTCGGAAGTGCTGGCGTGCTCTTCTTCATCCTTAATTTTTATCACACAATTCTACTGCTTGAGAAATAGCACTCCAAGGCCCTTATTATCTGACTTACCCACTGCAAACTCATAGCTCATTATTTTTAAAAAGATATTCTGTTGCAGGTCCCTGTAAGGCTGTATTGTTTACCATACCTAATGCTAAGTTTTGATGGAAATCCATCAACATGGTATCATACTCATCCCTGCCTTCTTAACAGAAGCTAATGACCATAATTTCACCATTAACCTTTCACTTATGATTTGGGGTCACTATTTCTTACCTTAATTATTAAAGGGTTACAATGATGACCTCAAGCATTATTGAGATGTGTAAATTATCTGCCCTGATACAAACGGACTCTTGATGGTTTTTGAGTACTTATGTACTAAAAAAAATTAATAAAACAGTAATAACAAGCATTTATTGGCTTTGATCATGTTCTAGACACCATTCTAAAGGCTTCATCCTCATTTAATCCTAAGAGTCCTGTGGGATAGGGGCCATTATCATCTCCATTGTAGAGATGAGAAACTGAGGTGGCAAAAGTCAGGGAGGGGCTTCCCTGGTGGCACAGTGGTTGAGAGTCCTCCTGCCGATGCAGGGGACACGGATTCGTGCCCCGGTCTGGGAAGATCCCACATGCCATGGAGCGGCTAGGCCCGTGAGCCATGGCCGCTGAGCCTGCGCGTCCGGAGCCTGTGCTCCGCAACGGGAGAGGCCACAACAGTGAGAGGCCCACGTACCGAAAAAAAAAAAAAAAAAAAAATCAGGGAGTATACAAATTTTCAAAGCAGCACTATTCATCATAGCACCAAAGTGGAAAAAAACCAAATGTCCTTCAACCGATGAATGGATAAATAAAATTTGGAATATTTATACAATTGAATATTATTTAACCATAAAATGGAATGATGTACTGATAGTATGCTACAACATGGATGAACCTTGAAGAACTCTTATGCTAAGTGAAAGAAGCCATTCACAAAAGACTATATACTGTATGATTCCATTTATATGAAATGTCCAGAATAGATGAATTCATAGTGACAGAATGCAGATTTGTGATTGTCAGAGGCTAAGGGGAAAGGAGAATGGGTATTTACTAATGAATATGGAGATTTACTTTGGAGTAATGGAAATGTTTTAGAACTGTTACAGAACCTGGATTTGGGTCCACTCACCCGACGCACAGCAAAGCCAATCTACTGACACCGGGTTTGGTGAAGGAAAGTACAGCACTTATTGCAGAGTCAAGCAAGGAGGACAGGCAGCCAATGCTCAAAAGACCGGAGCTACCTGATGGCTTTCAGGGAAGGGTTTTTTTTTTTTTTTTTTTTTTGCGGTACTTGGGCCTCTCACTGTTGTGGCCTCTCCCGTTGCGGAGCACAGGCTCCGGACGTGCAGGCTCAGCAGCCATGGCTCACGGGCCCAGCCGCTCCGCGGCATGTGGGATCTTCCCGGACCGGGGCATGAACCCGTGTCCCACGTATCGGCAGGCAGACTCCCAACAACTGCGCCACCAGGAAAGCCCTAAATTCCTTTTTAAAATGAGGAATCAAATGGTATTTATGAGTGATGTAATGTCATGGAATGACTGTAGGCTTTAGAGCCAGAAAGACCCTGGGTTTAAATCAGTGCTTCTCCACCTGGTGCAAGACACCATTTTTTGTTCCCTGAGGACACTGGATGATGTCCAGAGACACTGTGGTTGTCACAGCTGGGATTGGGAGAGTGCTACTGGCATCTACTGAGCAGAGCCCAGGGATGCTGCTAAACATCCTTCAACGCACAGACAGCCACCACAACAGAGAGTTATTTGGTCCACAACATCAGTAGTGCTGAGGTTGAGAAACCCTGGTTTAAATGTTAGTTGCGTCATCAACTAAATACATGCCCTTGAGCTTAACCCCTCTGAACAGCACTCAGTCTTCCCATATGAAAAATGGGGAGAATAAAACCTATGGCACAGGATTAATATCTAAAACACTTAAGAAGTGCTTACTATGTGCCCAAGATATAGAAGTTGAAGTTCAGAGAAGTTAGTGACCAGCTCGTTTTCCACCTAATGAGTGGCTGAGTAGGATTAGGATCTAGTCCAAATATGATCCCTTACATCAAGGGGCTTCCAAACCTCCAGTTTGGGGGGTGTAGGGCTCGCTCAGCCATTCATTGGACAGGTCTCTTGTACTCCCATAGCCTCCTTTCTAAGAACTGATCAGAATAATGTACACTGATTGGCAACAATTTGCTCATCTGGATAAAGATGAGGTGCCAAAAAAAAAAAAAGGGGGGTGGGGTAGCAAGGAGCCAAGAATGTAATAGAACGTATGTGATGTCCAAATATCTCCAGGGGGTTGTAATGCATTGCAGTCAGCGGATAATAGTCTTACTGGATGTAAATGGATAAACAATCTAACATTACTTTTCCAGGAACAAAACCCTGATTCTGCTTTCCAGAATCACAGACTCCCAACACCATACCCTTACTGTTGCCAAAACATATAGCTAAAGTACTCTGGCTGGAAGCTTCTTACTCAAATGGGTTTCTTTAACAGAAAATGACAGCTCCATTAAAATAAACACTGAAGGTCCCATTTTTTTGTGTGTGGACATATATTTCCATTGCTTTTCTGTCTTCAAACATACAATGCTTCTTTCTTTTCTTTTCTTTTTTTTTTTTTTTTGGCCATGCTGTGTGGCATGTGAGATCTTAGTTCCCCAACCAGGGATCAAACCCGTGCCTGCTACAATGGAAGCACGGAGTCTTAACCACTGGACCACCAGGGAAGTCCCTACAGTGCTTATTTCTAATCTTGAGAAAGATTTCATGAACATAAGGTATAAAATTCTAATTTAGGCATCAGGTACAGCTCTAACTCTGGACAAACTGCCCAGTTTCCCTGGGTCCAGATTTACAGGCAGTAACATTCTCAGTTGTTAATAATAATAATAGTCAATTATTGCATGGATATTATGTCCCATGTGCTTGACATATACTATTATTCCCATTTTACGGTTGGGAAAGCTGAGGCTCAGAGAGGTCTAATGACTTGCCCGATGTCACAGAGATAGAAAGTGACAAAATGAGCATTTGGAACTGGGGCTCTCTGAACCTCAAGCCTGAAGTGGTTCTGCTACACACCAGCAGTGACAACTGTGATGCAAGTACAGTGAACTACCATGGCAGCTTCAACAAAGAAAAGGAAATTCCAGAAGCAGAATTAGCAATACAATCTTTAGGATGGTAGTTTGGCTACTTTGCAAAAGGCAAGAGTGGTTAGTAAGAGGAGCAGGGAATTTGGGGTCAATCTAGACTTGAATCCCAAGGTCAAGTTACATAGTCTCACAGCACTATATTGTTAACCTTTATAACATTATCAAAATTATAATTACATATTTTTGTATAATTATTTGATCTATCTCCCCTACACATGCCAAGATATTTGAGGGCCAGACTTTTTGCTAACCTTTTTATCCCCAGGACCTAGTACAGAGCTTGACACATAGTAAGCGCTAAATAAACATTGATTAAATGAATAGATGGATAGAGGGAGAAAGAAAGGAAGAGAAGGAAGGAAGGAGGAGGGAGGTCACTGTTTGATTTTAAGCAAGTCCCTTAATCTTTCTCCCCCCACCTCCATAGCAATCTTTATAATGGAAAGCTTATAAATGCCCAAATATCCTCATCGAGTTGATGTTATATGATGTGGTGCCTAGTTATTATCTGTTTTCTGTACCATGCAGTCTTATATTTTGACAGTGAGGAGATAGTCTCAGTACACCCACCGCTGTCACTCACTGTTTGCTGGGTGTGATTTCTCTCCTTGACCAGAGTTTAAGAACTGATGGGTGGGGATATATGCTGTAAGATGCTTGAATCCCTTGGCACAGTGCTAAACTCGAGGAAGGTACTCAGCAATAGTTACTGCACCATAGTAAACTAAGTGCTCCTGGGGGTTTGCATATGTTTCACAGGCAAAGGGTGACTGAGATGTTTGGGGAATGGGAGAGTGGGCATTTAGAAAGAGAATTATTTTCCTTCAGGTATTTTAAAAGCCAAACTACCCTCTACAAACTTGTTGTTTTTGCCTGTGTAACTGCTCACAAGCAGTATTTGAGCGTTCCCATTTCTCTGCACCCAGTAGCTGACCTGAGTTTCTGAGAGTCTTTTGCATAATATTGTTTAGGGGATGATTACAGTTGTCAATAATTTTATAGAAGCTTCATACTTATTCCCCCAGGTTTCACAATCACAGGGTTAAAACTGGGTCACAAGTCAGTCGAGAAACAGGATTTCTCAGACTCTCCCACAATCCACAATTGCTTCATCTTTGACACCTCTCAAAGTTCCTCCTAACGAATTCTGGGATGTTCTGAATGTATTCATTACAAAGCTTCTCAGTTACCCATGGTGCCACCTTTTCTTCTCTCTTTCTCTGTCTCATGTCACCACTGGGGCCACCAGCACCCATTTCTTACCTGTGTCATAGCTGTTGCTAAGAATTTGTCACATGTGTCTTGCACTGGCAACATCGCACAGATGTTTTAATGAAATAACTTCTTCAGATTTTTATCAATATAGCTTGCTATTAAATTTTCAAATACAGAAGAACAAATAATGAAAAATGAAAGCCTTTCACTGCTTCCTTATAAGGTTTTATGTACCAACATTTACCTATATACATACATAACCCTACTAAATTCTATTTTCCTCATAGCCCAGTCTCTGAATAATATTAGATTCAAAGAAAGTAGTTCATCCACAAAATATTAATGAAGAAGCATTTCCAATCCTTCTACCCATCTCTTGAAAACCCTAAAAGTGCCCCAGTTCAAACCCATACTATACTTTTCAAGCTAGGATCTCTGATATGTTAAATCACAAAACTTTGTCAAGCCCCAATTTCTGCATATTTTTCTCCTTTCTTTTCTCTTTAACCTCCAGTTCTTTATTTTGTACACTAGCTTGATTTTTCACTAAATCCTTCCTACTTTCAGGCAGATCTCTTTATACTCTTCTGATTTAGCATCTAAAAGAAGGGTAAGGAAGGAAAAGACTCACTTTAGTGTATGTAAGGAGAATAAAGGAGAAAGAAAAGACAGGAATAATCAATATATTAATAAATCTTATTCTGTCTACCTCTCACACATTTTAATTTTTGCATTTTTTTACATACGGGTTCATTCTACATGTACTAAACAGTAACTGGGGTTTTTTATACTTAATGTTAATATATAGCTACTGTGTTCATTATCTATTGCTGCATAACGTATTATCCCCCAACTTAAAGCAACAAACGTTTATTATCTCACAGTTTCTGTGGATGAGTTTCAGATGCAACTTAACTAGGCAACTCTGGCTCAAAGTCTCTCATGAGGCTGCGTCAAGCTATTGGCTGAGGCTGTGATCTCATCTGAATGCCTGACCTGGAGTGAGGTGGGAATCTTCTTTTAAGCTCATTCATGTGGTTTTTGGCAGGCCTCAGTCCTTTGCCACATGGACCTCTCAGCAAGGTTGCCTCGGGACACAGCAGTCGGCTTTCCCAAGGGTGAGTGATCTAAGAGAGAATGAGCGAGAGTGTGCACAAGACAGAAACCATATCCTTTTTATAATCTAATCTCGGAAGTGACATGTCATCAATTCTGTTGTATTCTGTTCATTAGGAGAGAGTCAGTAAATCCAGCCAAACTCAAGGAGAAGGCATTACACAGGGGCATTAACACTAGTAAGCAGAGATCACCAGGGGGAGGCCATCAGACACTGCCTACCTTATTCTTTTTAATTTTCGCACAGTATTCCAAAGTTTGGACCAAATGTAATCTTTTAAACTATCAGCCATGATTTCTTGTTTATTTTCTTTAATTTTCTTTTCACTTCCCGCCTTTTATTTGATTGGTTCTACTTTTTTTTCTCCAGTGTTTAGAACTTATGCATGGTATTTGCCTTGCCTAATTGACATTTTAGTCAGGATCTGTATTTTGCTGCCTACCCAACGCTGAGGACAAGATGAGACTCTGCATGCTTTTACTGCTCACCTATGTCTTCATTTTCTTAAAATCATTTGAAGTCTTAGGTCTAGATCTGTGCTGTCTGATATGGTCACAGTAGACACACGGAGCTTAAAATGTGGCTGGTCTGAGTTGAGATGTGCTTTAAGTATAAAATACATGCTGGATTTCAAAGACTTAGTATGAAGAAAAAGAAATATATTATTAATAATTTTAGAGTCATTATATATACATTTTTTTTGCTGTACGTGGGCCTCTCACTGTTGTGGCCTCTCCTGTTGCGGAGCACAGGCTCTGGATGCGCAGGCTCAGTGGCTATGGCTCACGGGCCCAGCTGCTCCGCGGCATGTGGGATCTTCCCAGACCGGGGCACAAACCCGTGTCCCCTGCATCGGCAGGCGGACTCTCAACCACTGCACCACAAGGAAAATCCGAGTCATTATATTTTGATTATGTTACTGATTCTCATGTGGAATCAGCATTGAGAACAGCAGATGGCTTTAAAGTACACAACAGAAGAGGAAATGAGAACCTCTTATCAATAGCAAACATGTCTATATTGTCCAAACCAGAGCAAGAGTGAATACGTATTTACCTTTTAAAAATAGGTCTAAAAAAAAAAAAAAAAAAACTAAAACGCAATAGATCCATAGACCTGTTGGTTGGTTGGTTAGAGCTTGTTTGTGCTCAGGAATGAAGATATAAGAAGTCTGCAACAGCTTTTTTAAATGATTTAACATCAAATTCTTGTCTCTTGCAGCAGCAACGTGAGTAGGAACACTGGGACTGTATGGGCTTGGAGCAGAACTTCTTGGATTGTTTTAAGAAAATGGCAGGTAAGCAGGACATGGGGGAAATCACCAGCTTCAATAAGGCCAAGCTGAAGAAGACAGAGGCACAGGAGAAGAACACCCTGCTGACCAAAGAGACCACTGAGCAGGAGAAGCAAGTGGAGTGAAATTTTCTAAGAACCTGGAGGATCCTCCACTCCCATCATCTTGGAGACCCTAGCTGTGATGTAGAGGAAGAGCCACCTGCAAGATGGACATGAGTGACAAGCTGCACTGTGAACCCAGGCACTCCTTGCTGATGCCACCAGCCCATGGGTCTCTGAGGGGACCCTCCAATGGGACTGCCAAATTCTCCAGTTTGCCCTGGAATACTATAGAAAATTATTTGTATGATTAATGAAAATAAAACACACCTCGTGGCATGGCAAAACAAAAACAAAAGCAAAAAAACAAACAAAAAAACCCATTAAATTCTAACCCATAGCAAAGATGAGCTCACAGAAACCTGGCCCCTTCTGACTTTTATAACCATGACTTTGGTCACAAGATTTCAAACCTTGAAGAAGATCGTTTTTTAGGAAGATGTCTCCTCCTCTTTGTCCATTCAATCGAAGCTGCTAAAAGAGTGAGGACGCTTGAGGTGAAAGGTTTTATAGCTTGAAGACCAAGTGTTAATAAAGCCTAACACAAACCCAGTGTTCAGAACATGCTTAGACAAACAAAACAAATTTAGACTCTAATTTTCAAGTGCTTGTAATTTTTCTGGAGGGAGGGGTCGATGAAGAGGAGTTCTATAGTGACTGTAATCATCAAAGGGGATTTAATAAAGAGCACTTGTTTATGTGCTAAGAGTTTGCGCAAACTAACTAACACCCCTTAGAGATGACAGAAGTGCTGGAAATCAGACCTCAGTACTACAGTGAGCTAGAAACTCAACCACCTACAGGACTGGGACAAATAATATACTGGTAATGACAAATGGCATACTGGTAATGAAATGTGTTGACAAAGAAAATCACACAAGGTAAAAGTTATGAGTTAAGTTATATTTGGGGACTTTATTGAGTACTATAGCCTAAGAGACAGTCTCTCAGATAGCTCAGAGGAACTCCAAGAGGTAAAGGGAGGAGTCAGGAGATATATGAACCTTTTTGTTGGGAAAAAACATGTAGTCAAGCATCAAAAGAGTATTGCTAATCACAAAGAACAGAGATAGCTCAAGTTAATGATTTTCGTGCTTTTCTATGTATGGGAAGATGCAACAATCTGGGGTCACTTGAAATTTTTCCATAGATATTCATCTTGAATACCTAAGGGCCAGTATATCCAAAGCAGAGAAAGTTTGCTGTTTTTCTCCATCCTGAATTTCCCTCAGAGTGCACTGTCAGTGGGCAACTGCAGTGGCTGATGATGGCTTGATCCTTGTAGAACTGAAAAGGCAGGTAACATTTTCTTTTCTTTACAAATTCAACAACAGTTAATTAAACCTTGTAGTATTGATCACTGTGTTTTAAAAATTGCATTCACTAAAGGCCTTTCTACTTGACCATTTTCCCTAAATTCCAATAGCCACTTTCCAGTTTACTGCAAATACCTGAGTAGGACTGTGTTTTGCAGTTTATTATTGAAACCATGCCCCATAGTTAACAGAAGCTGATAACTAATAGAAATGCTTGAATTTGTCTTACAGAACAACAGACAAGGGAACAGATTATTAAAACGCTTTTGCTTATAAAAATAACTTCATTGATTAAGGTTTGTTTTTTTTTTTTTTCTTTTTCTTTTTTTCCTCCCTTTAATTGCATCCCTTCCCAGCTTTACGCAGCCCAGTGGTTTTACAGGAATTTGGAGTCTGCTCCTGCCCAGTGCAGGCTGGCTGGGGGCTGATTGGGACCACCGACCCTAAAGCTGGGCCTGTGCAGATGTCCAGTGAATGGCCTTTTGATGTCAGAGGGACGGAAAACTCCACTCACAGATCATGCTAAGTGCCTGCATTTTGAATATGCAGAAACATGTAACCCAAATGCACAAGCACAGAACATCAATTACATCACCTTTTAACCTGTCTCCAATCACCTTTCCCCAGCCTAAGACCACCTGCTTATCCCTAAAATATCCCAACCCCCTTACCTTCAGGGAGGTGGATCTGAGACTTGTTCTCCTGTCTCCTCATTTGGCTGCCTTGTGAATAAACTCTTTCTGGACTGGAAACTTTGGTGTCTTAGCGTTTGGCTTGCTGTGTGTCAGGCAAACTGACATGGTTCGGTAACAGTATCAAAAGCAAAATCTGCAGCTATGTTAAAGCCTAGAGGGAGTGTATGTGAACTAATTTCCTTTCTAATTCTTGGACTCAAAGAAGAGGCTATAAAGCCTCCAGCCCCCTAAAGACCTATGCATCATACCTCCCATATACTCTACATCATCCTTTAGAACATGTATCCTCAAACACCTTTTAAAGTGCTTTCACAGGGCAATCCTGTGGGGGCAGGCAGGAAGTATTACTAACCCCAATTTATAAGGGATCTGTCAGTCAGGAGGGTCTTCCCTGCAAGTAATGGAAAACCCAATTTATACAATAAGAAACATTTATTATCTCACATAATTGCAGAGACAAAACTAGTTTTTCCACAGAGGGAAGTCAATTAAAATCACCAACTGACAAGATGAAATTTACATATCAGTTACCTACAATTTAGAAAGCATGGCAAAACAACTCAAAGACAATGAATAGGGCCAGAATCTGATAACTTGAAAGGGTATGCTGTAGACAATGCATGTTTTCCATTGAAATGCAAAAATTTTTTGTACACATCCCCAAGGAAGTCATATAGTAGGTATTTGTTTAGCCATTTGGAATTTAAAAAGAAAGCATCCATATTGAGAGTTACTTTTTTTAAAAGAAAAACTAAAGTATTTGGGTCATAAATCCTGAAAAATAAATAAATAAATAAAAGCTCAAGAACCAAAGAGAGTGTCAGCACCTCAGGCTCAAAGCAACACCTTTGCAGGGAAGATGTCCCAGGGTTGGAAGCTGGGTGACTTGAGGCTGGCACAGGAGTCCTCTGAGCTTGAGAGAAGCTGCAGAAAACAGATGGTGAGACCAAGTTCAGAGTTAGGATTCTGGGGAGCCCTCTTGCAGGTCTTGGAGATCTGAACAGAGCAGTTGGTAGAAGCCATAATGGTCAAGAGGAGTCAAAGAGCACTCTGAGGCCTAAAGTCAAGGAAAGGGGACATTTACTGATAACCTCCAGCATGACAAGCACTTAAACATACATCCATTGAATCCTCTAACAACTAAGAAAACTGAGCCAGATTTCTTCCATTTGCCTTTTCAGAGCCACTGCCCACCATTCTCCACCTTCTTTTGTGCCCAGGACTACATCAGTGGTTCTCCACATGTGGTCCCCAGACCAGCTGGATCAGCATCACCTGGGAGAGTGTTTGAAATGCAAAATCCAAGCCCCCTCCACCACCACTGAATCAGAACTCTGTATTTCAACAAGACCTGCAGGTGATTCTGATGCAGGCCCAAATCCCAGAACCACTGAACCTCTTTAAAAGGGCCCTCTTGCCCTCGGGATTCAAGTTGGGTTCATCAACAGGGAAGCCCCTGCAGAAGGTGAGAGGGAGGAGATGCGTAAGCCCAGGTTACTTGTTCCCCCAGCTTCCCACCTGCACAGTCACATCAGGGTCCACAAAAGGTGCTGCTCCTGTTGGGTTGGCCCTTTGACGTTACTCACTTCTAAGTTCTGGCAACCGACACTGTCCCTCCTGTCTTCAGGTCTGGGAGTGGAAATGACCCTCACTGTTTCTGGCCTTGAGACAATGCACTATCACTGTGACTTCCTTATAATTTGTCCACAGCTTTGTAAATTGTCCCTTTATTAAATTTTACTAAACTCTTTTCAAAGTAACCATTTTAAGTGTGTCATTGGTTTCCTGCTAGGACCCTGCCGTTTCTGCCATGACTCCCATTTTGAAGATAAGGAAATTTATCATCAGTGGACGAGCCCAAGCTAGCCCAGTAAGAAGCAAAGATGGGCTTGCAATCAAGGCTGTCAGGGCACAAAGCCCCAGCCCTCTAATAATAGAGTTGGTCTTTCTGATGTGTCCAGCTCCCCATCCTGAGTCCTCTCCTTAACGTAAACTATCAGTTTGCTGGCATCTGACAATAGGATGGGTCAGGAGCCAATCATCAATCAAATAATATCCAAATTTTCATTATAGTGGAGTCTATTTTATATAAGTATAGTATATAGATAATATATAAGATATAGAGATAAATATAATATATAACTATATACGTAACTTACATAATATATAACTATATAATATATAACTATAGTATATAACTGTATATAACATATATTATATATAATACGTATGTATCTTCAGGTAGAGTAAGCTTTGAATAAATCATAAAGAGGTATAAAAATACATTCTGGTATCAAAGACTAAACACTGAAGGAAAAAGAAAGAGTTCTTGGGACTTCCCTGGTGGTGCAGTGGTTAAGAATCTGCCTGCCAACGCAGGGGATATGGGTTCGAGCCCTGGTCGGGGAAGAACTCACGTGCAGCAGAGCAACTAAGCCCATGCGCCACAACAAGAGAAGCCACCACAATGAGAAGCCCACGCACCACAATGAAGAGTAGCCCTCAAGCGCCTCAACTAGAAAAGCCCGCACGCAGCAACAAAGACCCAACACAGCCAAAAATAAAAATAAATAAAATAAACAAATTTATAAAATAACAAACAACCTACAAGTTAACTTGTGAAGAACTCTTTTTTTAATGCAGTTTTTTTTTCTTTTTTATTTATTTATTTTTGGCTGCTTTGGGTCTTCACTGCTGCATGGGCTTTCTCTAGTTGCAGAGAGCAAGGGCTCCTCTTTGTTGCTGTGTGCAGGCTTCTCATTGTGGTGGTTTCTCTTGTTGCAGAGCACGGGCTCTAGGCGCACAGGCTCTAGAGTGCAGACTCAGTAGTTGTGGTGCACAGGCTTAGTTGCTGCGCGGCATGTGAGATCTTCCCGGACCAGGGCTCGAACCCGTGTCCCCTGCATTGGCAGGCGGATTCTTAACCACTGCGCCACCAGGGAAGCTCCTAACTTACAGCTTTAAAGTATTCTAATCTAGAATCTCAAAGGATTTCTTTGGAATTCAAAAGAAAAGAAAAAAAGAAAAGATTCTAAAATTTATCCCGAAGAGTAAACAGACAAGTATAGTCAAAATAATGTTTGAAAAAGATGAAAAATGAGGGGAGCTTTTCTAACCAAACCAAACCAAACCAAACCAAACATACACACACACAGACACACATACACACACACTTAAAATGAATATCACAGCGCTAGAACTGACATGCAAATAAATGGCTCAGAGTAACTAGAAACGCAAATTAAAGTATATAAGCTAACTCAACTTATTAAAAGGAAGCATTATAAGTCAACCAGAAAGAGAAGAATCATTCAGTTAATAAAAGGAAAATTGACTTAGGTATCAGGGGGAAATAAATCTATTTAGATTCTCACCTCACAATATTATCCCCATATGAATCAAAGGGCTAAATGTAGAAAAACAAAACAAAACAAAATAACAACAAAGCACCATAAAAATTAGAAGATATATTTTTCCTAACAGATTAAAAAGACTTTTTACACTTAAAATAAATGGGAAAAATTACAAAAGAAAATATGATTCTACCATCTTAAAATCTATTAAAAGTAATTACAAGGCTAACAAAGTTATGAAAATATCTAGAACCAAAAATGCAAATTTTTTCTTAATATATAAATATTTTAGAGAAATCAATAAGAAAAACACCAATATGTTTATAAAACAATGTGTAAAAGATAAAGACTGGCAATGAAGTTGCAAGCACCGAAAGAAATTTTTCTTAAATAGAAGAAAATTCAATCTCACTGAGCATTAAAGAAAGCAAATTTCACAAGAGGAGATTATGTTCAGGACCTTAGTGTAGACAAATTTTCTTTAAAAGGACACAATAAGCATTAACCATAAAGGGAAATAATGGATAAACTGGAGTCGGTTAAAAATGTATCTTTTGTTCATCAAAACACAGCTAAAGGGCTTCCCTGGTGGCGCAGTGGTTGAGAGTCCGCCTGCCGATGCAGGGGACACGGGTTCATGCCCCGGTCCGGGAAGATCCCACATGCCACAGAGCGGCTGGGCCCGTGAGCCATGGCCGCTGAGCCTGCGCGGCCAGAGCCTGTGCTCCGCAACGGGAGAGGCCACAACAGTGAGAGGTCCACGTACCGCAAAAAAAAAAAAAAAAAACACACACACACACACAGCTAAAGAGTAAGAAGGCAACCCAAAGAGTAGAAGAAGAAATTTGCTAACTGACAAAAGATTAAGATCTAGAATATAAAAATTTCTTATACAATTCAATAAGAGACAGACAACTTAATTTGAAAATGGGCGAAATACTTGAACAGTTTACTTACAAAAGAGGATATCTCCAAATGGCCAGTAAACATATGAAAAATCGTTCAAGCTCATTAATCACCAAGAAATGCAAATGGCATCAACAGTGATATATCAATACACAGCCCAGCCAACTTGCTAAAGTGAAAAAGACTGACATTATCAAGTGTTAAGCCAAATTTGGAGAAACTGAAACTCTTAGACACTCCTGGTAGGTATCTAAATTGATATAACCATTTTGGAAATTACTGTGGGGCAGTATTGAAGCTGAATATGGGCATAGCCTACCACCCAGCAATTCCACTTCTAAGGTGCATACCAACAAAAATGCATAAACATTGTCACCAAAAGAAATGTACAGAAATGCTTATAATCTACAACTGAAAACTAACCAAATGTCCATTAACAGCACAATGAACAAGTACAATGTGATATACTGTATTTATAAAATGGAACACTACACCAAAATGAGAAAATCGAACAGGGCTAGTTTATTGCTCTTAGAAGTCAGAATGGCAGTTATTCTTGTGGTAATAATGACTGGAAGGAGCATGAGGGGGATCCTGAGGATGGTGAATTTCTTCTCTTTCTTGTTATGAATGCCGACTCAAGTGTGTTTGCTTTGGGATAATCAGATACTTTCCTGTGTCTTTATCCTTCAATAAAAAGCTTAAAAATAATAATCAGGGCCTCCCTGGTGGCGCAGTGGTTGAGAGTCCGCCTGCCGATGCAGGGGATACGGGTTCGTGCCCCGGTCTGGGAGGATCCCATATGCCGCGGAGCGGCTGGGCCCGTGAGCCATGGCCGCTGGGCCTGCACGTCCGGAGCCTGTGCTCCGCGACGGGAGAGGCCACAACAGTGAGAGGCCCGCATACCGCAAAAAGAAAAAAAAAAAAATAATAATAATAATCAGATGACATTTTTTAATGATTTCTATATTTGTAATTCTCAGTGTTGGCAAGAGTACAGTAAAACAGATGCTTTCATATACTGTTGGCAGAACTTCAAATTGATCCAGCCAACCTTCCTGGAAAGCAAATTAGCAATACGCATAAAAATATTTAAAAGTCCATGCTCTTTGATCCATTAATTCCACCTACACGAATCTATCTTAAGGTAATAATTCACTCCAAAAAATGACAAGGAAAATTATGACAGTACACAAAACTATGTGTAAAACTATACATATAATACAATCCCAACTATTTTAAATATGTTTAGAAAAAAGAAAAGACTGAAAGGAAATATGCCAAAATATGACTGTATGGGCTGAATGCTTGTGCTCACTCCCCTTTTACCCTCCCTTCCCACTACAATTCATATCAAAGTCCTAAACCCCAGTTTGATGGTATTTGGAGATGGCCTTTGGGAGGTAATTAGGTTCAAAAGAGGTCAGAGTGGGGATGGGGGGACGACTCTCATCATGAGATTACTGCCCTTAGAAGAAGAAGAAGAGGGCTTCCCTGGTGGCGCAGTGGTTGAGAATCTGCCTGCCGATGCAGGGGACACAGGTTCAAGCCCTGGTCTGGGAAGATCCCACATGCCACAGAGCAACTGGGCCCGTGAGCCACAACTACTGAGCCTGCGTGTCTGGAGCCTGTGCTCCGCAACAAGAGAGGCCGCGACAGTGAGAGGCCTGCGCACCGCGATGAAGAGTGGCCCCCGCTCGCCGCAACTAGAGAAAGCCCTCGCACAGAAACGAAGACCCAACACAGCCAAAAAATTAATTAATTAATCAATTTTTTTAAAAAAAAGAAGAGGAAGAGATATGAGAGCTCTCTCTCTCTCTACCATGTGAGGATACAGTAAGAAGGTGGCCATCAACAAGCCACGAAGGACACCTCACCAGAACTGGACCATGCTGGCACACTGATCTAGGATTTCCTAGCCTCCAGGACTATGTAAAATAAATGTGTGGTGTTGAAGCAACCCAGTCTGAAACCATGCCCCACACAGTTAACAGAAGCTGATAACTAATAGAAATTCTTGAACTTATCTTACAGAATAACAGATGAAGGAACAGCTTGTTAAAGCCCCTTTACTTATAAACTGCCTCATTATTGATTAAGTTCGCTTTAGTATTTTTTTTTCTTTCTTTCTTTTCCTCTCTTTAATTGCATCCCTTCCCAGCTTCACGCAGCCCAGGGGTTTTACAGGAACTTGGAGTCTGCTCCTGCCCAGTGCAGGCTGGCTGGGGGCTGATTGGGACCACCGACCCTAAAGCTGGGCCTGTGCAGATGTCCAGTGAATGGCCTTTTGATGTCAGAGGGTCAGAAAACTCCACTCACAGATCATGCTAAGTGCCTCCATTTTGAATATGCAGAAGCATGTAACCCAGATGCACATGCACAGAACATCAATTACCTCACCTTTTAACCTGCCTCCAATCACCTTTCCCACCTTTCCCCAGCTTAAGACCACCTGCTTATCCCTAAAATATCCCAATCCCCTTGCCTTCTGGGAGGCGGATCTGAGACTTGTTCTCCTGTCTCCTCACTTGGCTGCCTTGTGAATAAACTCTTTCTGGGCTGGAAACCTTGGCGTCTCAGCATTTGGCTTGCTGTGCATCAGGCAAACGAACCTGGTTCAGTAACAAGTCTATGCTATTTTGCTATAGCAGTCCAAGCAGACTAAGACAATGATCAACAGTTGTATCTGAGATTATGGGTGACTTTTGTTATCTATTTATTCTTTTCCAAATTTTTTGTAATCTTATGAATTACTTTTTAATTTTTATAAAGCATAGTTACTCATTAATATATGACCACATCCCCATCATAAAAGTAAAACAATACAGAAATCAGAGAAACATAAAAACTATCCTTTAACATATTCTCTCACCAATCCGCCTTCCCCAAGTTTGGTTTCTCAAAGATAAGCACCAATAAAAGTTTATAAATATATGTAACTTTCCAGGTATTTTATTCTGCATTTACAAACATGCATACATATGTAAGGAAATACACATATACAGAGGTTTTTTAAAATTATTGCTTACAAACAGACTTAGGGGAGCTGGATACTCCCAGTTCAGTGTTGTCTTGTTTGACCCACACAATGATTTAAAAGGTTGCATAGTTACACAAGTCGTGCTCTTCTACAACATAAAGAGCTTGGTACCTATTGCCATACACCTGCCTGGCCTTAAAATTTTTGACACCTGCTCGGCCTCCCTAGGCCTCCTAGGTTTTTGTCTTTGTCACCCTGGATCTCTTTAACATACTGCTCTGTAAAGTGCTTTTTTAAAAAATCAAAACGCCAAATAATAAATACGTTAGCATGACAATATGTCTAGACCCACCTAATTCTTTTCTACATAGTGTTCCATTGTACGCATTACATTATAATCAACATTTTGAAAAGTGCATATTATTTTATTTTAAAGGAGTTTAGATGCACATTTTCAATTTGATTCACGTTTCCTGAATATGTTCCTGTCTGCTTGTGAGCTATGAAGCAGGAAGTCTTTAGTCTCTGTTTGATTTTTCATCAAAGATGGTTCATGAAAGGGTGCATTGCTGAACTGGAAGGCATTCTTATACTGAACAATTTATCAATAAAGACTCCTGTTTGCACAGTGGAAAAGCAATATTATTATTTAGAAACTCCCTTGAGGAAACGTGCTTTTCACACAGAATGGATTATTTGTCTGAATGTCAAAGGACTCTTCTTAATTTTTGTAAATATCCTTCATGCCCAGGAAACGGCAGTAGGTTGGATAGTTTGTGACTCATAATTGCCTCTATCACCCTAGATATAGCTTAAATCTTTGATTACACTCAGTTCCATACATTTCTGTATACTGTCTTATGATGCAATCATTTCATGCCTCCTTAGTTTAAGTATTCAAGCCTTGCATCCCTCAAATATGGTAACTTCCTGGAGAAAAGGTTTCTTTTATCTATATGTAGACAAAATAAAACCCAGGCACCCACCTGGCTCGGTCTCATCAGGGCACTGTAGACTGATTCTAGCAGTGGAGAGTAATTAGAATCTGAGTAACTAGAATCTTGCTGGCATCTCTCAAATATCATTAGAGAGGATCCGACACATAGCCTATGTCAACATTTCTCCAATGCTCTTTCCCTAGTCCTCTGCATCCCCTACCCTTCTCAAAAATCTGCCCGAAAACCTCTCTCCCTATAGCTCACTCTAGTCTCTCCCTTTTTTTTTTTTTTTTTTTTTTTTTGCGGTACGCGGGCCTCTCACTGTTGTGGCCTCTCCCGTTGCGGAGCACAGGCTCTGGACACGCAGGCTCAGGGGCCATGGCTCACGGGCCCAGCCGCTCCGCGGCATGTGGGATCTTCCCGGACTGGGGCACGAACCCATGTCCCCTGCGCTGGCAGGCAGACTCCCAACCACTGCGCCCCCAGGGACGTCCTAGTCTCTCCCTTTTAAAAGCCATTTCTCATCCTTGCTTCTTTGTTCTTCCCAACGGATTACCTCCAATCCATAGTACAGGACCCTGGAGTAGAGGCAGAGGCAGAAAGGAACGATCCCACCAGACAACACCAAAAGTGACCTAGCCGGAGGGAGGAAGACATGAGGGATGGGACAAGATCTAAATATTTTTGCTTAATAAAGTTTTATATTTGTGAAATATGCCTACCATGACTATATTTTTCAGGTGGACAATTTACATCTAACAATCTAGAACTGGGAAGCATAGTGAAGCTGGGATTATTTTGGAAAATCAAGAGAGAAGTTTTTTGCAGTTTGTTGGTTTGTTTCTTGAGAAGAGGAAGAAAGTCACATTTACTGAGCACAAGCTACTGTGGAATGCCCCTTTTGTTTAGGGGCATGTTATGTTGTTTAGCTAGCACAATACCCTGAAAGGGATGTATTATTGTCTCCATTTCACACGTGAGGAATGTAATGGACACTTTTGGTATATCTGTCCCTCTCCTAAGGAGCGCTGCATTCTCTAGGAATTGTCCCATCGAATTCCCCCATCCACAAAGGTAACTTCTTCTCTGGCTGCCACTGACTGGGCCAGAGGTGTGAGTATATGGCATGAGGCAGGCCAATCAGATATTCTCTCGCGGAAGTTGGGAATCAGGACTCAGAGAGAGCAGTGGCTGGAGCTGTAACTGGTCAAACAATTCATGCACTCTGAGAGTGGATCCTAGTGTCTGGAGAATCTTTGGGATGAGTGGTATGAAAATTCACATTCAGGGCTCCCCAGTGGCACAGTGGTTAGGAATCTGCCTGCCAGTGCAGGGGACATGGGTTCTAGTCCTGGCCCAGGAAGATCTCACATGCTGCGGAGCAACTAAAGCCGTGTGCCATGACTACTGAGCCTGCGCTCTAGAGCCCGCGAGCCACAACTACTGAGCCCACGTGCCACAACTACTGAAGCCCGCGTGCCTAGAGCCCATGCTCCGCAACAAGAGAAGCCACCGCAGTGAGAAGCCTGTGCACCACAATGAAGAATAACCCCTGCTCGCCGCAACTGGAGAAAGCCCGCGTGCAGCAACAAAGACCTAACACAACAAAAATAAATAAATAAATTAATTAATTTTTTAAAAAGAAAATTCACATTCAGCTGTGGAAACTATGAGAAAGTTAATGTCCCTGCTTAGAAAAAGGCTGAGAGATGGAGGATTCTGTTAGGGCTTGGATGGGGTGGGGAAGGGGAGACTCCAGAGCAAACTGGATAATGGGTTTGGGGTGAGGTGGAAGAGAAGAACCCTTGATTAGCGGGCTGCGGGGAAGTTTTGGGAGCAGAGTGGGGATCTGAAAAGCATGCCGGGCAGTGTGCAGGGTAACCTCTGCTCTGGCCTTCCTATGACCTCCTCAGTGAAATGGGGTGAGTGTCTCATGTTTTCAGAGAGCAGGCTGTTTCTGGAGCAGTGCTGAGCCCTGTGTCAGCGCTGGTGTGGGACAGGAGCAGCACTGGACATGGGATGGCTGGCTTTTGGGCTAAAGGAGTGAATGCAGGGGCTGTGGGAGGTCCATGTGGAGGACCAGCAGGTAAGCTGGGCCGTGCAGAGAGAAGAAAGCCGGCACGAAGAGAGAAATAAAGGTGAGCGACAGAGTAACTAAGAGTCTTGTTTTGTAGGTGGTGGTGGTGTTTTGTTATTCCCAGGTCCTGGTTCTACTTCTTTGCAGAAGCCCAGATTCTTTCTTGGCCTTGCTTTCTGGGAGATATTCTTATATACTTATTATAAATTCTCTTTTTTGGTTAGCCCAGCTCAAAGTTGGGTACTATTACTTGTGACCAAAAACCTTACTAAGTGCAAGAAATCTATGGTTCCTAGAGATTAAGCAAATTGAGAAAATTTCTGTGGCTTCTTATTGGTAGGAGTTGGGGTACCAGCCTGTCTCCTTGTGCCCTTTTCCTCACACTCTCTGTTCAGTCATGATGGCCACACTGCTATTCCACAAACACATCAACCTCACCCCCATCTTAGTGGGCTCTGTTTGCCCTGCTCAGAACAGGCCCAAAGGCCACTCCCTCGTCTCATCCAGGTCTCAATTCAAATGTCACTCAGAGATACCTGCCCTGACAACCTCATCTAAAATAGGCACTCTCTAACCTCTTTCTCTGCTTTTTTTCCTTCAGTTTTTCTGAAATATAACTGACATAGCACTGTATAAGGTTAAGGTGTACAGCATAATGACTTGACTTACATATATGTAAATATATTGTGAAATTATCACCACCACAAGTTTAGTTAACAGCCATCATCTCATATAGATACCAAGAAAAAGGAAACAGTTTTTTTCCTTGCGATGAGAACTTACTCTCTTAGCAACTTTTTTTTTCTTTCTTTTTTTTTTTGCGGTACACAGGCCTCTCACTGTTGTGCCTTCTCCCGTTGTGGAGCACAGGCTCCGGACGCGCAGGCTCAGTGGCCATGGCTCACGGGCCCAGCTGCTCCACGGCATGTGGGATCTTCCCGGACCGGGGCACAAACCCGTGTCCCCTGCATCAGCAGGCAGACTCTCAACCACTGTGCCACCAGGGAAGCCCTGTTAGCAACTTTTAAGTACACCATATGGCAGTGTTAACTATAGTCACCATGTTGTACATTACATCCCTAGTACTTATTTATCTTATAACTGAGGCTTTGCACCTTTTGACTCTCTTCACCCTATTTCTCCACCCTCGCCTCTGGCAACCACCAATGTATTCTCTGTCTCTATGAGTCTGGTTTTTTTTGGTTCCCACATGTAAGTGAGATCATCCAGTATTTGGCTTTCTCTGTCTGACTTGTTTCACTCAGCATAATGCCTTCCATGTCTATCCATGTTTTTGCAAATGTCAGAATTTCCTTCTTCTTTTATGGATGAATAATATTTATATAATATATATAATATATATATAGATAGATATCACATTTTCTTTATCCATTCATCTGTCAATAGACACTTAAGGTTGTTTCCGTGTCTTCACTATTGTAAATGATGCTGCAGTGAACGTGGGATGCAGATATCTCTTCAAGTTAGTGATTTCATTTCTTGCAGATAAATACCCAGAAGTGGAATTGCTGGAACTTATGGTAGTTCTATTTTTAACTTTTTGAGGACCCTCCATACCATTCTCCATAGTGGCTGCACCAATTTACATTCTCACCAACAGTGTACAAGGGTTGCCTTTTCTCCACATCCTCACCAGCATTTGTTATCTCTTGTCTTTTTGATAATAGCCATTCTAACAGGCATAAGGTGATATTTCATTGTGGTTTTAATTTGCATTTCCCTGATGATAAGTGGTATTGAGCACCTTTTCATGTACCTGTTGGCCATTTGTGTATCTTCTTTGGAAAAAAGCCTATTCAGTTTCTTTGTCCATGTTTAACTGGATTATCATTATTATTACTATATATTTTTGCTATTGAGATATATGAATTCTTTATATATTTTGGATGTCAACCTTTTATCAGATATGTGATTTGCAAATATTTTTTCCATTCCGTATGTTGTCTTTTCATTTTGTCCATCATTTCTTTCACTGTGCACAAGTTTTTTAGTTTGATGTAGGTTCTATACACTGACAATACATTCTTTTACTTAAAGTGGATTAGACAAATTTACTTTTTCTCCCTTCCTCTCTCCAATGCTCCCCGCTTCATTCATGTCTTTTTTCTTAGATTGATGAAACCTGGCCCCCGTCCTCAGCCTCTATCCTCACATGGTAGAAAGAAGCTATTATTATTATTAGTTTTAGTAAGTTATCACTACCTGGATTTATGTTACATATTTATTTGTGTACTTGTTTCTCTACCACCCCTCCCCAACTCCCCACCAGAACACAAGCTCCCGGAGGGCTGGGTTCAACCCTTGTTCACTGCTGTATTTTCAGCACACTGACCAGAACTGTATTTGACATATAGAAGACACTCAACAAATACTCATTTAATTAATCAATCCATTAAACCCTGACCTGTTTCTGACTTCCATGCTGTTTTCATGGTCTCTAAGTACCTGATGCAATTCTAGAAACACTCAGAAAAACCCTACTGGATTAAGGATGGAAATAATGTCTGAAGGACATCTGTGGAGCTTGGCTGATTAGCATGCAGGGAAGAGGGATGTCTGCTAGCTGCTCAGTACACTGAGGGGAGGTAGGAAGCTGGAGCAGCATGCTCCAGCGCAACCTCTACAAGAATAGAACTGAAAGCTGGTAAATTCATTTCTACTTGTTTTGCCTTAGTTAGTGCTTCTGGCCTGGGGAAACAAAGCTTCAGCGACAGTAAAAATGCTTTTGTTCCTGTGGTACCACACGTTAAATCACAAATGACATTTACTTTGTTCTTGGGTTAATGCTACTTTCTGGGTCTGTTCTGTAAGGTTGTTCCCTGTCCCCAGTTGGCCTGAGACAGGGTCTGGCTTGCTGAGGGCCCCCTGTCCCTATAACTATACAAGAGGAAAGCTGCTGGAGACTGACTTGGGATGTCTAAACACCATCAGGAAGGACCAGCTGAGGAAGGAGGCAGGAGGCAGGAGAAATGGGACATATTCTAATCCAAGCCTCCCTAGACACTTTCAGTGTATCATTTTGAAACCACATTATCAAACACAGGGTCACTTTGCTCATGGCTTTCAGATTCTGCCCCCAACACATATACCAATGTTGATGAGGCTCCTAACCAGTTACCACAACACGTGTGTTTAATCTGTTGCTTTTACCAGTGGGCTAATGAAAGGATGCAAGTAGCCGGAGAGGTCATACCAATCCACAACCAGTACTGGAAAAATAAAATTGAAAAAATGAATACTAATATTAGCATGTACCTATATGTAACTCTTTCATCTTAACTTCTTCACCTTCAGAGCACTTAATTTTAACAAGAAACTCACCAGGGTTAAATGGTTGATTTGGGTTATTTGGCTAATTAGTGGCAAGGCCAGGACTCAAATTCAGAACTCTTGACTCCAAGATAACAGTTCTTCCTGCTGCAACGGCCTCCCTATCTTTGCATTCAAAGAATGGCTTGCTGTAAAAATTATTTTTCATGACTATGTTACATTGCTAAATAAGCAGAGTCTTTAAGGGCCACACATTCAGAAAAAGCTAGAGGTAAATCAGCAGCCTTTAAAAAAACAGATAGTTTTAATTTGGTAAATGACAACAGGAAGCCAGACATTTACCCAAGTTTGGATGATCACCTGGTTTCTAATGAGAGCCAAGCCTGAGGCAATGAGAAGATGCAGAGACTGATTTACAGCAAGCCATGGCCACTGCCCAGGGAGGCAGGGCCTGGAGTGTTCCTACCAGCTGTGTGCAGTCAAGGTCACCAAGTGGTTCAGTCCCACAAAAGACAAAGACCACTTTGCTCCTTGACCGACTCCTACCGAAATTAAAAACCTGGCAGTTGAAATGGCTGAGCACCAGACACCTGACAGAAAATGAAGTGTTGAGTTCAGTAACTCTCTGCCTAATTCCAGAAATTTTGAAGATGTTAATAATTAATTCCAATTCTCCCTCCCTTCCACCACTCACTCATAATGGACAAAGGAGAGTCAATGTTTGCTTGAACTACCCAGATAATTGCTTAATTCTTTCCACTTGCCTGGGCATGTTCTGAAAGCACACATATCAATTATCACCAGGAAGTAGTGGCTTTCCCCCTTACCTCTTTGTTTTGTTTATCATTTTTTAAGAGTGTAATGTAGCCAAAGGGCTAGCCCAGTGCCCAAAGGCTGAGACATGTAAAAAGATGGTGTGGCAGAAGGAGAAAGGCCCTGACTGTGTACCGAGGACTACAGGTGGAGGAAAGGGCTTACGGGAGAGAAGGACAGCAGGAAGAAATGTCTTTAAACTTCAGTTTAAAGATCGTACAGATTTTGACCCAACAATTCTACTTCTGAGAATTTATCCTTATATTAGTTGGGGTCTAACCTGGAAAAGAGAAACCCCTCTGAGTATTTACAGCAGGGGTTCCCCAGAGCTCAGCACCATCAAGGAGCCCCTCCAGCTCCTTAAGGTTGATGGGACCTAGGTGAGAGGTAGCATTATCAAGCCACAGGCTAGGGTCACCTAACAGAAGCAGGACCTCGATGGACCTGTTGCAGCAGTGGGACCACTGAGGAGAGACATAGCCACAGTGGGCCATGAGCTTCCCTCTCCTTCCAACTCTAGTCTCCCAGTTCCACCTGCCACTGGACAAATCCATCAGGAAACGTGCTAACACAGGAGCCTGAGAAGCTCAGCCTGCAGGGGTCTGCCCATCCCATGATGCAGAGCAGAACCCAGGGAGGGCAGGAAGTGCATCTGAGGGCTTGCACACAGGCCCAGAAAAGCAACCTAGAGTGAGATAATGGGTACCAAATGCTGGCAAATGGATAGACGAAGTCATAGATGCTTCCACCCAATCACAAAGAGTAAGTTTGGATTTAAGAGAAATGAGATAATCAGAAGCATTCCAGGAAAAGAAGTCCTGGAAAATGTAACCGAAATATAGATAGAATAAAAGCGAACGTTAGGAAAAAAAAAAAAAAGCCAACATTAGGATAAATAAAAATAGACCATACAAATGTAAACGATAAGAGAAAGAGGGAAATAATCCTAGCTGAAATAGGGAAAGCATGCCAAGACACACTAAACATTACAGCTTATTTTCTCACAAATGAGCTGGGCCTTATTTATGAGTAGAGTGTCAAAATAATTCCTTGTGATATGAGATGGGATGGAGGCAGTGACAAAGAATCATAGAAAGTATACCATTTATCTTAGGGAATTAAGAGGTACAAATTATAATACTAGGTAGAAAATAAATATGATACAAGGGTGAAATGTACAGTACAGGGAATGTAGCCAACATTTTATAGCTATAAATGGAGTATAATCTATAAAAATTTTGAATCACTGTTGTACACCTGAAACTAATATAATATTGTAAATCAAATATTCCTCAATAAAAAATTAAAATAAAATAAAATGAACACCACACACACATGAAATTATCCTATGTATTTTGAGGTCCTAACACATGTCCAGGTACTTGTTCAGTGTCTTGAGATCCTGATAGATAGGGTATGAAGGATGAAACAGTAACACAAGTGTCATAGTGAAACTGTGGTATAGACCTTTAGGGGCATGACAGAATAGATTAAAAATCAACAGGTAGGGACTTCCCTGGTAGTGCAGTGGTTAGAATCTGCCTGCCAATGCAGGGGACATGGGTTTGAGCCCTGGTCCGGGAAAATCCCACATGCCGCGGAGCAGCTAAGCCCGTCTGCCACAACTTCTGAGCCTGTGCTCTAGAACCCACGAGCCACAACTACTGAGCCCGCGTGCCACAACTACTGAAGCCCGCGCACCTAGAGCCTGTGCTCCACAACAAGAGAAGCCACTGCAATGAGAAGCTCACGCACCACAACAAAGAGTAGCCCTCACTCGTAGCAACTACAGAAAGCCCGCATGCAACAATGAAGACCTAGCACAGCCAAAAATAAATAAATAAATAAAAATCAACAGGCGACTCAAAAGGAGGACAACAAAGGACAACCTAATTGTTATTTTGCCAAGGAAAACCTAAACAAAAAATAGCTATGAACTGCAAATACCGTCTATCACTAAAGAAATAGGAGGACAGGGCTTCCCTGGTGGCGCAGTGGTTGAGAGTCCGCCTGCCGATGCAGGGGACACGGGTTCGTGCCCCGGTCCGGGAGGATCCCACATGCCGCGGAGCGGCTGGGCCCGTGAGCCATAGCCGCTGAGCCTGCGCGTCCAGAGCCTGTGCTCCACAATGGGAGAGGCCACAACAGTGAGGGGCCCGCGTATCGCAAAAAAAAAAAAAAAAAAAAAAGAAATAGGAGGACAAAAAATGTCTTAAGCCAAGACTTTAAACTAAATACATTCAGATAAAATAAAGCTAACTAGGGCTTCCCTGGTGGCGCAGTGGTTGCGAGTCCGCCTGCCGATGCAGGGGACGCGGGTTCGTGCCCCGGTCCGGGAAGATCCCACATACCGTGGGGCGGCTGGGCTCGTGAGCCATGGCCGCTGAGCCTGTGCGTCTGGAGCCTGTGCTCCGTGACGGGAGAGGCCACAACAGTGAGAGGCCCGCGTACCGCAAAAAAAAAATAAAATAAAATAAAATAAAGCTAACTACATTATACTATGTTTCTCCTTTTACTACAAAGTGGTATTTGGTAACCACTGGACTTTATGACCCCTGAACGTCTTCCTATTCCCAAGATTCTGTGATCCTGCCCTATTTTGTTAAAGCAGTTTGTGTTTTGTGGGAGGCATAAGCTGAAGAAATTGTTAGGGTTAAGAGCAGATTTAAATTTAATTAATATCCAGCCAGGAGATTGATTTGCCATTGATCACCACTAAAGAATCCTATTAGTAGGGGGAAAATTGGTCTCCTCAGCAAAAAGAAAGAGTAAACATATTGGCTACACCCTCATCTGTAGCAGCCCCCTTCACCATGTTTGTGCCACATGAACTTAACTTCCTTTGGCAACAGCTCTTTAGACCACACTTAGCACCCGACCCCAGTGTAATCAATCTCCAGGCTAATCAGAAGTTTAGGGGGTGTCCTGGTGCGAGAAACATTGTCCAAACAGGGGTGGTGATGGCTCAACAGACTCTTGCTCTTTTTGAGAATTTGACTATGATATCTACATGGAGAGAATTTAGTTCCTGATTGTTCTGATGGTGGTACTGTCGTGAAGCTGGAGACTCCCCACTACCAAAAGAGGTAGCAGCTCTCTCAGTGGCCCAGTTCTGCAGTGTGGCTTTGTGAGTGGTTCCTGAAAGCCTCATCTTGAGTCTTTCTTTTTCCCTCCTAATGACTTAATCCCCCATTTAATATCTGTAATAAATCCTTTCCTGCTTTAACTGGTTAGAGTGGATTCTGTTCTCTGAAACTGGCCCCTGACTGATACAAATGTAAGTCCTGCATTAAAAGCATTATAACCTTTTGGGGATATAGGCATATAAACAAATCACTGAGGATAATGCTATGATTCATGTACATAGAGAGTATACCAGGTGCATAAGGAATGAGTGCCTAAACTTGAGGGTGCCAAGGAAAGATTCACAGGGAAGGTAGCACTGTAACTTGAAAACTATGTATGGGAGGTTAGCAGAAGGACAAGAAGAGGAGGGCATTCTACACCAAGGAAATGGCAAAGGTACAGAAGATGAGAGAGTAGGGTAGAGAGTTGAGTTTAGGGACAAGAACAATGAGAACAGAGGCTGGTCAGGCTGCAGGTGCAGGTGTGTTAGAGCTGTGAGAAGCTTCAAAAATGATCTAGTGTAGTCCATTTATTTTACACATCCAAAAACTGAAGCCAGAGAAATGAAATGACCAGCTCAAGACCAAACACTAACTTTATTATCCATGCTAGAGCACAGGACTTCTAACTCCCAGGCCAGCGTCTTTCCAGGTAGTATACATGGATTCCTAAATTATCCTGTGATGGTGAATCTTAAAAAACAACAGAATTTAGAAAGTAGGTGAGTGACAAAATGTCTACAGATCAGGAAAGATAAGGGAGTTGAGAAGGGTGAGTGTCTCTGTGAGCACCCCGAGCCACAGCGGCAAGAGCTGTGTCTGACTTCACTGCCCGACGTGCCCCACAGCCCATCTCAGGGGACGCCTGTGTGGCACATTGCTGTCACAGCAGCCCTTTGCCTACTGCATGCTTCCAGTGGTCCCATGTGGGTCAGTAGTCGTGGCTCTGTCTCATAAACCAAAGACCACTTGGTACCCTGATCACTGGACATAAAGAAAGAAGAAGAGTGTAGGTAGATTTGCTCCAATCTGTGACTGCTCTTGGAAAAATATTCCAGGGATCATGCTCTCTCCTTAATCCTCCACATCCAATATCCATCTATCTCTCTCTTTACCATCTATCCATCTGTCCATCCATCCACCCCTCCCACCACTTATCTGTCAGTATTTCTACATATCTGTTTATTCATGTATCTATAGCTATAAGGTCAAATACTCATCCAGGGCTTACCCTATGTCAGGCAGTGCTCCTAGTGCGTTACAGAAATTAATTCAGTTCTTGTAATCCTGACAACAGCCCTGTGATGCGGGTATTTTCTCCCCATTTTACAGATGAGGAAATTAGAGAGGTTAAGTAACTTGCCCAAGTTAACATAACTTATATCTGTCTGCCTACCTTCGTGTTCACACCCCTTCTCCTTCCTTGAAGGGTAACTTCCCGTCCTA
This sequence comes from Mesoplodon bidens, assembly GCF_964165515.1. NCBI lineage: Eukaryota > Metazoa > Chordata > Mammalia > Artiodactyla > Ziphiidae > Mesoplodon > Mesoplodon bidens. The sequence continues at coordinate 55,873,794 of NC_138166.1, forward strand.
TTGATGACCAAGTTTGTTGGTTCTATTTCCTAATTATCTCTCAATCTGTCTCCTTTTAATTTAGTTCCAGCTTCCTCCCCAGCCACCCAGCCAGCCCCGATTTTGGATGATTGTCAGTCTCCCCGCGAATCACTCTGATTTCAACCTCCACTTCCTTTTCCTCCGTACCTCACAAATGTTTCCCCGGCACAGGCAGAGGGATCTTTCTAAATGATGTTTCTCAAGACCCTAGACATGTTCAAACATCATAGTTGAGAACCTCTGTTAGAAAAAACATGCAGGGACTTCCCTGGTGGTCCAGTGGTTAAGACTCCATGCTTCCACTGCAGGGGGCCCGGGTTTGATCCCTGGTAGAGGAACTAAGATCCCTCGTGCCATAAGGCGTGGCCAAAAACCAACAACAACAAACATACATATGATCATCTCTCTCAAACCTGCTTAAAACCCTAAAATGAGTTTGTGAATTCAACAAACATTTGGTACGCCTTCCCATGTCAGGCACTGGGCTAGGTGGCGGGGAGGTAGCAATAAATAAGCCCCATCCTCATGACGCTTTCTGTCTAGAGGGGATGACAGATGTGGAACAAATACTCACAGAAGTGTTCAGTGCTTCACAGAAGTGCGGGCAGGGGTCCAGAAACCGCCCCCTGCAGGATCTGAAATTTCAGCCACAACGTGAAGGACGAGTGGGAGTCAGCTGGGCCGTGTGGCTGAGTAGGCAGCAGAGAGAGGCTGAGCATCCTGGTCAGAAAGGATGGGCACGGTTCTCAGTGAGGAGAAGGGCACGGCGAGTCCTGCAATCAGGAGAAGCAGGTGAGGCCGGGCCGGGGCGGCGAGGAGGCTGGGGAAAGCGGCAGGCGTTGGGGTCTGGTGTGCCACGGGGCAGGGTACTGGTCTTCCTCCCGGGGCAAATAAAGGTTGTTTTTTTTTTAGAAATCAACTTTATTGAGGTATAATTTAAAAACAGTAAAATGCCCCCATGTTCAAAGTGTACAGTTCAATGAGCAGCCAGCACCACCATCAAGACACAGCATGTTTCTGTCCCTCAGAAAGCTGCCCCGTGCTCCTTTGCAGTGAGCCCCCCTCCTCTGGCAACCCCCGCTCTGCTTTCTCTTTTAGTCTGGATTAGTTTCACCTGTTCTGGAACGCAAATGAAGAGATTTAAGAACAGCCGTGATCCCTCAGGACAGACTGGAGGCAGCAAGAATGGATGAGAGAGAGCCATTAGCAGGCTTCGGTAGTATCCAGGCAGGAGCTGGACTGTGAGGGTGTCAGCAGGCATGGAGAAGAGGGGAAGACACGACACGTTACTGAGGCAGTTAGGATGGAACCCAGTTCCTCGGCCTGTCCTCCAAGCCCCTGGACCCCTGAGCCCAAGCCTGTCCTTCCTACCATAAAGGCCACACATACTGTGCTCCAGCCACAGAGGACTACTCCCCACTCCCAGGGCCAGCCAAGGTCCTGCACACATCCAGGCCTTTGCACGTGCTGTCACCGTTCCTTGAAAGCCTCCTTTCTCCCTTCTGGTATAGTTCCAATACCCATTCATGACCTAGCCTGACCTCTTCTGGGAAACATTTCCTAGCTCCACCTGGTAGACTGATTATCCCTTTCTCTACCATCTCTAAGATCTTGTTATAATTTGTACAAGTACTTGTGTGTCTTAATCCCCCACTAGACTGGAAGCTCCTTAAAGATAGGAGCTCTGTCCTCATCATCTTGGGGCGGCCCATCAAAAAGTATCTGTCAAGTGGATGGGTGCTCTGCTTAGCGACTCAGCGTGGTTTTCCCCTCCCTCCCTCCCTCCCTCCCTCCCTCTCTCTCTCTCTTTCTCTCCAGAGGCTGCTGTGAAATGAAAATGAGCACTGGGTGATAACTATAAGAAAACAGGTAGAAATTTATTCCCACAACCAAGCAGATTGGAAACAAAAGTAGTGATTCAAGTTAACTGATGCGTTTAAATTCTACTTGTCTGTGGCAGGGCTCTGCCCTCTGATCAGAAGCACCATTTTTGCTTCACTGTCATATTTATAGCATAGAGAAGACGCAGGCACATAACTCTGGGGAGTTTGCTTCTTGCACTCCTGTTCCAGTAGGAGCCCGCTCAGTCTGACCCAGTCTCGCATTCTGGATTAAACCTTGCAATGACCAGCTGACGGTTTCTTGTAAGACTCTCCCTGTAAGGTCTTACGTGGCCATGCTTGGGGCATCTCTGGCTCCTGGTTCCTGACTGGGTCTGGAAGTGACTGCAAGAGTGGACCTGCTATCTGATGCAGTGCTCCAGGTCCTCTGGGTGGGGGGATACAGTTCCATAAGGAGAGCATCTGTGATCACTTACTTGAGATGGTAGAAGGAAATGACACTCTCTTTTGCTAATTTCCCCCCCACTTATGCTGACTTTTAAGCAAATCCCATTATTTTCTTAGAACAGAGTTGCCAGGCTGAGTTAGGAAGTAGATTATTGCAAGTCATGTTTTGAATAACTGGTGCCTCCTTTTTTCTAATTATTAAAGTGTCCTTCAAAATAAAAGAAAACCAAAAGCTGATTTATTTATGTGATGAAGAAGCCCCCCAGTATATCATATTTCAGCCTTTTTGACTTTCATTGTTTTAATCAAAAAAAGGTAAAACTTTTAGCACCAACGCCATTTGAAATCAGTGTCCATATTTTCTACATAAAGTATGCCCGTTGCTGAGGAATAACAATAAATAAGACTGTTAACATGTCCTAACAAAATGGTGAGACAGAAAAGTAAATAATTTCCACATCACGTCATATATATATATATATATATATATATATATATATATATATATGTAAGGAACCAAGTAATAACAAAATGGACAACGGTCTATGGAGAAAGCGGACAGCGAATCTTCATAAGAGAACTGATATTAAAGTAGGGTTTTGAAGGCTAAACAAAGTTCAGGCAAATAAGAGGCAGAAATGTATTCCAAGAGGGAAAATAACACATGCAAATCATGAAACAGTATTTTGAGTGTGTGCAAACACTGATCATTCAGGTTTGCTGGTGTGTATATGTTGAGGTTGGGGGCTGGAGGAGAGAGGTGACATCAGGGCTTGTGGCCAAGAGCAGACTCTGACCCCAGGACACCTGGATTCAAGTCCCAGCTCTGCCACTTAAAATCATGTAAAGTGGAGCAAAATTCTTAACCTCTCTTTGCTTCACTTCTATTATCTGTGAAGAAGTGGATAAAAAAATAATACCTCCACCAAAGGATTTTTATGAACATTAAATGAAATAACTAACAAAACACGAAGTACTACATCTTCTAGAATGAGGGAAGCTTTTCATAAATATCGCTTCTTATGAAGGTAGGAAATGAGAATTTGAGGTTGGCAAGGGCCAGATCAAGAAAAGCTGTGGATGTAGAGAACAGACTGGTGGTTGCCAGTGGGGAGAGGGAAGGGGGGAAGGGTAATATGGCAGTGGGGGATTAAGAGGTACAAACTATTATGTATAAAATAAACTGTGGGGATGTATTGTGCAGCACAGACAGTATAGCCAGTGTTTTGTGATGGCTATGAATGGGGTATAACCTTTAAAGGTCGTGAATCACTGTGTGCATACCTGTAACTTACATAATATTGTACATAAGTTATGCTTCTATTTAAAAAAAGAAAAGAAAAGAAAATCTGTGCAAACCACACTAAGGGAAACACTGAAATGTTTCAATCCAGGGTGTGGGGAGGTAGATCTGCACCTAGGCAGCTGTGTGGACAGATAGAAGGTGGAGTGAGAGCAGAGTGGAGGCTATTTCAATGGTTCAGGCAAGACTGAGAAGGCCTGAGTCCACACGGCGGCAGTGGGGATGGGGGCACGGGGGAAAGGAATGGATTTGAAAGATATTAAGGGGGTAAAATTGATGGAAATTGCTGACCTCTTAGATGTCAGAAGAAAGAGATTGGTAAATGTCTAGGATCATATATAGGATCTGGCGTGGGTGACTTGGGTGATGGAGAAGCCACCAACCAAGGTCATGAAAGAGAAGGGAACTGTGGTTTGGGGGGTTGTTAGTTTGCCAGCATGGAGATAAACAATGGGTTCAGTGTTTGGCCCAATGACTTTAAGGCACCAAAGACTCTGAGATGGGAAAGAGATAGACAGGGGAGTGGCTAAAGGTGGGTAAAGTGTCAAAGGAAGATATTTATTCATTTATTTGCTGCCTTTATTTGTGTATTTGGGCAGAGTAAAATATTTCCTTACTGCCCTCAGCCATGCACCTTTTGTTCAAGGAGAGCATCGTCACACTATGGAAGTAGGGGAGAGAGACCCCCCCACATGTTTCCAGCAGGAAGGAAGAAGCCAGAAAAGAGGAAGCTGAAGATGAGGAGTGAGGGTGATCGTTGGGGGCAGTGTGAGCCGGGAGACTGAGATCCATCCCTGCCATCCTCAGCAGGGCCTTGGGTCCTCATAGGCTTCTGGGGACAGAATCGACAGGAAAGTCTCGCAGAGAAATGAATGTGCCAATTATTCAATTACCTGCGGTTATGAAAATTGATGTGATAGGTGGTACTTCCGAGAGGAGGTTCGGGGAGGCTGTAAGTCAGAAATGAGACAAATTAGTTGAGCTCTTAGGTGAGAATCTGATTGACCTCTTCCTTCATGAAACTGAGCTCTGGCCCTCCCATACGTCTCCTTTTAGGAGAACTGATTTGCAACTGATGGGCTCGGAACAGCAAATGCATGGTCTGCAATTGCAGAGCTGGGAGGCTGGAGCCCTCTTCCCTCTGCAGAGGAAGTCTTCCAACCTCCTTGATCTGCTCTTGCCTGCTGACCCCAAGGAAACTTGTGGAAATGTCTTCTTCCCTGAAAAGTGGGAAGAGCTCCCATATATCCAACACTTCTGTTCCCATTAGAGAATAGCCTGGCCAACTGCAGTATATTACATTATGGATGATTGTATGTTCTTTAAACATAATTATGCAGATTATGTCAATATGTTAGACTCTGAATTCTTTTTAAAAAGAAAAAGACAGTGGCATCTTTGTATCTCACAGTTATTTGCTTATCTACCTTTATGAAGCTTGTCATATCATATTGATTTCTTTTCTTTTCACATTTATTATCCCTACTATTCAGTAAATTTTTCAAAAGCAAAAACCGAGTGCTGTTCACCTTCTTGTTCTCAGTGCCCAGCATGGGACCACCCATACTGACAAAGTCAAATTATTCCATGAGTACACAGAGAACAGACTTGTGGTTGCCAAGGGGGAGAGGATTGGGGGAGGGATGGAGTGGGAGTTTGGGATTAGCAGATGTAAGTTATTACATACAGAATGGATAAACAACAAGGTCCTCCTGTATAGCACAAAGAACTATATTCAATATCCTGTGATAAACCATAATGGAAAGGAATATTAAAAAGAATGCATATATATGTATAAGTGAATCACTTTTCTCTATAGGAAAAATTAACACAACACTGTAAATCAACTATACTTCAATAAAAGAATTATTTTAAAAAAATTATTCCATGAGTGCAATTACTTGGGGTGGGAGGGAGTGGAGGAGAACACCAGTATGTAAACACAGGCTATAACTATACACTGAGAAACATGTATATCAGCAAAATATCAGAAGTGCATTTGCAGTTAAATCATAAAAAATGAAATGTATTATATTTTTTCATCACCATAAAGTTATGTCCATTAGGAACTTTTAAACTTTTTATTTTGAAATAATTTTAGACATACAGAAAATATAGTTGCAAAAACAGTACAGAGAGTTCACATATAGCATTCAAACTGTTTTTCCAAATGTTAACATCCTATGTAACCATGGTACCATTATAAAAATCAGGAAATTAGCATTGGTATAATACTATTAACTAAATTAAACATTGTATTTGAATTCCACCCATTCCTTTTTCTGACCCAAGGTCCAATCCAAGACCCCACATTGCATTTAGTCGTCATGTCTTCTTAGTCTCCTCCAATCTGTGATCATTCCATAGTCTTTCCTTATCTTTCATGACCTTAACACTATTGAAGAGTACTGGTCAGTAGTTTTGTAGAATGCCTCTCATTTTGATGTGTAATGTGATTAGATCGAGGTTACACACTTTGGGGAAGACTACCACAGAAGTGAAGTACCTTTCTTGGTGCATAGAATCAGGGACACATCATGTCCAGGTGTCTTATGGCCAGTGATGTTAACCTTTGATTGCTTCGTTAAGAGGATGTCTGCTCAATTTTTCTACTGTAAAGTTACCCGATATCTTGGATGAGATACTTTGAGACTATGCTTATATACTGTTTTTCCTCAAGTTTTCACTCACCAATTTTAGCATCCCTTGGTGGATCTTTCCTCCAATGTTGATTTTTTCTATTTCCTTAATTTCTTTTACCTTTTAAACTGGTATTCTCTGTAAGAAAGACTTGTCCATTCTCCTTTTAAAAGTCAATTATGGGACTTCCCTGGTGGCTCAGTAGTTAAGAATCCACCTGACAATGCAAGGGGACAGGGTTTGAGCCCTGGTCCGGGAAGATCCCACATCCCACATGCCACGGAGCAACTAAGCCCGTGCACCACAACTACTGAGCCCATGTGCCATAACTGCTGAAGGCTGCGTGCCTAGAGCCCGAGCTCTGCAACAAGAGAAGCCACCGCAATGAGAAGCCCACGCACCTCAAGGAAGAGTAGCCTCTGCTCACCGCAACTAGAGAAAGGCCGCGCGCAGCAATGAAGACCCAACTCAGCCAAAAATAAATACATTAAAAAAAAAGTTAATTACTTAATTAATATCAGCAAAAACTCATTTTATTTTATAGATTTTTATCAATTCTAGCATGATTTAGTTTACTCAAATTGTTCCATCTTTGCTCTCTGGGAACCTCTTCTAGCTGGCTTTTGTATCTTTTTGAGAAGCCCCCCATCCTTTTTCAAGCAGTTCCTTAATTTTTCACAGTATAAAATATTCCAAACTCATTTTGAATTTTTCCTGCAAAAGCCCTGGAATCAACCACTTCTCCAAGAAAGCTTGGCTCCTTACATTGGAAAATGGTTATTGATAAACTAAGACCTGGGTGTTAAGTTTTGATGGAAGTTTTTACATGCCTCCTTAACCAGAAAATTGTGACTGTATATTAAATTTTAACCTTTTCGTTATGATCCAGGGTCATTATTGCCTATATCAATTGTTGAAGTGATAAAATATTGACCTCAAGAATTATTGATGTTGGCAGGAATGTAAATTGGTGCAACTACTATGGAAAACAGTAAGGCAGTTCCTTAAAGAACTAAAAATAGAGGTACTATATGATCCAGTAATCCCACTCCTGGGCATATATCTGGAAAAGACAAACACTCTAATTGGAAAAGAGACATGCACCCCAATGTTCATAGCAACACTATTTATAATAGGCAAGATATGGAAGCAACCTAAGTGTCTATCAACAGATGAATAGATAAAGAAGATATGGTGTATATATATATACATACAATGGAATATCACTCAGCCATAAAAAAAGAAAGAAATATTGTCATTTGCAACAACATGGATGGACCTAGAGATTATCATACTAAGTGAAGTCCTAGAAGAACAAATATTATATGATTCCACCCTCATACGTGGAATCTAAAAAATAATACAAATGGGGCTTCCCTGGTGGCGCAGTAGTTAAGAATCCGCCTGCCAATGCAGGGGACACGGGTTTGAGCCCTGGTCCGGGAAGATCCCACATGCCGCTGAGCAGCCGGGCCAGTGTGCCGCAACTACTGAGCCTGTGCTCTAGAACCCGAGAACCACAACTACTGAAGTCCGCATGCCTAGAGCCTGTGCTCCGCTACAAGAAAAGCCACCGCAATGAGAAGCCTGTGCACTGCAACGAAGAGTAGCCCCCGCTCGCCGCAACTAGAGAAGGCCCGTGCGAGGCAATGAAGACCCAATGCAGCCAAAAGTAAATAAATTAAATAAATAATTTAAAAAAAATAATAATAATAATACAAATGAATCCATTTATAAAACAGAAACAGACCCATGAACATCGAAGACAAAGTTATGGTTACCAAAGGTGGAAGGGATAGGGGGAGGGATAAGTCAGGAGTATGGGATTAACAGATACACACCACTATATATAAAATAGATAAGCTACAAGGATTTACTGTATAACATACAGAACAATATTCAATATCTTGTAATAACCTATAATGGAAAATAATCTGAAATATATATATATATATAACATATATAACTGAATCACTTTGATGTATACCTGAAACTAACACAGTATTGTCAATCAACTATACTCCAATAAAAAAGAAAAATTATTGAAATATATAAGGCTATTGGCCTTGACAGTAAGTGACTCCTGAGCCTTTTTGGCTACTACGATGTCATTGCTCCTAGGCCCTCTCAGCAGACAGAGACAGAAAATGTATGTATATAGGTACATACATAGTGTTCAGTTTGGTAGCATTAAATATAGTCACATTGTTGTGAAACAGATGTCCAGAAATTTTCCATCTTGCCAAATTGAAACTCTGCACACACTAAACAATAATTGTCCATTCCCCCTCCCTCCAGCCCCTGGTAGCCATCATTCTACTTTCTGTTTCTATGAATTTGAATACTTTAGATCCCTTATATAAGTAGTATCATACAGTATTTGTCTTCTTGTGACCAGCTTATTTCACAGAGCATAATGTCCTCAAGGTTCATCTGTGTTGTATCATGTGACAGGATTTCCTTTTCAAGGCATAACATCCCATTTTAAGGAACAATATTCTGCTGTATATATACAGCACATTTTCTTTTTCATTTATCTGTTGATGGACATTTGGGTTGCCTCCATTTCTTGGCTCTTATGAATACTGCTGCTGTGAACACGGGTGTACGATTTCTCCTCAAGACCCCGCTCTTGATTCTTTTGGATAAATACCCAGGAGTGGAATTGCTGGATCATGTGGTAGTTCTATTTTTATTTTTTGAGGAACCTCCATAAGGTTTTCCAAGATGAAATTCTTGATTCCTCTCTTTCCCTTATCTCTGTATCCCATCAGCCACCCACTGCTGTGAATTTTATTACTTATTATTATTAGAAAATTTGTTCTTTTATGCCAGGATGACATGCTACATCTTTCACACATGCTAATGGATAAAGTTTGGCTGGAATCAGGGTTGGGACTAGGGTGAGTAAAGCACTCAGATGCAAAAATTTTAAGAGAGTAGTCAAAAAACTCAGTCATCAAGACAAAACTTAATGCAATATTTAAAAAATCAAAATCAGTGCCAAAAAATCCGTTATGAACAAATGTCAAAATTTAAAATAAAGAAGTGCCTTGCAGAGGCGTATTGGAGCTTGAGGCAAAAGGAAAACTCAGTAACGCTGATCCTATCTTTACCTAAAATTTTGTGTTGAAATATTATCTATCTTTGCACCCAAGATGAGTCCCTCACTTGCCTCACCCTAGTCCTGGCCCTGGCTGGGATACTTCTCAATTGTTTATGATAATTATCCCAGATTTGCTTTTATGTTTACAAAATGCTGAGGACAGTAAGCTGCCTTTTGTTTATTACACCATCTTTGCCACTTTTCACACTCCTCTTTTAGTGAATGCTTTAGTCATACTTAACCATTGGGAGGTCGCTAAATATTCTTTGCTTTTTCATGCTTCAGCCTTGTGCCTGCTGCTTGGTATGTCCTTCTCCCACTTAATAAATTCCTAGTCATTCATCTGACCCAGCTTACCACCTCCTCTTTGAGCTATCTTTCACATCCCCAGTTAGAATTTACTAATCACTTCCTCCTTCTGCTTATGTAACAGCATCAAGCACATTCCATTGTTTCTATTTATTTACTGGTGTTTAAGAAGAACAAAAACGTTTGGTTTAAATTGACTCCAGGACACCATTAGGGAGAGAATTGTCATTACATCCTCTTTGAAGACACAGCCATTTTTACTTAGATGTTAAAGGCAGGGTGACTCCATGATGTTGGAGGACTGGGGGACAGACACATTTTATGTCCCAATGGACTGCAAGTTCCCTGAGAGCAGGAACCATGTCTTTTCCATCCTCAGTACTGAGTAGGCATGCAGTGGGCTTTCAATAGCATTTGAATAGAACTTGGACTCAGTGTGCTAACACTGTTTATATCAGCCTAATCCCACTGGTTGTTGGTGGTAGATGTTAGTCAGTGGAACAAAAGAAACAAAACATAGCTATTAAGAGCTGTTTCAAAGACAAATCCTTAAAACAAAACAAAACAAAAACCTAAGAACTATGTGGAAAAATGACCAAATGTAAACTCAGTGATAGAAATATAGTTAGTGGTGAGATATATGACCCTTGCAGCAGAGAGACAGGTCTGGAAGCCAAAGAGGTGAGAGGCTGCTTAAGGAGAAGCTGCCAGTCTGTGCTGGCTCTCCCTGGACAGCAGCAGAGTTCATTTGAGACGAAAGGCTTTGGGGGCACACGAAAGTAACCACTGCACTGTTTTCGGTGGAATTCTTAGGATCAGAAACCTATTCCTTGGAGGAAAAAAGGGGTTAGCAGGGCTATTTTTTCTCTTTTCCTGAGAAGCCACTGACTGAAAAGAAAGAGAAAGAAAGAAAGAAAGAGGAAGGAAGGAAGGAAAGAAAGAAAGAGGAAGGAAGGAAGGAAAGAAAGAAAGAGGAAGGAAGGAAGGAAGGAAGGGAGAAAGGGGGGGAGGGAGGGAGGGGTGGAAAAAGAAGTTAGTTGATTAAAGCTCCTTGTAAAAATGCTAATGATAGACCTCCTGGAAAGGAAACTAATGGGTATTACCACTGAGAGAGTTCTTACCTATGAAAAACTTTTTAGCAGGATATACCTGGTCAGTCTAGGATGGCTTATGATAAACACACCTGGAATCTATGGATTTACGGGACACGGCTCCTTGGAAAGTGACATATAAACTATGTAACTATATGAGTATAAAATTGAGATGTTTCATGACCCAAGTTGTTGTTTGTGCTTTAGTGATGACAGCATACATTGCTTAAAGGCCTCATATGTTAAATCTGTGCCAGAGCAAATCCTAATGTGGCAAGAAAAGAGCCAGAGAGCAGCTTTCATAGATCAGGGGCTCTAGGATTCGCCTGTATCTCAAAATCACCTGTATTCTTGAAATTATTAGAAACTATTTTTACTGGGAGAGATCTCTAACTCCTATGACTCTGATTTGACAATCTGACCATTTGTGATATTTCATCTTAAATATCCAAGTTTTATACACTGTTTATATTTTCTCTATTCCTATTGGTTTTTATAAATATTGCTTTAAGTGAGATAATATTTATAAAGTCCTTAGTGCCTGATGTGTAATAAAGCTATTACAATAGCTATTAGCTTAGCCTTCTTCTCATTCTCCAGAAGTGTAAGCTTGTCTTATTATGCTGATAGCATTTGGAGTAGGATGGAAAGATGCTACAAATATAAAAGCTCAAGATGAAAGACCTGTCGAATACTTACAACAGCCTTCCTTTCCTTTCTGGAGGTTTTTCCATCAAGAGCTCTTCTCTGTTTATTCCTAGAGAAGATCCTAAAAGAAGCCCAGGGGACACTCATGATAAGGCCATGAAGGTCATGAGTGGAAGGTCAAGGATCACTGAGGCAGGGTATCTTTCTTAATGAATGCTTCTCAGTGTGGATCACAGCTCTTAGATCTACAGGCTCAAATACCGGATTTGTTAGTGCCCTGAGAGACAATCCATCTTTTAGGGACAGATTCACATTAACCAAACCCACAGAGGCTAAGGTACATAAACTCAAGTATCCATGTATTTATTTATATGAAAAACAGAGCTGCTAGGGAATAGGACAGACATCCCTGTCCCCTGGCTGGCACGTTCTCTATAAGCAGTCTATTCAAAAAACTAAATTAGAGTCAAGAAGGCACTTGGTGAACAGGCATTCATTCGCAAAATTTTACTTAGTGCCTACTAGGTGCCACAAACATTTGAAAATAGAGGTCACAACAGTCAACAACACTTACAAATCCCTGCCCATGGAGGGAGCACATTCCTAAGGAAGAGGGGCCAAGAAACAAGTAAACAGCAGTTAAAAGTATCTCCAGATAGAGGTAAGTCCTGTAAAGAAAATAAAACAACATGAGGAGACAGGGCGTACAGGGTGACATGGGGAAGGCACGTTAGTTAGGAAAGGCTCTCTGAATGACAAGAAAATGCCAGCCACATAAGCTGGAGCTGTGGTAATAGCAGGTGCAGAGGTCCGGAGGCAGGCAGGCAATCTGGCAAGTTTGAGGAACAGAGGAAAGGTCAGTGTGGCTATAGGAAAGTGAGGAAGAGGCAGTGTGGTGCGTGACAAAGTAGAGAAGGAAAACGGAGGTCAATTCTCATAGGACTTTTTTTGTTGTTGTTTAATTTATTTATTTTTTATAGAGCAGGTTCTTATTAGTTATCTATTTTATACATATTAGTGTATGTATGTCAATCCTAATCTACCAATTCATCACTCATAGGGCTTTAAGCACTCTCATTAGTAGTTAGGACACTTTTAACAGTGCAGTGGTCCAGATGGCGGACGATGGAGCTTGGAGTAAGAGCGGTGGTGAAAACTGAAAGATTCAAAAAACATTTTGAGGGTGCTGCCCTTGGGGCTCCTCGACTGTAAAGGAAAGAATCAAGTATGCCTCGTGGATGTGGGTAATCATAAAAAGGGTATTAACAATGCATGATTTGATAGTTTAGATAGCTGGCTGCATTAGCCTGTTGAACCCTTCTCTATTCCTGCCTCCAAGACCAGAGAGATGGGCCAGGACTCTCCTACTCCTCCGGGCACAGTGGGGGTGGAAAGGCACTGCCAATGCTGCCTTTTGACCCTCTTTTACTATGCATCCATTCGGTTCATTCAACCAGTATTTATTAAGCACGTTCTGCATGGATAACATGGTCTTAGGTCCTGGGACTATAGCAGTGGGGAAATAACAGCATCAAAGAGTACGTCTGTTGGGAGAGTTTGTGCTCTGTGGAAGAGAGTCATTCTCCATGCCTCCCTTCTCCTCTACCCTGTGCGCTCCAACCTCCCCCCTCTGCTGTAACGTTACCTTCGTATCATCTGTCTACCCATCCACCCTCCCACCTCCATCCCTGCTCCACACTGGGCAGAGCCTTGGCAGTTTAACACTATCAGTTTCCCCAAGCACTCTCTGTGACTCCTCTCCCACCTCCAGCTATGGACACCAGGCTCCCGTGGGTCTTCCCAACCAGGCCTGGCAAAGCAAAGGTCAATCACCCTGCAGATGAGGGCCGGTTGGGCTTTATTCAGACACAAACTAGGGGGTGAGCTGAGAGACTGCTGGAAGCAGCAAAAATCGCCATTAGTCCAGTGCAACCAAGGGTATCCTTCTAAAATGCCTTTATCTCTGAGTCCTTAAAAAACTGTCCTCTCTCTCATTATCTCCTATATCGCATCAGAGCAGTAACTAGTACTGGCCAGACCTCAACTGTTGTTTGCAGAAGGATCCCCTCCTGGACACTTGCTCCTCCCCCTCTTCATTTTCAATAAAAACAAACCACTTTGTATTTGCACAACATTGTACCAGTTAAAACGTGCTTTACCTATTTGACAAGATCTCATTTCACCTTTAACCAGCACTGGGGAAGCAGATATTGATGTGTGCAGATACTGATGTGTCATCTGAACATGTCAATGGCTTGTCTCAGGACACAGAGCCTATCAGGCTGGTGGTATTTTGACTGTGTCACATTACCCTTTTTTTTTTTTTTTTCTTTTTGTGGTATGCGGGCCTCTCACTGTTGTGGCCTCTCCCGTTGCGGAGCACAGGCTCCGGACGCGCAGGCCCAGCGGCCACGGCTCACGGGCCCAGCCGCTCCGCGGCATATGGGATCCTCCCAGACCGGGGCACGAACCCGTATCCCCTGCATCGGCAGGCGGACTCTCAACCACTGCGCCACCAGGGAGGCCCCTCACATTACCCTTTTGCTCAAAGCTTTTTTTTTTTTTTTTTTTTTTTTTTTTTCTTTTTGCGGTATGCGGGCCTCTCACTGTTGTGGCCTCTCCCGTTGCGGAGCACAGGCTCCGGACGCGCAGGCCCAGAGGCCATGGCTCACGGGCCCAGCCGCTCCGCGGCATGTGGGATCCTCCCGGACCGGGGCACGAACCCGTGTCCCCTGCATCGGCAGGCGGACTCTCAACCACTGCGCCACCAGGGAAGCCCTGCTCAAAGCTTTTTAAAGAGCATGTTCTTACTAATCCTCATGTCTCTATTAATATATACATATATGCTGTATCTGAATATGGAAAATGCCCATAATCTGAATGTATGTGGCCCACACTTGCTTTTCTCAAAGATATGCTCCTGGAAACTAATTGATAAAGTGGCTTCAAGTTTCCCATAGGAAAATGTCATCTCCTAGAGTCATGTTGGTAACTGATGACCCAGTATGAACTGAATCACAGATTAGAATCAGAGTGTGTTGGGAAAACAGTGCTCTATCAACTAGAAGCTTCTAAAGTAATTTGATTTACCACTTGAACCTGTGGAAAAAAATGGACTTTTAGAGTTAGAAGAAAACTGTGAGGTCACTTAATGCAGATCATTTATTTTGCAGATGATGATCTGGGACCCAGGAAGGTGGAATACATCCCACAAGGTCACATGGATGAGTCAAAGAAGGGACTGAGACCAGAAGGAAGCTTCTGGCTCCTGCCTGGTGCTCTTTCCACTCACTTCCCTTTTAAAAGTCCTAACTCTGTGCACACTGATTATTCCAAGAACCCCAGTGTGTGAGGAGTCTTTTATTTTTTTTCTTGTTTCAACTCCTGTTTCTTTTTTCAAGACTTAAGATATAAATTACCTACAGAGGTTGTAAGTGAACAGTTTGATGAGTGTTGATAAATGTATACACCTTAAAAGACACATCTAGGAGTGGAAGTGATGGATAATAGGGTAAATGTATATTTAATTTTATAAGAAACTGCCAAACAGTTTTTTAGAGTAGCTGTACTGTTTTATATCCTACAAGCAATTTATGAGGATCTCAGTTTCTCCACGTCCTCACCAACACTTGTGTGCTCAGTCTTTCAAATTTTAACAGTTCTAGTGGATGTATAGTGCTATCTCATTATGGTTTTAATTTATATTTCCCTGATGATTAATGATGTTGTGCATCTTTTTATGGCCAGTGTACTACTAAGTGTACCTAGGATACATTACCAATTCAACCAAGTGAATAGACAAGCTAAAGAGTGATGATTTTGTTAATCCCCTTAAAATTAAGTGCTTTAGAAGTTTAGATATTCTGGTTTTCTTTTCATGAATCTCCAGGCAAGATTTAACTGATGCTTTCTTTTCTCTCAATAAATTACCTGTGGCAAGCAGATTTATTCAGAAGCATGCCATTAGTGATTCTTTCTAAAATATTTGTTCCAGCAATTAAATATTTGATGATTTCAGTAAGGACATTAGTTATACAAATTTAAGAGGGGCAGCAATGGAGTCTAAGGGAAAGTGTGGCCTTTGAAGTCATAGAGAATTAGATTTCAATTGTGGCTCAGGTTCTTACAAGTTTCAGGTTTTTTGCCTATAAAATGGAGACAAGGATACCTACTGTGTTAGTTTTTTATTGGTGTGCTAACAAATTGCCACAAATGTGGTGGCTTAAAACAAACAAATTTACTTTACAGTTCTGGAGGTTAGAAGTCCAAAATGGGTCTCACTGGGCTAAAATCAAGATAGCGGCAGGGCTGCATCCCCCAGGGTTTCCTTGCCTTTTCCAGCTTCTAGAGGCTGCCCATATTCCTTGGCTGGTGGCCCCTTCCACCTTCAAAGCAGCAATGGCAGGTTGAGCCTTTTTCATGTCACATCACTCTGACTCTGCTCTCACTGTCACATCTCCTTCTCTGACCCTGACTCTCCCACTTCCCACTTTCATTAATAAGGGTCCTGTGTTGACACTGGACCCACCTGGATAATCCAGGAAATCTCCCCACTCAAGGTCCTTAACTCAATCACACCTGCAAAGTCCCTTTCATCAGGTAAAATAACATGTTCATGGTTTCTGGGGATTAGGATGAAGACAACTTTCGGGGGCCATTATTATTCTGTGAACTGCACCTACTTTACAAGGTTGTTGTGAGGATTAAAAGAAAAGATATATAAACTATCTGGGTAATGGAGACTGTTCAGTGATGAAATCCAATGTTAAAAGACATGCAAACATGAAAAGATGCTCAATATTGCTCATTATTAGAGAGATGCAAATCAAGACTACAATGAGTTCATCACCTCACACCAGTCAGAATGGCCATCATTAAAAAGTCTACAGGCTCTTTGGTGGAGCTAATGGCAGACTCCAGGAGGGCTCACACCAAGGAGTACTTCCCAGAACTTCTGCTGCCAGTGTCCTTGTCCCCGCGGTGAGCCACAGCCACCCCCTGCCTCTGCAGGAGACCCTCCAACACTAGCAGATCACTGATCAGAAGAGACTCTATTCCTGGGTCAGCAATGGGAAGAGAGAGCCCAAGAGAGCTACACCAGTGGAACTTCTCCCATAGAAATAGGAGAGGAGCAATTAAAATAACGTCTTCAACCCCAGTGCCTGTTCCAGGAAGACCTACAATAGGAAGAAGAGGGCTTTATTCAGCCTTAAAGGTGCACAGTAGTTCATTGCTATTCTCCAGGAGAGTAGAAAAAGCCTCCTACCGACGTGGTTACAAAGGAATTTGACAACGCCCAGCCCCATTTCGACACTTGAGGTGGTCCTTTCCCAGGCATGATGCACAGCAAATCTTGGCAGAAGCCCAAAGCTCTAAACAATAAAGAGCAAATACTTGCAAATTCTGCAAAGAGGCGCTGGACACATCAACGAAGTAGCTAAGAAGTGGCCAAATCCCTTCCTGAATCCTTTAGCCCATCACCCACCTCCATTCTTCACAAACGAGAAGCCTAGAGATTTGTTCCAGAGAGATTTCTTTGCAGAACATTGTTGAGAACATAGGGAAAAGTCTTCCCTGCCAAGCCAAGAAGGCGAACTCCAGTGGCCTCCAGGATCAACAGCGGTCCAGAGTAGTGAGAAAATTCTTGAAAGGATGTAACAGGTATATCTTAGAGTTTGGCAGGACAGAATAAGTTGTCTCGTTCTTACTCTGGCAGAGGGCTGGCTGAAGCTGCCAGCAGAGCTACAAGCTACAGCAGGAGAGGCCTGGAACTTCAGAGTTCACGAAGACGTCGACTGCCTCCATGGGTTGAGAGGCAGCCTGCCTGGGCTGCAGTTTCCCAGGAGGAAGAGGCTAGAATTGTGCTGAGAGTAGGGGTTCAACATTATAGTGAGAGAGGACTGGTGAATAGTGCAGCATGAGAGTGCCTTGAAGGGAGGGGGGTGTGTGCAGAAAAGATTAACATAGCAGACCTGACTGCTCTCCTGTGAAAGACCTGCTTACAAGGTTGGCCCTTGACTGGCCTTGACTGTGTCTCAGAACGCAGAGTGTTCCCACTGTTCCCAGAACTGATAACAGTTCTGGCTCCCTCTCTTAAATTGTTTGTACAAACCATTTGGTTTATTTATTTATTTAATAGATCTTTATTGGAGTATAGCTGCTTCACAATACTGTGTTAGTTCCTGTTGCACAACAAAGCTAATCAGCCATATGCATACACATGTCCCCATATCTCCTCCCTCTTGAGCCTCCCTCCCATCCTCCCTATCCCACCCCTCTAGGTCATCGCAAAGCCGATCTCCTTGTGCTATGCTGCTGCTTCCCACCAGCCCACTATTTTACATTCCGCAGTGTATATGTGTCAATGCTACTCTCACTTTGGTTTATACTGAACACTTGCTTTCCTTCTGCGAATCTAGAACTTGGTATGTGCCAGGCAGAGGCTGCCTACCAACCAGCCCTCTATAAACATTCTGGGTGCGTAGTCTCCAATGAACTTCCCTAGTTGTCAACATTTCATACATGTCACAGCTCCTTGCTGGAGAATGGTGTCCTCTGTGACTCCACTGGGAAGGATTTTTGGAAGCTTGTGCCTGGTTTCCCCGACTTTGCCCCATGTGTCTTTTCCCTCTGCTGATCTTACTCTGTATCATTTTGCCATAATAAAGTATAGTTGTGGGTGCCACTAAAAAAAAAAAAAAGTTTACAAATAATAAATACTGGAGAGGGTGTGGAGAAAAAGGAACTCTCCTACACTGTTGGTGGGAATGTAAATTGGTGTAGCCACAGTATGGAGGTCACTTAAAAAACTAAACACAGAGCTACCATATGGTCCTGCAATCCCATTCCTGGGCATATATCCAGAGAAAACTCTAACTCAAAAAATACATGCACCCCGATGTCCATAGCAGTACTATTTACAATAGGCAAGACATGGAAGCAACCTAAATGTCCATTGACACATGAATGGATAAAGACGATGTGGTATATATATACACAATGGAATATTACTCAGCTATAAAAAAAGAATGAAATAATGTCATTTGCAGCAACATGGATGGACCTAGAGATTATCATACTAAGTGAAGTAAGTCAGACAGAGAAAGACAAATATCATATGATATCACTTACACATGGAGTCTAAAAATATGATATAAATGAACTTATTTATAAAATAGAAATAGACTCAGAGACATAGAAAACAAACTTATGGTTACCAAAGGGGATAGTGGGGCGGGGGATAAATTAGGAGTTTGGAATTAACATATACACACCACTATATATAAAATAGATAACCAACAAAGACCTACTGTATAGCACAGGGAACTCTATTCAACATCTTGTAATAATCTAATGAAAAAGATCTAATGTAATAATGTAATAATCTAATTAAATAATGTAATATTTCATAATAATATTACATGTAATAATCTAATGTAATAATGTAATGTAATAATCTAATGAAAAAGAATCTGAAAAAGAATATATATATGTATATATCTGAATCACTTTGCTGTACACCTGAAGCTAACACAACATTGTAAATTATACTTCAATTTTTAAAAAATGATTTTAAAAAAAGTAAGAAAAAAGTTATACTTTTAAATTCCAAAGGGTGGGGGGAAAGACTTGCAAAGTCCAGCATACTAGGCCTAAAGCTCAACAATTTCTGTTCCCTTCCCCTCCCCGCTTGGAGGATCTAGAGAAGAGTGGTCTCTTGAATTGTATTCTCTTGCCAGTCTATTCTCTACTCTTTTTACAGCAGTAAGGTAGCCTTGGCTGGAGGAAAGAGGTCCAGATGGGCAAGTAGCAGTGGTCTAGAGGAGGGAGAGAAAAATGGTCAAACTAGTTTACTTTGGGGATGATAAAGCAGCAGTTAAGGATATGGCAGGCGTTTGTGGTTTAACAAGCGTTTTCCCAGGTCAGGGTCCTGGGAGCATAACTGACCACAATAATGGCAACCAAACATCATTTCTCCAGCTTAAGTCCCAGCCTGCAGCATTGCAGGACACCTAACCCTCACCTCCACCTCCTCAAGAGCCTCCTGGTTCCAGCAGAGACCTAGGGCAACTGTATCCCTGCTGCACACTATGTTCCTCATTGCTGCTCCCCAGCAGTGGGCCTCACCTGTGCTGTCCGGCCCATGGCACCTTCCTCCCCGCTCTGCTGATGTGCTGTCAGTCTCAGAGAAGCCTGACACTAGGGCCAAGTTCTGAGCCAGGCCACTGTCAGGCCCACGCACACCTAACCTCCTCTACTTCTCCACTTCTGTTATCTGCTCCGGGTCTCAGGCCTGAGTTTACATTTTACTGCCAGCACCCACATGCCAGTTCTGCAGGATTGTGTGGCCCATCCAGGCCTGTTCTCCACTGAAGTCACCAAAACCGTGCCTCCCTATGTCCACCTCCTCCCACCACACTGCGCATGGCTCAAGAGCACCTTTCTTGTCCTCGTTGTATATGTGCATGTCTATTACAACAACATTCCAACAGATGGCAGTCTAGAGCCTTGAGGAAGGGGTGCGTTTTCTAATTCACAAAAAGCTGCCATAAGAACTAGCAGCAGCGTCCCTGCCATGGTGGGACCTTGAGAGCTTATTATCCCTTTTCTGGTACATGTGAGGCAAATTCAGCCCCGCGGACCCTGTTCTCTGAACTTCTGATACCATCCGCAGCACAAAGGAACCAGAGAGCAAGTGCTAGCCTTGATCAGCACAGAGATGCTCAGCATTGTCCCCCACCCAGGCTAAAGGAGAGAAGTACCCCTTCTGAGCTGCCCGGCAGGGGTGGGGAGATGAGGGGTAGTACCAGCCCTCCTTTCGAGGTCCCTGGCACCTTCGTTGGAGAAGATCTCTCTCACTGGAATGTAGGAGGGATGAAGACTCCCACTCTCCCTTTCTGCCCTGCCCCCAGCTGTGGAAGCTACTACCCCTCAGATGTATTAAGGTCCAGGGTTAGAAAGCATATGTTTCTCCTTTTCTGGCTCCATGACTCCCTAAGGCGTTGCAAACAAGAGGGTGCCTATACAGGCCTTGATGAGTGACATACAAGTATCCACTGGTGGCCTTGAATGTGCTCAAAGTAAAATGAAAGGCATGAGAAAGCTCAGGCTGTCTATTCTTATAGAATGAGTCACACTGAGCAGAGCGTGTGAAATATTAACAGTGCAGCCCAGAGCACTCTGAAAGCTTAAATCCTCTGACAGTTTAAAAGCAGGGGATATGCTGTATGATGTGGCAGGAAGTCACAGGCCCTAAGGCTTGGGCACCAAGGGAATGGCCAGAGTGTCATAACAGAGAACAAGTTGTCAGCCACCAATTACATCAATTAGTGGCCGCATGGGTCAGTGGAAGGAGTGACACCAGAGAAAGAGATGATTTCTATGAAGGACCAGTCTGTGTGGCGAATGAGCTAGTTGGTGGCTGACAAAGAAATCAATGGTGAAATTAACGATGAAACTAATGAGAAAATGGCCACAAGCGGGAACTCAGCAAATATTAGCAAAGAGATTCCTGCAATGGAAAAACCTTCCAGACCCTCTTTCTCCTTTCTTCCTACGACTGTGAGCTGATAAAGGTGCACTTGTGTACACACAGGCATATGTACATGCTCAATGGAAGTAGGGATCCTAGGAGATTCTTCAGTCTTAGGTCATATACATCATTGTCAGAGAGCAGTTTCGGGAAGATGCTGTGTTCTCTATTTCTTAGCTTTTTCTCTGAAATGGAGCAAGTCTCAGCTATTCCACTGCTTTCCAACCACTGCTCTCTGGAAAGATTAGTAGCTGTAACAGTGTTATAGAGAAGAATAGAAGTATAATAATAGTCATAATGATAATTGAATAATATCCTCTGACTTTCTGTACTTTAAACTCGTTCCTATATATTATCCCATCTGAAGCTATCAATATTGGGGTGCTGTGGAGAAAAACAAATGAAAGTGGTGGCAAAGAACTCTGTCAATAATTAAATACCAATCATTCATCCTGGCAGCATTCTAAAGGAAAATAACCTCAGGCAATTTGCAGGGCTTTCTCCATAAATAAGCCACCATAAAACCTGTTAACAAACACCAGTCCTCCTTTCAAATTGTTGTTCTGTCTTCTAAAAATGTTGCTGTGCTAAACTGAAAGGAGCAGAGCAAAGGTTTCAAAACGCGTGGCTGGAAAGGGCTCGGAACAGGCTCCTGAGGCAGGAACAAAGAGTGCAATATTCACATGTAACTGCACCAGCCCCTTCACAAAGTCATTGTATGACATTGGGTTTTTCCTTAACCTTTTAGTCAATATGCAGAGTCACGCTTGTCCTGGGGAGACCTCCCCTACCCCGCAGCCTCATGCCATCTCACCCCCGCAGGAAATTTTACCCAAGAGAACTTTTCCTTATCCTTTTAACAATGGGGATAATTAGCACATCATCTAAAAGGTAAAAAACCACCTACATTTTGACTTGTTTTCCAAAAGAAGAAGTTAGGTACAGTGGTTAATTTTTGTTGCTTGCCTTCTGTCTATGAGTTAATCTTACCTTACTTTACAGTTACAAATTTGCAGGTTGGTGGTAGTCGATTGCACTTTTTGTCACTTTGATGTTTAGCTTATTTAATAATGCCTAAAGACAACTAATGCATCTGCCTCCCTCCCTCAAGGAATGTCACATCCTTCGACAGGAAATGGGCTAAGTCTTGAGGCTCAGAAGAAAGGAAGAGATTCCCCTTACTGCCAACCCCAAGATGTATAGGTCAGGGTGGAGGGGTGACTCCTCAGGACGTCTGGGGCTGCAGTCTGTAACCTTCTGTGATCTGGCCACCTTGGCCCTGAGGGGTTGTCTTGGGGAAAATCACTTTCTTTATGTGTGTTTACACTCCAAGAGCTATGTCATGAAAGGGCGATAGTGTTGGCCTGGAAACCCATAGTAAGCCAAGGGACAGAGATTTCCTTTTTGGTGTGATCCAGGACCCCGAGGCACAATGGCAAACCAGTGATGGTGAATATATCAGTGATTCCAGGTCATCAAATCCTCTTCCTTGGGTGGCCAGAGATCGTGTCAGATGGGTGATGGGTGCTATAAAGAGAAATAAAGCAGGGGGTGGGGGAAAATGTCATCTTAAATAGCATTACGGGCAAGGCCTCCCTAATGAGGCTATATATGAGCCAGGCCATGAAGGTAGAAAAGAATTCTAAGCAGAAGGAGTGACCAAGTCACCACAGATGATCTGACAATGAATGGAAGAGGGCATCAGTGAATTCCCTAGCGGTCCAGTGGTTAGGACTGCACGCTTCCACTGCAGGGGGCATGGGTTGTATCCCTGGTTGGGGAACTAAGATTCTGCACGCTGTGCGGGGCAGCCAAAAAAAAAAAAAAAAAAAAAGAAGGAGGACATCAGATGGGTGGATAGCCCATTTGTAGTGATCACTTTTGCTCCTGGAAGGAAATTTTGAAAATGTTTGAGGTGATAGTTTAGGGATGTTATTAGTGACTTTGGAAATCATACAAAAACTATTGTGAATTTATAAGGAAATCACTCTGAATTGCTTTCAATTGACTATTAACAAGGACTAAGTAGTTAAACGCAATGAATGTCATTGATTTCTTGAGAATGTTTTTGTAAGTTGCTGTCATAACCATGGCTGCTGGTTGGCTGTTGTAACTGTCAGTCTGTGAGAGGATGTAAATACCGGAAGTATTTGTGTGTGGTGCTGAGAGAGTACATGGGGAGTACTTGGAATGATGGGCTGGCTTTAGAGGCCCAGGCACAGCATAGGTCACTCTCAAGTAATGTTCTGGTTAATGGCCCAGAAAACCAAAAGCAGAATCAGTATATCCTGACAGGACCTTAAGTGTTCATTCCTGCAGTAAATAAATACCTATTGACTGTCCTTTACATCTCAGCTATTGGTCTAGAGCGCTCACCAAAGGCCTGTCCTCATGAAACTTATATTTGTAGCAGAAGAAAACAAACAATAAACAAATTTGTCAACATATAACCCAATCTCAGGCAGTGATGGATGCTATAAAGAGAAATAAGGTGTGTGTGTTGGGGGGAATGTCATCTTAAATAGCATGATCAGAGGAGGCCTCCCTAATTAGGCCATACATGAGCCAGGCCATGAAAGAGGCAGAGAATTCTAAGCAGAAGGAGTGATCAGTGAAAGGCTCCATAGCGGTTCACACAACTGTTAGGAAACCACTGTGACTGGATGAGTTGAGTGGATTAAAGAGTCATAGAAGATAAAGTAGGAGAGATAACCAGGAGCCAGTAGGGTCTAGAGTGGTAAGACATTTGGATGTCATTTTCAGTGAAATAGATGCCATTGGAGTGTTTTGATCAGGAGAGCAACCTGATCTGATTAATTTTGTTAAAAGTTCCCTCTGTTTGCCATGTGAAGAATGGGTTGTAAGTGGTGGACAAGGTCAGAGTAGGGGGGCCAGTATAAGCAGTGAGATGGTGGTGATATGTATTGTGGAGGTGTGATAGTGAAGATGGTGAGAAAGGATCTGTTCAATATACATTTTGAAGCTGGAGCCAAAAGGAGTTGCTTTTGGATGGGATTTGATGATGAAATCTGGGAGAAAAGAGTCTATGATAATTCTACAGTATTTGGCTTGAGCAGCTGGCCAACAGAGACACTATGGACTGAAATAGGTAAGGCTTGAGGAACAGGTTTTGAGCGGAAATTAAGAGTTAGGTTGTTGGTATGTTAAGCTTGAGACACCTGTCAGATGACCAAGTAGTGTTGTCAAACAGGAGCTGGACAGGGAGGCTGGAGTTGAGGGGAGAGGTCAGGAAGGAGACATTAATTTGGGAGTCATAGTGTAGAGATGGTATCCAAAGCCACAGGGCTGGATGAGATCACTGAGGGAGTGGGCATGGTCCACTGAGAGACCATGGAGGCAAGGAGGATTCAGCCAAGACTAAGAAGGAGAAGCCGGGGGGGGGTCGAAGGTAAATCAGAAAAGTGCAACAGGAGATGAGACGGTTTCAGCAGAAGTAAGTCAAATCAACTGTGGCAATGACAGTCAAGGTGGATGAAGACTGTGACTCAGTTGGACACTGGATTTGGCAACATGGAGAAAAGAGTGTTTGTCAGGGGACAGGGTGGGAATAAAAGACCGATTGGAAAGAAAATGGGAGGAGAAGAAGTAGAGACAGTGAGTATAGTCAACTCTTGAATTTTTCTGTGAATGGAAATAGAGAAATCAGGCAGAAACTGGAGGTGATGTTGGGTCTAAGGAGGATTTTTTTTAAAAATGCGAACTACTGAAGCAGGTTCATTTGTTAACAGGAATGATTCAGTAGAACAGAAAAAAAAAAAAAAGTAATGATGCAGGAGTCCAAACTAATCCCAAAACAAATAACACAGTTTCTCAAAGCTCTTGTATTCCAAGATGTGTGCTCCCCATTCTTCCCCTCCTGCTTCACTAAAACCTGTAATATAAATTGGTAAGGGTCCCAGATTTAGAGCAGGTAGGTGGCAGAAGCAGGCAATATATGTACTCACACCTACAAGTTTCTCTTGTAAATTATTACCTTATTATATCATGATGTTTTGCAACAGTATTTTACATTTAAGTTTTGTGTACGTTCTTCAACCCATTTCTTAAAAAAAGAAAAATCTGCTAAAACAACAGGAAAATGACTGAATTGGACCAGCGACCAGTGGATAACTCAGATTTCAATAGCAACACCTAGTGGCAGTAAATATCACTAGCTGAAAAGAATCTAATTCCTGACTGAGCCAATTTTTCATTTTTTTTCTTCCTCAGGTGATATCTAGACTGACATTTTCTATTGAATAAACATCCCTAAAGTGTCTTAGAGTTATCTGAGGAGGGACGTCCCCAGAGAAGGCAAAAAGTCATTTTCCTGGTGGGTAGGATGGGGGTCCAGAGTCACAATTTGAGTAAAAAGATAAACTATTCATCCTCTGAGCATAAATGCTCTTCGGGTAATTTGGGGAGCTGGGTTCTCCTCTGACCTGAATTTTCTGAGGAGTGCCTTGGGCTGTTACTAACAATTCTTTTGCTACATAAACTGAGAGGAGGGTCAGAAGGGACTCTGGCCAACAGAAGGTCTTACTTTATGACTTTGAACCATAGAATAAGGGCCGTAGTACGTGTTCACGTCCAGTGAATTTTGGTCGGCTTTTAATTTATAGGTTCTCCCAAGGCCCCTAAATGAGTACTACAGTCAATTTTGAAGACAGCTTTAAATTTCATTTTTTTCTGCCAATAGCTTGATGCTATAGAAGGTCCTCAAGAATCTACAATTCTCCAGATATGACAACTCACGCAATCCCATTAGTGTCACAATACATCATATTTCAGCCTTTAATTTAAATAATGAAAGGAATAAACTGTGTAAATAGATGAAAACATCCAAAATGATAAAGGGAGAAACTCATACTACTGAAAAAATATTTCTACCCTGAAGTATTAACCATAATAATATCATTAAAGATAATCACACATATGGGAATACTACAAGGATTGGAAACAAATAAAATTCACGGGTTGGCCTTGCAAATCAACTTCCCAGTTGGATTCTTGAGGTAAATAAAACATGAAGCACAGTGCTGGTAACCCATTAAATCTGCAGTAGTTTGGTTTTCAAGTTATTTGGGAAAACAGAATTCTTCTCATCCTATTCCAACCTGGTATGTATTTTTGTGTTAGCTTTAATTTCAGCTTTGTTTAATGTGTCGGATAAAATTTATGATTGGTTGGAAACTGTGCATTGTCTGTACTCTAGAGGATGCCCCTCTGGGGGTTATCGGATTCCAATTATATGGGACCCATTTTGTAACTCTGTAAACTGTAGATTACTGATAGCAATGCAAAATAATTATTGTTTATAGGCAAGCAAATTCTGTCCTGTCTGGTAGAGGTTTAATTGACTACCTTCTCCCACAGTGAAAGGGGACAGTTTTGCCTCCATTTGTACATTCATTTCAACATTCCTGGTCTCCAATATGTTTTTCAACTTTTCCCTTAATCTAGTTGTCAGATGCTTACGAGTTTCCTCATTAATAAAATCTTTAATACATTTTCACTTGTATGTCTATATTTATGTCATGATTCTACTGTATTTTGAAAATTATCTTCTAAAAATTATTTTTTAAATAATCTTTTTGAAAATTATTGTTGTTTCTGTCTTTTCAAAAGTTTTACTATTTCTATTTTATATTGCCTTACTATATTTTATATAGCTTTTAACTTGCATTACATTCTTTCTGAAATAAGTTGGAGTATAAATGAATAAATAGTAAGTAATAATATTTAATAATCAAAATGTTCAGGTGATCGCTAAACTTCTTTCCTTGATATTCTATGCACCTGGGAATAGGAAGCTCAGAAGTAAAGCTTCTTCTCTCATACAACTATTTTATTGTAGTAAAATATACCTAACATAAAATTTACCATTTTAATCATCTTTTAAGGCATATGCTTTTTTTAAAGCATAATATGAGAGTTCCCTGAGAAAACACAACTGATCCAGGAAACAGTGGTATCTTAGTCATGTCCCAAGTTCAGAATTTAACCCACCTGGGAATCAATTTTCTGATGGGGTTCTCCATCAGCTAGCCCATTTTCACAATTTGGAACAAAGTTCATTAATATGTTGCACATGGATTACCCCACTTCCTACTGTCACTGTTGGAAATCACAAATCCTTGATTTAAGTAAATTTTTGAAAAGGGAGTTCAAAAATGAAATTCC
This sequence comes from Mesoplodon bidens, assembly GCF_964165515.1. Classification (NCBI taxonomy): domain Eukaryota; kingdom Metazoa; phylum Chordata; class Mammalia; order Artiodactyla; family Ziphiidae; genus Mesoplodon; species Mesoplodon bidens. Next base: position 55,900,915 of record NC_138166.1, read on the forward strand.
TTGTAACTACCATGCGATCTGTAACTATAGTTAAGCAGGGAAGAAAAACAATCAGAGGAATCAACTTAATCCAGGGGACTTGTGATATATGCTGATTTTGATAGCTTTTGCTTTAGGAAGTTGAAGAAAAAAAAAAAAAACAGGGGAAAGGACTAGTTTAAAATTGGCCAGGGGGGACGTCCCTGGTGGCGCAGTGGTTGAGAGTCCGCCTGCTGATGCAGGGGACACGGGTTCGTGCCTCGGTCCAGGAAGATCCCACATGCCACGGAGTTGCTGGGCCCGTGAGCCATGGCTGCTGAGCCTGCGCGTCCGGAGCCTGTGCTCCACAACGGGAGAGGCCACAACAGTGAGAGGCCCGCGTACCGCAAAAAAAAAAAAAAAAAAAATGGCCAGGGGTCTTAATCATCTGTATAACTCAAGACAGAAAGAAGTCTGAGTGGTTTTATAAAAGAGCTTAGAGAGGGCTTCCCTGGTGGCGCAGTGGTTGAGAGTCCGCCTGCCGATGCAGGGGACACGGGTTCGTGCCCCTATCCCGGAAGATCCCACATGCCGCGGAGCGGCTGGGCCCGCGAGCCATGGCCGCGGAGCCTGAGTGTCCGGAGCCTGTGCTCCGCAACGGGAGAGGCCACAGCAGTGAGAGGCCCGCGTACAGCAAAAAAAAAAAAAAAAAAAAAAAAAAAGAGCTTAGAGAGGTTGTTCTCTTTTTCACTCAAGAGCAATGAAAAGAAAGCTTCTTTTTCATTCATTTAGCAATCCCACTACTGGGAATATACCCTGAGAAAACAATAATTCAAAAAGATACATGTACCACAATGTTCACTGCAGCACTATTTACAATAGCCAGGAAGACATGGAAGCAATTTAAATGTCCATCTACAGATGAATGGATAAAGAAGATGTGGCACATATATACAATGGAATATTACTCAGCCATAAAAAGGAATAAAATTGAGTTATTTGTAATGAGGTGGACGGACCTAGAGTCTGTCATACAGAGTGAAGTAAGTCAGAAAGAGAAAAATAAATACCATATGCTAACGTACATATATGGAATCTAAAAAAACGGTACTGATGAACCTAGGGGCAGGGCAGGAATAAAGAGGCGGACATAGAGAACGGACTTGAGGACACCGTGGAGGAAGGGGAAGCTGGGACGAAGTGAGAGAGTAGCATTGGCATATGTACACTACCAAATGTAAAATAGATAGCTAGTGGGAAGCAGCTGCATGGCACAGGGAGATCAGTTTGGTGCTTTGTGACCACCTAGAGGGGTGGGATAGGGAGGGTGGGAGGGAGGCTCAAGAGCTAGGGGATATGGGGATATACGTATACATAAAGCTGATTCACTTTGTTGTACAGCAGAAACTAACACAACATTGTAAAGCAATTATACTCCAATAAAGACATTCTGCTCTGACCTACTAGAGAATGGACTTGAGGATATGGGGAGGGGGAAGGGTAAGCTGGGACAAAGTGAGAGAGTGGCATGGACATATATACACTACCAAATGTAAAATAGATAGCTAGTGGGAAGCAGCCGCATAGCACAGGGAGATCAGCTCGGTGCTTTGTGACCCCCTAGAGGGGTGGGGTAGGGAGGGTGGGAGGCAGGGAGACACAAGAGGGAAGAGATATGGGAACATATGTATATGTATAACTGATTCACTTTGTTATAAAGCAGAAACTAACACACCATTGTAAAGCAATTATACTCCAATAAAGATGTTAAAAAAAAAAAGATATTCTGCTCCAAAAAATCCCAACCCTACAAACAAAAACTAAAAACAAAAAAAAAATTTGTCAGCAATACTAAAAAAAAAAAAAAACCAACCAACAAAAATACACATTTAAATGGCTCCCTGGAGGTAAACACAAGACTGCTCTTGGCTGGAGGCAAACAGCATGAGAGCACCTTGGGCCTGACTAGTCTTGGAGTGCGCAGGACGTTGGTTTGTCAGCACACGTGTAACTGTTCACAGCACCTGAGTCAGGAAGCCCTATCTGGGCAATGCAGCATGGTTGAGAGGGTACAGCCTTTAGAATTTCCAGATATACAGCACACTATATTCTTTTCTCCTCCTGCTCAACCACCAAGACAATGCCACATATTTTTGGTCTCTTTTTATGGCAGTACCCTTTTTCAAGGTATCAATTTTCACATCATTTAGGGTAGGTTCAACTTTTGTAATAACTAGAACCAAGATGTAATAGCTTAAATACAATACGTTTCCTCTGACTCCTGTATCAGTCCAGCAAGGTAGGCATTCCAGGATGGTGGTGTTCTCCTTCATGTGGTGACTCTAGGACTCGGCTTCTTCTATCCGCTCCTCCACCATTGAGTCTGATCAACAACTGAACCCTCTAAACTGTCTTCTGCACAGCGCCAGTTTCCTTCCTAAGGCATACTTTGATCACGACTCTTGTAGGGATTGCAGGTAATGATATAAAGGTTATGTAATTGTATAGAAAAATGTTTATGATAATGGAGTAAGATTATGGGTGCTTTTCTCTTCAAAATGTTCTTTTCCAATCAAAATCAAACTAAGAGAAAAATTAAAATTTGCAACAAGAAAGTGAGCATTTCATAACATCTTTTCAGCCTAAGTTCTTCAAAAAGTCTTCTTTTCCCTGTGAGATATTATATACCAAATAATCAATCTAAAAATCAAAAATTAGTGCTCAGATGGCCAACAGATACATGAAAAGATGCTCAACATTGCTAATTATTAGAGAAATGTAAATCAGAAGTACAATGAGATATCACCCCACACCAGTCAGAATGGCCATCATCAAAATGTCAACAAATAATAACTGCTGGAGAGGGTGTGGAGAAAAGGGAACCCTCCTACATTGTTGGTGGGAATGTAAGTTGGTGTAGCCACTATGGAAACAGTATGGAGATTTCTTAAAAAAATAAAAATAGAGTTACCATACGATCCGGCAATCCCACTCCTGGGCATATATTTGGAAAAGATGAAAACTCTTAATTTGAAAAGATACATGTGCCCCTATGTTCATAGCAGCACTGTTTATAATGCCAAGACATGGAAGCAACCTAAATGCCCATCAACAGATGACTGGATTAAGAAGATGTGGTATGTATGTATACACACACACACACACACACACAATGGAATATTACTCAGACATTTAAAAGAATGAAATACTGCAGCAACATGGATGGACCTAGAGATTATCACACTAAGTGAAGTAACTCAGACAAAGACAAATATCATATGATATCACTTACATGTAGGATCTAAAAAAATGACACAAATGAACTAATTTACAAAATAGAAATAGACTGACAGACATAGTAAATGAACTTATGTTACCAAAGGGGAAAGGGCGGGGGAAGGGATAAATTAGGAGTTTGGGGTTAACAGATACATACTACTATATATAAAATAGATAAGCAACAAGGATTTACTATATAACACAGGGAACAATATTCAATATTTTGTAATGACATATAATAGAAAAGAATCTGAAAAAGAATATATATGTGTATGTATATATATATACACGCACATACATATGTAACTGAATCACTTTGCTGTACACCTGAAACTATCACAACACTGTAAATCAACTAAACTTCAATTTTTTAAAGTTATTTAATAAAAAAAGAGTTAGTATGTACTTACTCTATGCTTTACATTGTACTTGGTGCTATGATGGAAGCAGAAGTATAAGATGGGGTCCTTGGCCCAGATGAATTTAATACAGAAATCTATTAGCTCAAAGGGTGGGTTCTCCAAGTTTGATTGATGAGGAACAACTTCCATGTGGAGAAAGGGTATCAAAACTTCAGAGCCCCCATTTTGCCCATCTACTCCCTAATTCACCTTCCCCTAGTAGAGATTCCCAGCTTCACCCTACACTGGCTTGAGGAAGGAGACCTCCCTGACCTATCTCTAATGCTTTGGCCCAATCATGGACACAATTGGTTCCTTGATTTCTGATAAGCCTGGTAAAATCTAGCTGGAACAAACACAGAAATAAATATACAACTAGATAGGACATAAAAATATAAAGTTAGGGAAGAGTCCACAAGACCACTTTTACTTCTTACACCAATTGCAAGTCTGGGGGCTCCCAAGACTACCATCAGTTTCAATAATTCACCAGGACTCACAGGACTCAATGAACTCTGTGATATTCACTGTGATAGTTATTTTTAATAAAGAAAGGATAGAGATTTAAATCAGCAAAGGGAAGAGATGCAGGAGGCAGAGTCCAGGAAAGTTGTTCTCTTTCAGTGGAGCTGTGGACAGCACTAATTTTCCTGGCAACAATGTGTGACAACATGCACAGAGTATTGCCAAGCAGGGAAGTTCACTGAGCCCTGATGGCCACAGTTATTATTGGGTCTATGAACATACTTGACTGCCCAGGTGGCTGACCTTTAGTCTCCAACCCCTCTGGAGGCAGAACAGATACTGCATGGCCTAGAGCCCTCACTGGAAATCATAGTGTTAGACTATCTGGTGTGATCCAAGACTCCCTGGTAAACAGAAACACTCTTATCAGGTAGCACACTCCAAGGGCCTAGAGATCAGGAGCTAAGGGCAAAGGCCAGGCCTCTGTGGGTAAGGTTAGTTCTTTACCATATACACAGGCAGAAGCTCTCTATCCTTCACCAAGCAGAAACTACTCCGAGCTATTAGTAGGAAAATGAATCCAGACAGAGATACAAATCCCCTTTTATCACCATTAAAGCTTGACTTGTCATTTGAGACAGAAGCCTATAGTTCTACCTCTTCCCATGAATGTCCATCCCCCTGTAGGGGAGGCTTGACTCACTGCCCTGGGGTTTGGACTTATTCTAAGAATTCAGCAGAACAATGCATATGATATTGCTCCCATGTCCACTGAAAGAATTCATACACATGAGGAGAAAACACATTTTGTTGCAGCATATGATGGAAACCAAGAGTAACAGTGACTGTGGGTCCATTACAGTCCCACTCATAGGGAAACCCTTCTACTGCTTCTGGTCACTCCACTTTAGTCCTAGCTTCCATCCCTCTGTTTGTTGGATTTATAAATGTTCAGACTGTTGAACAGTAGATCTCCTCAGTTAATGAGTAGCCTGAGCTAAGTCACTGTGGTGGACTCAGGGCCAGGGTGGTTCTGGCATGGAAAACACAGACAGAAAAAATGACCGACATTTTCTGCTGACCTCTTTGGTGTGGGGCTTGAGGACCAAAAACTGTTATAGCCTTTCTGATGCTATCAGACCCTTAGAGAATCCACCCTTTATCTCTTTATTATCCATGACCTTCTTCATGGGGGCCTTACTTGTAGAGCACATTGAGACTTAAAAAAAATTTTTAATATGTTTTAATTATTTAAAAATTACTAAATACTAATTATAATAAAGAATAATTGCTAATTAATAATTATAATTAAATACAAAATTTTAAAGTTTAATTTGATTATAAAAGGTAACATTTGCTCATTTCAAGTGAAACAACCCAGATATATAAAAACAAATATTAACCTCCAGTTTCTTTCCATTTTTCACACCTGAGGTAACTGAAGCTAATAGCTGATGTATAGCCTTATGAATATACACAAATATGTATAGGTTATTTTGTGGTTTGATGTTTACAAATATAGGATCATAGTGTACATATTGCTCAGCAATTTGTTTTTTTCACTTGATAATATTGAATGTATCTCTCCAGGTCAATGGATATATTTGTTAGGATATAAGCTCGGCTGCTATATCAAAGATACTATAAAATACAGAAACTTAAATGAGACAAAGGTTTCTATATCTGTGATGGTTATTTTATTTATTTATTTTTTTTGCAGTATGCGGGCCTCTCACTGCTGTGGCCTCTCCCATTGTGGAGCACAGGCTCCAGACACGCAGGCTCAGCAGCCATGGCTCACAGGCCCAGCCACTCCGTGGCATGTGAGATCCTCCCGGACCGGGGCACGAACCTGTGTCTCCTGCATTGGCAGGCGGACTCCCAACCGCTGTGCCACCAGGGAAGCCCCTGTGATGGTTATTTTTATGTTTCAACTTGACTGGGCTAAGAGATGTCCAGATAGCTGGTAAAACATTATTTCTGGATGTGTCTCTGAGAGTATTTCCAGGAAAGATTAGCAGTTGAATTGGTGAATTGAGTAAAACAGATGGCCATCCCCAGTGTAGGTGGGCATCACCCAATCTGTTGAAGGCCCAAACGCCCACAGTCCCCACTCTTGCTATACTGCCTTCCCTTCCCTCTCCCAGCCTGCACCTACAGCCCCATGGGGAGTCCTCTATGATTTTAGCTGACAGAGGAGGAGAAAACTCAGGCCTGGTTTACAGTTCTCTGCATGATATGCAAGTACCACCCTAAAGTGAATGGCCACAGCATTCCAGCCCTTTCTGGGGCATCCCTGAGGGACAGTGATGAAGGGAAGTCCTCCCAATGTACAGAACTTGAGACAGGGCACTTGGTTGTTCACTATGCTTAGAAGGAAAAATGGCCAGACATGTGATTATATTTCAATTCATGGGCTGTGGCCAATAGTTTGGAGGGATGGTCAGGGAACAGTGAACTTGAAGATATATCAACAGAAATCATCTAAAGAGTAGAGAAAAAAAAAAAGGTTGGAAAAAAAACCCAACCCAAACAGAGACAGGAACCTGTGAGGCACTATTAAAAGGTTGGAAATACGTGTCATTGGAATCCCAAAAGAAGAGGTGAAAAACTTGGCAGAGAAGAAAATTTTGAAAAGGAAATGGCTGAAAACTTCTTGGATTTGGTGAAAAACATAAATTTAGAGATTCAATAAGCTTAGCCAACCAAAAACAGAATAAATTTTGTTTAAATGCCTAAGCACTTCATAATCAAATTGCCAAAAAGAGGAAGGAGAAGGAGAGGGAGAGGTAGGGGCGGGGGATGGGGAGAGGGAGAAGGAAAAGAAGAAGGAGGAGGAGGAGAAAGGGATAAAAAAAAACCCTTAAAAGCAGCTGGAGATCGGGCTTCCCTCGTGGCGCAGCGGTTGGGAGTCTGCCTGCTAATGCAGGGGACACGGGTTCAAGCCCTGGTTTGGGAGGATCCCACATGCTGCGGAGCAACTAGGCCCGTGAGCCACAACTACTGAGCCTGCGTGTCTGGAGCTTGTGCTCTGCAACGAGAGAGGCCGCGACAGTGAGAGGCCCGCACACCGTGATGAAGAGTGGCCCCCACTCACCACAACTAGAGAAAGCCCTCGCACAGAAGCGAAGACCCAACACAGCCAAAAAAAAAAAAAAAAAAAAAAAAAAAAGCAGCTGGAGAAAAATGACACCTTACATATGGGGGACTCAGCATGGAATTCTTGTTAGAAACCAAAAGATTTTCTCATCAGAAAACATAGACAATGGGATCAGAACCAAGATGGCAGAGTACAAGGACGTGCTCTCACTCCCTCTTGCGAGAACACCAGAATCACAGCTAGCTGCTGGAAATCATCGACAGGAAGACACTGGAACTCACCAAAAAAGATACCCCACATCCAAAGACAAAGGAGAAGCCACAATGAGACGGTAGGACGGGTGCAATCAGTAAAATCATATCCCATAACTGCTGGTGGGTGACTCACAGACTAGAGAACACTTATACCACAAAAGTGCACCCACTGGAGTGAAGGTTCTGAGCCCCACGTCAGGCTTCCCAACCTGGGGGTCTGGCAACAGAAGGAGGAATTCCAAGAAAATCAGACTTTGAAGGCTAGTGGGATTTCATTGCAGGACTTCGACAGAACTAGGGGAAACAGAGACTCTACTCTTGGAGGGCACACACAAAGTAGTGTGCGCATCGGGACCCAGGGAAAGGAGCAGTGGCCCCAGGGGAGATTGAACCAGACCTACCTGCTAGTGTTGGAGGGTCTCCTGCAGAGGCAGGGGTGACTGTAGCTCACTGTGGGAACAAGGATGCTAGCAGCAGAGGTTCTGGGAAGTACTCCTTGGAGTGAGCCCTCCCAGAGTCTGCCATTAGCCCCACCAAAGAGCCCAGGTAGGCTCCTGTGTTGGGTTGCCTCAGGCCAAAAACCCAACAGGGAGGGTACCCAGCCCCACCCATCAGCAGTCAACCAGATTAAAGTTTTATTGAGCTCTGCCCACCAGAGCAACAGTCAGCTCTACCCACCACCACTCCCTCCCATCAGGAAACTTGCATAAGCCTTTTAGATAGCCTCATCCACCAGAGGGCAGACAGCAGAAGCAGGAAGAACTACAATCCTGCAGCCTGTGGAACAAAAACCACATTCACAGAAAGATAGACAAGATGAAAAGGCAGAGGGCTATGTACCAGATGAAGAAACAAGATAAAACCCCAGAAAAACAACTAAATGAAGTGGAGATAGGCAACCTTCCAGAAAAATTCAGAATAATGATAGTGAAGATGATCCAGGACCTCAGAAAAAGAATGGAGGCAAAGATGGAGAAGATGTAAGAAATGTTTAACAAAAACGTAGAAGAATTAAAAAACAAACAAACAGAGATGACCAATACAATAAGTGAAATGAAAACTACACTAGAAGGAATCAATAGCAGAATAACTGAGGCAGAAGAACGGATAAGTGACCTGGAAGACAGAATAGTGGAATTCACTGCTGCAGAAAAGAATAAAGAAAAAAGAATGAAAAGAAATGAAGACAGCCTAAGAGACCTCTGGGACAACATTAAATGCAACAACATTCAAATTATAGGGGTCCCAGAAGGAGAAGAGAAAGCGAAAGGACCAGAGAAAATATTTGAAGAGATTATAGTCGAAAACGTCCCTAACATGGTAAAGGAAACAGCCACCCAAATCCAGGAAGCGCAGAGAGTCCCATACAGGATAAACCCAAGGAGAAACATGCCGAGACACATAGTAATCAAATTGGCAAAAATTAAAGACAAAGAAAAATTATTGAAAGCAGCAAGGGAAGAATGACAAATAACACATAAGGGAACTCCCATAAGGTTAACAGCTGATTTCTCAGCAGAAACTCTACAAGTCAGAAGGGAGTGGCACAATATACTTAAAGTGATGAAAGGAAAGAACCTACAACCAAGATTACTCTACCCAGCAAGGATCTCATTCAGATTTGTTGGAGAAATCAAAAGCTTTACAGACAAGCAAAAGCTAAGAGAATTCAGCACCAAAAAACCAGCTCTACAGCAAATGCTAAAGGAACTTCTCTAAGTGGGAAACACAAGGGAAGAAAAAGACCTACAAAAACAAACCCAAAACTTTTAAGAAAATGGTCATAGGAACATGCATATCGATAATTAACTTAAACGTGAATGGATTAAATGCTCCAACCAAAAGACACAGGCTTGCTGAATGGATACAAAAACAAGACCCATATATATGCTGTCTACAAGAGACCCACTTCAGACATACAGACTGAAAGTGAGGGGATGGAAAAAGATATTCCATGTAAGTGGAAATCAAAGGAAAGCTGGAGTAGCAATACTCATTTCAGATAAAATAGACTTTAAAATAAAGAATGTTACAAGAGACAAGGAAGGACACTACATAATGATCAAGGGATCAATCCATGAAGAAGATATAACAATTATAAATATATATGCACCCAACATAGGAGCACCTCAATACATAAGGCAATTGCTAACAGCTCTAAAAGAGGAAATCAACAGTAACACAATAATAGTGGGGGACTTTAACACCTCACTTACACCAATGGACAGATCATCCAAAATGAAAATAAATAAGGAAAAGGAAGCCTGAAATGACACAATAGGCCAGATAGGTTTAATTGATATTTATAGGACATTCCATCCAAAAACAGCAGATTACACTTTCTTCTCAAGTGCGCATGGAACATTCTCCAGGATAGATCACATCTTGGGTCACACATCAAGCCTCAGTAAATTTAAGAAAACTGAAATCATTTCAAGCATCTTTTCTGACCACAATGCTATGAAATTAGAAATGAATTACAGGGAAAATACCGTAAAAAACACAAACACATGGAGGCTAAACAATATGTTACTAAATAACCAAGAGATCACTGAAGAAATCAAAGAGGAAATTTTAAAAAAAAACCTAGAGACAAATTACAACAAAAACACGATGATCCAAAACCTATGGGATGCAGCAAAAGCAGTTCTAAGCGGGAAGTTTATAGCTATACAAGCCTACCTCAAGAAACAAGAAAAATCTCAAATAAACAATCTAACCTTACACCTAAAGGAACTAGAGAAAGAAGAACAAAACCCAAAGTTAGCAGAAGGAGAGAAATCATAAAGATCAGAGCAGAGATAAATGAAATAGAAACAAAGAAAATAATAGCAAAGGGGCTTCGCTGGTGGTGCAGTGGTTAAGAATCCGCCTGCCAATGTGGGGGACACGGGTTCAACCCCTGGTCTGGGATGATCCCACATGCCGCGGAGCAGCTAAGCCCCTGTGCCACAACTACTGAGCCTGTGCTCTAGAGCCCGCAAGTCACAACTACCGAGCACACATGCCACAACTACTGAAACCCACATGCCTAGAGTCCCGTGCTCCGCAACAAGAGAAGCCACCGCAGTGAGAAGCCCGCGCACCGCAATGAAGAGTAGCCTCCGCTCGCCGCAACTAGAGAAAGCCCACATGCAGCAACGAAGACCCAATGCAGCTAAAAGTACATAAATAAATAAAATAAATAAATTTTTAAAAATAATTTTAAAAAACAATAGTAAAGATCAATAAAACTAAAAGCTGGTTCTTTGAGAAGATAAACAAAATTCAGAAACCATTAGCCAGACTCATCAAGAAAAAGAGGGAGAGGACTCAAATCAATAAAGTTAGAAATGAAAAAGAAGTTACAACAGACACCGCAGAAATACAAAGCATCCTAAGAGATGACTACAAGCAACTGTATGCCAATAAAATGGACACCCTGTTAGAAATGGACAAATTCTTAGAAAGGTATAACATTCCAAGACTGAACCAGGAAGAAATAGAAAATATGAACAGACCAATCACAAGTAATGAAATTGAAACTGTGATTAAAAATCTTCCAACATACAAAAGTCCAGGACCAGATGGCTTCACAGGTGAATTCTATCAAACATTTAGAGAAGAGCTAACACCCATCCTTCTCAAACTCTTCCAAAAAATTGCAGAGGAAGGAATACTCCCAAACTCATTCTATGAGGCCACCATCACCCTGATACCAAAACCAGACAAGGATACTACAAAAAAAGAAAATGACAGACCAATATCACTGATGAATATAGATGCAAAAAAGCTAAACAAAATGCTAGCAAACAGAATCCAACAATACATTAAAAGGATCATACACCATGATCAAGTGGGATTTATCCCAGAGATGCAAGGATTCTTCAATATACACAAATCAATCAATGTGATACACCATATTAACAAATTGAAGAATAAAAACCATATGATCAGCTCAATAGATGCAGAAAAAGCTTTTGACAAAATTCAACACCCATTTATGATAAAAACTCTCCAGAAAGTGGGCATAGAGGGAAACTACCTCAACATAATAAAGGCCACATATGACAAACCCACAGCAAAGATCATTCTCAATGGTGAAAAACTGAAAGCATTTCTTCTAAGATCAGGAACAAGACAAGGATGTCCACTCTCACCACTGTTATTCAACATAGTTTTGGAAGTCCTAGCCACGGCAATCAGAGAAGAAAAAGAAATAAAAGGAATACATATTGGAAAAGAAGAAGTAAAACTGTCACTGTTTGCAGATGACATGATATTATACATAGAGAATCCTAAAGATGCCACCAGAAAACTACTAGAGCTAATCAATGAATATGGTAAAGTTGCAGGATACAAAATTAATGCACAGAAATCTCTTGCATTCCTATACACTAATGATGAAAAATCTGAAAGAGAAATTAAGGAAACACTCCCATTTACCACTGCAACAAAAAGAATAAAATACCTAGGAATAAACCTACCTAGGGAGACAAAAGACCTGTATGCAGAAAACTATAAAACACTGATGAAAGAAATGAAAGATGATACCAACAGATGGAGAGATATACCATGTTCTTGGATTGGAAGAATCAATATTGTAACAATGACTATACTACACAAAGCAACCTACAGATTCAATGCAATCTCTATCAAATTACCAATGGCATTTTTTACAGAACTAGAACAAAAAATCTTAAAATTTGTATGGAGACACAAAAGACCCCGAATAGCCAAAGCAGTCTTGAGGGAAAAAAACAGAGCTGGAGGAATCAGACTCCCTGACTTCAGGCTATACTCCAAAGCTACAGTAATCAAGACAATATGGTACTAGCACAAAAATAGAAATATAGATCAATGGAACAAGATAGAAAGCCCAGAGATAAACCCACGCACCTATGGTCAACTAATCTATGACAAAGGAGGCAAGGATATACAATGGAGAAAAGACAGTCTCTTCAATAAGTGGTGCTGGGAAAACTGGACAGCTACATGTAAAAGAATGAAATTAGAACACTCCCTAACACCATACACAAAAATAAACTGAAAATGGATTAGAGACCTAAATGTAAGACCAGACACTATCAAACTCTTAGAGGAAAACATAGGAAGAACACTCTTTGACATAAATCACAGCAAGATCTTTTTTGATCCACTTCCTAGAGTAATGGAAATAAAAACAAAACTAAACAATAAACTTCAAAGCTTTTGCACAGCAAAGGAAACCATAAACAAGATGAAAAGACAACCCTCAGGATGGGAGAAAATATTTGCAAACGAATCAACAGACAAAGGATTAATCTCCAGAATATATAAACAGCTCATGCAGCTCAATATTAAAAAGACAAATCACCCAATCCAAAAATGGGCAGAAGACCTAAATAGACGTTTCTCCAAAGAAGACATACAGATGGCCAAGAAGCACACGAAAAGCTGCTCAACATCAATAATTATTAGAGAAATGCAAATCAAAACTACAATGAGGTATCACCTCACACCAGTTAGAATGGGCATCATCAGAAAATCTACAAACAACAAATGCTGGAGAGGGTGTGGAGAAAAGGGAACCCTCCTGCACTGTTGGTGGGAATGTAAATTGATACAGCCACTATGGAGAACAGTATGGAGGTTCCTTAAAAATCTAAAAATAGAATTACCATATGATCCAGCAATCCCACTACTGGGCATATACCCAGAGAAAACCATAATTCAAAAAGACACATGGACCCCAATGTTCACTGCAGCACTATTTACAATAGCCAGGTCATGGAAGCAACCTAAATGCCCATCGAGAGACAAATGGGTAAAGAAGATGTAGTACACATATACAATGGAATATTACTCAGCCATAAAAAGGATCGAAATTGGGTCATTTGTTGAGACATGGACGGATCTAGAGACTGTCATACAGAGTGAAGTAAGTCAGAAAGAGAAAACAAATATCATATATTAACGCATATATGTGGAACCTAGAAAAATGGTACAGATGAACCAGTTTGCAGGGCAGAAATTGAGAGACAGATGTAGAGAACAAACGTATGGACACCAAGGGGGAAAACCGCAGTGGGGTGAGGATGGTGGTGTGCTGAACTGGGTGATTGGGATTGACATGTATACACTGATGTGTATAAAATGGATGACTAATAAGAACCTGCAGTATAAAAAAATAAATAAAATAAAATTTAAAAATTTAAAAAAAAGAAAACATAGACAATGGAACAATATATTTAAAGTGATGAAAGAAAAGAATTGTCAACCTAGAATTTTATATCTTGAAGAAAAAAAAAACAACCTTCCAGAATAAGGTGAAATAAAAAACATTCTCAGAGGAAAAAAACTAATGGAATTTGTCTCCTGCAGACCTATTCTAAAAGAAATGTCAAAGGAAGTCCTTCAGGCTGAAGGGAAAGAATACCAGAAAGAAATCTGTATCTTTAGAGTGAAGAAAAAGCCACAAAGATAGTAACTGTCTGTTAATATAAATATAAAATATATATAAATATGGATTTTTTTTCTCTTGAGTTCTTTAAAACACTAAATAAATCGAAAGTTTAGAAATGTGAATGTAATCCTAAAGTAATCACTAACGGGAAAAAAACTACAAAGAGATATATTCAAAAAGCCAATAGATAAATGAAAATGTAATACAAAAAATTTTTCCAATAATCAAAAGAAGGCAGAAAAGGGGAACAGAGAAACAAAAAACAGAGAGAAGAAACAGATAACAAAATAATAAAATGGCAGACAAATCCAACCATACCAGTAACTACATTAAATAGAAATGGTCTGAACATAACAATTAAAAGATAGATATTGTCAAGTTGAATAAAAACAAGACCAAACTATGTGCTATTTATGAGAAACTCATTTTAAATATGAATACATACACAGGTTAAAAGTAAAGGATGGATGAAGATATACCATTAAAAGCACTAATCAAAAGAAAGCTTGGGTACTCATATTTATATCAAACAAAGTAGATTTCAGAACAAGGGATACTACCACGGATAGAAGTGATATTACATAATGATGAAAGGTTAATTGACTAAGACAACAGAATTATAATTGTATATGTACCTAATAACAGAACTTCAAACTGTGTGAAGCAAAAATTGATGGAATTGCAAATTCCGCAGAGACACATCCACAATTATAATCGACTTCAACACTCCTCTCAGTAATTGTTAGAATGAGTAGACAGAAACTGATAAAAAAAAAAATAGAAGACCTGAAGGACTCTTGTCAACCAGCTGGACTAATTGTTTTATAGAACTCTCCCACAACCCTAGCAGAACACATACTCTTTCCAAGTGCACATGAAACATTCACCAAGGTAAAACATTTTCTGGGCCCTCAAACAAACCTTAACACATTTAAAAGAATTGGAGTATGCTCTCTGACCATAATGGAACTAAACTAGAAACCAATAACAGAAAGCTAGCTTGAAATCCAAATATCTGTAACTCCAAATTTAATAAATATTGCCTGAGTGCTTCCCCAAAGGTTTTAGCAAAGCAAATTCCCATGTATAACAGTGTTTGCTTCCTCCCAAGTATGTCACCTGCAGCCTAGCTGTATCTAACCCTGTGTTTAAGGACCCTCCCACCCATCAACTACCAGGCTTCAACCGATTTGATTTCACCCATCACTGTTTCCCAACATTTATAAGCACAGCAGCATTTTATTTTCTAAGAGACTCCAAACATTTTCAATGGTTAATGCATGTGGGTCTAATTCAGGCTTTGCCAACCAAAACCAGACTATAATGACGAGCTTTATATGACATAATATATGCACACTGATGCACTTAGCAATGCTTCTTGCCTCACTCTCAACCTCTTGGAATGTGCAAAATGTGCCTATAAAAGATCATAATCCTTTTTCCTCTGAGTGCCTTTTTCCCTGGAGCCTTGCAAGTGCTCTCCACTAATGGCCTATTTTTAAGGGTCTTCTTGAGACCGAAGATGACACTTGGGCTTTACATCTAATGGCATCAGATTTAAATATTTTTGTCCCTGTTTTAAACATTCCTAATATGTTCAGAAAGAGGCCCTGAAAAATGTGAAAGCAGCTCTTTGCAGGAAACCGCCCTTAGCAGGAAGCCCCTTTTCTTGCCACTTTAGCAAAGCTATATTGTAACTAACTTTTAACCAGGTGCCCCCATGCTCTACTCATCTCCAGCCCAAGCACACCTTTCAAATCTTTTAATCACACAATACCCTTGCCTAACTTGTTGGTTCTTTCCATAGATCGAAGAAGTAGAAATGAAGAATAAGTAATTAACGGATGACCAGATCTCTTCCCTAGCTTCCCCTTCAGTAATCTCATGAACAAACTGTGCGACCAAACTGTGTGACTAAGATAGCATCTAGAGCAAGATCACAAGAAGTCGACGAATGAGCCTGCACACAGTGGAGGATGGCGACGACTCTGAGCCCCCATCTCGGTGATTAACTGAGTTTACTTCCCTTCTTCCCTTTAAAACTTTCATGGCCGAGCAGAATCTTGGGAGGTGGTTTCTGGGGAACGTTGAGTCCACCATCTCCCTAGATTGCTGGCATTCTGATTAAAGACACCTTTCCTTTCTGTCAACATCTGTGAGTACTGATTTTGTAAGCGGTGAGCAGTGGGACCTGATTCATTTGATAATAAATGGACCACTTTTACCCTTTCTTATGTGCCCCAGGGAAGTCCTGATTAAGAAGATGCCCCTCTAACTCCAGCTTAAGCTGCAACTGCTGATGACATATCTGACTTTGGGCTGATGTTTAATATCCCTGAAGCAGGCCATAAGACTTTGACCCATCTCTCAGTCTTCTCTGGATGAATGTGTTTTTTCACAGATCCAAAGGAGAAGAATAAAGAGAGTAGGCTGAAAATCTCAGAATTGTAAAGGGAGGAAGAATCATAGATGTTTTTCCTCTCTAAATAGTAATCATTTTATACACTCAATTTTAAGGTTGCATTGATCTTGCTTGACAGTCCTAGGAAAACTTCCTTTCCTTTCTTAATTCGGTTCCTGGACTTCCTTCCAGCTATTAGTTGAAGCCAGAACTGAAGTCCCATTGAGAATTTTGTGCACTGCTAGAAATCCTATGATTCACTCAGTGGGCAGTTCTGAATTGGTTTTTTGGCGTTTTTTAAAAATAGCTTTATTGGAGTATAATTGCTTTACAGTTTTGTGTTAGTTTCTGCTGTATAACAAAGTGAATCAGCTATATGTATACATATATCCCCATATCCCCTCCCTCTTGAGCCTCCCCCCCACCCTCCCTATCCCACCCCTCTAGGTCGTCACAAAGCATCGAGCTGATAATACCGTATGCTAATGCACATATATGGAATCTGAATTAATTGTTAATCTGCTGGTGGGTGCTACTTTTTCTATGGATTGTGACTTTCTAACTCTTAAGAGGCCAGGCAAAAACACTTGTGAGCGAAGGAAAAGGATAAATGAACAAAAAGTCTGAGAAAATGTGCTGTTTCCCTGGAAGTCCTTTCTGTCTTCATGCCATGGGGAATAGTCGAACCATCAAAAATCCACTTATAATTAGTGTTAGTGAAACCAGGAGCTTTGGGGAATATCCTGAACAAAGGCAAGAGTGGCAAATCTTGATACATTTTGCAAAAGGGAAGACACGGGATTTTTAAAAGTTGAAATACAGCATGTCATTTATTAGTTAATAAACTCATATGGTTCTTTTAAAAAAATAATTAATTAATTTAATTTTTGGCTGCAATGGGTCTTCATTGCTGCCTGTGGGCTTTCTCTAGTTGTGGCGAGCAGGGGCCACTCTTTGTTGTGGTGCGTGGACTTCTCACTGTGGTGGCTTCTCTTGTTGTGGAGCTCAGGTTCTAGACACACAGGCTTCAGTAGTTGTGGTGTGTGGGCTCAGTAGTTGTGGCTCACAGGCTCTAGGGCACAGGCTCAGTAGTTGTGGCACACGGGCTCAATTGCTCCGTAGCATGTGGGATCTTCCTGGACCAGGTATCGAACCAGTGTCCCCTGCACTGGCAGGCGGATTCTTAACCACTGCACCACCAGGGAAGTCCCCATATGGTTCTATTTAAGGTAATTTTAAAAACAAATATTATAAGGTTAAAGTCCTTTAAAAAAGAAAACAGAAATATTTTTTGTAGGAATGCCCTTTTTCTCTGGAAATTGCCAGAGCCACACACGTCACTGGTGTTTAGCATGCTGATTAATCAGTGGGAGAAATTCAAGGGTGAGATAGTCAATGTTGTCAGTCAACTGGCCACATTAGTCTCGACCATTTCCCTCAGGGGATTTATTTCTTACTGTCACCTGATGTAGTTGCCAAGGAGAAACTTCTACTGTCTCTGTGCTTTGCCAGGGGCAGAGAGGGCCCAATAAGAGTACTGGCAGAGCGGAGGCTGGAGCTGTGCATGGAAGGGGTTTGCTGGAGAGGAGCCAGCTCACGACCTCACAGAAACCTCCTCTGACTAGACTTGTTTTCCTCCTCTAGCTCCAGCGCGTCCAGTGATGCAATTTGGTTTTCCCCTTTGCAGTGAGACCCACCTAATTGGCCACAAGGTAGTCATTCTGCATTTACTGGTCAAATGCAGGAAAATCAGCTCTAAAAATACTGTCATCTAAGGTTGTATTAATAGAACATGTAAGAAAGCAAGACACATAGGACACGTGGAAGCTTCTAGGACTTCCTGGCATTAAGGAGCAGAGGAATAAGTCAGGCCATACTTAATAATCAGGTTTTCATTGTATCACCGTACTATTTACAACATTATTTTTTTGTGCTTGCTGCAGCAGTACTTATATGAAATTATTGGGCTAGCCAAAAAGTTCTTTCAGGATTTTCGCAACATGTTATAGAAAAACCCGAACCTTTTGGCCAACCCAATACTTTTACCAAGATCATATTAATTGGGAGGCAGGCTTGTTTGGTGGGAAACACATAGCTCTGGAGTAAAGCAGAGCTGTATTTTAACCCTTGTGCTTCTACTCAGCAACTCTGGGACCTCAGGAGCTGAGTACTTTACTCCTCTAACCTCCATTCCTCATTGGTAAGTATGGGTGATGATACCCAGCTATGAACAGTGAAAGAGACACCATAGGAACTTCCCTGGCGGTCCAGTGGTTAAGACTCTGTGCTTCCACTGCAGGGGCTGCGGGTTCGTTCCCTGGTCAGGGAAGATCCCACATGCCGCAGGGTGCAACCAAAAAAAAAAAAAAAAGAGTGACACCATATTCAAGTTCCTAATAAAATAGCTGGTCTGAGGAACACACTTTGAAAACCAGAGACCTATAGACTATTACCATGTCTGTATTTAGTCTTCTTAAACATGACACAAACTTTCCATGCATACTGATGTGACTTGCTGTTATTTTTTTTATCTCCACCAGGAGTTTAAAATTACTTCCTTGACAAAATCTCCTGTCTTGACTTATTAATGCTTTTTTTTTCTGTTATGAGTGGAAATTTTAGTCATTATAAAGTTTAACTTGGTGCACCAATGCAATTGATTTGTGTGGATTTCTCTTATATTCTGCAACTCTAGCTTTTTTACTTCCTTCATTTAGTTGTTTTATTTGTTGACTTCCTTGGGTATATGAATAATAGTGTAACAGGTATATTAGCCCAAAGCAAGTACAATCAGAAAATAACTTTATTCTTTCTCCCCACTACTTGTTAAACTGTGCTCCTTCCTTCCCTGCCTCTGGACAAAATCTCAGGGCAGGTCTCATGATTTCTCTGGTCAGTCTTAGGTGGGTGTGTTATTTAAAATCCTTAACAACTGTTCTGGCTGGGCCCAAACCTATCAGACCTTACTCTGGCCCAAGTGCTGGAGCAGGCTCCTGGAGGCCCCCTGCTGGGCTACGTGTTACTTCTTTAATTTCTGTTTCTTGGAGCCTATTGAGCCCAGGAGTAGGGTGACGGCAGGGGTGTGTGTGTTTGTGTGTGTGTGTGTGTGTGTCTGTGTGTGTGTGTCAGAGGGCTCAGGCTGGGGCATTTACCACCTGGTATAGAAGTAGTGCTTATGTATTATATTTTGATGATTGCACCAGCCCTACTGGCTTGGCTTGGGATCAGCCTTATTCTTGGGTAATAAAAAAAAATTCCTCTGGTGATGTCTAATGCCAAGTCACTGATTAAAGTTTTATGTTGTATGTTATTAAAAATGTTAAACTTTATTTCATGTTAAAGCCTTTCCTCTACCCCAAACTGAGGAGAGAAGGGAAGATCAGCTTCTCTTTCCTTGCCTGTACCTGCTGCTCCTCCTTCCCAGACACCAGGATGGCTCTGGAAACTCCATGGTTCACAGGGTTGAGGAGTGGGGATGCAACTGATTAGAACCAGGACAGGTGGAACTTCACAGATGTAATCTGCAACTGGTGTCTTTGATGGTGGCGGTATATAATACTGTCTGTAAAAAGTAGACAGCTACTGCCTACACTTTTAAGACTATATTAAATTGGAGTGTATGTTAACTTCGGCTCTGGTTGTGAGGATTTATGTGGTAGGCTGGATCAAATGTTGATACTGCCACCAACTGGGCACAGAATGTAATGCAGCTCTTAGAACAAACTGGGCAATAGTCTATAATTTTTTAAAAGGCCATTAAGAAAAGGTAGTTAAGAATTGGAACCAAGATGGCAGAAAGAAGGACGTGCTCTCACTCCCTCTTGTGAGAACGCCAGAATCACAGCTAGCTGCTGGACAATCATCAACAGGAAGATACTGGAACTCACCAAAAAAGATATCCCACATCCAAAGACAAAGGAGAAGCCACAATGAGACGGTAGGAGGGGCGAAATCACAGTAAAATCAAATCCCATAATTGCTGGGTGGGTGACTCACAGACTGGAGAACACTTATACCACAGAAGTCCAACCACTAGAGTGAAGGTTCTGAGGCCCACGTCAGGCTACCCGACCTGGCGGTGTGGCAATGGGAGGAGGAAATCCTAGAGAATCAGACTTTGAAGCCTAGTGAGAATTGTTTGCAGGACTTCGACAGGATTGGGGGAAACAGAGACTCCACTCTTGGAGGGCACACACAAAGTAGTGTGTACATCAGGACCCAGGGGAAGGAGCTTACACCCGGTAGGAGACTGAATGAGAACTACCTGCTAGTGTTGGAGGTTTTCCTGCAGAGGTGGGGGGGTGGCTGTGGCTCACCATGGGGACAAGTACATTGGCAACAGAAGTTCTGGGAAGCACTCCTTGGCGTGGGCCCTCCCAGAGTCCGCCATTAGACCCACCAAAGAGCCCGGAAAGGCTCCAGTGTTGGGTTGCCTGAGGGCAACAACCAACAGGGAGGGTACTCAGCCCCACCCATAAGCAATCAACCGGATTAAAGTTTTACTGAGCTCTGCCAACCAGAGCAACAGTCAGCTCTATCCACCACCACTCCCTCCCATCAGGAAACTTGCATAAGCCTCTTAGATAGCCTCATCCACCAGAGGGCAGACAGCAGAAGCAGGAAGAACTACAATCCTGCAGCCTGTGGAACAAAAACCACATTCACAGAAAGATAGACAAGATGAAAAGGCAGAGGGCTATGTACCAGATGAAGGAACAAGATAAAACCCCAGAAAAACAACTAAATGAAGTGGAGATAGGCAACCTTCCAGAAAAATAATTCAGAATAATGATAGTGAAGATGATCCAGGACCTCAGAAAAAGAATGGAGGCCAAGATCAAGCAGATGTAAGAAATGTTTAACAAAGACCTAGAAGAATTAAAAAACAAACAAACAGACATGAACAATACAATAACTGAAATGAAAACTACACTAGAAGGAATCAATAGCAGAATAACTGAGGCGGAAGAACAGATAAGTGACCTGGAAGACAGAATGGTGGCATTCACTGCTGCAGAAAAGAATAAAGAAAAAAGAATGAAAAGAAATGAAGACAGCCTAAGAGACCTCTGGGACAACATTAAATGGAACAACATTCGAATTATAGGAGTCCCAGAAGGAGAAGACAGAGAGAAAGGACCAGAGAAAATATTTGAAGAGATTATAATCGAAAACTTCCCTAATATGGGAAAGGAAATAGCTACCCAAATCCAGGAAGCGCAGCGAGTCCCATACAGGATAAACCCGAGGAGAAACATGTCGAGACACATAGTAATCAAGTTGGTAAAAATTAAAGACAAAGAAAAATTATTGAAAGCAACAAGGGAAAAATGACAAATAATATACAAGGGAACTCCCATAAGGTTAACAGCTGATTTTCAGCAGAAACTCTACAAGCCAGAAGGGAGTGGCATGATATACTTAAAGTGATGAAAGGAAAGAATGTACAACCAAGATTACTCTACCCAGCAAGGATCTCATTCAAATTCGATATAGAAATCAAAAGCTTTACAGACAATCAAAAGCTAAGAGAATTCAGCACACAAAATCCAGCTCTACAACAAATGTTAAAGGAACTTCTCTAAGTGGGAAACACAAGAGAAGAAAAGGACCTACAAAAACAAACCCAAAACAATTAAGAAAATGGTCATAGGAACATACATATCGATAATTACCTAAATGTGAATTGATTAAATGCTCCAACCAAAAGACACAGGCTTGCTGAATGGATACAAAATCAAGACCCATATATATGCTGTCTACAAGAGACCCACTTCAGACCTAGGGACACATACAGACTGAAAGTGAGGGAATGGAAAAAGATATTCCATGTAAATGGAAATCAAAAGAAAGCTGGAGTAGCAATTCTCATATGAGATAAAATAGACTTTAAAATAAAGAATGTTACAAGAGACAAGGAAGGACACTACATAACGATCAAGGGATCAATCCAAGAAGAAGATATAACAATTATAAATATATATGCACCCAACATAGGAGCACCTCAATACATAAGGCAATTGCTAACAGCTCTAAAAGACGAAATCGACAGTAACACAATAACAGTGGGGAACTTTAACACCTCACTTACACCAATGGACAGATCATCCAAAATGAAAATAAATAAGGAAACAGAAGCTTGAAATGACACAACAGACCAGATAGATTTAATTGATATTTAGAGTACATTCCATCCAAAAACAGAAGATTACACTTTCTTCTCAAGTGCACATGGAACATTCTCCAGGATAGATCACATCTTGGGTCACACATCAAGCCTCAGTAAATTTAAGAAAATTGAAATCATACCTAGCATCTTTTCTGACCACAAAGCTGTGAGATTAGAAATGAATTACAGGGAAAAAACCGTAAAAAACACAAACACATGGAGGTTAAACAATACGTTACTAAATAACCAAGAGATCACTGAAGAAATCAAAGAGGAAATCAAAAACTACCTAGAGACAAATGACAATAAAAACATGATGATCTAACACCTACGGGATGCAGCAAAAGCAGTTCTAAGAGGGAAATTTATAGCTATACAAGCCTACCTCAGGAAACAAGAAAAATCTCAAACAATCTAACCTTACACCTAAGGGAACTAGAGAAAGAAGAATAAACAAAACCCAAAGTTAGCAGAAGGAAAGAAATCATAAAGATCAGAGCAGACATAAATGAAATAGAAACAAAGAAAACAAGAGCAAAGATCAATAAAACTAAAAGCTGGTTCTCTGAGAAGATAAACAAAATTGATAAACCATTAGCCAGACTCACCAAGAAAAAGAGAGAGAGGACTTAAATCAATAGAATTAGAAATGAAAAAGAAGTTACACCACGGAATGGATACAAAAACAAGACCCATGTATATGCTGTCTACAAGAGACTGCAGAAATACAAAGCATCCTAAGAGACGACTACAAGCAACTGTATGCCAATAAAATGGACAACCTGGAAGAAATGGACAAATTCTTAGAAAGGTATAACCTTCCAAGACTGAACCAGGAAGAAATAGAAAATATGAACAGACCAATCACAAGTAATGAAATTGAAACTGTGATTAAAAATCTTCCAACAAACAAAAGTCCAGGACCAGATGGATTCACAGGTGAATTCTATCAAACATTTAAAGAAGAGCTAACACCCATCCTTCTCAAACTCTTCCAAAAAATTGCAGAGGAAGGAACACTCCCAAACTCATTCTATGAGGACACCATCGCCCTGATACCAAAACCAGACAAAGATACTACAAGAAAAGAAAATTACAGACCAATATCACTGATGACCATAGATGCAAAAATCCTCAACAAAATGCTAGCAAACAGAACCAACAATACATTAAAAGGATCATACACCATGATCAAGTGGGATTTATCCCAGGGATTCAAGTATTCTTCAATATACACAAATCAATCAATGTGATACACCATATTAACAAATTGAAGAATAAAAACCATATATTCATATCAAAGATGCAGAAAAAGCTTTTGACAAAATTCAACACCCATTTATGATAAAAACTCTCCAGAAAGTGGGCATAGAGCGAAACTACCTCAACATAATAAAGGCTATATACGACAAACCCACAGCAAACAGCATTCTCAATGGTGAAAAACTGAAAGCATTTCCTCTAAGATCAGGAACAAGACAAGGATGTTCACTCTCACCACTATTATTCAACATAGTTTTGGAAGTTCTAGCCACAGCAATCAGAAAGGAAAAAGAAATAAAAGGAATACATATTGGAAAAGAAGAAGTAAAATTGTCACTGTTTGCAGATGACATGATACTATACATAGAGGATCTTAAAGATGCCACCAGAAAACTACTAGAGCTAATCAATGAATATGGTAAAGTTGCAGGATACAAAATTAATGCACAGAAATCTGTTGCATTCCTATACACTAATGATGAAAAATCTGAAAGAGAAATTAAGGAAACACTCCCATTTACCACTGCAACAAAAAGAATAAAATACCTAGGAATAAACCTACCTAGGGAGACAAAAGACCTGTATACAGAAAAGTATAAGACACTGATGAAAGAAATTAAAGATGATACCAACAGATGGAGAGATATACCATGTTCTTGGATTGGAAGAATCAATATTGTGAAAATGACTATAATACCCAAAGCAATCCCTACCAAATTACCAATGGCATTTTTTACAGAACTAGAACAAAAAATCTTAAAATTTGTATGGAGACACAAAAGACCCCAAATAGCCAAAGCAATCTTGAGGGAAAAAAACAGAGCTGGAGGAATCAGACTCCCTGACTTCAGACTATACTACAGAGCCACAGTAATCAAGACAATATGGTACTGGCACAAAAACAGAAACATAGATCAATGGAACAGGATAGAAAGCCCAGAGATAAACCCACACTCGTATGGTCAACCAATCTATGACAAAGGAGGCAAGGATATACAATGGAGAAAAGACAGTCTCTTCAATAAGTGGTGCTGGGAAAACTGGACAGCTACATGTAAAAGAATGAAATTAGAACACTCCCTAACACCATACACAAAAATAAACTGAAAATGGATTAGAGACCTAAATGTAAGACCAGACACTATCAAACTCTTAGAGGAAAACATAGGAAGAACACTCTTTGACATAAATCACAGCAAGATCTTTTTTGATCCACTTCCTAGAGTAATGGAAATAAAAACAAAAATAAACAAGTGGGACCTAATGAAACTTCAAAGCTTTTGCACAGCAAAGGAAACCATAAGCAAGACGAAAAGGCAACCCTCAGGATGGGAGAAAATACTTGCAAACGAATTAATGGACAAAGGATTAATCTCCAAAATATATAAACAGCTCATGCAGCTCAATATTAAAAAAACAAACAATGCAATCCAAAAATGGGCAGAAGACCTAAATAGACATTTCTCCAAAGAAGACATACAGATGGCCAAGAAGCACATGAAAAGCTGCTCAGCATCAATAATTATTAGAGAAATGCAAATCAAAACTACAATGAGGTATCACCTCACACCAGTTAGAATGGGCATCATCAGAAAATCTACAAACAACAAATGCTGGAGAGGGTGTGGAGAAAAGGGAACCCTCTTGCACTGTTGGTGGGAATGTAAATTGATACAGCCACTATGGAGAACAGTATGCAGGTTCCTTAAAAAACTAAAAATGGAATTACCATATGATCCAGCAATCTCACTACTGGGCATATACCCTGAGAAAACCATAATTCAAAAAGATACATGCACTCCAGTGTTCATTGCAGCACTATTTACAAGTCAGGTCATAAATGCCCATCAACAGATGAATGGATAAAGACGAAGTGGCACACATATACAATGGAATATTACTCAGCCATAAAAAGGAATGAAATTGGGTCATTTGTAGAGACATGGATGGATCTAGAGACTGTCATACAGAGTGAAGTAAGTCAGAAAGAGAAAAACAAATATCGTATATTAACACACATATGTGGAACCTAGGAAAATGGTACAGATGAACCAGTTTGCAAGGCAGAAATTGAGACACAGATGTAGAGAACAAACATATGGACACCAAGGGGAGAAGCGGCGGGGGGTGGTGGTGGTCGTGTGATGAATTGGGAGATTGGGATTGACATGTATACACTGATGTGTATAAAATGGATGACTAATAAGAACCTGCTGTATAAAAAAATAAGTAAAATAAAATTCAAAAAAAAAGGTAGTTGAGACAGCATGTATACACCTTTTTAAAATAGTCTGGGGCTTCCCTGGTGGCGCAGTGGTTGAGAGTCCGCCTGCCGATGCAGGGGACACGGGTTCGTGCCCCGGTCTGGGAAGATCCCACATGCCGCAGAGCGGCTAGGCCCGTGAGCCATGGCTGCTGAGCCTGCGCGTCCGGAGCCTGTGCTCCACAAGGGGAGAGGCCACAACAGTGAGAGGCCCGCCTACCACAAAAAAAAAATAAAAAATAAAATAAAATAAAATAAAATAAAATAGTCTGGTAAAAATATAAAGAGAGAATGGAGTAGCTAAAATGCATGTATGTGTATTTAAAATGAATTTTCAATTATCAAACCACATCACCAAGAAATGCAAAGCATATAGTAAAAAAAGAAAACAGAATCCCTCTACCCAAAACCAAATATGGTTAAAATATTGCTTAAAAATTGATTAAATTTTTCTTCTAACATTTCTCCTATAACAACAATAATAATTACTAGGTGCCATTTAGCAAGCTCATATGCTAAACTCTTTTCTAAATTCTTTAAAAATGTTCTTTCAATGGATGAATGAGTAACTAAAATGTGGTATATACTAATACAGTGGAATATTATTCAGCCTCAATAAGGAAAGAAATTCTGACATATGCTACAACTAGATGAACCCTGAAAACATTACACTAAGTGAAACAAACCAGACACAATAATACTAATATTGAATGATTCCGCTTATATGAGGTACCTAGAATAGGTAAATTCATAGAGACAGAAAGTAGAATAGCAAGGTGGCCGGGGCCAGGAGAAGGGGAGAATGGGGAGTTATTGTTTAATGAGGAGAGTTTCTGTTTGGAATGATTTAAAAATTTTGGAAATGGATGGTAGTGATGACTGCACAATATTGTGAATGTACTTAAAGCCACTCGGTTGTACATTTAAAAATGGCTAAAGTATCAATAGTAAATTTTATATTTATGTATATTTTACCACAAAAACCTATTCTCATTCAAATCTTCAATTCTATACGATGTGTTATACAACTAATAGATGGATTTGAACCCAGGCAGTCTGACTACAGAACCTAGGTTCTTTGCCCATATTTTTAAAAAGAAAGAGAGAACAGTATAAAGAACCTCCACACCAATCACCGTTTCAACAATTATCTGCTTCTGGCCAACCTTGTTTCATCTGTTCCCCTACCTATTCCCTGCCCTGCCTCTAGGATATTTTGGTGTAAATTTCAGACATCATGTCATTTAATCTATAAATATTTCAATATATATCTCTAAAAGAATAATTTTTAAAAAATTGTAACACTTTAAAAAAATCTAACGATTTCTTAATATCATCAAGTATTATGAGTTACTGTTATTATCAAGTTACTGTTCACATTTCCCCAATTGCCTTACAAATTTTTAAGTTTGTTTGAATTAGGATCCAAATAAAACTTACACACTGCAATTGGTTGATGTTTCTAAGCCTTCCAACAAGAAGTTCCCCCTCCATCTTTTGTTGTTCTTGTTCTTAGAGGTTGTTTTGTTGTTGTTTTGTATTATTTAAATGATGTGTGTCGTTTGTTCTGTGGAGTTCTGCACAGTTCAGCTTTTGCCCATTGCCTCCTTCAGAATGTTCCTTTGTCCCCTGTATTTCCTGTAAAGCGGTTGGATCTGGAGTCTTCGCCAGTTTCAGGATCTGCTGTTTCCGCAAGAAGTCATAGGCGGTGCTCTGTACTCCCGTTAGGAAGCACAGAATAGCCAAGTGTCTGCTACATTTTTTGCGATTTAACCATCATTGATAATTATCACCCAGGTCCATTAATTCACTGAGGATTGGGAAATGATGACATTCCCTCTTCATGTATTAGCTGGACCGTTTTAACAAAGAAAAATGTTCCTTCATCAGTTTTTTGGTTATCAAGGTACAGTGTATACAGGAAAGGCAGGATGAATACTTGGTAATTTCCCTTTATGTACCACTTTTCAAAATGCTGTGTCAGTTTCTTAGCAGTGAATATTGTTGTTTGTTGTCTTAGTATCGTTTTGATTGTTTGTCTTAATATCATCTTGAACTCATGATTTAAACATATTTGATGTTTCAATCTGTTCTAGTTACTGTGGTAGGCAGAATAAAGCTCCCCAAAGATGCTCATGTCCTAATGCCAGGAATCTGTGAACATGTTACATTACATGGCAAAGAGGAATTAAGGTAGCAAATGGAATCAAGTTCGCCAACCAGTCGACTTTAAAATAGGGAGATAGCCTGGATTACCTGGGTGGCTCCAAGTACTCACGAGGGGCCTTACAAGTGGAAGAGGGAAGCAAAAAGAGGAGGTGATGGGACGTGAGGACTCTACCACTGCTGGCTCTGAGACAGAGGAAGGGGGTCGTGAGCCAAGGAAGGCAGGCAGTCTCCAGAAGCTGGAAAGGCAAGGAAACTGACTTTTCCCTAAAGCTTCCAGAAAGGAATGCATTCCTGCTGACGCCATGGTTTTAGGTCAGTGAGACTTGTGTGGGCTTTTAACCTACAGAACTGCAACTCTGTTGTTTTTAAGCTGATAAATTGTGGTAATTTGTTACAGCAACATCAGAGGGTTAACACAGAGGGTTGCTCTCCTTATTGATGCCCATATTGATCCATCCTTGGCCAGTGTTATCCTTTGCAAATTGGCTTCCAACTCCTTGAATTTTCTTGCTTTCTAGTATGACAAGATGCCACAGGCCCACCTACTGGTAAACTCATAGAATTTGGCTTCTATCTCAACTTCTCTTGTTCTCTTTACTGTAACCAATGATTTTAAACAGGAAAATCCAGTACTTATCATTTTTGTCTTCTCTGCACACTTTACTCCTTTCTTTTCCAAAAGGCTTCCATCTTTCCCTATGATATCATCAAAGAATCCTGTTCCATTGCCCTCTTTGTCTTCCTTCCTCATGCCCTAAGCCTGTCCTCGGGCCTCATTTCTTCTTTCTCCACACACTCTTCCTCAGTATCCCATCCATGCAATAATCCCCCATTCCAAGGGCTCCTAAAGATTTATTTTTCTCCCTTATCTCTCCTGGTACCAATACAGGACATCATTTCCAACTGCTCGTTGAGAGCTGCCACCTGTACAAACAACCTATACCTCAAATTCATGGCAAAACTTTTATTCCCATTGTCCCCCAACGCTTTCGTTACTGGCTTTTTCTGTGAATAGTCCACTCAGATTCAAACTCTGGTGCCTATTTTAAACTCTACCTTGTCCTCTGACGCTCCTAAAACAAGAAATATAATTGCCACCAAATAATTATAATATTTTTACTTTGGTTTTGCTATAATAAATGAGATTTTTTAAGGTTTGTTTTGCCCTTGAGTGTCCATCCATGGACAGAGACCCCCGTGAGAAGCCAAATAATCATCAGAGGTTGCCTGTGAGCACAGAACTAGAGCACGGGGGTGACACGGTTTGAAGAGTTAATGTCTCCAGCTAAGATGGTGTGGTGTGTGGGCCTTCTCATGGGATTACAACACCTGAAGTCTTCGCTAAGGCTCCCTCTCCCCTGAGAAAGCTTAGGTGGTCCCTACCAACCTTTCTTTCTATGCCTCTCTGCCTGACAACATTCTTTTGATCTCCCTAGAAATATTAATATCTTCAAACTGGTGGCAGATAAAGTCACAAAATTAAATTACAGGCACATAAAGTCACAAAATTAAATGAGGTGGGTATCTCTATCTAGAGTTAGACCTACCTAGGAGAGTAGCTATGTCTCTGCTTAACACTTGGTATGACCTTTAAGAAATATTACTTTAAAACAACTATTTGTGTATATGCTGTGATGCTAGATGTGGGCCTGAGTGGCCTGTGCATCACTATGGAGCTTAGCACCCTCTTGTGTTCACTACAAAGTCAAGCACAGAGGGCTCTCCATGATTTACCAGAAGTATTTTTAACTGCATCTTTATGGGAAGTGTCTGAATTTGGCTTCCAGTTTTTAAAAGGATTTGGCACCCTGAGAATCATATGTACACAGAGCCAACTCTAGGAAAAACCGAGAACATAAAATTCTTTAGATGCCTTATTTTCTCTTTCTTTTCATCCCTTTTATTTTTTTTCATTAGATCCCTATTCACTCCAACAGTTTCCTTTCCCCCATTTTACTCCCTCCAGAGCTCCTAGATCATATTTGATTCTGTAACTTACTATTAAATAATCTAAATTTAAATTTGTGTAATTTTTATGCTTACAAGAAATATTTTTTAATACATTAGTCATCAAAATACATTGTTTAGATGGAAAGACGAAACCAAAGAGAGCTCAATTCCATCAGAGAAATGCAAATCAAAACCACAATGAGGTATCATCTCACACAGGTCAGAACGGTTATCAACAAAAAGTCTACAAAAAATAAATGCTGGAGAGGGTGTGGAGAAAAGGGAACCATCTTGCACTGTTGGTGGGAATGTAAATTGGTACAGCCACTATGGAGGACAGTATGGAGGTTCCTTAAAAAACTAAAAATAGAGTAGCCATATGATCTAGCAATCCCACTCCTGAGCATATATTCAGACAAAACTATAATTTGAAAAGATTGCAGCATTATTTACAATAGCCAAGACATGGAAACAACCTAAATGTCCATCGACAGTTGAATGAATAAAGAAGACGTGGTATACACATATACAATGGAATATTACTCAGTCATAAGAAAACAATGAATTAATGCTATTTGCAGCAACGTGTATGTATTTAGAGATTATCATACTAACTGAAGTAAGACAGACAAAGACAAATATTATATGATATCACTTATTTGTGGAATCTTAAAAAGGATACAGATGAACTTATGTACAAAACAGAAACAGGCTCAGGGACTTCCCTGGTGGCGCAGTGGTTAAGAATCCTCCTGCCAAGGCAGGTAACTCAGGTTTAATCCCTGGTCCGGGAAGATCCCACATGCTGCGGAGCAACTAAGCCCATGTGCCACAACTACTGATCCTGCACTCTAGAGCCCATAAGCCACAACTGTTGAAGCCCGTGCGCCTAGAGCCGGTGCTCCACAACAAGAGAAGCCACCACAATGAGAAGTCCATGCACCACAATGAAGAGTAGCCCCCGCTCACTGCAACTAGAGAAAGCCCGTATACAGCAACAAAGACCCAACGCAGCCAAAAAAAAATCCACCAGAAACAGACTTACAGACATAGAAAACAATCTTATGGTTACCAAGGGGAAAGGGGAGGAGGATAAATTAGGAGTTTGGGATTAACAGATACACACTACTATATATAAAATAAATTCTACTGTATAGCACAGGGAACTATATTCAATATCTTGTGAAACAATCCGAAAAAGAATATATATCTATATATAATCATTTTGCTGTACATCTGAAACTAACACAACATTGTAAATAAACTATACTTCAATTAAGAAAAAAAATTTTTTTAAGGTGTCACAGCTCTAGACTCCATTGGAAAAAACGTTTACCCTCAGAAATGAGTTGGGTTTTTAATAAAAGACATGAAACTGATTGTGAAGAGAGAGACAGATTCAAACTCTTCCAGAATCTCAAAATGGCAATGACCCCTACAAATCAAAGAATAGGGCATTTATACCCTAGCTCAATGTTAAGACCCAAACAATTATCCAGGATATACCAAACAGGATTAAATCACACATAGTCATGAAATTCTTCTGACTCTCCCTTCAGATAACATAAATAAACATTTATTTTGAACCCTGTGTAAGGCATTTTACAGACATGCCAAACACAGGGCTGTCAGGCCCATCAACTACTTCCAAGGCAAAGTACCTTCCTGAGAGCCCTGAGCTAACTGAAGTGGGCCATCCCTATGTTGTTTTTGTAGTAAGAGAAGCCCTCTGATTAGGACAGAAGTGGGCACCTGGAAACCTCTGAAGTGGCTTGGTTTAAAAAGTTCTACCTGGGCTTCCCTGGTGGCGCAGTGGTTGAGAGTCCGCCTGCCAATGCAGGGCACACGGGTTCGAGTCCTGGTCTGGGAAGATCCCACATGCCACGGAGCAGCTGGCCCCGTGAGCCACAATTACTGAGCCTGCGCGTCTGGAGCCTGTGCTCTGCAACAAGAGAGGCCGCGATAGTGAGAGGCCCGCGCACCGCGATGAGGAGTGGCCCCCACTTGCCACAACTAGAGAAAGCCCTCGCACAGAAACGAAGACCCAATACAGCCATAAATAAATAAAAATAAATAAATAAATAATAATTAAAAAAAAAAAAGTTCTACCTATCAGGGATAATAGAGCCAACTGGATTTTATCCCTCAGATAGTTGAATGGGGAAGAGTCAGCTAGTTGGTAACAGGTGGTAGATAAGACATAAAAGAGAAGCAAAGTCCAAAAGAGGAGTCATATGAATGGCAGCATATTAATTAAAGATCCATCAACTCCTGCTGAAAGGGCAAATGTTAGCTGGTCCCTAAAGCTGGTTTAGATTGCGAATGGAGCTACTCTTGGAAGGGAAAGTGATACCAGCCTCCCTCTTTGCAATGAAGTTTATTCCAATAAACCCCCATTATTTGTGAGATCTCTCGTTCACACAAAGAAAATTAACAGCAGTGTGGGGAATAAAAGTTAAAGGAGATAGTCTCTGCTATCATAAAATTTGAATTGTAGTTGGGAGGATCATGCATATTAATGCATGGAATATTTATTAGTTTCTTACTGCTGAGTAGTATATTAAGTACTAGAGATACAAAGATGAGTAGAACATAGACCCTGTCCTCCAGGGGCTCAGAGACTCCAGTGGGAAGTGGATGGTGTGAAAGTGATGTCCAGAATGCAGAGGGAATAAGGGAGGAACTGAAGATGCTTCTAAAGCCCACTTACTGCTTCCTACCATTAGAAAAGAATATTGCTCAATGTTTCCGTCCATGTGGAGGAAGCTCAGTTAAGATAAATCATGGCCTCTTCCATTCCCCTACTCCTTCCTCTGGGGAAGTTTAATCTTAGGGAGAATTAAAATCGGCAAGTGTGGACCAAATCTTCTCTTCTTCCTTTTGGGATCTAGGACATTCCAACTCTGGTCCAACTTTGCCTACAAGTGGTACTTAGATCTGCCTAACTTTGGGATTCAGTAAGTAGGCCTACTTGGCTCTTCATCTAAGCTTTCCAACTTCATTTTATCAGCAAATACAGTGGTATTTAATTTCCCATCTGCCTTGTTCTTGTATTTTTCCTTTTGTTCAGTTCCTGTGGGGGGAAGACAAATTATTATGTGAACCCCCTGGAGGCAATGACACCCAACACCCAACTTAAAGACATGGAGGTCTTTAAGACCCCAATATGCACTCCTCCAACCACTGTTGTCTAGACCATTGGTGCAACTAGACCAAAGCCAAAACTGGTCAGGAATATGTGACTGAAGGTCTGAAATGAAAAAAATGATCTGGGCCAATTGTATTTTGTACCAAAAGCTAAAAAACAAGAAAAAAGAAAAAGAATTTTCCAGTTGGCAGCAGGACAGAAGGACACGTGGAGTATGGCTGAATCCAAATAATGGTAGTGCTTTAGCGTTAAGAACCCCAAACTCCTGCCATCTTTTAGCTCTAGCCTCAGTGAATCCCAGCTTCATTCTTGGATTTTCATGAAATTCTATGAGTATGTTTGGAGGTAATTCTCCATGGGTCTCTCATGTTTCTACTTACTTCGTGAACAGAGGCACTGTTTTAAAGGACAGACCCTTTGTCTGTGCTTTTCAAGGATATTTCTATAATGAACAGTCTTGGAAGATAGAGATAGTGTGCCCTTCTGAAGCAAAGGGCAGGTTTGTGTACTGACTGGTAAAATAAAGACAATATCTCCAAAGGTGCAAAGGTTAGGCAGTCTTTGGCCCATAATAAAAGATTTGGGTTCCCTATGTCCTGGGTCCTTCATGTAATGTAAACCACTGCATGTGCAGGTTTTATGTGAGCCTCTTGGTGATGCCCTGTGGGAATTGGGGTTTGGGCAACTGACACAACAATGCTGATACTCCAGCTTCTGCTACTGCAGCAATTAATAAACTATCCTCTGCCTCTAATCTGGGAGTCTAATGTCTTTTTCCAGCATCCATGAAATGGCAGCAGGCTGACTTGTTAGCTTGCAAGTAGGGTAAAATCTCTGACTCTTCACTAGTGATAATATACCTTATAAAAACAAAACGAGCCTTCAAAACTCCCCTTTATCTGAGATATCTTTTTTTGTGTGTGTGTGTTACATGGGCCTCTCACTGTTGTGGCCTCTCGCATTGCGGAGCACAGGCTCTGGATGTGCAGGCTCAGCGGCCGTGGCTCACGGGCCCAGCCCCTCTGTGGCATGTGGGATCTTCCCGGACCGGGGCACGAACCTGTGTCCCCTGCATCAGCAGGCGGACTCTCAACCACTGCGCCACCAGGGAAGCCCTATATGAGATATCTTGATAAAGTCTCTTTTCCTTGCTAGGAACCCTGACTAGAACATGTTTAAAACAAATAATTCTGGCAAACTGAACGGGAGAAAGTATTTGCAAATTATATATCTGATAAGGGGTTAATATCTGAAATATATAAAGAAGTCATACAACTCAATAGCTAAAAAACAAACAATCCAGTTAAAAATTGGGCAGAGGATCTGAATATTTTTCCAAAGAAGACATACAAAACAGGTGCATGAAAAGATGCTCAGAATCACTAATCATTTGGGAAATGCAAATCAAAACCAGAATGAAATATTACCTCACACCTATTAGAATGGCTATTATTAAAAAGACAAGAAATAAAAAGTGTTGGTGAGGATGTGGAGAAAGGAGAACTCTTGTGCACTGTTGATGGGATTGTAAATGGGTGCAGCCATCATGGAAAACAGTATGAAAGTCCCTCAAAAAATTAAAAATAGAACTACTGTATGATCCAGCAATTCCACTTCTGAGTATATATATATATATATCCAAAGGAAATGAAATCACTGTCTTGAAGAGATAAATGTACCTCATGTTCATTACAGCATTATTTATAATAGCCAAGCTATGGAAGCAATCTGAATGTCCACTGATAGATGAATGGATAATGAAAATGCACTATATTTATCTAATGGAATATTATTCAGCCATAAAAAAGAATGAAATCTTGCCATTTGCAACAACATGGATGGATCTTGAGGGTGTTATGCCAAGTGAAATAGGCCAGACAGAAGTAGACAAATACCATATGATCTCACTTACATGTGGAATCTAACACCCCCTACACACACACAAAACAAAAAACCACCGCCAAACTCATAGATACAGAGAACAGCTTGGTGGTTGCCAGAGTGGGGTATGGTGGAGTGTGGGGGTCGGGAGAAAGGGTGAAGGGAGTCAAAAGGTACAAACTTCCAATTATAAAATAAGTCAGGGGGGACTTCCCTGGTGGCTCAGTGGTTAAGAATCTGCCTGCCAATGCAGGGGACACAGATTCGAGCCCTGGTCCGGGAAGATCTCACATGCCGCGGAGCAACTAAGCCCGTGCACCACAACTACTGAGCCTGCGCTCTAGAGCCCGTGAGCCACAACTACTGAGCCCGCGCACCACAACTACTGAAGCCCATGCGCCTAGAGCCCACGCTCTGAAACAAGAGAAGCCACCGCAGTGAGAAGTCTGCGCACCTCAACAAAGAGTAGCCCCGTTCTCTGCAAAAAAAAAAAGATAAAAAGAAAGCTCATGTGCAGCAACAAAGACCCAGCGCAGCCCAAAAAATTAAAAAAAAAAAAAAAAGTCAGGGGGATGTAATGTATAACATAGTAACTATAATTAATAATACTGTGTTGCATATTTGAAAGTTGCTAAGATAGTAGGTCTTAAAAGTTCTCAGCATAAAAAAAAATTTTTTGTAACTATGTATGATGATGAATATTAAGTAGATATTGTAGTGATCATTTTACAATATACACAAGTATTGAATCATTATGTTATACACCTGAAATTAATATCATGTTTTGTTATCGATTGTACTATACCTCCATAAAGAAAAATCATTCTGGGAAAAAAGGCAATTGTAACTACAGGAATGACATAAAAGTTAATTAGGGTTAAGAACTAAGAGCACAAGCAGACATACCCAGAACTGAGCCCAGGATCTTCCTAATAGTATTTGCGTGGGCCACAGTTTCACTTCCTCACCCACACCTTTTGCTCCTCAGATTTGCATAATCCAGGTAAGGCCAATAGTTCCCTTAGACTCCAACAGCAAGTCACTAATGGTTGTACTAAGAATCTGTATACAGTTGACCCTTGAACATTATGGGTTTGAACTACGTGGGTCCGCTTATATGTGGATTTTTTTCAGTAGTCAATACTACAGTACTACTTGATCCATGGTAGGTTGAATTCAGGATTGCAAAACTGCAGTTATGGAGGAACCGTGGCCAAGAGAGCCAAATATAAGTTATATGCAGACTTTCAACCGCTTGGAGGGTCAGCACCCCTAACCTCTACTTTGTTCAAGGGTTTCCTGTATTTTTCTTTTTAGAGACCACAAGGTACATAAGAGCCTCCAATCTTCTTTGTGTATTCTCAGTCACTAACTAGTTCTTAGGCATAATATTCTTAAATTTTATTATTGGCCTCTAAAAATGTTCTGTGCGTCATTGCATTTTAACTGTTCAGTCAAGGTGATGGGCTATTCAGAATCATCCACACTGTAATCAGGGGCCCACAGGTGCTTACAATGACTAGGTGGGGTTGAGGTTAGAAATTGTTTGTGGCATCAGACACGGAGAATTACAGGTCAGGAGGTAAAACTGTTATCAGAAAGAGTAAGGGCTTTGGAATCAGAGAGACCTGTCTGAATCTTAGTTCTACCACTCACTGATGAGGAATTTAACGTGTCTCAGCTTCTTTCCTAATAAGCAAAGTGCAGTCAACAATTACCAATCTACCCTCCAGCCCTCCAACCCCTGTGCTCTGTTGCACAGGATTGTTGTGTTAATTAAATGAGACTAGGCATAGGAAACACATGATACTCATGCCAGTGAAGCACAAAGTTTCAGAGCTATAAAAAGCTACCATTATTGGTTTTTAAAATTAATTAATTAATTAGTTTTTATTTTTGGCTGTGTTGGGTCATCACTGCTGTGAGTGGGCTTTCTCTAGTTGTGGTGAGCGGGGATTACTCTTCGTTGTGGTGTGCGGGCTTCTCATTGTTGTGGCTTCTCTTGTTACGGAGCACGGGCTCTAGGTGTGTGGGCTTCAGTAATTGTGGCACATGGGCTCAGTACTTGTGGCTTGGGGGCTCTAGAGCACAGGCTCAGTAGTTGTGGTGCACGGGCTTAGTTGCTCTGTGGCATGTGGGATCTTCCTGGACCAGGGCTCGAACCCGTGTCCCTTGAATTGGCAGGCAGATTCTTAACCACTGCACCATCAGGGAAGCCCCCATTATTTTTTTTAATAAGGATCTTTGACCCTGCTTACCAAAATTGTCACAAATCACTCATTTACAATTTAGAGGAAAGAAAGCAACCTACGAGAGTGCTTGCTATCAAGGCTTTTATTTGCGGAATAAATTGAAAAACAGAATGCAGTATATCTGGGAATGTCAAAATGAGCCTTCTTTAACGACTGATTTGGAGCTGGCACAGCACTTAGTCCAGAATTATCCACAAGAAGAAAGGAGTTAGAGAGTCACAAAATAAAATCACAGGATTTAGAAAGCAGGCAATCCTGATTTTCAGGAAAACTAAGGAAGCCCAAGTATTATACACTCTGGCCTGGGATGCAGAATGAGGCTAGTTTAGGGGTTGGGACATAAACAGGACTGAGATGCTGTTAGATTGTGGGGAAAGAGAGAATGTCATCCCTCTGTTATTAAAGCAGAGCTCAGATACCAGGCAAGTTCTTTACCTGAAGGTCCAGGGTAGAGAGGGCGAGGGGAGCAGTTCAGGAGGCCTGGTATCCACCTCTCTCTCGTGTGCAGAGCTAAAATGAAGTCACTTGCAGCTGCTGTTTGTAGATACTGTAGAAGCAACCAGGACTTCGTAATGTAAAATCTTGGAGAAGAGAGAACTGCAGAGAGAGGTAAGATAACAGTCTGCAGCTGCATTTTCCCTCAGAGCAGTTAACCATTCTGGGTGTGGGGCAAAAATCGAAGAAGGCCAGAGAAGGGGTTGGGCAGAGGGCCTCTACTAAAAGGCAGAGAAACTTCTCAGGGAGGAAGAAATGAAAAGCAGAGGCTTGAAAGGTGAAGGTCTCAGTAAGAAGGAAGGGGTAAAGTATGTGCCCAACACCCAGCCCTTAAGACATTTGCCAAATTTTCAAATTGAATAAGGCAGGAAGCTAGGCAGCCAAGCAGAAGGGCTCTGAAGAACAGAATCAAGTTTGTGTCAGTCTTGTACTACT
Organism: Mesoplodon bidens; assembly: GCF_964165515.1. Classification (NCBI taxonomy): domain Eukaryota; kingdom Metazoa; phylum Chordata; class Mammalia; order Artiodactyla; family Ziphiidae; genus Mesoplodon; species Mesoplodon bidens. The sequence goes on from NC_138166.1 coordinate 55,939,222, forward strand.
GAGGAGACAAGGGTAGAAATCAAGACTCACCTTGGGATGAGCCCAGTCAGCTCCCTAGATTCTGCTGGAACCCTGGAAGGCTATACTTTTGGATATGTTAGGTTTGAGGTGCCTGTGTTAGTTTCCTAATGCCGTTGTGAATTACCACACACTTTATTATCTTGCAGGTCTGGGGGTCAGAAGTCTGAAATGGGTGTCAGTGGGTGAAAATCAAGGTGCTGGAAGGGGTAGTTCCTTCTGAGATTCAAAAGGGGAATCCATTCCTTGTCTCTTCTAGCTTCTAGAGGCTGCCAGCATTCTTGGTTGTGCCCACATCACTCCAGTCTCTGCTTCCATTGCTACATTGCCTTCTTCTCTGACTCATCAAGCCCACCTGAATAATTCAGGATAAACTCTCCATATCAACATCCTTAACTTCATCACAGTTGTAAAGTCACTTTTATGATAGGTTCCAGGGATTAAGGCATGGACCTATCTGGAGGAGGCCCTTATTCAGCCAACCACAATGTCTGGGTGGGGTGTTGGGGGGACCCAAATAAAGATGTCTAAAAGGCAGTTGAGTATAAGGCTTTTGAGCTCAAGGGTATTTGGACTACAGATATAGCTATGATGTCACTGGCATGTGTGTGCTAAAGTCATGGGTGTGGATATTGCCAAGGGGACAAAATGTAAAGGAAGGCATAACTTTGGGGAACACTAATATTATATAAGTGAAACTGAGGGAGGTCATCAGATCCCTTAAATCATGACTTGCTTGATAAATAATATCTTGTAACCTGTCTTCAATCAAACTTGCCTCAATTGTTCTTGCAGACTGCATACCCTTCAAGCTTCATGTAGCTTAGACAATATATCACAAGACTCCTTAAATCACCTCCTACAGATAACACCTCTGATATATGAGTCACTATAGTAACAGTTGCTCAAATTGTTTTTCAGGAACACAGAGCTTGCCTTGCCCAGATCAAATCAGTCGAGACCATGGACTGGGTGACTGTCCAGTGGATAACCTTTTGACATCAGAAGGCCAAAAACTTCACCCTCAGATCACGTAAATGCCACAATTTTCTGAACATGCATCCCATGAAGAAGCATGTAACTCAGATATGCCTGTACAGAACCCCTATTACTGTACTTTTTTTTTTTTTTTTCTGTACGCGGGCCTCTCACTGTTGTGGCCTCTCCCATTGCGGAGCACAGGCTCCGGACACGCAGGCTCAGCAGCCATGGCTCACGGGCCCAGCCGCTCCGCGGCATGTGGGATCCTCCCGGACCGGGGCATGAACCCGCATCCCCTGCATCGGCAGGCAGACTCCCAACCACTGCGCCACCAGGGAAGCCCTACTGTACATTTTTCTTATCTTTAATCATCTTTCCCCACACCTCAGACCACCCTGCTTCCTTATGCTGTAAGTAGCCTGAGCCCCTCACCTTCATGAAAGTGGATTTAAGACTTGTTCTCCCGTCTCCTCGCTTGGCTGCCTTGTGTATAAATCGTTTCTCTGCTGCAAACCTTGGTGTCTCAGCATTTGGCTTGCTGCGAGTTGGGCAAATGAGCCTGGTTTGATAACATAAGGAGTGGGTGTATCAGCTAGGATTAGAATCAGCTGCATGGAACAGAAACAAACAACAATGGCTTAAATAAGAAAGAAATTTATTAAACTGTTAAAGAAGTCTGGACTTGTATGGCAGCTTCACCAGATCACCTATACACCAGTTCCACCTATCTTTCTGCTCTGCCATTCTCAGGTGCATAGCTCCATCCTCAATAGTGCAAGCCAAGATGACTGCCAGAGGAGTTCTGCAATCCCATCCAGGTTCTAGGCGGGAAGAAAAGGGACGAAAGGGCAGTTCTCCTAGCTGAGTCTGCTCTTCCCAGAAGTCCTACGTGACTCTCTTTCACTTGACTCACTGACCACACCTAGGGAAGTTGGACAGTGTAGTCTTTTATAGGTCCATTACCACCCTAAAAAAATAAAAATAAAATAACCAAGGTTCTGTTACTAGAAGTGAAGAGGAAAGTAGATATCAAGGAGGCAAAAAGTCTCTTCCAGAGTGGACAAAAAGGAACCTACAAATGAGGTTAAGAAGGAATGTTCAGTGAAATAGGAGAGGGACCAAAAGTAGGGAGCTTGTGGCTGTGTCCTGAAGGGCAGTTCCCCATCTTCCAATGAATTCAAAAAGAAGGTGGATTTAGATATGGCACCTGCTGTGATGAAGGCCAAAGAAAAGCATAACCTCTCCACTTTCAAGGTATTCTGCTGGAGAACTGGCTCGGGTAGAATGGGCAACTGCTCCCCCTGAGAGGATCCATTAGAAAATCACATACTGGGCTTCCCTGCTGGTGCAGTGGTTGATAATCCACCTGCCAATGCAGGGGACGCGGGTTCGAGCCCTGGTCTGGGAAGAGCCCACATGCTGTGGAGCAACTAAGCCCATGAGCCACAACTACTGAGCCTGCGAGCCACAACTACTGAGCCCACGTGCCTAGAGCCTGTGTTCTGCAACAAGAGAAGCCACTGTAATGAGAAGCCTGTGCACCGCAACAAAGAGTAGCCCCCACTCACCACAACTAGAGAAAGCCCGCGTGCGGCAATGACGATTCAACACACCCCAAAATAAAATAAATAATTTTTAAAAAAAATCACATACCTTTCCTGAATTTTTCGTATTTACTAATATAGGGCTTGGTTGTGACCTGCTTGATTAACTTTAGGGTGGAAAATAGAAGAAAGCTATCAAAATCTTCAGGCATGATAGCTACAAAAAGAATCTGGCATATATTACAGCCTACATTTTGTTTTATTATACTAAAAAAAGACTACTCAAGACCTTGATTTATGATACAAAAGGCCCTTCTTCATTACCTATCTTGAGAGATAGTAGGTTGAGAAGTGGTGAAAACAGCAGGCCCTTCCTGTTTTTTCCCACTAAGCATTGATTCTTCGTTTTTTTTGAAAGCAAAATATTTTTATTCCATATTCTGGAGTTAAGAAACAGTTTTTGATGTTTTCTCTAACATTCCACTACTTATCCTTAATAGAGTCTCTGTAGTCCCACTCCCATTGAAAAACCAGTTAGCTCATCATCTTTCTGTGGTGATAAGGAGAAGAGTATGGACAGCAAAATCTATTAGTAATTCTTAAATCTTACTTTATGCAGATTTTTTTTCTTTTTTTGAAGTATAATTGACCTGCAACACTGTGTTAGTTCTAGGTGCACAACATAGTGATTTGATTATTTCTATACATTACTAAATGATCACCATGATAAGTCTAGTTATCATCTGCCACCATATAAAGATATTACATTATACTGACTATATCCCCATACCGTTCATTTCATCCCTGTGGCTCATTTATTTTGTAACTGGAAGTCTGTACCTCTTAATCTCCCTCACTTACTTCACTCATCCCCCACCCCACTTCTGACAACCACTTGTTTGTTCTCTGTATTTATGATGTTTCTGTTTTACTATGTTTGTCCATTTGTTTTGTTTTTTAGATTTCACATATAAGTCAAATCATATGGTATGTGTCTTTCTCTGACATTTCACTTAGTATAATACCCTCTAGGCCTATTCATATTGTCACAAATAGCAAGATTTCACTGTTTTTTATGGTTGAGTAATATTCCATTGTGTAGCTATAGCACATCTTCTCTATTCATTCATGTACTTATGGACACTTAGGTTGCTTCCATATGTTGGCTGTTGTAAATAATGCTTCAGTGAATATAGGGGTGCATATATTTTTTCAAATTAGCATTTCTGTTTTCTTCAGAAAAATATCCAGAAGCGGAATTGCTGGGTCATATGGTATTTCCATTTTATAATTTTTTGAGGAAACTCCATACTGTTTTCCATAGTGGCTGCACCAACTTACACTCCCACTAACAACACACACGTTCCCTTTCCTCCACATCCTTCCCCAACACTTGCTATTTCTTGTCTTTTTGATAATAGCCATTCTGACAGGTGTGAGGTGTTATCTCATTGTGGTTTTGATTTGCATTTACCTGATTAGTGATGTTGAGCATCTTTTTATGCACCTGTTGCCCATCTGTAAGTCTTCTTTGGAAACATGCTTATTCAATTCAAGTCCTTTGCCCATTTTTCAATCAAGTTGGGTGTTTTTTTTTTTATGTTGAGTTGTATAAGTTATTTGTATATTTCGGATATTAACATCATATCAGATATATCCTTTGCAAATACCTTCTTCCATTCAGTAGGTAACCTTTTCGTTTTGTTAACAGTCTCCTTTGCTGTGCAAAAGTTTTTTAGTTTGATGTTGTCCCACTTGTTTACTTTTGTTTTTGTTGCCTTTGCCTTAGGAGACATTTCCAAAAGAATATTGTTAAGACTGATGTCAAAGATCATACTGCTTATGTTTTCTTCTAGGAGTTTTATGGTTTCAGGTCTTACATTTAAGTCTTTAATCCATTTTGAGTTTATTTTTATGTATAGTGTGGGAAAGTAATCCAATTTGGTTCTTTTACATATAGTTGTCCAGTTTTCCCAATGCCACTTATTGAAGAGGCTGTCTTTTCCCCATTGCATATTCTTGCCTCCTTTGTTATAGATTAATTGCCCATATAAGTGTGGGTTCATTTCTGGACTCTCTATTCTGTTCCATTGATCAATGGGTCTGTTTTTGTGCCAGGACCATACTGTTTCAATGACTGTAGCTTTGTAATATTGAAATCAGGGAGTGTGATACCTCCAGCTTTGTTCTTTCTCAAGGTTGTTTTGAGAGAGACAAAACAACCTGGGGTCTTTTAGGTTTTCATACAAATTTTAGAATTTGGTCTAGTTCTGTGGAAAATGCCACTGGTATTTTGATAGGGATTGTATTGACTCTCTAGATTGGCTTGGGTAGTATGGTCATGTTAACAATATTAATTCTTCCAATCCATGAGCACAGTATGTATTTGTGTTGTCTTCAATTTCTTTCATCAATGTCTTACAGTTTTCCAAGTACAGGTCTTTTACCTCCTTGGTCAGATTTATTCCTAGGTATTTTATTCTTTTTGCTGCAATTGTAAGGAGGACTGTTTTCTTATTTTTTCCTTCTACCAGTTCATTGTTAGTGTATAGCAATGCAATAGATTTCTGTATATTAATTTTGTATCTTTTGGTGACATCTTTAGGATTTTCTGGATATAGTATCATCATCTGCAAATAGTAAGTTTTACTTCTTTCCTTACAATTTGGATGCCTTTTCTTTCTTTTACTTATCTGATTGCTGTGGCTAGGACTTCCAATACTGTTAAATAGAAATGGTGAAAGCAGGCATCCTTGTCTTGTTCCTGAATTTAGAGGAAAGGCTTTTAGCTTTTCACTATTGTGATGTTAGGTGTGTGTTTGTCATCAACAGCCTTTATTTTGTTGAGATATGTTCCCTCTATACCCACTTAGATGAGTTTTTATCATGAATGGATGTTTAATTTTGACATCTATTGAGAGGATCATGTATATCCCATTGATTTATTTGTATATATTGAACCAACCTTGCATCCCTGTAATAAATCCCACTTGATCATCGTATATGATCCTTTTAGTGTATTGTTAAATTCAGTTTGCTAATATTTTGTTGAGGAGTTTTGCATCTATGTTCATCCATGATATTGACCTGTAATTTTTTTTTTTTTTTTTTTTACAGCTTTGTCTGGTTTTGGTATCAGGGTGATGCTAGTCTCATTGAATGAGTTTGGAAGCATTTCTTCCTCTTCAATTTTCCAGAATAGTTTGAGAAGGATGAATTAACTCTTCTTTAAGTGTTTGGTAGAAGTCACCAGTAAAGCCATCTGGTCCTGGACTTCTGCTCATTAGGAGTTTTTTTTGTTTTTCTTTTTTTAATTACTGATTCAATTTCATTACTGATAATTGGTCTGTTCATATTTTCTACTTCCTCCTGACTTGGTCTTGGGAGTTTGTATATTTCTAGGAATTTATCCATTTCTTCTCAGTTGTCCATTTTATTGGTGTATAGTTGTTCATGGTAATCTCTTATGACCCTTTATATTTCTGTGGTGTCAGTTGAAAGAGGCTTCTCATTCATTCTTGATTTTACTTGGGCCCTCTCTCTTTTTTACTGGATGAGTCTGGCTAAAGGTTTATCAATTTTGTTTATCTTTTCAAAGAACCAACTCTTAGTTTCTTTCTTTCTTTCTTCCTCTCTTTCTGCCTCTATTTCATTATATCTGCTCTGATCTTTATTACTTCTTTCTTTCTACTAACTTTGGGTTTTGTTTGTTCTCCTTTTTCTGGTTCCTTTAGGTGTAAATTTAGGTTATTTATTTGTAAGCATTGGTTCTTTAAATATCTTTTTTCCCCTTAATATTATTACGTGCATACCAAAAAATTAAGTCTCCTAACCTAGTCTGATTCAGGAGGCTCGTAAGTTAAAAATCTTTCTCATAGATCTCTTCCCAGTCTCTAACCTGTGTACACAGCATACAGTGTTTGTTTGGCTAGCATAGTGATATTTTCTTATATCACACATGCCCCATCCAAGAATTATATGAGGTGCTGGTTTCCAGAACTAACATTCTTTAGCCCTATAACTACTGAATATTGCTCAAGACAAGTTAGCAACCATTGTGAGGTAAGAAGCTTACAGGTGGACTCTGCTATCACCTGGATTAAGCCTACAGATAAACCTTTCTGGGACAGGGAATAGTGGTGGGCTGGAGCCAGCCTCCTCAACATTTCCTACTCTAAACTGCCTCTAATGCATGTATTTCCATATTGATATGTCTCCTTTCTTGAGATTATCCTCAAAGGTTCAGGACAAGTTGGCTAGGGCTGGCATAATCCTAGTAAATACAGTATTAAAAACTATGTCTGTTAGGTTACTGGATAAGTTAGACATATTTAGATGATGAGTCTATGAAAATTAGGTGCCCATTTAACCTTTTGACCAAATGTCTCAAAAAAGCTCTCAAAGTAAATGGCATTGGTGAAGGTTGTACTTCATTGATTCTTGGTCCTGGTCACTAATAGAGAATGAGACATCACCTAATGAGTGAGTTATTAGAATTATGGACCGGAGTCATGGATATAAATCTCTAATTCCAGGCACTTCTCTCCCACTAAATCACTTCAGCTAAAAAAGTCATTCCAGTAAGCGTCCTCCCCCTTCCATGCAATCTGCCCAACTGCTAATTTGACAAATTGCCCTGTCCAACCAGTTCAAAATTAGCTAATATTTAAGGATTTACTGAGTGCAAGGCAACACGCCAAGCACATTCACTTGTGTATGCCTCACAATAACCCTAAGGACTAATATAATTAAGGTCAGTTTGCAGATGAGGAAACTTAAGGCACAGAAGAGCTAATGTGTCTAAGATTCTGTTAAGCAACATCAGCAGAGAAATCAGACCCTTACGCTGTCTTCTTCCAACATTAACCAGTAAAAAGAACAAGAAATTCTTGTCTTACAGACAATACAGTATGCCCCAACTCATACCATAGGCAGGTGACTCAGAAATCTATAGATTTCCCCTATCATCCCAAACTGGAAAGATTTGTCATCTCTTGGTCCAGACGTATTACCCCTGCCTGATTCAGGTAGGTATCCTGAATTTCATTAAACTTATAAACTGAATAAGAAAAGCCATAATTTCCAGAACTTAGGCAGTGAACTTGTTCTGTTGGAGTGTAGCTCCCAATGCAAAGTTTCTGCACTGAAATGAAAGCAAGCATTTCTCTCTTTCATTTTCTATGGGAGAGGGAGGCAGAGGACAAGGGGGTTGGGAATGGGTGTTAGATTGACCACGCTGGGGTGTCCGTAACATCTGGAGCTACGTTTCGATGTAATTGAACATTCTGAATTGTATCTGAATTAAGAATAACATTGTTGAAGGTAGGGACAAAAGGTTTTATGATGCCTAGAACTTCACAGAAAGAAGTTCTGTGAAGTTAAAAGGTTTTGACAGAAACCTTCCTTGTATTCAGGAAGTAGAAAATTCCTATCTGAAATGGGAGGCAAGGCCATCTGCTGTGAGAGCAGGGGAGACCAGTGATATAAGCTTGAGGAGTATGATGACCTTCTAAATTAACCACGAGGAAAACAGGGAGAGAATGAATATATAAAAGGACAACTGCAAAGGGTTTCTGCTGATTCAGTTGAATCAAAGATAAGTTTACAGTGGCGCAATCAATAGAAGTGTGTGATTTTCTCAAACAGTACCCAGATCAGGTGTGGAAATGGAGAATGCAGATCTGGAAGATACCAAGACCACAAAGCCTCTGCTGTGGACAGTGTGAAGAACATGCAGGCTCCACTTGTGAAGGCGGCATTAGTGCAGAAGCCCGGAGAAAGCCCTGTCTTTCGCAACAAAAGGTGTGGGAGTTATATAAAGAGGCTAATAGGGATTTCCCTGGTGGCGCAGTGGCTAAGAATCTGCCTGCCAATGCAGGGGACACAGGTTCGAGCCCTGGTCCAGGAAGATCCCACATGCCACGGAGCAACTAAGCCCGTGCGCCACAACTACTGAGCCTACGCTCTATAGCCCGTGAGCCACAACTACTGAGTCCACGTGCCACAACTATTGAAGTCTGTGTGCCTAGAGCCCGTGCTCTGCAACGAGAAGCCACCGTGATGAAAAGCCCGCCTGTCACAATGAAGAGTGGCTCCAGCTCGCCACAACTAGAGAAAGCCTGCAAGCAGCAAATGAAGACCCAACGTAGCCAAAAATAAATAAACTAAAAAAAAAAAAAGAGGCTAATAGAGATGACTCACTTAATATGAAGTTTCATAACCATGAAAAGGCAGTGTCAGTACATGTGATACTACCAAGGTAATGTACCTGTATGTGACCTTTGGCAGTAACAACCTGAGCCTGTTTACTTAGCTATAAAATAGGGACAATTCTTGTTCCACATACCTTATGAGTTAGTGAGGGTGAAATGAAATGTGAATATACCTTATAACTATAAAGCAATGTAGTGATGGGACTAGAATTTGGGTAAAAAGCCATGCTGACTTGGATTACTAACAGACAGTTACAGCTATATGTGTACAAAGGTTTTATGATGCCTATGTATTTTATTCCATGAGTATGTGAAATTAATTTAAATGAGGGAGGTAAAAAAAATAAGAGCAGTCTAGGGTGTCAAATGTCCTAGAGTCATCAGAGCCATTTGAGAATAGAAAAGAAAGCTAGACACGACAATTAGGTAACTGCTAACCTAATTTTCCACTATGTGGCTTTCAAGGAACTTGATGAGGCTATAAAGTAAATTATTTCAGTGCTTACCAGTTAAAGAGCTTTCAGATGCCACTCAGTGAACGCTCAACAGCAGTCTTATGAGGTACAGGTTATTCCTGTTCTCCAGATGGCAGAAAAAATGTAACTGCAAAGCTCTAAACCAGGGGCCGAGAACTTCTTTCTGTGAGCACCAGTCACTATTTTAGGCTTTGTGGGCCATACAGTCTCTGTTGCAACTACTCAATTCTGATGTTGTAGCACAAAAGCAGCCCTAGATAAGACATAAATGAATAAATGTCGCCATGTTCCAATAAAGTTTTATTTACAAAAACTTTGGGACAATGGGCTGCTTACTAACCCCTACTCTAAACACGTATTTTCCAATCCCAAACCCAGCATTCTTTGTTACACCACAAATAAAATTAACTAGTCCAATGGTTGTTTTTCAAAGGACACTTCCAGCTATAGACACATATTTAATGGCACCAATGTGAACACAGGCACATTTCTAATGAATAAAGAGCAAAAAGGAAGCAGCCCATTTATATGTCTGGTAAAATGGGGTTAGACTAAGACCAAACTGTGGTCAAAGTATCTTGGTGGTGGTTTCAGCTATGTCATTCAGCTAGTTTTTTCCAGTGTAAATAATGTTTTTTTTTACTTCTTTAATCTTTCTTAGTATACATTTTTTAAACATCTTTATTGGAGTATAATTGCTTTACAGTGTTGTGTTAGTTTCTGCTGTATAACAAAGTGAATCAGCTATATGTATACGTATATCCCCATATCCCCTCCCACTTGCATCTCCCTCCCACCCTCCCTATCCCACCCCTCTAGATGGTCACAAAGCACCAAGCTGGTCTCCCTGTGCTATGCAGCTGCTTCCCATTAGCTATCTATTTTACAGTGTAGACAATCTTTATTGGCAGGTGTTGAGTGCAAGAAAAATGGTAACAAATCCAGAGGGATGGAAAAGGAGGCAGGGCATGTTCCCCTCCCCTAAGTGAGGACTTTGTAACCAGGTCACTGGAGCAAGAGCACCTGACTATGGCCACTTTGGGTCCAGAACCCCTCAAGTAAGCTCCCAGGCAGGAGGGCTCCTCACATGTGGGAAGGGAGCAACACTCTGGAAAGGGTATGGGCTATGTCCCACCCCAGGCTACTTGCCTCCTGCCCACAGCATACCTCAGTTCCTCAAGAGGAAGGCGTCACAGCTCACTGTAGGGGTGTTTCAGGACTGAGTTACTAATAGGTGTTACTAACCCTATCCCTCTCCAAACCCAGGTATCTGCCATATGCCTCAGTTCCCCTGCTCTGTGATTTGCTAGGTTGGACTACCAGGTCCTGTTAGTGGTCCAGCTCAACTGAGTAGTTCCCATAGTTTCCTGAGCCTAAATAAGTTTAACTTCACCTCTCATCTGTATAATAGTGCAGCTGGATTCTAAGAATCTCTAAGATCTCTTCCAGTTCCAATACTGAGACCTCTAATGCGACTAAAATAGCCAACTTTAGTTCATATAGGCATCAGCCTTGCCTGTATGAACTGTACCTTAATAGCCACTCTTATTCTGTGCTCAGCAATCTTACTTGGTATCTCAAGGTACTCTAATATGAAGAGCTAAAAGACCTCATCACTAGAAATGAAGCTAAGTTGTAGCTAAGTTGGTTTTGGTTTACTCTTGTGTGACCTTGATTGATATGAAATAGCTTTAGCCTAGTCAACTGGGGAGGGCGAGCCACTGGTAAGGCCTCTTCATAGACAGCATGTGAATTTCATCACACCATTTTCAATTTACACCAATCTTTAGGGGTTAAAGCAAAAATGTACAATATAATGTCTATAAAGAAACTGAAGAGGGACTTCCCTGGTGGTGCAGTGGTTAAGAATCTGCCTGCCAATGCAGGGGACACGGGTTTCAGCGCTGGTCCGGGAAGATCCCACGTGCCACGGAGCAACTAATCCCGTGTGCCACAACTACTGAGCCTGAGCTCTAGAGCCCATGAACCACAACTACTGAAGCCCGTGCTCCGCAACAAGAGAACCCACCGCAATGAGAAGCCTGTGCACCTCAATGAAGAGTAGCCCCCGCTCACCACAACTAGAGAAAGCCCGTGCACAGCAACGAAAACCCAGAGCAGCCAAAAATAAATTAATTAATTAACAATAAAAAATAAAAAAAGAAACTGAAGAAAAGTTTGAGGAAAAGGATGACAAAAAGGTGTATCCCTACATACCATGAGAATAACACCTAACTAAAATAAATTGCCAACTTATGAATGGAATATGTAGAATGTATGGTAAAATTATAAAGGTGAGCATATCAGATTTAGAGACAGGAACTGGAATCAGTGTTCCAGGGCACTTAGTGTACTTGTAAGAATCCTAGATTAAGAAAACAAAGAGTTCAGAGGAAGCACTTTTGTTATAGACCATGCATGGTTCTAGTTCTAGACCTGTGCTGTCAACACTCTCGCCATCTGTGGCTACGCAAACCTAAACTCATTAAAGTTGAATAAAATTAAAAATTCAGTTCTGTAGCCACACTACCCAAATTCCATAACTACACCTGGTTGGTGGCTAACTGGACAGCACATATTCAGTCTGTCATCACAGAAAGTGGTATTGGATAGTGCTATTCTAGACAAAATCCAGAATATAGGGGGCACCTGCAAGAAACACTTCTTAAATACACCTGGCTCTCACTTTTGATACTACTCACCAAGCCACCTATGAAGAAACACTAGGAATAAAGACATATGGGTTATACAGTGCTAGCTCTTTGGGTTTCTTTATTTCTAAGAGAGCACACACCCCTTACAGCTAGGAATGTCCCTTCTTTTGAATTAACTATAGGAACTTATAAATCACTAGAGGCACTTATTGAGTACAACTGGCCTAGAAAGCAGCAGGGACTCAGCAATTCTCTGCCAGCATAGGCCATAGTTGACTTGGGAAACACAGAAATAAATCAGTTCCCTGGTCTCCATGTCTTCCCATATTGGTCCAGAACTCTCTCAGAAGCTAATTCCTACACCATCTCTGGATACCATCTGAATTACAGCAGGCTTTCTTTTGCTTCCTCAAACTGTTTCTGCACATGTTTCCAGACTGACTGCTTTCTCACATTTCTCCAATGATTGAAAATAAGATTCACAAGTTACAAAGTGTTTTGCCAGGCCTTACAGGCCCACCTACTCATCCCCATCACTGTTGGTAAGGCTTCTTCCTGGTTTCCTCACTGTTACACAAAGAGATGGCTCTCACCACCGGCACAGACTTACTTCCCCCACCGAGAATTTCTCTCAGCATTCTTTATGGCTTAGTTCAAGCTCACCATTCCATAAAGTTTCTAGGGACTACTCTAAACATGCACAAACTGTGTATAAAATAATTTAGTACATATACTACAACCATGTACTGTACATACCACAAAACTATGGCCAGAAACACATTCTTCTTTCTACATTTGGCATAAATGCTGCAGTGCTCATTCTGGCCAAAGAAACCAGATGGATTACTGAAGTGTTCTGGGGCAGGCTGTCCTAGAAGACCAAGTAAACACAATCTAGTACTATGACGAGTAATAATGCTGCGTATTTTGAGGTATTATATTTTTCAACCATCTTGGTATGTCATTAAATCAAGCACATTAGAAAAATCATGATCTGTGACTTTGTTTTTAATTCTCAAGCCTTATGATCAGATAATTTACAAATCTGTGCTAATGATAGAGCTCCTCTACCGTAACCCTTCTGAGTTGGCAAAAGCATCATTACCAATCACACATCTACAGTAGTTCTACAGTTGTGTTTCTGAATACCTGTTTAAAAGACAATCCTGAATTATAACTTAATCTGACTTTGTAAAGAATTCACAAGCAAGTTTCCCAACCTATCATGTCACAGTGAATTTTAAAAGCATCTGATCTTAAAGATCATCTATAAAATGTGAGAAGTACTAAATATTCTTTATCTGATGCTATACATAAACCACACTAAAATGCCCTTCATTAAGTAAAATGCAATATTTTAGATGGAGAATTTTAATTAATTTGGCATATTTAGGACCAAAAAGATAAAGTGGACATTCTCAGTGTATCTTCAGCCCTTGCCTTAACAGGTGAATGAACACAACTTGAAACACAGGTGAATCTTGCTGGTCTATGAGACAGTGAAGGGAGCTTCTCAATATTTAAATATATTAATATAACCAGTTATAGAAATCTAAATATAAAACCAATCTCCTATAGGGTTTGAGAAGGCATTCACCATATCCCTGAAAAGTTTAACATTCCTTATTCAAGTTTAATCATCTCTTTAGAAGGGGAAAACAGGGATAGTACTTGCTGAACCAGAATTACTATCAAAATTCAAAAAGCTGACCATATTCATTTAGCCACAAGCCAATCTTATTTAAATCAGGACAGAAATATTACATCAGCTATTCATGGTCTGAATTCTAGTGTATGAGATCAATTTAAATATGGTACACATAAAAAGTCATGAGACATTTGTTTCATAATAAATAAGGCAGTGGCCAACTATTACTCATTAGTAGCTTTTTTGAGATAAGCTATCAAGTCTGCCCTTTCTCCCTTCTTCTTAATGCCAGCGAAGATCATTTTTGTTCCAGGGATGTATTTCTTGGGATTCTCCAAATACTCCATCAGCGTCTCCTCTCCCCAGGTGATGCCTAAACAAGGAGGGATGTATTGTTAAGTATGTCACACTCCTGAAAAAGTGTTTACCAAAGGTTACATTCATGCAATTTGTGCTTATGTTAGTTAACAATGGCCCCCCTCTTACCTTTGTTCTTGTTGGCATCTGTGTAAGTGAATCCGACAGCCTGACCTGTCTTTCGCCCAAACAGACCATGGAGATTTGGCCCAGTCTTGTGCTTGCCTCCCTTTTCCACAGTATGGCACTGGGCACACTTCTGAACAAAAATCTTCTTGCCCTTCTCAACATCACCCATTTTTAAATCTAAAAATGAAAGACTCAATTAATTTTTTCTCCAAGTAAAAAAAGTGTAAACCAATGATCAACTCTAGCCACTAACTCACTGCAAACTTATGACATTATATACCAGGTTGAATTTTGTTTTACTTAGTTCACTTGCAAAAGATTCTTTAACACAAAAAACACTATCTGGTAGAACTTCCTTAAAAACACGTCTCTGTGTGTGTGTCAACTAAAAACTGGCACTTGACATCTGCCTCTATGAGCATGAAGGCACAAGCCACCGCAGCTGCTGACCTTCAACACATCCTGAAAAGTTCAGGGTAGAGATCAGGAATGAGGCACTCTGTGGTCTGGGAAAAACTGGCAAAACAGGCCTTTAGATAAATAACCCCTGGTTGGGGAACCAAGATCCCACAAGCACATGCTGGGGCCGAGAAAAAAAAAAAAGAAATGCTGTCTCGCAGTCTCTGGTCCCCATTTTGCCCCAAATAGAACTTACAACTCTTACGCTGTGCATTTTTTTCCAGTTGACATAAGTGATGAAAGCAAATTAGGAACCTATTTCAAAAGATGACATCAAGGTCACAAAGTCACAAATCTGAATAAGCTGAACTATGAATATATTAAACCCAAACCACCAAAATTCCAACTTTTAAGGCGGTCTAATTATTCATACTACAATTTAAAGCCACCTCTCTCTGAAGATAAGGCAAAATACATTTTTACAAAAAGGGAGATAATGGTTGATTCAGCCTGCTCAGGTCCCTCTAAATTGCCTTGCTGTGGGTGGGAGGCCAGCAGCAGGCTTTTGAGGTCTCCCCGGGAATGCCCATTCTCCAGCTCTGGGATCCCCGGGGGAGACCACGAGGTCATCCATCCAAGCCAGTTTCAAGGAGACTGTGATGAAACCTACCTCTCCGAGGTGCCTGAGCAGGTTAAGGGGGGAAGCGACAGGTGGCCAAGAAAAGTAATGACTTATTGGAAGAGCAGCAGCTTCTGCTCTCTTGGAAAGAGGACGTGAAGCGCTGCGCACCGTCCCCCGACTCCCGCCCTCACTCCGGAGGAAATCTTGTCTATGATTGTCATAGCCCCGCAGTCCCGACAACGGAGGGCCCGCGTCTCGGAAGGAACCGCGAACAAGCCGCCTCCGAGCTTTCAGGACCTTGACCGAGACCACGCCACGACCTAGTTAGGGTCCCGCCCCACCTCACGCCGTAGCCCGCCGGGCCGGGCGCAGTCCGGGGCCCCCCACTCCCTGTCCCCCACCCGGCCCCCGCTCACGGGCCTCAGTCCACACGCGCACCCCCCACGCAGGCGCGCGCCCTCATGGCTCGGTTTCTCGCCCGCCGTGGCGTCCGCGCCCCGCGCCCACCGTTCTTTCTCCGTGTACGACTAAGCCGTTCCCGCTCCCAAGCCAAACGTCCCGCTTTCTAATCTCAAGGACACGCCGGTCCGCGTCTAAGTACGGGTGAAAGTGCAACCAAACTGGCTCCGCCCTCTGCCCTCCTGACGTGAGGCCCGGCGAACTGATACGTAGTGACGTCGCCGCGCCCCATTGGCTCGGGTCTCCGGGGCTGAGTTAGGACCCTGCGCGCGCGCATGCCGGCTAGTACTGTGAGGGGAACAGCGTGAATGCCCTTCCTCTCCCGGCCTTTTCCTCCCGGCAGTTACGACAGGCCATTAGAGGTACGACACCGGGGTTGTGCCGGGAGGGGCTGACATCACCTCGGGCCTTAGGGTGCATGCGCGTGCCGACGGGGAGGGTGGAGCGGAGTCGAGGGGTGGATCGAGGGCATTAGCCTGTAAGGTAACGGGTCTCCTGCTGGTTGATGTAATGCTGTTTGAGCCGCAAGTTTTGCCTGCTTAGAGGGAGACGGTCAACTTTGACAAACCTAGAGGTCTCCTGGCTATCATCCCTTCACCTGGCGACCTTTACCCAGACTCGGTCGTATCTCCGCGGCTGGCGCCAGCTGCACCCCAGAGAAATAACCCGAAACCAGGAGTTCAAGAGTTGGACACGAGCTCCTGACCTTGTGCTTGTTTTGCTTCCACCCTATGACTTTAAGTGATCTTCTTCCAAATCTCCCCTTGATGGAGCCTAGAAGACTGGGGCAGGTGCGGCAGCTGAGGCAGAGACTGGATTATAGCTCCGGTCCTTCAGCCGCCGGCTTCTTTTCTGCCAACACCTGCTTCTCGCGTTTGTGTGCAGAAAGAGCGAGGAGTGGGTGCGAACAGCCTCCAGGAAGAAACATTTTTACGTGGTTAGAGAATTCTTGGAAATCTAGAGAGAATTTGCATCCCAGCTAACCTAGGCGAAGGTCATATTCAATTAAACTAATGTGGTTGGCCTTTAGATAAATAACCCCTGATTGGGTAACTAATATTAGAAATTCTAATTCTAATATTAGAAATGCAGTTTTGATCACTACAACTTCCGGTAATCATACTTTTCCTCCAGAACTAGCTCCCCTTCCTGACATGCTCCGTTTTGTCAGTGGGAAATTTCTCGACTCCCTTCTCCCTCAAATTAAGCCCCCGAGTTCGAATGCATTTTCCTCCTTTCCCATATTCTGTCTAACGCTGCCGTATTCATTCAGTCAAGTGTTTACTGAATGCATATTATGTGCCAGGCACTGTCTAGAAACGTGGAGTAATCAGCGGGGACTTCTTCTCTGGTGGAGCTAACATTCTACCATCTTCCTCTCGCCTCCAGATTAAGCAATAGATACCAGGAGGTTAACCTAGATTGCCTCAGATCCCTTTTAAACCACAGTTCCTATAATTTTTGCTCCAGACCATTTATTTCCCCATATGACTAGATTATTTTTATTGTTTTCTAACTGTGTTCCGATTTCCCATTTCCCTCTCTCTAATCTCACACACTGCTGCCACAGAAGTGTGCTATAAAACAGAGCAGAAATCACAACTTGAATATTCAAGACATTTTGTGCCTTTTGGAGGGGACCAAGATTGTGTTTAAGTGTACTACTGAAGTAGGCTCATTTGGCTAGGTACCCAAGTTTTTGAAAGACCAAACTTAGCAACACTTTGCAAATTCAGCCTATACTTCTGAAGCCAAGTCCTTATCCCTTAAGGGATATCCCCATATCCCTTAAAAGAATACTTGGTCCTTAAATAGGTAATTGTCCTATTAAAATCTTCTGTGTTTGTGGTATCAGAAGTTACTAGTCTTTGTTCAATGGACTGATGGGGAGTAACAGCATAGTGCGGGTACTGCAGGTCATGTAGAAGTAGCAATAAATCAACTGGCTTAGTGAATTGACTGACATTTCAAGTTTATTCCTATGAGGGGGAGAATAGAAAACCAGAAGTTCTTAATACTTTTAACTAAGGAAATTGTGGATTAAGAGTCTTGTTATTGAAAGTAATGGGAAAATGAGGAGAAAGAGAACAAGAGCAAAAATGAACACTTGGTACATTCCTGTAGTAAAGCAGATACCATAAAATGTGTGCTTAATATCGTGTATTCAGGTTCTAAAGAGATTCATAGTGCTTACAGTGTATTCAAGATACCTGAGAGAATTAGTTGAGGAAAACAGTAATATTCTGCAAGTTGCTCTGTTTCGTATTCATATATCTGTTCTCTCCACCTCCATCTTTTCCTAGAGTAGTGGCTGGTAAGAGGTATAACCATTATAAAACAAATGCCTTAGATTTCTCCTTCCAGCAACACAATGGGTGACATATTTTTAAAAACCTTCGTGATGAAAAAAATCGAGTAAAATACCACCCCCTCAAATCAAAATATAATGAGGCTGCAAGAAAGTGAGGGAAATCTGGTTGGGGGCAGGGGTGGGGCAGGGAATAAGAACTGAAAACTGTGATAAGCATAAGCTGATTTCTAGAGCCACCTTATGGACGTTTGCTGAAGTGAAAGAGCCTTAGGCTTTAGGAGCAGCTCTGGAATAGAAGTAAAGCTTATACAAGGGAGGAGTGGGGGAGAGGGGAGGGGAAGGTTGGCTGAGACCCCTGCATAACGCTGGAACACTTGAATCTAAAGGATAAAATATAGTCTGCTTACTGGCAAAGGGAAGAACCAAGGTAGTCTTGTCTGGCTTGGCCTTAGGTACTGGGTGGGAGGAAAAAGTATCCCCTGATAATTCATAACCACAGGTCTGCCCTCATGCAGGTTTAGGGTTTGATTTTATTTTACCTGCATGGTCTGAGGAACCTCTAGCAGAAAAATGAGCAAAGTAGTTGTGTATGGGCAGTGTATTCTGGTGTCTGGCAAAAACAAACTCAAATTTCCAGAGGAATGTCTCAACCCAGGCCCCTTGAATTCCCACACTCTTAAGAAATGCCAAGCATGAGATGATGATGAGAAACAACAAAGAGAAAAATTACAGTCCATAGGTGTTGGAATTATTAGATATCGTTGGGGAAGTAAAAACCTTACCAACAAAGAGAGACCTCTTCACATCACTGTGGAAAGAAAGCAAACACATTTATTGTTGAATAAGCACATTATAAAATAGCTGTATATAGGTAATCCACAAGAAACTACCAAATCAGAATAAGACCTCACACAATTTATACAGCTAAGCTAATTATAATCCTTTTCTCTCATGCTATTTTTAGCTAGCATATAACATGAGGGTTTGGGATCAGTAGTACCCTATTTTCCATTTGGCAGCACGACTATCACTTATTATTTGGATTAATAGTAACTTGTTTTCCATAGGAGGATTTGACATCACAGTTTGTGGCCAGATCCTTCTTAGTTAAGTTTTTATTTTTTCACATTCCTTCACCCTAAGTTCACTTGGGATTTGTGGTAGCCATTTGTTTAATTAGTTGTCCTCATCTAAAAGAAAAATAAAACTTTTATTTTCCTGAGAAACAAATGGTTACACCTACATTAAGCTCCCAAGGTGAAGCTGTATCTGCCTAGGTGTTTACATTTCAAAACAGTTGAAGCCCAGGCCTTCAGAGAGACTTATTTATATTCCAAAAGGTTAGAGTGAGAATTTAGGCTCTTTAGAGTTTCCTAGGAAACACTCTTAGAAGGAGGGAGAGAGCAGAAATCGTTTCTTTGTCCTTTATAAACAGAAAAAATAATTTTTATTTATCTTTACAACGTATAGTATGAAATGACATTGAAAACATTTAGATAAACAGAAACTTGCAACAAACAAGGGACTATCAAAAATAATGTGGCAGATTTTAAAAAGAGCCAAAGATAATTTTGGTAAATTAAAGTTATAATCATTGAAATAAACTTAATATAGTATGATAAGCTTTATAGAAAATTCAAGGACAAGCAAATCTAAGCCTTAGCTACAACTAAAGGAAATGATAAACACAAATACATACTGTAATTCTGAGAGGGCAGGCCAGGGAATGGAATGAGGAGGAGCATATAGGTAGGTAGAGGTTTTTGATAATATTTGAGTGATTGGATTATAGATTAATTGGTTTTTAAAAAATATAAAATAAGTAAATATGGCCAGCCATCCCACATTTAAAAACTCAAAAGAATGGGCCACAAAGCACAGTTTAAAAACAATTTTAAAAAAGACACAAATGAAAGAAATAATGAACTGGAAGGTAGATATAAAGAAATTACTAAAGGTAATATAGAAAACAAATGGTAGACTATAGAAAAGAGAAATTAGAGAAGTTAAGACAT
The DNA here is from genome assembly GCF_964165515.1 of Mesoplodon bidens. NCBI lineage: Eukaryota > Metazoa > Chordata > Mammalia > Artiodactyla > Ziphiidae > Mesoplodon > Mesoplodon bidens. The sequence goes on from NC_138166.1 coordinate 55,959,047, forward strand.
AGGAAAGATAGAACAAGGAGGTCTATTTAGAGTTCCAGAACAATAAAATGGAGAAAATTGGGGAGACGCCTATGTTTGACAATATAGTGTCTGAGAATTTTCCAAAACTGATGTAAGACACGAGTCTCAGATTCAGGAAGCACATGAATGCAAGCAGGATAAACAAAATCAACATTAAGACACATATTGGTGGAACATCAGAACCCTCAAGACAAGGAGAAGTGTTTAAAATAATCAGGTATAGAGACTTCCCTGGGGGTCCAGTGGTTAAGACTCTGTGCTTCCACTGCAGGGGGCACAGGTTTGATCTCTGGTCAGGGAATTAAGATCCCACATGCGGTGTGGCCAAAAAAAAAAAAAAAAAAATCAGTTGTAAAATATTATCTACTTAAAAAATCGCAAATAGACGTATAACAGGTTTCTCAATAGCAACAATGAAAACCAGAAGTCAGTAGAGTAGCTGAATAGTAAAGTAAAGCAGTAGAGTAAAAAATAGAAGTCCTTAACATCTCAACTGATTGAAAAAATAGGTGTAAAGCCAGAATTATGTATCTAGCTAAACCTTTATTCAAGAATGAAGGCAAAAAATATTTACAGAAAAGCAAAGTGAGAGTTTATCACCAACAGTTTCTTACTAGAGAAACCTCTAAAGAATGTACTTCAAAAAAGGTAGAAAATTATCCCAAAGGAAGCCTGAAATTCAAGAAGGAAGGGTGAAAAAAGTAAATACGTGGGGTCTTCCCTGGTGGCGCAGTGGTTGAGAGTCCGCCTGCCGATGCAGGGGACACGGGTTCGTGCCCCGGTCCGGGAGGATCCCACATGCCGCGGAGTGGCTGGGCCCGTGAGCCATGACCGCTAAGCCTGTGCGTCCGGAGCCTGTGCTCCGCAATGGGAGGGGCCACAGCAGTGAGAGGCCCGCGTACCGCAAAAAAATAAATAAATAAAAATAAAATAAATACGTGGATAAATCTAATGAAAACATTAACTGTATAAAAAATAAAAATGTCTAATTTGGAAAGTAAAAGCCAAAGTAGTTAAAATATTCACTGTAACATTTAAGATGGGAGAGTATGATCAGAGTTTAGTTTTTTGTTTAAACAAGATGTTGGGGGTAGGAGTTTATTAATTAATTTATTTATTTTTGCTATGTTGGGTCTTCGTTTCTGTGGGAGGGCTTTCTCTAGTTGTGGCAAGCAGGGGCCATTCTTCATCACGGTGCGTGGGCCTCTCACTATTGCAGCCTCTCTTGTTGCGGAGCACAGGCTCCAGACACGCAGGCTCAGTAGTTGTGGCTCACGGGCCTACTTGCTCCACGGCATGTGGGATCCTCCCAGACCAGGGGTCGAACCCGTGTCCCCTGCATTAGCAGGCAGATTCTCAACCACTGCGCCACCAGGGAAGCCCCCAGAGTTTAGTTTTAAGTTCAATATATTGTTCTTGAAGTAGTCATGTTAAAACTTTAAGCATAACCACTAAATGGATAGGAATAGAGTGTATAACTTCTGAAACACTTAAAGGTAAAATGGAATTTAAAAATTTACCCAATCCTGAAGATGTTAGGGAAGCAGAAAAATAAACAGAATGTCAAAAGTTCTGCTTCCAGGAACAACAGAGTAGTTAATGCAGATGAACTCTTTGCTGAAGACAATTTGAAAAGCTGGGTGTTTTAGTTATCTACTGCATAACAAGTCACCCTAAAACTCAGCAGCTTAAAACACAAACATATTTATCATCTAACAGTTTCTGTGGGTCAGGAATCTGGAAGCAACTCAGCTGTGTTCCGATTCTGGCTCAGGGTCTCAGGAGTTTGTAGTCACAAACTGTTGGACAGAGAGCTCAAATAAGACTGGAGAATCCAATTCCAAGCTCATTTGTATGGTTGTCAGGCTTCAGTTCCTTGTTGGCTCTTGGCTGAAGGCCTCTGGATGGGACTGCTTACACTGTAGAAGCTTGCTTCCCCCAGACTGAGAGATAGAGAACCCAAGACAGAGGCCAGTCTTTTATAACCTTTTATAATCTTATGATATACCATCACTTCTACCATTGGTCACAGAGACTAACGCTGGTACAATGTAGGAGGGGCCTTCCCAAGTGTGTAAATACTATGATGCAGAGATCACTGGGCACACTAGGTGATAACAGCCACATGCTTATTTATCTATAGATATCTAGGTATCTACCTATATCTCTATAATATCAATTCAGCTCTTGCAGAGGTTATGGAACCTGGTACCTGGTAAACAACTCTTGCATTAGGTCAGCATTTCAAAGGGCTGCACCCTGGGTGTGAGGGTGAACTGGAAGGAAAACAGTTCATACAAGGTTTGTAGCCTGACTTCTTTTCTGGTTAGCCAAGGGAAACCTAAAATTTTGAATATGGAGTAAGGAATTCTGTTGCCTTCAGCCACCTGGCAAAACCAAATGAAAATTCTCTCTGGAAGAAGATAAAATCAGACTAGATCTCAAATTATTTCTACAATAAAGTTTTAAGATAAAGTGCTCAGCAAAGAAAGAAAGATAACTAGATACACAATATGAGTGAAAACCAGCAGAAGCAAGGAAGAGATCATAGGGACTCCAGATTTTGGAATTATCAGGCAGACTATAAAACATTTGTTTATTATGTTCTAGAGATAAAAGCCAGGCTTGAAAATTTTAGAAGGGAACTGGAAAGTATATTTTCAAAAAATATGACATAACAAATGTGAAAAAGAATCAAATAGAAATTTTGGAACTGATAGAAAACAGAAGAGAATACAAGATTAAAAAATAATACAAAAAAAGAAAAAAATTTAGGAGGATATGGTGATAATGTATAATGTACTTTTCATAGGGTCCCAGAAGGAGAGAAGAGAGAATGGGGTAGAAGCAATATTTGAAAGATATAAGTCCAGAGATTCAAGAAACCCTGTGTTTCCCAAATCTGTAAAAAACCAAAGACAAAGATAATAAAGCAAAATGAGAAAAACACATTCGAAGACCTTTTAGACAGTTAAGTTTTCTACAGCAACAATAGAAGCCAGAAGACAGTATATGGATAGCTTCAACGTACTGAAATAAAATAACTGTCAAGTTAAATTCTTTATCTGGCAAACATATCTCTTAAGAATGAAAGAAAAATAAAGACATTTCAAACAAAAACTGAGCTTGCTACCAGCATACCCACACTGAAGGAAATTCTGAAAGGTGTTCTTTAGACAAAAGGAGAATGATTCCAGATTGAGAGATCAGAGACGAAGTTAGACATTAACTCATTTTTTTAAAATACGTGATCGTATTGGCATTTTATTTATTTATTTATTTATTTATTTAAATTTATTTATTTATTTATTGGCTGCGTTGGGTCTTCGTTGCTGCGCGTGGGCTTTCTCTAGTGCAGGGAGCGGGGGCTACTCTTTGTTGCGGTGCACGGGTTTCTCATTGCAGTGGCTTCTCTTGTTTTGGAGCACAAGCTCTAAGTGCGTGGGCTTCAGTAGTTGTGGCATGCGGGCTCATTAGTTGTGGCTTGCAGGCTCTAGAGCGCAGGCTCAGTAGTTGTGATGCACGGGCTTAGTTGCTCCGTGGCATGTGGGATCTTCCTGGACCAGGGCTCGAACCCATGTCCCCTGTATTGGCAGGTGGATTCTTAACCACTGCACCACCAGGGAAGTCCCGAGATTAACTCATTATTGACCAAGGGATTTTTGCAGAAACTAATGCCCATGACCGGCGATTTTTATTTTGGCTGGCTAAAAATTAATTCTGTTATTTCACTATCACTTTGCAGGTTATTTACATTCAATAGTTACACCTGACACACCTGTAAAGTCTTCTAATTTTCATGAAATGTTGTCTTCAATCCACTCTTCTGTAGAAGCAAAGGAGCAATCTCCAGCACCGTGAGTTTCATTTTCACTTTCCACATCAGAACCAATCACTAAGGTTTTTTGTCTTTTTCTTGGCCTAATATTCACATTGTCAGAATCAGAACTATATTCCGAAGAACTATCATCTTCTGAGACATTAGTATATATGTTGCTGAGACAATCAGAGAAAGTATCTGCATAAAATTCACTGAAAAATTCTTCACTCAAAATTTTGTGATGCGTCATTTTTGAAAAATTTACTTTTATAATATACACAAGGTTGGAACAAAAACCTAATGGAGCAAAATGTGAATGATAACGACAATCACAAGTTGTATAATGAACCCTTGATAAATGTTAAGCTCTAACAACTTTGCATGGTGATGTTAATTGTGTCACTCTCTAAAAATGTATTAATATGTCTCCAGTCAATCATGTGTTTAAGAGCAATAAAATAGGTAAATATGTGGTTGAATCCAAATGAACACTGGTCAAATAGTAATGTCCTTTGTAGTTGAAATATATACATGACAGCAATAGCATATATGTCAATAGAAAAGTAAATAAAATTGAAATATTCTAAGATCCTTGCATTATCCAGGAAGAGGTTATATTTTCTTTCTTTCTTTATTTCTTTTTTTTTTTTTTTTGGCCATGCAGCTTGTGGGATCTCTGTTCCCTGACCAGGGATCAAAGCCGGGCCCCTGGCAATGAGAGTGATGAGTCCTAACCACTGGACTGCCAGGGAATTCCCTATTTTCGAGGGAAACTAATAAGGTAATATATCATATTAAAATAGTATATTTTCAAAGCAATGGGAAAAACAAAATGGTGTTTAATTTTTTAAAAAAATACAAGAAAAAAGAGAAAAACAACTTAAACAGGCAGAAAAAAAAACACCACATTGTAAGATGGTAGAGTAAAACCCAATTAGATCAGTTGTTATATTAAATGAAGTTAATTCTGTAGTTTTTTGTTGTTGTTGTTTTGTTTTGTTTTGCTTTTTTAAAAAAATCTTGGCCAGGCCACACAGCTTGCAGGATCTCAGTTCTCTGACCAGGGATTGAACCCGGGCCATGGCAGTGAAAGCGCCAAATCCTAACCACTAGACCACCAGGGAACTCCCTAAATTCTGTAGTTTTATTTTTTTTAAAGCATTTATTTATTTATTTATTTATTTATTTATTTATTTACGGCTGCATTGGGTCTTTGTTGATGCTCACAGGCCTTCTCTAGTTGTGTTGGGTGGGGGCTACTCTTTGTTGCAGTGCGCAGGCTTCTCATTGTGGTGGCTTCTCTTGTGGAGCACGGGCTCTAGGTGCACAGGCTTCAGTAGTTGTGGCACGGGGGCTCAGTATTTGTGGCTCACGGGCTCCAGAGTGCAGGCTTGGTAGTTGTGGCACACAGGTTTAGTTGCTCCGCGGCATGTGGGATCTTCCCAGACCAGGGGTCGAACCCGTGTCCCCTGCATTGGCAGGTGGATTCTTAACAACTGTGCCACCAGGGAAGCCCTCACAAATTTATTTTTTAACCTTATAATTTATTGAGCTGTAATTCACATTCCATACAATTTAAATTGTTTAATTTCAGTGATTTTTAATATAGTCAGAGATATGAGTAATCACCACAACAGTCAGTTTCAGAACATTTTTATCACATCAAGGAGAAAAACCCATATATTTAATTATTACTCCTCTGCCCCTCTATCCCCCCATTCATATCACCCCAATCCCCCAGCCCTAAGCAACCATTAATCTATTTTCTGTCTCTATAGCTTACTAAATCCTGGATTTTTGTATCAGTGGAATCATGTAGTATGTGATCTTTTGTGGCTTCTTTCACTTAGTATAATGTTTTTAAGGTTCCTTCATGTGGTAGCATATATTAGAACTTCATTCCTTTTTATGGCCAAATATTCCATTGTACTGATATACCACAATTTGTTTATCCATTCATCCATTAAATGATACCTGGGTTGTTTCCAATTGGGACTATTACAAATAAAGCTACTGTGAATATTCATGTACAGGTTTTGGTGTGAACATAGTCTTCATTTCTTTGGAATAAATGTCCATCAGTACAATTTATGGATCATATGGAAGTTGCATGTTTAGTTTTTAGGAAATTGGCAAACTATTTTCCAGCACTTGCTAGCAATGTTTGAATGATTCAGTTTCTCCATATCCTCACCAGCCCTTGGTGTTTTCACTATTTATTTTCGCCATTCTGATAGATGTGTCATGATATCTCATCGTGGTTTTAATTTGCATTTCTCTAATGGTTAATGAATGATGTTGAATGTCTTCTCTTATGATTATTTGCCATTTATATCCTCTTTGGTGAAATGTTTCTTTATGTCTTTTACCCATTTTCTAATGGGATTGTTTGTTATTTTACTGTTGAATGTTTAGAGTTCTTTATAAATTGCAGATATTAGTCCTTTGTTATATATATGGCTTGCAAAATATTTTCTCCCAGTCTATAGCATATCTTTTCATCCTTTCACCAGCCAAAGTTTTAAATTTTGATGAAGTTCAATTTGTCAGTTTTTTCTTTTATCGATCATGTTTTTTGTGTCAAGTCTAAGAACTCAAGCCTGAATGAAGCACAGACATATATTCTCAGTAAGGTACATCACAGACTTCCTGCACTTAGGAACAGTGCACATGCACTATCTTGGGCCATTTTACACAGCAAAATCACCAACAAAGGGCACAAAATGTGAAAAACGTGGCATGAAGTAGACTGCAAAAACGACACATGTTTACAATATGAGAGCTGAGACAAGAAGGGAGAGCATTGCCTTGTTCAACCTTAGCTGGGAACTCTTTCTCCTGGAGAGTTGATGTCTGTCAGTTTTCTGGTAGCCTAGCGGGGAAGGGAGCTGCACCTCTCAGCCCTCAGGAGTCACTGCACTGGTTGTCCTCTTTTTGCCTCTATAGATTCATTTCCCCCTTCTTTGCCTTAGGACATTGTTATCTAAGGACTGCATCACCTGGGTCCCCTTGCTCTCTGACTTCTGGTTGGATTTGGCTAGTGGGAGGCACTGTAACAGTGGGCCCTTCCCTTTTCCTTAAGGGATGGGAGTGGTCTTGCAATCACTAGTTCCTGGGAACCTCATTGGAGGCTCCCTTAACTCTGCCCACATCTTGTAAAGAGTCCTTTCGCTAAACTCCCCTCAGTGAAATCCTTTGAGGGTCTATTTCCTGCTGGGATCCTGACTGATACAAATACTTACTCCCCTGTTTTCAGAACAGTATCCAGTCCTCAGCTATGCCTGGTGTTCTCCACACCAGGAATACTCTTTTTTACCTTTCTTTGGAAAATAATCCCTCCAGACTTATATCAGGGTGGGCAGTTGTCTAGCACTGGGGAATGGGGTGGGGTGGGGCAGGGAGAGATTCTAAGAGTCTTAGCTTTCACCCAATCTTCCTTAATTTAGCAACCCTCCATCCCCGCCCTACGCCCTGCCTTTACTCCCAGACACGGTCACTCCTGGGACTGAGTTCCAGAGCCTTTTGAGGATTCTGCTGTATAAACTGGGCTGTTTTGCCCACTGCCAGTATAGGGTTCTGGTGGCTTTAGCCAGCAAGGATCTGTCTTTCATCATCTCCTTTCTAAAATGTTCCTAATGTCCCAGCTCTGCTCCCCCAACTGACCTGGCTAGTTTATGCTCTGGATAAAACAAAACCAAAATACAGTAAAAACAAAAAACAAACAAACAAAAAACAAAGCTAAAAGACTTTCCTGTAGTTTTACTGTGCTCTTTAGAGTGAGTGAAATTAGACGCATGGAGTCAATCTATCTTAATCCGGAAGCCTCCATAAAGATTTTTCAAAATTGAGTTTGTGATGAGCAAGACTTGGAGTGTAGATATTCTCTGCCACCAAATGAGGCCAGATCCATTAGCTTTAACAACCAGCAGAGTTAGGAGGAGAGCTGACATCCTCTTATGAGAGTTGAGGAGGATGTCTAAGACAGATGTCTGAAGAGAGGGTTGCATCACTTCTGCATAGAGGCGGATGGAGTGAATACCCATAGTCAGAATGCAGTTCTGCAACCCTGTGCCCCAGTGCAACCCAGGGAAAAATGTTCAGTTAAAATTCCAAATTCCTATACTCCAAAGTTTTTTCTTTGGGAGTCTAGTCTGATGATATGCTCTGTGATAAAAGGATCAGATTAGTTTGAGAAACGTGCACTCTATCCCCCTCACTTTAGACATTCGCAAATATGTTTACATGTTAAAGGCTATGGAGAATCCTGTGATTAAGTCATGTGATTGGCTTTCTTGCCCCCAGTTTTCCCAAATGTTATTTTATCATGTAACTTTTTGCTTTCTACAATACCTAATATAACTAGTGCTATAGAATAAAATTTGGAAAAAATTCCATAATTTTAGCCGAGAATAGTTGTAAAGAGGGTGTAACCAAACGACATGTTGGTCATGAAACAAAACCAAAAATTTAGAAAAAATCTCAACAAAACACTCATAGAAATTCCTCATGAACTTTCCATGGTAAACTGTGTCTAAAATGTACCTCTTGGCATAGTAAATGAGTTGACTCACATTTAGGGGTTAACTAAACCCTTGGTGGACACTTTCTAAAAATCATGATATTTAGAGACTTCCCTGGCAATCCAGTGGTTAAGACTCCGCGTTTCCACTGCAGGTGGCACAGGTTCCATCCCTGGTCAGGGAACTAAGATCCCGCATGCTGCGTGGTGTGGCCAAAAATTAAAAAAAAAAAATCGTGATATTTGGCTTTAGAATAATTGATATCAAGCCATCTGCTATGGTCTGAATGTTTGTGTCCCACCTAATTTATATATTGAAATCCTAACCCCCAAGCTTATTATTAGGAGGTAGGGGTCTTTGGGAGGTGATTAGTTCCTGGAGGCAGAGCCCTCATGAATGGGATTACTGGCATTATAAAAGAGGCCCAGAGAGATCCCTTGCCCCTTCTACCATGTGAGGTTGTGGTGAGAATACACCTGTCAGTGAGGAAGTAGGCCCTCACCAGACACCAAATCTGCCAGTGCTATGACCTGGACTTCCCCACCTCCAGAACTGTGAGAATAATGTTTGTTGTTTATAAGCCACCTGGTTTATGGTATTTCATCATAGCAGCCCAAACAGACTAAGACACCATCCTTTCTTGCCACAGAGTTCATCAGTTACTAATTAAAGAGCCATTGCTACATCTTCACAATGAAATCGTTTTTTCTTCATAGAAGAAATGGTTATGTTTCTATATCAGAAGGTTAAAGGAAAAGAAACATCCAACTTAGAATGCGTGCATGCAGAGCATTTTGGGTTTCGTCTTTTCTACTAACTTATTTTGTCCACATATTTGCATAAAGGAATAGGGTGCACACATTTACTTTATTAAGGTAATGTAGTTTGTAGAGCGGTCTGTCCTCAATTAACTAGGTTTTGTCTTTGTACCTAATGTTATTTTGTACAAACATTTACATATAGGGACAGTGTTCATATATTTATTTTATTAAGGCACTATAGTATATAGTATATACAAAATATACTTTGAAATGTCCCTGGAAATCCTCTACCTCCAGTGAAATTTTATTAGAGATATAAAGGTCTCTGAGGTACTCCTTTGGCTCAGCTTAGCCAAAATTGTGTGCCTCCCACTTCTCCTTCCCTGCCTGAAATGACACCATATGATATCTTTTATGGATTTCTGACGAAGGTTAAGTCACTGAAATTCAAATAAAAAATTTCATTCTGTAGACATAACTGCTTTACAAATAGAGTTTGTTTTGTATTTTCAAAAGGAGGTATGAGCATAAAAGTGAATGAATGAGTTTCAAATTGTTCTCATTACTTCCTGAGTCTTATTTCAATGATGATCTTTTCAGTTTTATCACAACAGCTACACCCATGTCTAGACTCTGATGCTCTGAACCAAACATTGACCTTTGTGCTGATCACTTGAGCTAGGATGGAATTTTTAAAAGCTAAACCATAGAATGGTAAGGAAATAAAAATTGAAAATACAAGTAGAATAAAAACAACTAATTCTACAATGTTTGGTTTCTGGTTCTATCATTGGAAGCTCTGTCTAAAGAAGAAAGGGCATCTGCAGAGAATCTGATTTCATTGGTCTGTGACGGTGTCCTTTCTTTAATTTTATTATTGAATAAACTCCAAATATAAAAAGAATTAATGCTGTTCTGATTTCAAATCACATTTTACCTCTTGTCTTCAAAACTGCTGCATTGTAAGGCCTTGCTGGCACAGTGGGAGGAAGTGGCTGTTGGCTTTGGGCTTTAACGCCATGGTAGAGACCCTCAGGTGATGGAGACATCGGGAACGTGGCTCCGCTAGAGCTGTGTGTGTGGTAGAGGTGTTCAGGCGGGTACGGGCAGCAGACTTCTCTGAGATTTAGTTGAGCCAACAAAACAAAACAGAATACAAAGAAGTACAATTGAAACAACTTAATCATCAAATATTTATTGGGACCCTTTCTTTGTGGCAGGTACTGTTCTAATCCCTGGGATATGACAGTGAGTCAAAGTCCTTGTACTCGTGGAATTAGCATTCTGGTGGAATATATACCATAAAACATATGAAATTTTCTTAATTTTTCTAGATAAATAAAAAATAAGTTTTATTTTTAAAATAAATCATACTGAATTCTTTATCAGTGCATAACTTTTGCAACTGATATAAAAATATGAAGTGGAAGATATATGAATTTTGTAGTTTTTGGAACATTACAGGAAGAATTTCTCTTTGCTTTCCATTCCTGCCCCTTGTTTGTAGAGGATCCCAGTACTTTATTTTATGGAATCCTTTTAGGCATTCAATTTTAATGTGCAAAATGATCCTTTACCATCTTGGACTGACCTTTCAACCAGATCATCTGTTTCTTTAAGCACTCAATCAACAAAATATGCCACCTGTTTATGTACACAGTGTACACAGTAAGTACTGTTTAGAAATCAAAAAGCCAAAAATAGCTCATATACTGAAAGGAAAAAAACCCCAACAATTTTAAAAGGCCATGGGGATACAATTTTCCTATCATTTGAAGAACTAGCAGAGTTCTTAAAAAGAACTAGGAGAGGTTTAAGAAAAAAACTGTGAGAGCTGTCTAAATTAGAAGAGAATCAAAGTTAGGAAGTCCATGGAATAGAGAAATGTTACATATAATTAGAAAAAAAAGTAAAAAATCCAAGACCAGGGCTTCCCTGGTGGCGCAGTGGTTGGGAGTCCGCCTGCCGATGCAGGGGACGCGGGTTCGTGTCCCGGTCCGGGAGGATCCCGCATGCCGCGGAGCGGCTGGGCCCGTGAGCCATGGCCGCTGAGCCTGCGCGTCCGGAGCCTGTGCTCCGCAGCGGGAGGGGCCCCAGCAGTGAGAGGCCCGCGTACCGCAAAAAAAAAAAAAAAAAAAAAAAAAAATCCAAGACCAGTGTTAGTGGGTGAATTATGTCCCTCCACCAAAAAAATGTGTATGTTGAAGTTGTAACATACAGTACCTCAAAATGTGACCTTATGTGGAAAGAGGGTGACTGCAGATGTAATTAATTAGGATGAGGTCCTACTGGAATAAGGTGAACCCCTAATCCAATATGACTGGTATCCTTATAAGAAAGAGAAATTTGGACACAGACATGCGCACAGGGAGGATGCCATGTGAAGATGAAGGTAGATCAGGGTGATGCATCTGTGAGCCAAGGAACACCCAAGATTACCAGCAAACTGCTAGAAGTCAGGGGAGAGGCATGAAACAGGGTGTCTCACAGCTCTCAGAACGAACCAACTTGGCTGAAACCTTCATCTTGAATTTCTAGTCTCCAGAACTGGGAGACAGTAAATTTCTGTTTTTCTTCTTTTTTTTTTTGTTTTTTCCCCCAGCAAATACAACCAGAGAGAATTCAGACTTCCAACAGAGCACATGCAAGCAGTGAACAGGAAACACACACCAGGAGTACAGGTGCTCTGGGCTCTTAAAGGAGAAGAGCTAGAGAAAGGGTTTCAAAGATGAACTGCATTCCTAGTGCTCACAGTGAGAACCCACAGAAGCTATGGGAAAGCTGTGTAATGTCTGTATTTACCAGGCCAAAATAAATGTACAGGTTATGCCGTAAATGTTCATGTTAGTGTCTTGTTACAGAAATTATTCTTTCACTATTACCCATCTAAGTATTGGCAGAGTTTATATAATAGCTTCTGCAAGTCACTATGGATGGTGTGACTATGAAATAATGAGAATAATTTCTATAAGAAACATTTTTAAATGTCTCATTGCTTTTCCATCATATGATATTTTTCAATCCCAGTCATTTTTGGTTGGTTTGGCCATGTGTTCTCATGACGCTGATGCAAATCTGTACTGAATTTAGCAACCTTGGCATCTTGGTGGGCTCTCTGAAATACCTCTCAGTTCAAGATTCTTAGGAAGTTCCTGGTCTCTTACAGACGCCACAAGAAGTTAAGATTGATTTGTAAGAGAAAAAGCCTGGACTCTTAAGCAAAAGTCATTTCTGAGGCCAGTCAGCTCTTTTTGTTTTTGTGTAAAGTGATTCGGTTTTCTTGCTCTTGTCACTTGAACACATTTTTGAATTGGGTATAGCATTATTTTACCGCTAGTCACTAAACACTTTTCCAGTTTATTTACTTTGCTTAAAAAGTGCCACATCAACTACTAGGCAGCTTGGTACAAGGTATTGAATATAAGGTTGTCACCTCTGTGATGACAGGAGAACACAGAATCAGGGCATTCCTGAATTCCAAATGACTGATGTCCCTGGGAGTCATGAAAACACTGGTGTAGTGACTGCTCTTTCATTGAAGCAATACTGGCTGTACTTCATTTTATTTGCTACACAATGATTTTCATTTGTTCTAAAGAAATATTACCAGTATCCAATTCAATGGATTCTATGGTGAACTAACCCCCCTTTGTGAGAGGAAATTATTTCCTCTTAACAATCTGTTTGAAAATAAGTGAGCATTTTTATAGTTTGAGCAAACTGTTTGTGTGAATAAAGCAGGAACAAACATGTCTGTGCTTATGGAGAGTGTCCAGTCTACTTGAATCAGGAAAGGATGGAGTTTCCTGTGGTCTAGTAAAACCCACGTTCTAAGGGAGGTCTCGCACATGCAAAGCCTTGGAGGCTTGCCTCATTCACCTTCAGGTAGAGCAGTCAGGAAGCAGGGAAGAAGGAAACCCTAGGGACAGTGAGGAATGAATGAGAAAGGCTGGGCTTCCAATATTGTCCAATAGCCAGGAGACACTGAGTCATAAAACACACTAGAAAGAATGGCTAATGGAGTAAATCGAATGCGAAGATTGTCTTAGTGCTAATTAACTTTTTCGGGGCAGAAAATTCATTTTGATTCTCTTGGGTTCTTCCCAGTATGTGCCAGGTTGAGCTAAGGTGTAAGAATCAGTAGTTATGTGGAATCCGTGGGATTAAATTTTGAACTTCTGATACCTTTTCCCATGGACTTGATGCGGTTTAAGGAAATGTGGTATGAGTACTTCCCAAAACGGTCATGTCTGCCCACTGTCCCTAGAAAATATCTCAGTAGGTAATCTGGGAAGGTCCTCAGGCATTGTAACTGCTGCATGGGCAGGAATTATACTCAGAGGACATTGCCTTTAAATGTTGTTAACTACAACAGTAACAGTAACTATGATGCTAATAAAGCACTTATGTGCCAGGCCCTGTGCTAACTGCTTTATCTACAGAGAATAACCTGCTGATATGCATTTAGCCCCAGGTCAGAGTGCAGGGCAAGGTGACCCCATGTTTTACTAATTTGATGTTGGTAAGAACTTCCTGAACAAAAGCCATTACATTTGTTTTCATTATATCTTGTTTTTGTTACAGAGACACCAAAAAGTAGAGATTAACTGGTTAATTTAGAAAATAAGTTCTAAAGGCCAAGAGCTTGTTAAATCACCAAAAAAAGAACCATGAGGATTCGATAAGCTATTTCTTTCTGGGGATTGGTCCCCTTGATAGGAAGTAAATCTGCAAAATGTATATCGGTAGTTCTTGGGATCTTCTGGTTTTGTCTGTGTCCTGGATTTTCGCTTTGTGTAGAAGGGGTAAAGGTGGGAGTTAGGAAGGTAGGGAGAGGCCCCAATTAATTCTTATCACTTGGGATTGAGGCCAAAATTTTCTTCCCCTCAGATTCTAGAAATGTATATTTCCTAGCAAATAGCATTAAGTTATAGCTGGTAATGATTTAGGAAAATGATTTTTACTTTTAAGACCTGAAAGCTATGGACTCTGTGTGTCTTGTGTCTATTACATTATGAAATTTAATTTAATATCCTGTATATGTTGCAAAGGTTATTTTTGTTTGTTAAAAAAATTGCAAATTATACCTTCAACTAAACTTTCAAGTTGTAACCCATTCAAGTTTTGAGTACAATGACCAGAATGTATATTTATTCCTTTAAATTAAGACTGTGTAGAAAATAATTATATTATATTCCTGTTATATTAAATGATTTATAAATATTACTTTTCATTTTGAGTCCCTAAATAGAGAAGAAATAATAAGGAAAAGGCAGAATATCAAACACTCACCTAACTACATACACATTTAAAAGGAATTCAGTTTCTCTTTGAATCATTCAGTTAGAGGCATGGGCTGTCTCTGAACTCAATCTTCCCTGTTGAGCAGGTCTACCAAGATTTTAATCAAAATCTTACACAGCTCTTCCAAGGGGATGTTTGAGGAGTTGAGGTCAAAGGAAGAGACTTTGGAACTTATCAGGCTACAAGCAGAAAGGTGATCCGAGAAAAAAAAAAACAAAGAAACAAAAAGGGCTTTACTTTTCATGTCGCTACAAAGAGAATTTGAAAAGTCCAAAACAAAGGTCTTCACATAGTTGATTTTTAAAAAAGAAAACCCCGAACAACCTAGACTGTAATTTTAATAGCCTTTTGAGCAGATCTTTGCTTTAACTGAAACACAGTTTTTAAATGCCAGCTTAGTATTTCCGGTTAAGATTGACAGGGACTCCAGTAGTATCAGGCACACCTAGTACTCAGATCGTGGATTCTCATACCATTGTCCAGTGGAAGGAGCTGCGCTCCTTGGAGAAATGGCTGGTTCTAGGGCTGGGGCAGGACATATATAAGATGAGCCTGCAGTATCTTGTAGTGCCAGAAAGTAAGGAAGTGCTAAAAGGAAAAAAGAAAGAAAGAAAGAAACCCCACAGTGATAAGTGATGAAGTACTCAAAAACAAACAAGGAAAACCCCCCAAAAAATCCCTTATACACAGAACCCCACAATGATAGGGGTGTGGATATAGGAGCCAACTGAAAGAGCTCTCAATGGCCAATTTGAGTGACAAAATTAACAAAGTAGTACAGGACTACTACTAAAGTATCAAAGTACGAAATAAAATCCATGAGTCCATACTGATATAAATAAGTGATTAAATAAATAAATGAGGGAGAACACACACTTTTCCCTTACAAAATACCAAATAATTTATGTTGGTACTCTGCCCTCAAGAAGGTGGAGTATAATTCCAGACTTTTAAGTGTGGGCTGCACACAGTGACTTTCTTCTAAAGAGTACAAGATGGAAAAAGGAGAAAAAAAGGTTAACTGCACACTGGGGGAAACTGGTAAACACTACCTCAGCTAGGTAATCAAGCTTAGTGTCAGCAGTGATGTTATGTTGATAGCATGTATACTTTTGATAGGATGTGATGAAAATGGTAGTTGACCTCTGTGGTCTTCATCCCCAAAATACACTACTCCAGTCTAATCATGGGAACTCTGTACTATTTTCCCAGTAATTTTGTAAATTGAAAATAGTACTAAATTTAAAAGTTTATTTAAAAAAAGGTTAGCAGGGAATATAATTGGGGGAAATCAGTAATACTGTTACTTTGGACTTGTACCAGCCTCTTCTCCTGCTTGTTTAAAAAAAAAAAAAAAGGGAGGGAGGGAGACGCAAGAGGGAAGAGATATGGGAACATATGTATAACTGATTGACTTTGTTATAAAGCAGAAACTAGCACACCATTGTAAAGCAATTATACTCCAATAAAGATGTAAAAAAAAAAAAACACTTCTGTGAAAAGTCTCACTTGTCCTCACACTGTCTGAGATATACAGATGGCCAATATTTTTTTCTTGATTATAACAGAGAAGGAAAATATAGTTGTCTACTTACCCCCTAGTGTTGAATTAGATGGTGTGGGCATCCTAGAATAAAAACAGGAAACAAACCCTAATTTATATTAAGGACTTTTTAAAGCTTACATTCCTGTTAGAAACTTGCTTAAGAATAAAGATGTATCCCATTTGCAAACTGCAGTGTTTTTAAGATAATGATTTTGCATTTCTAACTTCTTCTAATGATAATAGAGCTCCGGTGCTTACTGACGTTCACTCTCACAGGTAGAGCACCAAAGTGTTCTGAGGTAGCCTGACACCATGCATGGGGTACAATTACATGACCTAAAGTGATCTGAATGTGGCCTGGTTGGAGAAAATATATAAGTACAGTGTGTGCTTTGTCCCTTTGCCCAGGATTGCTCATCTCTCATGATAGTAAATGTTGCCCAGTTGCAGAGAGGCTAGAAGAAAACTGAACAAGTTCCCAGAGGCATGCCTTTTCTTTTCTTTTTTATTTTTTTACATCTTTATTGGAGTATAATTGCTTTACAGTGGTGTGTTAATTTCTGCTTTATAACAAAGTGAATCGGTTATACATATACATATGTTCCCATATCTCTTCCCTCTTGCATCTCCCTCCCTCCCACCCTCCCTATCCCAGAGGCATGCCTTTTCTGAATCACTTCATTCAAAGGTTGTGTACTTACTAATTACTCTGAGCCCTACATGCCAAGAAATAACAATGCAGCCCAGGGACAAAGTCCACACTAGAGAAGGATTGTCCTCTGCTTTCATTGGATTTCAGCAATTAGTTTCAGCCTATGCAAATATTTCTGAAATATTTCAGTTATGAAAAATGAACTGACTTATCAGTTAATAGTAAAGGCAGTAAAATTGAATATACTGTTTGCTTTTTTTATATGTTTCTCTATTTAGAAAGTGGTACATAAGCCATGTAAGTTTATTAGTCCATAATGTATTATAAACAGACAATTCATGTGAACCTTAAAAGGTTTATATCTTTCTTTATTTGGACTCTAAGTTTGTTGGAACTAAAAAAAAAAAAAAAAGCATGTTTTCCAGTTATATTTCTGGTTGAGTAGGGGAATGGGAAGCAATGACTATAAGAATCTATGAGATCTAGAGTTACCAGATTGGCTATTATATATGAAACATTAAATCAGCAGCTAAATTTTTTCTCATGTGACAAATTTAGCTGATATTGACAAGTACATGCCTAAAATTGATTTGATTCAACATGGATAAAATTATACATACATACACACATATATATGTATAACTGAATCACTTTGCTGTACACTTGAAACTAATACAACATTGTAAACGAACTATAATTTTAAAAAATGGAAAAATAAGAAAAATTAAAAAAGAAAACTTTCTTAAAAGTTCCAAGTTTGAAAGGATAAAATGAAAATGAAAAATGCTCAGAGACAGCAATTCCTTGACCTGAGCCTATCCATGATTTTACTGCCACTCTATCTAATACTTTTCAGTTTACTAATCCCAAAGGGATATAACAAGGCCCAGCAACCACAAATTTCATGTCTTTTTGGCTCCCTCTTGTGGCTGAACTCTATATTAACTTCTTACCTATAAACAGATTCCTAACAATTCTAACAAAGGTAAAAACGAATGTTTTCATTTTTACTTCAGTGCTGTTGGTGTTTTATTTTTATCTGAAAATTTAAAAGCATGCCTTTGTAATATATACAACAAACTATTTCAAAGAGCAAAAAACAATATAGTAGAAAATAATTCCTCTAAGCAAAGGGTAAATTAAGTATTCTTTATCTAAAAAAGAGACTTAGGGAGTAATTTTATTAAGAGTTATTTGTAGATTGTCATAACAACCTCTCTCATAAAATTCTGATTAAAAATTTTGTTGAGGGCACTGGGGCTTTTTATATGAAACTTTTAAGAAACGTAACAGATTCTTATTAGATTGAATAACTAGGTCAAAGGCAGGGAAATGGGCCAAGACGATCTGTATGAATCTTTTCAAACATTACTATTCCATATTTCCTACTTTTTTCTTTGTTTAAATGCAACAAACTGTTAGTGGATTTTAGTCTATTTGTTTTATTTTTGTTGTTTTGGTCTTGGTTTCTATAATCAATTATCTCTATTAAAAAAAAGGAACACTTGTTTTTCTATAAGTTCCCACTTTGGAGCTTTTTTATTTTGCATATAACTCATTTCCACTTGAAAATGTTATTTGATCTCATGTAAGGAAAAGAAACCTCAAACTTACAAAGAATCATTTCCATAGACATCACTTTTTTTGTTCTGTGACAGATAATAAAATTGTTCAAGAGGAAGCTTTCTGAAAAGAAAGAAAAGATTAAATTGAACATCTTTTTAATAACACAGTGTAATGGTGAGATAGTAAAAGATAAAAATAGACTAATACAACGATGTATATATGGTAATTCAGTATATGAAAAGGTGGCATTTTAAATCAGTGGAAAGAGTTTACTTTTCAATAAACAATGCAGGAAAAATTCACTAGCCATTTGGAAAAAAAGATTTTTATTTCATATTACTCACAGATAATTTCAGATGGATTAAAAATCTAAAGAATTAGGGAAAAGCATACAAATATTAAAAGAAAATATACAAGAATATGTTTTTTTTTTCTTAGTGGTAGGGAAAACATTTTAAATAAGATTTTTAAAAAGTCAAAAATCAAAAGGAAGTTTGATAACATCAAGTGAAAAACTTCTGAAGACAAGACAGCATAAAAAAGCTCAAATAAAACAAAGATTGGAAGAAATGTTTACAATAAAGACACATAAGGGATTAATATCCAGAACATAAAGAACCAATAAGAATCTATAACTAAAAGACAAGCAATAAAAATGGGCAAAGAATAAGAACAGAAAAGGAAATATAAACGGTCATACATAAGAAAACATAAACGTAAGAAAAAAAGTACTAACCTAATCAGAGAAATGCATTCTGATAACCATGATAACATTTTTTTCATTAGATAGGCAAAAATTATACAGTTTGATAATATAATACAATTGGCCAATAGTATGGTGAAATGGATACTTTTAGACACTACCATGAGAATATAAAGTATTTGGCTATATCTACTAAAATTAAAAATATTCATATATTGTGACCCATAACTTCGACTTAGGATTTTCCCTAGAGAAGCACTCATTTGTGTATTGAGCTCAAGGCGGCCTGTACAAAGATATTTATTACATTCAGTTAATACAAAAGAAAAAAAGAAAAAGAAAATACAAGAATGGCTAAATAATCTGATGCATCCATATTGTAGAACACTGTGAGAAA
Organism: Mesoplodon bidens; assembly: GCF_964165515.1. NCBI lineage: Eukaryota > Metazoa > Chordata > Mammalia > Artiodactyla > Ziphiidae > Mesoplodon > Mesoplodon bidens. The sequence continues at coordinate 55,978,337 of NC_138166.1, forward strand.
TTAAAAAGAATGAGATAGATTGTATTTACAATCTTTAGATTGCAGTTTTAGGTTCACAACAAAGTTGAGAGGAAGGTAGAGAGATTCCCAAACACCCTTTACCCTGCACATGCTTATCCTCCCCCATTATCAACATCTCCCACCAGAGTGGTACCTTTGCTAGGACTGATGAACCTCCACTGACACATCATTATCACCTGAAGTCCATAGTTTACATTAGCCTTCACTCTTGGAGCTTGTGATGGGTTTTTTTTTGTTTTCTGTTGTTTTTTTTTTGCGGTATGTGGGCCTCTCACTGTTGTGGCCTCTCCCGTTGCGGAGCACAGGCTCTGGACGCTCAGGCTCAGCGGCCATGGCTCACGGGCCCAGCCGCTCCGCGGCATGTGGGATCTTCCTGGACTGGGGCATGAACCCGTGTCCCCTGCATCAGCAGGCGGACTCTCAACCACTGCGCCACCAGGGAAGCCCATGATGTTTTAATATATATTGTAGTGCTGAACTGTTCCTCGCTGCTCAATATCTTTTGAACACCCACCCTGTATCTCATCTACCCAATGTAGATTCCAAAAAACTTGCTTTCTCAGCCTTTGAGATTGGCCCTAAAGTATGAGGGTTATTCATACCCCACAAGAACGCTCACCGACAGAACCCCACACTGAGGGTGTTTGTAATTAGGTAGATAATATGATCAAGTCTGTGGGCATCAGCCAGGCTTTCTCCAGTCACCCTGGTGCTTGCTCAGTGGCTTCATAAACTAAATTATCATGGGGGCAGGGGCAGAAGTTCTTATTTATGGACTCAGCAACATGACTTCATCAAAGCTGACCTGGCCACATGTGAGTTTACCAGCAGTAGTTACCAACCCTAAGTAATTCATAGAGAAAAATCTCTCTGGGTGTACTGGTCAGCCGCCTGGTGGGAGGCTGATTACATTGAACCCCTTCCATCTTGAAAGATGATTTATCCTTACAGGACACTTCTAATTATGGATTTCCCTTTCCTCCTCACTTCACTTCTGCCAGTTACATCATCAGTGGAATGTAACTGAATGCCTTATTCACTGCATGCCATCCTAAACAATATTACTCTTGACTAAGGAACTCAATTTATCACACAAAAAATAAGGCAGTGGTTGAATTTAAGGGTTCACTGGCCTTGTCATATTTACAGAACGGTAGCATAGCCTATTGACAATTCAGCTATGGCTGAATGTTATCCTGAAGTGTGGCACATGTTGTGAAGCGGTGACCAATAAATAGTTTCCCCCATAGCCAGAATGCATGGTCTAAAAAGCAATGGGGGGAGGTGGGAGTGATGCCTCTCCCTCTTATTATTACACTCGAGGAAATCTTTACTTCCTCCCCAGCCACCTTGGGCTTTGCTGGTTTAGAGGTTAAGGGGGAAATGCTTCCATCAGATGACACAACAACGGTCCCATTGAACGGGAAGCTGAACTGATGGGGTCGTAATCTGGGGCTCCTTATGATTCTGGAGAAAACAGCCAAGAAAGAATTATTCCAAGTAGGCTGGGATGATTGATCCTAAATATCAAGGGTAAGAGGATTGCTGCTATACCATGCTGGGGGAAAGGAGTATTTCTAGAACCTAAAGCATCTTTTGGACACCTCCTAGCATAGCTTCCAGTGGCATAAAATTAATGGAATACTGTAGTATTCTATTACTGCACAGGCAGAACCACTAAGAGCTTAGATCTCTCAGGAACAAATTTGGGGCTGCCCCACAAGGGAATGAATTCCTACTAGCTAAGGGCAAGGGGACTTGAACTGGGTAGTGGAGGAAGGAAATTATAACACCAATAATAGCCTCATGACCAGCTGTAGACTGCAGTCACTTCCCATATTTCCTTCCTTGCCATGTCCCGTATACATACATAGATATATGTATATACATATATATATAAAAAACTTTATTTCCTCTCCCTTTTCCTTATTATTTCATATAGGGTGTGTTGGCGATGGTTTACTTTATTTAATGCCTAAGTGTGGACTATCAGGACAATATTATGACTGAAATAGAGAGGAGTGACCATCACCAGGTGATCCTGGACTCGGAGCTGGATGCAGGAACTGATGAGACTTTGGATCTCCCCTTTTGGGGAGGTGAGTGCATTTTCATTTGTATGAAAAATGTTGCATTTTCTTACACTGGAGCAGCAATTCTCAAACTTTGCTGCACGTTAGAATTACCTGAGGGATTTTATTAAAACGCACATTCTGTTTCAGTAAATCTGGGGTGGGGTCCAAGATTTTGCATTCACCATTTCCTAGGTGATGCTCATGCTGCTGGTCCGTGGACCACTTGTTCAATAGAAAAGCACGTTACTGTTGTTGCTGCTATTGTTTAAAGTGACAGTCAGCTGGCACTGATGGCTATCTAACATCTTTACCATATCCTCTGTACATTTTGCTAGCTTCCCACATTTTGAACACCCCACTTCCCTAGGTAGCATCCAGAAAATCTACTTCCCAGCCTCCCTAGCAACCAGGGTGCAAATGTGTACCCTAAGTTCTGCTGTCATCCACATCTGCACTAGACTTTGATTTAAATGTGAGTAGCCTCAGAACACAGGCTTCAAGTGGGGGGGGCATCCATATTGCTCATTAGGTAGAATCAGAGGTGTCCACTTCAGGGGTGTCCACTTTTAGCAGAGGCACTTCCCTGGATGAGGCCAGTCCTGGGAATGAGTCTGCCTACTATTTCTGGAAGCTTAGCAATTAGACTATTTCTCTAGCCCTCCTACAGTTTTGTGAGTTAACCTATTATCCTCTAATAACCTCTTCTTAAATGAGCGAGAATGGATTCTGTTATTTGCAACTAAAAATCCTAATGCATACAAATGAATAAGTTGTACAATTAAAATTTAATTTAAAAAAGGGACTTCCCTGGTGGTGCAGTGGTTAAGAATCTGCCTGCCAATGCAGGGGACATGGGTTCGAGCCCTGGTCTGGGAAGATCCCACGTGCTGCCGAGCAACTAAGCCTGTGCGTCACAACTACTGAGCCTGTGCTCTAGAGCTCACGAGCCACAACTATTGAGCCCACGTGCCACAACTACTGAAGCCCGCACGCCTAGAGCTCGTGCTCTGCAACAAGAGAAGTCACCAAAATGAGAAGCCCGCATACTGCAACAAGGAGTAGCCCCTGCTCGCCGCTAGAGAAAGCCCGCGAGCAGCAACGAACACCCAACGCAGCCAAAAATAAATAAATAAAATTTAAAAATTCATTTAAAAAAAAGAGGAGTGAGAGAAAGGGGCAGAAAAAAATATTTTAAAAAAAGAACAAAAGTAGTTTTATTAGAAACATGAACTTTAAAAAAAGCAAATGTAATTTGGTCTAAATGAGATGTCTATAAAACACTTAGCACAATGTGTGATATATAAAAATTCTTGATTAATGCTGCTGTTTAAAAAAGATATTTTCTTATTTTTATGGAATGGCACATCCTTATAAACATTTCAGTAAGTACAAAAAAAGCACAGGTAACCTCATATAGAACATGATTCTAGGTATCTCTCTAAAAAATAGATGTAAAGAAGTAAAGAACGGAGAGATGGACAGCTCTAGTCAGAACTAAAGTTTCAAGAATTGGATCAAAGTCCATGCAATTTCTAAAAGAAAATTAAATTTTTTATTTTGTTTTCTGGCCGTGCCATGTGGATTACGAGATATTAGTTCCCCAACAGGGATTGAACCTGGGCCCTCAACAGTGACAGCATGGAGTCCTAACCACTGGACCACCAGGGAATTCCCCAAATACTTTTAATTTTATTAGCATCTAACAGATGAAAAGGTAAACCTGAAGGAATTCCTGAACTATAGATAAATATCTCTTTATTACATAGATATAATTTTATACAGATATTTTAGAAATTTAGGAAAAAGTTTTTGAAACATTTAGGACTTTGGAATCATTATCATTTTTTAGATAATACTGACTCTCAGGCATGAAAGATAAGATGATAAAACCCAGTTTCACTGGCTTCTGTTTCCTTTCCCTGATCTCCCCATTTTGGTTGTTTATATAATCTGTACTTTGCCAGGGCTTATAACATTATTGTAGAACACTGGTTCTATAATAATAATTTTCCCTCTACAGGGGAAAATTCCCACTCCTTCCAGTCAGGGAAGTGCCCATACCCAGGGGCTTCTGCTCATTCCCTGAAGTCATCACTGCATTCCGGAAGAGCACACATTCTGCAGAGCTTCATCTCTCTTGAAATCTTGCTGTTTTAAAATAGGGGCTTCTACCCTTGAGGCTTTTTATCTTTTCTAATAGGATTATCTACTCAATCTTTTAATCCCTTCAAATTGGAGAATTAGCAGATTTTGTAGACTCACCTTGCCTCAGTATGCATTTGGAATGTAGGGGTGGGGTTAGGTATAATGCCTCTCAACCAATAGTGTGGCTTCCCCCTGTACTCCCAACACTTACAGGGAGAGTTTGAAAACATGTGTGGGTGGTTTCATTTTGGTTGTCACAATGAATGCAAGATGCTACCGGTATTTATAGGTAAAGGGACAAAGATGCTAAATATCTTGCAATGTGTGCAACAAAGAACTGCCCTGTCCAAAATGCCGTCTTGAGAAACACTTAGGAACTGGAATAAACTACACAGAATTATCTTTCCTTGGCACATTAAAATTAATGGCATAATTTTATGGCATCTTTTTGTTGTTTGGGGGCTGCTGGTAAATTTTGTATTTGTTTCATTTTTTAGGAGATAGGAGTGGGATATTCTGTGATCCTATTCCCCACAGGGAGTGGGGTGAGTTGTATCACAACACCCACCAAAAATCTCCTCCAGGGAAGGTGACAGGGTGTGGTTATGAGAACAAGCTTTTACATGGGCCAGAGGAGGCTTGACCCGTCAGAGAACTGAAAAATACTCTGTTAGTTTGTTTAAAAGGCTCTTCTTGGGGAAAAAGAAAAATATTGTGATAGAAGTTATTCCCTGTTAGGAAATAAGATAAAACCTATTCTGTAGTTGTTTCCCAAGTGATTTACATTGTATCAGAAGATATTTATACTTTGTCTTAAATATATTTTTAAGAGATAAATATGCCAAAATGATAACATTTAACATAAAAGGGTGTGAAGAGAATCCGAATACATTAGCCTGCATTTCTGAATCAGGGATGGCTGACATTTTAATTGGAACAAATATTTCCTCTCCCAGTATCCTAGGGCTGCATTCAATAAGATACTAAACACAAACCTCTCATTTCAAGCTGGGTTTCCCTTAAGAAGCTAGTCTTTTGCTTTCTTTTTACACACTGGAATTTTGTGAGTATACTTCTAATTCTTTTAGAATATTATGCATTTTTTAAATATACAGATTTTCGGGACCAGGGCTGTAAACTCCCTAAGGAGCTATACCCCTAATTTCTAGACCAATGCTTGCTATACTCAAATTACTGAATAAATGAATAGCTGGAATAAGCAAATGAATGAATAGATGAAAGGAATGTGGGATTTGGAGTTAAATAAAACTGGACTCAAATCCCTGTTCGGAAACTTCATAGTTGTCTGACCCAAGGAGAGGTAATGAATCTCTTGGGTCTCTATTTATTGTAAAACCAGGATAACAATATCTACTTTACAAAGATACCATAAATCTATATTATATTAGAAAGTAAGTTCCATGAGAGTGGGGGCTTAAACAAATCTGTTGGATGAATTAATGAACTTGAAGTCCTATCTATAATGTGTCAATATTTGCATCTTTCCAATTGGACTTTTCATTTGTCTGCTTTTTATTGCTTTATTGAGGTGTTCATAAGGCTGCCACATGTCCCTATTGTTACTGTTTTTCTCTCTAGCTGTGGCTTGTCTTTCCTGATTTATTTCTTTTAATCTAGTTAGCTAGATTGTTAGTACACTCGGTAACCAAGATTGGATAAAGCAGGAATAACCAGGCTCTGTGTGGAGAAGGTTTGATGGATTTTGCTTTGAGTAAATTTCATACTTCTTAGTACTTAATGTGACATCTAATTTACTGCTCAGATTTTTTTTGTGCTTTCTCTTCAGTTTTAACCTGTACTTTGAATAAAGTTGCTGAAAGGGTAACTTTAAGACTTATAAATGATGACTGAAATATTTTAATACTTGAAAACAATGCCCAGTAGATTCTAATTGATAAACACATTACAAATCAAAAGTTAAGAACATCTGGGTGACTTCCCTGGTGGTCCAGTGGTTAAGAATCTGCCTTCCAATGCAGGGGACGTGGGTTCCATCCCTGGTCGGGGAACTAAGATCCTACATGCTGCAGGGCAACTACTGAGCCCACGAACCACAACTAAGACCCAATGCAGCCAAATATATAAATTAATTAATAAAAAATATTTTAAAAAAAGAAAGTCAAGAACATCTGTAAAATTAGGCCAGCTATTTGCTCAAGCCAAAAAATAATAATAATAATTTAATCTCTCTCAGGAGCCTTCCTATTTAGTTTTAGATAAAATGTGATTAGCAAGGGAATTAAATTAATCAAAATTTCTGATCACATACTTAAACATCTCTAAGGAAAGCAAAGTCATTTATAGCAGATATTTTTTACTGACTTCACAATTAGAAATTTTATAATTAGTGTTCCCATCTGCGTCTTTCCATAAATAGTAAAAGTTGGGGAGTAGATTTAAGTTAACAAAGGACTCACAATAGAAATATAGATAATCAAATAATAATGACCTCTGTGTGAGGGACTGAAAATTTATTTACCTTGGCCAGGTTTCTCCACCAAATCCATAATGCTGGTGTCCTTTGCCCATGACACGAGGAGGTTCACATTTTGGCCTGTGTTCCTCAGGGAGTGAAATGGGTATTATGCCACCATATTCCCTTTCAGCGCCCCATGGAAGCCTACATCGTTGGAGTGACTCCCTTAATTCCTGATACCTGGGAAAAAAGAGAGACTTTTGAAATAGCTTCAGCATGGAATGCTATGGTCTGAATGTTTGTGTCCCCCCAAATTTATATGTTTAAATCCTAATGCCCAGTGTGATGGTATAAGAAGGTGGGACCTTCAGGAAGTGCCTAGGTCATGAGGAGCCTTCATGAATGGGACTAGAGCTCTTGTAAGAGAGACTCCCAAGGGCTTGCTAGGCCCTTCTACCATGTGAGGATACAGCGAGAAGGAGCTGGTCAGAAATACATATTCTCAGGCTCCGTCCCAGACCTAGGAATCAGAATTTGGGGGGCGGGTGGTAGAGCCCTGTAATCTGTTTTACACAAGCCCTCCAGATGATTCTTTTGCATGCTTAAGTTTTAGATGCACTGCTCTGTTCAACAGTTACCTTCCATAGAAAACAGGTCTCCAATAGTCCCACCCTTTACAGCTGTACCATTCAGTAGGTTGGAGACATGGAAGTTTCCTAAATCTGGCGGGTAGGGCTAGTGTGATGTTGAAAACTGGTAGTTCAGATGACTTTCTCTGTTCTTTCTTAACAAGGGAATAAAGGGCAAGGATGCTTACTCACTGTTGTAACCATGTTTTACAGGAAGTACTCAGTGGATGTCTGTTAAATGAATGCATGCCTGAGTGAATGAGCAAGGCCAAAGAGACTGATTTGTTTCCTGGACTGCAACTTATGACACAGAATGAAAGCTTCAGGCTAGGGAGAAGCCCTCACAAAACTCTTAAGAATATCTGGCTAAAGATCTGCATCCTAATTAGGAAGGATTTAATGTCTTCCAGTTTCCACTAATGGCAGTCTGAAATATTTGGACTAACCTTCCCACTGAAAATAACTAAAAATGCTGAAAAAGCAGCTTTGGGGTTGGTGAACATGTGGAGATGGGGGGGCAGTGGCGCCCTCAGACCTCATGTAAGTTCTGCGCCCCTTCCCACATACCTTGCCCTATGCATCTCTTCCATCTGGCTGTTCTTAAGTTATATCCTTTTATAATAAACCTGTAATCTATCACCAAAAGATAAACAGTACAGGGTTCTAGAGAATAAAGAACATTGATTCATCACAGTTTCCACAACACAGCAAAAAGAGGACAGGTCATTGTAGACAAGGACTCTGGCACACTCACCACGGAATCCCCAGGATATAGTATAGTACCTTGCAAATATATGGCGCTCAACAAATATTCATTGACTAGATGGTTTTCCTTGAGAGCAGACAATGACACGATAATCTTAGAAAGGGAACCAATTGTACTTTGGGTTAAATTTTCTTGGAGAAGTTGAATTCTCTTTTTACTTGACTGTTTTGATTTGCTGGGAGAAGACAAAATGAAAACAAAATGCTGAAAAGAAAAAAAAGAAAAGCATCTTCTTAAAAACAACTCATTGTTAATAAGACAGAAAGGGATACCAGGGCTCCATAAGAGGAAAAACAGGAATCCAGAGAGGTAAACAAGCACAGAAGCCACTTTTGCCCTTAGGGCAGTGCTGATTCTGCCCAATTTTTGTTTTAAGGGTTTTGCAGGGTGAGGAGCACAGAAATCAGGCAGGTGAGGAACTGAAAGGACACCATCTCTGCAATAAGCTGGGACCTTAAAAGGCTTCCCTCTCATGTTAAAAGTGAGTCAGGAATAAACCAGCTCTCTCGTCTTCTGCCCAAGTTTGCACCTGTCCATGACTTGAACTTAGATTTAAGTGGTCTGGGATACCTCCTGTACATATATATGCAAGACCAACAGGATTCCCTTCTGGAGGGAGGATTCTTGTGGGAATCATTGTCCAGGATGAGTTCTAAAGGATGAGTAGGACTTACCTAGGTGCAAGAGAGGGAATACCCTAGACAGGGGGAAATAACATGTAAAAAGGCCTAGAGGTTAGAAAGGTTATGGAATTGAAAATTCCTGACAGTGCTGGCTCCAGAATCCTTCTTGGGGAAGGACTTGCTTGTTTTATAAAATACTTTGTTAGGTCGCTTGGTAAAGAGACAGAGACTCTGCAAGTACGGGTGTTGGTAAGGACTCAAGCAACCCAAGATTTGTTAAGCTGCTCTGCAGTGGAAGGGATTTGGTTTTTTGCTCTCGAGAGAGGCAGATGAGAGGAAAGGGAAGTAAAGGGAGAGGAAGAAAAGAAGCCAGCAGGATGGTAAGGGATTGCATTGGGTGAAAAGCCAGTGAGAGAACTCTGGTGACAGCTGGGCTAAAGAAATTTTAAAAATACAGAAGCTATGGCTAATAAGGGGCTTTTAGTTATGTATTGTATGGTGTGATATGATTCTTCCTTTTGACCCCTAACTGATGAGTGAAATTTACCAGGCTCACAAGTGCTCTGTGTGGATGGGGTCTTTGGAGGAACCTAAAAAAATGACTGAGTTTCACACCTGGGTCAAAACGTTGTTGAACAGAATCAGTATAGGTGGAACCAGGAACCCAAAGTCAGTAATGACCAACCCCCCACCCCCATCCTGGGAATTTGGATAAATTTTGAGGAAGCCTTTGGATTTCCAGAAGGCACGGAATAAAGATTTGAGTGGAACTTATCTGGATCTTAAGGGCTGAGAAGACAGAGTTGAATTTTGGGTTATATCAGTAGAGCTGTGTGAGAGGGGAAGCAAGAGAGGAAGACGAGGACAATATCCTGCACAGCCTTATGGGCCCTTTGGACTATACCGTCTGAGCAATGGGGAGCCAGTTAGAAGCATGGGAAGGGAGCTCAGAGAGAGAGGTGTGGACTGTAGAGCTGCTTTCTTCTTTGTACCAGGATAGCGCTTGGCTTAATGTAATCCCCCTGTACATATTTGCTGAATGAAATGAAGGAGTAACACTTGGGACTGTCTTATTCGTGGAATGCATTAGCTCATAAAGTCACTAGACAGGGGTTGCACTAGATAGGCATTGGCAAATTATGGCCCACAGGCCAAATCCAACCTACTGCCATTTTTGTAAGTAAAATTTTATTGGAATGCAGCCATGACCATTCATTTATATACTGGCTATTGTCTATGGCTGTTTTCACCCTACAACAGCAGAGTTGAGTAGTCTGACGGAGACTATAGCACCTATAGTCTGGTCCTTTACAGAAGAAGTCTGTCAACCGCTGCATTAGCTAGTGAAGGAGAACCTGGTGACCACTGATTTGGGGTGCTGTAGAAGGGATGCAGGTATTCAGTTCTCAGACCTCTGAGGTGTGATCTATGACTGTGATCAACAGCCACAGTTTGGGGGGCATGACAAGTGAAAAATATTTAAACACATTTGATTAATGACAACCTAAGCTTTAATATCTAAGCTTTTAAAAGTTACATTTAAATTAGATGAGTTAATTTCTCAGCATCTGACCCTCCTATATTACACTAGCCTAGGAAGATGAGCCAGTCGCGTATGTTCATCAGTCATTTGGGTTGGCATTCATCTAAAGCCAGTAAGTTGCAGGAAACCATTTAAAATAAAAGGCAAAGCAAAAATAAGTCATATTTCTCTTTCACTTTAGGGTCTTACATTCCCCGCCCTAGCTTTAATATTAACAGAATTTGTAGAAGGAACTAATTAAATTAAATATTGAAGTTTTAGGATTAAATAACTTCATAGCTTAAATAATACATGTCTCCAAAGCAAATAAAAATAAATGATTAGTGCTGCACTCTTTAGCCACATAAAATTAATGTTTACTTGTTTTTGAGAAAGATACATTCCCTATGGATGAATCAATATCTTGCTTTGGAGTCACTGTACAGAATTTTGACTCAGGGGGGCTGAATTCGGCCAGTAATTATTGGAAGACATGATTAAAGGAAAGCCTAGAACAAACATTTTTAGACAGGAAGCTAACAGTCAAAAAAAAAAAATTCAGGAATCAGAAAGCAATGGGATGAAGCCAGAAACAAAAATGGGAACTTATATTTAAATCTTAAGCAATTCTCAAGACACTTCCTTAATTGATGTTTATTTTCCTAATGGACTAGGGAACTTGCTAGAGGTAAGGAGATGTCAACTGAATGGAAAAAGGAGGTAGGCGTCTGTGATTTTGAGTATCTGTACCTGCCATTCTTAAATTTTCAATGGAAGAAATACAAAAGAATACCACCTGCTTATTAATATTTTTAAAGGAGAGCAAGTAATTATACATAATAGTGACTAATATAATTGTTCCAAAATATACCAGTGAAGAAAGTAACTGAAGTACAAAGATTAATTTGCCCTTGGTCACTGGGTAAGCCAGAACTGCAATCCTGGTTTTCTTTTTGTTTACAGTGCTTTCTGCTAGCCCAGTGGTTCTCAAAGTAAGCTGAAAAACTTCTAAAAATGCAGATTCCCTAGACCCAACTCAGACCCAGTGAGTCAGAACATTTACAGATAGAGCTTGGGAACCTGTATTTTCAGAACACTCCTCATGTGATTTTGATGTGCCCAGTTGTCAAACCAATGCTGGGTAACCATGGAGTTAGACTGTGTTGTCTATTCTGGAAAGAAGAAAAAATAGGTGGATGTGAGGAAATAATTTTGCATCTCTGTAAAATTGCCAAGTTAGTTTAAAATACATTATAATATTTAAAAAAATCATCCTTTTAAGTACATCCATGTTTAGAAAATTAAGCTGCTGAGAGCTAACACATGCTAGGACTCACGTTCATCCTTACCATTATGAAGGCAATCCCTAAAAGCCAGGAGATTTTGTTTTTCATTGTTTTGTTTTGTTTTTGAGATACCTTGAGGTTTGAGCTGGGAGCTGTAGACCCTGAACCTGGTCTGTAAGAAGTAAGCCTCAGCATTGATAGGGCAGAGGTACCAATATTACCCTGATGACACTTTCCAGAGCAGTTCAGAGGAATACCACTGAGAGAAAAGAGAACTTCTTTTTCTGTAAGCTGCCCAGCTGCTTTTTAAAAGGAAGTTAAATGGAGGGGTTCTGAGAATACATGATCATCCTGGCTTTCCCATTTGGGGACTATGAAAGGAAAAAGTTCACATGGAATAAAATGGAAAGCAAATTTTATTTATTAGGAGCTAGGAACATGGTTGTACATAGATATTGCTTCGAATAATACCTTATTATAGTTTATAGGTAATTGAATATATGCTGTGTTTAATTTTGTAGTCAGTTAATGAAAAGCAATATTTTCTCAAAGATGTTTCTCTTAGATTTCATGCCAGTTAAAGGGTTTTGGAGCCAATTACTAACCAACCGTAGGACCACTTAGGTAGAGGGGATCAAAATTTCAGTGAAACGCCTACTCAGATCCCTTTGGGCCAAATATAAATCCTCACATTGCTGCTTTTGATCCAGGGACAATTGCCTATCCCCAGATCACACACGATCTGCTAAGGGTTTCCTCTGACTCCAGGGAAACCCTGTCTAATCTGATGGTCCTCGGAGCTGAGTAGGAATTTAGGGCTCACAGCCACTTTTGGGAAGCAGGTAACAGCAGGTGCAGCAGGGATTGAGTCAGTAGAAGTGAGCTGAGCCCTCTCTCCCACAAATATGAAAATATTTCTTTTCATTAAGTGAAAATAGCAGTTTACAGAAAATATGTTGAATATGATCTTTAAATTTAAAAACTGGAGAGGACACATATTGAGATATTAACAACGGTTATTGTTTCTGGATAAAGGAAGTACAGAGGTTTTCTTCCTTGTGTTTTAATTTCATAATTTTTCCTTCGGTTGGAAAAATGGAAAATTTGTTTTCTTTGTGGATTGCCATGATTTCTATATTATTTATATGGAAATGTGTTAGTTTTTGATTAGGGGGGAAAGCTATCTTTTTATTTTTTCATATAAAGAGTATGTTTACAAATTGGAATAGATCCATGAAAGTCTGATCAAGACAGTGAAAGCCTCGATGCAAGAAGAAAGAGTAAAGTCTGTTGAGAACCAGTGTTCGTCTGGCAAAGAGAACTTAGAGCCAAAAGAATCTTTAAACTCTTGAGGGCTGCTATCCTGAAGATAACAGATTATTCTTATTTTGCATGGCTTTAGAGGGAACAACCAGGGTCAGCAGATGGAAGGAGGAAATATTCTTAGTAGAAAGAAAATTATCTAACAATCAGGTGCATTAATGTGGTAGTGATGTCCCATTTTGGAAGTGTTTAAACTGAAGCCAGGTGACTTGTCTGATTTGTTAAGAAACAAATTCTTTTTAAAAAAAATTGAAATATAATTGATGTATAACACTATATTAATTTCAGGTGTACAACATAATGATTCAATATTTGTATATATTGCAAAATGATCACCACAGTAAGTCCATCCATCACTATACATAGTTACAGAGTTTTTTCTAATGATGAGAAGTTTTAAGATCTTTTCTCTTAGCAACTCTCAAATATACAATGCAGGGCCTCCCTGGTGGCGCAGTGGTTGAGAGTCCGCCTGCCGATGCAGGGGATACGGGTTCGTGCCCCGGTCTGGGAGGATCCCATATGCCGCGGAGCGGCTGGGCCCGTGAGCCATGGCCGCTGGGCCTGCGCATCCGGAGCCTGTGCTCCGCAACGGGAGAGGCCACAACAGTGAGAGGCCCGCATACCGCAAAAAGAAAAAAAAAAAAAAAAAAAAAAAATATATATATATACAATGCAGTATTATTAACTATAGTCACCATGCTGTACATTACCTCCCCATAACTTATTTATTTCATTACTGGGTGTTCGTACCTTTTGACCACTTTCTTAAGTGAGAAAGACTTCTTAGATGAGAGATTTGACCAAGTGAAATTATAAAACAGACAAACAAGCAAAAGCAAGAAAACAGGCTATTTTTCACCAAGGATTTTGAGATTTTTTTTTTTTTCTTAAAATGATTCAGGGGCTTCCCTGGTGGCGCAGTGGTTGAGAATCTGCCTGCTAATGCAGGGGACACGGGTTCGAGCCCTGGTCTGGGAAGATCCCACATGCCGCGGAGCAGCTAGGCCCGTGAGCCACAACTACTGAGCCTGCGCGTCTGGAGCCTGTGCTCCGCAACAAGAGAAGCCATGATAGTGAGAGGCCCGTGCACCGCGATGAAGAGTGGCTCCCACTTGCCACAACTAGAGAAAGCCCTCACGCAGAAACGAAGACCCAACGCAGCCAAAAATAAATATAAATAAATTAATTAATTTTTTAAAAATGATTCAAATAAATACAAAAAAGCTGGCACTAAGATCTTGGAAAATTACTTGTTTGTACCTGTTCCTCCATATGTGAAATGGGGGTAAGAATAGAACTTATAGGGCTGTTGTGAGGATTAAAAGAATTACTATATACAAAGCATTTGGTACAGTGCCAACACACAGCAATCACTCAGTGTATGTTAGATGCAATTTTAAGCATAATCTGCAATTAATGTTTTACAGGAAATTTGGTAAAGCAGAAGTTTAGATAGCAACTCTGAATAACAGATTCTAGGAGTATTTCTGAGCAGATGATATTAGCAGATGATAAGAACCCACTCTACCACTCTTTATAAAATAAAAAAAGTTTGATTAAAACATTAATTTACAAATGAAGGAACTGATCATTCTAGAGTTCTAGAATGTGGTAGATGAATTTGATGTTTGCCTTTTAAAAATACACACTAACTTTTTACTTCTTGCCAAGTTCCTAACAGATGTGGACACTTCAAGGTTTTTAGTTAATTGTCAGGTTATGCCTTCCCTATGATGTGATAAACAGAAGAGGCTCATAACCTTAAATGTTTTTTCTCACATGACAGAAGTACACTAATATATTTAAACCCTTCTTAGTTGTTTGCTTTTGTTTTACCTGTCCTCTGAGGCTGTTGGGCGAGCTGTTTGTAGTGGGGTGTGCAATTCATTAGAGTAAAAGGTGTCTGACGGTATGTCAGCTCCTTCAAGCTCCCTGCAGCAGTAGGGCCTGCCATGAATTACCTCCATGCTTCTTGGCTAAAAAGGCACAATCTGGAAAAAGAAAAGGAGGGCACACTTGGTTACGGAGTCAACTGACTTGGTTGCTATCACACTGACCCTCCCTCAGGGCAGGCAGGAAACGAGCTTTGTACTGCTAAATTGTTCAACCCAACGCTGCATAGAAATCATGGGCTTCCTTCCTCAGGGAGAGCCGTATCTGTGGACCATTGGGTGTCATGGCAGTAATAAATAGCAACTTAAGTTCTATGGAAATGAGTTTCAACTGAAACAAATCCACAAAGTGGAAGATGTTCTAAAGTAGAGTCTCAACACTAGGTGGATGACATGTGGGCCCATATAAGGCCTCTACCTCGCAGACACTGACTGACATTGGACTCTTGCCTCAAGTTTAAGAATAACTATTCAGGAAAATTCAGCTGATCCCCCCCGGCCCAGGTCTTTTTAAAAAGCAGGGGGACTCATCATCCAACGGAATCAACAGCTGTGCTTCTAAAGCCTTCAGGGATTCTGAACGAGAAGTTCTTTGCAGAGAGGTGGAGAATCAATGGTGCAATACGAGCGGGACCCCAAAGTGAGAATCCCACCCCTTCCTGGGACTTGGAGGGGGAAAACCAAAGATGCACCTTGGCTAGGACCTCTGAGGCGTAGCTTCCAGGGCCAATCATCACCGCCCCGCCCAGCGGTGCCTCGGGGGTTCGGACGCACCTGGGACATCAGCCTGGGAACCGCAGGCGACCGCGCCTCCTCTTCCCCTCCCCAGAGTTGGCGGGTCTCTGCGGGGCGTGGAATTACGCCGTCGTCCGCACCTGCGGCCCGGGGGAGCTTGCGTGCAGGTGCGGGTGAAGGAGAGCGAGGGACCGCAGGCAGGCCAGGGGTGGGGTTGAGGGTGCCTGTGACGGCGACCGTGACCGTGGCATTAGGGAATGCATTCTTGCGGGGCGGCGGGTTTCGGAGAGGCGGGCAGGGGCGGCGGTTGGCTCTTAGGGGTTTCGGAAGAAGCCAGCCCACAAGCTCTGGGACCCGTAGGAACTGGAAGCCGGACGGAAGGTGGGGAAAGAGGACTAGACTCCCAGTCCAGGGCGAAACGGGCTCTTCGGCTGCCCCAGGCCCTGGGCCCCGCCACTTGCATCGCCCCTGGCCCTGCCCCGCCCCCCGGCGCCCTCTGCAGGCCGCGTCAAGCGCTCCTTCGAGGGCTGATTGTCCTAGCGCTGCTCCCGGCCAGGGCGTTCTCTCCTGTGCACTGGGTGGTGGACAAGTGCAGGGCCAAGGAGACTCTGGTGAGGTGGGAGCCTCTGACTCATCCGTGTTCCTTACCCACACCCACGTTGGGGAACGGTGCGGCCTAATCGAGGGTGGCTTCCGCAGGACTCAGCACGTGCAGCCCCTGGATTGCGCCAGGCAGAGCCATGGCTCTTCCTCCCCTGGTTGGGTGTGGACAGGGCAAACGGGCAGTTGGCCTGCGGTTGCCCTAACCAATCCCCAAAGACCTCGCCCATTACCTCATTTACCCCCACCCCCTTGCCAAATCCTATCCAAAGAAACGAGTGTGCACCACCTTCCTGCACCTACAGGACCCTGAGATTCTGTAATGGCTGAGAACAGGGCCCTTGAGGAGGACCCGGATGTGGGAAGGTATTACCTTTTGGTGAGAGGTTGGCACTGATCCTGAGGGAACGCAGGAAAAGCTGGGGGCAAGAGTGACCACCTCTGACAAGAGAGGTGTAACAGAGCCGTTCTCTGCTTGTTTTAAATCAGCCCACCAGTGAGTATCGATTTTGTGCTGTGCCTTCTAGGTGAGTGTTAGCTGACGTGAGAGAAAGAAAGGTATGTTAGAGTACGCAAAGTGGTAATTTCGTACTTCTGGTCTATTTCTTAGTCCCTGCACCTCTCCCCGACTCCTGTAGTTATCAGCCACTAAGCCTGGAAGAGTAGATTTTTCTGGAGGTAGACTTGTGAATTAGGCGAAGTTTGACGTTCGTTCTCTTTGACCCCTTTAACATTTTTTTTGGTTTTGAAAAATTTCTCCTAGAAGTTCACCGTAACCTTTTTGCTGCTTTGTGTTTTCAGGGTCTCCCATGAAATTATCTTGCCAGCCCAGCCCATTTTATATACCTAGCCTCCCAGTACTTTCCATACTCCACCTTTTCCCATGCTTGACCTTCGTCCACTTTCCTCATGGCTTGATTCTTCCTGGAAGTTAATAACTCAGTGTAATAGATGCAATCGGGGATATCTGATGAAGCTGCGTCACTAGCCATGTGTTAGTATGAATGTGGATGGTTGTGATACTAGGGAAGTTGAGGCAACCCCAGGTTGACTGACCAGGATATGTGGTGATAGCCTCCAGATTGTAGTGGGTTTGAAATTTTATTTTCAGTCAAGTGAGTGTAAAGGGTAGGAAAATGTAATTATTTTTACCTTTGTTATTTTCAAATAAAATTTACAGGCAAGAAAATATTTGTTGCCAGATCTTTGTAAAACAATTGTTTTCTTTGGAAATGCTTCTATATCTGGGATGTCAGGATTGGTTCTATTTGACCAACACTCCTTAACGTAGGCTTTTATGATTCAATTCACACTGCTTCAGCCATCAGGTGATGTGTATGTGACCCCCCAGCAACACATAGTAGCCTCCTATCCAGGTGTGCTCAAAATGATTGACTTCTTATATATGTCGTGGCCACCAGTGGGGTCAGTAGGCTCAAATCCCCTTTCTATTGATACTTCTCCTGCCATGTTGACCTCTCTTTCACTACCTCATCTACCTTAATGTATTTCTTGTTTGCTTTTCTGCATCACTAGTAATCCTTACAGCATGGAAGATGAAATTTGGAAATGAAAAAAAATGTATGCATAGAATATTGTGTTTGAATTGACAGAAATCCCAAACTACTAAAGAACTTTAACCTTTAAGAAAAGAATATGCAGGAAATATATAATAACGTAAAGCATGAATTATAGTCTATAACCTTTTTAAAAGTTAACCAAGTCGCATTTGATAATGAATAAAATAAGGTTTTGAGGGACTTAGTACTTCTTGGCAGATATGAATTTTTTTTTGATGTGGACCATTTTTAAAGTCTTTATTGAATTTGTCACAATATTGCTTCTGTTTTATGTTTTGGTTTTTTGGCCACGAGGTATGTGGGATCTTAGCTCCCTGATCGGGGATCGAACCTGCCCCCCCGGCATTGGAAGGCACAGTCTTAACCACTGGACCACCAGGGAAGTCCCAGATATGAATATTTTTATTTTGATCTTTTTTCCAGTTTTATTGATATAATTGACATATAGTACTGTATAAGTTTAAGGTGTACAGCATAATGACTTGATACATATATATTTTGAAAATGAATAAAGGAAACCTCATTCAAAATGGAGTTGGGAAGCCCTAAGGGGGAGCTTTCACGCACATACCTCTCATCACAGCTTAGTTTACACATCCCAGCCAGAAGAAGCTTAATTTACTGCAGGAAGAAGGAAGATTTTCTTCTTGCCTAGAAATAACCCAGCTGATGAGAAACTGCTACAACCCTGAAATCTCTCTCCTCCAGTGAGCTTTTTTTTTTTTCCGGCACACAGGCCTCTCACTGTTGTGGCCTCTCCCGTTGCAGAGCACAGGCTCTGGACGCGCAGGCTCAGCGGCCATGGCTCACGGGCCCAGCCGCTCCGCGGCATGTGGGATCTTCCCGGACCGGGGCACGAACCTGAGTCCCCTGCATCGGCAGGCGGACTCCCAACCACTGCACCACGAGGGAAGCCCCTCCAGTGAGCTTTTAAACAAACAACCCCTCCCAACTTCCTATTTTCCTCTATAAAAGAGCACTCCTTCCTTTGTTCTCCAAACTGTGGTTTGCCATAGTTTCCATGGCCCAAATTGCAATCACGTGCTATTTCCAAATAAACTTGATTTTGTTGGCTAAACCGTTACCTTTTTATTTTAAAGGTTAACATTACTTGGTGTCAGAAGAGGGATCCGAAGATGAACCCCTGAAGAATTAATGATCCCTGGAATCATGCACGGTACCTGCTTGATCCCCTTGTGCTCCCCACTTCCATTTGGTTCGGTAAGTCTCCTCTCAGATTCAAACTCCCTCCTTTTGATTGAACTCTCCAACTTTATTTGGGATCTGTTTTTGCTTTTATGAAGTCATTGCCCTTTTGGTGAGTACTCATTTGTTTTTTGGACCTCTGGTTTTTTTTTTTTTTTTTTTTTTGCGGTACGCGGGCCTCTCACCGCTGTGGCCTCTCCCGTTGCGGAGCACAGGCTCCGGACGCGCAGGCCCAGCGGCCATGGCCCACGGGCCCAGCCGCTCCGCGGCACATGGGATCCTCCCGGACCGGGGCACGAACCCGTATCCCCTGCATCAGCAGGCGGACTCTCAACCACTGCGCCACCAGGGAGGCCCTGGACCTCTGGTTTTGAAGTATGGGATCCCAATTCTCTAAATTCTCTCAAGAGTCCTCCTTCTGGGACCACGGCTGATTTTACGTTCAAAAACTATGGTCCTTTCTTTTGCATATTTTTAACTAAGTGGACCAACTTAACCAAAAATAGTTTATAACTCCAGGGGTCACTTTTGGAAACTTTCAACCTCTTCAAACTTGTTTTTCTCAGAACTAAATGGAAGACCATGGCTCTAAAATTAAACAAACCGAATAGGATGTGTATTTTAATTGGTACCTGGAGGCTTCCAAATGCATTCAATACTCTAAAATTGCCTCTTTACAAAATATCATTTCTAAATTAACTAAGGCAAACAAACAATTGCAAAAAAAATGAAAAAGTCTTCTGAGGCCTCTTTTACTCCTCCTCTTTGTCTTCAGCACCATATTCTTCTTTTCCTTCTGCACCATCCCCCTCCTCTATACCTTTGTTTCCTCATTCTAATTCTCTCACTGAACTTCCCTTTTTCTCTGAACCTCTCCCTCTCTCCCCCTCTCCTGAACCTATTAAAACCTGCCCCTTTAAAATCAGACCCTCTGAGGATCCAAATGCTAAACCCTTAATTTCTTATGTTCCCTGGACTAAAGCTGAACTATGTGCCATAGTCAAAGATTTTTCTCAGAGTAAGTGAGGCTCCCCACAGGATTGCTGAGGAATGTAATATAGTCATTCAAACTTCCTTTTGGTTTCTGGTTTCTCTGACTTATATCAGCTAGTTCAGATGCTTGTTGGCGAAGGCCAGGCCCAACACTGGATGAAACTACTAATTGGGATGGTCCCGAGACCTGGAGACAAACCGTTGCTGTTGCTGTTTTATCATATGATGAGGCTCAGGGAATCACCAGGTGACTCCATTTGGCAATTCCTAGGGCTTTCCCAAAGCCAGTCGATTGAATAAAGTTCAGGCTTGTACCCAGAAGCCCAGTGAGCCTTGTATGACTATCATATCTGGCTCTAAATTGTCTTTAAAGAAAATTCTGGTCTTCCTTTGAATGTTGAACCCACTTGGGTAGCCTTTAACTCTGTGTTCAGTAACGGGCTGAACCAGGATCTTTCTCTTCTAGTTGAAAGGACCAGGATGGAATGAGAAACTATGTCCATTCCAGATTTAGTTAATTTATCAGACTAGCTTGCCCACACCCTAGATGATTCAGCTAAAAGGAAGACCACTAAAGTCCTCAATTTTCAACTCCAGCAAATGGAGGCTTGTAAACAAAAACAAAACCTTCCCAGTCTTTGCCATTATTGCAAAAAGCCAGGACATTGGAAGAAAGACTTAGAAGCTTAAGCACTCCAGGTACCTTCAACCCTCTAACCAGCCTTTCCCATGCTCTCTTAACTCCCAGAGATGGGACTGCAAGGAATTACAGGTTTTTCCTCTCAATTTTCCCCCTTAATTGACTTGGAAAAACTACTCTCCAGATTAGGAATGAATCTCTCTCTGTCCTTATTGAACTGGAGCTACACCCTTGGTGCTCAACCCCACTGTTATTAAACAGCCCCTACCTTGGAATACTCAAATGGTTCCGATAGTGGGGATCTCAACTAAATCTCAACAGATTTCTGTTACTAAACCCATCCCCTTTTGTTTAAGCCCTCTAAGAGATAATCACCCCTTTCTCCTTAGTTCCTCTGCCCCATTCATTTATTGGGCCAAGATTTCTTAGAAAAATATCATCCTGGAATTTCTTTCTCCTAAAAGAAGGAAATAATTCTAGAATTTGATAACAGCCAAAATACCTGACTGGGTGAATCCGTTGACCCTTTAACATCTTTTATTTGCTCTGCCTCTGGCAGCACTAGAGCTAATTCTAAGGACACTAATCATTTGTCCCTAATGGATCAGCTACCACCCTCCTTATGGGTAAAATCTTCAACTGATATTTTCAGAATCCCCAGTGCCCCTCCCATTAGGGTACAAGTAGATTCCTCAAAGCCTCTCCCCAGAATCAGTCAATCCTCTGTAAATAAAGAGACCCTCCAGGGCATTAAGTTGATAATAGAAGACTAAAAGACCCAGGGCCTCGTTATTTTCTGTACTAGGCCCTGCAACATCCCTATTTTACCTGCAAAGACATCCAGTGGTGGAGGGTGGAGATTGGTCCAACACTTCTGAGTCATAAACAGTGTTGTCTTCCCTTGTCACCCTATTTTTCCTAATCCCCATATTTTATTAGCCTCCATACCCATCGAAAGCAAACTTTTTTTTTACCATGATTGATTTATGTAGCGTCTTCTTTAGCATCCCTGTGGATAAAGCTAGTCAATATGCATTTGCCTTTATTTGGAAGAACAACAATACACCTAGACAGTAATGCACTAGGGTTTTACTGCGAGGGTTCTTACTTCTCACAAACCTTAAAAACAGACTTAGGGGCTTCCCTGGTGGTGCAGTGGTTGAGAGTCTGCCTGCCGATGCAGGGGACATGGGTTCGTGCCCTGGTCCGGGAAGATCCCACATGCCATGGAGCGGCTGGGCCCGTGAGCCATGGCCGCTGAGCCTGCGCGTCCGGAGCCTGTGCTCCGCAACGGGAGAGGTCACAACAGTGAGAGGCCCGCGTACCAAAAAAAAAACAAAACAAAACAGATTTAGATAATATAAAATTTCCTAGAGACCATTTTATTGCAATATGTAGACTTGCTTCTCTGCTCCCCTTCTCAGGTCTCCTCACAGGAAGACAGCATCCACCTGTTAAAGCTTTTAGCCTCAAAGAGGCATAACCTTTCTAAGGAGAAACTGCAGTTTGTTCCAACCCAAGTTATTTCAGGCACCTGGTCTCAGATCAAGGGCTCACCTTGATCCAGATAGGCTTCATGGCATCTGGAACTTACCAAAACCCCAAATTGGATGTCAACTACAAGGTTTCCTTGGGTTGGCTGGCTATCATGGGAACTGGTTTCTGAGCTTTTCTCTCATGACCCAGCCTTTCTATGCCTTACTAAGGAACACCAAACCTGACCCGATTACTTGGGAAAATCAGGATGACCTAGCTTTTAATACCTTAAGGGAAAGCTTGATAATCCTTCTTTCCTTGGACACACTAATCATCAACTTCACTATTTCCTCTTCCTATATGAGGAGGGAAACACTCTTGGAGTACTTACCCCCAAAAATGAGTATCACCATTGCCCCATAGGGTAGTACAGTCAGCAGGTAGACTCTGTGGCATGTGGATACCCCTGGCCTCAGAGCCATTCCAGCCCCATCCTTTTAGTTAAGGCCACTGAAGAACAGTCATGGGATCCCCTCTAACGATCTTGACCTGTGTACTCCATACAGTAGAAACCCTCCTGAACTCTCTTCACACTTAACACCTTTCAGCCAGTTATCTCACCTCCTACAAAAATCCATTTGCTAACTGTACCCCACATAACTCTTTCTTGCTGTAATAGCTTTAACTCTGCCACCCTTCTTCCCTCCTCTGCAGACGATGTACCTCATGACTGTTTCACTTTGATAGATAACATTTTGACCCCTCATGATGATTTACAGGAAACTCCCCTAAGGCTGAGTTTTCATGGCTTACTGATGGTTCTTATTTAAAGGATTAACATGGTAAATTTTGTGCTGGATATGCAATGGCAACTCCTTTTGAAGTTATTGAGGCAGCACCTTTGCCTTTGGCTACCTTGGCCCAATAGGCTGAATTATATGCTCTTACTTGGGTTTGCACTTTAGCTAAGGGCAAAACTGCAAACATTTATACTGATAGTATACCTTTGGGCTTGCCCATGCCTTTGGGCTTGCCCATGACTTTAGAATGCTATGGAAACAGCAAGGTTTCCTTACTTCGAATGAGGATAAAATTTAAAATGGCTCTTGTGTCCAAAATTTATTAGATGCCATACTCCTACCAGCTGCTTTGGCTATTATTAAGGTCCCTGGGCATTCCAAACTCAACTCCCTGGAGGCAAAAGGAAACCATGCGACTGATATTTCTGCCAAGAATGCTGCTCTCAAAAGACCAACAATCAAACCTCTGATATGGTCCAAAGTGGTGTTTCCCCCAAATAATAATCTAGAAAAATTAACTAGAGGTGCCCAACAATTGGCCTCAGAAAAGGAAAAAACAATACTGGAAAACTAATAACTTGGTTCTATAAAAAGAGAGAACTCTGGTTTGGGCCAAATAATCTGGTCTTACCAGAGACTCTAAAATTCCCATTACTGATAACTTTACATGCATTAAACCATTGGTCTGTGGATAAAATAATAACGTTCACGAATCAATACTGGTGAGGAAATATTAATAAGGCGCACAAAGTGTCTACTTTTCTTGTCCCATCTGTCCAAAATACATTCCTGGGAAACTGTCTGCACTGCCCCCAAACACTTTGAATTGCCCAATAGACCATTCGAGTTTCGGCAGATGGATTTTATACAACTTCCCCTGTGTCATGGGTATAAATATGTTTTAGTCATGGTTTGCTTGTTTTCCCACTGGGTCAAAGCCTTTCCATGTAGATAAGGTACTGCCTCTTAGTGGCTAAAATACTATTAGAGAAGTTTTCCTCTACCTGGGGAACCCCTCCTGAACTCCATAGCAACTGGGGAACCTATTTTACTAGTTAAATATTACAGCAAGTCTGTGCTCTTTAGCCAGTCCTATAGCATTTTCCCAGTGCATATCATCCTCAGTCTTCAGGACCAGTCGAAGGAACAAATGACACCATCAATACTCAACTGGCAGAATTTGTGGGAACCCTCCAACTACCTCAGGCAAAAGTATTGCTGTTGGTCCTTCTAAATCTCAGATCCACCCCGACTGGAACTCATAAACTCTCACCATGGGTGAAATAATTGCTGGGTTCCTCATGCATCTGGCTCCTGCTTCCTTTAATCCACAGCTAATAAAAGGAGGTATACTTCAGTATTACAAGGTATATACTACAGTATTTCATCCATTGAAAATAACCATGCTTTAGTAGAGCGATCTTTCCATGGTGTGCTCCCAGGAGATGAAGACCTCAAAACACCATACTTTGTGACCTGGAGATTTTGTTTATTGGAAAAGACATATCCATTAAGACTCTCTTCAATATACTCCAATAAAGATGTTAAAAAAAAAAAAAAGACTCTCTTCAGCCACATTGGAAAGGGTCTTATCAAGTGTTACTGATCAATTCTTGTGCTGCCAAACTTCAAGGAATTGACTCCTGGATCAATGTGTCTCATCCAAAGAAAGCTTCCCCCCCGCCCCCCTGCCCACCACCACCCAAAAGAAAGCCCTAAACCCTGACTGGACCTGCACACCAACTGATGAGTTCAAACTGAAGGTTTCCAAGAATCAAAGCAGACAAGGGCTAAAGGAAACAGCTTTCACAAGATGACTGGACCAGGCCTGTACATCCTTTTCTCACCATTGCTTCTTATCTTACCTTATTTTCTCCCTCTCTTTCTTAGAGAAAGATAATGCTCTTATCCCAATGCATTTCCCAATCTGTTGCAAAAAGGAGAAACCTTTCTGACTGTTGGATCTGTCACCAGAAACTCTGATCTGTTCATGATGTTGAACATCCCTTGGTCTTATCTGTAACCAATTTCTCTTTAATCGCAAGTGTTATTGCTGATTATACCCATAAGCCTATGTTTGTTACCTATTAGGCTATTATGACCGAGTGTTCCCATACTTTATTTCAATCTTTCCCCATACTAAACACCTCTACCTTGGTCAATTGTACAGCCTTCACTCCCCCACATTCTTTTCTAAATACAATCTGTCCCCATGCACCCAAGGGAAATACAAACGGACTGACTCCTCTATGCAAGGCTTTTAGAAAAGACCCTTTTAGGATGGGATGGACCTTCACAGAATGTTATCCTAATTCCTTGTATCCCTGGCTTGAAAAGGTCAATCAGGAAATTCCAGCTAATGGATTTATCAATAACCAGACCTCAGCTGGAGTCCTCTGTGCTATAGCTGTAGGTACTAGAGGCTTCAAATTCCTCTAGTGTCCTTGATTTTGTCTCCCCTATTGACTTTGGATTTCCCTAAGAACTCCTTCTTAAATAGAATCTACACCTTGCAGCTCTTTCAGATGTTATCTGCTATTATTATACTAGAGCTTGTTGATGTGGTAAGGTGTGGAGGAGGGGAAGTGTTCTATAATATTTTGATAAAATCTCAGTCTTATAGTGGGCCTGTGTTCCTGGACTGTGGCCTTTACAAGTCCCCTCCCCCCCCACCCCCCCAGGTGGGATAAGGCTCTGGTAAATTCTTTCCTCCTAAGGAGTAGTAAGCATTTGTTATGGAGAACACTCTGGGCATATTTTTAAATGACTACTTTTCCCCTACCCTGGTCAGAGCCAGGAGGGAATCTTTCTTGACTCTTTATCATGAAAACCTGGTGGGGTCCCTAGAGACAAAATCCACAAAAGATAAAACCCTCTAAGACTGCAGCCTCAATAAGTTTTTTACTCTCTTGCTAATCCACACTCAGCTTCCAGAAACTCATCAAAATTATTGTTTAAGTATTACCACCAGTTTATGGCTCCAATAGCTTCTGCTCCAGGTAAGCAGAACTCAGCTATAGTTTTTTGTATTTGTCTGTGTCTTCAGGTTTTAAGATGATGGTTTGCCCTGTGACCTCAATTCTCTGATGGGTCCAAGAAAAGTCATTTTTTTTTAGTTCAGACTTTTTTTTGTAAGGACAGGAGTAGGAACTTCTAAGGTCTTTACATGTCTGAGTTGAAACTAGAAGTCTAGTTTATTTTAAAACATCTTGACAAAAACAAAAACAAAAAACATCTTGACCACAGTTAATTTCATACCCATTGGCTCTAATTTATGAGTCATTTCCGCATCTGCTTTATTAAATTACCAGCATATTACCTGAAGTTTTTTGAGGCTTGGTTTTAGACTTTGTTAGGGTGAGCCTCTTCCAGTTTTGTCCCCACTCCTAGAGTGTGGCCTTTTAAAAAAGGGTCTCAACTGAATGGCCAGAATGTTTATCAGAATCTGTCCACTCTAGCTGGGCCTGAACGCCAGTGTCTCACCAGCACAGTTCAATGTCCAGAATCTCTCTTCAGCTCTCATGCTTCTAGCAGCTGTCCTGTTCTAGGCCTCCTAGAGTCTTGCTATGTGGCTGAGACCGCCCCCACCCACAACCCCCACCTGCTAGTGTTCTGAGTCCAAGATCTGTGGGTTTCCTTTGAGCTTCCAGTATTTGATAACTCCTACTTTTTTCCTCTGCTTCCCCAGCCCTAGGGGTGTAACTGCTCACTGTCATTGGGTTTTTTTTGTTGTTCTTTTTTTCTAGTCTCCTTTAGCTCATTCAGGCCTCTAACATCTGTGTAATCAATTTCCTATATTAAATTCTCTCTGCTGAGATGCCTAGTTTGGTTTCTACTTTCCTAACTATACATATCATACTATGCATAGTTAGAAAAGAAAAAAAATGTTGAAAAGTAAGAAACAGAATGAGATCTAAAGCACCATATCATTTACTTAAATTAAACACAGGCAGAAAGACTGTTATAATCAAGATAGTGGCATTGGTCATTCCCAACATCAATTCCCTTCACAAGAAGCCCAACTAGTACAACTATCCATAGATAAGACACTGTTGTGAAGATACCCAGAACCGGTGAGGCTGAAGCACCTCTGTGTCCACAGAGACTGAGAAGAATCATATTAGAAGGGTAAGAGGAACAGCTACACTCTGACCACGTTGCCCCTCCCTGTCTGGCACAGCGCCACACTGAGAGGACCCCATAACAGAGCCCAGCCTACAATGCAAAGCTCCTTGACATTGGTCTTGGAAACAATTTTGGATAACACCAAAAGCACAAACAACAAAAGCAAAAATAAGTGGAACTACATCAAACTAAAAAGCTTTTGCACAGCAAAAGAAATGATCAACAAAATGAAAAGGCAACCTATGGAATGGGAGAAAATATAATATTTGCAAGCAATATATCTGATAAGGGGTAATATCCAGTATATATAAAGAACTCATACAACTCAATAGCAAAGAACCCCAAATAATCTGATTTAAAAACTTGCAAGGCACCTGAATAGACATTTTTTCCAAAAAAGATGTTCAAGGTGCATGAAACAGTGCTCAACATCACAAATTGTCAAGAAAATGCAAATTAAAACCAAAATGAGATATCACCTTTTACCAGTTAGAATGGTTATTATCAAAAATACAAGAGGTAACAAGTGTTGCTGAGGATGTGGGGAAAAGGCAACCCTTGTGCACTGCTGGTGGGAATGTAAATTGGTGCAGCCACTATGAAAAACGGTATGGGGGTTCTTCAAAAATTAAAAACAGCTACCATATGATACAGCGTTTTCACTTCTGAGTATATATGTATCCAGGCAACTGAAATCACTATCTTGAAGAGATCTCTGTACCCCATATTCATTGGAGCAGTATTTACAATTGCCAAGAGATGGAAACAACCTAAGTGTCCACTGATTGATGAATGGTTAAAGAAAATTTGGTACATATATATAAAATGGAATTAGTAAAAGGAATTTAAGCATCAACTCTTGTGTGTGTATTTTAGTTACACACATATCACTTTATCAATATATATCATAAATATGTACACAACTCTGACACATATTGGTGTTAAAATATGCACATTAAAATGAGATGTCTTAACAAATTTATGGTTACCAAAGGGGAAAGGGGAGGAGGGATAAGTTAGGAGATTGGGATTGACATATGCACACTACTCTATATAAAAGAGATAACTAATAAGGACCTACTGTATAACACAGGGAACTCAACTCGATATTCTGTCATAACCCATATGGGAAAAGAATCTAAAAGAGAATGGATATATGCATATGTATAACTGATTGACCTTGCTGTGCACCTAAAACTAACACAACATTATAAATCAACTATACTCCAATAAAAAATTTTAAAAGAGACATTTTATATGTTTATATATGCTACTAACCAAGTTTCTTCATTTTTTTCCATTCATTTATTCCATAAATGTTAATTGAACAACTACTGTGTGTCCAACACAGGGGATGGAAAGTTGAAAATGTCTGCTCCCTGATTTCAGAAAAATCCTCCTGTTTAGTAAACCATTGCCTTCCAAAGTGGGGTGTACCATCACCAAGATGGCACAAGATGATTCAATAGAGCATGGAAAAAATTTTAGAACTTCTATACATTTTTAGCCCAACATTTATAATGTCTTTTTTGTTATATTTTATACTGGACTCTATTAATTCAGTGATACAATAAAGGAAGCGTATGAGGACATAGGCACTCATATATTTTTCAAGGGAGTATAAATTGGTACAATATAAAAGGAAGGCAGTTTACCAACATCTATCAAAATTATGACTAGAGCATTTTGGCCTAGGAATCCCTCTTCTAGGAATTTTTCCTACATGCATGCACACATAGGGCTTGAAAATATGCACAACTGGGCTCTAATGCACACACAGATTATTCAGTGTAACACTGTATGTAATAGGAAAAGATTTGACATAACTTAAATGTTCACCAAATAAATTGTTATTTCTGTGCAGTGGGATACCAGGCAGCCATTAAAAAGAATGATGATACTTTTTATATATTGTAACAACCTCTGAGTTATATTTTAAGGTAAAAAAAAAGTACTGAACAGTTGTGGAGTATGCTACCATTTGTGTAGCAAATGAAAGAAATTATATGTTTCCTTATAAATTATGTGTGTGTGTGTGTATATATATATATATATATAAACATTTCTTATATATGCATACTATTTCTAGAAATATGCACAAGAACCTGGCCACTCTGGTTGACTTTGAGAAGGGGAACTGATAACTGGATCTCAGTGGAGGGAGGGAGGTGTTTCACCATATTCCTTTTTTGCACCTTTTGAATTTTGAACCATAGTACCTATTTGTTGCAGATTGGGTTTTCTGGAAGCAGATGCTGAGATGGAGTTTGGGGTACAAACTGTTTATTAAAGATCTTTCCCTGGAAAGCGGGAAAGGAAGCAGGATTGGGCAGAGGGACAAGTCCATCTGTTATATGAGCCTGACAAAACCTTGGCTAACCTCTGGGGAGCTCTGGAGCACTGATGGCCTCTCAGAGCAGTCCTAGGTGGGTGGAAAGGGTCTTTTTACCCCTGCCTCAGTCAGACATTGGATGCCTCTGATCTGGGAAGGGCGTTATGGTGGGGTCAGGTAGCTCTCTGCAGCTGAGGCAGTCCCTGACAGGGCTGACAGCTTGGGTAGCAAATCTTATTTTGAAGGGAGATCGAGGTAGTGTGTCTCAGCAATGTCATTACTTTTCCTACCCGTACACTTTGTCAGAATTTGGATGGATGTAAAATCCCAACAATGTATGGAGGAGGAAAAGTCATTTTCAGATGAATAAGTCTTCAAACAATGTACCTTCCAGGCACCTCTTTCTACCTGTTTAAGTCAATGGTTTTACCCCCGTCTTTGAATTCTAATGCAGTTTAAACTGATGCAAGTAGTATAATCATGTTGTTGTTTTTTTTCTTAGAAATTTGAACCCATATAGAAAAAAATCCTAAACATATTAAAAGTAATTGCTTCTGGGAAATAGAAATTGGGGGTAATGTGGTTGGGACTTGAGACAGTGGTTTTTCATCCAACTGGAACACTTTTGAGAGTGAAAGAGGGGGCACTATTAATAATTACACTGGGATAATAGGCATAAATCAGAACTGTCCCTGGAAAACTGGGATGCAGTCACCCTAACTGTAAGCCTTGCAGGATTCTTTTGACTTTTTAAACTTGCGCATGTATTTCTTTGCTAAACATAAAATTAATCTTAAAAGAAGATTGATAAGGTTTTCGAAGTCAATTAGTACAGCTTCACACTTGCAGAAATGACATCTGTGATAACTCATTTTTGATATTCCTATCCGTTGTATAACCATCCAGTCTCTGCTCAAATGCCTTTCCGTTGCACATATGGGTCAGATCTATTCCTGGGCAACTATAATTGTTAGGAGCTTATTTCAAAACTGCTAGTTTATAACTTTTGCCAATAGGTCATAATACAGAAGGCTTTCTGACTAGCTCTGGTTTTAGATGTGCATCACTTTCATTAGTCCAAAAGAGGTGACACCTCCTCAGCTTTTCTGCACCACTGTGCTGTATTTATTAGTATTAGAGTAAACAGTGCA
Organism: Mesoplodon bidens; assembly: GCF_964165515.1. Taxonomy (NCBI): domain Eukaryota; kingdom Metazoa; phylum Chordata; class Mammalia; order Artiodactyla; family Ziphiidae; genus Mesoplodon; species Mesoplodon bidens. Next base: position 56,008,697 of record NC_138166.1, read on the forward strand.
CACAGATCTGAAAAGTGGGGAGAGCAGGTTTGCTTAGGCTAAGAAACAAGGCTTCAGAAATGATTTAGTGTCTTGGGTAAGGTCAGGAATAACTCTACAAGGTAAAAGCCTTATCAGGTTTGATTGGCAAGTGAAAGGCTCATGCATCAGAGAAATCGCTGACTTCGGTGTTGTAACCCCTGGCTCCATGCCTGCTCCATTCTTCTATCAGGCTGCCACCATTGCCCTCCTGCTGTCCTCTATGATGTAGGACATGGCCAAGATTCACACAGAGAGAAGGTTGAAGGGACAGTTGTTAAAATGTCACCCACACAGACTGAAATCCAAATGGCTTAATTCACTGTGATATGTTTGAATCATGAGAGTGAAAAAGTAAAGAGGTTGTGGTTTCTAATCAAAGGAAGTAATGCTTTAGTTACTGAAATACAAATGGCTTAATTGGGAGGGACAGAAATTAATAGAAATAATTAACAAAAATTAATCAGGTCAAAAAGTTATATTAAGAGGAAACAAATCATCTCTGTCACAATTAGATCTGCAGTTGGTTTGTGGTAAAAGAAAGTACATATAGAAATTCAAGAGTCAAATGTAAATATTTTAGCATTTGATCAATTTGTGACTTCAGTTAATATTTCAATTTTGTGATAAATACGACCTTTGCATTCCATTGTAGATATTTTAATGTAGAAAGAACCTTGCTGATTCTTAATGGGTACTGTCTGTCTTGTTTGTTTAAGTATTCTGCCTTTCCTTAAGGATATGCTGATTCCCTAATGCTAATAATCCTTAACTCATAGGTAGGCTCAGGCTGCAAAAATGTTTACTTTTGCCTACTATAAGCTGTTGAATTGAGATGATTGTGCATTAGTTTAAAATTTTAAAGTTGTTAACTGAGCCTTCAGTGCACAATATATTGTACAGTATAAAACAAGAGGATCTTAAAGACTTTTTGTTGTGGTGGTGGTGGTGTGGTTATTATTGTTTTGGTCTAAGAATTTAAAATTATTTACGTACAAATGTGGAGCATTTTCTTCCCTCTAGTGGTTAAAAATAACTTTGCAATATCGGTTACAATTCAGTGCTTTAAATTACAAGGGAAAAGCTATGTGATATTTTAAAAGCAGTTTGAAAATTATGTAGGTGCATTGCCGTAGCTAATTAGTATTGCTGCATATTTTAAGAAAGTGAAACAATAGTTTTATGTTTTATTAACCACAATATACCAGTGCCTGGAAATCTGCCAAGAGGTAAAATAAATTTTGAGATAGTTTTTCTTCATGATTAAAATAATATTTCTCTATCTCTACAAAGAGAGTATTAATTCCACATTAATCTCATTATAATATTATGCCACTCCTCATTCTAATAGTGATTTTCCTGTTTGACTCCTATAATACATTAGTTCCTATATATAGGAAGAGAATAATGGGTGATAATACTTCCCATTTCCTAAGCTACAAATATGATAATATGTATTACCTTTGTGTTATATTGTGAGAGGAAAACTTCATGATATATGAAAAACAAAAATGGGCTATTAGGAAGAATGTGATAGAGCCCCGAAGTTCAAAGAGAAGTGCTATAACATAATAGGTTGGCTGTCGTCCATCCTCCATTTCTCAGGGAAATTAAACTAATCAAATGCTTCATTTTCATTACTGTTCGAAATAAATGTATTCTCATGTCTGACTGGTAACAGAACCTTTGCTGTCCCAGGTATTTCTAAAGAAGCACTAGCTTCTGCCCCAGGTGAATACAAAATAGTATGAACTAGTGAGATCATAAAATACTGCAGGAGAAAAAAAAATTAGCAACAATTACTTCCTTTCAAAATAAGCTTCAAGGGAATTTAGGGAAAATTTAATGTTCTGGTGAAAAAATCTAATATTCCTAAATAAGTCTGTCAGAATCAGAGCATCTCTAAAAAGCATCAACCTTACTGTTGTCAGAGGCATTTCCTGGCAGGCAAAATAATGTTAGAGCTTTGGGTATGGTTACTTAAATATTAGTAGTGAGTATAATTAGAGAATAGTGCCCGACTATGTAAAAAGTAAGTGAAATGGACTTAATACCACTGAATTGTACACTTAAAAATGGTTAAAATGGTAAATTTTATGTTACGTATATTTTACCATAGCAACATAGAATACATACAAAAAGGCAAATGAAATCTCCCTGATTTTTTTAAAGTTAATACTTCTAACAGTGAATAAAATGTGCAATGTCTAATAAACATTTTAGGAACTCAAGGCCACTTAATAAGTAGTAAGTTAAAATAAACATTGGGTATAATGTTCACCAGATAATATTTTCCTAATTCAGTCTGACTCCAAACAGCAAAGTGATTATATTTTCCACAGGGCTTTCAGTAACAAACATCAACCTGTGAGAAGCAGGGAAAGGCTGCCAACACCCGAGTACTCCCACAATTCATGTCATCGGGCTGGGACAGGCTTACTTCGGATTTATTTTAATTCCCTTATTGCTTTGTCCCACTTCATTAATGGGATTGATAGGAAACTGCAGACAACCCAGGGAGTGAGAGACCTAACCCGGCAGGAGCGGAGCGTACTTACTGATGCCTTTCTCCCGCTCCACTTGCCAGTGACTATGTAATTCAGTGGCTCTCTTGACCTGTACGGTTCTCCCACTGAAGCAGAAACTGATATTTGAGATTCATCAACAACAATAGCACTTTATTTGCTGTAAGGAAAAAAAATCATTAGTTGCTTCCTTGGAGTCTAAGTTAAAAATGGTACAGCGTTTCTTCTGTGATGTCTTTACCCTTTATGGTCATTCATTCTGATAAGGTAGGCACCTCCCTACCTGCTCTTAAGGTAGATACCTTAAGGAGTGGCTAGGTTAAAGCTGTCTAGGAATCTAAGGTCTTTTTTTCTCTCTCTCTTCCTTTCTTCCTCCCTCCCTCCCTCCCTCCTTCCCTTCTTCCCTTCCTCCCTTCCTTCCTTCCTTCCTTCTTTCTAAAATCTGTATATAATGTTTAGAACATTGAAACTTTCTTCCTAGGCTCCATTGCACTCGTATTTTCTGTTTAAAGCTTCATTCAACAAATGTTTCCTGAATGCTTACAGTGTTTGAGGGCTGGATGGGAGGTGGGTGACGCGGTGGTGGATAGGATAGTGGATGCAAGAGGAAGAGGGTAAACTTTGACGTGAAACAGACCTCGGTGGAGCCCATTTGTTAGCTCCCGTTTTTTCAGAATGTTCTCTGTGAGCTCAGTTCTCATGTGTAAAAATGAACGTAACAGGAGTGGTTAAAACAGCATTAAATGTTAAAACAGAGTTATCATAACAATCAACAGTCATTATTATTTAGCTGGGGATGGAATACAAAGAAGATTAGGACAGTCTAGTGCAGGGGCTCCTAATTAGGGATGATTTCGCCCCCCCCCCCAGGGAACATTTGGCAATGTCTGGAGACATTTTTAGTTGTCCCATTTGCAGGGTGGCATCTAGTGGGTACAGACTGCAGGTGCTGATAACCATCCTGTGATGCACGGGGCAGCCCCACAACAAAGAATTGTCCAGCCCTAAATGTCAATAGCGTTGACCTTGGTCTAGTGAAGGAAAAAAATTTTAAATATGCTATATATTTTATACAACAAGGAAGTGAGCTTGAGGAGAGGCTGGGCAGACTCGTCTGGTTGCCTATCCGATATCCATGCTTTTTTTTTCTATTATCATCGTGGTTGAGGCAATGTGCCCAAAGGAGAAACTACATTTCCCAGCTTCCCTTGCAGATTGGGGCAGCCATTGACATGAAAGAGGAAGTTGTTGGATGGGGCCCTTTGGAAAAAGAGCACGCCTGTGCTTTGCCCCTTTGTTTTTGCTGCGAGATGGCCTGGTGGGAACCCTGTGCTTAGGATGATGGAGCAGAAAGATGGGAGGAGTCTAGATCCTTGATAACTGTGGAATTCCCACACCAGCCCAGAACTGCTTCCTTCCAGGCATTTTTATGTGTGGGGAAAGAAAAGCCTCTCTTGGTTAAAACAATTTTATTTAGCTTTTCTGTTAAATGCAGCTGCATCCAAATTTGACCAGGGTCTTGAAAGATTTTTGATAAGTATAAAGGGGGCCTTTGAGCCGAAGGAATTAGCATGAACAAAGGCACAGAAATGTGAAAGTGCATGTTTCTAGGGAATAACATGTAGCTTGGTATGCTTATTAAATAAAATGATAAGTTGCATAGGAAAAGTGTCACGTAATGTTTGCAGGAAGATCTTTAGGGAAAAAAAGGGAAAAGAGAAAACACACATGAAGTAAGTAGAGGCCAACGCTTTCCCCTTTCTTGACTATTTCATTTTGTAGGACCTTTCATTTTTCTCACTGAGAAATTGGTCCCAGAGCCAGTACATTTTTTTCTCCTTTTTGTGTTTCTCAAGGTCATTGTCACAGGATGATGTATGAAATGTGGACTTGAGAGCACATGGAAGTTCCCTTCCCTGAAAATCATCGACGTATAGCGTGTGTCATCCCCAACTTCCCCCTGAAGCTCCACACTTTGCTCACCTTAACAGACTGGCCAAGGTTTAGGTTAAGCCCAATCCAAATGGAATTTCCTTGAGGAAGTGAAGTGTTGGAAGAGAGGAGGAGGGGTAGAGAATGAAGTATTTGGGAGGAGGTGCCTGGGAAAGCACACTAAAGAGAAGAGCACAATTACCACCTCGATTCTATTTTCTGCTACTATAAAAAGCCAGCATTTGGAGGAAGGTCAGGCTAAACCACTTGAGTGATTCTGATCGTTTTGGCACGTTATGTTCTTAGCACTTAAATGGTCAGTCAGATAACAATATTCATTTATAAATTGAATTAGATGTTAATTTAAAATAATTCTAGAAATAGAAATCTTCTGTGGCAGTAATTCTTAAACTTTATGGGGTACAAACTCCACTGAGAATTTACCCCAGAACTCTGAACTCTTCCCCCAGAAAAATGCACATATATGTGTAATGACACAGAGACAATGTCATTTTTAGCAGCTGTAAGCATTCTTTACAAGTAGAGATCCATCTTTGTTGCAAAGAATATCAAAAGTGAAGTTTTAATCAAAACACCAAAATCTGACATGTAAAATTCCAAAGCCAGATCACTATGTGCAGACTTTTTAAAGGAAATGGTTGGAAAGTGGTTCCACTAAGTCCTCAATTTTCTCACCCACGTGGAGACCATGAAAGGATAAGATTTGGGTTTATGAAGAGATTTCTTTGGGGAGCATTGTTACCCTACTGCGAATGCCCCCCACCCATGCCCACGTGCTGGGGATTACTGAGTCCATTACTCTTCAGGGAGGATCTTCTATACGATGAGGAAACGTGTTCCATGTGGTTGAGAGAAACAAAAAATTGGTGCTCAACTCCAGGTCAAAAAGCTAAAGAGTCTGGGGGCAACAAGATAGAAGAGGCATGTTGGGATCACACCCAGTGTGGAGGGCGAGCTGTGGGTAACCAGGTATGAGCTGCAGGGAAGAGAGATTTGCAGAAGCTGTTTCGAGTCCTACTCGAGAGGACCCCTAGAAGACCGTGTCCCAGGGTGAGGGCTGAGGCCAGCCATGATGCCTGGTACCATCCTCTGGGTCCTGAGAGTGAATCCATACACCCTGGCAAGAACTGTTCTGTAACTCCTTGCCTCTCATCTCAAATTCTCTTCCATCCCAGAAGAGTCCAACAGAGCCAGAGAGTGACGAAGCAGTTGAGGTTGGAAAAGAGAGCAGAAGTCGATCTCATTCCTGTCCCCCAACTCAGACCTCACATGGGAAGTGTTGAAGATGAATGAAAGAATGTAGATTGAAACGTTGATTACAATGGAATTGAGACTGTGCATTTTGACTTAGGCCAAAGAACAGCTAAGAGCATCAGGGAGTTTCTTGGCATCTGGCCAAGTTTCCATGCAGGGCCAGGGGAAGATATCTGCGCATCTCCTTCCCCACCCTTTACATTTTAAAGGGGGTAGTGAGACACACACAAAAAATTGCATTTTGACTACATTTCATGAATTGTGCAGTTATATTTTTTACCCACTGTGGGATGTAAGTAGACCTTTCAGGCCTGTGTGACAGGCTGGCCCTTGTGTTTCATGTAGAAAACGAAAGCTGCTCTGATTAATAAATGGGGGAGGGGGCACTGGATTTTGGGAGAGTAGGCAGAGGAGCCAGCAGGGCTGAGATGGGGGGGGAGCAGGACAGACTACATAATTTGTGGGGCCCAGTGGGAAATGAAAAATGCAGCACTCGTTCAAAGTTATTAAGAATTGCAGGACAGTGACAATAAAGCACTTAACCAAATGTGGGGCCCTGTGCACCTGCATGGGTCACATGCCCATAAAGCCACCCCAGTGAGCCTCAGAGGTTAGAAGAGGAGGAGACCCTGCTAGAGGTCCAGGTAAAGAGAGACTTGGGAGAAGAGGCTTGTCTAGTCAAGACTTTTTCAGTGTAATGATGTGCAGCGTGATCGCCTCTTTGAGATCCCACAAATCTGCAGAGAGATCGCAAACTTCCTTATGCGAATGGATTTCTTGTAGAAGCTGGTGAAGGGGGTGGCAAGTGGCTAAAACAGAATAAGCTACCTGGTTAAGGGGACAGCTGACCCCTGGTTATTCACCTAATGTTTTCCATAAATTTCAAAGGTTTAGGTAAAGAACCCATGTTCTACGACAAGAAATTTCCTTGCATCATGCAGTATCAAGGGATTGATTGGCCTTTTTGTTTATTTATTAGTGCAGCAGGATGTTGCATACTTTCATTTTGCTCAGGATGGGCAACTGGGGACCAAATCTGGAAGTACAGAGGCTCTAAATACTTGACATTGTAATGGAAACCATGGATGGTGGGGGCCAGACACCCCTTCTGGGTTTACAAAGAGATGGCAGAGCCACATCAGCCCCTGCCGTGGCCCATGCCCCTCCCAGTGATGTATGAGAGGTTGACTGGGAGGAGGCTGTGCAGCTGCCCCTCACCCCAAAACCAAGCAAGAGAGGTTCCTAGAAAATCACTCGTACAGAGTGGGATCACGAAGCAGGTACTGGCGGTTCATTTCTGATGGGTAGTTTGTATAGGCAGTAGGCTTGCCAATCTGCCTCTGCCCTTCCTAAGCAGGGCAAAGGGGGTTGGAGACAAATGGGGGCAGTGGTGGGGCAGCCGAGGAGCAGCTTCAGTCCTGCCTTGGCATGACAAGGCCATCTGCCTTTTCTATAGATGAAGTGGATGCTGAGAAGGTAGCTGTCTTAAGCCTTTCTTTCTAGCAATAAGAGGCCATGGAGAGTACAGGTGGGATGAGGGTGGTTGGAAGAGATCAAGGAGCATCCAGCTCTCTTAGGTCACTGACCTAGGCAGTGTGAAGTTCCCTCAGTGCTTCCCGAACTCCCTTGTAGAAGAAGCAACATTATATAGAGAGGATGAGACAGGGACTCTTGATTCCCCATCCCCATCCTGCCCATCCCCCTCCCTTGCCCACCCAACACCCTGGAGAAGATAGGAGAGGAGATATTTTTCCAGAGGCCTACCGTTTTCCCTCCCACCACCCTACCTCAGGGGTGAGAAATGGGCGGAAGAGAAAAAGAGCAGCCTTGCTCCTTTCCCACTTCACTTCCTTCCAGCCCCCTGCCCTGCCAGCAATGGGGGAGGAGAAACTTTGCTTTGGATATGAGGCTGCCATCTTCAGCTGGACTTGACTGAGTTTTTTAATATCAAGAAGTGACGAGGAAGTTTTAGAGTCTGTCCAGGGTATCATTAAGGCAGTCTCTACCCAGCAGGAAAAGGAGATTCAACACAGCCCAGCTGGGGGCAGGATGGGCGAGAATTAATACCATTTCTGGCTTGCACCCTAAGGTGCTCAATAAACTGATTAATATCTGACTAAGGACTTCTCATTCTATGACAGAAGTTGAATCACTGTGCATTCATGTGGTGGTGTACTGTGTTTATAAATTGTTAGTTTTAAGAGTGTGATTAGATTTTCTCTGCAAATCAAAAACTTGAAATATTAAGTGAGGAGAAAAGAGACACACCAGAAGGCAAATTTCCAGATATAGATAGAAGAGACACTTAGAGAGGTATCTAATAACTGCCTTTTTCTTTTATCTTTCTTTTAAAAAAATTTTTCAATCTGTCACGGATTCACTAACAGTTGATGCAATGGCAGAAATAGGTGTATAAAAATATTTGTAAATAATTTATTATTCATGTTCATTTATTTGTCAAGCATGTTATTCTGTTAAATTATTTAATATTCATCATAAAATTTGCCAGGCTACTCCTCTATTTAATTTTTTACTTAAGTGTGACTGTGTTCACACGATAGTGATGTGGCAAATCAGTCTCCCTCTCTCCTCTTCTCCCCATTACTAGAGGCTTCTTAAGTATATTCAATGCTCTTTTTATTTAGACAAAATTACTTCATCTTTCATTTCATCTTTACATTACAATATTCTTTACATTTTTTTTTTAACTTTCAATATGTTAGCTGTACTGAGAAGGAAAAGTTGCTGTGAATGATAATCTATTAAGAGAGGGCAATGACTTCATTCCTTGTTGTCTTCACCTCAGAGTTGTTACAGCTTTATGTCGTCTTTAGGAACAGGCTCCAGATTTCTTATTTTTCTTGTTTCAATTCTGCATCATCTATTTTCTTCAATTCCAGTCTCCTAAAATGTAAGTAGTACAAAATATTCTCATCCATCACAACAATAGCATGTACAAGAAAGCATATGCAAATGGAGGTCATGATCCTAATTGCCTAATTATACCTGAATTGAATTGTGTTGCACTTGAAATGAGTAAGATGTTGATGGGATCCTGAATTTGTCATGGGCACTTAGAATGACAATGTTACCGTTGACTCATCTCTCTCCCTCATCGCCACCCCACTCCCAACATCTGATTAGTTGCCAACCTCTACCTGTACAATATCTCAGGACCTCAGCAGAAACATCAGTGGTTCTCCTTTTCCTGATAAACAACATTCAGAATATTTTATGTGGCTCTGAATATCTGCACCCTCTGCTCTTACCCCACCCTTCTTGTCTTCTTTCCTCTTCTCACCAAACTGAGCCCCAGCTCTTCTTGGCTCACCTTGCTTTAGCACCTTTGCTCATACTCCTCTCTTTGCCTGAAAATACCCTCTCTCTTCCCTCTAGTCTCTGAATGTTCAAAACAGAGTCACCATTCAAAGTCCAACTCATGAAATATCCCTGGATTCCCACATGAAGAAACATTCTTTTTTTTTTGAATTTCTGTAAGACTTTATTAGTGCCTCTCATATCATTTCATTTATCCTATCAAATATTGAGGGCTTACTACCTGCCAGACAGTTCTAGGCATTAGGAATATGACAATGGACAAAAATTATGGGATTTATAGAACTGAAATTCTAGTAAAAAGGATGAACCCTAACTATATAATATGTCAGGTGAGGATAAGTACCATGGTAAAAATAAATCAGGAGTGCTCTGAGAAGCTCTCACTGATAAGATGTCACAACCTGCCTCCTTATTTCCTTCAGGTCTTAACTAAAGGGTCAGGTTCAATTTTATATTAAAAATTTTTTTAACATGTGCTCTGTACTAGAACATAATAGGTAGGCAGCTTATTAAATTTTTGAACCTCTTGTGGTAGCTTGTGCTCTGATTTGTACTAGTAGATAATTCAATAAATACATATCAATATAAAGAATGATTATAATAACAGGAATTATTTATAAAATGAGATCCTGGAAAAAGAATTTTTGATTTAAAGTTGAGGAAAAAGATCTTCTGAATTTGAGACCTGGTTATTGAGATGGTGTCCTTTGTACCTGCAGGCAACTCCCTCATGCAGGACCTTTTATGCTAGAGAGGTCAAATGTTGGACAATACGTCATAGGCATGAATTCCCGATTCTGTCATTGCCTGTTACTACTTAGTGAGTGGCTGTAGAGTAATGAGAGGGATGCCCATATGTGGCTTAGAGGAAGCTATCTCATTATTTCATACCTGTAGTCATGTTTATAACTGACCTTCTATAGCTCTCAATTTACAGGTGTTTGTTTCCCTGTGCCTTTTCCTTTTGCCTTCCAAGAAACTTAACTTTCTTAGAAACTTCTTTTGAAAACATGTAAGCCTTTTTAAACTTTCTGGATTAGCTCTACATAACTGCCTATGCCTTTTAATTGGTATTCAAGTATTTACCTTAGGTTCTTTTGATCAGGATTCTGGATTTCTTGGGGCTGGCAGGTCACGGAGTAAAGTAACCCATTGGCAGATGATGAATGCATGGATTGTTGGAGCAAATCACTCAGTGTCTTGGTGACACTTTTGGCTATTGTTGTTCTCCCAAACCTTTGGGGCAGATTAGGAACACATCTCGAGATGCTGTCCTCTGTATTGCTTCCAAATCTCAGAGGGGGGTTGGCCATTGCCCCAGTGCTTCTTTTTTCTTCCACGGTCCTCCCAAATCTCAGTGGCAAGTTGGCTACTGAGGGTGGCATTTTGTTGACTGCAGGTGTACTCATCTTAATGACGTTTCTTGGACCCCAGTCTTTTAACTCTTCAAAATTGAGACTTCTTTCTTTTTCCCAGCAGAGATCTCCTCTAGGCTATAATTAGAAATAACCATTAAAATAACATTATTATTATAAGCAATGGATTTAAACCCCAAATTAAGTTAAATCCAGACTTTAATCTGTAGAATTGTTAAAGCTATGAACAAAGTTTGTGCTTTCATATGCAGAATTTTTAAAATAAATAACTTGTATTAAGCTTCTTAAAGCAATCTAGTTTCACCGTCCCTGGACTATTGTAAGACAACTATAAAATATTAATAAAATATATACAGTGCATGCAGCAATGTGTTCGAGCAGCAAGAACATAATGAAGTATTGAAATGAGGCAAAAGTTTATTTTACTGCAGTTATTCTCCTTCAGTTTTGATTCATGTTGTTTATGAAATATTTTATAGATTTTTATATTTTGCTTTTAGAGACACCTCCCACTGCCTCTCCATTTCTCTTGTTTCCCTCCTCTTTAAAAGCCAAAGTGGTGGGCTCATGAAAGCAGAGATGCTAGCCATATTTTAGGGTACAGCTGGAGGAGACTTCTTTTTTACCTGCTCATATTCAGGGTTCCACTCTAAAAGCATTTCTCAAGAAATTGATTGTATTTTTGTCAGTATGTAAATTATATTAGTAAAACACCGATTGGTTTGTGGGTTACTACACCACTACTATACCAACTTTAAAGTAACCACTTAAAATACAGCAAATATTTAATTGGATTTAGTTTTACCATGAAAGTTTGTCCATATGAAGATTTTTAAATAACTGTTTTCTGATTGTAAAAAGTAATACCTACTCATTTCAGCAAATTTGGGAAATTATATAAAGGCATAGAGAAGAAAATAAAAATAACGTGGAATTCCACCACCTAGGGATAAACATTTCGCTTTGATATAGAAAGACAATTCAAACGTCCAGCTGAAATGTATCCAGTACTTATTTCTGCAACTACTTATTACACCTGTGCACTTCTGAGTCAAATCGAAAATTAATGCGCCTTATGCTTGCAAAGTATCAAACTCTGCACTAAAATGGTCATGAGAGGCCAGGCTGTGTGCTACCAAATACAAGTTAGAGCCATACGCTGCCATGGGAAGGCTGAAGTGTGACAAAAAACAAAACACAAACTTCTTCCTTACTGTTTACAAAAGCACTGGACTCAGGACAAATGTTCAGTAGCTTATGCTAGTCATGTTAGATAGAGTTAAAAAACTTACCTTAGAATATTTGTCGTAATTCTTTTTGCTGTGAAGATTGGGCATCATTGATTCATCTGAACAGAAGATGTTTGATGTTAATAAGCTTGAAGTGGCTAAAGTCAGTAAAATGAATTGTTTTGATGAAATAATTTCCATTTTGTCCAAAATCTAGAATTAAGTTTACATGTACAGCCCGATGTCTACATGAAGGGAAATTGTGGTCTTTTTATCCTGTCCAAAAACAAAGGAAAGTTCACTTTCACAGCGAACTCAATCTCACGTGTTTTAAGCACCAACATTAATTACTGTTTAACTGAAATATGTACGTAAGGAATGTGGGTAATTCATTCTAGGAGGTCAGCAATGTTTCTGCTTGCAAATTCATTAACTTTGAAAATAATTTTCTTCATTATGAAGGAGCATTTAATTAGATAAGTTTGGTGCCATCGTCATTAAGATTCCAAACAGAATGCTTCATTTCTCTGAGCGCAAACAAGAAGTATTTTCTTTTTGGTGTTTACGTCAATTCTTGGGAGAAGGAAAAAAAGTATTCAATACATGCTAGCTCTGTTTAAAAAAAGTGGTTTTTTTCACACAAGAGTTAGGCATAGTATTTTCAAAATGTCAGACAAAATTACAAGTGTGAAAAGAATTCCAAATCACATAAGACCCAAATAAAATGCCATTAATTAACTTCTTGTAAAATGCTGTTTGGTTATTAAAAAGCTTCAGGAGTAAATGTCAACTGTAACGTGAAGGGTGTGCATAAGACCCAACGATTGGCATTTTGACAAACTGGCTGTCTCAGGAGAAGCTGGAGGCAGCTCAAGGCTTTTTGTATTTGCCCTGTGGGCCTTATTTGGCAAAACTGTATAAATCACCGGGATTTTATTTCTATGATGATGCCGCATCCTACCTTCCACCTCAAACCCCTTAAGAACCCTGGCAGAGGATTGGTAAATCACGCACAGGCTAATTTTGTTGCTCCCCTGGCCCATATTATTTAGGTAATGTTGTGGTCCGTGCACGGGTTGGAAGAAGAATTTCCAGACACGAAGTATTTTAGAAAAGAGTGAGTTTATTGAGGACAAAGAGCAGAGTTAGTGATGGGCGCTACAGATACAGCCAGTCGGCTCTCCCTGGTCTACCAGGAAGTCGGCCCGCTGTATTGGCAGCACCAACATTCGGTGGCCCGTATGGGGACATCTCTTGGGGGGATCTCCTGCCCAACCTCCTCTCCTCATGTCTTGGGACCCTCTGTGAACAGGCAAGTTGCCATGGAAGCAACAGAGGACTCTGGCCAGGGCTACACCCTGGTGTGTTCCGAAGTCTCCATGGCTCACTTCACCCCAGTAACTGCCGCCCAGAGCAGGTGAGGGTCCCTCTGTCTTCCTTCTGACTGAGGACTAGGCCGATTGGTATTGTGCAGGCATGGGTCAGGCATTTAAGAGCCATTAGGGCTCCTGCTGCTTGAAGACTCCCGTGAAAGGATAAGGGGGTCACGGAACAGACCAGGCTGTTAGTGCGTCTGCCCCCAGCAAGACAACTTCCATGTACCATGAGGCACACATTGGTTCAAGCAAAACACTGAGCCCCCTCCCCTTGGCCGCTGCCTTCCCAGCAGGACTACAAGGTGGATTCCTCAGCCTGTCTTCTCTGTTACTTTCATCTTTTTCTCGATCTGGATTGACTTACAGGAGCCTAGGTGTTGCCTCTGAGCCATCCTGGTCCCAGGAATCTCTCCTTTCTTTCTTTCCCTGCCCAAGTCGCATGGTGCCTTAGTCGCACGGTTCGTACCTCAGTTGCATGGTTTGTGTCTTAGCCACACGCTCAGGGGTCACCTCTCACGGTCAAGATGAGATTTTCAGTACAGTCAGCCCATTTTGTGCCTTAGTCACGCGGAGAGATCACTGGGACAAAGGGAATGCCTTTCTGTCAGCCAGTGACCCTCAGGACTCCCGTTCTACGGCATACAGGCTAAGAATGGGTTCTGGTACGTCTTGGGCGCCTCCCTCAGACTCACCTCTCGGCTGTATCCTTAGGAACTGGAAAAATTTGACCCTGAAAATCTCAAAAAGAAGAGGCTCATTTTCTTTTGTAACATGGCTTGGCCCCAGTTTAAACTGGGGAACCAAGAACGGTGGCCTCTTAATGGCACACTAAATTATAACACGAGCCTCCAACTTGATCTCTTTTGCCAGAAACAAGGAAAGGACTCAGAGGTTCCTTATGTCCAGACCTTTATGGCCCTTAGTCAGAATCCGGATCTGAGGGACTCATGCCGCATGTGTCTTTCTGTTGCTGCCTTATCCCCCTGACCCCCTCTGTCTCCTTCTCCAGCAGATCTCCTAGATGACCCTCTACTCGACCTTTCCTGTCCCCGACCTCATCAACCCCCTTTGCTTCAGCCCCCGCCCCCGCCTCAACCCACAGCTCCCCAACAGGCACCCCCTTATCGGGGCGAAAGCCCCCTCTCCCCACACAAGATCAAGGAAACAGGTTCTAATATGCTTCCCCTAAGGGAAGTAGCAAATGGAGACATGGACATCATAAGAGTCCATGTTCCCTTTCCCATGTCTCACATTTTCCCAAATTCAAAACAAGTTAGGTTCCTTCAGTCAGGATCCCACCACTTTTATTAAGGAATTTCAGGCCCTCACTGTAGCCTTTGACCTGACCTGGCAAGCCATTCACATAGTCCTGACCACTTGTACTCACGAAGAGAAAAACAGGGTATGGGCATTAGCCCAAGCTCGGGCAGATGAGTCACAGCTGTGTTTCCAAAACCTGGATGGATGGGGACCCATTTGGGGCTAGCTAAATGACTCTCTTTGTAACTACACCCTCAATTTTAATCAGACTAGCCTGGAGTGGAATCCCTGGTCAGAGGAAAATAAATATGTTGTACATGAGGGTCATTTCACTTTGTATTGGGGAAATTCAAGGAAAAATGAGACTAAGAAATACATTAATGAAGACCATATACCCATAAATTGCTCGGCCCTGGGAACTAAGTATGTGGGGATTGGTGTGACCACCCGACACTTACTTAGTTTAACCTCCCGACAAGACTTTCCTCCAAAATATAACATAATTCAACTAATATTTAGAAATTTGTTATGCCAATCCCCCCATCACACTCATAATCAGTCAGAGCCTGGCTTCTCCCCTTTATGTATAGATGATTATTTCCTCGGTGTTTGGCCTTCCCAATGTAATCCTAGGCCATGGGACTCCAGTCTATTTCCAGAGGAAAACTCCCAAAACGTCAGGGCCTGGCTCTGGGGACCCACAACAGGGGTATCCTTGAGGTGCACCAGATTTTCATTTCTATGCAGTAACAGCATCTGTATGGATCTTCTCACACTTTGGAGGGGCTCCTGCACAATTACTGTGGTGGTCCCAGAGGTGACCATTATGACTACAAAGGATTTAGCTTCCTTTGGAGTCATTCCCAACCTTGGGTCCTTCCTCGAGGAGGCCTTCAGACCTGTCTGGGAGAGACAAAAACGAACCCCTGATTGGGGGGACATGCTTATGATAACCCAATTCTTGATCTGCCTGAAATAATACACAGCGTCTTTAGAGGGCTCTTTGGTTTGCAGGCATACCCCTCTTAGAGAGGAGCGTTCTCCATCTCACCATCATGGTCTAGGAATCTTGGAATGCTACAGTAGCAGCCATTGAGGAACGGCAGTCAGAGAGAACCTAGGCTCTCTGGCCAAGGTGCTTTTACAAAATAGGACGGCCCTTAATGTTATAACAGCTGAGGCGGGAGATGTCTGTGCCTTACTAAATGAGACAGGCTGCTTCTATGTTCATACCTCCAGCCAGGTTGAAGAAGACCTTCAGAGTCTAAAGAAAAAGATCAAATTAACAGAAGATTTAAAAGAGAGAGCAGAACAAGGCCCCAGCTGGCTTTCCAGCCTCCTCTCCTCTATGGGGATCCAGATATGGACATGGCTATTTCCCTTGTTGGGACCATTAATACTGATAGCCTTTGTTTTGTTTGGCCCCTGCATATGAACACATTATCTAAGTTCATCTCCCAACAGGTTCAAAAGATTCAATTCCAGATGGTGCTACAACAAGGATACCAGCCAACTGGCACTTGAACTACGTTGGAGCAAGCTGCCTTATCATTCCGCGGGCTCTCATCTCCCTCCGTAAATACACCCTGACAGAGAGCGGGCATCGGGAACCCAGGACCCCTGTGATGCCCCTGTCCAGCAGGAAGAAGCTAGGTTCAGTCATCGCCCCTTTCCCCATTAACCTGGGTTCCTCTGGCCGGAGATGGGGATAGGTAAATAGACAGTCATGAATGGGGTGTTAAGGGGCCAAAGATTTGTCCCATAAATAAAAAGAGGGGAGAATGTGGAGTCCTGCATCAAGGACACCCTACATCAAGGACACAGGACAAAAACTCTGGAATTAACCAATCCCCCATAACAACTGTTGCCATGGGCTCTCCTGATCTAAACTGGACAGCCCCCCGACCCCATATCAGGTAAAATATTCACCATGTAGCAACCTTATAGCATCCTGACCAATCACCTAATGCCATCCTGCCAGCAGGAATTTTCTTTGTCTTGAGGCTATAAAAGTTGACTACTAGCCCACAAAGGGGGTCGACTTTCCCTGGCTACCAGGAAGTCGGCCCACTGTTCTTGCAGTGACCCTTCTCTTTAATAAACTCTGTCTTCCTTACATTCTGCCTTGTGTCTGGAAATTCTTTTCCAACCTGCGCTTGGACCACAACAGGTAATCTCGCATTGCCACAGGCACACGGACATCATGGATTAAGAAAAGAATTTACAGAAATAAATGCTTATTTACTGAAATGCCAAAGCAGGTCTCTTTTGGAGCAGCTGACTGGTATTCTATTTACTTATTTATTTGCTTATTTATTTATTTATTTATTTATTTGGCTGCCTTGCATCTTTGTTGCTACACCTGGTCTTTCTCTAGTTGTGGCGAGCGGGGGCTACTCTTGATTGCGGTGCGTGGGCTTCTCATTGTGGTGGCTTCTCTTGTCGTGGAGCACAGGCTCTAGGCGCGCGGGCTCAGTAGTTGTGGCTCACGGGCTCTAGAGCGCAGCCTCAGTAGTTGTGGTGCACAGGCTTTGTTGCTCCGCAGCATCTTCCCGGACCAGGGCTCGAACCCATGTCCCCTGCATTGGCAGGCGGATTCTTAACCGCTGTGCCAGCGGGGAAGTCCCTAACTGGTATTCTTAAAGACCTCCTTTATCACTAGACTGCCTAGGTTCTAGAGAAATCATTACTTGTTCCCACCTCTCCATTCAACCCTCTCAGGAGAAAAAGACCTTGCACTGATCGATTTCTAACACTCCAGCTACTTCTAGATACAGGCACTTAGAGGTGAATTCACAAAAGAGCAAGTCATAAAATTGCACCTTTTATGTCAAGAATTGTACCACCTCTAGCTTCTCTCACCAACCTACCATAATTTGAGGCATGAGATGGGCAGAAGTGAAGACCTTTCTCTCTATTAAAGATCTACAGAATAAATCAGAAAGTTGAAAAACAATTGTGGGTAAACTCTTGGGTACCCCAAGGTCACACTTGCCTGGGGCCTCTCTTAAGGCAGTTGACATCACTGGTCTCATTTATTTTGGACTCTGGTAGCCAGGCATCCCCACAGCAGGAGGCAGTTAATTCAATTCATAGTCTAATGTTAATTTTGTAATGTTGTTATTGGATTATTTGGGTTTAATTTCCCTGAGGATTTAATACATTTCTCTTCCAAATTGTTCCTTTGCAAACTGCTGATGGAACTTCCTGTTTATTGTGGTCAGTAGATCCAAACTTTTGAGAAATGGGTGAAGCAAGGAGCAAGTTATGTTGGCTGAGTTCAGACTCTGGAAAAAGTGGAATGGATCAGCCTGGGTCTCTTTCAAAACATGCTTGTATGTAGTTGTTTCAAACTTTAGCAGTTCACCAGTTTTCAGTGCTGCTACTTAGGGTTTTGGCACATCAAATAATTTTTCTGACTGCAGTCAGTATCCAGAGTAGCTGATGTGACTAATTACTCCCTTGCCTCGACTGGGTTTAAACTTCCAAGTTTAGAGTGTAATTAGAGCTCTAATCTCATTAATATAGGGCTTGGCTCTTTTCAACTACATCTTCCGTTAGCTTTGAAAATGTTAACAGGTATAAGAGAACATTACCTAACACACACAATACGAAATCACCATAAATCTTTTGATGAAATGTGCTGCCATATACATAGCACATTTAGGGATTCTTGATGAGACATATGAGCATACAAAAATAAAATCTATCTCCCTGACGTGTGGCATTTCCACACATGCTTCGTTTACTAAGACTTTAGAGAACTTAAGGCTACTCCCTTCTAAGTTTTTCTCTCCATCCTGGATACTTCTGAGCTTTGGAAACCCCAGATACTTAGCTTCCTACCAGACAGTGCTGTTGGGATGTCCCACAAGCATCTCAAGTCCAGTATGTCCAAAATGGAATTTATCCGTTCAATACCTGTCTCTCCTCCTGTTTTCCATTTCAATGAATAGTTACTGTATTGGTCAGGGTCCAGTCAGAAGACAGAAAACACACAGTAATTTGAATAGGAAATGGTTAATATAGAGAATTACTAGTTATAACAGGAGATTAGCTATAAAGGGGTAAAGAATACTCAAGGGCCAAGGGAGATATCCAAGGGAAGGACAAACTGACTGGAATTCAGCCTGTATTGGAGACGGTGTGGATAGTAGAGAAGTCTGCTGGGTCACCCCAGGCTAGAGCCTTGTCCATAATCACAGGTGTGAGACATGCTTCTGCGGTGCAGATGGGCCAGTGCTGGGGAGGCAACTTCTGAGATATTCCTGAGACTTACTGAGAATCTGCCACTGAAGCTCGATGGGGGTGAGTGCTAATGGATGTCCCCTATATGGATTGCTGGCAGCCATGTGTAGGAGTGCAAAGAAGCAAACCTGAACCAGGAAGAGAAGTCCCTTCCTCCTGCAGTATCCCTCTGGTGCCTTCTACTGACAAAGCTTAAAACTGTGCCAGCTGCAAAGGGGAAACGCTTACTGGGTCCATCTCCATTATCAGTGAAGGAATAAAGGGTGGATTTGGCGCTGAGAGGCAGTAGATAACTGGCACAGTTACTATCATCCACCCATTTATCCAAGCTAAAATCCTTTGTGAGATCTTTGACTATTTCCTCTCCTTGTCTTCCACATCACAGTCTACAGTTAATTGTGTTGTTTCTAGTTTTGAGCTACTGAACTCAATAATAATGGCCTATATTTTTTGACCACTTGTCACGTGCCAGGAACTGTTCTGTTAAAGTGCTGTTAAGCACTTTGTGAATTAGCTTCTTTATCTTTCATGATAATCCCGTGAGCAGGTACCATTATTGTTCCTATTCTACGGAAAGGGAAACTAAGACACAGAAAGAGTAAGTAACTTTCCCTATAGGTGGCAGATCCAGGATTTGAATGCAAGCAATCTGAACACTTACTCCCTATGCTGGTCTGCCCAATCAAGCCTGTTATAACTTCTAGATAGCTCTTACAGCTGTTCATTTGTCTCCATCCCCATTGCTTTTACTCAGTTCATCGTTTTCTCTTGCCTAGACCTTTGTCTTTGTCCTCTCCAGTTCTTCCTCCACCACACAATCAGAAAAATTTTCATAATACAATATATTTATGATTTCTTCCTTAATATCTTCCAATGGTCTCCCACTTCCCTCGGAATCCCTAAGCCCACTCTTTAGGACCTGTTCTCTGCTTATTTCTCCAGCATTCTCTCTCACCACTCCCTACCAACTCTGTTTTATGACTAACTTCTTTCTGTTCTTCCAAATGGATGAGGTTTCTCTTGCCTCCAGGCCTCTGCCCAGGATTTTCCTGTGCATGGGGTATGTATCCACTCCCCTCTGTCCTTCTTACACTGATTCATTGTTTGGGTCTCAGCTGAGGCATCCTACGTTGGGAGAAGACTCTTCTGACTTCGTGTTCCGTCAATGGCTCCTTTCACTGACTTGCACTGTTTCTTGTCTCCTCTTCTGCTGCTCTGTAAATTGTGTGAGGGTAGGACCTTGCTTGTGCAGATCATAGGAGTATTTCTATTGTCTATCTCACAGATGCTCAGAAAATGTTATTTCTAAATAAATGAATAAATTTTTTATTAGTATTGGGAATAGGAGTTAAAACTGAAGTTGCTTGTTAATTATTTTTCCCTGTTTTGGCCACCGACCAGAGTTTTCTCTTTACTGAGACTTATATATTTTTATTTATTTTTTATTTTTATTTTTATTTTTTTGCGGTATGCGAGCCTCTCACTGTTGTGGCCTCTCCCGTTGCGGAGCACAGGCTCTGGACATGCAGGCTCAGAGGCCATGGCCCACGGGCCCAGCCGCTCTGCGGCATGTAGGATCTTCCCGGACCGGGGCAC
Source organism: Mesoplodon bidens (assembly GCF_964165515.1). NCBI lineage: Eukaryota > Metazoa > Chordata > Mammalia > Artiodactyla > Ziphiidae > Mesoplodon > Mesoplodon bidens. The sequence continues at coordinate 56,028,871 of NC_138166.1, forward strand.
GAACCCGTGCCCCCTGCATTGGCAGGCGGACTCTCAACCACTGCGCCACCAGGGAAGCCCGAGACTTATATATTTTTAGACCTTAAGTTTGTGGCTTATTCTGAAACCATAACATCTTAACATTCTCTTGCTGAGGATTTGCATCGAGGGCTTTCCCAGACTGAGACCTCTACATGGACAGTCAGGGATAGGTAGGTTGAATGTGAATTTAGGTTTATTCTGTTGTAGTGGAGCATGCAGCTTGATAAGTTCAATATGTCCTGATAGATCCTGCTGTGTTGATGGGCCAAAACACGAGGAAGGGTGTGAAAGGGGACTGCACAGCCCCAAGGAGGGCTTCCTGAGGATGCTTCAGGGTCTCTCACTAGGCAGACTTCTTAGGCCCACTGGCTGAGCACAGAAAAGGGTTCTCTGATTGCTTATTATTTGTCCACACTGACTAGCTGCACCCTAACCTCTGGCAGGCAGTTAGAGTTGGGGACAAATCATTTCCATCAATCAGGAAGTGAGCTGACTTGTTTTGGGTTTAGGACTTTGTAAGGCTCTGGTTTATCTGAACTCCTAGTAAAACATTTCAAATAGGAGACTGTTTTTGTGCCATGGGCTGTATGTTTTTATTTAAATCTTTATATAGAAGGGCCAGCTCACTCCACACATTGATCCAGGCCCCCTGAGGCCATGGCAAGATCTACCAAAGAGGTGATGAATTTTAATATCCAGAGGAACCTCATTATAGAGCCCTTCTTACCCTTAACCCAGCCATTTACTTTCCAGGCACTTGCCTTTTTACACTGTTTATTTCTTCCTTTCTCTCTAAGCATAATCCAATTGTTATGCTATGCAGAAGAATTGATGGCCATTATAGTCTTATTTTGCATTTCATCTTTGCAAAGTATTTTGCAACCATTTGTTAACTAATATCTGGCCCTCTTTAGAGGTGGGTGGTGGTATTACTGTATAATTTATTTCAGTATTATGTGTGCAAAGAGAAAGAAATACCTGCCTTGGTTCCAAACAAAAATATCCCTATGCAAATTGTGTAAAATTATTATTTTTAAAATGTGTGGTGGTGCCTTTGTTTCAAGATTTATGAGTGGCTTGTTATAATGAGCTTGTCATATTTTGGTAGCAGGGTTGTATTTACGATGACAGATTACAATGCCAGGGCCTTGGAAGGTGCCGATGTGAATGTGAGACAAAGATTATTCCTTTATGTAGTAAAAGCAGTTGAAATTCAATTCTGGTTGAAATAACTTAAAGAGTCAAATTGTAGAATACAAGAATAGACATTAAATATTTATAAAAATTAATTCACATGATTTATTCTAGAAGGTTGATTAAATGGCAAGGTTGCTATATCTAAGGGATGTATTTTAGAGCAATACATTGAACAAACTTGCAGTATCAGTATTAGATCTTTCAAACAATATGGTGTGGTACTGTTTAAAAAAAATTTAAAGCAATTGTGCAAGGCTGATTAGGAAGCAAACTCTCCTCAGCAAGGCCTTCCAACTCGAGCTTTTATGTTTTTTAACATTTCATTTTTATTGACATTTTTTCCCTTGCAGGAAAAATGTGTGATTTTTACTAGCCTGGCAGGGGGTTGTGGTACCTCTTGCCAAAGTGTCAAGAAAACTACGAATTCTCTACATGAGGGACAAAGGCCAGATGTTTAGTTAAAACAACACATAGCATTTATACAAATATAGGTAATGGAAACCAAGACCTTTACTGGGATTTCTTTTTTTCTCTGTTTTTGGCCAATCTTGTCTTTTGATATTTTTAAAATAAGCAAGCAGCCATCTTGTTTTTCTAGCCTGAGCAGAAGAATTTAGTTTCTTACAAAGTGTGTGCTTTTTCAATATCTTGGGTTTTTTTGTTTTATCTTTGTTTTGAAGGATTCTGCTCCAAAATGTGGAATGTGTTCTTCAAATAATAATTTGTTTTAATATAAAGAAAGTGTGAGACTTTGAATAGCTTAGGAAGGACCTAGCCTAATCCTTAGGCTGACTTTTTCCACTATCCTGGCCACACCTTCACTGGGGAGGAAATCTGTCGCTTAAACCTACACCGATGTGGGTTTTGGAGGGTATTTAAAAAGACAACTGTTTCTCATCTCAAACAGAGGAATAAGGACAGATGGGTGACCAATAAAAATTAGCATCATCATTCAAATGGACCCTCCTAGATGCTCTTTCATTTCTGATGGTAAAAAATGAAAAGGGGGTGAATTGAAATATGCGTACGAATGGGTTGTTGTTTGTTTATTTTGTCTTCCTGATGGGGGGTCACGTGGTTTCTGTACTCCTGTGGGCTCTTGGTGAGAGCTCCCACGAGGTCTGCAGGAGCCATGCAATTGCCTTGGTTCTGAGTAGAAGCTGGCCTGGCTCTGACCACACTTGCACTAACACACGGGCATTTGGACTTTATTCTTTTCAGTTACCAGTCCTTTGGCTTTGGCCGTACTTCCTGCCTCTTTGCTCTAGGTCTGAGCTCATGTGAGTACCTCATACCAGTGGGCCCCGGGATTACACTGGCTGGACTTCATCACTGAGAAGGGGGTTACACTTCTCTTCAACACTGGTTTTATTGGACCCTCAAAGGGATGTGTCCATGACATAGCCAGGAATTACAGCATGGCAGTTTTGCTGGCTAAACTCAGTCAGGTCCATGACATATAAAATGCAACCAATTCTGAGCAAAGCAAATAGAAAAACCCTCGGCCAAAATAGTTGTATTTGGAGGGGCACTTAAAAACATACTTTTAAACCTACAGTGACTTTGGGTATAAATTTAATTAAAGGAGAAGATTTTCTGGTAATCTCATTGTAAAAGGTGAGATCTAGGCAGAAAATTCTGTACTTATGGAGGTTAAATGAACTAAATAAGTGTTAACCTAATCCTATTAAATATCAACTGGAGTTAATTCTAAACTGGGTTTTGTACCAGGTGAATTTAAGAAATCAGATATTTCTTTTTTGAGTACCTATAGTAAAGAAAATAGACAAAGCTAGTAAAGGTTTCAGAATATATTTAGATGCACAAGCAGGCATACCATCTCTAGGGACAATAGAGCCAATTATAAATGCAGGCTTGAATGACCCAGAGCAGTTTAAGAATAGTGGGCTTTGGCTGATGGGCCCTGGTGGAGCCCCTTCTGATTTAATGATAGCAGTAGCCAATGATCCATGGTCTAGAAGCATCAATGTGGATCTTCCAGCAAATGCCTCCTCTATCTGTGCCCCATTCCCCAACCTCTACGTCAAGAGCAGTAGAATCGCCCTTCCTATGTTTTCATATACGTTAGGCTGAAGTTTATTTAAATTTATCTCTTTAAAACTTTCCTTAATGAATATCTTGACCTGATCTCATTTGGATTAAAATATCCAGGCGGGGGGGGGGCTTCCCTGGTGGCGCAGTGGTTGAGAGTCCGCCTGCCGATGCAGGGGACTCGGGTTCGTGCTCTGGTCTGGGAAGATCCCACATGCTGCGGAGCGGCTGGGCTCGTGAGCCATGGCTGCTGAGTCTGCGTGTCCGGAGCCTGTGCTCCGCAATGGGAGAGGCCACAACAGTGAGAGGCCCGTGTACCGCAAAAAAAAAAAAAAAAAAAAATCCAGGGGGGAAGGAGTCCTATAATCCTAGGCAGTCCCTGTTACACAGGCTAAGCAGGGCATGGTGAGAGATAGAATAGGAGAAAACTCACTGTGGGCTCACTTTGGACCTCCCTGTCTCCTGAGTGGTTTCCTGTTTGTGTAACTGTTTTGTAGTTGAGGCCTTCATTATTGAGGACAGCGGCAAAACTAGGCTGTCCTTTACCTGAGAGATTACTCAAATCCTTTGCTGCATATTACTAAAATTGCTAATGTGTTTAAACAAAATGGGGAATTTATTATAAGGATACTGGGATGTCTTATGAATGAGACTGTGGCCTATAGAACATCTGGAGCCTAGGACTCAAATCACCATCAGGACTTTCTCCTGCATCCTCGTTTCTTCTCTCTGTGCATCAGCTTCATTATTCCTTCCTACCGCTGTCTTGATCTCTCTGCTTCTCTATCTGTTTGCCAAAAACTTCTGAGTTTACACATCCTCACTTTCAGCCACCCTATGAGAAACTGCCTTGTCTGAGTTCCAGATTCAACATGCCAGGGAAAGATTATGATTGGCCCGGTCTAGATAAGTTACCCCATCCTGAACCAGTCATTTGTGGCCAGGGTGGGTCACACTGCACTAACATAGAAGGTCCAATTGCAAACCTGTGGAAGAGCTGGGGGTGGGTGGTGCTACTGGGAAGACAGTACAGTAGGTGTTCAAAAGAGCAGGAAAGACAGAGTATAAGGGAGAATCTGGACTCTTCTCTCCCTAAATCCAATTCACTTTGCAGAGGAAAACTACTTCCCAAGCTGACAAAAAACTAGTTCTGACATGCAGTCAAAGGGCATCTTAACCATCCTGTGATGGTGTGGCTATTTCTGTTGTTCTCTAAAGGTGCTGAGGAGGTCTTTATCCTAGCCCCGTGATACCAGCAGACAGTGCTTTCATCGGTGCCATCTGGATCTTTGTTTTTGCAAGCAGGTGTTCTTGTGTGATATTTTTGTGGCTCGTGTGGGGCTTTGATGATAAAAACAAAACAAAACAAAATAAATTCTAGATCTTCCTTCCCCAGGAGCAGCCGAGGGCACAATTCCCAGCTATTTCTCCATATATCCATGAAAAGCGGTGCCAACTTCGAGAGCCTGTAAGATTCCCTTTCTCCCCTGGCAGGTGAGAGCCCTGGCTCAAGTGTTCCTCTTTGGCATTTGGAGGCACTCCTGATTACAGCATTATGCTCAGCACCAGATATGAAGTACTGTCCTGAGAATTTCAGGACCAGGTGGTTTGGTCCCTAAATGGTCCTCTTTCCTAAATGTTTCACGCCCTTTATGCTGCTATGTGATACTGGCTTGTTTCATTTCTTTGCACTAAGTTTACCAAGGTCAGGTGAGTTCTGTGACCCACAGTAGAATGGTTCATTGCCCTCTGAGCAAGAAAGTTTATTTTTCTATTAAGTTAGGCAGATTTACCATTCTTTGCCTGATCCTTGGGTAGTCTTCCTTGGAAACACTCCAAAATTTCCTCTCCTTATATAATGAACTACGTAGAGATCAGCAAGGAGTGTTTATTTTGGAGATAGTAAAAATAAGACTCTTGTGTATAATTCCAAATATAGGCATATATTCTTTTGGTAATTAGCTTCATTGTTCTCTGTCATTTTTTTTGACAGTATTTACACTAAATTAGAAGTAGTAATAATGGGATATCCTAGTTCAATCCTACAACCATATCTGTCTACAATAAAATATTTGCTTTTAGTGACAGAAAGTATTTCAGAAGTGTTCATTAAAACAATTTGATAACTGTGTATCCATTATTAATAACCCAAGACGGGGATTACATGTTACGTGACTCATAACCAATAAGGAAGCTGCCATTTCCATAATTATAAAGAATTCATATTACATCCATTTTACTATTCTGTATCATTTGACCCATTTATGGCTCATTCTGAAAGAGTAAGATTTAAAAATTTATAAAGTTTTTCAAGTGAAAAATCTGCCAGGTAATTTCTCCCTTCCATTGCTGGCAGTAGATGCTCTCCATCTAAGAGGCTGAGTGTTTGGTTCCACAACCCTCTCCTCTAACTACATAACAGTAAAGAGAGTTCAGGATCCTCTGAGTTATGGTGACCCCTCTCCCTCAGGAGAGAGCCTGGGCAGAGGGTGTACACCCTCCTCTGGGAAGCATTCTGAGGTGTAAATTGTGAAAAGGGAGTTGGGGAGGGTGATGTCGGTTGGCTACGTCTGGAACAAAATTAAACGGTGGGGTGAAGGGTAGCCACTCAGTGTCCACGTGTTCTCTGTTCAGTGGTCCAGTCAAAGGTTCTGACCAGCCCATTTGGAGAAAAAGTTGAGCAAATGCTCTTCAGGGCTGGCTGAGTCATCAGCCTAGAAATTTCCCCCAAAGGGTTGCGTACTAGTTGCTGCTACCACTGCTGCTATTATTCTTACTGTCTTCTAGAGTTCACTGTGGGCTGGAGGAAGAGAAGGTGGGGTGCAGCCTGGGAGAGAGGAGAGCATAACTGGAAGGTTGGCAGAAGATGGATTTTTATCTTCTAGGTTTTCTTTCTGGCACGGAAGAAGGAATCAGGCCTAGCGAATGATTCTTGGCCTGTTCTTCTCCTTCACCCCCACTCCAAATCTCAAATGCAGTTCAACTTGGAGCGTCTTGTAATTAGGGTCAAGGAGATCCCGAGCTTATTGTTACACCTGAGAACCTGGGGCAGCGTTATTCCTAATACACTGCAAATTAGTACCGAGAGACTAACTCCTTTCCCACGGAATCTGATTGCATCACCCTCTCTCTCTCTGGACAGGCATGTTGAACAGCAGTTGCTGAAGTGATTTTGATGAAATGTGACCTGTGAAGACTGTGGCCACTGACCAAAGAATCTGAACTACAGTATCCAACAGTTTACAGGCTACAAAACAGAAGCTGGCCAGCATTTATTGCTTGTACTAACAGCTTGAGTCAAGTTTCCTAAGCCTACAGAGAAGACCTCTTACTGCTGCTAATTTTACTATCAGCAAAGAAAAGGGAAATAGGAGACTGTATGGAATGGCTGAATGAGAGCATTTGTGAGAGCAGTATGAACTCGGATTATCTGAAGGAGGGCAACTTTTTCCTAAAACTAAAAAGGACTCAATTTGCGTAGAAATAAAGTGGGAAAAAATGTAATGTAGAAAAAGTTATAAGCAGAGATTCTGCTCTGGCCTCTCAGGATGGCATTGATTGACATATTAGGGCAGTCACCAGGGAAATGTTAAAAACCCTCTAGGGAAATTTCCAATGTGATGGATAGAACTTTAATATTAATATAGGATTCATCATGATAATGTAAGTCATAGATCTAAGTCTCCCTTCATCAAATGAATAGTCCCTTTCCAGCCTATTATACAGGCAGCACATGCTTTAAATAGTGTCATGTGGGAGACTTGAAGTCTTTCTTTACCTGCAGTTTCTGAAGTTTTGTTCACAGGAATAGTGACCCACCGGGTCATCCATCTTTAATTATGTCATCCAGACCATTTGCATTTTCCCCTTTTTATTAATATTTAGTGTTCCTTAAAATATACTTCCATCGTACTTTTCTTCACAAATAGAAAAAGCATAATTCAACACATACCATTTCATACACGCAGTGAGTATGAAGGGAAGATCTGATTCTTAATCTATTTGTTGATCATTATACAAGGAAAAAAGTGATTTCTGGGCTGCTATTTGATTTAGTTATCTAGTACATAATTATCATAATTATCAACCATATGCATGTGTATTGTTCATCTTACTCTGGGTTTCCTAGTCTTCTAACACTGACACCCCACAAAATGGTGGCTGAGTCTCTCTAGAATCCTATAAGACAATGACAGTCTTTTTGGAATGAGAATGATTGCAGTGTTGATACCAATATAATAAATGCCAGTAATAATAAATGTTAAGATTCATCTGCTGCTTTTTTCAGCAGAAATTCGAATATTCATTAGTGGAGCATATAATTACCTTTTCTTACCTTAGCCCAAAACACGCATGAAAATAAATTCATAAGTACAGACTATGAATACAGACATAAATTGTGTACACAGACAAGTACACCCTCAAGTTCTATAAGGAAGAGGGGGCTTTCCTTAAGCCTGGAATCACTGCGCTATGTCTTTAAATTTGTGATGTGCATTGGTTTCTTTCTATTCCAGTTCTCCGCTCATAGAGTAACCAATGTCAACATTTGGGGTATCATTTCATGTATTTAGTTGGTATCCATTTTGGGGTGTAAAGGTTCTGAGAAGTCCTGCTGTAAAAATTATTTAATGGGTAGACTCTAGCATTCCTAACTTTCTTTTGATCATGAAATCCCTTTTTTCAAATAAGATCTATAAACACATTTGGAAATGCTGGCCTAGTGGAGGTGTTCATAAACTGGGCCCCCTCGATTTTTTTTTTTTTGGCTGCGTTGGGTCTTCGTTGCTGCACGTGGGCTTTCTCTAGTTGCATCTAGCCGGAGCTACTCTTCGTTGCGGTGCACAGGCTTCTCATTGTGGTGGCTTCTCTTGTGGAGCACAGGCTCTAGGAGCCCTTGGGCTCTGGAGCGCAGGCTCAGTAGTTGTGGTGCACGGGCTTAGTTGCTCCGTGGCATGTGGGATTTTCCCAGACCAGGGCTCAAACCCGTGTCCCCCCATTGACAGGTGGATTCTTAACCACTGTGCCACCAGGGAAGCCCACCTCCTCGATATTTAAGCTTTGGTTTTCACTGGGAACTTTGAGATGAACTCCAATTCATCCTTTAAGTTCTGACTCAGATGTCACTTCCTCCGTGAAGATTTCTCCACTTGCCCTAGAATGAATATGTAATTCTTCCCTTCGCCCCCTACCCCCCATAGCATTTTTTCAAGTCCATATCAGTGTTTAGATCATGAGTTATTTATTTTTAATTTCCCCCCTTCTAGTCTACAATTTCCTTTATTTTAAGGAGTGTGTTTTTACTCTCAGTGTCCTACGGAACACCTGGCTCATTTTAAGAGTTCAACAAATAACTGCTGAAGGAATGAATGAGTAAGTAAAGCTTGGGAACTTAAGCAGAAAAATTATCTCTCTGGGGTGTTGGTATGTGATTAATGAATGAACCCTTCTGAGTTAAGTACTTTTTCCATTAGAGTGACTAATTCCCATACAGTTGATTAGATTGAAATTGACTCTGATGTGAAATGGTTAATCATTTAGTCTGCCAAAAATACAAGATTGACTGTTATTTAGTCTGTTTTTTCCCCTTGTATAGACATGAGTCGTCTACTGTATATGAAAAATTCTAGTACCCATTCATAGCAGAGATATTTTTCTTATCTATACTCACTATCAGTCCATAACTCAGAATTTTCCTTTATTTAACTGCTAAAGGAAAAAAAATGACATTTATAGACCCTTTTACTTTTCCTCAAAAACCTAGCATTATAGATTAAAAGAATTGCAGATTAGGCTATATTATGCTTTTAGCCCTTTTCTTTATAATAGTTAAAACATTTTTCTGATATACTCTTAAGTTTCAAGCTTATAAATTTTATTGTGGTTTAGGCATATTTTCCTCCCCTCCTTCCTTCCTTCGTTCTTCCTTCCTTTCTTTTTTTTTTTTTTCCATCTTTGAAAAGATAAACATGGACTAGAATAAAGATAATAATCTCCCTCCCTGGCTCTATCCTGCTCTAGTTCAATGCCAATGTTAACCCTTTGGTGTATCACTTCGTATATTTGGTTGGCATAAATTTTGGAGGGTTTAAGGACCCAGAAGGCTACATTTATAACAGTCTTTTCTACACTACCCTGTTCTCTTTTGAAGATGTTTCACAAAGCCCCAACCTACTAAGGACATTAAGAGGAATGAATATGCCCAGGAAACTTAATTATGTTTCTGTCATAGATACTAGGCTGGCAAATTAGCTGGGGTTAAGAAGCTCACTGTGAAGTGTTGTCAGAATGTAAAAAAAGAGGCAGCACACCTGATTGGAAGAGGAGGAGGAAAAATAGAGTTAAGCCAGAAAGGTTGTTAGACACCTGCTCTCTCCTCACCTCCCCACTTAATGTTTTTAGCAATGAAGACTACCACTGCAGCTAAGTGACACTCATAGGTACTGTTGGCCCCACGGGGAGGCCTAAAACAAAAACAAAAGGGATGACCGTAGTTGGGGAGGGAAGGGAGGAGGAAGAAAGAGGAAGAGGAGAGGGAGACCATGTGATGTAATGGGAAAAGCATTCAATTTAGTAAACTCTGGCTTCCCAGCTTCCCTGTAACCTTGGCAAGTTAGCTAGCTCAGAGTTTCTTCAGATGAAAAGTTTATGGATTGCTGATGATCTCTAAGGGCTCTCTACCTCTAAAAGTTTACGTTGGTGATGTGAGATAAAGAATTTAAGAGAGCTGGAGAGAAGTAAAAGATATGTGTGCACAGGACTGTTAAAGCCACCCAACTCAGGTGCACCTGAATTTGCTCAGGAGCAATTCCTGCTTTCTCAAATCTGGGGAACACCTGATTAGACCCAGAAGTTTCTGTTCATTAGCTGGGGTGGAGATGAATATCTAGCTTACAAAGAAAGGAGCTGTTTTATATATAACCCCTGCCAGGAAGCCAAAAGATGGTGGGCAATAGATAGAGTCCTTGTTTATCATTTAAGTCTGGCACCTGCTGCTTCATCCCAGGAAACCAAGCATGGAAATAGTGATTGGATCTTCAAACCCTCATCTTTAGATGGGGTAATTTTGACAGGGCACAAACTCCTTGGCTAAGGGGTTCCTGGGAACCAATCCTCTGTAGCAGGGTTTAGACTCAAGACTATTTGAAGGCCAAAACAAAGAGAATGAGTTTCACATTCTCACGCAACTGCTCTGATGTCTGAATTCCAAAGGCATTCCAGAAACAGAGCTCAGACTTGGTCCCTTGACCATCAGAGTTCTCCCTGTAGCCCATTTCAGGGTAAACCTGGGGACAGTCAGCTGTGGAATGTTAGAAGGGTAGAATAAGTTTCCAGGGCTGTAGGCTGTTAGTTGATTCCCCAGAAAGCAGTCCTGTGAAGCCATTCTTATTTTTACACATGGCATATCTGAAAAAGGGATTATCTGGCAATTGCAACATTTTTTGTTTTATGTGCCTCTGAAGGCAAGATGTGTTTTGTCCTCCATCAAGTCTTAAAAAATATTTATCCTGGCATCTTCCCATTTTTCTTTCCACATGGAAACTCTGATATTTTTAAGACTAGTTGTGAAATCATTCCTAGGTATGCACATTACATGGAGATCTTAGAAAAACTTTTAAAGAAAATGAATATAAAGTGATATTTCTTTTATGAAGCAGACGTTACAAACTATTCTTTTGCTGGGCTTTTCTTGATTAGCAAGATGTAATAAAATGACGTATATTCTCACCCTGTGGTAGGTACACTTTATCTAGTGGAACAGAATATTGAAAACAGCATGGAAGTTAAGAAAAAAATGAGAATTTGAAAAAATGTCCTCATGATAGCATCATGAAAGCAATGCTATCTTCTGGTTAAATAAGGCATGAACAATAATTTTGTGTTAGGTATGTTTTTCAATTATGCATTTGACTTTGGTAATAAAAGACTCATGTTTTTCAATAATGTTTGGAATTTAAACATACTGTTCCTTTTTTCCAGTCTTCAGGAGAGCACTTACCAATGCAAAAGTTACCTCTTACCCATTCTTGTCCATTAAAAATTAAACGCTTTTACAGTAAATTATTAAAAGTGGTAGGTTGGCGGCAAATCATCAAAGGTACCATAAACCATTATGCAAGCAAGCAAGTGAGTGTCTGATTAAATCTAAGAGATCAGAAGGCATATACATCCCTCGATATCCATCACAAATTCTAAACTGCAAAAGCAACCATAAAATGCTACATTAAATTACTTTAAAAAACTCTTCCAGGATTTTCAACATTCAAGAGCAACTTGCTTTTTAATTAAGTATGAACTAAGAACTTCTACCGCAAAGTACAGATATACCACTATTAAAGGTTATTTCCTCTTTCTTTAAAACTGCTGCAAAATTAGCCTCATTTTTCCAACTGATATCACTCACTTCATGGTATTGAAGCATTCTAGCAGAGTTTGCTGAAAAGCTAGTTATTAATTAGGTGCTGTTTTCCCACCAAGTGTCTTTACTATCATTTAATTACATTGAAAAAGGAAATGATGGGCCCTGAATGTTGCAAAATCATGTTGAAAATGTTAGTAGTATTTAAATAAGATATGATTAAAGAAAAAACCCCATAACTCATGGTTTTGGTTTAAATGAGGTAATATACATCAAATGTGAAATGCCTAGCATAGTTCCTGGAACCTAGGAGATACTCAATAAATGGAGGCTTTTCTTGTTGTTAACCCCATTTTTCATTTGAAAAACTCAGGCTTCACCAAGACTAACTTGTCCAGTGCCATCCAGATGGTGTGAACTGAGGGCTATTTGATTTTGAGGCCTGTGCTCTTTTATTTGTGTCCCACGAGGTGCTAAAATCTGCCGTGCAGGCAACCATCTAGCTACTCATGGAAGCACAAAATGTCTATTGAACCAAGTCCTTGACAAATAAAAAGATAGGAGGAAGAAAAATATAAACATGAAGGTAAAATTTTGTCAAATTGCAATAATTGTGGACAAGAGCAAAAGCAGCCCAAAGTGTTTATAATTGGGTTTTAGAGCAGGGTCTACTCCCAAGTCTCCCACCCACTGTTCACATCTGCCAAGTGGGGTGAGGACAGATAGTTCTGCAGCTTATCTGGTATTGGTTTGGGTGGCTAATAAATCTGAATGAATAAGTGAAAAGCAGACACTTGAAGGTCAAACAAGTGTCAACTGATTTCATCTGTCAGTGGTTCTCAAATTTTAATGTAAATCAGAATCACCTGGAAGGCTTTTTAACCAATGCAGCTGGGCAACCCCAGAGTTTCTGCTTCAGTATGGGGTGGGGCCCAAGCATATGCATTTCTAAGCAGTTGGCAGGTGATGCTGGTGCTGCTGGTCCAGGGACCCCACTTTGAGAACTACTGATTTAGGTTATCTAATTTAACCGTCACCACAACCCTGTGATGTAGGTGTTATCGGCCCCACTTTATAGAAGAAATAATGGATGAGTTTGGGATACATGTCAGAAGAATAGTTTGAATCCTGGTTGAAGAGAAATTGAGAAATTGCCTTCAAAGAATCTTCAGAATTTCTGAATCACTCCACTGGTGACAGTAAAACAAGACTACAGCTGTTCATCTCTTCTCCCACCACCCTCCAGAGGCAAAGATATTATCAAAATGAGATGAAAACCCACTGATAACATACTCAGCACTGCATGGTCCCAGAGACAACAATGAAAACTGAAGCCATGCTTTCAGAGATCCTTGAGCATTCTAGATGGGGAAACTGAGGCATGGAAAGGTTTGATGACTTGTTTTATTTGACTTAGTGTATGAGTGGCAGCACTGAGATATCAGATAGCCTGAAACCCAATCAAGGTTTAACTATAAAGGAAACACTTGGAGCTTCTATTTGACAGTTTGATTGCTATCTGCAGTGAGCACCATCCAAAAAAGTGACTGAATGTAGAGGCAGCCTAATGCGGTGGAATAGGTACTAGGACAGGAAGCAGAATTCATTTGCTGATTGTATATTTACTACCTTTCACACACTAGGCACTATTCTAGGTGTGGGGATAAAGTGGTAAACAAGATGGACAAAATTCTTGTTTTTGCATTCTAAAGGCAGTAAGGTAATCAACAAGTAAAAAAAAGGCAGGAAATTTAAGAGAGTAATAAATACTAGGAAGAAAATTAAAACCAGGTAATGTTGGAGAAAATGACCACAGACTCAGAAATTTATAAACATGGGTTTGATGGTTTACTAAAGATACAGAAAGAAATGCAAGGGATTGACTACCAACCAGAGGTTTGAACTTTCACACCCCACTGCTCAACATTTCAATTTTATGGGTTCTTTTTTTTTTTTTTTTTTTTTGCAGTACGCGGGCCTCTCACTGTTGTGGCCTCTCCCGTTGCGGAGCACAGGCCCCGGACGCTCAGGCTCAGCAGCCATGGCTCACGGGCCCAGCCGCTCCGTGGCATGTGGGGTCTTCCTGGACCGGAGCACGAACCCCTGTCCCCTGCATCGGCAGGTGGACTCCCAACCACTGCGCCACCAGGGAAGCCCCTATGGGTTCTTTTTAATCTATGAGGATAACCCAATATTTTCCCCTAGACTTCTCCAGAAATTATTTTAGGATCCTCAGAGGAGGGAGGCTCTTGTACTACATGTAAACAAACTATAAAAAGTTGATAATATACACTTGAAAAGCTAAGCAGGAATACATTTCGAAAAAGGGAAATAATAGTATGTGAAATCATGTACAGAACTAATAAAAGATTCAAATATGTACTTCAAAGTCAAGGGCAATAATCACAGTAATAATTGATTCAAATAAGAATTACCAATGGGAGGTTTAGCAAGTGGTGATTCATCTCTTCCCAACCCTGACTTGAATGATGTCACAGTGGTAGCTTGAAGTCAGCCATGGTGGGAGTATTTAAACCAGGAAATTGGTAAATGAATGCTACAGTGCAGACCTTTTAAAATTATTACTTTTCTCCAGAGGGGTGGTTGTTGTTGGGAGAAACACCACCATAGGTCTCTCCTGCTTCTATGCATCTTGCTGAGTATGCCAAGAATGGAAGACTCTGACCTCTCTTAACCCAGGCTATTTCTTAGGGTTGTATCTGCAGTGAACAACTTTGAAGGACGAGGTAACATCTCCCTCTGGGGCAAAAAGCGAACTTGCTTACTACTTGCTATAAAATTGGTAGATTTTTGAAGGTAAGTGTTTCTCTCCCATAACACAGCACACTTCATTATTTGGGCACTATTCGAAGCAGGGAAGGGTAGCTAAAGTGGCCTACTGGGTGGGGCTCCTGGGTCAATTCAGTGTACTGTTGTGGTTTCCACTGCTGAATGTCTAATTGGTAATGATGCTTTATATACATGTATTGCAGCTTCATATGTGGGTACCTATCTGGGTACTTCACATTGCTCTCATGGGATTTGGGGACAAGGGGAACCCGGTAAGCATGCTAACACTCATGGTGCTTGCTGTGCTGTGAATAATCAAGTCTGTGGTCTCACTAGAGTTATCCAGCTCACTGATGGTTCAGCAAAGTTGAAAGTTGATGGTGTTCACTAGGTGGCAGCAGCCATCCAGCCCCAATGACAATTCTGGAAGACCAAATGCAGCACAATGTGCTAAACCACCTTTGCCTTGGACAACACTCTTAAGGACCCCTAATGACTTTTGGGTTGTTTATCAATGGCCTAGCCAGTTGGTCTGCCACTTGGAAGACTAAGACTGGTAGATTAAAGATATTCCTCTTTGTGTCATGAACTGGGTAAACACATCGTGTCTGCCCATCAGACATCACCTGGGTGATGGTAAAGGTCTGTTTTTTGCTCAGATGAACTAGAATTAGGCTATTGATCAAGATAGCCCCTATTGCCATCTGGTTTCATCATTGTACTGGGCATGGTAACACATCCACCGTCACAGACTGGGCACACTGTAAAGGATGTTTCTCATGGATGCAGAAGCTTCCACTGCATACCAGACTAGTGACTCCTGCAAAAATTTGGCCTATTTGTTCTGTGGTGATGGAGGCCACGTTACATGGAATATTAGCTCTGTCTGTTCCTGGCAGATTGACTACATTGAATCTTTGACCCCGATATTGCTTCTCTGCTTTGACATTTTGTCAGAGTATGGTATTGCTATTCCAGTCCAATTAGCCAACTCTAGCCACTTCACTGTGGCCTTTACAACTAAACTGTGTCATATGTTGTTAGGCTTTCTGGATCATTTGCAAAGACCATCCAACAATGGGCTAATAGTCAAAGAATTTGATGGACATTCCATATTCTGTACCATCCACAGTATTGTTGAGCGCTGGAATGGCAATCTTAAAAATCAACTAAAAAAGTTTTCTGATTTTTTATCTCTTATCTTTTCCTGGTCCACATACTTAAGTAAGGCAATTTGGTCACTTAACATGGCTGTTTGAAGAAGGATTTATTCCTCTTGTACACTCCTGGTCAGTGGTCATGACAAAAGGAGTAGAGAGTTATATATACCTATTTCGAAAATTTGGGATTCCACCCTGGATATTCCCGGGTTTGTTATGTGTTTGTTCTCTCTAACAGCAAACCCAGGTCAGCTTGGTTGGCGTGCTTTACAGGTAGGTGGCAGCCTGGGCAAAAGAGACCTTGGACATGATTGGTTCTGAACTATTCTGCAGTGTCTGATGCCATCGATGGTTACAGACACACAGCCTGGCACAACCTTGTTTCAATTTGACTGATAGAAATTTACATGCTTCTTCCTGAGTAGTCTTGGGTTATACACTGTATGGAGGCTAAGGCTGAAAGTACTTGGTGACACCACCTATGTTTCTTTTCTGTTTTTTTCTTCTTTTATTTATTTATTTGTATCTTTGCTTGTTTATTTTTTATTGAGGTATAGTTGATGTACAATATTATATAAATTTCAGGTGTACAACATAGTGATTCACAACTTTTAAAAAAATTTATTTATTTTATTTTTCAATGCATTGGGTCTTCGTTGCAGTGCACGGGCTTCTCATTGTGGTGGATTCTCTTACTGCGGAGCACAGGTTCTAGGCTGGCAGGCTTCAGTAGTTGTGGCTCGCGGGCTCTAGAGTGCAGGGTCAGTAGTTGCGGTGCACGGGCTTAGTTACCCCATGGCATGTGGGATCTTCCCAGACCAGGGCTCGAACCCATGTCCCCTGCATTGGCAGGTGGATTCTTAACCTCTGTGCCACCAGGGAAGCCCTGATTCACAATTTTTAAAGGTTATACTACATTTATAGTTACTACGAAATATTGGTTATATTCCCTGTGGTGTACAATATATCCTTGTAGCTTATTTAGTTGATATAGTCATTTGTACCTCTTAATTCCCCTAACCCTAACCCTACTCATCTGAAAACATGTGATACCTTTCGAGAAAAAGAAGGAATTACTCCAAGAGCAAAGCCTCAGGCCCAGAGGATTATTCCCATGCTTTGAAAACTATTAGAATTTGCCCTGCCAGATTTCAAAATTGCTTGGAAGTGGTGACTTATTCCTTCTTTTCATTTTATTTCCACAAAATGCTTTCTATTACACAGGAAAAGTATAGTAACTACAGTGGCAAAATCTAGCCCCTTTAACCAAGTAATGAAAATTAACATCACCAGGAATGGGATAAATGGAAATTGTGTGCTACCTGAAAAGATGCACCGAGAAGAACATAGTATCTGTGAGATTCCTGTCAAAAAGATATAATCTGAATCTAATCTTGAGAAAATATAAGACCAACCCAAATTGAGAGACATACTACAAAATAATTGACCTATATTCTTCCAGATGTCAAGGTCATGAAAGACAAAGATATACTGAAGAATTCTTCCAGACTAAAGAAGACTAAGGAGATTTATGATCTTGGATTGGATCCTTGAGTAATACTGTACTGTGGTTATAAGAGAGCATGTTCTTGATTTTTTGAAAGAAATACATACTCACATATTTATATCTGTAACTTTCCCACAAACTGTTCAGGAGGAAACACACACATAGTTACATATATACACACAGCATAATAAATACATGTTGAAAAGCATTAACATTTCCTGGAAACAGTTTAAAAAGAAATGAGGAGTCACAATAGACGAGGTAAAATATCCACATTCAGAGAAGATTTAGATACAGTTTAAGAAGAAAGGGGGTCACGGTCTTCCTAGTCTTCCTTCAGGGGAGTAGGACTTTGAGGGCCTAAAATATTAAGGATATTTTTATTCATTGAGTTTTTAACTTTTAGAATATTCGACATAGGGTTGTTTTAATTACGAATGGCCTGATTTTGTCATCAGCTGTGGAAAGGAAGATATAAAAGGCTTTAATTGGGACGATCAAGCAAAGTCTCTTTGACCAGAGCCCTGAAGGATGACCAGACAGCCCTGTAAAGATCTGGGGGCAGTGGGGAGCTAAAAGAGCCAAAGGTCCCACTGAGCAAGATCTTGGTGTGCTCAAGACACTATAAGAAGACCACTGACATTGGGGACCTATGTGCTATTCCTAATTCGAATAGCTTGACTTTGAGCAAGTCATTTTACCCAGTTGTGATGTCAGGTTCCACATCTCTTGTGCAGCCCAATCTGTCAGCACATTACAGTGCTGTCAGATAAATATATATTGACTGAATGAGTGGATGAAGAAATTAATGTGAAAGATGAGAGCAAGATTGGATAATCTCTAAAGGCTTTTATAGCTGTAAAAGTATATGACATTTAATATTTATTGAATGTTTGCAGAATGCATGCCATGGTGTGAAATGTTTTAAGTGGGAGGGAGTCGGCATGAATGGTGCATGGTTTCTGCTTTTGCCACATTTATAATCCAGTGAAATGGGCATCTAGGAAAAAGTGATTCAAAACTTGGCATTAAAATAAATTTACCAAGGAGTCGACTCTCTTCTCCTCTGCTTTTAGTAAATGTATTTGTCCTCGTGCTGTAAGTTAGTTTGGTCCATTATTCTAGATTTGAAGATGTGTACAGGAAGGTTCAAAGCAAAATATGCTTATACCTGCTTCTGTAGGTGAGGTCAAATTATACGTTTCTTCAGCCCAGGCAAGCTTTTCAGCGGAGCCAATAGCAGG
Organism: Mesoplodon bidens; assembly: GCF_964165515.1. NCBI lineage: Eukaryota > Metazoa > Chordata > Mammalia > Artiodactyla > Ziphiidae > Mesoplodon > Mesoplodon bidens. Next base: position 56,047,201 of record NC_138166.1, read on the forward strand.
CTTAGTGAGTGCAGGAAAGAATGATCTCTGCAGTGAGAGAGTATTTTGTTCTTTTCTCACAGGGCCTGCAAAATGCTAATGATAATAATCACCTATAGAAGGCTACTGTGTTCCAGGCACTGGGCTTGCCTTTTATGTCTGTTATAATCCTCAATCATGCTGCAAGACAGATATTCGTTTTCTCCTCCTCCTCCTTCTTCTTATTTATAAAATTTCTTTAAAAATTAAAGGCCTTGGGCTTCCCTGGTTGTGCAGTGGTTGAGAGTCCGCCTGCCGAGGCAGGGGACGCGGGTTCGTGCCCCGGTCCGGGAAGATCCCACATGCCGCGGAGCGGCTGGGCCCGTGAGCCATGGCCGTTGAGCCTGAGCGTCCGGAGCCTGTGCTCCGCAACAGGAGAGGCCACAACAGTGAGAGGCCTGTGTACTGCAAAAAAAAAAAAAAAAAAAAAAAAAAATTGAAGGCCTGAAGATGCTTGCCCAAGGTTCCAAGGTAGTGAGAAGCACATCCAGCATTCAAACCCAGATTTCTCTGATGCCACTACCCATACCCTTTCCACTATACAGTGCTTCCTAGGTAATTTCAAATGTTCCTTCTGGTTCTGGCCCCTTAATACTCAATGCACCTGTTGTTTTAAGACTAGTGCTTCCATAGTCAGTCTGCATAAGCAGATATAAGCATGTGCTAGGTGCTGGGAAAGTGGGTTGACCCAGTGTGTGATATAATCTCAGATAAATTGTTTTCCCCTATTTCAGACAGTGCTTTGGTCCTACAAGTGTAGAGCACAGAGTTGTGTTGGTTAGAATGAAAACTAAGCTGTCATAAGAAAGACAGTGGCTTAAGGAACAAAGATCTTTTTTTTTTTTTCTCATTCACAAAACAGTCCAGGATGGATAAGTGGGCCCATTTGCTTTGTGCAGTCTTCAGGGTTCCTCCTTCTATCTTGTTTCTCCCCACCCCTTAGGGCACCGTTTTGTTCTGCATAGTTGAATCTAGTTTGCAGGCAAATCCACGTTCCAGCTCAAAAGAAAGGGCAAGAAAGCATAGAACACACGTGCAATGTTTTAAGTCCTAGCTGTGGAAGTGGCAAATGACATTTCCAACTTGTATTCTTGATGGGGAGACCTTAGTCACATGACCATGCTTAGTTGCCCAGGAGGGAGTTCTGGGGGTGCAGAGCTGGCTCTACACTCGCCTAAAACTCTATTACTGGGGAAGAAGAGTGGAATAGATCTTGGTGGGCAGACATAAATCTTTGCCGTGAGTATCCTGTGTAAATAAATCTCTATCATAATATTTGTAGCATAGTTTTATTTCTTTATCTTCCCCTACTAGCCTGTTGAGCTCCTTGAGGACCAAGGCCTGTGCTTTCACTTCTGAATCCCTAGTATCTAGCTCACTGCCCCTCCTATATGAAGCACTCGTTCTATTTCTGTTGAGGAATGAATGAAGCAAGTAAAGTGTATGAATGGGGGGGAGCAGGACAAGGGGAAGATGAGCAATACTTTCATTACCTAATTCAGAGAGCAAAGCTGGTTTACCTAGGGCCCTGCTCTCCAAGTTTACATAAGGCTTTTGATGAAAAGCTTTGCCGTGAAAAGAATGAACCAATTCAGCCAAAAAAAAAAAAAAAAAAGGCAAAATTCAAATGTGAGGTTCTGTAGCTCAGCTCAAAAGAAACAGTTGCCTGATTGTCACCAGGTGACCTCACTTTTCTCCTCGGTCATCAGCAAGGGGAAGATATAAAACAGGTGAACCTGTGAGTTGACACAATTTTTAAACAGAGGTAGGTGATGTAAAAGTAGTTTTGAAGCATATGGGAGGAGCTGTTTATACAAAACCTGATTTCCCAGCCACAGGGTGAGATGAGAGCAGGGACCAGGGACCTCTGTTCGTTTGCAGACCCCACCCCCCAATCCCTATAGAAGGAGAGTTTCCAGCTGGCCTAAGTCAGCAGAACCAAGCAGGGCTGCCCACCCTGGCCTCCTGGAGATAACAACAGATGGCAAATAGGCAAAGCAAATTAATCAAGCCACCAAATGTTCTCAGATTTGGTTTTCAAATTCACTAGGCTAGTTACATATGACCACTGTTGCTATTGTGCATCATATTTATTTGACAGCCTTGTCCAGCCCTTACATTTCTCCCTCTGGCTCAGGCTAAAGAACATGTGCATTGCATTTCAATTAGCACTTCTCAAAATTCAAGGCAGTTCTGAGGCTAAGAACACCAGTGTGCCAGCAATTTATGCACAGAGACTATCCATGGGGCCCATTTTAGTGTTCTAATATAACCTAAAGGTCAAAGGCTTGAGCTCAGTTTTTTGAAATACAGGTTTAGAAAACTTCCTTGAACATGTCCAAGTTCAAGGAACTTCCTTGAATGACACCCTGTTGGCCTATCTTGTCCATCTATCTGGAGGAGTCAGTCATGACTTTTGAGATCTCTTTCCATAGTCCATGTGAGAACCTAGCTTAGTATGGAGCAGACTCTATGACAGTCTAACAACCCATCCATCTCCCCATTTGTGGTACTTACTCCTCCACATGGAAGGCTTTTGGCAGTGAGTCGGCAGCCAAACGTCAACATGGCATCAAACTCCAGAGAAAGCCCTAGTCTACTCAGATAACGGCCAGCAAAACACAGGGTGTGGGTTCTGTTCCTACAGCATCTGGATGTATTATGTCACTCCTGCAAGATATTTTTACCACCGAAAGAAATGCCTTCTGGGAAGGGCAATTTTGCCAAAGGCACAGAATGAGGAGAAGGGGTGAAATCAACGTATTGGGCCCCGTAACATGGGCTTGTTACTGACCCTTTCGAGTCGGGCCCCAACAAGGGTCCTCCTGCCCATTTTTGTTCAAGCCAGTAGAACAAGACGAAGTTTGCTTCAGAAGCAAAGGAAAGCTTTATTCTTTTGATCGGAGAATGGAGAGGGATAAGCTCCGGCTCTAGAGCAGTAGTACCCCCCCCTGCCAGGCCGCGGGCAGGGCTGCTTTATAGGGCGGGGCAGCGGAAGGAGGGGGCGGAGCTCTCGAGGGGTGGGCGCGGCTGCACGCCTCAGGCTCCAGATCATCGCGGTGCTGGGCGCAGCCTCTCTGCACACAGCCCGCCGCCGCCATCTTGAATCGAGTCGTCCCGTGCTCGGCGCTTCTGCACACGGTCCCGAGCCGAGGTGTCGGCAGGGCGGTTCTGCACCAGGCACTCTGGGCTGAAGGGCTGGTGTGAGGCCTCTGCCCGTGGCTCCCTGTGAGCAAGTGAAACGAGACGAAGCGCCAAGGCGAAGAAAAAAGGTTAGACTTTATTTCATTACCTAGATACTATTTTTATTTCCCGGGAACTGTTAATGGGCTTTGCCAGTAACAGGCACATCCCTAAGGACTATGAATTTGTCCCAGAGCCATCTTCAGGTGCATTTGGAAACTGACCTTAAAGCAGTGTGATGTACTGGTTTGAGAGAAGATGCAGTCTTAGCTCTGCTCGGACCTTTTGTCACTTCTGTGGAGCAGTTTTCCCTTTTGTCAAGTAACGGGGTACGACTCCTTGGGTGACCCTCAGTAGGCCACATCCACATGGTGTGACAGGTCTAGTGGTGAGGAGAGAGAAGGACAAGGAGGATGAGCTGCAGGCAGGGCCAGCTCTGGGAGCTCCAGCCACCCTCACCAATCAAAGGACATGTTTGACATAGACTTGGCTGGAAGGACCTTAATCAGAATTTTTTGCTTGCTGCCTGGAGAGTGGAAATCAGGAAAACAATGGCCATAATATCTTTGAATCAGGGCTGGTCTCGAGATGAATCATAATAACAAATTCTTTTTATATACTACTTTTCTGTTTCTGAAGTGCTTTGAAACCCTACTTTGGGAATAAATAGGGATTATTATTTCATTTTAGAGATAAAGTTGCTGAGAATTTCAGATCTGCTAGCAAATGGTTCAGTCTAGACCTAATGATGTGATTGAGAAGGCCAAAGCTTTCCTTGTCTGTCCCAGAATATGTCCTTTAAAACTGCTAAAGTGTAAGAAGTACCTACCCATTAATCCTCTACCATGGATTCCTCATCAGGTTAAATTGATGAATGTCATCTAATGAACAGCAAAAGCCTGCGAATATCAGGCACAGATGAGTTACATTTTGTTGGACAGGAGAGTGGATGGAAAGGTCTAGATGCTCAGAGAGTGCTCATATGGGCAAGAAAAGTCCAGGCTGGAACTTCAGGGGAGGCCCAGGAGCAGTGTGAGTGCACGGATACATCTTCAGGGCCGAGGGTTGCAGAAGGCATTTGGGACAGTAGGTTCAGGGGCATAAGCGGGTCCACAAAGCAGGGATTTGAACATATTTAGTAACTGCATGTTTCTGCCTGAGATAGGCCCTGTCTGAAATACAGTGAAGGAAAACAGAGCAAATACTTGGAAGAATGGACAAGAATGCCCTCAATTGCTTATTACATACACATCCATATTCCAAGGATCTATCTCCAGGATTCTGACTGTATAGGTCTGGGATGCTGCCTAGGAACCTGCATTTGCAAATGATCATTCTTGGTGATTCTGATGCAGGGGGCTGATGGACTACACTTAAAGAAATAGAGTCTGTCATACAGAGTGAAGTTAGTCAGAAAGAGAAAGACAAATACCGTATGCTAACACATATATACGGAATTTTAAAAAAAAGGAATGTCACGAAGAACCTAGGGGTAGAACGGGAATGAAGACACAGACCTGCTTGAGAGTGGACTTGAGGATGTGGGGAGGGGGGAGGGTAAGCTGTGACAAAGCGAAGGAGAGGCATGGACATATATACACTACCAAACGTGGGGTAGATAGGTGGTGGGAAGCAGCCGCAGAGCGCGGGGAGATCAGCTCGGTGCTTTGTGACCGCCTGGAGGGGTGGGATGGGGAGGGTGGGAGGGAGGGAGATGCATGGGGGAAGGGATGTGGGAACAGATGTATATGTATGACTGATTCACTTTGTTATAAAGCAGAAACTAATTAAAAAAAATAAAATAAAATAAAATAAAATAAAAAAAAAAAGAAATAGCCAAAAGATGAACAATGAGCATTTGGTGTAATTATTTTTTTGTTTGTTTGTTTTGTTTTTTTGCGGTATGCGGGCCTCTCACTGTTGTGGCCTCTCCCGTTGCCGAGCACAGGCTCCGGACGTGCAGGCTCAGCGGCCATGGCTCACGGGCCCAGCCGCTCCGCGGCATGTGGGATCTTCCCGGACCGGGGCACAAACCTGTGTCCCCTGCATCGGCAGGCGGACTCTCAACCACTGCGCCACCAGGGAAGCCCTGGTGTAATTCCTGAGTGGTATTTAGGTCTTCCCTCTCCTGTGAGTGTTTTGTGCACCATGCATTATTGCTCCTGGGACTGATCAGTGCTGGCCAGATCTGGCGGCAATGGATGGACATTTTACCGTATTTATATCTGCTATGAAAGAGAGGTTTTGCCACCATAATCCTGTGCCGAGTCCTTGGATTGGGAGGGTTATGGGGACCTCCTTCTGCATTTCCTCAACAAAGATGCAACTTAGGGGCTTCCCTGGTGGTGCAGTGGCTAAGAATCCGCCTGCCAATGCAGGGGACATGGGTTCGAGCCCTGGTCCGGGAAGATCCCACATGCCGCGGAGCAACTAAGCCCTTGTGCCACAACTACTGAGCCTGCGCTCTAGAGCCCATGAGCCACAACCGCTGAGCCTGCGTGCCTAGAGCCCATGCTCCACAACAGGAGAAGCCACCGCAATGAGAAGCCCGCGCACCGCAACGAAGAGTAGCCCCTGCTCGCCGCCATTAGGGAAAGCCCGCGCGCAGCAACAAGACCCCAACACGGCCAAAAATAAAAACAAACAAGTTAATTAATTAATTTAAAAAAAGATGCAAGTTAAATACCTGTCACACTTTTTGCCTCTGAGGCAGATCGTGAAGTAGTTAGGGGGCTTCCTGGTGTGACTTGAAGGGAGTGGAAGCCAGAGAGTAAACAGGGAAAGTGCACAGGAGCCCAGTCCTCCAGTACCTCCATTAGAGAATGGAAAGAGCTGGCAACTTTGAGTTATGGGGCCATAATTCCATCTCAGGTTTCTGACAATAGTATAAGCCACTTGAGTTCTTTCTTGTTAGCTTATGAACATTTCACCCTCCACACCCCCACCCTACGCCTGCCTTGGAAGATTAATAACTCCGTAAATTACAGTTGTGTTATAATACACATATTTTTACCTCAATATGAGGCTTTCATCTGGGTATGGAAATGCCCTCAACTTACATGTCCTAGGGTGACCTGTCCTGCTCTGTGCACTAATGCAGTTTCAGTTTTGCAAAATAAGAAGGGACTTCTGCTGACATAAGCTTCACAGAAGGCTGGGGTCCTTGAGTCAGACCAGTCTGGGTCGGAAATGAGCAAATGAAAAAGCATGAAGGTGAGAAGACGATGGATGTGGGAGGAAACCCAGGAGAGAAGTGTGGCTAGAGTAGAGAACTTGAGTGTGTGGGGTGTGTGTGCGTGAGAAAGAGATCCTGAATGCACGAGGTATTCAGATGCTGAAGGCAATATACCTTTGAAGGTTCATACCTATGAAGATATCTTTGAAAATTTCTGTGTAGGAAGATGATATGATGAAAATGATACCCAAAATGGATTGCTTGCTCGGGATGGCCCTAAGGACGGCAGGCTGGTTGGAACAGGGCCATGAGGGGAACAAGGAGCTTTATCTTGAGGCTGCCTTTGCATAATGAGCATTGTTTCTGATTATTTAGGGTGTGTGTGGGGTGGCTTACCAAGGAACTGGTGGGTGCCCTTCTGCTTTTCTTTGCCGAGGGCAGAGGAGCCCACTTTACCTTCCTGCCTCCTGCTTCGCTATGAAGTTGTGCCTATGTCCAGGTTTCTTGATTTTCCTGCAAACATGTTACATCCGTATCATATTCCAGGAACACAGCCAATGCCAGAGAAATCCATGTCTCCCAATTTTTTGTTCAGTGTCTGCTAGGATCTTGATGTCATGGTAGTACCCCTTAGGGTGATTAGTCTTTAATGATTTATTGAAACTGTATTGTCTGAATTCCTTAAACCAGAGTTCAGATCTTCTCCCCTGGCAGAGGGTCTGTACTGGTTTTAGCCCTCTTGGCTGGGCTGCATAATAATAATACTGTGGATAGCTCTCAAATGCAAGGGGAGGGGGGAAGAGGGGAAGAAAAAGAAAGAAGACAAAAGGAAGGAGAAAAAGAAGAAAAGGGGTTTGGAGGACAGAGGGGAGAGAAGCAGTAAAAAGCAGCTCATGGATAGGACAATGGTGAAGGGACCAGATGCTCCTAATACCCTCCCACTGACCTAGAAAGAATGAGGTGGGCGTCCTGGAAAGTGAGAGCAGCCTCTCACTTTCACCACGTGGGGGCAGACTTGACTTACGTGAAAGAGCAACAAGGTGCGAAGGCTGCAGGGAAAACGCAATCGTCCTGGTGGAGAGAGGATTCAGCGTTAACCTCATCATTCACTCCCTGTGGCCCTTCATGTCCCTCAATAGCTAGAGCCCTATTTCTGGGCACAATGCCTGGGTGGATTAAAGACAAAAAAAGCCAGTTTTGCTCAAACTCAGATTCTTACATAATATGGCATATAGAATTACAGTTAAACAGATATAACCTACAAAAAAACGCTTTGACATCTCACCTGCTTCTTTAAAGTGTAGAATCACCCAAGCTTTTATGCAGGGCTCTCTTTTCTGTTTGTCTTTTTTTTTTTTTTTTTTACTGGAGGGTTACTGCCTGTACATTACATGTGCATTATTATTTCAGGCATTTCAAAAGGTTGGAAAGGGCTCTTCTGTATTTCTTCCAGCTCCTTTGCAGTCTTTGCTTCTCTTACACTTTCAGTGCATGGTGATCAAGTGCATGGAAGTGTGTCTCTCAGTTTCAAAAAAAATTAATAAACTCTGAGCCTTTGTGTTAGCAGAATATCTTTATTTGGAGAATGGATGGAAACAACCAAATTACTGCAGCTAGTTCCTTGGTGCTTAAAAAGCAATTGTCGTATGCATGTGATTGTTTCTGAACATAATGTGACTGACATAGTGATAACAAAAGGAAGTCTGAGCTGAGATATTAAAGAGGAACTACTTCCTCCACCTCCCCAAGTTGTTAAGTATTATTATCCCAGATAACTGCATTCCAATGTCCATGCTATTTTCCTTTTGGTAGAATTTGCCCTTTTTTGAACTATATAGATTAACTCCAGCGAGAATGTACATTTTCCAAAATAGACTTTCTAAGTAGCCAATTAAAAACAGAATCTCTTAAAAATAAAAATCTTCTCTTTGAAATGGTGATTGGGCCTCTGAGATAAAGAATCCCATTTGCAAGTTTAAAAGGAATAATAACTTTCTACTATCAACTGGTTGAGTAAGGACTGAGGAAAATGCAACTTGGCTCTTCTAAAAAAAATTTAAAAATAAAGGGATAGTAAATTGATCAAATAATTATGGGAAGTTTGGCTCCATTAGTCTCATGCTTTTCAGTATGCCCCAGTTAGCAATAAAAGTCAATTTATGTGAGTATGCGAGGCCACAGTTTTATTCAAGTTGTCTTAAGTTTGGTGGCACAAGAAGAAGTGAAGCAAAGGTACTGTTCTGTAGCAAGGTCTTGGGTCTCACTGTCTCCTCATCCCTAAGTATAATGAGAAGATCATTACCTCCATTTAAGATTTACCTACTTTAGGACTTCCCTGGTGGTGCAGTGGTTAAGAATACGCTTGCCAACGCAGGGGACACGGGTTCGAGCCCTGGTTCGAGAAGATCCCACATGCCGCGGAGCAGCTAAGCCCGTACGCCACAACTACTGAGCCTGCATGCTGCAACTACTGAAGTCCGTGCGCCTAGAGCCCATGCTCTGCAACAAGAGAAGCCATCCCAATGAGAAGCCTGCGCACCGCAACAGTGAGTAGCCCCCACTTGCTGCAACTAGTGAAAGCCCGCGCGCAGCAATGAAGACCCAACACAGCCAAAAATTTAAAAAAAAAAGTAAATAAATAAATTTATTTAAAAAGGTTTACCTACTTTATGAAACACCATCACGTTAATTTAATTGACCGCCCCTTTAACATTTATAATCCATTACAGTGACTGGGAGATGATTATTTCTGGGTGTGGTTTCGGTTTTCTCCTTCTAATGTTGCAAGCTGCATCCCAATGTTATGAAGCCCTGGCAAGAAAAAACAAAAAAAGAAATGCCTGCTAAAATGAGTTGTTCTTAAAAAATAGGAGCACTAATGATAAAGAATGATTTACCATTAGTTTCTGTCTTTGCAGCAGTGGAAAATTGGGAGAGGATCAAACATCCTCCCCAATTTGGCCACCACCTTCTTGGTTTAATAGTGTTTTTAAATGAAACCTCTGACATGGTCTTTGTCAGGGCTGTTAATTTGTACCTTGCAGAAACATGATTCAGACTTTTCTGGAATACAGACTGAGGAGAAGTTTCAATAATAAAGAAATACAGGGACATCTGGAATTTCCTCTGAAAGTTGATGTGATCTCTTAACTGAAAATCAAAGGCTTTGCCTCAGACTTTGAGATTCCCTCTCTTAGTTAATTAGTGTTAGGAGAGAAGGTCTGATAGATGCAGAAGGGCTGACAAAACTCATGATGTCTATTTTTTTCAACTAAGTGTGAGCGCCAAGGCTTTGGGTTTCTCTTATTTGGCTCCATCCCCTGAGAGCCTCGTTTGTTTTTAGTACATAATTTTAGTGTTCATTCTTACCAACTATCAAGTCTGATGCACTTTTAGAAAAAAGTAAACCAAAAGTAATTACTTGGAGAACACAAAGGCCGTATCTATATATGAGATCAAACATTTCCAGCTCTCCCTTGCTATTTACCTCTGAACAACTACTCTTCTTTTTAGTGCTTTCCATTTGTTTTCTTGACAAACAAAGAGCAGGGTATATCTTCAGGCTAATTATACAGGACCATTATGGGATCCCGCAGGGACCAGGATGAAGCAAAGCTCCATCTCCGCTTTAATTTTAGGGGGAAACTAAACCTCAAGGGAGGTCATGCCTATGCTGGCTTCTCAGATGGCAGGTAATCCTGGTCTAGGCGTCCTTTCCTTCCACTAAACAGAAGGACCCTAGGTATCCAGAGGTTGGCTTCTAGCATCTCATGGATCGGTGGCTTCATGTGGTCTAGTGTTGTTACATGACCAACCCCTCCCTTCACCTCAGCTGGAAGGTTGAGTGTGGGTGTGAAAAGATGAGAAACAAAAAGGAGTAGAAAAAATAACAGCAGTGACCAAAAATATAGACTAATCTTCTTTTTTGAAAAAAAGTCTCAACATAAAATCTGGCAGTCACATAAAGAATTGTGAGAGATTCTCAGAAGACCCAGTGTCCTGCCCATACTGCAAACCCAGCCCCAAGATTCTGCCAAGTCTTGCTTGCTCTCGGGAGCAGTCCATGTTGGCCTCTAAGAGGAAGGACTCCTTCAGCTGCAGGTGACAGACACCCAATTCAGACTTCTTTTAAAAGGAACTCCAGGGATGCCTCTTTCTTTAGGGATCAAGTGATGTTACTGGACTTCTCTGCATTTTTCACTTGTACTTGTTCATTCTTTAGCCAGGTAGGCAGCATAGCTGCCAGATGCCTGAGACTTACAATCGACCCCCTTAGGGACCTCAGCAGACTGGGGAGGGAATGTGAAGTCAGGTCAGGGTCACGTGCCCACCCCTGGAGCTAGGGGTGGATGAGGTTAGCTCCACCCAAACTACAAGGAATGGGCTTTCCTCCGGAAAGGTAGCTTCCATTACTAAATCATATGGGGAAGTGATTCTGGGCACCCAACACCAAAAAATGTCCATTACATGTCTTTATCTATACACATCAAGAATGCTACTGCTCCAGGGAGTAATACTATCTTGCCATTGCCTTATAGTGTGAGATTGTCCCTTAAGGAAACTGTGATGCTGCTTTCTCTTCTTTGTCTGTTGCCTTGGGTCTAGTTTGAAGCCGCACCTTTGGCTTCTGGCCCTGCCCTCACATGGGGCTTCCATGACAGGACATGATGCTCATTTTATCAATATTTCTTAATACTTGTGGATTCCTTAAATGGTGGCCCAATACCCCCTTTGGCTTCATCTCGGGCACCCCCGGAATCCAACACCTGTCTTCTAGAGTGCATGGGGTCCTCTGTCCTTGCTCTGTTGACGACACCTTGCCTGTTTGGAGCACTGTTCCTCCCTCCTGTCTGGTTAGATTGGCCTGCTGTGTCTCACAGCTGGGCCTGACCAGGTCCTGACGGGGAGATGGCTCGTTACACTGCTAAGAACCTGTGCACAGACTGCTGCCTGGCCAACATTCTCATTTACTAGGCTTTGAACAGGGGCCTGGAGAATGGAGAGGACATGAGCTTCTAGATGACAACATCCAACGTGAGCAGCAGGTACACTTTTCCCTTTCATGTGTGTGGAAAGTATTAGGAGGGAAATATTCCTCTCAGGACGTATTTTACATCGGCAATCATGTTTTCCTGGAAATTGATTTAACTTTTAACACTTCAGTAAGGATCTGATGTAAAACACTTAATAGCCAGGGGAAGGACTATATTTCCTGTCTTTCAGCACCACTACGGCTGTTAAATGCCTTTCCCCACTGACTGGGGTGTACTGTTCCATACATTGTGATCTCGCCACACTTGGTTCATTCACTCCCTCCTTCATTCATTCACAAGTGTCAGGCCTTGGAAAGCCACTTGGGGTGCAAAAATGAGTAAGACCCTGTCCTTTCCCTCAAGGGTCTCTCAGTCAAAGTCCTGATGAATAAACACAGGATAGGAACGTGATGGAACAGATGTTCTTAGGTGCGTCTAGGACATCAGACAGGGGCTCAGAGGAGATAACGTTGTGGGGTGGGCCGGGGGGCAGGCAAGGCTTCAGTGGGGAGGCAGCCCTTGGGTTGAATCTTGTAGAATGAGCAAGACTTCATCAGATGGAAACAAGGAGGAAGTGTATTCCAGGAAAAGGAATGTTCCAGGAAGTATACTCCAGGAAGGATTATGTCGGATGATATAGGGCTTTGACTAGCATGGTAGCTTTGAGAGAGTAAGAGATACAGTAGACCATAGGGTATAGGGCAGGGAAGAGAGGGAAGCAACAGGACACAGGGTGGTAGGCAGAGGCCAAATCATGAAAGGTTTTTAAATTATAGTAAGGAGTTTATATTTTATCCATGGGGAGGAGGAAAAATTAAAAGGTTTAAATGAAATGGGAGTATACCATGATTAGGTTTGCATTTTTGGAAGATCACTTTGGCACTCTTGGTAGTATTGCCTAGAGAGGGGGACAATGAGGCGGGAAGACCAGCTATGAGGCTATGGCAGTAGTTCGGGCCTGGGATGGTGAGGGCTTGAACTAGGGAAGTAAAGGTGGGCTTGGAGGGAAGGGAGCAGATTTAAAATACAACACATAAAAGGTATCAGGAAGTGGCAGAGATGAAGGGTAAATGGCTGGTTTTAGCATTGGGTGATAGAGTATTTGGTAAAGCCACTGGAACAGTCTGGAGAATATAGACTTACTAATAGGTTTGGAGATTAAGGTATCAATTCAGTTTTAGATCTATCCATTTGGAATTGAAAGAGGGACATCCAGGTGCAGATGTCCAGGAGGTGGCTGATATATGAACTTTGAGCTCAAAAGAGAAGTCTGGGCTAAAGATACAGATCTGAGAGTTGTTCATCATAGAAAGAGTGGCTAAACCGTGTGTGTGTGTGTGTGTGTGTAAAGTCATTTAGGGTGAACATGCAGAGTGACGAGAAGAGGGCAAAGGACAAAGCCCTCGAGAATTCCAGCTCTCAGTGAAAAGCAGGAGTAACTGTCAGAGGACAGGGAGGGCAAGGGCAGATGAGGAGCATGAGTGGTCATAGAAATATGGTAGAGCTCATTTTAATAAGAAAGGAATGGTGAACTGTGCCATAGAGAAGAAAGGTGAGATGAAGACCGATAGATGGTCACTGGATTTGTCAATGAACATTTCTCCAGTGATGTTGCCTAAATAATAGCAGGCGTATGGGGTGGCAGCTTGATTGCAGAGAGCTGAAAAGTGAATGGAGGGTGGGAAAGTAGGGATATTGAATGCAGATTATTTATGTTGCTTATTTAAATCTAAGTTCTTGCTCCCAGATTGTAAGCCCCGGGGGAGTAGGGACATCACTGATCTTGGTCAACATTATAACCTTAGTACCGAGTGCAGTCCCCATCAACAGTAGCCATTTAATAAATATTTGGTGAATGGGAAAAGAGAGCACAGTGGTAGATAAAAGGCATAAAGTACAATGGAAGATTTTTATTTTCTTTACTAAATTTGAGGAAAAATGTAGAAGAGCTTGAAAAATGCACATGAAGCAAGGTTTCAGAGAACTTATAAAGAGACAGACTTCGGCTGTGAATATTACAATATAAATTGGGCATTTCCGCTAGCTCTTTCTAGAAATCATCCCCACAAAAATGAGCACAAGAAAACCCTGCAAACTCCCGGACAACAGTTTTGATGAAACTAAGGAACTGTAAATTCCCTGAGCAATGGTAATAGAGAAAGGGAGAATTTATGAGAATGTAGAGATTGCAGATCTCAAGGAGCCAGCAAAGGTAAAGTGGAAATTCCTTGAGGTACAAAACCTCAAACCCTCATCGCAACAGGATGCATATCTAGGATGCAGGGGTGTTTTGGGGCTTTGTTTGCTTTTAAGAATCTGAGGAAGCAGGACCAAATAAGAAGTCACTCAGAAAAGCTATATATAGAGGAAATAGATTCCCTGTCTCATGGCATCAGGGGAGAAGAGAAAGTTTCTTTTGTGAGTCACTGCTGTCAATCACCGCCACTCACAAAAAACTGGGTAATGAGAAAATTCCACCTGGATTGGAACATGACACCAGCCCCTGCAATTAGTTGTTCCAGAAAAACTCATCCCTTTCAATAATGAGGAATACAGAAAATTTTCTATATTTTCTCTGTATAGAGGGAGTCAAGCACATCTGCTAGGGAAAAGGGGGGTGGGGTGGAAGGAAGGAAGAGGCATCAGAGAGGACTGGAGATGTGGAAAAACATCTGTGTGGAATGGAAGAAAGTGTTAACTGGAAGATGCAAAAGGATTGGGTGCAGCGTGTCTCTGAGTTGCTGGTCTGACAATGTGGTCTCCTACAGCATGGTTCAGTTGTCTATTTGGGGAGCGAGGAAGACAAAGCTTGGGGGTTCCAGAGAAGATCAAGTGGAGAGACAAGGGGGCAAGAGTACTGGCAACAAATAGTTGAAGTGAAAATGGAGGGGTCAAAGGAGGTTGGTAATTTATTGGATTTTAAGATTTCAAAAGTTGAGTATTCCAAATCATGGGCCTCAAAGAATGGGGAGGCTCCCTATGCCTACGTTTTTTCCTTTACTCAAAGTAGAAGACGTGCTGATCTCCTTGGTCAGATCCAGGATATTGATTAGACCACATTTACTCATGGAGAAGTCATTTTGAGAAAAGATGTCAGTTCATGGATATGACTTACTCTCTTTTCTCTTTCACCCATGTGGCCAAAGTGGCTAGCTGATCAGGGTTTATTCTGAGGGCTACTGCCCATCTTTTCTTCCTCTGCCTTCCTTGTCCATGCAGCTTAAATACATAAGCACAGTGGCCTCATACCCTTGTCTTTTTCTTCCTTTTGGCTACCTGGTTTTTGGAGAAATCCAAGATGCAGTGAGGCCCTCATGTATTGCTTTAGTCTGAGACTTACTAGGTTATGGGAAAAGGGTGTTCCCCATGGTCCAGCTCAACCCACTGTGTTTACTTTCCCTGGTTAGGGAGTCCTTTGGGGAATGGTGGCTAAGACCAGAGACTCTTAGCAAATACCTTCTTTACAGCACAGACAACTGCCTCCAACACATAGCAGCAAGAGGAAAGAGTCTAGGGTGTGGCCAGGGTCATGAGAACCTGCAGTGAAGAGGGGCTGAAGGCCACTGAAGGAGGAGAAGATATAAAGCTCTGTGTCTCGTTTTAGGCTTAGAAAGGTCAGAAGTACTTCCAGTTTAAGCCTGTAGTGAAATGTCTCAGCAGGGAGTTGACAGTTGTAAAAGAGCCACCCTGAAAACCACAAGTGTTGTGGTTTTTACAGTATTGAAAAGGAGAGGGGCTTAGGACTAGGTGAGAAAATAATAAGAAGAATTTAATAAATTAATAAGTTCACTAATACCTTAAATGAGTACTAAAAAGCAATTCCTGAGCTATCACTATTTACAGCAATAGACACACATCTTGATATAGATGTTCATGTAAATACAGAGCTTCACATTTTAGATGGGTAAAGGTAAGTTCATGTGTCATTAGCAAATTTGTCATTAGGGAAATATGAATATTTTTACAGGAGGTATAACGGAGATCTGCCACATATGACAGAACCGAGTGTTTGTTAAATTTAATCTTACTTTTTCTTATTCCTATATCATAAATATGGCTTCCTTATTAATACAGTTGATGGATTTACATCACTGTTTCTGAATAAGCAAAATACTTAATTTCATATCTAAATGACATTCTCCTTTCTGAAAAAGGAGTCTGTATTTCCATGGGGACAGGAATGGGGTTATTTTGATCAAATCCCGGACTGGAATGGGATTGACAGGATGCTAGCTCAGTGGATGGGTCCTAAAGACGCCATAGTTGGTAAGTGGGGTGAAATGTTTGATACAGAGAGTGGAGATAAAGAAGTCAGAAAAAAGAAGTCAGAAAATTTCTGCACAGTACCTGTCTCTTAACGAGTAGTCAAAAGATGTTTGTTAAAATAATTACTTTTATATCTTTTTTTAAAATTTAAATGATAGAACTAACTTTAGTGAAGGTACCACTATAAACCACAAATTATAATTTATAATTATAAATTATATAATTATTATATATAATTATAAAATAATTATAATTTATAATTATAAAATTATAAATAATTTTATAATTATTTTTATTAATTAACATTGCATAAGGTGACAAGATTTCATCTAAAACATATATTCTTTTTTTTTTTTTTTTTTTTTTGCGGTATGCGGGCCTCTCACTGTTGTGGGCTCTCCCGTTGCGGAGCACAGGCTCCGGACGCGCAGGCTCAGCGGCCATGGCTCACGGGCCCAGCCGCTCCGCGGCATGTGGGATCCTCCCGGACCGGGGCACGAGCCCGCGTCCCCTGCATCGGCAGGCGGACTCTCAACCACTGCGCCACCAGGGAAGCCCTAAAACATATATTCTTAACAGGGATGATATCACCCATAAGAGGGAAAAAATTGATTCTTTTTTTAAAAATTTAATTTAATTTATTTTTTTATACAGTAAGTTCTTATTAGTTATCTATTTTATACGTATTAGTGTATATATGTCAGTCCCAATCTCCCAGTTTGTCCCACCAAGGCACCAGTTATTTTTCATTGATTGAGTGATTTGTGAAGGTAGAAGAAGAGAAGACACCATTACCTAGCAGTGGCTTAGCCGTCCTCACTAGACCAATTTTCAGAGCCAGTCAGCTCTGGAAGTCAGCCTCAATAGCTCTGCCCTGGGTTGGTCAGTCCATCTACCTGTCTCTCTGCCGGCTACCTATCTACCTATCTATCTATCTATCTATCTATCTACCTACCTACCTACCTACCTATTTATCTTTCTAATTATCTATTATTTTTGTACTAGCTGTATTGAGATATAATTCACATACTATACAATTCACCCATGTTAAAGTGTCAGTGATTTTTAGTATATCACAGGCTTGTGCAACTGTTACCACAATCAATTTTAAAACATTTTCACTCCAAAAAGAAACGTGTGCCTTCAGCAGTCACCCCTATTTTCTCCCAGTCACCTTCTCCTCCAGCCCTAGGCAACAACTAATCTACATTCTGTCTCTGTAGATTAGCTTATCCCTGGACATTTTATATAAAAATGGAATCATACAATATGTGGTCTTTTGTGACTGGCTTCTTTCACTTAACATAATGTTTCCAAGATTCATCCATGTTGTAGCTTGTGTCAGTATTCATTTCTTTTTTTATAATTTTCTGTTGTATGACCATATATTTCCATTCATCACTTGATGGATATTTGAGTTGTTTATACTTTTTGGGTATTGCTAGTAATGCTGTGTTGGACAGTGTACAAATTTTTGTGTGGACTTACGTTTTCATCTCTCTTGGTATATGTGTGGAGTGGAATTGCTGGATCATATGGTAATTCTATGTTTAACCTTTCGAGGAACTGCCAGACTATTTCCCAATTAGCTGTACCATTTTACACTCCAACTACCAGTATGTGAAGCTTCCAATTTCTATGCATCCTTGCCAATATATTATTTTCCATGTATTTGATTATAGCCACTCTAGTGGGTATGAAGTGGTGTCTCACTGTGACTTTAATTTGCATTTCCCTGATGACCAGTGATACTGAGCATTTTTCGTGTGCTTACTGGCCATTTGTATATCTTTTTTGGAGACATGTCTAGTCAGATCCTTTGCTTGTTTTAAAATTGGGTTATTTGTCTTTTTATTATTTAGTTGTAAGTGTTCTATTGATATAAACATCCTAGATAGAAGTTTGTTATTAGATATATAATTTGTAAATATTTTCTCTCTCTGGGTTTATTTTTAGTTAGCAGTTTTAGCCACTGCAGAAAGCCTTCTGAAAAGAATGAAAGAGAATTGCTGGGATACTATATTTATGATCACTATGAAATTCTACTCAGGGGCTTCTTATATGTGGCTTTAGGTTTAGGGAGAATGTAAAATGTACTTGCTGTATAGGTTGTCAGTCACGAATTTCATTCTGTTTCCCATTTGGTGGTAATACAAGAGTGGGACGAAATTTGTTTGTACTATATATAAGCTCCTAATAGTCTGCATTAGCTTAGTGTATTTCCCCACGTTTCAGAGCTGATTTAGAGTCACTGTGATGGAACAGCTAGACTTTGTGCTTTAAACTTGAGAGGCATTTGAAAGAATTTTAGTGCAGAATGTAAGCCCTTTCCAAAGTTCACCCTTACTTTACTGCCCTTTAAAGGAATTAAAAGTCTTGTTTACTCTGTTTTTTCAATCTATTCTTTTAGAGAAAATTTATTTATTTCCAGTTATTTAAAATCAAGGTCCCTCAAACAAGCTAACTCTTTATATGTTGCTCTTTTTGACAGCATCGCAAGGAAAGTTTCAGCATTGCCAACTGAAATGACTTTCCATGACTTTCCATGAGTCACCTCTAATTACATGGGCCATAGCCATTTTAATTCCTTATTTAAATTGCCATGGAGATTTACATACTAAAAATGTTGCCTGATGCATGTAGGTTATTCAGCTGCTTTTTTAGGCTAACTCTCTGAGTACCAGGAACCATGGAATGTGGGAACTCACCTTAAAGATGGTTTACTGCAACTCCTCTTATGAGTTGTAGTAACACCCCAGTAAGTAAGTGCATATTAATATATGTAATCTTTTTTATACTCTTCTGTATTTTCCAAATGTTCTAGAATGAACAGGGATTATTTTATAATTCAATAAGCAATTATTTTAAAATTTGACCTTTTATTATTATACAAGTAGTACTTATTATAGAAAACATAGAAACTACATGTAAGCAAAAAAGAGCAAAATACATGTCGCTTGTAATTCTACCACACAGAGATGACCATTATTAACATTTTGATGTGGTTTCTTCCAGAAAAATTAAAATGATAAGGTAACACTGATCTTTTACCTTTTTCTGCTAACAGTATATTGTGACTATCGTTCTATATAGTAAACAAATTACACACATGGAGAAAATAACCTTCAAATCTATGTCCATGTTTGACAAATTAACTTTATGAAATAGGGAAGGTATTATTTACTCTATTTTATGCATGAAGAAATAGAGATGGAGAGAACTTAATTAACCTGCTTAAGTGCTCAAACTAATAAGTAACAAAAATGGGAATAATATTTGCGTTTTGACTCAGAATCCAGTGTTCCTTTCATTCCTGTGCCAATAATAGGCTGGTGACACTATAGACACTGAGTCATCAAGGCAGGAAATGATAACAAATGTTAATTAAGGACATTCCCGAGTCTGAGTGAACAAAAAAAATTGGATTGAATTATGAACAGCTGGTGAAAGGAATTTTGTGGGGTTTTGTGCCTCATTAGTTGCTAATTAATTGCTACACATAAATACCTTAATTATTCAAATGGCTTATGAATAAAGGAGAAAATAATGTATAAACAAAGGAAAGGATGGATGTAACTCTGCACATTAGATGATAAAATGATTACCCAAAAAGTACTCAACAGGTTAGCGAGGTGAGCTGAATCTATCAAGATGCTATGTAATATAAATGAAGGCAAAGTTCTCCATTTGGGAGCTCCAGATCTGCTGTGTATCTGTGGAAAACTTCCATCACGAGGGAATCAGATTTTCTCTATGCCAAGAGTGCAGTCACTCGACTCTGACACTGTAGTACAAACACAGCTATAAACAGTATGTCAAAGAATGGGCATGGCTGTGTAAAACATCTCTCTTACAAAAGCAGGCCATGTTTGACCAATGGGTCACAATTTGCTGACCTCTGTTTTAGATGATATTCTACTAAAGAAAGATTCCCATTTTCAATGGCCATGCCCATTCTTTGACATACTATTTATAGCTGCGTTTGTACTGTGGTGTCAGAGTCGAGTGATTGCACGGAGACTGTATGGTTAGTAAAGGTGAAGATATTTACTGTCCGGCCCTGCATGGAAAATGTTTGCCTATCCATGATCTAGAACAAGGATATGCGGTAGGGAGAAGAGTTCAGCTCCGATCTCAACTCCAGACATTACAGTTTTTAGAGAGGTAAATGTCAATGGAAGCGTGCTTGGAGGAAATTCATCATCATGGTGCAGGAACTCAAAATTAAGTCCCATCTGAGATGATAGAGAGATTGAGACATTTAAACATGGAAAAGAGAAGCATTAAAGATGGGGGGCGGGGGCTGAAGGAGGGTGGAAGATTCTTAGCTGAATTAAAGTGCTGAAAGAATACCAAATGGAAGGACGTTGTGCCCCAACTAGAACCATAGTGACTTGCAGGAAGACTATTTAGTGGACTTTCTAACAATGAAGAATTAAAAAATGTAACAGGCCAGCCTAAGAAGTCAGGTTTCCTTGTCAAAGTTTGAAGTGCTCATGGCTGGACTGGATGATTACACGTTGGGGACATTAGTGAGCAGATTCAGAATAAGAGTAGTCACCATTTTGAGGATGCCTACTGTCTACCATCACCTCTAAGCCTCATAAATAACTTTGTATTATTATGAACCTCACTTTGTGGATGAGGAAATAATTCAGAGAGAGTAAAACACTTGCTCAAACTCACAATGCTGGTAAATGTCAGATCTATAGTCAGATAGGTTGGTAGATAAGAGTTCTTTAAAAAGATTTTTTGGAGATATTTTTGAAAACGGAAAAGGAAAAAGAATAACATAACTAACAGATATTTCTGCCAACTAGAATTTACAATTATTAAGAGTTGTCAGTTCTGGGTTGTGAAAATATCTGTGATAATTATTTCTAAGCTAGTTATATTAATTATACAGTTATAATTACACAAAATGATTCTGGTTAACATCTCTACCTTAATGATATGGAAAGTGAGAGTTTTCTTCTTTTCCCAAGATGAACAGAGCAATCCCAGAAGAGAACTCAAAGTTATGAGTCATTTTCTTAACTAAAATTCTGATCAGATTAAACTGGTTGTTTCAGTGTCTTTTGCTCTTCTTGTTGGTGGGAGAGTTGTACCTCCTGCTTGGTAATAGCCCCCAAGGTGTTCATGGGGGTCCCATGGGATGGGGGGGATGGGGGGTTCATGTCACACATGCCTTCCCAGACAAGTGGCAGCCTCAGCTTTTCCTCTTTCCTTCTACTCTGGGATTCTGCTGGGTCCCCCAAGCATCCCATTGTGCCAGCCAGTTCTGCTGGCTCCTTTGGTTACGACCCTGAGCACCACTGTTGATGAAAGGAAGCCTGTGAGATGCCAGAGCTTCATAAGGTTCATGGCACAGTGGGGTGACACTGGCTCCTCTTTGTACCCTCTCTGTTGAAGTGGCACCAAAGCCACTTGTGCCCAGTACCCCTCAGAGATTTTGGTGAAGCCATTTGTATTAGTTTGTTAGGGCTGATGTAACAAGTCCCACAACCTGGGCGACTTCAAGAAAAGAAACTTATTATCTCAAAGTTCTGGAGGCTAGAAATCTGAAATCAAGGTGTTGGCAGGATTGTCTCTTCTGAGGATTATAAGGGAGGATCTGTTCTAGGCCTCTCTCCTAGCTTCTGGTAGTTTGCTGGCAATCTTGGGTGTTCCTTGGCTTATAGAAGTGTCACCCTCATCATTGCCTTCATGTTCACATGGTGTTCTCTCTGTGTGTGCATGTCTGTTTCCATATTCCCCCATTTTATAAGGACACTGTTCATATTGGATTAGAGTCCACCCTACTCCAGTATGACTTCATCTTAACTAAGTACGTCTGCAACGGCCTTGTTTTCAAGTTATGAGATACTAGGGGTTAAGACTTGAACGTCTGATTTTTAAGAGGACACAATTCAACCCATAACAGTGATCCTACAAGGTTTTTTGAGTTTTTTCTTAATAAGAATTGAAAGAGACCCTTTGGTCATAGGATTGTGACCAAAGGAAGGTAAATAGGATAACATAGATGAATCACTTTGTAAATGGAAAAGTGCTATCCAGATGGTAGCTGTTACTAAGGGATAATGCTGATATATTTGCATATAGGCTCCCATCAAGAGATCTGCATGGAGAAACACTAAAGGAAACTCCTCAAGCTCCTGGTTCTCTCATCACGGCTAGAAAGACAGGGATGGGTCATTGGATTTTCCTCCATAGGAAGTTGTTGGTGTTATAAGGGAGCTGGTAACAAAGTAAGAGACATGCCTAGCACTCACCTCCCTTCCACTCAGAGAATTGATTACTACCTTTCCCCAAAGAAAATGAACTACAGCAGTCCCTGAATCCAACCTTTTTGAAATTCTTAGTATCTGACTTCAAGTTTGATTGTAATCTCCTTGTGGAGTGGAAGCAGAGAGTCACAGAATTCGGAAGGAGAATCAGAGATCCTGTATTCGGACTAGACTGGTTTCAGCATTTTTGATGTTGTTGTTCCCTTGATGAGCACAGAGGCCTGAGATCCCACACCTCATTAAAGAACTTTTTGTTTAATTCCTTTTTTCATAATTCTTCACAGTGCAGTGCTTTAGAGTCAGTGGGCCTTCTCTGAATTCTACTGGTCAGTTTACTTTGCTTTTCTTCTATGTTTTTATTAGTCTGGATGTCGTTCGTTTTATATATATATATATATATTTTTAAATTTATTTATTTATTATTTATTTTTGGTTGCATTGGGTCTTTGTTGCTGTGCGCAGGCTTTCTCTAGTTGCGGCGAGCAGGGGCTGCTCTTCGTTGCTGTGCACGGGCTTCTCACTGTGGTGGCTTCTCTTGTTGCGGAGCATGGGCTCTAGGTGCATGGGCTTCAGTAGTTGTGGCACGCGGGCTCAGTAGTTGTGGCACGCGGGCTCTAGAGTGCAGGCTCAATAATTGGGGTGCGTGGGCTTAGTGGCTCCGCAGCATGTGGGATCTTCCCGGACCAGGGCTCGAACCCCTGCCCCCTGCACTGGCAGGCGGATTCTTAACCACTGTGCCACCAGGGAAGCCCCCGTTCATTACATTTTAATGATTTATTTACCTGGCCATCTGTTGCACTCACGTAGAGAAACTTTTGAAGCCAAGGCATGTGTACTGCTCATATTTTTATCTAAAACAGTGGTTCTCAAACTTTAGCAGGCATCAGAATCACCTGGAGGGCTTGTTAAACCACAGATTGCTGGCCCATCCCCAGAGTTTCTGGTTCAGTAGGTGTGGGTTAGGGCTGAAAATTTGTATTCCTCACAAGTTCTCAGGTGTTGCTGCTGCTGCTGCTGGCCTGGGGGTCACACTTTGAGAACCAGTGATCTAGAGCAGTCGCTGGCAGATGATCAGTGCACCATAAATGTTTCTGGATGCATGAGTTCATGAGTAAAGGTGAGGAAGATTATCTTTTATATGACCCTAGGAGACTGTGGAGAGAAAAAGGGAGGTTGCTTATCTGCCCCTTCTGCTTTCCTAGCGTGATGAGGATAAAATGACATCATCTACTGAAAGCACTTTGAACGCAGCTACACCTTTGGCTAGTCCTGTCAGTGCCTATTCCTCAGTCCTGAGGCTTGTTTGGGGGAGTGGGTTCAGGGCTTCCTTAATGTGAGAGCAGAGGAGACAAGCCTTGAGTTTCTCTACTTGCTGTTTTTGGGGCAAAGATAGTCAAAACTCTGTACTTCCTATTTCAAAGAGAGTTGCAAAAGCTGGTTTTCAGTTATTTAACTGGCACAGACTTTAAGTTCAGTCTAGTCCTTTTAAGAGGAGAACTGACTTCTCATATATTTTTCTAGTCTAACAAGAGCAATCATAAATTAATAAAACCATAAGCCAAAGAAAATAAATTAGCAGTTGGTTGAAAAAATTTAACCTATTTGCTTAAATGCAAATTAAATTAAAAATTACATTCATACAATCATGTGTTCCATAAAGATTTCCATGAACACTTCTGAGTAATTTCATGGAAATATAGAAATGTGGCCTGTTTCAAACAAGTTATTAAATACATATTGATTTGCTGTAAGTGTAACACTGTTGTGTTAGCAATTCATTTACAACACATGCTGCGTTAAAAACAGAATGTTTCCTTGAGCTGTGTCGAACTCATACTGTTTTCCAAATCACTTGAAAACTGGAGTGGTTGAAAATGGATTAGATGCAAAGGAAGAAGCATGGAGTCTGCGAGAAATCTGCTAATTGGACTCTGGAGAAAGAAACCATAGACGTCATTGGTCAGTTCTTGACAGTGAATTGGTAGTAGGGCTTTTGGTAAAAAAAAAAAAAAAAGGGAAGAAGTTAATGAGAAAAGAAAGGGGGGGGGATCAAAGCTTCAAGAGAAAGCACAACCACTTAACTGAAGCCAGGAAGGGTGAATTTGGAATCTCAGTGGAAAGGAGAGTCTTAGAATGAAGAAGTTGTTCCTCTTCTGAGTCAGGAGGAAGTGGAGGGGAGCAAGGAGGATGGTGACAGTTTTACCTTGTAAAAGTTCAGAGACCTCACCTACTCCTCATTTTAAAAAAATTTTTATTTATTTATTTATGGCTGTGTTGGGTCTTCGTTTCTGTGCGACGGCTTTCTCTAGTTGTGGCAAGTGGGGGCCACTCTTCATCGCGGTGCGCGGGCCTCTTACTATCGCGGCCTCTCTTGTTGCGGAGCACAGGCTCCAGACGCGCAAGCTCAGTAATTGTGGCTCACGGGCCCAGTTGCTCCACGGCATGTGGGATCTTCCCAGACCAGGGCTCGAACCCGTGTCCCCTGCATTGGCAGGCAGATTCTCAACCACTGCGCCACCAGGGAAGCCCTACTCCTCATTTTATGGCAGAGGAAACCAAAGCCCAGAGAGGTGCAGTGACCTGTCCAAGGTCACCTCACACAAGGTCAGTCCCAGGTCTGGTACCAGGTTACAGCTCTCCTTCCTCACTCCATACTATCCCCTCTCGTTTTCACTTCCCTACAACCTCACTTTTGCTTCGTTAGCACATTAAGCAATTGTTTACTAGATGTTGTTGATGGCTGTGGAAAAGAACAAGGGCAGGAAAAAAATAATAAAAGCAAATTCAATTTAGATGAGAAACAATTCAAATGCTTAATTGGTTGAAAAAAAAATCAAGAACAGGTGGTGCTCTAGTCTGCCAGGAATCTTGAAATGAGCGTCTGGATGTTATTTTGTATTCAAAATGAAAAATGTAGAAGTCTTTGTGTGTAAAGATACATCACAGCATGCAAGGTGTAGAGATTATATGAAGAAATCCAATTTGGACTGGAGAGAACATGGATGCAGATGCCAGTTGCACAGCTGCTATTTACATAGACTCATGTAGATTGCATCAGTGGTAGTCGTCTAGTTTCCATGTAGTCATAAAATGGCGTCCTGGAAGAAAATGGCCACACAATCACTACTTCAGCTGTGACACACCACTATTTGTACCACAGTCTGCCATGGTCCTACTTTTTCAACCTTTGTTTCAAATCCGTCCTTCCTGTCAATGCCCTGCAGTCGAAGACCCACAGGAACACCCCTGTATTTGAACAAGTGTGCTTATTACTCATCCCAGAAAGGGAGAATGCACACCGTGGGCAACCATGGTGTGTCTCAGCGAGAGGCTGTTAGGAAGGACTTATTATAGAACTTGTTTGATTGAGTACTTTGGGGGAAGACCCAAGGAAGCAGAGGTTCATCCTGGATTGCTACTCTCTGAAATCAAGGACAATTCTATTATTGAATATCCCTGTAAATCTTATATATGGGGAGTGCAGCAAAGCTAAAGCTGTAATTGGGAAGGAAGCAGCAGTCACTCATATTAGCCAGGCTGTCTGGTATTTTGTGGTCTGGACAATGTTCACGCTTTGTCTGTGTTTAGATACGATTCCTAAATGGCTGTGTTTTTGTCTTATTCCATCCTGGTCACACAGTGGCCTTGTCTGGTGATGATTTTCTGTGAAACTGTTTATGTTCAACAGAAGAATGTCAAGGCCCAGCTAACAGTACTAGGTCAGCTCCTTGGATGTCAGGGGTGCTTTTCTCTTTTTCTGAATGAATTAAGTTAGAGGAAAAAGGCAAAGCTTTGCGATGTGATTTCCAAAATTGAGTGTTTTGTGTATGTCCACCGATCTCTTCATTGATACATGCAAACGAGTGGTATGTAATTTGGATAGGCTTACTAAGTGCTTTGGAGCCCTTGTACTAACCACTCTCACTTTTTCACTTGAACTATAGGAACTGCTCTGTGAATTTTGGGTTAAAGCATATGTGGAACAAGAATAAACAAATTACCACCTGAAGATTGGACTTACCTCATTAGCATGTTGCCTAAAAAGTAAGTTTGGCACAGTTTGGGAATAGAGGATGTGGAGAGCCAAACTGCTCTGCATAACTGGGGGTGAACACACAGTTGGACTGTTCAGAGGCAATCAGGGAGAGAGGTGGTACAGAGAGAGAAATGCGAAGGAAGGGAAGAGGAATAATCAGCAAGAAGGCAAAAGGTCCAGAGATATACTGAAGGCAGGCGCCTAACAGAATTTTCAAGAAGAGTGCTGTGTGATACATGCTTTAAATTTGTTTGTTTGCAGTGCAGCAGTAAAATCCTCCACTTATGACCTTCAGTAGAAAAACACAAGAGCTTGTAATGAAGGTGGGAAGAGGCTGGGTTGGGGATAATCTAGGAGGAAATAAAAGCTAAGAAGTACAAGACAGAGAACAGACATTCAGTATAATTTGAAATAGAAATAAGCATAGAACATAAGTTCCCCCAGGAACACAAAGAGGTCCTGGGCAGGCATTCCAGAGTGTACAGAACAGGAGGTTGAACCAATTTTATGGACCTTAAGGGATGGGGTGACCTAAGATGATATGCGGATAAGGAACATAAAAGACTTGGGGAAAACAACAAAATAAGTTCTTAGCATGATCTGAGGAGTCAGGACAAATATCTAGATAATTTAAACCAAAATAAATTTAAAAACCCAAACCTCTATTCTTCTAATATATAGATGCTTTAGGAAAAAGTTTAGTTTCTAAGTTTCAGTCTTAAACTCTCAGTCAAGAAACAAATTTGCAGGACCTATAAGGCAAGCAAATATGCACCCTCTTTTTTTTTGGTGTCAAAAAAAGACAATGAATTTAAAGTGATTCTCTGATATTCATGACGGTGAGGATAGATTCAAAGCTTTCAGATTAAGTTTTCAGTGTTTTCTGGTTGTCGGTGTCTGCAAACTGGGCTGATATTTTAAACCTGAGGTCACGGTTGGAGTTTAATTTTCATATCCAACTTGGAGAATTTTGAGGTTCCCAAGGCTATTCTTGAGGCTTGATTGTCATATAGTCTGTAGTGCTTGAGTGAGAGAGAGGAAAAGTTAGGGAACTGGAGACCTTTGTTTTATTTTTCTTCCTTTGAACACTGCCGGAAGCAGGTAAAGCTGTCTCCATAGTAACCTCTATCCTTGCCCCTCAAAGTGTGGTCTGGGAACCAGCAGCATCAACATTACCTGGGAACTTGTTAGAAATGCAGCATCTCAGGACCCCATCTGAGACCCGCTGAATTGGAACCTCCATTGTAGCAAGATCCCCAGGTGAGATTCGTATGCACATTAATGTTTGAGAAGCATTCATCTAGGAAGTGTTACACAAATCCGTTTCTTAGGTGATAGGGGAGCTAGCCTATAAAAAAGGGAAGGGACATACTAGATGTACAAACTTCTCAGCTAGATGTCTAGCTGCTACTAGAAATTTCATTAGGGATTTTGTTGTGAATTTGGTGTGAATTATATAGCTTAGGGACAGTAGGGACTTGGCTACACCTGGGACTCTATATAACAGCTTACTAAAAGGCCTAGTTGGTTTCTTGATACACTCCTCACTGAAAAGAGACTAGCAGTTTCCTACCAGGAAACCAGGTGTAGCTGATGTTCCCATTATTCTGATATTCCCATTACTCAGGATTTTAAAGCTGAAAGATTTTGAGACATAATCTAGCTGTTATGTTCCTAGTGAAGGGCTGAGAAAAGAAAAAGGTAACATTAGCTTCTGAGGTCAAAAAAAAGTGTCTTCTGTTTCCTTTGTACCATCTTATAGCTCTTGGTAAAGTGGGACCCTCGCAAAATGAGCACTCGATAAATGTCATTAACGGTGATTTGAACCAGAGTGGTGATATTTTTAATGCAGCTCATTCCAGTGAATGTTCTGCTTCCCATGTTAACTTTTATATACCCAGCAACCAGAAACCTACACTGCTGAGTGTACAGAATATCAGGCTCCAGCTTAAGTGTGATTAGATATTGATTGCTGAGCCCCGCAAGCATTTAGCGATGCAGAAGCTCTTGAGCGCTGGATCATCATGGACTGCGGGGCTGACGCTGGCAGAATTCCAGCAGTCACGATCTGTGGAAACATTCTAGAGTGGCCGTAAAACCCAGGCTATGGATTTGACCCTTTTGTGTGGCCTGATCTGTGTCCTGGTCCACTGATTGTCCTTCTTACCCTGTCTTTGCCCCGTCTTTGTAGACATAATGTTTTTGGTCACTGAGGGAACTAGGCAGAGAGAAGAGATATTTGGTGCAAACTCATCCTGACTGCTGGAAAAAACCAACTCAGACTTATAGGTGATGAGCTTGCAGTGAAGAATAACACAATATTACTCTTTTATATTTGTATTGCATATAGTATTGCTCTTTTTTATTTGCTGTGGGAGTTGCTATTAAAGAACTGTGAAAAAATATCCACTTAAAGCTCAAATATATGGTGTTGAGAATAAGAGCTAATCTGTTCATAAGTTGTGGAAGATTAAAGATGGCTGTATTTTTGACATTCCTCTTTCGAGATATAGGGTCTAAGTCCCCTCTCTTAGAATCTGGGCAGGCTCTGTGACTGCTTTAATCAACAGAATACAGTCAAGACATGGCCATGACCATTAAATGACTATGAAGTTGCTCTGATGCTGTGCCAGAAGAACGAGCTGGAAATCTTCACTCTGAAACTTTCTGGAAACTTGCCCTCTGAGGTGCCTGGAGAAACCTCCCACGGGGCAGTGGCACTCCTCAGAATTTGTTGTGAACCAAACCAAAGGAATGCCAGGGGAAGCTACTTGCTGCTGCGTGCTGCTGGCTGCTTTGAACTGCAGAGCCAGGAGCTACAGAAGCTACAAGGTGACAGGAGCACATCAGAACCAGGAAGAGAAAGCCCCTTCCTCCTTCAGCATCTCTACTGACAAAGCTTAACACTAATTCTGCTGACAAAGAAGAAATTACACAGCTGAGAGGCAATAACTTGATCATTGTCACAGGTAAAAAAAAAGCAAACAAAACAAAAACAGAATATAGTGGAAATGATATTTGCCAGTTTCTGGACCCAGACTTTGAGAAACTGGCAGCTTCTACTTCCTGTCTTTTGGAATCTGGCCATCATATTGTGAGAAATCCAAGTCACAGAGAGAGGCTACATGTAGGCATTCCAGTCAACAGTCTAGCTGAGCTCACAGCGAGTGGCCATGTGAGTGTGCCATCTTAGATATCCAGTCCCGTGGAGCCTTCAGATGACCCTAGCCACTGTCTGACCACAACTGTGTGAGAGAACCAAGGGAGAATCAGTCAGCTGAGCCAGGCAACCCACAGAACTATGAGAAAGAATGATAAATTGTTTCAAGCCACTTCATTTTTGAGTCATTTTTTATACAGCAGTAGATAAGTGGGACACAAGTTACTCTACTTACTTATAGTAGGAGGCCACTTTAAAGCTATATGATTCCATTTTTACTCTTTCAGACATGTTCACAAGCCTCACACTTGGAAGATTCCCTGCTGCCCAGTGCAAATATTTGGCCCACCTAAGCTTACAATATCATGCCTTCTAAAGTTCAGACTTTGAAAGGTGCCTTCTCATTGAGAAAAGCTCATGCTTGCTTTATTGAATTGTCACAGAGACCACCACAATGGTGAGACCATTGGGTGTTCCTGGTTCTGTTCTCAAACACAGATCCAAAAGTAGCATTATGCACACTCTGTGAGTTTGTCCACTCCTGATTCCATGTGGCCAGTTCTTCATTTAGTTCCTTCAAGTGGGAGCTGTTCTGGTAGGGAGTCCACCAGAGCACCAAACAGTGTCCATAAATGTCCTATGTTATTGCCTTTCATCTGATAAATGGAACTTCCCAAAGGACTATGATTATGTTGAAGTCAGTATTTTGTTTTGGCCTCTCTTCCTATATCTTATCTGTGGGGCATTGTGTCAATTCATGAGTTACGACACACTGGGAGCTGGTATTCTTACAGAGTTTTGTTACAAACTTCCAAGGGTACAAACTACCAGTCTCCATGTCTGCCCTATTCTAGCTCAGGATTCTCAGCCTTGGCTGCACATAACAATCACCTGGGAAGTGTTCAAAAAAGCAAAACTACCCATGCCTGGTCTTACCCTGGATTAATTAAATAAAAATATCAGGGGGTGGGACACCAGTCCCACGTAGTGTATCTGTATGTCCAAATCTTACCTTTTCTTTAAGGCCCAGCTCAAATACTATTTTCTGCATGAAGCTACAGAGTCCCACAATTGGCATCGTTTCTTCTTCTTTCGAATTAGTTATTATTTTATTTTGGCCTGTTTTTTCTACCTATCATATGCTTTATTATCTCTTTTCCTTCTCCTTATACTCATGATATGCATCTGATATGTATGTATACACAGTGGGAACTCAATAAGTATTTATTAAATGAAGACATAAATGGATATTGGGAAAGCCATCCTGCTTCCCTTGGACACCAAGTTTGCTTTTGTGTTGATGGAGGTTGAGATGCCTATGTATGGCCTCAGTCTACACTCCTCAATTAGAATTGCCTCATAGCCATCCCCCCACCCTCACCCCAGCCCCCAACCATGGCAGAGCCCAGCTGCCATTGCTCTTGAATCTCTGTCTCTGGTTGCTCCCAGTCCCCATCTTTCTTCTTGTTACTATTCAGTTAAGTTTTTTCTTTCTTATTTGAATGACTCTTCTTTACAAAGTTCTAAATACTTAACTTTCTAGGCATGGATGGTCATCAGAGGGAAGATGGACGTTCCACAGTGTGCTTTTGAAAGTACCAAGACTGATAGGGGTGCCTGCTTATCTCCCTGCTGACAAAGAACTAGCTATTTACTGAGCTAAAATGATGAATATTCCAAGAGCAAGTTCTGAAATCACCAAGCCCCACAGTACTCTTTGCAGTCTCTGTGCTATCTATACTGATGAAGCCACTAGATGTAAGTCTTAGCCAGTAAAAGAGACAATGGATAATTGTTTTGGGTTTTAGGGCCTCTGCTGAAATGTTACTGATTTTCAAGTTTCCAGTAAACTAAGTTTACTAAAGTCAGTAAACTAACTGACTTCAAACAGATGGATCAGTGCAGTCCTTTTTCACTTTTTGTATGTAGCATTTTTTCCCACCTGTTATTTACTCATTCATTTTTACTTGTGCTCTGAAACACAAAAGTCATCTTATTTTTTCTTTAGAATTCATAATTTTAAGAGGTTACTGGAAAAGTCCTCTGATTCACCTGTAATTGAAGAGTTCCCCATTAAAGTTTAAATGTTTCTTAGCTCTAATTTGAAAGGGAGTTACATTTCTGTGATGGACTCACGACATTTCTTACTGGAAAA
The DNA here is from genome assembly GCF_964165515.1 of Mesoplodon bidens. Classification (NCBI taxonomy): domain Eukaryota; kingdom Metazoa; phylum Chordata; class Mammalia; order Artiodactyla; family Ziphiidae; genus Mesoplodon; species Mesoplodon bidens. The sequence goes on from NC_138166.1 coordinate 56,078,514, forward strand.
GGTCAGATTTTAATGCCTTCTTGTGATATATGCACCTGGCTCAAGATCAGGCAGTTTTGAATGATGGAATTTAATTGTAATTTAGTAAAGGGGTAAGAGATAAGAAATTATGGCTTTGCTGTAATGCCTGAGCCAATTCCTTAGCAGCCTTCATGGGGGTTTGTGGGTTAGAAGCTGCAACTTCAAGAAGCCTTTCAGGGACACCATGATGATGCTCTGAGTAAAAGCAAAACCTCATCTTGGCTCAAGTTCCAATGATTACCTGACATCCTACCTTAGAAAAACAAAGACAATTGCCAAGGTATAAATCCTTGTCTTCTGAACATTCTGGAAATCCAGATGGATATTTATTACCTCCCATTTTGTCCACCTGCCTCAGACTTCTTACAGTCACTTCCTTTTTCCCCAATAAAAGTTCTTGAGTATACAAAGATACCTACCTACCTTCCTTCCTTTGTTGTGTGAAAAAAGGACTGCTTAAGATCAAATTAACTGAATGAGAATTCTCCCTCCCCAATCTAAGAAAGTCACTTCTCTCTATTCTGTTTTAAATGAATCAAAGAACCGATCCAACTAGGGTATGAGTCATACATTTATTAACAACAGATAATGTGATGTGGTAGAAAAGTATTGGGACTGGATTTAAGCCCTCAATCCTTATTAGAACTTAGACTCTCTGAACTTCAGTTTCCACATCTTTAAATTACCTGTTAGCCTCAGGTTTCTTATCTAGTAAATTGCTTTGAGGCTTAAATAAAATGATAGTCTCCTTGGGATTGTTCTGTTATCCTGTGTTCCGGGGCATGCTAATCCACTGCTCATGGTGCCTGATAATGCCCTCTTGTAGTGAATTCTTTTCTTATGTTGTTTTAATTTGTGCTTATGGGCTCATCCTCAGCTGGGATTATTATCATAATGTATGAGTCATATGTTTCCTGGGTTGTGGGAGTATGTTTACAGAGATGGTTTATATTTGTCTTGTCTGGGTGTCCCCAGGATTTCACTTGTCTAGGGTGAATTTTCACAGTAATATGTCCGTTTGAGATTCCAGCACCATGTGGATAGTATTCATTTGGACTCCATATCTATATGTGGCACAAACTAGGGCTTGTGGGCCCACCAGACCTGATGCTTCTTTGCTTCTTACTCGGCCCTCTTGTGAAGTTCTCCCATTCACCTTACACAGTGCGGGGAGGGTTTATGTAGAAGTGTAAGTTCTAGCATCACACTTCATATGGACCCAAGGCCTCATCTCTGATTTTCATTGGGATTTTATGATCCTAGTCTCTCTCTTTTAGGGTCTGCTGCCCTCCAGGGTTCTGCTGCATTCACTCAAGTTGTATGAGTTCCTATGTAGTTTTTTGGAAACCAGAAAACTCCCCTGTCTGTCTTTTGAGTTTGACTTTAAAAAAATACTGTAGTTTATCCAGCATCTCTGCTTTGTAAAGGGAAAGAGGATCTGAGTTCAGTTTGCAACACTGCTGAAACTAAAAATCAAATGTGTATTTCTTATGAGAATCTTCTCTTGTTAACAACTTAATTTTATTTCATGAAGACACCACTGTTCACTGGTAGAAGCACTGCTTCCCAGATTCCCAAAAACCTCCCTGGGGATTTTGTTAAGGTACAGATTCTGATTCCTGTAGGACTGGGGTCAAGATGAGATTCTGCATTGCTACCAAGCTCCCCAGTGACGCTGATGCTCCTGACCACACTCTGAGTAATGAGGATTTGAGAGAGACCAGTAATGACTTCTTCCCAATTGCTAATTTATCAGTTGCTGGAATTCATCTGGTGTGGTTGCCTGATAAAATCTTCACTCATCTGTCTGGTCTTGAAAATGAAACTTTGTGTTGAAAGCAGTTTGAAATTGTAAAGAGCTATATAATATTTCTCCATTTGGGGAAAAGAATCTATAAATTCAAAATGGAATTAAGGGGGCTTCCCTGGTGGCGCAGTGGTTGAGAGTCCGTCTGCCGATGCAGGGGACACAGGTTCGTGCCCTGGTCCGGGAAGATCCCACATGCGGCGGAGCGGCTGGGCCCATGAGCCATGGCTGCTGAGCCTGCGCGTCCGGAGCCTGTGCTCCGCAACGGGAGAGGCCACAGCAGTGAGAGGCCCGCGTACCACAAAAAAAAAAAAAAAAAAAAAAAAAAAAGGAATTAAATTGTCCCTGAAAATACCCAGAAGCCCTCATCAGCATTTCTAAAACCTCCCTTCTGCCTCCTCATTTTCTTTTTATTAAACCTGTTTTTCCTCAAGCTGAAATTCTGGGCAAATTAATAAAAGAATTAACTTTCTAATTCAATTTAAGTTTTCTTTTTAAATTACTTATATTGTTAGTATTAATCTTGATTTTTTTTTGTTGTAATTGTATTATTTTGTATGCTTTAGCCTGGGAACTTATTCATTATGGTTAATATCAGTCCTAGAGAACGGAATATTTGAGTTCCAAACAATTGGTGTATCAGGCAAATCTTCGGGATGTGAGATTATTAGTGTGATCAAAGATTCACATGAAGTTAGAAGATTCTGTTGCCCTTATATAGGATGGGAACCATTTTCCAAACTTTCTCCTTGTACCCCAAAACTTTAAAAAAGTAAATCAAAGGTTGATTGGCATCCTGGCATGGCTAATTTTGCTACTTACATCTTAATTTTATGGACTTAATTTAATGGACTAAAACTGGTGTGACCTTTAGAATTAATCAGGGGTGTCGAGTAAGGTGTGTTACAAGCTGGCTTTCCCCACATGGACTTATAGAAAGCTGGGTGTGACCTTATTATAACTGTGGGGTATGGTGGGAGGTGACGCAGTGGGAGGTGACAGGGAAGAGAAGCAGGGTCCTTCCTGTGCCAGGTGCCTGACTCTGTTATGGCTCTGTCATCATGTCACCTGAAGTACCTGGACAAGGCACATCCCCTTGTCAGGTCTCCGTTACCTCATCTAGGACATGAGGGTTTGAGCGAGGCCATCTTCTGTTTCTTCCGTCTACAACATCATTCCCCACTTCCCATCACTTATGCACATGTTCCATCTGAAAATCCATGAGCCACACGACAGGAAGAAAACAAGTGTTACCATATCTGTGAAGAGTCTGATCAGGAACAGTGAGTGAAGAAATTTGTAGGAAAAAACTGACCCATGGGGGCTTCCCTGGTGGCGCAGTGGTTGGGAGTCCGCCTGCCGATGCAGGGGACGCGGGTTCGTGCCCTGGTCCGGGAGGATCCTGCATGCCGCTGAGCCTGCACGTCCAGAGCCTGTGCTCCGCAGCGGGAGAGGCCACAGCGGTGAGAGGCCCGTATACCGCAGAAAAACAAACAAACAAACAAAAAACAACTGACCCATGTCCTGCTGCTTCACACAGGGAGAATAAGTTTGAGGCTCATGTGACCTAAATTGACATTTTTATTTGGAGAGAGGGTGTCGTGGGTTAAATGGTAGCCCACTGAAAAGGTATGTCTACCTGGAACCTTATGGATTTGACGTTATGTGGTCATCACCATATTACATTTGCAGATGTAATTAAGTTAAGGATCTCGAGATGGGATCATGTTGGTTTAGGCCCTAAATCCATTGACAACAGTCCTTATAAGAGAAAAAAGGGCAGAAGACACATAGAGGAGAAGGTTGCTTGAAGACCTAGGCAGAAATTGGAGAGATGCAGCTGCAAGCCAAGGACACCAAGACATGCCAACAGCGATCAGAAGCTAGAAGAGAGGCATAGAACAGATCTTCCCTCAGAGGCCCTGGAAGGAACCAACCCTGCTGACATCTTGATTTCAGACTTCCAGCCTCCAAAACTGAGGGAGAATAAGTTTCTGTTGCTTTAAGCTACCTAGTCTGTGGTAATTTGTTATAGCAGGCACATGAAATCTAATACAGAAAGTATAGCAGCACCAGTATTTACTAAATGTTCTAAATAAGTTTTACATTCATTATTTATATAAATTTATTCCTCATGATCATTTTATAAAGTAGGTACTATCACTACTGACATTCTAGAAGTTAGGAAACTCAGGCGCAGAGAGGTTATATAACTGGCCTGAAGTCACACAGCTAATAAGTAGTGAAACTGGAATTCAAACCCCGAGTCCATTTTCCTTTACCTCTAAGGTCTACTTCCTGTCTGTCAATAACGTGGTGGTTATGGAGCTCACCATGTGGTATTTTCTTCACTGGCCAGTGGGACCAGCACTTTGTATTCTGTCACAGCTGATGGTGCTCACTGCTGTAAGGCTATGGTGACAGGGCCTCTTGAAAATCCAACAGAGTAGAACGTAGAGCTTATTGTCTTAAAGTGAGTAATTTTCCGTAAAAGGCAATTTAAGGGAAAGCTATACTCTCCCAAGTTGCAGAGGTATAGGAGATACAGAAAGCATTCCTCCCTTTGAGAGCACAATACAACCCTGAGGGTATCTGGGCAGAATTTCGCCCAGTTCAGTTTGGCAGTTTTTCAGGAAGTTAGTGCTGGGAGAAGAAAGTGGAAAATGTGAAAATATAATTCAGTTCTTGAAGGGACAGGGGATTATTTTTAAAAATAAAGACTGAGGAAACACTTAAAACCCTAGTTAGCAGGAAGGATAGCCATTAAAAGCATTTCAAAAAAAACAAACCGTATGTTCTTATCAGGGTATTCAGTTCTGGAGCAAGCAGCCCAGAGAGCGGTACAGGAGGCCTGAAGCCCCTTTAAGATGCCCTTCCTTGCCTGAGGGGCCTGTGGGAGGGAGCAGGTTTCCAGCGGCCTCTTCAGTCTGGGAAAGTTTCCAGAGAGCAAGGCCTTCTTGAATGCTGACAGCCTCTTCTGCTTTCATGGAAACTTCTAGCTGGGGAGGGGGGTTGTCAAATGCATGCAGATTACTTTATGTCACTGCTTTATTGTGAGGGAGAAGGAGAGATCAACCTCCCAACCTTTACGTTGGCATTCACTTAGTTTAGAACATTTTGTTAAATTTTGTGAAGGATGAATGAAGCTGGTTTCTCAAAGATGATGCTTGGGTGCCTTGCTTTGTGTTTGAGGGTACAGGGTTGAATGCTAGGGGACATCTATACTTGATCAGGACTCAGCTATGGCTTGGGGACTTTTTCCTTGAATGTTCTTGGAAGGAATGGAACCTCTATAATAATAAGGATAATAAGGAATATTTGTAAGTCACTTTAGAGTTTAATAATTGCACTTGTCTCCATTTTTTCATTTAATTTTCACAACATCCCTGTTATGTAACTATCATCTCAGTGTAACAGATCTGAAAATCAAAGCCTTGGAAAGAGAAAGTAGTCTGACCAATTTGCTTACACTGGAAATATTATTAAATGAGATACGTGTAAGGCACTAAGAATGTAGCCTGGCATCCAATAAGTACCAATTAAGTGAAGCCACCTGTTGTCACTCTCACGCTGCTTGTTATTATTATTGTGTGTTAATTACTATCCGATAGAGTTGGCCCTGCAGCCCAGATTGTTGACCCCATACTGCCAACATTTTCTGAAACAGGAGGATGCCATTTCCTACTTGACCATATTTCCTTAGAGTTTTTTCCTTTCTCTTTCTTTTTTTTTTTTAAGTTCAAAGAGCCAGCCAACAAGTAGAACCAGTGGGTTATGAGAACAATCTGGACGCAACATGTCATTCCCTGGATCACCAGGTTGATTGGGGCAATCTGGCTGGGCAGTACTTACATATAGATCAAAAAGAATGGTTCTTTCAGATAGGGGACTGAGGTCAAGTAGAGTCAACAGTGGAAGCCTTTTAGTAATGCAGTAAGACTACCTAAGAACATGGAGCATTTGAGGAGCTTGCAGAGAAATGATTTTCCTGGATGTACAGTGAGCACACAGGTAAATCTCTCTCCCTTCAGAAGAGGTGAGATTTACTTATACCAGCCCTGGTTGGGGGCTGTGTTGGAGAGGAGGGGGAGGTCTACAGTTCTTTAGATTTCACTTGAGCGTGAGTATAGACTCTTTGACCTTTGCCCACAATAAAGAGAGAAGCTGGCATGGAGGATGTATTCCCTTACATGTCTTCTAGATGCTCCCAGACAAATAGTTCTTGTTTTCTCACTTTTAACCAAGAGGACAATAAACCCCATTCTCCTGGGCTATTGAGCAGAAGGCTCAATCTATCCTACAGACATTTGTGAAGAGTTGGGTGGGGTGTGTAGGTTGTGGAATGAACAGCCAGTCTAACTGACACACTTAGGATGACAAGCCTGGTGATCGTGGACTGGGTGTTCTCTCTGCCCACAGGGTAGCCACCATTTGCAGAGCCTTCAGAAAGTATAAGAACAGAGAAAAGGCGGAAGTCAAAATTCAGTCCACCTGGAGAAAGAAACCAAAGCTAGCCTCTGAGCAGGTGTTGAGTCAGATCGCCTATCCAAGTTAGATGGAAGGAATCCGCAGTTTGATTTAGCTGACCAACACAGCATACAGACTGAAATCTCATGGTTAATAACCTACCAATGGTGCAGGACCAACTAAACTGACTAAATTTCCAATATTAATTAGCCAGTAGATGTTTGAAGGGCTATGAATAGAACATTGAACTCTAGAAACTGGTTCTATGTTGTAGAGATCTAGTCTCATGGGCAAAAACCCTCCACTGTGTAGGAGTCAGCCTGTAGTGGTGGAGACAGATGCACCTGAGGTCAGGGGCAGCTTAGCAAATTCCACTAGTTCTCTGAGTTTGTGATTCCCAAATAGATAAAATAATAGCATGATCTTAAAGATTCTCTAGTGATTTTGATTCCAACTCCCAATTCCATTCATTTGACACCTTATTAAATTCTTCCATAACACGTGAACCTTTATGTCATCACATAGAGTGAGGGTCACCGTGGCCCTGAGGTTGGTGATGGCTCACAGTCTCTTGATTTGGGAAAGCTATATTCATTTCTACAATGTTCTACAATGCAATACTATTGTCTCTCTCTCTCTCTTTTTTTTTTAAATTTATTTCTTGGCCACACGGCATGTGGGATCCTAGTTCCCTGACCAGGGATCAAACCTGCGCCCCCTGCATTGGAAGCTCAGAGTCTTAACCACTGGACCACCAGGGAAGCCCCACATTTGTCTATTTATAACCACAAAATAAACCATGTGGTTTTATCATCTGGGCTGATTAGCTTATTTTATTCACTGGACAAATATTTAATTGAATTTATACCATGTGCAACATGTTATAGTCATTTTGTTCAAGCAGTATGAGGTGAGCCATGGATCATTCCTGTAGAGACTGGTTAACTTCAGGGAGACTAAAGTTTGTTGCAGTAGCCAGGGGCTGCTCCCCTCCTCACCAACCACTCAGCAAGTGTGCTGGGGTCACCAAAGACACCTTGCACGTATACAGATGACTCAGCTGAAAATGTAAGCAAGGAGGTGGGGAAGAATGAGGTTGGGCATCAGGAGACCAAAGTCTTTTGTCCACAGTTGTATGACCTTGAAGAGGTCATTTATGCTCTTCACACTCAGATTCCTTAGCTGTAAATAAGAAATTTTGTTGAAGTGGTCTATGAGGTTCTTTCAGCTCTAAACATTTTACAATTGTAAGTCCATCACCATGACTAGAAAAGAGCTCAGAACACATGTTCTGGGGATGGTGGGTCACCAGTGTTGTCCTCATGAGTATTTGTGCTTGGAGCTTCTTAGAGAGAGAAGACCCAAGGCCCAGAGTCACAAGTGATTCTCCTAAGGTGACGTGGGTAAGAATAGGAAGCAACTCTTACATCTCCTAAACTTGTAGTCTGTGCCTTCAACTCTGAGTTATATTAACCCAGATCACAGAAACACTCTTAAGAAATAAGGGATTTTCATCTCTATTAGGTTACTGGTGGACAATATACACATGTGTGTTTCAATAATACCTGTTTACCTAGAAACAGCCAAGGTTTCATTCAGATTTACTGTGGAAAATCGTGCTATTTCCTAGTTTTCTACACAACCAAGGGGAAAGAAAAAACGGCCATTGTTTATACCAACACACATATGGAAAATATTTTCTTAGAAGAGACAGGATATTTTAAGGTATAATGGTGGAAATGGTGGTGGGGATAGTGGAAAGAGTGGTGTTTTTTCAGAGAAAACAGAAGGATCCAATTCTTTATGTTTCTGATGCTTTTCACAGATGTGACCTCTTGGTTTCAACGTCAGATGTTCATATGTCGGTTTGATTTATAGAGCGGCTAATTCTGAGGATGGGGAAATCAAGATGGAAATTTTGGAATATCAATTACAATCTTCATCTGCTTCCTTGTCTGGCATGGCTATAATTTGTGGACTCTACATGTAAATTAGACATTTTCTTCTTTAACGAGGACTCTAGAAAAAGTAATTTGTGTGTGTGTTGGTAAACAGCACTCACATTTGCTTCAAGGAGAAATGATAGAGTTTTGACTTTATCTCATAAATGGGGACAATCTTTGTCTTCAATTATTTGTACCCAGCTTCCGACAACTTTGTTCAGACTAGAGGTCTGTCTCAGTGTTTGAAAGAGTAATTAAATTTAGTTGACAAAACTTAGACCTCACTTTGATGTTTTGCATTCTTTGCCCTTTGTTTGGGAGGGAGGGGGGTTGCTGGGGCAGATAAGCAAAGGGCAACCATTGTGCAAAGATGGGAAAGGATGCAGGAGAGACTGAGCCCAGAGCACCCCTCCTACTGTGACCACCAAATCAAGAATGGGGGACGTGCCATGACCTAGGCAGCCAAGGCTCCCTGAAGAGATGCTTCTGGGTGGAAAGGGTTGAGAGCAGATCTTGTAAGTTCTGGGCCTCTGGGGAAAATTTTACCAAAGTTTCCCCCTCCTTTACTTATTTTTATAGTCTGTCTGAAATTCACCAGAATGAGGGAGATCATTTAAGATTTGGGTTATTATGATTGTCTTGAAAAACTGTGTCCTCGGTTGAACAAAAAAGTCTATGTTAGTATAATGCTATTCAATGTTTGATGTGGCTTCCTTTTTCAAACTGTCACTCTGTAGGTCACTTTGGAAGATTAGAAGACAGTCTGGTTGAGAGTAAAGAGGCCCCAAGGCTGATGCAGAGGAGTTGGGATTGAGTCTTTCCTATTATGTGGCCTGAGTCTTAACGACCCCTCTTACTTCATTTGTGAGATGAGGATAAAATAATACTTGTCTACTTTGGAGGATGTTGTGAGTTGGGAATGTGCCGTGCAAACAAAAGATGCTAGAAGCATCACATCTTGGTTTCCGTTTATGTTGAAAATTTGTTTTTCATTCATTCTCAGTGGGGCTGGAGAGTGGCAGAGGATGAGCTGAGAAATTCAGGGTGCAAGCCTTTCTGCAAGTGGCCATAAGAGGGTAGATTCTTTTCTGGTTTTGCCTACAACTTAAACGCATCTACCACGTTTCTTCTTGCTGCCCTAGTCCAGGGCCTTTTCCCAGTGTTAGCTGAGCACATTTAATGGTCTGGTCTCCAGCTGGCTGGAGAATTCAGTTCGTAGAAGGTCTTATTCTCCAGTGTGGTGATGGTGGGTTTGCAGTAGCATGCCCACAATTAGATAGATCAGAATGGGATGAATTCAGGATAGCTAGCCACTGGGAGTGTTCCCTCTCTAGTTTTGTAAGTTGAAAGAGTACAGATCACCCTACAATCCCTTTTCAGGAAAATGTCCATTTTTTTATGGCTTCATGTTTTCTTAGCATCCACAAGTTAAATGCATTGAGCATCAGGCAGTGGTTAAGATCATAAGCTTTGATCCAGACACCTACTTTCAAATTCTGTCTCCTTTAAGCTGAGTGACCTTTTGTAATTCGTACACCTCTCTGAACTTGAGTTTCCTCATCTGCAAAATGAAGGTAATAACAGTACTTACTGAGTAGGATGAAAATGAAATTTGTGTAAAGTGCCTAGCATGTTGCTTGGTATTTGGAAAATCTCATGAATGTTATAATTATTCAATCTAGATGAATTTAGTGTTTGCTAAGGTTTGAGCTTCAGTCTTTGACAGATTGTGTGAGTTGATCCACTAGACCAAGGATTGGCCCAATTGCTGGTTTTGTAAATAAAATTTTGTTGGTACACATTTATTGGGCCATGCTCGTTTATGTATGTGCTGTCTCCATTGGCTTTTGCACTATAGTATCAGATTTGAGGAGTTGTAACAGGTCATGCAGCCTGCTAGCCTAAAATATTATTTGGCCCTTTACAGAAAAAGTTTGTCAAACTCTGCCCTAGCCTATTGACTCACTGGAGTTCTAATTCTCCTTCTGTGGCTGACTTGCCTGATCTTTGATACAATATTTAATTGTTTTCCCCACATTTAAGAGGAATGGTCAAAGAAATCTGGTTGGATATTTGGCACACGTTAGCTCCTGAAAGTAAAATGATACATTGTTACCATCATTGCTAATTGAGCAGGCAGACCAAATGTCTCCTATATAATAGTGCCTATGGGAATGTGACCCTGGGTGATTGAACATGTAGTAAGATAACTTTCATGTAGGTCAAGGCAGCCTTCACAACAAATTTCCTGTCTATTATGGCTTTAACCCACAATTTCATCTTTACCTAATTCATGTACTTCATAAATATTTTTAAAAGGAGAAAGATTGTAGAAAAAATGAATTGAGCACAGCAGTCATATAAGATTAAGGCTTATTTTATACTGATATTCTCAAGATCTGTAGTAAAACTAAGCATTGGAGACATAGATATCTCCTATACTTGACATTTTAAGACCATAGCTGAACATAAAAATGTGAGAATGCAGATTATCCTAAAAATGACATTCTTATGATAAAAGTAATCTATTAAAAAGTCACATGAATGGCTACAGCCATTTGTCGTTAACAATATAATGATGTGTTAAAATGCTAGAGGAAGGATTATGTCCGTGTTTGATGTTTTTATAAGTTGCTGCTGCATAAAAATGTCAAATAAGAATAATCTTAAACTTGACATTTTTCACTTGGTTTTCACTCTCAAAATAGCTCTGTGAGTTCTGGTTACCTTTTTGCTTCACACTTTTGATTTTTTTCTTCCCTAAGTAATTTTCTATGCTCATCCATGTCACCACTTCATTTCCTCCTTATTAAACTTTTCTTCCTTTTAAAAGAGTGTTTGCTTCTTATATATTCCCTTACATTCCTCTCCAATTTCCTCTTAATATAAAAGAATGAATTCCTCAATTTGGGGGGTCAAAATCCTGAAATAGTGTCTCCATATATCCTTCTGGCCTCGTTCACACATTCTCCTCTCCACATGATCAGACAAGAAGGTGCACCAATTCTTTCCAAGAATTGGTGCACCAATTCTTTTGGGAAATAAACTTGTTCTTCACCTCCTTTTTTAACATTGTCTTTTCAAATTCTATTTCTGGCCTTCCACATTTCATTTTACCTAAAAGGGTCATTCCTGGCCCTGCGGACAGGCACTTCGGCTTCTGCACTTGCGTGCATTATGGACAGTGTGCTGGGGGCTCAGCTCCATTCTGCTTGAGATGGGCACGAGATTCATAGAAAGAGCCTCTAGGGAAAAAGAGAAATTGGGAAAAAGTCATAGGTCAGTACTGTGAGCAATGTAGTAAATGATGATATCTAGTTTTGTAATGGGCTTTGCATTTTTGCTCTGTGTGTACATGCATGTGTGCATGTGTATGTGTTGAGTGTGTGTGTACCTGTGTGCACGTGCATGACAGTGCATACACATGTGTTTAGATAGTTTGGCATCTTTTATAGTCTCTGGGTCCCTCACAACGTACACACAGACCCTCTCTGTATGCTCACAAAGAAATGATAATGTGTTTTTAAAATGAGTTTATACATTTAAGAGTTTTCTTCTTGGTTTTTTGAAGTCATTGAAGGCCTCTGGACCTCAGTTTCACCGACTTCTTTCCTTGTACTCCCTGCAGATTTTCTCTTTATCTTTACCGGTCCCATTCTTTCTTTCCAAGTAAATGCTCCACTTCTTGCCTAAGCGAATCTCTCCACCCATGTCCTTGAGACCACTTCCTTGATATCCCACCTGAACTTCATCCTATTAGGAATAACTTTAGTCTCCTGCATCTTTGGTTTTGCCCCCTTCACTTGCTTTAAACCTCCTCAGTTCTTTTCTGTCTCAAGAGCCCCTCCCTTGATCCATCTGTACTCAAGCCAACAAGTCCCTCCCTTCCTTTTGTTAAGTGGTCTAGGTCTGTAATTTCCACACCATCACCCAGCTACTCACTCCTCATGTCCTTGCGGGCTGGCTTCTGCTCCCCACCAGGTCCTGAACCTAGTCTTGTGAAGGCTACAGGGAGCTTTTGACTTCCAAATCCAGCCATCTGTTCTTGATCCTCATTCTTCCTGGGTTTTCTTCCACATCTGAGATGCTCTTCCTCGCAGCTCTCTCTCCTTCGCAGCCTACGTGCTGAGCTCAGGTTCTTGCACCTGGTAGTCTCCCACTTTGCCAAAACCGCTCCCTCGTGCCACGCCCTACCGTAGCTGTTCCTGACAGTTCTGTCCTTAGTCCTTTTCTTCACCTCTGTAACCTTATCTCCTCTCATCTCCAGAGATACTTACTTATCTGCCTCCAGGATTCAAACTATCCCGACTAACACTGCTTTCTTTTTCTTAGTGGGATATATTGATCATCTCTTGTGTGACCCTAATATGTGCAGAGAGAAGTCCGTCAGCTAAATGCTGAATTTGGGAAATGCTGTTTCCATGACCTTACATAAATCAAACGTCATTTTTTCTATTTTTTAATTTGCTGAGATTTTTTTCCTTCTTGCTGTTTTATAAACAGATGTTTTTGAGAATTCTCCTCTCAGCAGGTTCCAAACACAAACTTGCATTACTATTCTTACAAAATAATAAACACCTTTGAGCTATAAAACCTTTCAAATTGTTTTTTCACAGAGAAGGGATTTGCATGCTGACTCATTCCTACTGTATTTATAACCTATCACTGAACCACTGCAAAGCAAGATATCTAATAAAGCTATGGAAATTACATGCATTGCAATGGAGCTGAATACATTTACATTTGTAGTATTTTGACATTTCCGAATTTATTGCAGATTACCTTGTTTGTGCATGTCTGTGCTTTAATGGTTTTTTAAGGCAGAAAATAGTGGTTTGTGATTGTATTCCCAGTAGAAATTTATTATGAATCCACCATATGGAGTATTACATAAAACTAAACTTGTAACGTGGGTAGTTTTATTATTGCAAAGCAAGATCTACTGTACATTATTGAAAATTAGTGATAATAATGTCAAAGAAGGGAAGTTCGTTTATGAGGGGTGTCTTCATTTTGTGCTTAAATTGTCACAAAGATTTTAGATTTTGTTTTAAGATGAAAGAGCTATCCTTTGACAGTTAGGGTATCAGATAATATAAACGTGTAGTACCTCTCCTGTCTCCTGCTCCCAGGTTCCCTCATGCTGATATTTGCTAAAGCAAGAGAGGGACAAAGAGATAGCATGAGTTTTCACTTCATGCACAAGTCCATCTTCCCATGAGACTCAGTGGCACCAATTTCTAGCCACCTCCAACAACCATAAGCCGTTAGAAATTCCATGAGCAATGGTCACGGCAGCTATTGCTAGAGCACATGGGATTTTATTATTTTCTTTTTTCTTTCTTACCTAGCATTTATTGGGCATCCTACTTGAGGGATTTTAAGTACCTATTTCTGCTAGCATTTTCAGCTCAGAGAAAGTGTAAGGGTGAGGCCAAAAGAAGTTTCATATTTATGTCAATCAACATTTTGCATGGACATCTCCCAGTGACTTCATTTTTGGCAGGTTCCTAAACGTTTGCATGATGGGTGGAGTAAAAGAAAAATACACTGATGGGTTTTTTTTTTTCAAGTGCGTGAGGTTAAAAAAAATAATTGCCTGACATTTTCTACGAAGGGCCTATAGTTATTTTATAATCAGAAGAGACCCCAATAAATATAGTTAACGTTAAAAAGTTAAAGCATTGTACACGACACCTTCCTTTACTATCCTTTGTGAGTACATTTATTTGGAAGCCCTTTTTATTATTTTCACTTATCATTTGTATCCCTAGAAAGGACTGGCATCACAGGCACAACCACCTTGAAATATCAGGAGGGAGCTGGAGGAGAGGTTTTCAACCATCTAGGATTCTGCAGAGTGTACTGTTGTGTTGTGTGTCAGGAAGGGCAGGACTGAGTCTACTACTTTACATATTTGAATCAAAGCCCTGAGTATCTGTCCATGCAAAAGGTTTATTGTACAGAGGAGTTAATGTTCTATATATGAAAAATTTGCAACAAGCTTTGCAAATGTAAAGCATTTTAGAAAAATCTTAAAAGTCAATTCATTATTTGTCCCCAGACTGGTTTTTAGGTGTAGTCCTGTTCCAGTGGAGAGATTTTGGTGATGGGACTATCTGAGCTCTGAGAGTGTTTTGTATTTATAACTCCACTCTGATCCAAAGTTCCAGCAAAACTTGAGCAACTTTGCTACCAACAGCAAATGTTCATTTAAAGATTCAAGTACCTGTGTGAACACATTTTATACTCTGTGTAAACTACTGTTGAATTTTTGAGAAACTTTTAATGTTTTCAGAATTCATGGGCATGAAGAGGTTGTCTTGACTGCTTGAAATGTCTTTGAAGTGTGACATTCTGTACTTAATGGTTGTTTTGGTTACTTATCTGACTCTCTACTTCAGAATACGAAATTACAACTTTCGCCTCCTGCAAGGTTGACAATTTAGTTGACAGTTTTTAGCCAGGGGGCAATTGAGACTTACCAGTAACTGAAAATTATTTTGACAAACCTTATTAAAATAATTTTTATAACAATAGGTAGGACAGCACACTGAAAACTCATGTAAATTAAGAGCTTAAAAGAGTGACTGGCTAGGAGTTCACCATGGCTAGAAATCTATCTCTTCAACCAGCTGTTCTGATATTCTATAGATAGTGCCATTCTAATTCTTCTTAAGCTAGTGGTGAAAGCTCTTATTAAAATGTTGAGTAATAGCTTTTTATCAGGACACTAGGTTAATAAAAGCAGAATAGTCCTCAGTGCAATAATCTTCCAGAGTGGATCCATTTTTCTCCTTTTAAAGTCTTCACTCTTACTAATATACTGAAGAGAAAGCATGAACTCAAAAGAGAGTGCACAAGAAGGTGTACCAGAGGGCGAGCATGTGGGGAACTGAATGGATTGACTTTGCCTTGGTCTTAGCCATGGACCCATTGGGGTGGACCATACGTATTCTTTATGTAAATGAATTTTTAAAAAATAAGAATAAAACTGCTTTCCAGTAAGATTTACACACTACCAGTATCTCTTGTCAGCCTTTCTAGTTCTCAGCATCATTTATTTCTCAGGCTATGTAGTTTCGTATTACATTTCATTTTATTCGTTATTACAAAAAGCCAACTGCTCAAAGAGAATAGCATCATTTCCCAAACCAGGCATATAGGCACCCAAGAAGAAATTAACCAAGACGGAAATGAGCAGACAGCTGGGAGACAATGAAGTAAGTGATAGCAAGGAGGAGAACATAATAAAGCGAATCAAAGGGTTTGCTGGCAGATTATATATCAAGACTGAAAGAGAAGGATTATGCATGAAAATCACCAGTAGACCCTACTTTCTAAAAAATATATATTGAAATAGTTGATATATAAGAAATTCAAAACTTTCCTTTTGCTTTTGGATTTAACATCCTCTTAAAACTGTCTCTGGGGCTGAGCCTGCGCGTCCGGAGCCTGTGCTCCGCAATGGGAGAGGCCACAACAGTGAGAGGCCCGCGTACCGCAAAAATAAAAAATAAAAAACTGTCTCTGGTGTCCTAGGGACTATAAACTTGGGGATAGGGTAGGAAAACCATATGGCAGATCCATGTATAGTGAGAAGCATGCTATAAATTATACTTCTTTCTCATGTATCTCTTAAAGTGGCCAACTTTTGGTCAAACACATGCTTTGCAGTTGCCTCTGGCTAAAAACAGGAAATTCTTGTTTTGAGCTTTTTCTGCTAAGAGAGTGACAGAGTGTTCAGTTGACTAAGTCAATTATCATCATTTCAAATGCATCTCTACAGCATTTTCTGGAATAAGAGTCTGTTACAATAACACCAAATACGTTGATTCTTTGGAAACATACGAAAATTAATTGCAACATGGGCCATCGATTTTTAGCAGTAGGTCTCAGTGGTGGGAAGAGGGAATCTATCAGAACTGTGTGTGTATGTATGTGTATTTGTGTGTAGTTTGAAAAAGCCCTGCATGTGATGCTCATACTTAATCCCCTATGTGGAGGTTGATCAATTTTTGTGTTTAAATTTACAAGCTCAATAATCAAGTGGCTATTTCCTTCCCTGTGCTCTCCATAATGTGGGTTAGCTGCCGTATTATCCAAACAGGTGGGCTTAGTGACTAAGAGTTAACTTAGTTAACTGAGAAACTAGCATTCTCAAAGATTTCCTAAAATAATAAAATAAAAAACATTTATTCTTTATTAAAACGTTTTATGCTATGTATGCATATCTAGATACACAAAACAGAAGAACTTTTAAGAAGCATCATTTAAATTATCACTGATTAATAGGTTCGATTGGATAGTTTATTCCCAATCTTTGTCCATTCTCATAACTGCTATAGCTACCTCTTAACTTTTTTGGAAGTGTCAATAGACTGAATTTAGAATTAAAACATGCCAGATTGTGGAGGACTCTAAAGATTCTTTGGAGTCAAAAGCTTTTGAAGATGACACCCAATTATCTTTTGATCTTTGTCACAATCACAAGGTACTATATTTTATTTAGACTTTTAATTAATGAAGATAGACTTATTTATTTCTTCTAGAATTCCTGATCATCCCTGCTTTCTAACTGAAAGTCTGGATTTTGCATTTTTTTGACGGGGTGGGGAAGGGGTTACATCTTTTATAGGCTCATCACAGAAATATAAGAGGAAGAAATTTATACAATAATGTGAATATATACTTTTATAGACTCTCATGACTGTAACTTTTATTTCAACAGCTTCTGTGTTCTAATTTATTATTATTGATACTTGCAGGCATTTTACTTAACTTGCATTGTAAATATAACACACAAGAATGTATTTTTAATATCTCTGGTGTTTCTAATTACAACTTTACGCCAGGATTTAATTTTTATTTTATGCTTTAAACAGATTATAGTAGGGTTTTAAACAGAGAGACAAGTACTTTCTGGGTAAAACTGGATTTGATACTTTATTCTGACCTTTCTCCCATTTGCAGATTAAATAACCTCATATTGCTCCATAAAGTATCACTAAAAAGAATTTATATCTATTGAGCACCTAGTGTGTATCTACTACTACACTAGATGGTTTTCATATTTTCACATTTATCTCCTTGATAACCCTGTGAACATACCATATTTTTAAAGGAGTGAACCTAGAGTCAGAGAGGTTAAGTAACTTTCTCAAGATTCTGTAGCTTTTAAATAACTGATCTTCTTTCATTATTATTATCATTAATGATGATAATTTTTATAGCCACAATTTACTGAGTACTTTCTAGATGTCAAAGATATTAATTTTCTTGCATACAAACATATTTCACTCAGACGTCCAAGAAATTAACATACATATTTTACCAATGAAGATGTGGAAGATCAGGGAGGTTAAGTAAATTTTCCAGGATGACATAGCTAGTTAGTGACAGGGTTTGAGCTTTCCAGCGTTGCATTTAACACTTGCTTGTGTACTTCACAAACTATTCCTGTTTTGATGAACAGTAATATTATTAGAATAAGTGACCAGTTCCTATAGCCATCTTGAAGGACAACATTTTTCATTCATATGATAAACTATTTTATGTCTATCATTTTTTATAGTCTCATTGCTCTGTAGTTACTTCTATTGTAACCTTTATGATTGGTTATCTGGCAGCGGTAGGACATTTTCATGGTGATCAAACGTGAATATATGTTAGTACAAATTAAGGGTTTGCTTTGTTCGTCTGCTTTCCTTCCAGCCTAAACACTGAGCTGAAATCGAGACATTGGACATGATAGTTTATTGAAACCTGACATATCTGGGCAAGATTTTTTTTGCCAACTCTCGAAAACCTTACTGAGTTTAAATTATTTCACAGGCATCAGTCAAAACACATGAGAATCCTGGGAAAGGATGGTGCTTTTCCTGCACAGCTGCTCTACAGAAAGGGGATTTCATGGGAAGACTTCTCATCTTGGTGGAATGTTGTTAGGAGCAAGGGCTTTTCCTTCCTCAGGAGAGAAGCCACCTTCTCTCTCACAGGCCTAAACGATGCAGGAATGTCACATTACTTGCATTATTTTGATTCTTTTCCTGACTTTGATTTTGCTCTGGCACTTGTCTAAAAACAGAACTGTCAGCACCTTCATTTTTTGTTCATCCTGTTTCCCAGCCAAGGATAAGTAGTAATAGGTTCAAATTCCCAAGTGCCTGCACTTGGCTGTGAAATAGCAGTGTGTGATGGTTCAGCTCCAGAGGCTCCCACCTCCCGTCATTGTAGGCTTCTAATGGAAATCTTATCTGAGACCTTCCCTCAGAGCATCCTGGCTCCTAGTGGTTTCTTGGTGATAGCCAGAGACAATGGCCCCACCCAGGCTGTTCTCTGAATTGGGGAGTTGACTGATTCTTTACCATCACCTGTCAGTTATGTAGCATTTCCAAGCCCTTCCCCTACTGATCTTGCAAGGATTAATTTCTTATTTTTATTATTGAAATGCTTCTGAGATGAAGAGTAATATCAGATTACCTAAGTCCCTGGGAAAGGAAGACAAACATTCAGAGAGCTTTCACATGTATTAGAGAAAAGAGCCCAGTGGCCTAGACAAAGTTGGTAATTAACAAGCTCATGAAACAGAGTTTCTTCTTCATAGATCTCTATTGAGAAACACTCATAGGATCTTTATGTTTCGTTGAATATGGAACCCACTAGTGACTTGATAAAGAAAATCTGTTAGTTGCTGAAGAATTAAATAATGTATTCATAGCATTTCAATTAATAGACTCAACATTTTTTAAACAATTTATTTGACATCCACTCATCACATTCATTCAGCAAAGGCTTCTTAAGTACCTGCTAGGGAAAAGGGTAGAGTATTGTGGTTTAAAAAACACAAACACTAGAATCAGACAACTTGGTTTCAAATCCTGGTTCCTCCATTTAGAGCTCTGTGACCTTGGGCAAGCTACTTAACCTCTCCTGCCTTAGTTTATTTACTCGTTTAAAAAATGGAAATAGTATGTGCCTCAGAGGATTGTTTTGAGAATTAGATATAATACATAAGAAGCTTTTGCATATAGAAGTCCCTTAACAACTGTTGTCATTATTACTTAAGGCACCATGCGTGTTCCCACTATAGTTACAACTATCTAAGGAAAGGTCCTCCCCTGGAAATTGTTGATAATGTTCTTAAATAGTCAAAATACAGACATGGGGAAACATAAACAAAATACAGAGTTAAGTAACAGTATGGAATCTGTCACATGATTAACTACCAGTGACTTCTTTTGTTCCTTTCGACTTTAAGGTTTGGGTAATACAGGCTGGAAGTTTCACAGGAAGATGTGTTTCAGTGCCTGTGTAATCAAGGCAGGCTTCAGGGAAGAGGAGGAGGACTCTTACCATCTAATCCCAACTAACTTTACCCCTTTTCCCATCATACTCTGATTGCCTCTTCCTACCATCCACCTCCAACTATCTACCTCATCTAATTGAGCTTCTCAGTGATCCCTAGGCACTTTTGCAATTCCATGCCTTTGCACACACATGCATTTCTTCCGTCCCTCTATTTTATTTTTGCCCAGTTATCACAGAATCACAAAGTTTTTTTGAACAGTGGATCATTTACTCTTAAACTAAGACAGAACTCCTGACCCTTGCTTCCCCTGGCCCAGCCTCCCCTGGCTCACCTCGCTCCTTGCCTTTACATAACTTAGTCTCTTACCCTAAAACGGCCCACTGTCTTTTTTCTTGACTCCTAAATATGAAAGAAGGGATTAATGGTACTCAGAATCTAAGAGCTTGCATTGTGAAGTTCTCAGTCTGTTATAAGTAGATTTTGAAATCCATCATGTATATGTGTGTGTGTGTATATATATATATATATATATATATATATTTTTTTTTTTTTTTTTTTTTTTTTTTTTTTTTGCGGTACGCGGGCCTCTCACTGTTGTGGCCTCTCCCGTTGCAGAGCACAGGCTCTGGATGCGCAGGCTCAGCGGCCATGGCTCATGGGCCCAGCCGCTCCGCAGCATGTGGGATCTTCCCGGACCGGGGCACAAACCTGTGTCCCCTGCATCGGCAGGCGGACTCTCAACCACTGCGCCACCAGGAAAGCCCCATCATGTATATTTTTATATTTTATATATGTATGCATCTAGCCAATTAAGCTGGAAATAAATAATCAAAATGAATCCTAATAAATGCTGAGCATATGCCGAAGTACAATGGTTGTAACTTCTGGAGAATAGGGTAAATTCACCCACTTTTAGGGTGAATGCATATTATGTATCAGACTGAAAACTCTTATTTTCAAAAGGTAGAATTTAAAAGTAAGCTCTTCAGGGTCTTGGAAAAAAGTCTAGGCAAAGAATAGAACTTCTGAATGTCAGAACTGACAGTGTCTCTTGATTAAAATGATTAATGGTGTGGGTGTTACTTCTGATTGCACGCTAGCCTGAGTAGGAGGCACTTTTCTAAACTGCCTTATAGGTAGAGGCATGGGGAACATTATCATGTCTGTAGAGTGCCCATGATGCAGGCAGCTGCTGCGCGGGCCACACAGTGAAACCAGGAGACAAGGTGAGACAGAGGCTCTCCGACTGCATCTGGCAACCCCTCCGCCCTCTGAAACAAAATCATAAGGTTTTGAGTCATGTCATTGGTATTTGCTTCAGACTTTCTCCCACCCCAAGGCTTTGCTTAAGCTGACTGTGAATTTCTGAGGAGGCCAGACACTGAAATTTTCTAGAGAAGTGCTCACAATTTGTTATGCTTGGATAGTCCCATTTAACATCCCACAGCATGTCACACAGTGTGCGATCTGGGGAGTTCACTAATTAACTGTGTGACCTTGGGAAAGTCACAGTCATTGGGCTGAATAATAACCATAACTCCTTCCAACTCTATGCTGCCTGGATCTCCATCCTTGCACGTATCTCCCTGTTCCCTAAGACTCTTTCCTCATTTGCTCCTAGTGGGAAATTCTGCATATTGTGCTTAACAGGCTGTTAAATTATCTTAATTAAAGTGTCAAGGGATAAAATTTGAAGATTACTCAGAGCTGCCACCCCAGCCCTTCCCCAGCCAGCTCGAGAAGGCTTTTGCCAAGAAGATGCAGATGTGTAATACTTAGTAAGCACTCTCTGGGTTAACACTGAGCCAGTGGATTCCGTGGTCTTTAGACATGGGATGAAGTTGAAATGCGTTGTCTTTTTGGACAGACTTGCCATAAACCAGAAAGCGATGCCTCCGTCAAATTCAAGACTTTATTTCATGAAAAAGACTCTAACAAACACTTAAGGGGAAAAAAGTCGGAGAAAAAAATTCAGACCTTATTCTGATCCTCCACTCAGGCCAAAGCAGCTCTGTTCAAAAGACCTGATGTTGGACTTCACAGCCCACTCCTTCTGTGATGCTTCTATGTTTGAAGAAATATGTCTTGGAAGCCCTAGACTTGTATCATATTTTTTTTAATAAGAAAAACAAGTCCTTCCAAAATAATTAGTTCAGGATTTTTATCTGGATTAGCCAAATACCCAGGGCAGTAATTGGGACAGGATAAGTTTTTGAGGACAAGGCTGACACTACACATCTTCTAAGGGGAACATTCCACCAAAGTGGAAAATGTATGACCAATCTGACCCAATATTTAGATAGAATTGGCAATTAGCTACCAGATGTGGAGGGAGTAGGTCTCAGAGAGCTCCTTCCCCAAATCTTCCCAGCCCAGAATTTCCATGACTAAAAGCCCACTTGTCCTGAGAGGATGTTTAGCATAATAGTTAAGAGCACACACTTTAAAGGGAGACTGCCTGGTGCCAGGTGGTGACCTTGGGAGAAGTACTAACACCTCTGTGGGTCAGTTTCCTCACCTGTGAAATGGTATAGACTAGTACTTATTTCATAGTGTTGTTATGCGTGTTGAATGAGTTAGTATATGTAAAAGGCTTGGAACAGGAACTGGCAAGTTTTAAGTTAAGCATTGATGTCGTAGGAACGTTGTTTAAAATCCAAAAAAAGCAAGGAAATGTAAGAACACAAAGTTATTGTCAGGCGTTTAGCATGAATTAATCCCCTTGTCTGTTCTTAGGGGCTCTGAGTATCGTGGGGACCTAGGGAAGCTAGGAACAAGAGAAGTCAGAATAACTGCTATACATAAAAGAAGAGGTGAAACAAATGCTTACCTGACTCAAGGTTTTGTTTTTGAGCCAGCTTTCCTTTTTTTTCTGTGCATTTTAGCTTCCTATCACATTCTGATTGTAGATTGTGAATTCATTATTTCCTCATTATTCAACGAACCCTGGCTTTTATGATGACGGTTCTTAGAGACCCTCTCCCTTGTCTAGGTAGGAATGAAGAAGTACTTTCAGCATCTCTTCTTATATCCTTTGTCTTAACATTCAGGAAGACAATCAGTGGACACTGCCAGTTTATCAATCTTGCTCCTGTTCTATTAGGGGTAAATGTTGGCTTCTCTTAATATGTGAGTTAGTGATAAACGTCTTTGCTCTATCTTCCTCTTTAAAGAAGATCCCCTACAGGAGTGGTTCTCAGACTTGAGCATGCATCAGACTCAAGCGGAGGCTTGTTAAAGTGCAAATTTGTCTGGCCCACACCCGTTTCTGAGGAAGTAATTAACATATGGAGGCTGAGAATTTGCGTTTCTGACAACTTTCCAGGTGGTGCTGATGCTGCTGGTTCCGAGAGCACAATCTGAGAGCCACTGTCCTAGAGGAGAATTCCTACCATTACTTGCACATCGGAATGTCCTGGAGAACTTTAAAAACCCCACTCCAGAGATTCTGACTTAATTGACTTTGGGTATGGCCTGGGCATTGGAATTTATAAGAACAGCACAATACATCTAGCTATAGAAGATTATGACTGAAACTGTTGTGATTTAGGGGGGAAAAGTAATTTGCTTGTGTGTACTCAAGGTTTCATTTCAAGGGCAGATCATAGTAGGATAGAAATAGGCTCTTTTTATTAGCTCCCTCTCCAAACAAACAAAAAACTCCCAAAAGCTGTTTTCTGGTGAGGATGACTGCATTGACCTAATAAGCAAAAGCGTTTTTCCTGGGAGCCACAGGAAAAGAAATCACCATTGTAGTAATGCGGAATGCTTGCGCACAGTCAGTCCTGGGGGCAGGGTAATGAATAAATACTGCTGTTGGCCCTATGACCCCCCATGGCCTTTTTTCTCAGCTATTCAGTGTGAGGGAAGCTCCCCTACTCTGTAGCTACAGAATCAGAGGGGCTCATGCCTGCGTGCTGACCATGGTAACCATCAAGAAAGAACTGGGGTTTTTGTCCACCCAGAGCAAGCGACTCTGGATCTGCTAGATAGAAACTGGGCTATAAAAGCCATTAATATACTATGGAAGAGGCTGATAATGGTGCCTCTTGTCAGACTCAAGGATAGAGGCTGTGTGAAACAAGAAGTTTAACTAGCTGTGGCCTTTATTTGATAAAGTGTAGTTTACTTTCTACTTGAGCTTTTTATTGACCATAATAATTCTAATTGAAATAAACATTTTGATTACAGCTCTGTTCTGCAACTGCTTAATAGGGAACTAAAATAACTTTCAATAATCATTTTGTCCAAATGGGATTCATTTAGCCTGACAGTTATTCCAGGCATTTATTGGCATGCGGCAGGCTGGGAGTGTTTCCGAGCATAATTACGGGAACGTTTTACACTGGGGTTAACCTTACCAAAATGACAGACTGAAAAGTGGTGTAAAGGAGCAAATAAAACCCATAATCTGCCATAGAAACTCATAAATGAATCCCCTTTCTCTACTGTTTCTGATGCCCAGGGCTCTAGTTAAAATTAAAAGGAGTTTTCTTTTGGAACTGACAGTCTGGCTGCAGGAGCACATTTTAATGAGGGTTCACTGCAAACCCAGTGCTTCTGGGACGTGGGGAATTTTATAGCCACTAGGAATTCTTGGGGTTCAGCTAGGGGGATCTGGGCTGTAAGGTGGCTGAGGTGGGGGGTATATATACCTTCAGCTCAGCAAAGGCTCCAGGCCCCATCCCTCAGCCAAAGGGAGGGACAGAGTTCCTTGTCTTCTCTCCTTCTCAGTTAGGGGTCAAGGAGATGGAGAGGCCAGACTTCCTGGGGCATTGATCCTTTTCCTTCATGCCCTTCCAAAGCAGAGCTGCCTGCTGCAGGTTTGCAGGTTCTACCTTCTTTCCTGGAAGCCGCCTTCACTCAGCCTCCAGCCTGAACCACGTGAGACCTTTGATGCGTGAAATGGGAAACCAGCATCCTCATGGATGGGGTAGCAGAAGAGGCAATCGTGGCTTTCGGGGTGGGACTTTGAATCATCCCTGTCACAGCTGAGATGAATCTGATTATTCATTGTTGTCAGCAGGGCTGTGTTCAGTCTGCTGGGCAGTTTAGAGCACAGCAGTGATCTGGGGCCTTCTGAAGGGCCCAAGGCTCTTCTGGATGAATGGGGATTAGCTGAAAGTTTTTGAGGGGTCCAAGGGCAACCTTAAGTCCAAAACAATTTATGCAAGTTCAGTATTATCATGATGGGTGTTACTTCTTTATGTCCAATGCTATCTTTAAAGCTCTTTGAAAACTGGAAACCTACATTGCTGAAAATAAACGTTCTTGAATGATACAAAGATTCATCAGGGTTTTGGTAAGGCGACAGAAACTAGCTGCAGTTGCTCTGTTTGGTTCATTGGAACCAGCTGCTACTTTCAAGAAGTCCTCTGCTGCTCCAGCTAAAAAGAGGAGAACGTTTGGCAATTGTCTAGGCAACTGTTTCCGTGATCACACACTCCAGGGTGATGCTTCTGTCCTAGGTGCTTCAGGCTCACCTGGAATGCTTTAATTTAGTAAGAATCCGTACCTGAAGGAAACTACACCTGAAGCTACTCTACCTCTCTGGGCTTTCCAGTTACCCAGGCCAATGCACCGTTGTCTTTGTTCTTTGAACAAATTTGGTTGGGTTTTCAGTTACTTAAAACTAAAAGTAATCCAGCTAATAAATAGAAATTTGGTGTTATTACACTAAAGTCAGGTAAGATAATAAGGTAAATTTATACACCTGGATAGGAAAGGACACTGTAGATCTCCTCAAGGGCAAAGCCTGATATATTAGAACTCTAGATTAAATAAATTTTCTTATTTGCTTCAACCTCTATGTAAATAAAAATAGAATCTATTAAATGTTGACAAAAGTGATTAAACCCCATGCCCATATAAAAGAAACATTTCCACAGAGCAGACACTAAATCTTTCATAGGAGTCATCTGCTAGAGTTTGCCTGTAATGTGACATAAAAAGTCACCATCACAATCTACTCCTAGAACTGGCTATAAGCACTCTTGCTTTTGTGAGTCTGAATGCAAATCATCTTTTGTTAAATAACAGCCTTGTTGTATTAGAAGCTGTCGAGGAGCATATACTTTAAAAGAACCCAAACTTTAATCTTTTTACAAGCCTTTGGAGGCTATTCCTTCTCATAACCCCTGTGCAACACTCCCCTTACCCCTACCCCCAAAGCAAAACACCAGGCCTTCCTATTATAGATGAGAAAATCAAAACAGCACATTCTCTCCAGGGGAATGGTTAGGCAGGACATGAATCGAAGACATTGTTTTCTACCTGCAAAACCAAGGCTGTGTTTTGTTTATGCTGTTCTAATTAGAAATTGTGCCTTCTTGGGTAATTTCCTTGTCTACCTCCCTTTGTGAACACAAATTTGACAGAACTGGGGCAGACAGAAAACAGAGGAGTTTGTTACAACCAGTATTTATTGCAACACATCTCTTTTACAGGAAGGATCATGTCCATATGTTTATAGAGGACCAAAGGTGTAGGGAAATCTGTTTTGGGGAGAGAGAGTCCTATTCTAAACCAAATGGCAGAAAATTGCAAAATGAAATTTCAATTCTAGAATTTGGGGCTGAAGTGACTTTTGTGATTTTAAAAAAATTATAGTGTAACAACTCTATGCCATTTGTAGAAATCTGGAAAATCTCTGAGTATAACTTTGAACTTCCATAATTGCAACTGCAGTGGATGAGGACTGCTTTAGCTTGCATTCTTCTTTGCACTTGTTCAGATTCCCCCACTGACTCGATTCCCTTCCTGAGCAGGTAGTGGATGAGGTGCTACTGCTTGGTGGTGCCATAGTCCCATATTTTGTGTGGTTCTTGATTCCATGTATGCTTTTTGATTGTGCTTTCTTTTGTCCCTGGAGGGGAATATAAATTGACCATTGATTTCTTTTCTGAATAGTTCTGACCACTAATCTCTTTCTCACGGTCTTGTAATTTTAAGAAGAGAAAGATGAACGTCACTCCATTTTCACTAGAAATGCAATTACAAAATAAATGACTACACTGTTTGAGAAGGACAAGTATTCACTGGTGTCTCAGGATGAGCTAAGAATGGCCAGGTTGAATTCAGCTCCAAGCAATGCTCCTTCCTGAACAAGTTCTAGTCTTTGATTTTCCTACTTACTGGACACCCATTACTCCCTTATTGCTCAAGGCCATTCTCTATCATTCTCATTATCTGCATCCTTCCTGATTTCTACCCGTTTGTCTCTGTTACAAGTTGAATTGTGTCCCTTTCAAATTAATATGTCAAAGTCCTAACCCTCACTACCTCAATATGTGACTTTTTTTGGAGATGTTTTTGCAGATGTAATTAGTTAATATTAGGTCATACTGGAGTGGGGTAGGCCCCTAAACCAATATGGCTAGTGTCCTTATCCAAAGGGGAAATTTGGACGCAGAGACACAGGGAGAGCGCCATGTGAGAATTGCAGTTATTCTGCCAGAAGCCAAGGAACTCCCAGAAACTATGAGAGGGACCTGGAACAGATTCTTCCCTAGAGCCTTCTGGGGGAGCATGGCTGCTGACACCTTGATCTCTGACTTCCAGCTTCCAGAACTATGAGACAATAATTTTTTGTTGTTTAAGCTACCCAGTGTGTGGTATTTTGTTATGGAACCCTAGCAAACTAATATATTTTCTCATTATCACCATTCCTCCAAACACACACACACACACACACACACAGAGACACACACACACACACACTCTCTCACACACACACACACTCACTCACTCGCTCACTCCAAACTTCAGCTTTCCTTTGTTCCATTGTAGCAGGACCTTAATGGGTGACCGCTTAGTTTAATGACACATCTCCATGGTGTGACCGGACCGCCATAACTGAAGAATCCTGTACTATGTTCTGCTGAAGCCATTTCTGAAGAATGTAAACCAGGTCCACCCCACTTACTGGAGGCAGCAACCCCCGCTGCAGACAGTCCTGCATCAAGGGACCCCAACATCTCTACAAGGCAGACCTGGGAAAGCCTGGTGCTGCTCTTCCCAGAGCATGTTTGCATTTTAGCAGGTCCTTCCATGTTTCAAACTAAACAAGTCAACATGACAGGCCACTGGGGAGGTATTTGGAGAGGGGAGGACCGTTTCCGATGGGGCTAAGTTTGGGAACAAAGGAAGTCTCTCCCCATCTATCCAGCAAGTCCCCTTGTGCAGTTGGTATCTGGAGGCTGCCCCCCGGGCTGAAACACCATGTGTCCACATTGCTGGCCTCAGATCCCAACCTGCTCATGGAATGTTCTCTAGCAGGTACAGCTTTCCCCAGCTGCCTTTCCTTTCACCCCAGAAGAGTTTCCTCAAAGTCTGTGCCTTCCCCGACTGGAAAAGAGTCTCAACTCACTATTACTGTCCTCAAATCTTTGTTCAAACCCAAGAGAACTCACAGGACCCTCTGGAAACCATGCTGTTGGGGGCGGAAGGGAACCAGGAGGGCAAGTATTTTGCTCACAGCAGCACTTTCAGGAGCTGGTGCCCAGAGAGTGACATTTGTCCCCGGGAGTAAACTCTAAATTATATCACAAACGAACAATTTAAATGAAAGCTGGCATTTCTGACCTGCCTGCTGGCAGCCACCACCATGCTGAAAAGTGACATCATTTATGACACTAGCAGTTAGGAAGCCCAGGGTTTGAGGTCGTAAAACAGTTTCCAGGCCTGATTTAATATCGATTTTGCTGTCAGGCTAACTTTACTTTAATATTTAAACAAATGTTTAATGTTTAAACAGTTTGTTTTTTCCCTTTTCATTTTTCTGTAGCTTTAACCCAGTGTTATCTATATTGTAACGGTTTCCCCTTGGGCCAGCTTCCATATTATGCTGCCCTATCTTTAGCAGTATTCTGATTTATCATCCCAACATATATCATGGATCTAAACCTTTTCTTTTCCTTTGAGATGGCATGACTTTCCTGTTACTGTATGTATATAATTCCCAATGTACGGACACTATGATATTGTATTGTTATGGTTTTGGTATGTTGTTAGACCCGTGGGGACAGAGTCCTTCCTGTAAGGAAAGGATAATTTGATAATTTCTCACCTGAAGAATTAGATTGTTTGTTGTCCCTGGCCTCCAGCTTTAGAAGAGACACATTAAACCTGGAAAAAGGAACAGAGTAGGTGTGCTCAAGGGGCTCTGTAGTTTTGAACTGATGCAGTCCCTTATTATTTTCATAAATTGTGGTAAGGAGGGACAGCTTTTATTTGGTTTTAGTTGTGTTAAAATCAATGATAAGGAGCTTTTGTCCATACTTGGTTCATGTAATTATAATGGAAGCTGCTTATATCTCAGACAAGATGGTGAATAACAGTGGGAATCACAATGTGTGAATTTCAAGAGGAAAGTGAGATTCATGAAGTACGCTGTGGGGAGCCACTTTCTAGTTGTCCTTCCTTTTGTGCTAAATTCAGACCAACTAATAAATCACCTAGCAAAGCCCGGCTGGAATGGAATAAAACAGGTAAGTTATGATACATGCAGGGCAAAGAGGGCAGTATTTTGTTTTAATAGGGAGTCCTTTCCCCCTTGCGTTCTTAACTCAGACATCCTGCCTGTTCCTTCTGGGGTTTTCAGGATTTCCCCATTTCTCCTGCTGCAGAGATAAAAAGGGCAGCCAATTTATGAGCCATGTACCATGGGGATTATAAATCTCTCATTTGTCTGCTCTCATTCCTATCTGATGTATTTTTCAAAACAATAGCCTGACTTCTGATTGTAAAATATTATCTGACTAGAGACTGAGCTTGAGATTCCAAGGACCAAATGGGCTTTCTGTTGTCTAAGATACTCCTAATTAGCTTGTCTCACCTGGTTTGCAGCTCATGTGCATTATAAGGAAATCCCATGTCTTTTGAATAACCCCTTTCTACCTACCCCCCATTACAATTATTCATCTTTCTGAGTGCTCTATTTAGAACCACCAAATCCCAAACCACAAAATCCAGGGATGCTTCATTTGTTAGAAAAATAGGGGAATTGGTTTTAGGAAGCGGAACACAATTTCCAGTTCAGTTTCTCATATGCCACCCTCTGGGGATCCCCTGGGCCTCATCTTTGATGTTTGGGAATAATTTCTGCCGTTTCATTTTTAGCCTATTTTGTCAATCTTCCAGAAAGATTGTTGATTTCATTAGGCAGCAACAAAGAGACAACCTTGACCTGTTCATCACATGGACTAAAGCAAGTGTGTGTGTGTGTGTGTGTGTGTGTGTGTGTGTGTGAGAGAGAGAGAGAGAGGGAGAGAGGGAGGGAGAAGAAGCAGAAGAAGGGGGATGGGAGAAGGAGGAGGAGAAGAAGAAGGGGAAGGGGAGAAGGAGAAAAATGAGGAGGAGGAGGAAAGGGATGAGAGTGGAGAGACCGTTTAGACTAGACTACACCACAGCATCTTCCTCTTTCTGTGGCTTTCAAAAGGCCATTTCATAAAGGGTGGTCTGGAACTAACCACTTGATGAGGAGAGGGGTCCCTATCAAAAATGCAGATCCTTAGACCCTCTACTCAGACCTAATGAGTCAGAATTCCTGGGTGTGTGGCCTATATAGTTCTTATAAAACTGAGGTTTAAGATCCACTATTATCAGTCATATCATATCTACCCAGGATCAATTTTTTAAAAAAGCAGTGACTCCTGATGAGACAATAAATACAAGGAAATGTGAAGGAAATGGAAACAAAACAACTTACGACCAATATAATTGTCAAACACAGTCACAAAGATCAATGGGAAATGGACCAACACCAAGTGGTGTTCTCTTAACTGGGATTTATGGTCAACCTCAGCCACCAAACTGTGTTATCTCTCATTTTCACTGTAACCAGGGCTCCTCACATTATTTGTGAATCAGAGGACTCTTATCCCCCTTGAACAGACTCTAGCCCTTCACGTAGTTTCTCTTATTGAGCTTCCATCTTAAGAAATATCAACTGTTGCCTCTTCTGCCTGGAGAGCCGCTCTTCGTACATCCATCCCAATGTTGGAAGGGCCGCAGCAGGCAATGCCACCGAAAAGGGAAAATGAAAAGGAGCAGATGAAGGAAGGACTAGTTGGAAAGGAGGAGGAGCAAGGTGGGAGAAGACACACAGTTGAAAGCAGGCTTCTGCTTTGCAATATATTAGCTACTAATTTGCGTGTCTACCCTACCTTTGAGGATTTCCCTGATGGGGAGCGAGATAGCCTATGGATGAGGAATGATGGGTTGGGGGTGGGGGAGCCCCTAGTGAAGGAATGCATTATCTGCCCATCTGATTGGGGAAATGTAACCTTACCTTCGCTTCATTCCCCTTCTCAAAAATAAAAATAATAAACTTGTGGCCTGTGTCAGAGATGGACCCGGAGTCGAGCACTGACTGATGACAGACTGGCATTTACTGGTGGTAATAAGGCTACGGGAGATCACCAAGCAAGTGAAAATCAAGGTGTAATGATTGAATTATATATTCTCTTTCTGTGATTGAAACTATTATCAGACAACTGACTCCAGTGCCAGACAGATTACATAAGCACAAGTTAAGTGGTAGAATAAAAATGAGTGATTTTCCTCCTTGACTTAAATACAGCACTAAGTAGTGTGCCCTTGAATTCAGCAGAAAGCAATTTCCTCCTTCGCAGTAACAGCTAGGGGGCATTGCAAATGCAAATTGAGTTAGCTTTGCATTTTTAATATTCCACATATCCATAATTCACTGCCAAGATTTTAGAGATGTTATTGCTACTACTTGGGCACATTTAAATTATTTTGCACCTCTGAACTTTTGCATTAACTTTAACATTGGCACTTAAGATATATGTTCTAATCTGTAGGGAGGTCTGTGCTTAAAGAAACTCTAGTCCCTGTGACTGGGAGCTCATAACAGTACAGGACAGACTGTCATATAGCTTGTCATGTTCTCTTTCAAAGGAGAGCTTGTTGAAATGACTCCTGCCTAATGGGAAAAGATAAAGCTCTCAACTACTATATTACTATGTGTGGCCATCTCTTGA
This sequence comes from Mesoplodon bidens, assembly GCF_964165515.1. Classification (NCBI taxonomy): domain Eukaryota; kingdom Metazoa; phylum Chordata; class Mammalia; order Artiodactyla; family Ziphiidae; genus Mesoplodon; species Mesoplodon bidens. The sequence continues at coordinate 56,110,068 of NC_138166.1, forward strand.
AAAAACATAGGTGCCCAGGCTGTTGCCCAGAGCAGTGGCATAAGAAGCATCTTACAGACCCATTGTGTGTAATGAGAATTTCATCAGCTGGCAATCAATAGAAACCCCATTTCATTTTGAAAACCTGCTTCCATATTGTGTAACACAATTAAGCTTGCTTTATGGTGAGTGCATGAGACTGGGGAACAGAAAGAAATAGGGAACCAACATGTCTCTTGCTGTGTTTTATGAAAGAAAATATTAGGCTCATGTCCCAACCATTTGGGATTGTTCTTGACCTGAGGGTAGTTGTTAAGTAACTAGTGGAGGCCGAGTCTGAATCTTGCTAAATTTTCAGTTGAGAAATACGGCTGATAGGGCTTCCCTGGTGGTGCAGTGGTTGAGAGTCCGCCTGCCGATGCAGGGGAAACGGGTTCGTGCCCCGGTCTGGGAGGATCCCACATGCCGCGGAGCGGCTGGGCCTGTGCGTCTGGAGCCTGTGCTCCGCAACGGGAGAGGCCACAACAGTGAGAGGCCCACATACCGCAAAAAAAATAAATAAATAAAAAGAAATACAGCTGATAAACATTCTTCTTACCCGATTCCATTAAGTGTGTTTTTCCTTTTTGAAGCAGCTCCTGCTCTCAGGTGTGGCAGAGGCCAGGTAGCTTCAGAGGTGACTTCATACCCACAGGGGAAACTGACAAAGGGAGGATGATATTTCAGGGGAAGAAAATAAGTGATATTCCTCCCACCTCACTTTTCCTCCTTCCTTCCTTCCTTCCTTCCTGAATCTGGGAATTTTATTAGAACACTTTGGGATTAGGGTTCTAGAAAAAAATAAGAAGTTAACATATGTCCTTGTGACCAAGAAAGAGTCCTATACAATCTGGAGTAAGGGAACCTAACTCCTTCATTTTCCTCCAAGGTCACGCTTATATTTTAGATCAAAGTATCAAATTAAAGGCTCAATGTCACTAAGTTGGCATGGGCATTCTGAATTATAGATTGTTAAAAAGCATCACCTCTCGGCTTACTTAGTAAGGCCCTGAGTGTCCAGATAAAGACTTGGATGAATATCCAATTCTGTTTAGAATGAATTATAAAAGGGAATGTCATTTAGATTAGGCCCAGTACCCCTTTCCCCACCTTTCCTCCTTTTACCAGACACACACACATACACTCTCTCTCTCTCTCTCTCTCTTTGTAAGCCCTATGAGATCCAGTTCATACTGAGAAGTTTGATCAAATGAAAGACATTTACCATGAACTCTGTGGCTCATTTAAAGAGATGGCCAGTTCCTCCTCCCTCCCATCCCTCTCCTCTGGAATGGGGTTGGTGAAGAAATTTCCTCCTCTTCAGCTCTTATTGCTGAGTCCCTTTTGGGCTGGTACTCAAATTGCCCTGAACTCCGGGAATCCACAAGCCACCCAGAAGTCTTTAGATTGTCTCACCTCTACTCTCAATTCCTTGCTGACCAGCGTAAAAGAGAGCAAAACAAACAAAAAATGAAAACCAACCTATGTATTGTGTGGAAAAGTCTTTGGTTCCATGAGGGAAAGGGGACCCATGGGTTCGCCCCTCCTTCCTCATTCCACTTCCATTTCCTCTTCCTCATTTCTGTTTTTCATTTTCTCTGTTCCATTGTTTTTCTGTTCTACTAGTTTTCATTTTCTCACCAGAAGATCTCTGCAGTCTCCCTGGAAATCTCTCTTTCCAGGTAGATCTCTGAAGTCAAATTCCACATTACAAATACCAAGCAGCTTTAGCATTCTTTCATTCAAAACCATGTATTGGGTGTCTACATCCCAGGTACTGTTCTAGGTGCTTGGGGTACAGTAATAAACAGTACAAAAATCCCTGCCTGTGGAGCTTACATTCTACCGGGGAGAGAGAGGCAATACATTCAAGAAGGAAGTATGTTATCTATTATGTTAAAAGGTGATAGGTGCTATGGGAAAAAACAACAGAATAACAGTGTACAAAATGGAGGACTGCAAATTCAACTACTGTAGTGTGGTCAGAGGAGCTTGTCTGAGGAGGGGATGTCTGGGCAAAGACTTGAAGAAAGGGAAGCAGTTAGCCATGGGAGTCCTGGAATAGAGCACTCCAAGTGAAGAGAACAGCCAGTGCCAAGGCGCCCAGGTGGGTCTAGTCAAGGAACGCAAGGAAGGAACAGCAAGGAAGGCAATGCGGCCAGAGCTGATGGAACAAGGAAGAAAATTGTAGAGCATTGGGGGCAGACTAGGTAGGCTCTTGAGGCCATTGCAGAGACTTGGGCTTTTATAACATTTAACTCTCTTTGTTTTTTTCAAGGACAAATTGTACCAGCACTAGGTCCTTAGGGAATGTGCTTTATCTAATATATTCAAATGATTTACAATTAGCATATAAATTGTATATAAAAAGGCACTTCCAGAAGACCCCAAAAGTTTGCTCTCTTTAGCAATATAAATATCTTTTTTGTAATATTCTTTTCACTCGTAGTTGTTTTGCAGCCTTGAACCTGCTTTAACCCCATAATGGATACACTCATCTCAATGCCTATCTAAATTCACAAATTCCATATTGAGTGTATTTTCTTCTGCATATAGTATTTTAGATAAGACAGAATTTTGTTCTTAGCATAAGGTTAATAAGACACAGAAACCTAAAAAGAATTGCCTACACTGAATTATTTGGCATACTTAAGTTAGCATTTAAATGTTTATTTACATTAAGAGGAGAAAGGAAATAAATACTTCGGCCTAAAAATTATTTTAGAAGGAGATATCATTGTTTTATTTTTTTAAAGTTGATTGATGATAATGATGATGATTGGTAAGGAAATCACAACTTAATTGGAAGACATAAGACCTGGATTCGTGAAATTTAAAAAATATATTGTTCGTGTGTGCTTTACAATATAATTTTACACGCGTGATCTCATTGGATGCTTATAAGTGTAAATGAGTGAGCAAGTGTTATTATCCCTATTCTTCAGAGAGAAGTTATAGGATTTATCCAAGGTCACAGAGTAATGGGCAGAGGCAGGACTTCAGCCTAGATCTTCTGACCTCAGAAGCAGTCCCCCATGAGGAGCCACTGTTACCCATAGGAATATGAGCTAAAATTAAGGGTTGAGAACCAAGCTCTAAATTAGATTCAAATACTAGATTTTGTGGCACAGACTATAAAATACATACAGAAATACAGAAAAGGGTAAAATTCCCGGGGCCCAGATTAAGCTACAAGTGGCTGAGAGCTGTACCTTGAAGCAAGTATGGCAGAGAGCTGGTGGAGCACAGGGGAAAAGCCAAACCATGCTCATCCTGAGGAAGGCTCAGTTCACTCACAGAATGAAGGGGGAGGAGGCTTGGTGGTTGGGCATTCAGGTCTTCACTGCTTGGAACTGCCTAAGTGCCAGGAAGGGCTTATGTGCCAGGAGTGGACAGGAGGGAGGGTGTCCAGTCCACTTTCCCACCTATGCGGAGGCAAGAACAAGTCCTAAATTATGATAGAGAAGATGCCACCTCTTCTTGTTTTACCCCCAGCTTCCTACAACCTATTGGGCACGGTAATCCTTTCCCTGACTCCTAGGTGAAAACTGCTTGCTTAGGCTGATTTGCAGCAGGTGGGTACAGGTAGCCACAGACAAAGGGATCAAAGAAAAGTGGGACCCAGAGATTTGTCTGTGATGTGGGAATAAGAGAGTAGTATTCTTCCAGAGAAATTGAAAGCCTGTGTTCTAAGACTGTAGGTTATTTTAAATGGAGGGTAAAACCTGGGGAAATAATAAGGAGACTAGGTTCTTTGGGAATCAAAAAAGCTTAGGAAAGCTTTCACCTGGGCCAGGGATATGACAGCTATTTTTGTTTCAACTTCACACAAGCTTACATAGAGTAATTCCTTTCTCAGAGTGCCCCGAATAGTGGTCCCAGTGGGGTTGCCCACCCCAGAGGCCATCCATGAACCTGGGGAATAGAAAAGCATCCAAACTCCTGGCTCTAGCTCCTTCTCGTCTTGTTCTGTTTAGCTGGGTGGCAGTGGTTTCTGGTTTTTAAGACAGCCAAACAATATGGAGAACAAAATAGTGTTTTGAAAATTAAAAAAAAAAAAAGATTGTGTTCATTTGTTAAAAGCTCTCACTTTCTTGAATCATTTCCCATAACCTGGAGGGACTCTCTCTCAAAAGCCTTTCCATATGTATTCCTGTTCACTTAATGATTATTTCCATTTCTTCACCCCCATGGTTTACTAAGCTGGATCCACTGGAATCTTTTCATCTTTTTCTATAACTTAAGCTTTCAAGTTTCAACTCCCCTCACATCTTTAAATTAATCTGTATCTTGCTCAGAGACCCAGGCACTGAAAATGTAGCTTTACAAGTAAAGCTACTAGAAGAGCCTCTTACTCTCTCAATATCCCACTGTTTTTTGTTGTCCAGCTCTGGCTCTTAATCCCCATGATTCAGTTGGGGGCTGCTGTGAGCACCCTAAGGCCTCTTCCATGTTTCACCAGGGTGCTGGGTACAGTATAGACCAATGGATAAGAACAGGGCCTCAGCAAAGCCAGAGAGACAGAAAGCAAATTCGTGGTTTCTGGGTGGTTGGAGGGAGGGGTGTGGGGAGAAGAATGGGGAGTGGCTGCTTAAAGCATAAAGGGTTTCATTTTGGGTTGATGAAAATGTTCTCGATCTAGACAGTGATAACATTGTGAATGTACTAAATGCCACTGAATTGTACACTTAAAAATGGTTTAAATGGTGAATTTTATGTTATGTGGATTTTACCACCATTTAAAGAAAAAGAATACAGAGTCATACAGAGTGAAGTAAGTAAGAAAGAGAAAAACAAATATATATTAACGCATATATGTGGAAACTAGAAAAATGGTACAGATGAACCGGTTTGCAAGGCAGAAGTAGACACACAAATGTAGAGAACAAATGTATAGACACCAAGGGGCAAAAGGGGGGGCGGTTGGGAAGAATTTGGAGATTGGGATTGACATATATACACTAATATGTATAAAATAGATAACTAATGAGAACCTGCTGTATAGCACCGGGAACTCCACTGTACAGTAGAAACTAACACAACACTGTAAAACAACCATACCCCAATTTCAAAAAAAGAATAGAGCCTCTGGATTCTGAAAGTGCTGGATACCAATTCCAGCTCCATTTCTCATGGGCTTTGTCACTCTGGGCAGATTAGATAACTGCATCCAAGTCTTAGTTTCTTCAGCTGGAAAATGGGACGAATAATTCCATCTGCCCAGTAAAAAATGCTCTGAAGATTAAATGAGATGATGTACATATAACATTGACGTGCTTATTTTTACATTACGAACATCTTTCTTTATCACTCGGTAAAAGAGAGTGTAATGTGAACTCTGGGGTGGGGGAGCTCCCCTTGTTCTAAGAGAGATTGTCTTCAGGCCCCGGATTTCACGGCTGGAAGAAATTGAAGTCACACACCTGGGGTGTTTCTGGCACCTGCAACCTCACTTGATATGTCTGTTTTGACCTGGAAGCAGAATTGAATCACTTAACTATTTTAATTTTTTTTGCAAGCAACCAGTTATACCAAGCATCTTGTGATTTTTGTAGACTTCACTGATGATTGGAGGGTGTTTGTAGGAGGGGGTGAGGTTTCACAACAGGAAGCATGGGCCATAATACTCCTTACCCTCTTCTCTGACCTTTCCCCCTTTTCCTTTTGAAGCCTCGCCTTCTCCCTCTTACAGCCCACTATCTATTTATCCCTTCTAACATCTAGAGTAACACCCCCTTTCTCTGAAGCTTCATGTTCTTAGACTTTACTTTTATCCCAACATCTTCTCAAACCATTTTCCTAACCAGAACGAATCTCCCAGGGGAGTGCTGAGAGATGATGTTCTCTATCACTGAATAGAATTTAAAGGAGGCCAGGCCTTTCACTGAGCTCTTTGGCACGTTCAATTTACACTCAACCAGCACTGAATCTTGGGTGGGGAATTGGTGTTGCCTGGTGCTCCCCAGCATGTGGGCAGCCATAAAGGCAGAATTAAGAGCTCTTTCTAAGATTATCCTATATCCAATACTCCCTAAGTACAAAGGATGCCAATAGTCTGTATGACAACATGTGCCCCATTCCCCTGGCAAATGCAGCCAATGTCAGGGCATGAGGATTGTTCTCTGGATTGAAGGCTGTATTTCAGTCCATACTGGGCCTCAATTTGGCCCTCTTGGGCAGTGAACAACCTGTCCAGCAGTTCATGGCAGACCTGTAAATAGGTACACGTTGTCTTTAAGATAGAACTTGACCAACAGCCCCTTACCCCATATTCTGTCTTTTTAATGATTAACTGAATTATGGCTTAAAAGAACCACTAAATCAAAACAGTGTTTGGGATACAAACAGCACCTCCAGAAGCAAATCTGTTTAATCTGTAAACTACTTAGATCATGTAAAGGTGATTACATTTTTTAAGATCTTGCTATTATTCATTACATTAAAGGTTATTGTTCAAATGAATGGCTCAGGATAGGGAAAAACAAGTTTTGCCTTCTGTTCTAATTGGTGAGTGATGTGTGAACTAATCAGAAACCTGTGCTGTGGCCTCCATTAAGGTACCAGATGTAATTGGCTGAGGAGAGCTTTGTTGAATAGCTTCAACCTTTAAGTGCAGAGGATAAATGGACGATGACATCATTATACCTTGACAAATAGGAATTATATCATGCCCTTTTTTCTTTTTCATTACCAAGGATGATTTATTTCAGTGGCTTTTAATTCATAAACCTATGGATTGTTTGTAAAGTTAAAAACCTTTTAAATTTGTAACGTGCACCAGAAATGGTTAATAGTATTTATGAGCCACACTTTATAATGTTATTGGGGTTATTTTCTCAGTAAAGATGCATCATAAACAGGTGCTGGGAATTTACAGCAAGCAAATTTGTGAGCCTCATATGCCTGGTCTTATTTCCCAACCAACCATAATGCTAAGTTATCATAAATGACATGACATGTGACCCTGTTGCATTTCATCTTCATCAAATACCGAACGATACAGGAAGGTCTTGGGATGGGAAGTTAAAGAGTCAATAGAATTATTTGTATCATGAAAAATAAGTAGAGGCTCTCCCATAACCTTTGTTCTCCCTGTAAATCCTGTGTTTGTTGCTCTACTTGATTACTTTTCGTTTGCACTCCCTGTAATGCTTGGGGTTTTCCATGAAATTTTCTGTTATTACCCAAGATTACATGTCCCTTCCATTCACTGAGGCCTGTGAATTTGAGAGCCTGAAGGGAGGAGTGTGCAGGTACTTGGATAATCTGTCCCCTGGTCTAGATTACAATGACAAATAAAGGATGAGATTTGAATGGGTTGCAAAATAAAGGTCAATTTTGTTTATCTGGGACTCAACTCAGGAACTAAATGTTTTTATGAAGGGGGAGATGTGTGTGTGTGTGTGTGTGTGTGTAAAATGGGTGGGGAGTGTGGGGAGGAGAGTGGGTGGGAAAGAAGAAATATGAAGAATAAATTAGGGGCAACATAAATAAAGGGTAGACTGGAGGATGGCATTCTTACCATGGAATCTTTTGTATTGAGGTTGGGAGGAAATTAGAATATGCTTGGTGATCTTGGGAAATAGATGAGGAAGGAGATACACCAGGAGCAGTGAAAATGGTAAGTAGTAAGGAGCACTCTTGGTTTGTCCTATTGGCTGTAAAGGGAAAAAGGTCTTCGTGAGGTTTGGGTGCACAAGGAAAGGTGAGCCTGGGAAGCAGTGAACTTCCTAAAGCAGCACATAGAAGGCTGTACAGAACTTTGGTCAAGTTAAACATAATTTAGGGCTGTGATAGAGGCTCAGGGCCAAAGGAGTTTGCAGCAGGACAGCATCGGTGCTGCCACGTCCTCACTGCTACTAGTTTCTAAGTGGCTTGTTGGAGAGCCCTTGACAAGACGGACAAATCTCCCCATGAAACGAATGGCCCAATCGCTGTCACAGAGTGAACCTGATTATGTTGTAAGTAGAGGCCTGTGAGCTAACTTGTCATGCCACTGACATCCTCCCGGTAAGCTTCCCAAACACTGCTGACACGAGGCCTTTCCTAACAGAGAAATTGTCAGCCTCAACATTTGCTCTGCCTTATGTCACATGCTCATGTTTCTGGGGGGAAAGCCTGTCCAGTTAGCACCAGTGCTTTTTGGCACTTATAGCATGCATTTTATTTTTTAATCATTTACAATCTTGTACTTATCCCACATCCACTGCCCCTCCCTTTCCCTGCCCACACGTCTTAGGCTACAACAGTGTTTTTACTCTTTGCAGCATCCTTCACATGGGTTCACTGAGTTGATTATAGCATCCAGTTTTTGACTGTAAAATTGAAAAGAACTCAGACAGGGTCCAGGAGACCAACACAGATAGTCAGAAGGTTATAAAATAGGACCAGGGAGAAAAGGTTAAAGTAAATGAGATTATTTAGCTTTGAAAAGAGAATAAGGATGGGTGACTTAATAGTGTTCAACAGAGTCTGTAAGTGCTGTTTTCTGGGAGGTTATTAAAAAAAAAAAAAGTCAAAACCACCCCTAACACACTCACTTGATCCATGATCTCTTGGATTTTTTTTTTTTTTTTACAGGAAGTGATTTTGAGTATTTTTCTCTTATCTCTTCATTTATTTTGGGGGTGGGAAAAGTGTGAAAAGAAGAGGGTGTAGCAAAGGAACGTCAGTTCTATTCTGTGTTCTGGAACCTTGGGAACAGACCTTAAGTAGCAGGACAAGGAAAAGAACATTAATGTGGAGTTGGGCTTGGGCTTATGGAATTTCTGGGCCCTCTAAATAAATTCACTTAATCTTTTTATTGCTTCCCTAAAAATGCAGCAACTTGTTTAAAAGCAGAATCCCCACCTTGCCCTCTATTCTTTCCCCTTGTGAGAGCTGAGAATGATTAGCTGAGGAGGGACCAGCCATTCTGGACTCTCCCTTCAGCAGCAACCAGGTAGCAGAATCATGGGATTTGTCCTCAAATCTCCAACACAATCCCCGACACAGAGAAATTTATCTGCAGAGGCTGGTTGAATTGTATTAAATATCCAAACTTTCCAATTTTTGAATTAGATTAAGGAAGGCATTAAACTTTAAAACAGGAGTAGGTTCCAAATTCAAGGTCTTGACTTTCTTATGTGGGTTGAAAGGTGAGAAGGTAGAGAAAACTACTGGAAATATCTAATACTGAGTCCTAGATTGGAACAATATGTTTTGAGCTTTATAAAGAAAAGGACTATAGCTTGAAAACATCCAGAAAACGAGAGGGGCTGTTTTTCTATGTCAGTAATTCCTAAGGAACAAAAGTGATACCACCAAGTTAATTTTTACATAGCCTGGTCTACAATGACAAAGTGGAAAAGTGAAGTAATTCTTTGACTAGGGCTACCTGGTGTTATGGATTGAATTGCATCCCCTCAGAAAATGCTGAAATCCTAACCCCCAGTCCCGATGAATGTGATCTTATTTGGAATTAGGGTCTTTGCATTTGATCAAGTTAAGATGAGGCCCTGAGGGTGGCCCCTAGTCCAATATAACTATGTATTATAAAAAGGGGAAATTTGGACACAAAGACATAGGGAGAGTGCCATGTGAAGATTGGACTTACGCTGACACAGACCAAGGAACACCAGAGATTTCTGGCACACCATCAGAAGCCAGGAGAGATGCATGGAACAGATTCTCCCTCACAGCCTTCAGAAAGAACTAACTCTGCTGACACTTTGGTTTTGGACTTCTAGCCTCCAAGACTGTGAGACAATACATTTCTGTTGTTGAAGCCATCTAGTATGTGGCATTTGTTATGACAGACTCAGGAAACTAATACATCTGGATAAACGGATCAATCTCAACCTTTTCAGCAAATATAATCCTGGCCATGGATCTAAACAATAACAATGGGGCTCCTCTCTCTTCAAGAGTAGCTAAGGGTTTCACGTTCTCCAAGTTTCATAGGCTTGCAGCACATATTTGGCAGAATTCCTTCCCTTTCCTCTCCCCACCCTTCATCTCACACTGAATCATAGTTTCAGGGCTGGATGTTTATTTACTAAAAGACCTAGATAGCAATAGATGTTATTTCCAAATGCTTTTTCAGACGTCTTTTTGCCATCTCCTTATTTCAAAATAGCCATCAACATGATCATTGATGCAACGTATCAGTTCAGTGTTTCAGCCTCCAGATGTCTTTTTGGGGATGGATTTGCATCTGTTAGAGATGAAATAACTAAGTGTCATCATTGCTTTTCCTCATGAAAAATTACTTAGGGTCAAGCAAATCATTTTCCTTCTCTCCTCATGCATCTCAAACGAAGTCATCCTTTTGTTCTACCAACAACAAAAAGCAAGCATTTGTCAAAAACTGGAGTTAGACAAAGGGCTGATGACAATAAGTGAAAGATGTAAGCTCATTGCCTTTTATCTTTACATATTTATATACAATTATTTTTTGTTTTCCTATAGACTGGCCAGAGACAAAATGTTGAAGCAAAGTTGACCTTCATTCTCCTAACCCCAGCTCTCACCTCTCGCTCACTATCATCTCGAGACACTCCATTTATGACTGTACAGGCAACCAGATGTTGTTACCCCCCATTTTTATGCCACCACAATTTGAATTCATTACTGCAAGAGTTTAGGGCTTTGCCAGCTGGGGGCCTGAAGGCTACCTGCAACCATCCTTCTTGCTATCGTATCCATTAGGCAAACCCTCCCAGGTCACGTGCAGTCTGAGCCCAGTGAAAATGCTCATCTCCTTAAGAAAGCCTGTGAGGAAGTGCACTTCAGAGGCCATGTCAGGCCAGGTGGCCACCTCAGAAGCTGGCCACTGCCCACATTAGCTATGTCTGTGGGGCCAACTGCAGGCCAACTTTCTCCTCCAGCGTGACCATACCCTTTGCCCAATGCAGTCTGTCATCCTGAAATTCCAACTGGTGAAGGCCTAAGGGCTTAAGAGCCAGGGTTCTTTCTGGACAATTCTAGACACATTGTTTTTCCTGCTTCAATGTTCATTCATGCCTGAGAGGAACTACCAGGTGGCAGTCATCACTGACTTACTGCCTTTGCCTGCACAGGGTCCCACATCTGTGCAACAACAGATGTTTACTGCCTAGCCTTTCCATTCTGTTTTGGTAAACCTGGCCTAAGTACAGCTCACACATGATGATGAGGCTAGCAAAGATAGCTGCTTGCTTAGCTAATTATACATTCTTTCCTCTTCCTTACCCACAGCTCCCATTTTAGTTCAGGGCAGAAATAGACCCACTTAACAAAACTCCTTTAGATCTAGGAGTGGTGTAATTCTGACCAATGAAATGAAAGCAAGATCCTATGGACTGAGGACTCTATGAAAGCTATTGTTTTCTTGTTAAAAGGGCATAGTCTCATTTGGCATTAATTTCCTCCCACCCCTTTCCCATCTTCCTGCCAAGTTTGCAGATGTGATGTCTAGAGCAATGCTGTGTATAAAATGCCTGCAGATGATGAAAATGTGCTACATCTGCACTGGCCAATATAGTAGCCATTAGCCCCACGTGACTACTGAACACATGAAATGTAACCAGCGTAACTGAGGAACTGAATTTTTGATTTATTTTAATTTAAATTGAAATAGCCACATGTGGCTAGTTACTCCATATCTGGTGGGGTAGGGAAATGCAGCATCCATCTTTCAAGCAAGAGGATGACAGCAACACTCTTAAGGGTGGCAGCCTGGAAAGGCAAGAGGAGCCCTTGGGCTGGTCCCCAAATCAGTGTGGCAGCTGTGCAGCCCAGGACTGCTTGTTATGTGAGAGAAACAGACCTTGATTCAGTTAAGCCACTGTTGTTGGGTTTCTGTTAGATGCAGTTTTATGTGATCGTACCAGGTGTTCTGACCAAAATGTTCAGATGCTCAAGTGTAACCTCTGGCAGAGCCAGTTCTTGAAGCATAATAATGACACTATATAAGACACTCTCTTGGTGGGGCATCTGGTGTTTCAATGAAGGCTTTCTCCCCTAATCTGCTTTTTGGATTTGCATTTCTAAGTGATTTTTAGCCACATACATAGGGGCCTTGTACTCAAAGCATGGAAGCTAAGCACTTGGGCACTGGAATCAGGTTCCTTCGTTTTGCATCACGGCTCTACACTTACTGTACAGCCTTGAGGAGGCTACATCACTTTTATGTGCTTTGGTTTTCTCATCTGTAAAATGGGGATAATCATATATTCATCTTTTAGGGTTGTCGTAAGGATGAAAATGAGGCAATGCCAGGTATAGTGATTGGCACAATGTAAGTACCCCAAGAAGGTTAACTGCTATTGTTGTTATTATTTTCTAGCCTGTGGTCAGAATTACTGCTTACTTAGGGCATGGCGTTTAAAAATGTTATTTCCTTGAACATGAAAAGAATCAGGACCAGGACCCTGGTCTCTTGACTCCCAGGTCAGTGCTTTTTCCCCTGTCACAGCACTTCCATTGGACACTTTGGGAACATAGCACCATAAAATCTACACTCTTTCAACCCTGTGACTGCTCATTATCTGAGGAATTCACCTTTCTCCAGTACTTTTTCTATTACTTAGGGGCTAACGTTTTGTTTTATCTGTATTCCTGATCTTTAGCTTGTCTATTGCCAAAATAGGTCCATGGAAAGAGAACAGAGGCTTTGAAAGCAAATAGTTTGAATCCTAGCTCTGCTGATAATAGCTTTTGTGACCTTGTACAAACTAAGTTTCTCTGCACCTGCTTTTCCTCCTCTCTAATATAAGAATAATAGGATGGTTGTGAGGGTTACGTTGAGTGAAACATCATGTATAAGGCAACTATCAGGGTGGACAGTTATAAATGTTAACTCTCTTTCCTTTTGTGAAGCCCCCTTCTTGACAGCTTTTCCTAAGAAGGAAAATATCTTGTTAGCAGTTATTTCTGGCTGGGATAGAGGAGGTGGGTTCTAGCTATCATAATTCAAAGATGATTTAGGGACTATAGCTATTATCATAGAATCATAGGCTCAGAAAAGGCTTGAGATATCTTCTAGTTGAGGCCTGTATCAATGAGAAAACCTTGACCCAAACAGGTCAGGGACTCTGAATCTTAGAGCTCTAAGAGAATGGAATAGCCACTTTAATTTGACTTGTCTCAAAATTTCTATAGAACATCCTCAGGGAAGTACTGCCTTATAAAACTCTCACTTTAAAAGATTTCATCTTTTCAAAAATACTTTTCCCTACTCCATGGATATGGAGAGTTGACTAAACATGAGATCAAGTGTTTTTCAGCAGTTGAGATGATCTTTTGAGAACACTTTTAAGAACCAAAGGGAGACAGAAGAAGTGGGAGGGTGAGGCTCTGCCTGGTATAAAGAGCACCGTCTTGGATCAAGTCTGTCTGGGATCAAGTCTATCTCGGTGACTTAGGATCAAGTTGCAGCACTGCCACTCAGTAGGGGTGTGACCTTGGGTAAGTAGATTAAAATTCTCCCATCCTGTGTTCTTCACCTCAAAATGGGGGCTCTAATACCCACTTTCAAGCATAGACATGTGGATCAGATGAGATCGTGTACCCGGCAGCACTTGGTAAATTGTAGATTGCTCTGGTGGGATAGGGGTCATCACATTTTCTAGCAGGTATGAATGAAATCTGTCCAGTAGATTTAGCTCTTTCCAAAATGCTGTGCTTAGGTACATGTGTGAACACTACAGAACCCTTACAAATTCCTTCATTCTGTGTGTAGATTTGGCCTCTCTCCCTTGAACTCTAGAAAATTAGCAGTGTAAACTTAGACGTATCTCCATTTCTGGAATTACAGAGTCCAAGGCTCTTATAAAATTGTACATTTCTTTTGTATTTTGAGAGTCTTAAATCACCACAGATAATTCAGTTTCTTAAGGGAACTCTTGGTGAATTATGGTCTTCTATGAACTTGCTGGCAATGGGCTCTCTCATTAGAAGAGTTAGTGGTTGAAAATGACTCAAGAGTTCCTCCTCTCTAATCTGGGAATGCTTTCTAAAAACACCATCACATCTCTGCTCAGCCCTGGAGTTCTGGCTGCCACATTTTGTCTGATCACTCTAATGTATTTTGTCCCAAGTGTGACATAATGACATCACCAATGAATTCTTTCTAATTAACTGACTGAGGGTAACCGAATTAAATTCAACTGCTCCATATTTTGAAGGGTGTGCACGTTTATCTCTGTGTGGTTTTACTGGGACAAGTGAGTTCTAAACACAGGTTCAGAACCTGTGCGTTGGTTTACAGCTTTGCCTCACATTACCTCACATAACTTCAGTTACACTTCAGAACAGAGTAAATGCACGTTCATACTCCTAGGTACACAATACAGACAGATGTACATATTAGTAGTTCATTGCTAAAATGATGCTTCTAGCAGTGTAAAAATGTACCTGTGTGACAGGAACTGAATTATAATTATATAATTAAATTATTTGCTATGGTATGATTAACTTTGATTGGTTTTAGGAGAGGAATTGGGCCAAAACTTGCTTTTAAAATTAGAATTTAGACTTAAAATTTTTTTCCTCAATCATTGAAACTTAAAACTGAGGAATTAAAGCAGTAGAGAAATAAATGGCTTGTATCATTTGGGAATAGAAGTAGGATTCTACTCACTGGACTGAAATTTCTAGGTGGTTCTGTTGCTTTCTGAGCAAAAGAAGGATATCTGGGTAGTTTTTTCAAGTTCCTCACCTGGTACCTCAGAAAATTATTGACCTGCTCATTTTTTAAAATGGTGTCTCAGCAGCCTGGTATTAACTTATTTATTTCTCCAATCAGGTTTTACTGAGTGACAAACTTGCTAAAGACACAGGGTTTTTTTTTGTTCTACTTTATTTTATTAACATTAACAGTTTACATCTGATGTAGGACATCTTGAAGTCCCTTGAAAATCTATAATATTATTTTCAAGAAAACTTTCCATTAACCTATTCAGCATCCTGAATGGTTTATTTATCTCGGGTCTCTTCAAATGAGGTGAAAACAAATTCGGATTGTGGATAATTGATGCTGTCCTTTGTGTCCAAAAATGACAACTGTCTGTGAGGCTAGAAAGCCCTGTCCCCGCCCTTTGTAATGTAATATGCACTGGCTTTAGGCTCCTCCTTCCTCTGGGGAGCATGTTCATTGTAAAAGGCAGTACAGGGAAAAAATGAAGCAGAAACCCTGCCCCAAGATCTGTTGTTCTCACCCTACTTTAGTGTCCCACTTGTCTGGTGTAGTAAGATGTTCCTCTGGTGGTCCCAGATGAACCCCACCTTCTGGTATTCCCCCCTTATGTACTACTCTCCCCTGTGGACTCTGGGCTTGGTTCATGTGACTTAATTTGGCCAGTTAGCAAGTCTGATGCAGACAGAAGCTTACTAAGCACTTGCATATTGGAACGCTCCTTTTTGGAACTGTGATACCACCATGCTGGGGGGAAGCCCATATTAGCCTCATGGAGAGACCAGGTGAAGGAAAACCGAGGCCTCAAACATATAACCTCTGTGAAGTCATTTGAGCCGTCCCAGCTGAAGCCCCACATGTCATGGAACAGAGATGAGCCATCTTTACTGTTTCCTGCTTGAATTTCTCACACAGAGAATGGTGAGCAAAACCTATTTGTATTGTTTTAAGCTACTAAGTTTGGAGTGGTTTTTATCCAGCCATAGATAATAGACAGGAATAAGTATAGAGGAGCAGTTCAGGGCATGCACTCTGGAGCCTCACTGCCTGAGTCTGAATCCTCACAAACTTGCTCTGAGGCCTTGAGCAATTTACTTAATTTCTTTGCACCTCAGTTTCCTTGGTTGCAAAATGGGAATAATAATAGTACCTAATTTCTTTATAGGTTGCTGTGAGCATTAAATGGTTTCATACATGTAGAGACACTTAAATCAGTGCCTGGCCCCTAGCAAGCACTCTACGTGTATTAGCTGCTATGTTTCTAGAGCCAGGCTCCCAGTGAGATCAGCTTAGTCAGACAGCTGCAGCAGGAGGCAGCTGGGAGCTGCTCTTAGGGGCCGAGGCACGTGAAAACAGAAAGATGTCCCAGTGAGTAGCTGGCTCACTGCGTGGAGTCACTGCAGTCGGTGTGCTAGCAATGCTGGAATGAAGGGCTGTCATTCCTCTCAAGTCCCTTCTCTCCTGGAGGCTGTTCTAATCCGAAAGGGAGACTCCTACATGGTTTAGATAACTCTGTGTGGAAGCCAAAGGCACTGAACTGGGCTTAGGACTTGCCCTGATGGATTTGGTGTTGCCCTGAATTAGGTCCATAGTGTTGAATAAGTCACTTAGTCCCTGTGGACTTTAGTGCCACATCTGTTAAAGGAGGGAGGGTCAGCCTCGCCAGCCTCAGAGTTGCTCTATCCACTTTTCTAACGAAATGATGATATGTCAGATGTCAGGCCCGTGAGGAAGAATTTGGGGGCAGATGAGTGCCCAGTACTCCTCAGCCAATGCCAAAGACTGACTATAGAGCCCATCCCCCAGACCAGTTTGAGAGCAGCATGTAGAGCTCTCTGTAGAGCTGCCTTCTCCCAGCCCACCACTTGCTCCTGCTGTAGCTGTCCCCACATCCTACCTCAGCACCATTATTATCACCTTTTGCATGAGGCAGCAATTGTGTCTTGTTCAACATTGTATTCTCAGGGCCATCACTTCGTAGGTGTTCAGTAAATATTTGGTAAAAGAACGAAGTAAATCACCCATGATTGTCCAGAAGAAAGGGACTTTCCTTGACTCCCCCCTCCCTCCTTGCCTTGTTAATTCTCAGGAGGAGGAAGGTGCTGCAAGGAAGAGTGAGCAGTCCCAGGAGGTCATAAGAGGGCAATGGGGAGTTGGAAAACAGGGTTCTGGCACTTAGAGTTAAGTGTAAATTGCTCCCAGACTCTATAGAATGTCTCAGCTCTCTGCAGGTTCAAGGAAGAGTCCTTGGAGCTCTTCAGATACTGCAGCTAAGTTTGGTAAGAGCTCATGCTGCAGACATGACCACATAGCTGTAAAGGTTTCAAAGCCTTTCCCCTCCCTCACACAAGGTGATAAATACCAATAAATACCGGCATCAGCCTGACCTGGGCTGCAAGTACAGCGAGCACTTTGCCACACATGATCTGCTGATTGAGTCATTTTCTTTATAAAGTCTTCCTTTAAAGCTTTGTTTATTAAATTTTCAATAGATACCAAGTATTGTGCTGAGGGTTTTATTAATTAACTAAATTTACTTATTCATCTGTTTACAGTGTTTCTGGGACTTTTGATGGATCCCATCTGAAAACACAGCAAAGTGCTATCATGAAACTCTGAATTATTTCACTGATCTATTTTCCTGTCAGACCTAATGTTTCCATGTGGGAATTCCTTTCTGACATTTCTCAGGACATTTACATATTTTTCTGAGTCCCCAGAAATTTGTTGAGTGCCTCTCAGGTCGAGGCAGTGCAGCAAGGATTGCAAACAGGACATAATCCCTGTTTTCACAGAGCTTACAAGATATGTCATCTCACTTTTATGACAGCCCTACAAGTGGTTATTATTCCCATTTTACAGAAGAGGAAATTGAGGCAGCAATGGATCCTGGTCCACTCTATCCCTCTTTATCATCAAAGTTGCGGTTTATCCAATAATACGGTTTTTGTTTGAATTATTCAGTGCATATATTTTGGCAGTCTCATCTATTTCGATGTGTCAGTCTTCCATTCACTTGCTGCCATGGAGATCCAACATCCCAAGTCGCTGAGACAGGATGATAAGATAAGTAACGAGAGTATGTAGTTGGGAATGATATACTTAGTATTCCCCACTCCTACGTTCTTATTGCTAACATACCCTATGAATTTGCTACCCTGGGCAGGGGAGCTATTGGCTTTTTGCTGAGATTTGTTCTGACAATGCTAAACGTAAGATTTGAAAACTTTATAGAATGAACATATGTGAAATTATGAAAAAAAAAATCTGGAAACATTTCCACCTGAATAAAATCCAGGATCTTTTTGTTTCTTTACATTTTGTATGAGAAAATGCATGTCATGAAATTGAGACCTAAGGTAACATAAATATTCTGTGATGTTTCCTTCATCTTCTATTTGGTTAGCTAGTCAATAACCTATTTTCCAAGCTTACCACATGAAGAGCATTATGTGTGTTTTGGGGATTTAGTTTAATTCCTTCCTTATATTTACTGAAAATGTAGTACCTATAAGGCAGAGTGTTATGTGCTGTGATGGATCATTCATCTTCCAGGGGAATTGACAATGACTTGAGGAATAGTGGCAGCTCAAGTGTGTGTGAACAGAGCCTTGAGAGCAAGTTGGATCTCAACAGGCAGAGGTGTTGTGTGGACGGGCACCCATTCTGAGGGCTCGGTCTGAGCAGAGGCATAGGAGAGAAAAAGTACAATTGTGTTCAGTGACAAGTGTAGCAGGCCTGGAGTTTTGCAGGGGCGGGGCCAAGGGGTGAGGGAGAGGGCGTAAGCTGACTGACTGGCTAAGCAGACTGCATCCTGGATGGCAGTTTAGGAGGTTTGTTCTGTAACACAATGGGGAGAAATCTGTTCTTCAGGAAAAAGAAGCAGATGCAGAATAAGTTGCAGCAACAGCTGAAGGAAGAAGGGGGAAAAGAAAGTGGAGTGCAGGGGGAGGAGGAGGGGGAGAAGGAGGGAAGTCCTACCCACTTTGCGATTTCCATGGAAGTGTTTGCAATATCATACGAAACTCATTTGTGGGGGGAAATACTTAGAAATACAACGAAATTTAGAGTCTGCAGGTCTTTCCATTTCCAACTTTGTCCTTGGTTTGCTGGACCAGTTCAGGCGTGGCCAGAAAGACCAAGAAGGTCTGGTTCAGTCCATGGTTGGGTTTTTGAAGGCTGAGCCATTCCATGTTTTCCACCAGGGTTTGAGCTGAGAGGAGGTGGCTCTGGCCAGCCTCTAGTGCCACAGGCATTCCTTTCCTGTGGTCCCATCCTACACTAGATTTTTACGCCCCGGCCTGAAACTGACTTCAGTCTCCCAGAGATCTGCACCACCAAGTGTCACCAAGGCCTTGCAAGGCAATCTGAGTCAGCAATTGTCAACTCTTTTCTGTTTCTTTTTAGTAGCAGAACTGTTCCTCTAAACACACAAAACAATTCTTGGTAAAAACCAGCTCTGTTAAACTGATAGATGTGGACCTGCTGTGTTTGAAAGCAGAGATGAGGGCTGCATAAGCCCCACACCCTAGGTATCCCTCAGGTGTTCTCTGACCCTGGAGCGTTCCATGGAACATGGTTTGAACACCCTGTCTTGCCAGAATGTTTTGTGACCAGAGATGAACTGGAATGGAAACTAAGTTCCTAGGGTATGTGGTATTAGGGAAGGGAGCTGGTGTCTATATGGGGCTGAGGGAGCTGAGGGGCAGAGAGCTGATGGTGAAGTTTTAAGATAAAGGATGGCTGAAGAACCATTTTTCATGTTCCTCATATTTTTGCTGGGAACTATTGAAAATATAGCAAAATACTATCACGGAACTCTGCATTATTTCACTTCTCTGTTTCTCCTGTCAAACCTGGTGTGCCCAGGTGGGAATTCCATCCCAACATTTTTCAGGAAACCTATATTTTTCTAAATCCCCAGAAAAACCTGTCAAGAAGTTGGGAAAAAGAAAAAAAAGTATAATTCTCCTGTGAGAACTAAAGTTTAATGATCAACATAGAGCAACTACTGATCGGAAGGAATCTACTGACACCAAATTGAAAGCATGAGCAAGAAACATTAACATGTGGGTTCTGAGGTTAAGGCTGACATTTCCAGGAACCTGGTTAGGAGCACAGAGGGAAAAACTGTCTTAATCTATCAGCCAGCCTTGCTTGTAGCTGAGGCCATTGTAAGTATCTGTTCATGGGCCAGTCTGCTGCTATTGGTGACTCATTCTTGCAGATAAAATAAATACTAATGAATTTATATACATAGTGTATTTTATACAAATCCTCTGAGAGGTGGTCCAAGAAATAATGAGTTTTGGAAACAAAATAAGATCTTAAATTGGCAATTTACACTTTGATTCTGTATAGTGCTGTTAATTTTGCTAGGACATAACAAATGTTATTTGAATATTACCATGTTTGCTGATAATGTTTGCTGGTGTTGTCAGTGTTTCAGTATTTTCCATATGCTACAGTTCTCTGTAAATACTGATCAAGTTAATATTTCTTATTAATTAAACAATTTTTAAGATATCCATGGTGATGAGTAAAGAGTATGAAGAATATTAAAAGTTTTAATAATAGTTTATGATTTGGGGAATTCCAGAGAAATTCCAGGAATTCCAATTCTGTATCCTGAATTCTGATTCATATCTGTCAAGAATTTGGAAACACCACCTAGTCCAACCTCTGGCCTTTAGGTTTAAGTGATCATTTAAGTGATCTCAAATCATCAAGATTGATCCCAACTTCATTTAGGCTAGGACAGTGACTTAGCTAATGTTTCTCTTCAAGACTAACCTGAAGCTTGTATAAGTACTCACAGTTGAGTTTAGAAATAAAGATTTTTTACCCATTAAAAATGGAGGGTTCAGAGTTTTCTCTGACAGATGGATTCTTTAATACAGCTTTTTAAAGATTTCACTTAAAATAAGCTCCCAGAGACACTAGAGAAGTATATATATTTAGCTGTGGGTGGCGTGTGTGTGTGTACAATGTGAATAAGAGTTCACATTGCCTTCTCTCCAGTTGAAGGAAAGCGATACTTCTGTCTCTCTCTCTCTCTGTCTCTCTCTCTTTTTTCTTTTTAATGTGTCGATTCTTCTTCAGTCACAATATGGAGTGTCAACATATAAATGGTGAACACAAGAACGGTGCAAGCACTGAGTTGAATTATCCTTATGATTTTATTATGAGGTAGAACATTTATCATATGTCATTGCTTTTGACTGGCTTTCAACCACAGCTCTATTAAAGGCTTTTTATTAAATAGGTTTTAGTTTGATCATAAAGCAGTTCTGCTTCCTGAAATCTCATTTGTCTGTGAGGAGCATTGCATATTTATACTTAACATTTTGGGGTCAAACAATGGAAGGAAGGTGACTGCTTGAATTATTGCACTATTTATAATCAATGGTTGCAATAAAGCATTATCTCTAAACTTGACTGTCACTGAATATGGTCTTCAAAAATATATTGGTCTCTCTGTCTATTTTATAGCTGGGAGGGAAGCTGTGTTGACTTTTTCTTCTGCCAGAAAAGGAAGGAAGAGATTTCTGTGATCTAAGTTGGAGTCTGGATTAGATGGAGAGAATGAGCTTAAAAATAAATTAACTAGAACTCTGTATTTACATGACTTTTGACACCATCAACCGAATGTCCTGCCAAAAGTTCTAATACTACTGGTCTACCCAAGACCTACTGTGTCAGTTGATAATATGGTATAAGATTTAGGTTGTATCAGCTCGTTGTATTATGCAAAAGCCAATAATTAAATTTTTGGAGGCTGATTGTTCTGATTAAAGTCAGTCAGAGATGTTGTCTCTAGATAAGGAATGGTTTTAATGCAGAGTTGAATGAGGAAAAAGTTTTTCATGACCCTGCTCACTGTTACAAAGCAATAAAATACTAATGGTATCCTTAATTGCTGTTCCTTTGAAGATATGGTAGGTCAACTCAACCTTTAAATTAATACAAACAGATTGTTAACAGGAAGAATATTTCACATTATTACATATTTATTATCTATAATGCCAAAGCCTTTATAAAAAATTTTTCAATATAGTCAAATCTTCAAAACACTGAAACGGGGATTATTGGTGGGTACTGAGCTAGGAGTGGCAGCAGGAGAAGGTTATATTCTGTGAAGAACTTTCAGTTCCTTTAGAAGTGATTGGAAAGTCTGAATATCCATGAATCAGAGTAGAAAAAAATGAGAAAGAGCTAAGAAATCCTTTCCCTGCGGTTTGGAAGGGTACTCTATTACATATTTCTGGACTTGGATGGATGTAGTGCACCAAACCTGATTTAGTCTCTTTTTCACATGTTGGGAGGAGGTGGATGGGGTTACATTTATTGCAACAATTTTTTTTTAAATGACACAGATTGGGTTTCAGATTGCCCAATCCCTAATTTAAGAACTGGAAATTACCTGACTTGAATGGTTAGACAAGAACAAAAAGATGCATTCATGTTAAAGAAAGTAGTCAGCCACCATCAGTCCTTTGGGAGAACAATGGGAGTTATAAACAGGCTGAGAAAGAGAGAGAGATTCAGGTATACAGAGCAGACTGGGGAAAAAGTACTTGGTTTTCCCATTGGAGAGAAGAAACTTCCAATTAGAAATAATGGAATTATGAGATTTTAAAACCAAAAAGGAATAAGACGGTTCATTGAATCCATTTTCCCTGGAGATGCCCAGCAGGGAGGGGGTGGTACTTTCTTGGACAAGGGTGGCTGGGTCTTGCTTTGCAGGATGGGGAAGGAGAGGAAGAGAAGGTGAACATCCCTTTTCTGTGTGTGGGCTCCATGATGACATCAAGTGGATGGCTGGCAGGAACATTGATAACATTGTTTTCAGGCTCCTGTGTCTGTAGGAAAAGAGTGTCCCCAGGGAACACTATTTTTCAGGAGGACCCAGGCACCCAAACTTACAGGCCCTTCTCTCCCAATCTAGCTGCATCTGGATATGAGTTCAGGTAAAGTGTCAAGTTGGGAGCTCAGGGATATGGCAAAAGGGGAAAAGGGACTTAGAATTCCCTTTCTCCCATCTTTGCCAGAAGACCGATTACAAAGCTCCCTTAGTGTAACGGGGAGAATGGGAGTGCAGTTCAAAAGATCAACATGAAAATATTTTAGTAATGTCAAATATGATTTAAATTAATGCTCTACTATTAAGATTTCAGAAGTGTAAATATTTTTTCAATGAAATGCACAGCATAGTTCTCATGTTTATTTCTCTGCCTGTTCACATAATTCTTTCACTAGGAATTATGAAAACAGGAGGAGATTTTTAAAAAAACTATTTGTTAGGTGATAGAGATCCCTAAAATATGGGTCAGACATCTGTGGCTTACTTTTTTTAACATGAACCAGACCCACACTTTTGATCCCAAAACACAGAGTTGGCATTTTTCCCCCTCAGTCAGACACTGTACAGACTAATCTAGAATTAAATATATCTTGGCCAATGTGGCAAGGTGATGACCTTAGTTTTCTTTCGTAATGCCCCCAAAGGGCAAAAAAATGTTTGCTCACAGTATAAATTATAGTAAAGGCAGAATGACTGTAACCAGGAGTCCCCAAAGTACAGTGGGTGACGTGGACCAAAGCTTTCATGATCTGGGCTGATGGGCAGTCATGCTCCATGCAGCCACTCAGAGACTTCAGTGCCTGCCCTGTTTTTGTTCTGCTATCATGTGGGGGCATTAACTTTGTCTGCTAACTCAAAGCTGGCTTATAGATGTGGTCATAGTCCAGCTAATGGGAAGGAGAAAAGACAGAAAAAGATCCAAGGCAAGAAATTGTCTTCTAAGCAAGTAAGGCATAAATTGCACACATCACTTCTGTTTACATCCTGTTGGCAAGTCCTTCATCACATTAGTCCCATAGATTCACCTGGCCACAAAAGAGGCTGGGAAACTCTACCAGGGTGACTATATGCCTGGAAGAGGGAATAGTAGGTCACAATCATGGAGACTTTGTTTTCATTGTCTTAAGTTAGCTTAGGAAGAAAAAAGTCACTTTTCTCATATCAATGATAAACTTTCACTTAAATTAGGTATGGTTGTCATATAATACTTATTTACTGAAGATCAGTGTGATGTTTTATTTTTCCAGCTTCTCTAGGATATGTGGACTTAGCTACCACTAATAACACACACACACACACACACACACAAACACACACACCCCAAAAAACAAAACAAAAACCTCAGAAGAAGCAAATTTAAAGGCATAGAGCCATGTTTCAGTTTGACCTTCCTTAGAAAGAAATCTAGTAGAAAGAGCCTTTGGTGTGCAAGCAGGAGTACAACTATTTAGATCCAGCTCTGTTATTAATTCAATAAGTGGCCCTCAGTAAGTCACTGAACTTACCTGTTCCTCATCTGTAAAATGAAGGGATTGGACTGCATCAATTTTGGCTTTAAAGATTTCATTTAATCTTAAAAAGATGTCATGCACTCCCACAGAATAATTTTTGGGCTTTTAGAATCTGTTGATTGAAAAGTTACAGAATGAGAAAGCACTAGAACTAATTTAGTGGCATTTTAAAGTAAATGGTGGAACATCTATTATTTATTCAGTCTGCATTTAGTTTTGAGGATGCTGCGGCCTCAGGTTGGAAACAGCTGAAGCAGATGTTTTTCTTTTCTCCTTTTTTTTAAAAATTAATTAATTTATTTATTTTTGGCTGAGTTGGGTCTTTGTTGCTGTGCACGGGCTTTCTCCAGTTGCGGCGAGAGAGGGCCACTCTTCGATGCGGTGCGTGGGCTTCTCATTGCGGTGGCCTCTCTTGTTGTGGAGCACGGGCTCTAGGCGCGCGGGCCTCAGCAGTTGTGGTGCATGGGCTCAGCAGTTGTGGCTGGCGGGCTCTAGAGCACAGACTCAGTAGTTGTGGTGCACAGGCCCAGCTGCTCTGCCGCATGAGGGATCCTCCCGGACTAGGGCTCGAAACCATGTCCCCTGCATTGACAGGCAGATTCTTAACCACTGTGCCACCAGGGAAATCTCGAAGCAGATGTTTTTCAAGATGACTTAATGCTTTAAAAGTCTTCAGTTTTGAGGTCCTCTTCGTAGCAGGCGTAGGTGTGACACCAGGGAAAGAGTGTGAGAGGGTCCTGCAATGAATGATGAGCGATGAGGGCATGAATGATGTTCAGGTCAGCTCTGCCCCCGGGTCCCCAGAGCTCCAAATGTAATCTCATACATGGAGGTGGCTTTGCCACCCAGCCTCGCTGTGAGCCTGAGGATGTGGAGTGTGGTTTAGTTGCCTCATTCTGTGTAAGGTGTGGAGAGGAACAGGAAGAGACACCATCAAATTCAACATAAGAAACCTCTTCAGAGGAAATCACTTATCCCTTATTCCATGAGGAGTCCTCTGATAAGATCTACTTCCTTAATTTTTTTATAGTACAGTTAAATGGATCCCAATTTTTCCCACTTCCTTTTTTTTTTTTTTTTTTTTTGCGGTATGTGGGCCTTTCACTGTTGTGGCCTCTCCCGTTGCGGAGCACAGGCTCCGGACGCGCAGGCTCAACAGCCATGGCTCACGGGCCTAGCCGCTCCGTGGCATGTAGGATCTTCCTGGACTGGGGCACGAACACGTGTCCCCTGCATCGGCAGGTGGGCTCTCA
Source organism: Mesoplodon bidens (assembly GCF_964165515.1). Taxonomy (NCBI): domain Eukaryota; kingdom Metazoa; phylum Chordata; class Mammalia; order Artiodactyla; family Ziphiidae; genus Mesoplodon; species Mesoplodon bidens. Next base: position 56,135,370 of record NC_138166.1, read on the forward strand.
ACCACTGCGCCACCAGGGAAGCCCCCACTTCCATTTTGATTTTTCTGAAATTATTTTCATTGAGCTCAACAAAGATTCATTTTTTAGTGGATTTTCCCCTACTTTGACCCATATCAAATCTTGCAAATAATAATTTCTGCCTTTATGAATTTTCTTTTGTGGCCATTATTTTTTCCAGTTCTACTTTTCTGGGTCAAACTTTGCAGACCCTAATTCTGGGGAGGACATTTCTGAGGGTCAACTTGAATCCACACTATTCTTGCCTTGTACACTATAACCATTTGTTGCTTTTGATTTTGTTTTAAATTTTTCTATAGACTTCTTATCTTCAATTTACTAGTTTTTTTGGTGTGTGTGTTTAATAAAATGTGGCCCTTTATTGTATATTTTTGGTCTATGTTACTGTGCAATTTTGGCCTTTGTCAACTTTATAGTATTCATTATGAGCTGGGCAATTTTAGCACCCAACAAAAAGATTGTTGGTAAGAGTAAAGCATGAGGTCAGGTTGCATGGTAGGATTAGCACACTGCAGACAAATGGTAGGGTCCAAATACCAGGAGGGAAAGGTCTTCCTTTGTATAGTCTCACATGGTCAAAATTTCTACCTCAGATCAACAAGCAATATCCTGCAAAATGATCTACAGAGGGGGCATTCCCATTAAAATCAAGAAACAAGAAAATGACGCACCCTATCCTATTATTTATCTTTCTAATAAAACAAGGAATAGAAAGTGTAGGATTGGTGTGGTAAGATCACGGATCTGAAATGTCTGCGACCTAACGACGTGGGAGAAGTCAGGGAGTCTAGGATATACATCCTAGAGCTTGAAAAGGGGGTTGGGACATATTTAAACTTCAGGAATTTTAGAGCTAGAAGCCGCAAGTGAAACCCTGAGAGTAGATGAGATCATTTAGAGAAAGAGTGTGGATACATAGGAGAAGAAGGCATAGGGTGGAAACCTAAGGGACTCCAACATTGATGGTTAGACAGAGGAGGGGGCCCAGAAAGAACTATGAATCAGAGCCAGAGAGGGAGGAGGGAACTGGGAAAACTCAGTGCCACAGAGCAAAGGAGAAAGGATTGCAGGAAAAGGGTAGCTATCAATGTGTTGAAAGTTGCCAAGAAAGATGAAGATTGAAAAGTGTTTGGTGGATTTAACATAAGAGCTCTAAAATTATTCACAGCCCCTGGCCCAGGAATTATACTTTGGGAATATGTACTCCTAAAGGAAACTAAAGCTGGGTGAAGATTTATGCAAAATTGCTTATTGCTTTGTTTGTAATCAAAAATAAAAGAAAACCTAAATGTTCAACCTAAGAAATATTTAAAAATCACTTTATGTACAACTAAATCCTGTTTTTGAAGACTATTTAATAGTATGTGAAATAAATACACTAAAGTATCTATGAGCATTGAGGTTATAAGTGATTTTGCATTTTCTCCTTGATGCTTTTCTGTTTTTTTTCTGAAGTTTTCTATAATGAGCATATCTAATTTTATAGTTGAGGGAAAACATTTAGGTAGTTTTATTTTTTTTAAGCAGCTAGGGGATACATTCTTGCTGACCAGGCACAGTAAGCTTTAATTAGATTCTTTCAGGCAGGATAGAAACAGGAATCCAAGCCACTGAGAGAAGGACTGAGTCCAAGAAATGACTGACAATTTACATAGTACATCGTTGCTAATGCTTAACTCCAAGGGGAGGACAGCTGGAACCTTGACGGTATTTCTGTACTACCTGCTCTTTTCTGCTCCCTGTCTTTGCCTTCTGTCTATTTAAGAGTATTTTGCGAGTTGTTCTGCAGGGTGACAAGGGCCTGGCTTTCACAGCTTCATGCCCCACCACCTCTCACTTATAACTGGAATCTCCACTTACTTACCACTGCCTCAATACACAAATAAGAGAATTCTTTGGGTAGCTAAAATGCAACAGTTTAAGTGAGCAAAGTTGTACCGGTCAGAGTTGCTGTTGGAAAAAGTACAACCCAGAGGTTTTCAGAATGGGGGCAGGCACGTGGAAATGAGAAATGTTCTCCTATATTGTTATAGCATGATGATGAATTGCTTTTGCTTTTCCAAAACTGGGCTCGAGCTCCTCTGTTCACCTCTGTTATCTGCTGCTGGTCTCCAAAGGCGTATTACCATATTAATTCATTGTGTTATACAATTTGGTCAACTAAATGAGCTTACCTTATGCCCTCTTAATGGCATTGGCTTTTAATATTGGTTTCGAGGGATACATTTAACAAAACAGATGCATCAAGGAAATGTATTTAAACTCAATTTGGTTTTAAAATGTCTAGTGGTCTCTCTAATGAGCCAGGTACAAAAAAATAATAATAATAAGGGCATTTTAGGCAACACACTGTGATAAATGTGGAGCCTAAATGCTGAAGTATCCCTAACGCCCAGGGTGATCAGTTGTGTTCTGGAAAAAAAGTCATACACTACAAATGTGCCATTACAAGATCTGAAGCTTAATCTATTTTTTTGTGGAAAGGGTGTAACACTTTATTCACAGGAGTTGGCCTGCATGTCAGTGAGGCTGAGATTTAATTGCATGTCATAAATGCTGCCATCTCACTGACTTAGTGAGACAGCCTGAGGAAAGAGATGTGTGATAATGGCAATGAATGGTGAATGACCCATGGCATTAGTTCATACTTGCAGTTCAAGTCTGACAGTATAGAAATATGAGTTTAGAGCCACATACACTTAGATTGGAATTCCTATTTCCTCTCTTTTTTAGCTGAGTGCATGGGAGAGTCAGATTCACTTATATAAGACTTGTTTCCTTGTCTGTAAAATGGGACAGTAATACCTAAAACTAGAGTTGTGAAGTCTAGCAATAATATAGCAACAGTGCCTGGCACGTAGTAGCATTTAATGAAGTATATCTGTACCTTTCTATATGTGTGTATGTATGGATGGATGTATAATCATGAATTTACCTACCTCATAATAGCTACTTGATTTTCTTGGATTGTTAAACCAGTAACTGAATTCATGAATTCCATTCCCTTTGTAGGCCTCAGCTGGTTCCACACATTCAAAATGGGCTGGCCACAGACAAACTTATCCGATCATTTCTCCCCATGGGATGATCAGGTTGGATTGCTGGCCAGTGAGGCAGCTCCAGCAATTGGCCTGACCTTAAGGGCAGCCAAGACCACCAGTCTGGACATACCACATCCTTATCCAATGCCTACATATTGACAAACTAATGACCAGTGCTTGGAAAAATAGTGCAAGTTAATGATCTTTCTAGAATGATATGATCAGTATTTTCCCATAGAAGGCTACAATTTTCATGGTAGAATTCACCACACTTTCTCTGTTCATCCTGATTACAGCAATGACTAGAGCACAGTTATTTCTTAGGTGAGACAAAAAGAAGCAGTTACATTTTTAACATTTTTTTGGGCCATTTCTCCCCCATTATACATAACACCTTAGGTCATTTGATCTACTCTCTCTCCCTCAGACAGCCTAGGTTTAGTTCCCACCCTAAACTGTTACTATGCCATTCACTCCATCAATGGGTATCTACATATTTACATAGCCAGGCATTGTTCCACTGGCTGGATGGTATGATGATGACCAACACAGTTGCTCTCAAGGTGCTTACAGACTAGGAGCAAGTCATTTCTCCTTAATAGAATTCTGCTCACCCTTTTATATGTCATTCCAGCTCTTACCCATCTCTTTTTTTTTTTTTTTTTTTTTTTTTTGCGGTATGTGGGCCTCTCATTGTTGTGGCCTCTCCCGTTGCGAAGCACAGGCTCCGGACGCGCAGGCTCAGCAGCCATGGCTCACGGGCCCAGCCGCTCCGCGGCATGTGGGATCCTCCCAGACCGGGGCACGAACCCGTGTCCCCTGCATCGGCAGGCGGACTCTCAACCACTGCGCCACCAGGGAAGCCCTCTTACCCATCTCTTAAAGTGCAGATAAATTCTTGTCTCTTCAACACATTGCTAGGAAGTTAAAGTAGTGAATCTCTATAGAGGGCAGTTGAGCAATATCTAATAACATTAAAATGTAATACCATTTAGGCTAAGAGTTTCACTCCCAAATATTTACCCTATAGATATATTGCACATAGTTAAAATACCATATTCCCAAGAGAATTCGCTGCAGGAGTGTTCATACCAGGATGATAGTAAAAACAGTGTAAATGTCCATCAATGGTTGAATATATTATGGTGTTTACAGACGATGTGAAATGATGGAGCCAATAGAAACAGAGAAGAGTCTCTGTATCTTCTGATGAGGAATGACCTCTAGGATATATTGTTAAATGAAAACACAAACGAAGGGCAGGGGAATATATAGGGTGGACACAAGCTGTCTAAGGAAAAATGTCTAAGGAGAAATAAACCCATATTTATGATTGTAAGTGCACAGAAAATCTCTGGGAAGATCCAGAAAAAACTGTTCCCTGTGGCTGCCTCTGGGAAGGGGGACTGGGCAATTATGGGACAAGGGAGGAAAGAAGAGTTAATTTTCACTCCATACCCTTTTGTACCTTTTGAAGTCAATACCGTGTATATATACTATCTATTCAAAATAATAAGTTCAATTTAATTGTAAAAAAATATGACTCAAAAAAAACCCCAATGGGGGGTGGGGATTCCCTGGTGGTCCAGTGGTTAGGACTCGGCGCTTTCACTGCTGAGAGCTCAGGTTCAATCCCTGGTTGAGGAACTGAGATCCCACAAGCTGGGTGGCGTGACCAAAAACAAGATAAAACAAAACCCAAATAAACAAACAATTCTTCTGACATCCTCAGTCTAGAGATCTCTTCTTCCTCTCAGAGCAGGCAGAGTGGTATTTCATACTGGAATCTGTAATTTCCTGCTGTGAGATACCTCTTGTACTGTTGAAGCACTTAACATCGTAAGTGTGTTAATGTGAAGGAGAGGTTCATGCAGTGTAATCTGGATGGAGTTCAGTGTGGATGGTGTCATTTCTGCTGGGACCAGGGTGTCAAGTTGGCAGTGGTTGGTGGAAGGAGAGGGTCCTCACCAGGAAGTGGGGGGAGGGCAGCACAGTCGGTGCCTGGGGCTCCCTCCAGAGGCCCTAAGTAGTTGCAGTGTGGCTTCCACGTGGAAGGCAGCAGAATCCTCTTGGGAAAAGAATTATTTTCATTCCTTTCCTGAAGAAGCCATTTTAAACAGGAAAATACCTTGATAACCTGCACCCAGAATGGAACACAGTGTTCTGAGGGTATGAAGTGGAAGGAGATCACAAAGAAAGAGCTAAACATCTCTGCATAGAAAATGAATAGGAATTTGGAAGTTGGAAAGAGTAGAGGGGAAGGCGACGTGGGAGGGGATGGTGGCATCCTGGAACTGAGGCATTGCTGGAGACTGAAACTGAAAGAGAAAGTTGGCCTATGATCAGTTCTTGTCCTGGGGTGATTGGGGGACTCTTGAGAACAGGAATATCTGTTACTGTAATTTAAATTGTTTTTGTTTCTGTGAATTAAATGCCATTTGCTCCCCAAGTGTTCAGTAAAATGTGCTGCTGCACAGCAAAGGCTTTATGTTAGGAGGCTTTGGGGGAGTCCAGGAGAAGACCTGGGCTCCATGGCTGGACTGGTGAGGATGGGAGTGCCACACAGCAGCAGGAGACTGAGAGAGGATTCAGCTGCAGCAGGAGCCCATGGTCAAAGGAGACCGTGAAGAACAGCTCCCAGGGAAGTCACAGAGAGCTATGGAGGGTGTTAGACTTTGCAAGAGATGTGGTAGGAGACTTGGGATGATTTTATACAGATCTCAAAGAATAGGATGATCTCAGTTGCCCTTTTTTTTTTTTTTTTTTTTGCGGTACGCGGGCCTCTCACCGCTGTGACCTCTCCCGCTGCGGAGCGCAGGCTCAGCGACCACGGCTCACAGGCCCAGCCGCTCCGCGGCATGTGGGATCTTCCCGGACCGGGGCACGAACCCGTGTCCCCCGCATCGGCAGGCGGACTCTCAACCACTGCGCCACCAGGGAAGCCTCAGTTGCCCATTTTATGATGCATAAACCTGCAGGTGAAAATGAAACGAAAAATTCAGTCATCTGAAAGCCCATCTGAGACCTGCAGGCATTTAGAAACAACCCGACAATTGACTACACTTCCCAGTATCTATGACAACATCAAGCATTATAGGGAGACAGGCTAGAATCATGTCACTGCCTCTGGCTAGACCTGTATTTTACCCCACAGAGAATTCCTTGATATTCTCCATCTTTGACATCTGCCAACTACACAAACCATTGTGGGGAATAAGAATAAATTTGTTCTGAATTGGTTCTTGCTACTGCCCCAGTGTTTCTTTCATGGACTACAACACCATGCTGAGATTCTCAGATGAGCTTACATTACTCTCTGTAGAACTTTAAAGTAGACACTGGCATCTGCCTACACATTTTGCTGAATTAAATATTTGGATTGCTAAATGTAGTATAAAATACAAGTAAATAAAAATAGACATCTTAAGTTCTTCCATTGCTTTCTCTGTATTTCCCCAGAGTCTGTTACAAGTCTGACTTAACTACAACCTGTAAATGCCAGCCCTACCCCCACTTTCAACAATGCCATTCATCTAAGAATCTCAAAGCGTTTTTTAATAATGGACTCATTAATCCTCATAACACTCCTTCATTTGACACATGTAACTCTCAGTACATGATATGTTGGTACTTACTCTGGATTTAATTTAACAGGTTTTCCCCCCATTGTGGGTAGTCATTTACAGTGACCTCATTTTAGTTGAGTTATTGCTCAGATTTGAGTAAGTTTGAATGGCCTCATCCCAAAATGACATCTTCTGGCAGATAGAAGAAAATCATCTGAAGAAGCAACTATTATATTTTTTTAAAGGAGAGTCTTCAGCAACACACGGCCCTACAAATAGACAACTAGATTTTAATCATGGGCTAAGAAAGTGAGACATTTTGCTATTTTATAAAAATGTAAAATTGAATGAATTTCAGAATTCATGGGAGGGAGAGAACAATGGCTTAGCTGAGACTGGGAGGCCCTAGGTAGCAGGAGCTTAACCTCTTGTCTTATCAAAGAAGGTCATTTTTCACATTTCCTCTTTTTATACTTGCCCTCTTTGATCTCTGTCCTTTCTGTAGTCAGATATCAAGATGGCTTTCTGGAGTTAAAGTCCAGCAGAAGTAGAACAACATACCAGGTTGGGCTGAGGTCCGGTGTCCAAGAAAATGTGGCTAGAAGAATGGGTTTTGGAGGTGGGCTGCAATATCTATTGATTCAAGCAAGCTGACAAGTCCAAAGAGGAAAAGCATATGCACCGGAGTTGGTGGGAAAATGGGAGCTTAGAATCTGAGATAGATAAGGGAGTAGCAATTTACTGGGGAACTTTGGACAAACTTTGATGAGCAGCGTTCTTGTGTGATATCCTCTAGCCAGTGGTTATTCCTCCATCACTTTGAAAGACACAGCACTCTGAACCAGACATCTCGCACGCTGACTCCTCACTGTGGTTTCAGCTGTCACCTCCATGTAGATAAATCACAAATCTCTCACATCAGCCTTTACCTCCTAGAGGAGTGATTCTTAACCATGTCAGACCCAATGCCCCTTTCATAACAAAAATTTTGTAATGTTCTTTTTATTATAATGAAACTCATAAATAATATAAATTACCTATATACATAATTTAAAAAAGAAAATGCCTTAACTGTAGTATAAAAAATAAAGTAACAATACAATGTGTATTTCAGTGTATAAATCCTTGGGCACAACTACACCAGAAGACAAAGTGAAGTGTCAGATGTTAGCACCTTACCAAAAAATCTCAGGGATGACACAACTACAAAGCCAGGAAATGCAGGTGTACTATACTGGCAACTCTAATATGCCTAGTGTTACCATTGGTGGTATGACTTTGTGAAATGGTCAACAGTTGTTGGTCAAATTTTCAACCAAGCAACATACAATCTACCGTTGACTTACATGGTAGTTGTGTTCCTGGAATTTGGTATACATTAGGAGACATAAAAGTACTTTGCATTTATATATAAAATAGAGTCAGAGTCTAGGCTTAGAAAATTGAATTTTTCCTACATCAGTGGTTCTCAAATTTTTGGTCTCAGAACCCCTTTATACTCTTAAAATTATTGAGAACCCCAAAAGCATTTGTTCATGTGGGTTGTATCTATTGATATTAACTGTATTAGAAATTAAAACTGAAATTTTAACAATATTTATTTACTATTTAAAAATAATCTCATTACGTGTTAACATAAATAACATTTTTATTAAAAATAACTACATCTTCCAAAACAAAAGATAATTTGGTGAGAAGAGTGACATTGTTTGACAGATTTGCAAATCTCTGTAATGTCTGACTTAATCAAAGACAGCTAGATTCTCACATCTACTTCCATATTCAGTCTGCTGCAATATGGTATTTTGTTTGAAGTGTTTGCAGAAAATCCAGCCTTATACAGATATGTAGTCGGAAAAAGTAGGAGTGTTACAATAGACTTTGCAGGTAATTGTGGATATTCTTCTTTTATAAGACGCAAAACTCAACAGTTGATAGTTTCTTAAAGGCTTGCTGGAATGTGAAATCTGAAATCACATCAATGAATATCATGTACTCTGTTACATTAAAATCCATTGTTCTGTCTTGCTCTGTGAATGGACCTTTTACCATGTATGATTTTGTAACATCATACATTGGTTATTTGTAAAGTGTTGGATCACTGAGTTATAAAGATCTTCCAAATGTTGACATATTTCATCATATAAAATCAATAAATCACATTCACTAATATTGCCACTAATCTCATCAGAAAGAACTTTAAGTCTTGAGAGGCTGTCAAGCTCATGGTGGTAGGTGCAAATTTTCCTTCCAATTCTTGCTTGAACGCTTAAATTTTATCATTGGCAACATGTACTTTTTAGTTGTTTTCTTGGAAATGAAAAAAAGTGTTCATTTTTGAGAAAACAGTCTGCAAAGATACTCAGCTGAATAGTAATCATAGTTTGTCTGCCTGTTGTTTTTCCTAGTAAAAATGATGTCCTTGAAAAACATGGCTGATTCAGCTTGCAACTCAAATTTGTATTTTGATATGTAGCATTTTGTCAGACAGAATATTAAAAAGTGTGTATTCAAGGGTTGAGATTTAATGAAGTTAATAAATTTTATTGCTTCATCAAGGACACTCTTAAGTGAAAATGGAGGGTTTTGTTTTTGTTTAACTGCGAGTGCATGGTAATGAAGAATGCAGTGGCCACTAGTATGGTACAGTTTGGTGCTACTGACTTGATTCGTGCAAGGCACCAACATTTTTACCCACTTTTGTCTCATCATTGCAAAAGTCAATTCAGTAAAACAGTCAATGTCAACTAAGTAAAACAGTCAAATAACATGATGGTATTAGTGTGAAAATGGTTTTGACCTTGACTGTCCTTCATAGGGTCTCAGGGGTCCCTGGTCATACTTTGAGAGCCAATGTCAGAGTTGGATTTCCGGTGGGGACATGTGAAAGTCACATAGGCCAATTCATGGTTGTGTTTGTACTGCACACACTGCACATGTCATGATATCTCTGGTTCCTGTCCTCTAATGTCAGTAGTGCCTTCCCATCATGTTGACAACCAAGAATGCCCACAAATTTCCACAATACCATCTAGGGGCTGTAGTGACCCTTTGAAAAACTACTTCTCTAGAAGTTTTGATCTGTGTTAGCAACTTGACCAGGAAACTTTCCACAGGAATACCAGCCCACACTCAACATGTACAAAGCAAACTCATCACTTCCTGATAGATTCAAAATACATTAGAGCTGGAAGGGCCTGTACGGTTCACCTAGGCCCACCCTTTACAAATGAAGAAGGCGGCACAAGAAAGATAAGTGGCTTCAAGGTGATAACTAGTATTAAAGTGACCATTATTGAATAATGGTCCATTCCATCGTGTTTCAGGCATTTTATACATTTTCTCATTTAATTTGTAGGTATTTCCAGCCTCGTTTTACAAAGGACAATGAGACTCAGAGGTAAAATGGCTTCCCAGAGTTTATAAAATTAGTTAATGACAGAAAAGAAACCTTGAAACCAGGTCTCTTGGTTCCAAATGCTTTGCTTTTCCCTTCCTGCCATGACTGATCCTCCCTTCTACCGCTTTCCTCATGCACATCCAGTTAGATCCTGCCTTCATCAAATTTTCCACATTGACCCTGCATTTTCAATGCCATCATCTAGTTTAGGTCCCCATTTCTTCTCACTTTGACTTATTGCCCCTTAGCTAGACACCTGACTCTGCTCTGTTCTTCCTTCTATTCACTGTGAATGTGTTCTTCATGCTAAAGTCATGGATCAGGACAGGACTGCCAGAGGGGAGAGAAGGGAGAACAAATACATGCTGAGGAACCAGGGTGATAGGTGGATCTGGGCACTTGTGCCCTGTGATTAAGGAGAAAGTCTGTCCTAGGTGTTTGCATTTCTTTTTATCTTGTCAGCAGTCCATGAAGTCAGCACTGTTACCTCATTTTAACAAGAAGAAATTGAGAGATAACTAAGATAACTGGTAGCTTGTACAGGTCATACAGACTGTCAGTGACAAGTGGGAACTTGAACCCTGACCTCTTGTCTCCAAAGCCCTCTTCCGCCCACATCTCCCTACAGGAAGGCATGGGAAATGATGTTTCAGAAAAGCATTAGGACCCCTATCAGGCCTAGAAGTAGGGCAAACTCAACTTGACTTCTAGCTAAGAGAGGGAGCACGTTTGTTTAGCACCCAGTTCAGGCAGGAGAGGGTGAGGAGAAGATTCTGGGACTGGTTCTCCAGGATCTGTGCCAGAAAAATCAAACTTGTTTAGAAGTGAGTTAAAGTCAGCTGAGCAGACCTGGACTTAAGGATCTCTCAGGCTGCTACGTGTTAATGGAAAATTGGTCTCATTTTTCCTTTGTTTGCTAGAAAAACTCCTTTGGGAAAAATCAAACGCTGCCCTCCCAGGACTGAGAGGAAACAAGACTGTCCCCACACTTTGGCAGGCCAGAGAGGAGTCTCTGAGAATCCCTGGAAGCCTGCATGGTAGAGGGAACTGATGGGGTGGTATGGGGGGACTCTGCAATGATCCCGCCTGAGCCAGCCTCACCTTCGACACACCGCTACTACCTGCTATGTGTGCCAACCGTTTCATTCCTCTTCTTTGCTCCAGTGGTGCAAACTTCCTCCCAGGTCTCTAGTCCTTCTCCTATTTCTATTCTTTATGGAATTTAGAAATACAGAGTGAAAACAAAACAGGATGTTAAGCTTTTCAATTCCCTCCTTTCTGCAGTGTCTGCAAAATGGACAAAAAGGCAAGAACCTACACAAACATGTTTAGGCTAGTATATTCAAGAGTAAAGAAGTGGATAAAAGTCAGTCTGTCAACAGTCCAATGACCCTTACTACACTTGGGACCACCTCCTCCCCTGACCTTTACAATACAGCCTCCCCTGGAATCATACTGCTCACAGCAAGCCCACTGGGGGTATTCATGGTAAAGACTCTTTCCAACTTTAGGGAGAAGAGATGTTATAAAAAAAAAAGTACTACAGTAAGAAGGCCTTCTAATTCCATTTTTCCCAACTGCTGGAAAAGAATTTTAACTGGCCAAAAATATTTTATAGCCTTTTCTCTTTTCCTTTTCTCCTTCTTTTACTTCCTCATTTCTTTACTAGCTAGTGTTAGAGAATCTCAAGTTTACCACGCGACAGTATACTTGGAGATTGAGGAACTCAAATTATAAGGAAACTGGTGCTCAGAGAAGTAGGACTTAGTCAAGGTCACAGAGGTCTTCTGGGTTCCTGGGACATGACTGCCTTCAGGATGAGCAAGAGCCCCTTCTGCAAAGTTCTGAAGAGATAAAAGCTCTTCAAACAGCTCCTCAGAAGGGAGAGAGAACATGGCAATGTGGGGGAAGAATCTATTTGAAAAACAATTAAAAATAAATGGAAGAGTGAGAGAGCACAATGAGTTTTTCTTGGAAGAAAGATAGATTGAATGTATCTTGGATAACAGATACATTCAGTTTAACAAAGCAAACACTTATGGGTTCACGCTTGTGCCTGGCTGGTGGTTAAAAGTGCAGATTCCTGGGCTCCAGTTTTTGAGACTAAGGTTTAGTAAATAGTTTTCCAAACAGAAGGGATCAGCTTGTGACATCTGCTATACTGCTTCAGTCCTCTCCCCTGAGAGTTTTGATTCTGTACATCTTAGTGGGGCTAGAGAATGTGGATCTCAACATGGCAGATGAATCTAAGTTCCTAATACAAGTGGTCCTGGAGCCCAGTTTAACTATGAATCAGCTTCATTTATTTATGGACCGTTTGGCTTCCCCTTTTCAATCACTTCCTTACCTCTGACTATCCAAACCATTTCACATATGTAGACATGGTTTAATGGGATCATCTAGAAAAATCCAGAGATGGCTTCATCCAGAGTTGAGAAAAGCCTGGTAGAGTGCTGGGATAAATGCAGTCCCCTCTTGGCCTCACTTCAGAAGGCTTTAAAAAAATCTTTAACTGTCTTTCAGAAAGAATTGTTTTAAGACTAGGAGGGAAGCAGGAGTCCTCACTCCAGTTCTACTTAAGCTGCATTCAGTTGGAACCCACTCTGGCCCTCAGCTCTGGTTATTGGACAACGTGATTTTAGGAATGTGTGAGATTTATAGCTTGAAAAATGCCAGAAAATCAGGAATTTAAATACCCCCTGATTTATGGCTAGCTTGTCAGAGGCTCTAGGGCTTTAGAAATGCTAAATGTTTGACTGTGTTCTGCTTTCAGCTATCATTATTAACAATGGTTGCCCCCAAAGCTTTAGTGGCTCTCAGCTGTAACCTTTACACCTGGTCCATTCCTGCTTTGTGAGGGGTTATAAATTCCAGGATTAAAAAAAATTGTAATAGGAACATTCTTGGATTTTTGTAGCCAACAGTTCTGAGACTGGTTACCTGGGAGATGGATGGAGATCTCTGCTCACATATCTAAGCTGCTTTCTTGTTGAATGCTGCAAGTATGCAATGCGTCTTTACTAAAGAATGATTCTTTACCCAAGAAGAGACAAATAAAAGCACACACATTTGTTGTCTGTATTTGTGGTTGTTTATTATGGATCCAGAGCACTTGGCCTCACTTGGTGCTGAAAACTGGACCCTCCTCCCCCATACGCGGTTACTGTAAATGATTTAAATCAATCCCTTTTATGCAGCATTGAGTACAGGAAGCACAATATGTAGTGACTAAATATGCCATTTAAATTCTTCTCAGGCAAATGTTAAAAGGCGGGGAGGGGAAACTGAGATTGGCAAGGTAGCTGTATTCAAATATTTTTGATAGGTTTCTAAGATACATGTCTCTTTTTCCAAAGCAAATGCATTCATGCCTAAGAAAGAAAACAAACAGGGAAAATGGCTCTTGTGCTGGTGAGCTTGTGAGAAATGCCAAAAGAGTTGTTTGCGCCCAGTTGCAAATATCAGGGTGTCTTTGTTGTTAAGCTTTGATGCTCGGAATCAGGAGGAATGTTTCCATGACAACCAATAGACATTATGTTTATTTACTGAGTGGTAGGGAATGACAGTGTCGGCCATTGACATTTAAGTTTCTTTCTCCTCTTTTTCTCCCCACAGAGATTTGTTTTAGGCGATGGAAATGGCAACAGCATCTTCCACTTTATTTGTCAGAGCTTCTACATCAAACGTAAAGGGCACTTTCATTTGATTCAGCTATTCCGTGAAACATCCTTTGTAGGTCTGTTGCTCTATGGGCCTTGGAGAGTGCTTACAGTGGGCAGTTGCTGGTGAGATGATTTGCAAAGTGAAAAGCAAATTTCAGGTTTTATTCACTTGCAAATGATCTAATAACTGCATTCCAGTTAAAATTTACATAGGTCTAAATTTACATAAGTCTCATTAACGTCCTGTAAATTTCATGTGACCTTGTTTATGCTCCTACTGATATATTCATAAAAAGGGTCTATTAAGACCTGTAACAAGACTACAACCTCATCAGAGACAGGAGATGGCGCTGCAGGGTGGGTGGGGACAGTTCCTCACAGGTTGTAAATAACGATGGACTCCACTCTGTTATCTATCTGCCTGTGGCTTGTCTGCCCTCTAAATTATCTGCGGTCAATTTTTAATGCTGAACTGGCTTCTTCCTACTATCCAGCTGGTGTGTGCTCGAGGGATATAAACCAATGTTAGCACTTGCTTTGAGAAAACACCATTAGCAAGGCAAGCTGCTGTTGGGGGTGGGGTGCCATCTGGGGTGTGGGGTGGGATGAGGAGGTGGTTATTCATACGACACATGATACGCACGAAAGCAGAGAGCTGGCATTTCCTTAGCCCCTGTTTTGTATGATCTGTGCTGCCGATCTGATTAATTTGAACAATTGAAACTTGAGACGCTTCCAGCTCTTAAGGCAAGATCTCCAACGCTATGGGAAATAGTCAATATGTGACTCCTTGGAGGTGCTCAAAATGCCATTGCCTGAAACACTTTTCCCTGATTTTCTGTGGCTCACGTAGAAATCAGCGTCTCTCACAGCACCTGCACAACTTCATTACATTCATCTGTTGCAGGCCTCTTTCTCATACTAGAATGTAAGCAGTTTGAAGACAGGAATTGTGTCTTATTGAACCTTGTATCCACAGTGCCTAGCACAGTTTCTGGCACAGCAGGCATTCTGGACACATTTGTGGGATAAATGAATGAGGAAGGAGTGGATGATCACAACCCAGCTCCTGAGTGGAATCAGGCATGCCGTCCTCTGATCATACTGCCTTTACAACACCCATCACATGTTATTGTCTGTTTCTAGTTCTGTGGAATTAATGCCAACATTACTGTCCACTTAAGGATGAGAGAGCCACAAGAGTATGTTCTTCTGATTTGTGGTGTGTGCATGCTGCACATGCACAAAGAGAATAATACAACAGAAAAGTCACAAAGGAAAGGAGGAGATTCTGGCGAGATCCACATCTTGCCGCAAGAAAACTGCAGGAACTGAGGAGGAGCATTGAAGATCTGGAACTCAGATTTTCTCTCACTAGATAGACTACATCTCTGGGTCTCAATGACTCCACCTCTAAAATGAGGGGTTTGGGCAAGATCAACTTCTCTCAAATTGTGTTCCAGTGGACACCAATGTCTACATGTATTAATAGCTCTTGTGGAACAACCCCAAAAACAACAAAACAACTCTGTGTAAAACTAAATTAAACATGAATACTAAGAATCCCAGGAGTTAAGGGTAGACCGAGTCTGAGAGCTCTTAAAAATATGTGGTTTCTATGATTGTTCAATCAGGAATACTATCAGAGGAAGCCTGTGGGCAAAAATTACTTTTACCAGCCTTATTTGATAATTGAACAACTTTGTTCAGAGACATCTCGAGACATTCGTGGGGCACTGGTGTCCTGGATTGGTAGTTTTTTTTCCCAGAGGTGATTGTAATTCTGAGTCATGCTCTTATTTTATCAAGGTGTTGAAAAAAACTCACTGCTGTATTTCACCAACATAATAGAAAAAGAACAGAGATTTGGAAATTTGAGGTAGTATTGTAAATAACCAAAAATAAAAAACCTGCACTCACTTGTGGTTTGTCTACACTTATATTCACTGATAATGATCAGGTTACCAATTCCCCTTAAGTGTAGGCTGACTCAGATAGAGGTCTTGAAAAATACATGACTTCTGCAACATTTTCTATGATTGTTCAATCACGAATCCTACCAGAGGGAGCCCATGGTATCTTCCACTGTAAAGATCTCAAAGGAGGATGAAAAAGATGGAGTTGTATATTTATCTTCTGTTACCACACACCTTCCTCAGCTCTGCTTCAGATATACTGTTATCAGAATCATTTATCAACAACAAAGAATTAACAACTGTCTACGGGGTAAAAAGTGCCCTGGATACAAATACATGGAATTTGTCAGGGAAAGGGGGAAGGAGAAGAAGGTAACTTTTATTTATTGAGCAGCTACTACATGCTAAGCATTATGCTAATGCTTCTTAGGAGGTAGTGGTATCATCGTCTCCCTTTTACATATGAGAAGACTGAGGTTCATGGTGACATGAGAGTCATCAGCTAGAAAAGGGCATAACCTAGATTCAAATCCTGATATGCTATGACATTAAAGTCTGTGAGCTTTGCATTTTCTTCTCCTGAGAGGAGAGGATCCATACTTAGAACGAGTTAACACTAGCAGCCCTTAACAACTCCTAACAACCCCTTAACAACTTCACAGAGGCAGTAAGGTCAGAGGAGAAGGCACCATGGTTTTGGTGGTCAGGGACAGAATCAAACGAGATGTGGGGTTTGAGCTGATCTTTGAGGAAGTAGAGGATCTAGAGGCAGATTTAGAATCATGGTTAAACAAAACAGCCGCACTACTTCTGGGGCTTTGCAGATCTGTGACCACATGGTGACCTCAGAAAGAAATGAGAGAGCTTGAGGGCCAAGTGCAGGGTTATCCCAGGCTCCAGAGATTCAGGGGGGCATGTCACAGCTGGTAGAAACTCATGGTCCTCAGGACATGGCTGCTATAGATTGGATGTTTGTGTCCCCCACACCCAGATTCCTATGTTGAAACGAATCCCTAATATGTTGGTATTTGTAGCTGTAGTTTTTGGAAAGTGCTTAGGTCATGAGGGTAGAGCCCTCATGAGTGCGATTAGTGCCCTTACAAAAGAGACCACAGAGAACTCCCTTGTCACTTCTGCCATGTGAGGACACAGTGAAAAGATGACTATCTAGGAAGCAGGAAGCAGGTTCTCAAGACACCAAATCTTCTGGCACTTTGATCTTGGACTTCCCAGCCTCCATAACTCTGAGAGAGAAATTTCTGTTGTTTATAAGCCATCTAGCTCACAGTATTTTTGTTATAGCATCCCAAACAGACTAAGAGAATAATAAAACTATAGACATTCCTGGGTTCCCTGATGTTACTGCAATGGGCTACTTCTACCTTAGCTGTCTGTGGCAGATTTCATGATCTGGCTTTTGCAGTGGCTCCAATAAATAAGGCTACTGTATAGTGAAAAGAAAGACATGTAACCTCAATTGGAAAATGGGCAAAAAGACAGAACTGTCAAAAAAGCTCTAGTGATCCTACATTTCTATTCCCTATTCTGTCTTGAATTTACTGTATTTAAATTACTCCAAGTGGACCCTAACCATAGCTGGTCTTCCTTCTTCTGTCAGTGAGATCAAAGATGGGAAGAACAAAAGGTAGGAGATGTGCAAAAATTGTCACACTGAGAAAGCCACATCATAATAATTTTATAACAATTCCAGTATTTGCAAAGGAGTGTGGAACATTAAACTAGCTAAGTGGTATAAGTGTTACTGTTCACAGATATTTCCTGCTCTTCCCTGAGAGGATTGTATTTTCTTACCCATTGATATTAAACTTGGGCAAATGACGTGCTTTCCAAAATAAAATGAAAGCAGAAATGATGTGTGTTATGTGTCATTCCATGCAAAAGCTTAAGGGTCAGTTTAAGATCTGCCTCTTTTCTCTCTGAAAGGAGATTGTTCCAAACAGAGGCTGCTCCTTCACTATGGGTCCCTGGAATGGAGGTGATGTGGAGCACAGATGGATCTGATCTGGAATGGACATGCAGCCTGAATGAGAATTAAACTTTTGATATTATAAGCCACTGAAATTTGAGGATCTTTTGTTCTAGCAGCATAACCTGGCCTATACTAATTAATACAAAGTACCCTTAAAGGATAAACATCAACTTTGTTCTTGATATGTAATATGTGTATATTAATTTCAAAGGTTGGTAAGAACTACAGCAAAATAATAGTGATTATTTCCTGGGTTGGAGATTGTGATCTTTTTCTACTTTATGCTTTTCTGTAATTCCTAAACGGAAACAACTGGAATTGTTATAAAATTAATATGATGTGGCTTTCTCGGTGTGACAATTTTTGCACATCTCCTACCTTTTGTTCTTCCCATCTTTGTTCTCACTGACACGGGAAGGGAATGGTGGGGGATGATTTGGAGACCCTACCACCAGTGGAAACACTGCCAGCAGAAATTTTAAATTACATTCTCAATTCAAGAATTTACTTATTCAACAGAAATCTTCAACAAATGGTGGTCCTTTCCTGGCTTCTCCTGCTGAGAGAGGGACAGTTTACTGGCACCATGGCAGCCCTTTCTAGTAGCTGGTTCAAGGGTCCATATGTAATCAGAGCTAGTGCTTTGGGTTCAGATGCCCACATCTACCTATCTCTGTCAGCCTCCCACCTTCTGTCCGCAAAGGCTCTTCCTTGGGGGTCAGGATGCAGCTTCGTAAATCTGAAATCACCTGCTCATTTTCTCGGTACCCAGCTGTTCGCTGAATGGTTTAAGAACAGAAGGAAAATGTCCGTTCCCCAACCCCCATGTGCTCCTGGTCCTTGGCTTTGTGGGCATCACCTCCTGTGCTGAGGAGGGCATGAAGCTGAGTCACCATCCATTATGTCCTCACCAAGGCCCAAAAGTGTCTGTCCAGAGACAGGGGAACATTCATAAAGCTACGCAGCACCTTCGGATGCTGTCCCTGCCCCTGGTTTTCTAATTGGCATGCTGAACGCCTGGGCAGCAGAGACTGTCCCAATTCTACATTCATTCTCAATGTAGTAGAGATCCAATTATTTGCAGCCAATAACAAATCATGTTCATCCTTATCTTGCAAGTGTGGTTTGACTTCCAAGTACACCCCCAGTGTGCCCCTCTGAGTCCTTTTGCTCAACCTGTCTTGAGGTCACCTTTTGTGGAGCCCCAGGTTTGGATAGCCAACAGACACCTCTGGCTTTGCACCATATTTTACCTTTAGCTTGTGTCCCATGATCACTGTCTCTCCTCTCTCTCCCTAGTCAGATTCAGGGGTTTGCTTTTATTTATTATTCAGTAAAGACTGTACATGTTTTGCATTTAATAAGCCACTGAACGCACAAGGCTCATTACTGAGCTGGAGTGGAATATGGTATTTGCTAGATCAAATGACCTCTCCAGAAGGCAGTAAGTAACCTTTTTGTCTTCCACTGTCTCTGCTGGACTCTCTGAAAATGAGCACGACTCTAAAACTCAACAGTGTCCTTTAGCATTTTGTTTTCACTCCTGATCCTCTAAAGGGGTAAATCCCAATGTCTTCCTAATTTTTTTTAATATACAATAAGTTGAAGGAAGACTTCCCAAGCTGTATGATTTCTTGATTTGAACACAAACACCAGAAATGGAGAAAGTTCCTGTCCACAGCATACACACCCACAAATTTGACTTTTTTTCTTTTCAAATGTCTTCAGTGAATTCAGTAGAAGAGGATTCTAATAGCAGTGTTTGCAAATGAGGGCACTTCTTAGGGAAACAGTAAATTTGATGTCAAGGGAGGGAAAATAGATATAGAATGGTGTGAATATGGGGTCCAAGGATGAAATGGGGTTCGCTTCAATGCATTTCATGAGACTTTTCCAATCTGGGATTCTTTGAATCCATGTGCACTGCGTTGCTTAGTCAGAATGAGCTAAGAAGGAAAAAGCAAACAGGAAAGCAATTCCTGAGACAAATTATTCCTTTCCCTAGGCAGTGCTCGATTCCGATATTTAGAGTAACCCTCTGAATGCCTGGAGTTTATCTTTGGCTGCGAGACAAGCAAACACTGGGCCTGGAATCAGGAGAGAAGGAGGAGGAATAACAACAGAAAGACCCCTTGCCAGGAGTGTAGAGGAGGAGACGGGGCAGAGCCAGCCTCCTGACTGGCACTGCAGGGCTCTGAGGCCTGGGACAGCTGTGGAGCCCATCACCTCGGGAGGGAGAGTTTGTTCTGCCCCTGGCTTCCTGGCTCCCAACCTCCCTGCACATTCTGTCCAGCTGAGCTCATTCTTGGCTGGTCCTCACTCAAAGGCAAGAGAGCTAGGCACTGGGGTAGAGCTAGGCGCTGAGGTGGAGCCAGGTTAGAGACTGGAAGTTCATCCATCTTTGTGATATTGATGCTAAGGGAGGAAATGTGAGATAGAAAGCTTAAAGGAATCTTGATTTCACTCTGAGGGTGATGTGTGGAAGAACTGGCTTTTAAGGGAACAAGATGGTAGCTTAAGAATGGTTTTTTGAAAGTTGGGAATTTTCTGCCTCTGCCAAAGCAACATACCCCGATGTATTGGTTTGTCATTAGCTCCTCTTTGGCTGTATGTAGGAGGAACAAATGGCTTTTGCTGTCTGCGAAAGATTTACTAAGCTCCTTGGACACCCTGTTGCATGATGTCTGTACTCCAGGATTTGTGTGGAGTGGCTGTGAAAGAACAGGCTTTCTCTCTTTAACCCTGTTACTGTAAGGTAGATAGGGAATAAAGCCACGTATTATGCTATGGTAAAATGTTAAAAGCTAAGGAGCTTCCTGGTGTCATTGGAGAATTGAAATTAAAAGGTCTGACCTGTCTGGATAAGTCTCTCTGTCTCAAAACTCCCAAAGTGTAGCTGATGCAGGCTCTTCCCCGGCTCCCAGCTTAACGAAATCTAGTTTTGATTTGCCACCCACTCCCAGCAGTTAACGCTTCCCAATATAAATGTATGTATACTCTCTAAATACTTCAGTTGGATCTTTACATCTCAACAGAATACAAGTCTAAGCACCTAGTAATCCAGGATTGTCCTTGAAAGACTCGATGGAGGATACATTATTTTCTTTTTTTTTCCAGTTATTTTCAAGGAAACACAGGTATTGGTTTTATAGTGCCAGCTCACAAAGGTTAAATTACTGATGTATGCTTAATATCAATTATGTTAAAAAGCTCCAAGTAGAAAAAAAAATCCTCTGATTGGATTTTAATGTATACAATAAGAATAAATAAGACAAAAGGATAGAAGTAACAGCGGCATATTTTGGCTCAAAGAATATCTTTTTGATAATAGAGCTGTTCCAAGATAAAAATAGATTGACTTGGCTTATACTGGGCTTACCTTAGTCAAGGTATTTAAGAAAAGGCTAGAAAAGTATTTGTTCATTAATTAGCTCTAAGGTGTAAAAATAGCAATGAGCATTTTTACTTAAATAACTAAGGAGTTCTTAATCTGTGAACCCCTAAACATGAATGTAGAATTATTTTTATGTGCACATTTTTGGAGGAGGTTATTTCTTCTTTTTTTTAATCACTACCTCTTTTACATGATAAACCAATTATAAGCTCTCCATGTAAAGAGTTAACCTCTCCATGTAAAGCTTCCAACTAGGTCATTACGGCTCCACCTTAAACATGATTGTTCCACTAAGGATCAATAGACATGTGAGGAAACTTCTAATATGAAAGACAGAAATCAAAATAAACAAAGAGAATAGTGACTATAATGCAGGGAGAAGAAAAAAAGTAACAACAACAAAATAACTCATTAATATACCCAGAGAACCAAAGAGATACTTCATAAAACAATGAACTGGTATCTATATAAAAGGAACATAGAAGACAAAAAGGAGCTCTTGGAAATTAAAATTATAATGGCAGACATGAAAAATTCACAAGAAGATGTGAAGACAAAATTGAGGAGATCTTGAGAAAGTTGAGGACAAGACAAAGAAATGGAAAATAGAGGAGAAAAAAAGTGAGGATTAGTCCAGGAGATCCAACATTTGAATAAAAGGAAGACCTGGATAAAATAGAGGATGTCATCAAATAAATAATTCAAGGGAAAATTTCCAGACCCAAAGTACATGAATTTCTAAGTAGAAAGGGCCTAACAACTAATCTATTTTTAATAAATTAAAAAATACCCATGCCAAGGTATATAAGTGTAAAATTTCAGAATAGTGGCTCAGAGAGAAGATTCTAAGTTTCCAAAAAGAAAGAAAGAGTGAGAGAAAAAAAACAACCAAACAAAATCCAAACAGGTCACAGAAACAAAAATGAAAACAAACAGTTCAGATACAAAAGACTGGAAATTAGAGTGGAATTGAACTCTTGAGTAAACAGTGGATTAATTTGTTTACTTATTATAAAGGGAAAATTGTTTCAACTCAGAATTTTATACCCAGCCAAACTATCAGTTAGATGGTAGGAGTGGTGTGGGTGGTGGGGATAGTGAGGATGGGACAGGAGCAGGGGGACAGGAGCAGGAGATCAGAGAATTTTTCACATGTTCAAGATACTGTGCAAACAATGGCACATGTCTAGACAGCATATACACCAGTGCTGCTGGAGCAATATTCACTGGGGAAGTTCATGGTGAAAGCATCAGTAGCTAGTGTGATGTTCTCCCACTGCTCACCATACTCTGGGAAGAGCACAGTCTGACAGAGCTAGATGTCAGACTCTGGAGAAAGTACTCAGATACTTGAGCTTTGGAGTTTTTAAACTGCATACTTAGGGAAGCATCAGTATGTTCTCTGTGTAATCAGAGGCAAGGATACAATGGTAATGGTACTTGGCAGAAATTTATCTCCAACCTTCTTCTGCCAAGACATTATTGGAGATAGCACCAGCCCCTCCCCTAGAGTGATCAGGGTGCTGGGATCCAAGCCCTGAGGTTGCAGCTGTATGAAGAGGCAAGTAGTGGTGGACCTTATATCATCAACATTCATGGTTAGTGAAGCACCAGCCCTTCTGGAATGATTGGGGAACTGGGATCCAAATGTTGTTGATGGCTGGAATTGATTGCCAGAAGCACCAGGCACACCTTGTTTAAACTGAGCTTTGAAGGAAGTCAACACTTGCTGGGAGGTCAATTTGTAGGATATCGGTCTTGAACAAGTTATTCTTTTCCTCTCAAAGAGTTTACATCTCATACACCCTTTCTGAGGAAGCTACTGGATGATGTGCTCCACCACACTGAGGGAGTAAACCAAGAAAGAGGAAGACACACAATCCAAGAAAAAGAAGCAAAGAGGGCTTCCCTGGTGGTGCAGTGGTTGGGAGTCTGCCTGCTGACGCGGGGGACGCGGGTTCGTGCCCCGGTCCGGGAGGATCCCACGTGCCGCAGAGCGGCTGGACCCGTGGGCCATGGCCACTGAGCCTGCATGTCTGGAGCCTGTGCTCCGCAGCAGGAGAGGCCACAGCGGTGGGAGGCCCACGTATCGCCAAAAAAAAAAAAAAAAAAAGGAGAAGCAAAGATAATTACCAGGATGACAGTGAAGGGAGATCCCCAGGATGACAGCTAGGAACACTAGACATTTTCATATCCCACACACAAGTTCACAGGGGCGAAAAGGAGAACAAGAACATAGGTTTGGAGTTGTTGGTTTTACAATCATTTAAATACATTTCCCTGTCTGGAGTCACTAGCCATAATTTTTCCTCTTTCAGCTCTTAAATCACTGATATGGAATGAAGAGGGAAAAAGCAAAGTTAAATACAAATCCAGCCATGTGTCAGGAGGCTCCTTCCTTGGTCCCCAGAGTTCTTAGAGCCAGTCCTGATTCCTGGCTCCCTTGGCAACCCCACTCCCTGAGAGGAGCCAAGTATCCTTTGCAGTTAACTTTCCAAGGAAATTTGGGGAAAATCACATCAGCAGAAGAGCCAGATTAGATAATGTAAAACAGCTGCCTCTCTACACCTTCAGATCAACTCCTTTGTGGAGTAAAGGTGTGCAACCTTTTGCATACACAAAAATAATCTGGAGAAATTGAAAAAAATACATCTATTTTCCTGGTTTCAATGGAAAAAGGTCTGATTCAGTGGGTCTGAGTTGAAGCCCAGTTGTTTGCATTTTAAACACACAGGTGGTTGAATTACAAACCCATCTTAAAGAAAACTTTTTCTAGAGACTCGGCTCTCAAGATTCAGATGATCCACTTATGATGGAATCCCATGAGCATGCTCCCTTGTCATTAACCCCAGCAGCATGGAATCTGCTCTCAGTGAATGAGTTGGAATTTCTTTGAAGATAATATGAAGTGCTCCTAGTTTGGGAATGAACTTGTAAGGAAGAAAATCATTTCACAGGCCTGTTGAGGACTGTTTTGTATTCCGAGGGGAAGCTTCAACAATATGCAGTTAGTATATAGACAATTTAGAACATAAAAGTGACTAAGCAGAATTACAAGGAGAAATAATCTTGCTTTTTATCTAAGTATCTGTATAATACTTATTTGGTTTCAACAGAGGGCTCAATTCTCTCTGATCAAAATCGTAATCCTCCAAGACTAATTTTTTTCATGAAGCCATCACCACCATCAGTACTGCTACTACCCTCCCAAGTGCCCCCCAGACATCATTCTCCCTTGGAATGATTCAAGGTGAATCAGTGAAAACACTTATTTTCAGCTTTATATATGTGTTTGTCTCTCTAACCAGATTATAGACCCCATAGGAGTGGAAAAAAATATTTTTAATCTTTATATCAACTTGATGTGTGATGACCAAGAAGGTGATATATCACTATTGACTCAGTTAAATTATATACTTTTCCAAAGCATTCAACTTCATAAAATACTGCAAATGTAATTCATAGTATTTTAAATGTTTTATAATATTTTATGGATGTTACAGAAAGACCCGAATGAACTTTTTGGCCAGCCCAATAATACTAATACTTTTCTAGTTAATAGTCATAAATTATGAAAACAATGGAAGTTTTTTTTAACAAGAAGATAGTTTCATAATGAAAATGAATTTTAGAATACTACTTCTAGAAATTTAACTGGATAATATGTACCCTTTCACTTTGAAACAATGATAATAATGAATCACTTCCCAATTTTTATTATGCCCCTAGAATCCACTTTCTCCACTTTTAATAATATAGTAATTAAAATGATATTATGTACTAATGATACTATACACCTAAGGTGAAACTGGGAGCTGAGGAAATTAGATAATTCATGCTTCCAAAACTTTTCTTTAACTCCAAATATAGGGCTCTTAGGTGAAAGGTGTCCTTTATTTTCTTAGGCCTCAATTATCCACTTTTCTGCATTGACAACTCCAAAAGATCATAGTTTGCCATATAATAGTCAATTCTCAATATTTATGCACATCAGACTGCCTTACATGTTACTTCGGAGCCTCTCAGACTCAGCCGCATGGGCTTCAACTGGCTTCATTCAGGTGCATCTTGACAGTCCCTGCCTCTCCTCCTACCCAGCACATCTCTATCAAGGGAGTAGACATGGAACTGCTCAGTGCCTATGCAGATGTGACCTACAAGTGCAGGGCAGTTAGTGCCCCATAGGACAATCTCTGACCAATGGGAGGTGGGAGCCGAAGCATAAATTCTTTTCCTGTCTTTCCCTCGAATGGAGGGTTCTGAAATACCATCTGAAATTCCGTGGCTGGTTATTTGGTCCTGGAGTATCAATTTCCCAGTTGCTTCTATGATGTGTCTTTGTATTGGCATTCCTTCCTCCCTCCCTCCCTCCCTCCCTCCCTCTCTCTCACCCCCTGTCCTTGGTACTCACACATACATGCTCTGTGTTCTGAGGAACCTAAACAATGATGTGAAATTTGAGAGAAGCAGTGGGGAGATGACACAAAACTGCGGGGGTTCTAAAGTTTGATCTTTGAGATGCAGTCAGTGATATTTTTCTTAGGCTAATTTAAAAATATACTTGTATTACTTGGTCACACTTGCTTGGTGAGTGAAAGAAAAAGCCATTTTGGATTAAAACTTTGTCCCAGACTGTCCACAAAGTGGATAATCCACGTTCAGATAATCTATGAATGACCATATTCACACTAACACTAGCAGAGCTGCTACCCAGAAAAACAAATATATAAGATGGTAATGCAAGACCATGAACAAGGGACACAATCAAATCACTCATAAGTATTTCAGTATGACTCCCTAATCCAATAAGTGAGTACACTACTTAGAAAAAACTACAAGGCCACTAGGACACCTAACAGAATAAGCAAGAATGAATAACAGTATAAAGCTTGATTGTCTTAAAAATGTGCCCTTACAGTTTGGATCTACACATTGCATTTGGTATGTCTCAGGTTTCTCTTAATCTATGTCATTCCTTTCCTCTTGTAAATGCCACTATTTGTTCAAGAAACACAATCATTTGTCCTGTAGAATGTCTGAATATGTGTGCCATTGTCCTTCAAAATAAAATAGGACTACAAGAGAAAAGTTCTCTCAAGTATTGTCAAAGGGCATTTTTCCCCCCCATAAAGATTCTATACATCTTATTGCTCTGGGGATTAGTAGTCCTACTCACTACAAGAGTAGGTCAGTAATGAAATGTGTATTTTCCCATTACTGGGAAATAATGGGAATTTGAACTCAACCCTGACAGCTTTACATTTATAAATTTTTAATAATTTTTCTACTCATATTTTAAGTGGAGAACCAAAATTTTTCCACCAACAATGCAGTGATTTTTGTAGCTGTCACTAGAACCCTATAAACCTAGACTTATGATAGATCCTAGAGGTCATCTATTCTAACACTTAGGCTTTACAGATGAATAAATGTGGGCTCAGAGATGCCAACTGACTGCACATCAACATCACTCAGCAGGTTAAGGGCACTGGACCCAGAATCCTAGACTCCTGATTACTCAGTCCTGTGCCCATTCTAGTGGCCACTCTACTCACCCACTGGTTGCAGCCTTACTTGGCCAAGGCTGGCAACACTTCTGAAGCTGGGATGACTGTCTTTATTTTGCCCAAGACCATTCTGCATATAGTAAGTGCATTTGTATCATTTTTTA
This sequence comes from Mesoplodon bidens, assembly GCF_964165515.1. NCBI lineage: Eukaryota > Metazoa > Chordata > Mammalia > Artiodactyla > Ziphiidae > Mesoplodon > Mesoplodon bidens. The sequence goes on from NC_138166.1 coordinate 56,162,028, forward strand.
GATTCCACAAATAACTGATATCATATGATATTTGTCTTAGTCTCACCTTCTTCACTTAGTATGATAATCTCTAGTTCCAGCCATGTTGCTGCAAATGGCATTATTTCATTCTTTTTTATGGCAGAGTAATATTCCATTGTATATATGTACCACATCTTTTTTTTTATTAGTTTCTGCTTTATAACAAAGTGAATCAGTCATACATATACATCTGTTCCCACATCCCTTCCCTCTTGCGTCTCCCTCCCTCCCACCCTCCCTATCCCACCCCTCCAGGCAGTCACAAAGCACTGAGCTGATCTCCCTGTGCTATGCGGCTGCTTCCCACTAGCTATCTACCTTACGTCTGGTAGTGTATATATGTCCATGCTGCTCTTTCGCTTTGTCACAGCTTACCCTTCCCCCTCCCCATATCCTCAAGTCCATTCTCTAGTAGATCTGTGTCTTTCTTCCTGTCTTACCCCTATGTTCTTCATGACATTTTTTTCCCTTAAATTCCATATGTATGTGTCAGCATACAGTATTTGTCTTTCTCTTTCTGACTTACTTCACTCTGTATGACAGACTCTAGGTCCATCCACCTCATTACAAATAGCTCAATTTCGTTTCTTTTTATGGCTGAGTAATATTCCATTGTATATATGTGCTGCATCTTCTTTATCCATTCAGCCGATGATGGACACTTAGGTTGTTTCCATCTCCGGGCTATTGTAAAGAGGGCTGCTATGAACATTTTGGTACATGACTCTTTTTGAATTATGGTTTTCTCAGGGTATATGCCCAGTAGTGGGATTGCTGGGTCATATGGTAGTTCTATTTGTAGTTTTTTAAGGAACCTCCATACCGTTCTCCATAGTGGCTGTACCAATTCACATTCCCACCAGCAGTGCAAGAGTGTTCCCTTTTTTCCACACCCTCTCCAGCATTTATTGTTTCTAGATTTCTTGATGATGGCCATTCTGACTGGTGTGAGATGATATCTCATTGTAGTTTTGATTTGCATTCCTCTAATGAGTAAAGATGTTGAGCATCCTTTCATGTGTTTGTTGGCAGTCTGTATATCTTCTGTGGAGAAATGTCTATTTAGGTCTTCTGCCCATTTTTGGATTGGGTTGTTTGTTTTTTTGTTATTGAGCTGCATGAGCTGCTTATAAATTTTGGAGATTAATCCTTTGTCAGTTGCTTCATTTGCAAATAATTTTCTCCCATTCTGAGGGTTGTCTTTTGGTCTTGTTTATGGTTTCCTTTGCTGTGCAAAAGCTTTGAAGTTTCATTAGGTCCCATGTGTTTATTTTTGTCTTTATTTCCATTACTCTAGGAGGTGGGTCAAAAAGGATCTTGCTGTGATTTATGTCATAGAGTGTTCTGCCTATGTTTTCCTCTAAGATTTTGATAGTGTCTGGCCTTACATTTAGGTCTTTAATCCATTTTGAGCTTATTTTTGTGTATGGTGTTAGGGAGTGATCTAATCTCATACTTTTACATGTAGCTGTCCAATTTTCCCAGCACCACTTATTGAAGAGACTGTCCTTTCTCCACTGTACATTCCTGCCTCCTTTATCAAAGATAAGGTGACCATATGTGCGTGGGTTTATCTCTGGGCTTTCTATCCTGTTCCATTGATCTATCTTTCTGTTTTTGTGCCAGTACCACACTGTCTTGATTACTGTAGCTTTGTAGTATAGTCTGAAGTCAGGGAGCCTGATTCCTCCAGCTCCATTTTTCGTTCTCAAGATTGCTTTGGCTATTCGGGGTCTTTTGTGTTTCCATACAAATTGTGAAATTTTTTGTTCTAGTTCTGTGAAAAATGCCAGTGGTAGTTTGATAGGGATTGCATTGGATCTGTAGATTGCTTTGGGCAGTAGAGTCATTTTCACAATGTTGATTCTTCCAATCCAAGAACATGGTACATCTCTCCATCTATTTGTATCATCTTTAATTTCTTTCATCAGTGTCTTATAATTTTCTGCATACAGGTCTTTTGTCTCCTTAGGTAGGTTTATTCCTAGATATTTTATTCTTTTTGTTGCAGTGGTAAATGGGAGTGTTTCCTTAATTTCTCTTTCAGATTTTTCATCATTAGTGTATAGGAATGCCAGAGATTTCTGTGCATTAATTTTGTATCCTGCAACTTTACCAAATTCATTGATTAGCTCTAGTAGTTTTCTGGTAGCATCTTTAGGATTCTCTATGTATAGTATCATGTCATCTGCAAACAGTGACAGCTTTACTTCTTCTTTTCCGATTTGGTTTTCTTTTATTTCCTTTTCTTCTCTGATTGCTGTGGCTAAAACTTCCAAAACTATGTTGAATAAGAGTGGTGAGAGTGGGCAACCTTGTCTTGTTCCTGATCTTAGTGAAAATGATTTCAGTTTTTCACCATTGAGGATGATGCTGGCTGTGGGTTTGTCATATATGGCCTTTATTATGTTGAGGAAAGTTCCCTCTATGCCTACTTTCTGCAGGGTTTTTATCATAAATGGGTGTTGAATTTTGTCGAAAGCTTTCTCTGCATCTATTGAGATGATCATATGGTTTTTCTCCTTCAATTTGTTAATATGGTGTATCACGTTGATTGATTTGCGTATATTGAAGAATCCTTGCATTCCTGGAATAAACCCCACTTGATCATGGTGTATGATCCTTTTAATGTGCTGTTGCATTCTGTTTGCTAGTATTTTGTTGAGGATTTTTGCATCTATGTTCATCAGTGATATTGGCCTGTAGTTTTCTTTCTTTGTGTCATCCTTGTCTGGTTTTGGTATCAAGGTGATGGTGGCCTCGTAGAATGAGTTTGGTAGTGTTCCTCCCTCTGCTATATTTTGGAAGAGTTTCAGAAGGATAGGTGTTAGCTCTTCTCTAAATGCTTGATAGAATTCGCCTGTGAAGCCATCTGGTCCTGGGCTTTTGTTTGTTGGAAGATTTTTTTATCACAGTTTCAATTTCAGTGCTTGTAATTGGTCTGTTCGTATTTTCTATTTCTTCCTGATTCAGTCTTGACAGGTTGTGCATTTCTAAGAATTTGTCCATTTCTTCCAGGTTGTCCATTTTATTGGCATAGAGTTGCTTGTAATAATCTCTCATGATCTTTTGTATTTCTTCAGTGTCAGTTGTTACTTCTCCTTTTTCATTTCTAATTCTATTGATTTGAGTCTTCTTTTTTTTCTTGATGAGTCTGGCTAATGGTTTATCAATTTTGTTTATCTTCTCAAAGAACCAGCTTTTAGTTTTATTGATCTTTGCTATCGTTTCCTTCATTTCTTTTTCATTTATTTCCGATCTGATTTTTATGATTTCTTTCCTTCTGCTAACTTTGGGCATTTTTTGTTCTTCTTTGTTTGACTTTTTTTTTTTCTTAACTTCCATATATATGTGTTAGCATATGGTATTTGTCTTTCTCTTTCTGACTTACTTCACTCTGTATGACAGACTCTAGGTCCATCCACCTCACTACAAATAACTCAATTTCATTTCTTTTTATGGCTGAATAATATTCCATTGTATATATGTGCCACATCTTCTTTATCCATTCATCTGTCGATGGACACTTAGGTTGCTTCCATGTCCCGGCTATTGTAAGTAGAGCTGCAGTGAACATTGTGGTACATGACTCTTTTTGAATTATGGTTTCTCAGGGTATATTCCCAGTAGTGAGATTGCTGGGTCGTATGGTAGTTCTATTTGTAGTTTTTTAAGGAACCTCCATACTGTTCTTCATAGTGGCTGTATCGATTTACATTCTCACCAACAGTGCAAGAGGGTTCTCTTTTCTCCACACCCTCTCCAGCATTTATTGTTTGTAGATTTTTTAATGATGGCCATTCTGACTGGTGTGAGATGATATTTCTTTGTAGTTTTGATTTGCGTTTCTCTAATAATTAATGATGTTGAGCATTCTTTCATGTGTTTGTTGGCAATCTGTATATCTTCTTTGAAGAAATGTCTATTTAGGTCTTCTGCCCATTTTTGGATTGGGTGGTTTTTTTTTTTTTGATATTGAGCTGCATGAGCTGCTTGTAAATTTTGGAGATTAATCCTTTGTCAGTTGCTTCATTTGCAAATATTTTCTCCCATTCTGAGGGTTGTCTTTTCGTCTTGTTTATGTTTTCCTTTGCTATGCAAAAGCTTTGACGTTTCATTAGGTCCCATTTGTTTATTTTTGTTTTTATTTCCATGTCTCCAGGAGGTGAAAGTATCTTGCTGTGATTTATGTGTTAGAGTGTTCTCCCTATGTTTTCCTCTAAGAGTTTGATAGTGTCTGGCCTTATATTTAGGTCTTTAATCCATTTTGAGTTTATTTTTGTGTATGGTGTTAGGGAGTGTTCTAATTTCATTCTTTTACATGTAGCTGTCCAGTTTTCCCAGCACCACTTATTGAAGAGGCTGTCTTTTCTCCATTGTATATTCTTGCCTCCTTTATGGCCATATGTGCGTGGGTTTACCTCTGGGCTTTCTATCCTGTTCCATTGATCTTTATTTCTGTTTTTGTGCCAGTACCATACTGTCTTGATTACTATAGCTTTGTAGTATAGTCTGAAGTCAGGGAGCCTGATTCCTCCAGGTCTGTTTTTCTTTCTCAAGATTGCTTTGGCCATTCGGGGTCTTTTGTGTTTCCACACAAATTGTGAAATTTTTTGTTCTAGTTCTGTGAAAAATGCCAGTGGTAGTTTGTTAGGGATTGCATTGAATCTGTAGATTGCTTTGGGTAGTAGAGTCATTTTCACAATATTGATTCTTCTAATCCCAGAACATGGTATATCTCTCCATCTATTTGTATCATCTTTAATTTCTTTCATCAGTGTCTTATAATTTTCTGCATACAGGTCTTTTGTCTCCTTAGGTAGGTTTATTCCTAGATATTTTATTCTTTTTGTTGCAGTGGTAAATGGGAGTGTTTCCTTAATTTCTCTTTCAGATTTTTCATCATTAGTGTATAGGAATGCCAGAGATTTCTGTGCATTAATTTTGTATCCTGCAACTTTACCAAATTCATTGATTAGCTCTAGTAGTTTTCTGGTAGCATCTTTAGGATTCTCTGTGTATAGTATCATGTCATCTGCAAACAGTGACAGCTTTACTTCTTCTTTTCCGATTTGGTTTCCTTTTATTTCTTTTTCTTCTCTGATTGCTGTGGCTAAAACTTCCAAAACTATGTTGAATAATAGTGGTGAGAGTGGGCAACCTTGTCTTGTTCCTGATCTTAGTGGAAATGGTTTCAGTTTTTCACCATTGAGGACAATGTTGGCTGTGGGTTGTCATATATGACCATTATTATGTTGAGGTAAGTTCCCTCTATGCCTACTTTCTGTATTTGTAGACTTTTTGATGATGGCCATTCTGACCTGTGTGAGGTGATACCTCATTGTAGTTTTGATTTCATTCTTAAGATGTTAAGCATGACTTGTGGGTTCAATTCACGGATATGCTGAACTAATACTAAAATGTATCTGAAAGGTTGCTGAATTCCTGGAACACTGACTCTTGCTATGGGCAATACATTGCTCTTTTCATTATTATTTCAAAACATAGGCCATGAACTCAGTTATTCTACCATGCCAACTTTCATCATTAACAGTTAATATTTCTGAAGATTCACACAATTAAGAGAGAAAGATAGCAGTATGAACTACATGAAACATATGTAAGTAATGATAAAGATGATTTAATGAATAAAATAACCTGGACTTACAGTAAGGGTATTTTCCATTTTTATAGGACTCAATTATAAATTAAAGCCTTTGTCAGTAAACATTAGGCTTCCTGCTAATTACTTGAAGTAAATTAACAAATATGTCCTTTGGAAAACAGCATCAGCTGAGTCCTAGTCTGAAGGCTAAGTCTGTATCAAGTCTGTTACTGTTAGTAGTAAGAGTTTTATTACCCTGCTATCTATGGCCTTTTGTCCTGGAAGGGCTGTGTTTGGGTTCAGCCTTCCGTGGGGAATAAATCTGAGGAGCGTCTGAGGTACTAGAGAGCATCCCCATTCAAAATCTAGCTCTTCCACTGACTGATTGTATAATATGGGACAAAAGTTTTGAAACTTTTTCAAGCCCTAGTTACCTCATCCAGAAATGAATTTTTTGGAGAATCAAATGAAATAATGATTGTAAAGCTCTTAGCACAATATCTGGCATACAGGAAATACTCCATTACAATGAACTCTTCTTCTTATTATCTTCTACAATGCACCAGACCTTTCTGTTTATTCAATTACAATATCACAATGGCCCATTCAGGGGAAGGCTGAACAGTACCTCATTTTGACAAGGTAAGATGAGAGATGAGATGCATCAAAAATAAGTACTAAGTGATGTAAGTTCATTTTTTCCCATACGATCGTAGAATTGAAAAAGGGCTCTGCTGATTAAGAGGAAATATTCAAAACGATCATGAAGGTGTTTTTTATTTTATAGAGAAAAAAGCCCTCAGTATCTACTACTTTAAAAAATGTTAGCAAAACCTATAATCCCTACAGTCATCAAAATTAGTGGGACTATTGATTTATTTAGCTTGATTTCTCAGTTTGGATTAATTGTTTGGTGAGAGTGTATTGAAAGGAAATTAATCGCTTGATAAGAACAGTGCTAATGCTAATGGATAAACGATTACACACACACTCTTATCCATTAAGGGAAGCTGGAGAAACCTGGGTAGAAGTATATTTTTTGAGGGTTGGGAAGAGGCAGCACTTACTTGAAGCAACCCAGAGAATCTAATTATAGCAGAAAGAAGAGGAAGGGAAAAGAAAAGGGGAATGAACAATGGTGATGAGTGGGGTGTGGATGGGGAGTGGTCATGCAGCCTGACCACTTATCACGTGAAATATTGGACTGGGCTGAGGTTGGGTAACTTTGGACACTGCAAAGGCCCCATCCTTACTCTCTGAAACTTGGGGTAATCTTTAGACATTACCATTAATTATTTAGACCCAGAAGGCTGCAAAAACACCTTGATTCATTGGCAAAGTGACAAGCATATGGTGTGTTTTGCAAAGCCCTAGCTTTCTGTTGAGACAAAGCTAACATTAATTTCTTACAAATTCTACAGGGACTTTCCAAGCCAGCCGTGTTAACATCATTTGACATTGAAGTTGGAGAGCTGGGAGGAGTTTTGAAAACTGGGTTAGATCCAACGTAGTAGCTTTATTCAGGCTGGTGACAAGGAAGCTTCTGAGGCACCATAGATTTCCTGCAAAGAGCGACAGAGCATCGGATAGCTCTGCAGCTTGATTGATAATAGAGGTGGCAGATCTATTTAGTGGGTCCTACAGGATGATGCTTAGAATCTGGTGTTTCCTGCAGTGCTTGGCACTCCAGCAACCCTCAGGCAAGAGTCCCAATTCAGACTCACCAAGCATGTGGTGCAGATCACCGTCAGGGCTGCCCTCTGGTTGAGTGAGGCAAGCAGCACACCAATATACAAGCTGTTAGAGGGCATCCCCCAGGGACATGAAAGAGGAGGGAGAGAATGAAAGGGGGGTGTGGTTATATGAAGTGAAAGATGTACAAAGGACCCCTCATGGTCTGCAGATACTTATTGTTTGGACTGCTTCTGACAGGGCTTCAGATTTAAGCTGCAAAGCTTCCCTTGTTCTAAGGATAGATTTGTTCCCTCTTCCATCCTGCAATGGACTCTTAATGACTCCAGGGGCACATAGTTCATTTCTCGCCCTCTATCTTCTCTGTCATCTTTGGACCTCCTCACACCTCCATCAGAAAGTGAGGTAATGTTTGAATTTCATTTATTGTATGAGTTTATAGAATGCATTTTGCACAAGGATTCTGTCTCATGGCAACAAGGTTTAGCAATCAAGTCATAAATAGAGCTTTTCGTAGGAACTACCGGAAAAAAGCCTGTGATGATAGAGACAGCAAATGAAAATATGAACTATTTGTATTAATGGAGAGAGTGTGCATGGATACAGAGTAAACAGGATTTAGATAAAAACATTTCTAAAGAATCTGAGGTGTCTACTGTGGGCCGACATGGCCAGTTCTGGATTGTTTATGGACAACGTGACCTCTTCAGCCGAGGAATAAAAACTCTACTCTGAGAGGGGGTCATATGGTCTATTTCAACATGATTTAGGCAAATCCATTCATAAATTAAGTCAGAGATACAAGCATTGGCCGTATTTTAAAAAGACCTCTTTGTCTGGAAACCTCTTATATCCATTCAAAACTTTTTGGTTACAAGAACACCATTTTCCTTCTGTTCCCAGAGAAAATAAATTATAAAGAATATCAACCATTTTTTTCCCCACAGTAAAATAAAGTCTTTTATATATTGTGGCCATGTAATCACTCTTCCACCTTCCCCAAGCTGTACAATCCCAGTTTTGTTAATATTTCCCCACAGGTGCATTTTCCAAGCGTCTCTTCACCTGGCAAGCACTCCCACTAGTAGACTTTCCCCATATTTCACTCCCATTCATGTTGAAGGTCTTATATCCAGACTGGGGGATTCTAGGAAAGTGCTAATAGCTACCAAGAGCGGTTTGTGACTTCAGTTTATCTAACTTGTGACTTCAGTTTTGCTCATTTGTGCTTTATCTCTCCCTATAAACTATCATAGAATCATTGCATCATCTTCTTGGTACTCCCCCAGGTTCAAACCCACATCCTTTTCATGCATGGGCATTGCTTTCCAGATGTCTGAATCTCTTCTTCATAAACACAGTGCTCACCGTCATGGGAATAGTATTTCATGGTTCCTCTTGAGACCTTGACACATCCATCTAACAGGTTTGGAGCCCAGAAAAGAGGATGCAGAGAGCTACTCCAGGTCAATTATAGACCATTTCCTCTTCTGTGCCTTGTGTGTGCTGGTTCTTTGTCTTGGTGTTTTGTCCACAGCGCTTTCTTCTCAATGGAAATCTTCTCCTCTTCCTTGGGGACCCAACTCAGACATTATCTCATTAAAATCCTATGATGGATGACATGCTCCTCTCCACTTTGTATGCCTACAGACGCCCTTAATATCCAATCCGCAAGTGGAGGTCGAAGAGAGCCAAGCAGGGACTTTATTAAATTTTTTATATTCTCAGAAGTTAACAGAATACTTGGCACACGGTAGATGTTGTGTTTCCTGAATTAATTAATTAATCAATTAATTAAATACTGGAGTTTGGAGAGAAGGCAGAATTGAAAGTCACTAGCATAGAGCTATTATGCCACAAGAGTGGCTCAGAGGAAGAGAGGAGTGAGAAAGAGAAAATGGTCAAGAATCCAGCCGCAGCAAACCCTCATTTGTGTGCGTGTGTGTGTGTGTATAGATGAGCTAACAAAGAGTGCTTGGGGAAGCATCACAATACTGTTATTTTATAGATGTGAAGAGACAGAGTTTCAAGAAGGAACATTAAAAAACACCTCTCGTAACAGGGCTCTGCTGTTTGAGCCCCTGCCCACCTCTACAACTCAAAGATGTGCCTCTCTTCCTCCCTTAAGGCTTTCTTTCACTTCCAGAAGCATCAGAGCTCTCTCCTACCTCACAAACTTGCCACTCATAGTCCCTCTGCTTGGAACGCCCTTTATTCCTGCTTCTCTCAGAGACCCCATCTCCATCTTCACTGCAATGTCCCCCTTCAGAGGCCCTCCTCACCCCTCTTCCCAGTGCAAGCTCCCATTTTACTCTCCTTTTCAGCCTCCTGCTTATTTCCTTCACAGAAGTGATCAGATTTTTAATTGCTGGATGCACGCATGCACATATTTTATTTTTCATTTGTTACTAGAATATGAACCCCATGAAGGATGACACCTAATGAGAGAAGATAGAAAATAAAAATAAAATAAAGCAGACTTGGATCTACTTCCCTGCCAGAGCTGTGTACTTATTGGCAAGAGGGTATTTTTCTGCTCACTTCAACAGTCAATCCTGCCTGTCCCCCACCCCGCCACAGGGCTGGGAACTAGACACTACCCCTTGCCCCTTATCACGGAATTTCATGGGACACCCTCACCACGTCCCTGCCAGGATACGGCTCCTCCAAATCCATTTTAAACAGAGATGAAGGCTCCTATTACTTCCTGTTTTTGCCTTTTCAATAAAGCTAAGCTGTAGAGCAAAGATTTCAAGGAAGGTTCTGGCCCCAGGAGATCCCTGCATGGAGGGGCACTACAGGGTGGCTTCATTGCTGTTCTGGGCTCTGGAAATGGAATAGCGGGTCGCATTGTCTCCCTGCGGGGGGCATGTAAAACTCTGCAAACAGTCCCAGCGTGCTTATAAAACCTCAGGTCACTGACAATTGCAGTGCTCATTTGCTGTGGCCAATTTAACACTAATAAGCTGTAACTGGGCTTCAGGGATTTGTTTCCATGGCATGTAAACTCCCTTTAGAAACACAGCCCCCCAAAAGAGATTGCACAGTCCCCCAAAAGAAACCTAATAGGTTTCTTGTTTCCTTCTCTATTTTTGTAAGCTGACTTGTAGCCCGTTTTGGAAGCATTTCCCCATTAGCGGAATCACCACTTCTATCTTTGTCAGAGTCTGTGCTCCACCATGGGGCAGCCCACCTGCCATCGGACCTGCGGGGATAGTGGGCAGAGAAGCACCAGAGCCCCAGGTTTCTCATCTGGGGAAGTGTGGGGTGCAGTTGCTGGACAGATCCAGCTGCTTTCACATCTGGGTAGCAGACCTGGATACGTGCACAGAGTTCAGATGACTGAGGACAGGCACCGTGTCAGGGTACCCAGATGGGCCTCTGTCCTCTTTGTCTCTGAGGCTGTCTGCGGGGCTGCCCTCGGACAAGCCCAGCTGAGTGAGGCACAGCCATTACCTCACAGGTGGCTGACAGACACCCTCCAAACCCCTCTCCTGGGAAGGAGCCCTCTTGGAAGCTCTGGATCATTCCTGTTGCCTCAAGTCAGAAGAAGTCACTCCACTTTGGACTTGATTCCCTGTGACTTGGAGGCAGGCACCAGGCCCACAGAGCATTCGGCTCACTTCTCCCTCATGGTAGGAGAGCTGATCACCAGGCCTCACAGCTTCCATAGATTTGGAACAAAACGGAAAAAGGGGTCTTTTCCTTCAAGCATGAGCGTACCTCTCTTCTAACAGACAATTCACGTGGATCTCAGAGACCTCATAGATTTATTGTGATTGCCAGCTTCAAACTCCTCTGTAAACGCTGCCAATTCAGATTTACCCAAAATAAGAAGTCGTGGTGTTCCTCCTAGCCTCCTTGAGGCCTGGGGATGCTGAAGCAAAAGCACCCTGGTTCCAACCAAAGCAACATTTTACCAGAAATCTGGCAGGTGCACGGCCTCGCCATCCCCACGGACTGAGTATGGAGCGCAGTCGCCAAATTGTTTGTAATCTGCCAAACTCCGTTAGGAGTTTGCTTGTAGCTCGGAAGTCCTGCCAAAAACTTCTCACTAGTTCTGGGCAGAGACACCCGGAGACACCTCCGGGGCCAACTTTCTTTCGTTACATTCAGCTAAGATGCAAGCTGTCCTGAGAGAGCCAGAGGGACGAGGGAAGTCGGGAGGGGGTGGGGCGGGGTGACCCCGAGATAAGTTGCAGCTGAGAGCCCAGCTCCTCTGGTAGAAAACCGCCGCTTTGCAGCCCATAGTCCATTACCCAAGAAAGGCAGCTGACAGACCCAGGGTTCAGGCCAGTCACTCAGAAGCCAGGGGCTGTGAGGACAGTGGCCAGTCACCATGGGAGCAGAAATCTGCCCCTCCTTGGTGACGCTCTTCCTCTGGAGTAGGAGACTGCCATGAGATGGATCTCTGCAATTTTCCTCTGAGAAGGAAGGTTTCATTGTATGTGTGTGTGTGAGTGAGTGAGAGAGAGGGGGGGAGGGAGAGTGAGCGAGTTGGAGTGTGGGTTACTGCAATTTTTAATCCAGCCATTTCCCAACCCCCTACATTTGATGTAAGATACGTAACCCACACTGGAATCAAATTATTGGCAGTGAACTAACCGTGCCACGTGTTTGGCCTCTGTCTGGCCCATGTATCAGTCCCCCTCTCATTGCTCACAGTTCTGATCCTCACCCAGTGGACAAAACCCCATGCTTTCCAAGGCACAAGCTGCCTCCTTCTTCCCTAATGAATGATAGCATGTACCGTATCCATTTATGCCCATCAAGGCCATAGCTCACGTCCTGGCTGCTGCTGAATAGGAGCTGGCAAATAAGACAAACACCTGGTGGCCAGAGCACCCTTGCTGGGATGTTCTCTCCCTGACCCAGCTGGGAGGCAGGCACTAGACTGTTCCTGGGTGAGTGGAGAGATCCTTGCACAGAGGGGAGGCCAAGTCCTCCCTAGGGGTTCAGGAAATGTGCAGGCTCTCTCCCTCTGATCTCCAGTTGCCATACCAAGTCTACAGGCAGTGTGGTCTCATGTAAGGAGACAATTAGTCCTCCTGGGCAAGAAGTTAGGAGGATAGTAATTCCTTGGCTATTGGCTAGCAGTGTCAGCCAGGTAAATTATTTTCCACCTTTGTGTTTCAATTTTCTCCGATTTACTCTATTCCATCTCCACTCACCCCTGAAAAATGGTGGCAGCAAACACTTCCTTATAAGAATGTGGTGAGAATGGGTTATATGGTTGGCGCACCTGGAATTTTGTAAAGGAAATGGGCTACAAATACAGACCTCATCATAGGTAAATTCTGCTGAGAGGTGATGAACTTGGTGATGGTTATGGAATGCTTATGAGGTGAGGCTTGGCTTCATTAAGGCCCACAGTTGTGGATGTTCTTGTTGGACATCTCTTTAAGGAAGGCCATTGGCCAGAAGACAAGAGCTGAAGGGTAAAGTGTTGGCAGCACAACACATGGAAAAAACTGAGGGTGTTTATTCTGCAGGAAACTGGAGGGACCCGTTTTTAAGCACTTGAAGGGTTGCCACTTAGGAAGATCAGAGTTGTTCTGAGTAATCCTTGATAGGCGAAAGCTGAAAGGAGCCAAAATTTGAAAAAACCTAAAGGAAGATATTTCTAACAATTAGAATTGTCTGATTGTCCAATTCAGTTTGGGACAAATATGAACTGAACACTGATAAAACCTTGAGAATCTCTGATTCATAATTCTATGATTTTCTTGTGTTAAGTCTGCATCTCCTAATAATTATATATAAATCACCACCTGTCTAACAAGTACTCTCCATCTTTATACCTCAAACAAACTTGCTGGGATACCCTGTGGGCAGTTTAATCATTCTCAACTCTCTGTCTTTGTTTTTTCCTCTACACCAGGAATGCCTGTGCCCCTTTTGAAGGTGATTTCCCGATTCTGCTTTAAAACCTTGCTTTAACCCCTATAATGTTTCACTTGCTCAATTTCTCTGAGCCTCCTCCATACCCATTCAGTTTAGTGTTGTATGTACCTAGTTGCCACATCATTATTTTTACTGGTTGGCTCTATTTATTCTGTTGAGTGTTCTGGTGGATATGACATCTCCTGCCCATCCCAGTCTCTACCACCACTACTAAATGGAGAGGGTCATCCATGAGATGTCGCCTGGGGTAAATTCTACAAAACCCCTGACATCTATTGATATAGAATCTTCAGCTTTCTAGCCATCAAGGCCATTGCAAGATTTTTAGCTTCCACAAACTTCACAGAGGAAGGTAGCAACACTGAGACCCTGTGCTGGATTTCACGTTTTGATGAGTAACTAAAACTATAGCCTATTTAGATATTGTTGCAATTTAGAATGTTGGCCAAATAAGCTGATAAGTTTGTATAATAAATTTACTATGCAAATAATAGAATTGTGTGTAAGTTAGTGATTGATGTTCTGGTTTTATCTGTTTAGATCATTCTTTCAACAAATATTTACTGAGTGTCTTATGTCCAATGACCTGGGGTAGATTCAAAACACCATAAGATAGGGCAGCTGCCCAGAAGAAGCATTTGTGATCTTACACACCCCTGGGATTATTCTGAAGGTGAGTAACATAATAGATATGAAAACATTTTTTAAACTGTGAAATTGTGTAACGAAAAAAAAATCAAAATTACAAGGTGTGGCATTTGTAATGTTTCTGTTTCATTTTAAGTGACCTTAAGTCTATTCACACATATTTATTGTATATACTGCAAGCAGGTCAGGCTTTTTGAGGGTTGGGTCTCCCCTTTTTCCTTTCCCAATATCACCAGACCATCCAGAGCATTTAACTCACATCTGAGTCTCTGAGACAATCATGTCTCTCCCACTAGCCACCCCTTCACTGCTTATGCGGGTGCAGGCTCAGGTTCCTTTCTGCCTGCTCTGATCATCGTTTTAGACTGCTTCTATGTCATTAGCATGTGACAGGAGATGGCATTCTCCTGTCCCTCTTCTACACACTGCATCCCCCACTTCTCTAGCAGGAAGATATGTAGCTGGCTCTCTCCACACAGACTTTCAGTGAAGAAAACGCTGTAAGCAGAACATTGATCAAATTGCTGTGATGTAGCTCTTAATGGACAATATAGAATAATAATGTTAAAAAGAAGTGTTACTATAAAATGTTATGCTGTTTTAACTATAATGATGCAGTCTTCAATTTAGAGGTCAGGACTGGGGTTGGTAAAGAATTCAGTTTGTCCTTGAGTGACCTCTACTGGTGATTCTGGGATGAAGTCGCATTTAAACCTTTGGATTAAAAAAAGAACACTAGGGAATTCTGAAATGATGGCCAAAGACGTAGTGGGAAGAATCCTCAAACACCCATGTTCTCTCGGGGCGAACTCGTTGGCCCTCAGTGTGTGTGCTACGGCCCCATGCAAATCATGTACTCCTCACGAAGCTCTGAGCGGCATTATTATTAACATCCTACAGAGCAGGAAAGTGACTGTCAGAGAGGTTAAACAACTTACCTGGGTCACACAGCTAGTAAGTAGTAGAAGCAGGATTCCAGCTCAGGGCCAGCTGGTCCACAGCCTAAGCTTCCGCTCTGCTGGGCTCTCCCCACCTTTCTCCAGGAGCCCCTCCACGGCCCCAGAGAGATGCAGGGGTGGTAAATAAGGATGCACAATTAGGTCCTTACATGGGGGCTGCTTGGGGAAGACAGTTTCTACATAGAACTGAGATGTTAAATAGCAAATCTGTTCTTCGCTTCCTTTTAAGTGTGTGAGCCTGGGAGCTTAGGCCTCATGTTTGCTCATTTGTAAGCAGTTGTTCTCCTAATTTAGGTCAGGGATTTGGGTTTCATTTCCATGGTCAATTTGGGTCAAAGTTTTGGCAGTTCATCTTATATGTAAACTTGTGGGTATGGAAATGTGTTTTCCATATTTTCATGTTTTAGGATTAATATCATAAAAGCAAACACCCAGCTGATTTTCTGGGCACAACAACATTTAGCACCTTGTCCCTGCCCGTCAGGGGTTTACAGCTAGCTAAGCGAAGCCAAGTTGTAAACAGGGTGAAAAGGAAGAGCCGCCAACACTGACACTTTCCAGGTGTGGAGGGGTGGTAGGGAAGAGAGAGGGAGATAAACTCTCAGAAACGGTGCAACCTGAGCCTTCAATAAAGGTGGGCCTTAAAAAGCAAAGAGAGGTGGACCGTGCAGGTGGACGAAGGGGATGAAATACTTGGAGACGAGATGCAGGTGGCTTGTTTGGGGGCTGGAAGGAGGCCCCATCATTGGGGTGGAAGGTTGAGGTGGAGGTCACTGAGGCTGGATGGGGAGACTGAGGCCAGACGGTCAGAGGTGAACCCGGTGAGGAGATTATCTCACTGAGAGGATGGAGGGGCCTTCTTTTCTCACGACTTTAAAGAAAAGTATAGAAGCTTTCTTTTGGGGACAGGAGCCGGACCTGACAACGTCTTGGGGTCCTTGCCAACCCCATGAATGTTCATTCAGATGTTTGAAAAGACGTTAAGAGCTACCAGTTTTAGTACTACCTCCCATTTTTGATTGCTACTATGTTCCAGATACTAAGCACCTAACAGGCATTATCTCATTTTACCCTCTGATTATCCCGTAAGGAGATACTATTCTTACCTCATCTTACAGGTGAGGAACTTTAATGCCCTGGAACACACGCATGTGCACTAACCATATGTGTGTCTAAGTTGCAAGTTGAAAATGTGGGAGTTCAGCTTCGCTTCATGCCATACCCCTCTGTACTTTACAATGGGTCGTTTACTCTTCAGACATCTAGAAAAGCATCATCTCCAATGTGGAAGGAATCTCTCTTTTCTCTGTAGGGACAACAGTACAGGAAACGGGTTAAGTGTCACACTGAGTACTCTTAGGACCCTTAGGTAAACTGGACAAGTTTTTTTCCAAAGATAAAAGTGCAGTTGGAAAGAGTCACCCTTGAAAAGGAATTTATGACTGTCATTCTGAAAATGTCCAGATGGTGGCGCTGCTACCTCAGTGATTCCACACCCTTTTCTATTCGTTTTAGATGGGTTTGGATGAAATGAACGTTCAGCAAACCTTAATATTCACCTATTTTCTAATCTATGATTTTATCAGGATCCATGATTTTTCAGGACTAGATTTCATGAAGTGATACAAATCAGGATAAATCGGGAACTTAAAAAAAATTAAACTCCTGTTTTCTACAACATTCAGCTAATTGTTCAGAACTGCTCTGAATCAATTGTTACAAATGAAAAACCTATCACAGTTGGGGTGAATTTTCTCTTATTGGAAATGGAGTGCCATGTAGAACAAAATTATGTTATAACATAAGAAACAATACCAAACAAATATCTTACAAATTAAAGAGAGAAGGATATTAACCCCGCAGCCTAAATACGAAACAAGTTCTAATGTTTTAAAGTTAAGTGAAAACTTTTCTTGACAAAATGAATACGTTCTCTTCAGATATACAGCCACTGACATCACCAAGAGATTTTTCTCTTTGATTTTAGCCTTATCTTCTCCCCAACCCCAAAGCCTTTGAAATGGCTATTTTGTATTTGTTGTATTAGTGAAATGGCCTGATTTTGGCCCCTGTACACATTTCCAGGCCAAATGGTTAAATGTTTGATGTTTTTGTACCACCCCCTTCTGAGGACTGTGTCTCTCCTTTGTTTTATTAGCAATGCTAAAGCCAGCATACCCACAGCCCTGGTGAAGGAAAATTGGATTATTTATTCTCTTGGAAGTAGCATTAAAGCATTACTTTCCTTCCCAAACAATGTTTTCTAAACATTCTCTCTGATTACACAAAATTTTTAGTCTGTCCAGCTAAACCATATATTTTAAGAGACATTTTCAGACAAGTACATTCAGGAACTCAAGTGTTCAGGGACAAAATACAGCCCTCTGTGCAGTGCCTAGAAGTTAAGTTGCCTCCTAATAAATATACAGCGTGTGTAACTGCAAGCTTGGGAGGTCTGTTCGTGGGAGTTAACAGCATAAATTCCAAGGGAATTCAGAAAACAGACACTTAAAATAACACCAGTAAAGTCACACTAACTGCGGCATATTCAGCACAGCCTGTTTAATATGGTGTGATTTTTATTAGGTAACGTGTGGTACTTTAAGCCAGAAAACAAAAACAACTAAATAGGCAAAACTTGGGATTATCCCTTTCTCTAAACGGTTCGAAGCAAAGCTGAGAAAACCGCTCATCTGAACCGAATAACAAAGAGATGTTGTGTAGGGTTTTCCTCAGCGGTGCTCTGCGGTCAGATAACTGAATCCGCAGTCAGGTTTCTAGACTTCCTCACCTATGGCTTTTAGCTGTCGTCCTGTCTCTTCGCAGTCATGGTAATGGCAGCTGATGCTAGCAGGACATTTGCTCTCTTTGCCAGCAAGCATCCCCCAGTGGCACCCTGGGAGTGGTTTGTGTTTCTTGGTGAAGGTTATCTTTATTTACCCATGTCGTGGGTCAGCAGAAGAAAACCCAATGCATTAAAATGTCATGGGGCCATCGCCCTCTGTGACTATAGCCAGTCTGGGGTTCTGCAGTGGATCTTGTTCAAATCAGAAGTTCAACAGCTGCTAGGCTTTTGGTGGAAATGAAGGTGGATTTGGTGGGTTATTTTGTATTCAGTGTATCAGGAAAAAATTAAACACAGGAACATGGCTTTATCAACTAAGCAGAGAAATCCAAAGTGGGTCTACGAGGAATGTGTACAAATATTCCCCTCCTTTTTTATGTTCTCTCTCCATCCCAGTCCCCTTCATTAAAAGTGACTAGGTATCCTGAAAAATGCCTTTTATTTATCAGTGAGTATGTGAAAATTTTCCACCATTAATATTCTGCATCAAAACCATTTAGTCCAGTGTCCTTTCTGGAATAAACCCTTGCAAACTTACCTCCCACAAAGAATATAAACTTAGGATGTGGAGATTTGAACAAAAAATATAAATAGTTAACTCTGCTTCAATTATTGAAGGAGACCCCGATTTAATAATGAAGGAGACTTAAGAAATATATATTTGTAGATATTTTGAAAGAAGTAAAATACAGAATTTTGTATCCTAGAATTTTTTTTTTTTTCCTTTTGGGAAAGTACTTTTTAGTAGATAGAAAAGCACTATTTACTTTTCTAGCATCCAGTTAATGTGCATTATGCATAAGTGGAAAGAAGTAATTATTAATGATTCCATTGTGAATGGCCAGGGTGGTAGCCACTTTTATTCTTAACTGTATTGAATGGAATTCCCCATTAGTGAGTTCATTATTTTTCAAAGTAATCATAATAACCTGGAATAATCGCTTAATATGACTTAACTAAAAATGCAACAGTGAATTAACTACTTATTATCAAAGATATCCACCATCCCAAAGCATAAATTAGTGATATCTCAAGCTCTTTCTCTGTTGCACGCCCTTAAAGATTTTTTTCTCTTGCAGCTTTCACTAAACAACTAGGGGTGGTCATCAGACAATAAATTCTCTTTGATATCCCTTCCAATTTCCTTCAAGATGGAGTGCAGCTTGCCCTTGAGAAATTTAAAACATTTTTGTTTGTTGTGGTTTAAATTGCCTCCTGACTTTTTTTACTGGGTAGCTATAGCCAATAACAGTAAGAAAAAATGAGATAGTTCCAGAGAATATACAATTTAAAAATATATTTTCACCACCCTAATTCCCTTTTGAAATAATGTTTCTGTTAGTGATTAAATCAGGAGTTTGAGTGGGTGTCTTAGTGTCTATAAATAAACTTGAGAACATGCATTATAAAGAGCCATATTTTTACTATCTCATCTCCACTAAACAAAACAATATTTTCTGGCACCTGTACACTCAATGTTGCATGTAGTTCTTATTATGGAATTTCCTTTCTCCTTTTGAGATTGCAGATAATTACTGAGTGTGATAGAAACTTTATAGCCATTAAAAATAGAACAGAAAAATGTTACCAGACGGCAAGTTGTTCAAAATAAATATGAAATAGGTCTTGAGTCCTATCTGAAACACTGGTTGGCTCTGCTAGCTTCCAAAAGCATGTAGGTTTCATTTCTTGCCTCTTGATTCTTTAAGAAAAAAGAATTTTTCAGAGCTTAGGAAAACGTTTACCAAATCATTGCTTTAATTTTAATTTGGTATAAAATCTGGCTATCTGCAATTGCTGTTTTTTTGTTTAAAATGGCTGAATATTAGAATTTTCAAATAGCTTAACCTATAATTGTCCTTTTCCGATCAGCTTTGGCAGTGCTATATTGAGATTTGCGTTGGTTTAAGTAAAGGGAATGGCATCCTGAAATATAATGGTGAAAACAGTAGTCCATGGGCCCCCTCTGAACTTTCGCATTCATCAAGACTTACTGACTTCTTTATTATGGGGTGAGAAGAATGAGATTGGAAATGAAATCAGACACATGGAGTATCTGTGGGTGCTTGTTCCACTTAAGTTTGCTAGGGCTTTCAAAAATCCTGATCAGGGGGCTTCCCTGGTGGCGCAGTGGTTGAGAGTCCACCTGCCGATGCAGGGGACGTGGGTTCATGCCCCGGTCCGGGAGGATCCCACATGCCAGCTAGGCCCGTGAGCCATGGCTGCGGAGCCTGCGCGTCTGGAGCCTGTGCTCCGCGACGGGAGAGGCCACAACAGTGAGAGGCCCGCGTACCGCAAAAAAAAAAAATCCTGATCATTTTTATGTTTATTATCTGAATTGTGGTGATGGTAACTCAAGTGTATACAGATTTCCAATCACACAATATTGTTTACATTAATTATATTCAGTTTTCTGTATACAAATTATACCTCAATAAACCTGGGGGGGGGAGAAGTCCTGATCCCTTTTCTTTAAAGTTACCAAAAATGTTCAGATCTTTAAAAAAAAAAAAAAAGAGTGATAGCATATGGTAATCTGCCAAGATTGTTTGCAATTTAAATCTGAATTAGATCAGCTTTGATCGTCTCCAAATTCATCCTTTTGTAATTCAGAAACAAGTTCTTTAAGATTTTATAATAACCCTGCCCTTATTTTATCTTATTATTTTATTTTACCAGCCTAAATATAGCATGATATTCACAACCCCCTTTGTGGGATTATAGTAGTCAGTTTCAGAATTGCTATATGAAAATAGGGCCCAGCTCCTGGTCCAGTTTTAGAATGTAAATTGTGTTCCTTTTCCCCAGACTCAAGGAGCCTCAGTCAATTAAGTTTCAAATTCATTGAAAATACGGGCCAAGCTTTCCTTCACCAAACATGGGAATGCTTTTCTGCTTTTCTTAGCTAGCTGTTTTTGAACATTTACTTTGTGTCAAAAGTTAGCTGAGCAATTTCAATGCAATATGTCATGTAATCCTTAAAAACTTTGAGTTAGAAACTAACAGTATTCTTATTTTACAAATAAGGAAACTGAGACTCTGAGCACCTACATGACATGTCAATATTGCACAGCTAATAAGGAGCCAGCATTTGAACTCAGATTAGAGGTAACACATGTGCCAAACACTGTTCTCAGTGATTTACATGCATTTATCTCATTAGAGTCTTAGACACAGATCCTGAGTAGTGCTGTGTTATTCCCATTTCACAGATAAGGAAACCCAAGCATAGAATGGTGCTACATTGCCACTCTGCGGTTCTAAGGCATTATGTGCCAATCTATATTCTGCAATAAGAAGAATTTCATGGTCAGGTAAGTTTGGGGGCATTGCTTATTCTAACTCCTTATTTCTAGCTCCGTAGTGAATAATTCACTCTGCTCCCTAGTTGTTCTGAGAAGTTCTGTAAGAACAATCCTGCTTAATGTTGTTTAAGCCAGTGTTTCTCAAATTTATATAGGATGGAAACCCTTTTATGTGTAACTGTTCTGAATATTCTGCAGAAAACCCTTTGGGAAATACTCATAAAGCCAGAAAATTTCAAGATGATGGGTAACCGGCAAGGACTCTAGATGGTATTCAGTATAGAGCATTGGTAACCATGTCTAACTGGTCAAATTGATATGCTCCTGAAGGTAATTTTGAACAGCAGTGCCCTTTCCAAATAGGGGTATTTGCCATCGGATGAAGTTAGTGGCCTAAAACTGGTCCAGGAGACAGCAGCTACTCATGCGGGCAAGGGGCATAGCCAACAAACAGGGAGATGGGAGGCGGTGCTTGCCCCTGCCCTCAGCAGACGTGCTCAGAGTGGAAGCAAATCTCCTTTTGACTTCACGCCGCCTGTTGCCACAGTCTCCTTCAGAAACATGACTCCTATCATAGAATAGGGTGATGTGGGAACATGGGAGCCTCTCGGGGACAGCTCTACAGCCTCCCAATTCAGGTTGCTACTTCCTAAATCTGGTTGTCAAAGTACAGCTGTTCGGCTTGGGAACAGTTTGTAAAGTTGGAATTAATGGGCAAGTGTGTTCTTGAGAGCACTGCACCTGATTTTGCCTGAAGATAAAGCTTGAAGGTCGCCCACTGATGGTGGTAGTTGTGCCCACGAGGTTACAAAACTGAAAATGGCCCCGGGAGTTTTGCCAAATAAGGACAGCAGGAGCAGATCCTTGGAAAAAGAAAGAGCTGGGAGTGAGGGGTGGGATGGCGGGTTGCTCTTTGAGTAATTACAGTGCTTTCAAGAAAATGTTAGCATTTATCTTACTGCGACATTTGCCTCATCGAAGCTGAGCTGTTTTTCCCTCGTTTCAATGAGATATTGAGGGAGCTCTGAACTCTGTGGCAAATGTTAACTTTTTAATGAAAACCCTTGCACACTGTGTCCCAGAGGCAGGGCCTGTGTGGGGCTGAGAAGCAAGCTAAACGAACCGCTGCTCAAAATTCCAGGAGGTTAATAGGCAAATCAACCTAGAAATGGAGAAACCAGCTGTAGCTCTTCTTTCCCTGCTTTTCTTACAATTCAAGCATCTGGGCACCATCTTAGTGCACAGATACCCCATTTTTCAACTTCTGGGGGGCTTTGGCTAAAGGAGCCATTTGTTTTTTATTATTATTAAGGGCATCCTTTTTTTGACAGGCTCCAGACAGCCTTGCCAGTTCAGGTCACTGAGGTGGGCTGGGAGGTAGGAATCGTGGCCTGATCCCTTGCCTGACTGAAACAGAAAGGTCCCATCACCCCTTCCTCCTGCTTCCTCTTGCCAGTCCATTTATGGGAATGGAATATGGTGGGGATGAAAAGTCCTAGACCCGCACAGCTTGAGCTGACATATACCTTCAGGTGATCTAAACCACAGGTTCTCAGACGTAGTTACACACCACAATCACCTGGGAGTTTTTGAAACACTGATACTGGGTCTGCCCCCTAGAGATTCTGGTTCAATTAATCTGGGGTACAGCCTGGGCCTGGGGATTTTAAAGAGCTCCCCAGAGGATTTTCGTGTGAAGCAAAGATTGAGAACCCACTGGTCTAACCCAAAGTGAATTCTGCTGTTCCACGTGATGGTAATAGATGTGTCCCTCTCCTGAATAGCCATTGACCACTCTCCCCTGCCACCCCTGCCCCTGCCATGCTTCACCAACCCCTACTCCAAAATAAAACCAAAAATGTCCAGTGGTCATTGGGACAAGCCACTGGGACAAACATGGTTTTGTTTTGTTTTATGACGGGATTTCTCAGAGTTTGAATATAGTAATGCACATTTTTTAATCCTCTAGAAGGTTCAGGGAGGGAAGAACTTCCCACCTCTATTGGACCCCTAATTTCATGGTAGGGCTCAGGGAACTAGGGAGCTAGTGACATACAGATCACCCCTCCTTGGGAAATGCTGCTTCTAATCTAAGAAAGAAGCCCTAAACAGATGGGCTCACATACTTAGTGTGTACCTAACATATTTGACACCCCCAGTGGATCACTTTTAACACCTCCCTCTTCTATACAACAAAATTATTTTTAGTAGTAAACATGTATAATCAGTACTCATTATTTTGGGGGGTTTCTTTAGTTGTAAAACAAGTTAAAATTTTTAAAGCATAAATTTTGATTGAAAAATATAATTCAAATTCAGTTAAATATTCCATGAATGAATGAAAATTTGTATTTACCAAACAAAAATTTTACATCTCACAATGTACACTGATTCCCTCTTGTAAATTTTAAACAAGTAAAACCTTCAAGTAGTCACATAGAATTGAAGTAACTCAAGTTCTGGGTTTTGTCTTTATAATCACTTGCTGTTGTTGTTTATTCCAAATCTACTGTTTGGGAGTCTATCATATCCTGACGCTGAAGACACTGACTGAGCTCAAAGCAAGCCTGAATGATTCTCAGTCAAACTGATTCTGGGAACAAATGTGTATAGCATATAGTTGAGTCCACGCATGTTGGAGCCAAACTTTGTAACTGGGAGTTTTAAAAATTAATTTCCATGTAGAATACAATATTTATTAAAAGACAAGTAATAAGAATTTGCTCATTTGGAGCATATATATGTGTGTAGTTGATTGATTGATTAAAATCAATTGCTTATACCTTAGACCAACCAAAGATTTGAGGGGGAGGAGCATTTTATCACTGACATTGTTGAGCATGGATGAAGCATGATAAGAAAAAGCAGACTGACTTTAGTCAGTTTTGCTATTGTTTAAAATTCTCTGCAGACAATGCACCCCCTATTCCTCACCCCCAGGGCAGACCATTCCCACCACTTCATCCTTGTACATCATTCTATATATCCAAGGTCACCAAATGTAACAGTGGAAGTTAGAACTAAAAGCCAGTTCTCCTGATTCCCACATCAGTACCTTTCTGTGCCCAACATCTTGTGAACAATACATTTGTCTCTGCAAAGATTTCAGAAACATTAGATGAAACTTACAATCCACTCTGTAATGAACAATACTGTCAACACAATCTGAAATGTAAGAGTCAGCCAAAATGTCCATTTGGTTCTGTGTGTATTGAGTTTCAAATCATTTCATCTCAGAGGTCTGGATGACATGTGTCCCTTTAGAAAATAGAGATTGCTTTAGCTTTAATAAGAAGAAAATTGTTATTTTATTAACAAGAAGCTTGTATCATACTGAAAAAATTCATTGGCTGCGTTCAGCTTGAATATCGTATTCATTATGTTTCCTAATCTGTGTGATTACTACCTGTGTAATTTGATGTCTGGCACCTGCTATTGGAATTCTTTTAGTCCATTATATTTTCCATCTTTTTTTGTAATGAAGGATAAGATTGGGACATGGAAAATTGCAGCAGACTGCCTAAGGCGAATTGCAACCAGCCTGCAGCTGGAGAGAGCAGCAAAAGATAGGAAGTTACAAAAGGAATCAGAGAAAGGTAGCTTCCAGGTCTGTGGTCTGCTGGGACTTCGCTGAGTAGGAAATGGAGTTGGCCAATTTTCCAACATGGTGATTGGCCATTCTTAATTATCTCCAATAACTCAGGTTGGCATTATCCATTCAATGAAATTATTAGGGTAAAATATGTGGGGTGTAAATGAGGTGTAAGTGTGTAGTACACTGCTAACAGATTGTTGCATAGAGTGTCAGAGGTAGGAAGTGGGGATTGCAACAAAAACAAAAAACTTGCAGTAAATTAGATGTTAAGTGCACAAATCACACAACACCAACAAAATGATACAAATGCTCAAGAGAATGAGCATTGACATCAGACATACCTAGGTGTGAATCCTTAGTCTGATCCATACCACAAGCAAATTAAAACTCATTTCCCTTATTTAAAATGGGGACTGTAATATCTACTTTATAGTGCTATTATTAAATTACATCATATTAAACCATATATGATTATGTAACATGTCTATTGAGACCATGGATCATAAATGGTCCTCAATAATTGGTTAGACTTATTTAATTTTTATATTCTAGAGGCAAGTCGGACATCAACTCCAGAGCATTTACTTGCCATTGCATTGCCTCCTCTATGTTTAGGTAAACATTTCCAAAAATTTCCTGACTATTATGGCCATCTGGTCAGCGGGCAGCCTCTTGGATCACCCAGACCTGGATTTAGACCTCGCTTTGCCTTTTCCCATCTATGTGACCTTGGGAAATTTCCTTAATCTCTTTGAGCCTTAGATTTTCCCTCCCTCTGTACAGTGGGGAGAATAATAGCAAGTACCTTGTAGGGTTATTACAAGGAGTGATGGAGTTAATGCATGGGAATTGCCCAGTGGAAATGTATCTATCGTTTTTGTATTTTTGTGTGACTTTATGGGTGTTTTTGTTGTTCTTGTTTGTTTGTGGATGCCTGGTTCATCCCCAGGGGTGGCCATATAGATTTTCTTCCATCCTCAGTTTAACTGGGCTGTTGAAATCCCAGTAGTCCTGGCACTGCTGGCATCAGTTAGAATACGCATGTCTCCTCGTCTCCATTTCCCATTTCCTGTCTCCCTGCCCATTGCCCCTGTCCTCCTTTACTGTCCTGTTTGCCTTCTCTCTCACCACAACCTGGATGTTGTTTTCCATGAGAACTAGGATTCATACCAAATGTTGGGAAAAACAGGGACCATTAGTTCTCCTCCACATCAAGGTCACAAACCCTCACCGTGCCACCCCCAAGACAAAGTGAAGCCCTGCAGAGCCAAGCCTGGTGGCACAGAGAGGACCAATTCTGCGTCTTGTCCCTGCTTGGGGCCTTCAGGTGCAGCTGAAGTCCACACAGGGGAGCCTTGGGTGGGGGTGAAGTGCTTTTTCTGTCTGACCCTCACTGGGAGACCCCTGCCCATTAGCAGGGCGGCCAGCCCTCTGCGTGGGCCTGTGCTCTGACCTCCCACTTCTTTCTCTCCTGAGGAAGAGGATGGGGGGCAGAACACGTTCATGCTCTCTGCTAGGAGCAGACTTTCTTTCCATGAGACTGTCAGTAGTCAGCCATGTGGCCCTTTCACTCACCTGCAGCATTCTCCCTTACCAGGGCCACACCCGGTCTGAGGAAGGGGCCGGATTGAAAGTTTAGGAGAAGTTAGGGAGGATTGGACACTAGCATTTACCAGCTGTGTGACTCTGAGCGCCTCTGTAAACTCTCTGGGTCTCAGTTTCCTGAGCTGCAAATGGAGATAATAATGCCACATACTTTGTAGAGCCGTTTAGAGAATTA
Organism: Mesoplodon bidens; assembly: GCF_964165515.1. Classification (NCBI taxonomy): domain Eukaryota; kingdom Metazoa; phylum Chordata; class Mammalia; order Artiodactyla; family Ziphiidae; genus Mesoplodon; species Mesoplodon bidens. Next base: position 56,188,382 of record NC_138166.1, read on the forward strand.
AATGAATAACATATATCATATTTCTTGGTACAGTGCTTAGATACACAGAAGGAACTCAGTAAATGTGAGCTTCCTTCCCTTCCCTTCCATTCTATCTATATTCTATTTTTCACATGTTAGTGTTTCTGAGGTTGGTTTGTGTCTTATAATCAATAATATCTTATGATGAAATACAGTAAAAACTATCATTTATTGATGGCCTACTGTCTGTAATTACTTTCTATGTATTACTTTATTTAATTATCCCAATAGCTTCATGATGTAGATATTATTCTCTCTATTTTGTCAGTGAAGAAGAGATTCAGAGTAATCACATAGCTATTAAAAGTCAGAGCTACAACTGACTCCAAAGCCAATGCTCTTAATGGCCCCCAATCAGCCACATCAGCTTCACTAAAAATTATAAAGTAGGGGAGACTTGTCTCACCTCTTTCACTAAAGCTCAACTGTCTCTCCTAGCATTTCCCCCATTCTGGTCATCCAAGGCTGAGGAGCTCATGCCAGACACTCCATATACTGCCCAGGAAACTCTTCATTTCCTGCTATCCACCCAAATCCATTGACCTCATGCCCTGAGGCATGAGCTGTCACATATGGCCATTACTAACTTACCTAGTTAAGACTGAAAAAATACAATAATAGGGGTAAATATTTATATAGCACTAATTCCGTGTCATGTACTGTTCTAAGCACTTGGCATAAAACTCATTCAGCCTCACAACAGCCCTGTGAGCCAGACACTGCTAACAGCCCAGTTTTACAGATGAGAAAGCTGAGGCACAGAAGTTAAGTGTCTTATCCAAGTACCACAGCTTGCGCTTGGTGGAGCCAAGATTGGACTCCCACCATCTGGCTTCAGAATCTGCACTCTGAAACCATTATCCAGACTGCCTCTGTATCTCCTCTGAAAAGAGGAGTCCTAGAGAAAGAACACCTCAACCAAATATATTAATCTTCTAAAGATGTAGTTTTCAGCCATGAGACAAATTGTAGGAGGTGGGGAATGCTCTCCAAAGCCATTACCTTGTACTTTATTATTTATTTATTTATTTTGTTTGTTTTTGTTTTTTTAATAGATCTTTATTGGAATATAATTACTTCACGATACTGTGTTAGTTTCTGTTGTACAACAAAAATCAGCCATATGCATACGCGTCCCCACATACCCTCCCTCTTGAGCCTCCCTCCCATCCTCCCTAGCCCACCCCTCTAGGTCATCACAAAGCACCGAGCCAATCTCCCTGTGCTATGCCGCTGCTTCCCACCAGCCACTATTTGACATTCAGTAGTGTGTGTATGTCAGTGCTACTCTCACTTCGCCCCAGCTTCACCCTCCCACCGCATGTCCTCAAGTCCATTCTGTGTGTCTACCTCTTTATTCCTGCCCTGCAACTAGGCTCATCAGTACCACTTTTTTTAGATTCCATATATATGCTTTAGCATATGGTATTTGTTTTTCTCTTTCTGACTTCACTCTGTATGACAGATTCTAGGTCCATCCACCTCACTACAAATAACTCAATTTCATTTCTTTTTATGGCTGAGTAATATTCCATTGTATATATGTGCCACATCTTCTTTATCCATTCATCTGTTGATGAACACATAGGTTGATTCCATGTTCTGGCTATTGTAAATAGTGCTGCAATGACCGTTGTGGTACATGACTGTTTTTTTTTTCTTGCGGTACGCGGGCCTCTCACTGCTGTGGTCTCTCCCGTTGCGGAGCACAGGCTCCCGACGCGCAGGCTCAGCGGCCATGGCTTAAGGGCCTAGGTGCTACGTGGCATGTGGGATCTTCCCGGACCGGGGCACGAACCCATGTCCCCTGCATCGGCAGGCGGACTCTCAACCACTGCGCCACCAGGGAAGCCCCCATGACTCTTTTTGAATTATGGTTTTCTCAGGGTATATGCCCAGTAGTGGGATTGCTGGGTCGTATGGTAGTTCTATTTTTAGTTTTTTAAGGAACCTCCATACTGTTTTCCATAGTGGTTGTATCAATTTACACTCCCACCAACAGTGCAGAAGGGTTCCCTTTTCACCACACCCTTTCCAGCATTTATTGTTTCTAGATTTTTTGATAATGGCCATTCTGACCAGCATGAGGTGATATCTCATTGTAGTTTTGATTTGCATTTCTCTAATAATTACTGACGTTGAGCATCTTTTCATGTGCCTCTTGGGCATCTGTATGTCTTCCTTGGTGAAATGTCTATTTAGGTCTTCTGCCCTTTTTTTCTTTTTTTTTTTGCGCTGTGCGTGGGCCTCTCACTGTTGTGGGCTCTCCCACTGCAGAGCACAGGCTCTGGATGCGCAGGCTCAGCGGCCATGGCTCACAGGCCCAGCCGCTCCGCGGCATGTGGGATCTTCCTGGACCAGGGCACGAACCTGTTCTGCCCATTTTTTAACTGGATTGTTTGTTTTTTTGATATTGAGCTCCATGAGCTCTTTGTATATTTTGGAGATTAATCCTTTGTTGTTTCATTTGCAAATATTTTCTCCCATTCTGAGGGCTGTATTTTTGTCTTGTTTATGGTTTCCTTAGCTGTGCAAAAGCTTTTAAGTACCATTTGTTTATTTTTGTTTTTATTTCCTTTACTCTAGGAGGTGGCTCCAAAATGATCTTGCTGTGGTTTATGTCAAAGTGTGTTTTTCCTATGTTTTCCTTTAAGAGTTTTATAGTGTCTGGTCTTACATTTAAGTCTTTAATCCATTTGGAGTTTATTTTTGTGTATGGTGTTAGGGAGTGTTCTAATTTCATTCTTTTACATGTAGCTGTCCAGTTTTCCCAGCACCACTTATTGAAGAGGCTGTCTTTTCTCCGTTGTATGTTCTTGCCTCCTTTGTTGTAAATTAGGTGCCCATATGTGCATGGGTTTATCTCTGGGCATTCTAACCTGTACCATTGATCTGTATTTCTGTTTTTGTGCCAGTACCATGCTCTCTTGATTACTGTAGCTTTGTGGTATTGTTTGAAGTCGGGGTGCCTGATTCCTCCAACTCTGTTTTTCTTTCTCAAGATTGCTTTGGCTCTTTGGGGTCTTTTGTGTTTCCATACAAATTGTAAAATTTTTTGTTCTCATTCTGTGAAGAATGCCATTGGTAGTTTGATAGGGATTGCATTGAATCTGTAGATTGCTTTGGGTAATATAGTCATTTTCACAATGTTGATTCTTCCAATCCAAGAACATGGTATATTTCTCCATCTGTTTATGTCATCTTTGATTTCTTTTATGAATGTTTTATAGTTTTCTGAGTACAAGTCTTTCGCCTCCTTAGGCAGGTTTATTCCTAGGTATTTTATTCTTTTTGTTGCAATGGTAAATGGGAGTATTTCCTTAATTTCTCTTTCTGATTTTTCATTGTTGATGTATAGGAACGCCAGAGATTTCTGTGCATTAATTTTGTATCCTGCAACCTTACCAAATTCATTGATTAGTTCTAGTAGTTTTCTGGTGGCATCTTTAAGATTTTCTACGTATAATATCATGTCATTGGCAAATAGTGACAGTTTTACTTCTTCTTTTCCAATTTGTATTTCTTTTATTGCTTTTTCTTCTCTGATTGCTGTGGCTAGGACTTCCAATACTATGTTGAATAATAGTGGCAAGAGTGGACATCCTTGTCTTGTTCCTGATCTTAGTGGAAATGTTTTCAGTTTTTCACCATTGAGTATGATGCTTGCTGTGGGTTTGTCATATATGGCCTTTATTATGTTGTGGTAGATTCCCTCTATGCCCATTTTCTGGAGAGTTTTCATCATAAATGGGTGTTGAATTTTGTCAAAAGCTTTTTCTGCATCTATTGTGATGATCATATGGTTTTTATTCCTTAATTTGTTAATGTGGTGTATCACATTGATTTGCGTATATTGAAGAAACCTTGCATCCTGGGATAAATCCCACTTGATCATGGTGTATGATCCTTTTAATGTGCTGTTGGATTCTGTTTGCTAGTATTTTGTTCAGGATTTTTGCAGCTATGTTCATCAGTGATATTGGTCTATAATTTTCTTTTTTTGTGATATCTTTTTCTGGTTTTGGTATCAGGGTGATGATGGCTTCGTAGAATGAATTTGGGAATGTTTCTCTCTCTGTAATGTTTTGGAAGAGTTTGAGAAAGATTGGTGTTAGCTCTTCTCTAAATGTTTGATAGAATTCACCTGTGAAGCCTTCTGGTCCTGGACTTTTGTTTGTTGGAAGATTTTTTTTTAATTAATTTATTTAATTAATTTATTTTTGGCTGCATTGGGTCTCTGTTGCTGTGCGTGGGCTTTCTCTCGTTGCGGAGAGTGGGAGCTACTCTTTGTTGTGGTGTGTGGGCTTCTCATTGCGGTGGCTTCCCTTGTGGAGCATGGGGTCTAGGCACATGGGCTTCAGTAGTTGTGGCACATGGGCTCAGTAGTTGTGGCTCGCGGGCTCTAGAGCGCAGGCTCAGTAGTTGTGACGCACGGGCTTAGTTGCTCCGCGGCATGTGGGATCTTCCCGGACCACGGCTTGAACCCGTGTCCCCTGCATTGGCAGGTGGATTCTTAACCACTGCGCTACCAGGGAAACCCTGTTGGAAGATTTTCAATTACAGTTTCAATTTCATTACTTGTGATAGGTCTGTTTATATTTTCTAATTCTTCCTGGTTTAGTCTTGGAAAATTGTACCTTTCCAAGAATTTGTCCATTTCTTTGTGGTTGTCCATTTTACTGGCATATAGTTGTTTGTAGTAGTCTCTTATATTCATTGTATTTCTGCAGTGTTGTGATTTCTCCTTTTACATTTCTAATTTTATTGATTTGTGTCCTCTCCCTTTTTTTCCTGATGAGTCTGGCTAATGGTTTATCAATTTTGTTTATCTTCTCAAAGAACCAGCTTTTAGTTTTATTGATCTTTGCTATTGTTTTCTTTGTTTCTACGTCATTTATTTCTGCTCTGATCTTTATGATATTTTTCCTTCTACTGACTGGGTTTTCTTTGTTCTTCTTTGTCTAGTTGTTTTAAGTGTAAGGTTAGATTGTTTATTTGAGATTTTTCTTGTTTCTTGAGGTGAGATTGAATTGCTATAAACTTGCCTCTTAGAACTGCTTTTCCTGTGTCCCATAGGTATTGGGTCATCGTGTTTTCATTGTCATTTGTTTCTATGTCTGTTTTTAATTTCTTCTTTGATTTCTTCAGTGATCTCTTGGTTATTTAGTAGCACACTGTTTAGCCTCCATGTATTTGTGTTTTTTACAGTTTTTTCCATGTAATTGATTTCCAGTATCATAGCATTGTGGTCAGAAAAGATGCTTGATATGATTTCAATTTTCTTAAATTTTCCAAGGCTTGATTTGTGACCCAAGATGTGATCTATCCTGGAGAATGTTCCATGTGCACTTGAGAAGAAAGTGTATTCTGCCACTTTTGGATGGAATGTTCTATAAATATCAGTTAGATCTATCTGGTCTATTGTGTCATTTAAAGCTTGTGTTTCCTTATTTATTTTCTGTTTGGATGATCTGTCCATTGGTGTAAGTGAGGTGTTAAAGTCCCCCACTATTATTGTGTTACTGTCGATTTCTCCTTTCACGGTTGTTAGCATTTGCCTTATGTATTGAGGTGCTCCTATGTTGGGTGCATAAACATTTATAATTATTATATCTTCTTCTTGGATTGATCCTTTGATCATTATGTAGTGTCCCTCCTTATCTCTTGTAGCAGTCTTTATTTAAAATCTATTTTATCTGATATGAGTATTGATACTCCAGCTTTCTTTTGATTACCATTTGCATGGAATATTTTTTCCATCCCCTCACTTTCAGGCTGTATGTGTCCCTAGGTATGAAGTGGGTCTCCTGTAGACAGCATAACATGGGTCTTGTTTTTGTATCCATTCAGCCAGTCTGTGTCTTTTCGTTGGGACATTTAATCCATTTATATTCAAGGTTATTATCAATATGTATGTTCCTATTACCATTTTCTTAATTGTTTTGGATTTGTTTTTGTGGGTCTTTTTCTTCTCTTGTGTTTCCCGCTTAGAGAAGCTTCTTTAGCATTTGTTGTAAAGCTGGTTTGGTGGTGCTGAATTCTATTAGCTTTTGTTTGGCTGAAAAGCTTTTGACTTCTCCATGGAATCTGAATGACATCCTTGCTGGGTAGAGTAATCTTGGTTGTAGGTTTTTCTCTTTCATCACTTTAAGTATATCCTGCCACTCCTTCTGGCCTGCAGAGTTTCTGCTGAAAATCAGCTGATAACCTTATGGGGACTCCTTTGTATGTTATTTTTTGTTTTTCCCTTGCTGCTTTTAATATTTTTTCTTTGAATTTAATTTTTGTTAGTTTGATTAGTATGTGTCTTGATATGTTTTTCCTAGGGTTTATCCTGTATGGGACTCTCTATGCTTCCTGGACTTGGATGCCTATTTCCTTTCCCGTGTTAGGGAAGTTTTCAACTATAATGTCTGCAAATATTTTCAGACCCTTTCTTTTTCTCTGCTTCTGGGACCCCTATAATTTGAATGTTGCTGTGTTTAGTGTTGTCCCAGAGGTCTCTGAGATTGTCTTCAATTGTTTTCATTTTTTTTTTTTCTTTATTCTGCTCCTCGGCAGTTATTTCCACCATTTTGTCTTCCAGCTCACTTATTCGTTCTTCTGCCTCAGTTATTCTGTTATTGATTCCTTCTAGTATATTTTTCATTTCAGTTATTGTGTTGCTCATCTCTGTTTGTTTGTTCTTTAGTTCTTCTAGATCTTTGTTAAACATTTCTTGTATTTTCTCGATCTGTGCCTCCATTCTATTTCCGAGATTCTGGATCATCTTTACTATCATTACTCTGAATTCTTTTTTAGGTAGATTGACTATTTCCTCTTCATTTATTTGGTCTTGTAGGTTTTTACCTTGTTCTTTCATCTGGGACATATTTTTTTGCCATCTCATTTTTTTTTTTTAAATGAGTGGGATTGTGTTCCTGTCTTAGTGGTTGTTTGGCCTGAGGCTTCCAACACTGGAGTTTGTAGGCTATTGGGTAGAGCTGGGTCTTGGTGCTGAGATGAGGAACTCTGTGAGACCTCACTCCGATGAATATTCCCTGGGGTCTGAGGTTCTCTGTTAGTCCAGTGGTTCAGACTCAGTGCTCCCACTGCAGGAGCTTTGGCCCGACCCCGGGCTAGTGAACCAAGATCCCACAAGCTGCCTGGGTGACAAAAAAAAAAAAGAACAATAAAAAAGCAAAAAATACAATTAGACTAGGAAATAACAGATATTTTAGGAAGAATATAAAAATAAAATTATAGATGAATCAACAACTGGAAGGTACATCAGTGCCACAATAGTGAAAAATAGGAGGAGGGAAAAGCACTTAAAAATTTTTATTTATTTATTTGGTTGTGCCGGGTCTTAGTTGTTGCATGTGGGCTCCTTAGTTGTGGCATGCGAACTCTTAGTTGCAGCATGCATGTGGGATCTGGTTCCCTGGCCAGGGATTGAACCTAGGCCCCCTGCATTGGGAGCGCAGAGTCTTAGCCACTGCACCACCAGGGAAGTCCCTCATCGTGTACTTTAAATGGCTTTCTGTAGCAAGACTTTGTCTTTAGACAGTGACATATCTGTCCTTTTCTTTGTGGCATCCCACAAGACTGAGATCATCTTCAGGGCAAGGACCATGTTCAGGTTATCTTTTTGCATCTCTGGCACCTCACCCAGGGCCCTCTCTCTATCCATGCTCTATTTCAGGCCCTCAGTGCTCTCTCCTGGACCATGGCAACCATATCCTAATTGCCTGCCTTTTCCTCACTGGCCCCTGCTTGATGTTTTCCACAAAAGCTATTAAATTGTGAAGCTAGTCATATCACTCTCTTCAAATTCTTCCTGGCTGATAAAATTTCTCCAATTGTGTTCCTTAGAACTACAGCTCTGTGTGTAACCTGTGTGAAATCGTCCACTAACAGGATTTCAGTGGAGAAAAAATACCATGGAGAGTTTTATGAAATTTACTGATATATATAAAACTACAACATTAAGCATATCTATATAGTTATTATTATGCAGTTATTTACCTTTAAGAAATGTGCATGCCCAAGAGTACAAGGAAGGCACTTGAAAAATCACATTACAATTACATTCCAAAGATTTGATCTAAGCCTGGATACCTAGGCAGAATCTGCCTACTAAAAGCTGTATTGGATATTGTCTCTATGATGCATGCAGATCTTTTAGGCAGCTTGTCTTAAAGTTTCAATGTACACTTGTGATATTATCTAGCAAATGCTATACATGAAAGCTGTCTAATAGAACTTTCTGGGATGATAGAAATTTTCTGTCTACTTTGTCCGATAAACTATCCATTAGCTCCCGGTGGCTCTTGAGCATTTGAAATGTGGATAGTGCAACTGAGGAATTAAATTTTTAAATTTACTTGATTTTAATTAATTTAAATTTAAATAGCTCTATGTGGTTAGTGGCTGCTATATTGGACAACACAGCTGTACATGAACTCTGTGAACCAACATTTGATCTTTTCTTGCAGCAACTGATTTAGCAGGGTGACCGTTGTTTGCCAACTCCTTTAGTCAAGGCTGATGTTCTCTTGGCAAGCCAGTTTCATCTTATGTTATTTTCTGCTTTGCTTTAGTCATATCAAAGTCTTTCGTGTTCTTCATATATATTCTGCTCTTTCTTTCCTTGTTACTTTGCTCACTTTCCTCCCTGTCTTCTGCTCCTCTCCCTACTCATCCTTGAGATTCAACTCAGGTCTCTAAGTTATTGCCACTATAGTACTTCGATTTTTTGCTGTGTGTATCCCCAGATCTTAGCAGAATGCCTGTTTAGTCCCATTGATCATATAATCTGTATATGAAAAGCATTTCTTTTGTGGTATTCTTTACAATGTCGGGTTTTGTTGACCATCTTTCTTAGATGAACAGCAATCAAGTATTAGAAATTATAACAGTTCACTCCCTCTGCCATTTCTCCTTAGTGCCTCAGAGCAGAAGAGCGGTGGCATAGGCAACATATTAGTTATCTATTAGTATGTAACAAATTACCCTGTAACTTTGCAGGTTAAAACAACAAACCTTTATGATCTCAGTTTCTATGGGTCAGGAATTTGGGAGCAGCTCAGCTGAGTGCCTTTTGTTCACAATTTTCATGAGGCTGCTGTCAAGCTCTCAACTTGGGCTGCCGTCATTTGAAAGTTTAGCTGGGGAAGGATCCACTTCCAAGCTCATTTGTGTGGTTGTTGGGAGGACTCAGCTTCTCACTGACTGTTGAATAGAGAACTCAGTTCCTTGAGATAAGGTCCTCTCAATAGGCTGCCTGATTGTCCTCACAACCTGCAGGCCAGCTGTACTTAGAGCAAGTGATTTGAGAGAGAGAGAGAGAGAGAGGGAGAGAAATAAAGATGGAGGCCACAGTATTTATGTCTCAGAAATGACATCCATGCCTTTCACCATATTCTATTGGCCACACAGACCAACCCTGATACATGTAAGAGGGGCTGCACAAGGGTATGAATATCAAGAGGTGGGGATCTTGGGGGCTGGCTCTTATCCACCTTAATGGCACTATTGTTCTTTTTTCTTTTTTTTTAAAATGATTGCTTTTATTTATTTATTTATTATTTTGGCTGCATTGGGTCTTCGTTGCTGCGCACAGCCTTTCTCTAGTTGCATCGAGTGGGGTTTCTCTTGTTGCGGAGCCTGGGCTGTAGGTTTGCGGGCTTCAGTAGTTGTGACACACTGGCTCAGTAGTTGTGGCTCACGGGCTCTAGAGCACAGGTGCAGTAGTTGTGGCACACAAGCTTTGTTGCTCTGCGGCAGGTGGGATCTTCCTGGACCAGGGATCGAACCCGTGTCCCCTGCATTGAAGGTAGATTCTTAACCACTGCACCACCAGGGAAGTCCCGGCAGTATTGCGCTTAAGGGTCTCTGGACCACATTATTTTTGGAATCAATGACTGAGTGTGCTCTCTAATGTTTTCTCAGGTGTCAGGCCCTCAGCAACCAACTCTGTCACAGGACCTTCTTGACTGTGGACACAGATGAGAAAACTCACAGGCAGAGGCAGAGCTTGGCTCAGAACCTCCGTCTTATCTTCCCTTCTTTGTCACTAGATGACACTACCCGGGCAGTATAACCCCTCTCAGCCTTCCCCTTGGCCAAGTCAGCCCTCTGCTATCCTCATCTGTAAAATGGGTATGCTGATATTTCCCTAGTTACCCAACAGAGCTGGTGTGGACCCAAGGAGAGAATTTAGTGGAAGTGCCCTAAAACCCGCCCAGCATTTGACATGTATGGTGAAACCTTGGTGGGCCTAAGGCACTAGTTCTGAAGACCACCCTTCGGCCCTCCTCCTTGTCACACCTGCTTTCCCACCATAACGTTGCTCTCTATAGGGCCACACATTGCTTCTACTTTAACAAGCCCGAAGACCAGCTGTTTTCTTTTGGTATCTTTTTATTGCAGCTAAAATTCCAAGGGCTGCAGGGGGAAAGCTGCTGAAAACACAACAGGCCCTGGGCCTCACTTCAAAGCAGCTTTCATCATTCTTCACACGCTATTTTCAGGACTCAGGACCCTCGTCTGTTCTCTCCCAGGAACCAGATTCTCCTGGAGATTTTCCTCAGTGATATCACTATTTACAGAACTCTGGCCCTGGACATCATGTTTATATCTGATTTGTACATGTCCACATGGCCCATAAAGTTTATAAGGGGGTTAGAGAGCTTTTCCTTGTTTGTAAATCTTTCCCTCTAGGAGTAGGGAAGAAGGAGGCAGGAACAAGAGAGGAAGGGGGCATGAGATTGAAGGGAGACAAGGGTCAGAAGCATGAGGCTTCCTTCCTTGAGCTTCTCCCCATCATTTCCCTCCTTCTAGAGGGGTCCCTGTGAGGGTCTGAAAAGTCTCCCTTTCACCATCTGTGAAATGGAGATAATAAGAGTGCCTATTCATGAGGTTGTTCTGAGGATTAAGCAAGGTAAAGACCGTAAAGCAGTTAGCATGGGCCATAGAAAATAGCAAAAATGCAGTGCATTTTAACTGGAAAAAGTGACAAGAGTTTTCTATGCGATTCACCCACTGCCCTGCCTCTGTCCCCCAGGCACCCCAAACTCATCACCTAGCTGACTCTTGAGTTGTTCTCACTCTGAAAACCCTGGCTGCTCAGAAGTTCTCCCTGGAAATTCCCTGGCAGTCCAGTGGTTGGGATTCCATGCTTTCACTGCTGAGGGCCTGGGTTCAACTCCTGGTTGGGAAACTAAGATCCCACAAGCTACACAGCGTGGCCGGAAAAAAAAAAAAAAAAAAAAAAAACCAGCTTCTCCCTGCAAGGGCCATCTGATACCCCCCAAACCCCCAATAAGCACTGGCATAAAAATAACTCTTTACCGGCATACTTTCTGCATTTTTGAAGCTGAGATTTGTCCCATTCCAAAGTAGATATATTAGTGGATACAACTCAGTGGATGGCTATGTGAACATTTCTGAAACTTAGGAGGAAACATTTCAGAAAACATTTCATACATACTCTTCCCTGACTCCCACCCTGCTTGGAAGGAAGTGTCTGCAGGCCAGTGGAGGTACTCTGGAAGAATAATAGGTCAATAATAATTCACCCTGGTTACACAAATTCTCTTGGCAGTTTCAACCAATTGGAGTTGAGGAAAGTCATTACAGGATGTGTCCACCCAGGCAAGGCAAAGGAGAAAAGATTGTGAAATTATTTTTTGAATTGCCTTCAACTATCAAAATAGGTAACTTGGAGTAAAGGATATTTGATTCCTGAATTATTTACAGTTGTCTTGAGGATGTTCTTACCTCTGAAATCCAAGTACCACCCCCAACCCCCAAATTGCCATTGTCCCCCATAATGCAGCAGAAGTGGTCTTTTAAAAATGTAAATCTGAGTAGCCAACCCTGTTTATAAACCCTCACTGACCTCTCTTTTCTCCCAGGTTAAAAACAGAACAACTGAATGTGGCCTTCCTGACCTGTCCTGATGGGGCCCTACCCCCCTCCCCAGGCCCACTGCACAGCTCATCTGAGTACCTCCCACTTCCAAGCTTCACATGCCCTTTCCTCTGTCTGCAAGGCTTTATCTTTCCTCCCTTTGTTGAGTTAACTCCCGTTCATCCTTTGGGATCTTATCTCAAAGACCACTTATTCCGAGAAGCCTCCCTGACACTCCCCCAGCTCACCTAGACCACGAAGGAATTTTTCAGCCACACACTGTATTCAACACGGTGACCCTTTCCACTCCACTATTACATGATCCATTGTGTATTTATGTGTACACTTGTCTCTCCTGCCAGAATGCGCATTTGCTGAGAATAGGGGCTTTGTCTGCCTTTTCCACTCTCTCAGCTCCTTGAACAGTACCCAGAACCAACTAGGTGCTTAATAAGCACTTGGTCCAAGAATGTCTGATTCCCAGAGTCAGTGATATCCACCCATTTTTCCGTCTTGCAAGACCTTGGTAAATAGAATGTGGCCCACATCAGGGTACTATCTGATGGATCCAGAAAGTCCCTAGATTGCCTAGAGTAATTGAATCAGAGCATTTTAGCAATAGAAAAGAAGTGGGATTTTATTAGTCCAACCCTTCATTTTATAGCTAAGGAAACTAATGAGCAACAAGGTTAAGGTCTCTCAACTATTTAACTACAGAGTTGAGGCTAGGATACAGTCCTCAAAATCCCTACCATGAACACTTCTTATTAAGCAAGTAGATCCCCAAAATGCCAAATAAATGCATAGTTCAGATATAATTGTAATGCTGAATGGTCCAGGCTGCCCCACTCCCCCCATCACGTGGCCAGCTCCTGTCCCTCCCTGAGAAGACACAAGCCTTCGTGTTACATTATCACTCTCCATTATTCTGATACCACCGAGGGCCCTTCCTTTGAACTCTGCATTGCCATGGCAACTGCTGCTTCTCGAACATCCACATCACTACCCACAATTGATTATGCTGAGGTGGATGGCTGCCAAGCAAATCGTAGGCAATTTTTTTTGAGTCAAGAGGGCCAAAAGCCTCAGATCAAGTTCAAATTATTTGGAGGATGTGTGTGTCAGGAACGCTTAGCATCAGTTCTGATGGGAAGGCAGATAAAAGCTTGATTTAAGACAAGGGTAGGGGAGGCACAGGACAGCTCAGCCTCAGAGCTTGGAGAGCTCTTCCAGAAGCTCTTTGATGTGAAGGAGATGTTGGAAGTTGCATAATTCTTGCAGGCGGTCCAGACACAAAGGCTGCTCAAACAATGCAGAGGGGCCAAATATGCCGAGAGAGCTTGTTTTGTCCTTTCTTTTCTCCTTTGCTCCATCTCCCTTTCATCTTTCTCAACAACCCCAGACCCAACATGTAGGTTTTGTCCCAAGGAGAGAGACGTTAGTGCCACAGGAGTACATTTACAAGGCTGCGGGACTTGGAATGTAATAGGAGCTGTGAGGGGTTGTGTATATTAAGAGATATGGTCAACACAGTTATAGCGACTAGTCTGGGGGTAGCCTAAGGCGAGTTCTGATTGCTTGGGACAGAGATTTCCCATCTCACAAGAGAGAAACAAATGCCTTACAAATTGGTCACATCCCGTTTAGCGCATGTTAATTTACATCACCGACCCCCAGGGCTAACAGGCAGTATTTTTCTTCCTTTTGTTTCTCCTCTCCATCCCCCAAGTGTCTTCCTCTTTTCTTTTCTCTTTCATCCAATAGCATTGGCCTGACTGTTTCTAGTTTGCTCAGGTTTTATTTTCCTATTTAACTGTTGCGCTTGCCAGCCCCCAGATCTTTCGCATTGTAAAACCCGTGCTACACGTGCCCCCTCACAGCCTGCTTTCTATCAACTTTGCCTAAATCAAGTTGCTGGATCAGTCCTGTGTATTATTAACAGGATAATAACTTTCCTTAGCAGGACAAAATGGTGCAGAGAGTGTTGCCTTTTCTGCTTCAAAGGCTTGAGAGATTCCTTTAACCACAAAAATGAGGATAGAACATAATGGATATACAAGAGTCCCATGATGGCAATCTCTCTGCTGGAAATGTTCATGAATTACCTGTAATTTACCTCAAAATGTACCATATGTTGGACTGCAAGATGCACTTTTCCTTTTTTAGTTAAATGGACTGCTATTCAGAACACCTTTTTTTTCCCCCTTGACATGGGAATAGATGTTGGGAATAGGTTGGGGGGAAGGTCCCCACAGAAGTTTCACAACTTAAAGTAGGCACATGTTATCATGTGAATGCTTTGTACAAGGGAAAGAAAATGGAATTAGGTGTATTTCCCCCCTTAACACACCCTCAGCCCCATAGGGCCAGGATGAGAAGATTAAAGACGCTTTTGGAGGGGAGAAGGCAGTGAACCACCAATTCACCAGTTCCCTTCATGTGTTTCATGCAAAGGGACAGAAATGACAGATCCTTCCATGGCTTGATTTACGTAGTCAGGAGACTTGAAGAGTGGCTCTGCCAAGACAGAGGGAGGCCCCATCACCTAAGATGCCCTTTGTTTTCCACACTGTCCTGGACCGATCTCTCATGTGCTTTCTCTCCCATGTTTACCATGATGGCTTCTATAATAGTGTCAGAAACCGCACTTCTTCACATCTTTGAATACCATCAGAATCTGTTTCTTAATCCCGCTGAAGCTGAACAGATGCAGAGGAGGAAGAGCCAACAAAGGTAAACCTTATTTTCCACCCAGAGCCACAGCCTTGTCCCTAGCCATGCCACATCTGCGTTTTTTGAAGGAAAATGTCATAATATTGCTAATCGATAGGAAGAGTGACAGGACCATTTGTCAAGAACAAGCCAGCACTGCAGCTGTTGTCCTCTTCTGAACCTTTCTCTTGGGCTTTGCAAAGGGAACCTGAGGGAAGGGCCTGCTGTGCATCTGGTACAGCCCCCTCCTAGGCTGGGGGACAAGAGGGAGCCACTGGGAGGAAAAATGGTGCGACACCTTGCTGACGTTCTGAACAAGTTGGGTCAAATGCAATGGTAAAGGCTGGGGAAGAAATGTCGAGTCTCCAACAGTGGTGTGCAAAAGCAACCAGACACCCTGCAAAGGGAGAGGACCTTCTGTATCAGGAAGTCTATTGACCCCTTAATCCAGGGAGTGCAGCTGTTTATGTGTTTCTTCTTCTGTTATGTGTGCTGCAGATGTTTCTTGCTGGTCTGCTGATCAGAGGAACAAGCAGGTCATCTCAAAGGAGAGAAGAGGGGGAGGTGGGGTTGGGACTCAGGCTTAATGATGATTTTCATCTTTGCTCTAGAGGAAAATGTAAGCAGAGAATGGAAGATGGTGGCAGGGCAGGCTGCAATCTCTGCCCCTACACGCTAGCTCCCCTGAGCCGATAGAAACACGGATGGGCAGAGCTCGCCACAGTAATCAGATCGGCCATGCGTGGGGCCTGGCTGTGTGTGGAGGTGACAGGGATGAAATGCCCTTTTCCACCCCACCAAAATAATTTTTAAATTAGGAAATTAATCTTAATCGACTCTTGTATCTCTAGCTTAGGTGACCCAGATTATTATTATGGCTTTTCACGCTTGGGGAGGGTCCCCCAAACCACTAATTTTGTTTGATTAGTGCAAGGGTAAGAATACTGATATTAATGAGGAAGCCATTAAAGAAACACTGGTAACTCTTGTCAATTTGCACTTCTCCTGTGTGCTTTCTTGCCCTGAAGGGGAGGTGATGCTCTAGAAAATGCCTTGTTTTCTCAAAGTGCCTCCAATTTTTGGCATTAGAAAGCAATTAATACCCAATTTAAAGACAAAGGTGGTATTGTTAGTGTATTGTCAGGCGTACACTTTTCAGAAGGATGTGAAAGTAGAAATATGTCAGGAAGCAAATTCTTGCCGATTAATAGTTCAACCTTGAGGGTCAGTGAATGAATAGCCATATGTTTGCAGGATCTCAGATGCAAATGTCACTGGAGATTTTTGCTTGCTTAAAGGAAGGCAATGACTTTAAAACACTATAACATATTGTTATAGACTAAGTTGTGTCCCCTCCCTTCCCTGCCCCAGATTCATATGTTGAAGACTTAACCCCCAATGTGACTGTATCTGGAGATAGGGTCTTTAGAAGGTAAAGACTTCGAAGGTAATTTAAGAAGGTAATAAGCATGGGGTCCCTAATCTGATAGGACTTTGGCTTTATAAGGGGAGGATGACAGAAAGATCTTTCTCTCCACTATGTGGGAGAGAGCAAGAAGACAGCTACCCACAATGTGAGAAGAGATCTCTCACCAGAAGCTGAGTCAGCCAGCACCTTGATCTGGACTTCTAGCCTCCAGAACTTACAGAAATAAATTTCTGTTGTTTAATCCACCCAGTCTATGATATGTCAGCCCGAACGGATTAATTAACACATTTTTCTCCAAAGTAAAGCACCGTGATAACATTCCAGGCATGAAAAGTTTGTAATCCCCCTGGAGGCAACAAGTATAGGGTAATAAGATTGATTTTTAAAAGCATATTAAAATATCCATGCAAATGAATACAGGTCTTTTTATGGTAGTTTACTTGGAATATCAGTGTAGCCCCAGTGATAATGCCTTTGCCGGTCATACTTTTGGAGAGCTTCTTTTAGAATTCAGAGTCAGCAGCATATTCGTGAAGCGCTTCAGTAGAGACATGTTCTTGTTTTTAAGAGTGGTTTAATTTACTGTTTCCATTACAAGTCATTCAGAGCAAGTCTGGGAGTCAAGTTGGTAATCAGGAAAAGGTTACCATTGTTCGGGTCAACAGTAAGGTGTGCATGTGCAGTGATAAGGGACTTACAACTTTTTCAGAAGATTATTATGAAAGTGTAGCTTGCGTCATGATTGGCCAGGGGAGCATCACAGAGCAAGAGGCTGGCCTCTAGGGGAAAGGACTCATACTTGTGAATACCTTGTTCTGGTACCACAGCTTTTGAGTTTACTTTATTTGATCCTTACAACATTTTTGGAGGCATATATTTTCATCCCTGGAAAAGCAGCCCTCATTTTGTTGGATAAATCCTGGTAAAGTTTGTCCAAACAAAACAAAACAAAGTCCTTATTGATACTGATGTAATGAAAAAGTACAGGTTCTGGAGCAAACACAAGTGAATATGTCTCAGATCTGCCTCTTACAGGCTGCATGATCTTGGGTCAGTCACATAAGCTCTCTGTGGCTCAGTTTCCTCATCTGTAAAATGGGTTGTAGTGGAGTACTAAATTGCATGAGATAATGCACATAAAACACCCAGAAGAATGTTGATGTATAGCAGGCATCTGTTCATGTTAGTTCCCTTCTCTGTTGCTTTCATACTTGGGGATCAAAGCTGAGGCTTGGAGACAAGGATAAAATAGTAATCACAATGTCAGCTTGACAATGACATAGAGGTGGAACAGAAGGAAGGTGCTTTTACCCTTATTGCGAGGTATCAAAGGGAAGGATCCTGCAGTTTGCAAAAATGGCTCTAAATGACTCTCCTTTCCTCATGTGACAGTTCTGGCTTCTTTATTTAAAGCTGTCACTTGGCAGCTTTTCCTTTTATCCCCTCGCCTTTCTCCCTCGCCTTTCTCCCTCCTTCCCTTGCTTCCTGTTGGGGATGACAGTATCAAGTGACCTTGATTTGGATTTTTGAAACTGGAGAAGAGTTTTCAGGCCAAAGATTTCTTTCCTACTATATCAGAGCTGACCACATTATTGTTCAAGGGAACATGTCCAAGATTATGAAGTGAAGGGTGGTAGGAAGTAAAGACTGTTGATCAAGGCAGAATGGGCACCAATGGACAGTCCGGTGTTTCTCTTGGCACTTGTTTCCTTCTTTGGGTTTTTGCCTTCACACAAGGAAAACATCCTAAATCTTATTTTCTTCTGGATTATCAAAAATAGTAGATTAGTCTAACACAACTGAGGGCACCTTCTGGGTTGTCCTTTTGTGTGTCTAGGCTCCTCTGGTACATAGAGCTTCTAGTAATTGACTGCTGAGGGCACAGTGACATATGGAGGTCTTTGTGTGATAGGAAAAAACAATGTATATGCTGACAACTGATCTTTTATAGGACCTGAAGGAACATTCCCAGTGGTGGTCTGTGCAATACATCCTCTCACCTAGTGGAACTCTTACCCACAAGCAAACTACTGATGTGTCAATGCACTTACTGAGGAAAGACTTAAGAATTTTCTTTTCTTCTTTTTTTAATAAATTAATTAGTTTATTTATTTTTGGCTGCGTGTGGGCTTTCTCTAGTTGCATTGAGCGGGGGCTACTCTTTGTTTCAGTGTGCGGGCTTCTCATTACGGTGGCTTCTCTTGTTGAGGAGCACGGGCTCTAGGCACGTGGGCTTCAGTAGTTGTGGCACGCGGGCTTCAGGAGTTGTGGCTCACGGGCTCTGGAGTGCAGAGTCAGTAGTTGCAGCGCATGGGCTTAGTTGCTCTGCGGCATGTGGGATCTTCCTGGATCAGGGCTCGAACCCACGTCCCCTGCATTGGCAGGCAGATTCTTAACTACTGTGCCACCAGGGAAGCCCAAGAATTTTCTATATTGTGCAATCTTTCAGATTGATGAATGGACTGAAGTTGCCAACTTTTTTCATTCACATCACCCTCACCAAACAACTGGCAAACATCATATGGTCAAGCACCAGATCATCTGATGTAGACAAGATGTGGCTTACAGAAGGGAAGGTGGGTGATCTAATGTTCCATGTGCTCTCTAACTTAATGAGGAAGGAATACTTGGGGGTTAAAGTTATACAGAAGGCAGTGACATGATATACTGGGCACATACATATACACTTTGGAGTCAGGCAAACCTGGATTTGAATCTTAGCATGACTGTAAGACAAGTCATTAACCTCAGCCTCAGTTTCCAGCTATAAAATGAGGAACATAATGCCTACCTATAAACGAGGACCCAGGCTATCCCTATTAGGAAGCTGGGCTGTATGTACTGCTATTTGGTAATAATCATCTATTTCCCCTTAGGGGGACCAATGAAACTGGGAAATTGATGAGGCTGTATTAAAACAGTGGATGCCAGTTTGCAGAGTTGGAAAGAGAATCTGTGGTATTTATAGTTTACTGTGACAAAATTCTTTAGAAAGCTAAGTTAAAAGGAAGTGGGCTTAAACCTGCAGAACTTACAGATTATAAGATTTTACAAGGTGCTGCTATAATTTTGAAACATGTAGCTTGCTTAAGGAGCTGACGGAAAGGGAGCTATGCTTGTTTTACTCTTAAGTGGAAAAATTCCTTAAACTAAACTGTTTTTACTAGCGGACTTGTAAAAAACTAAGTTGAACTGGAGAAAATGGGCTGGGAAGTGAGAGAAATGTGGGTTTAGCCACAGAGTATGCTCTGGTCCTCCTCATTAGGGAGACCACTGTTTGGTACTCTTAAATTGATTGGTGGAGCTCCCTATTATTATATCCAGATTTTTTGCACCCCCAAGGAGAGTAAAACAGTGACCCTGAGGTCAACTAGAGGGCTAGAGGTCTTGTTAAAAGGACATCTATTTTCCTTCAGCCCCTATTGGTTCTCAGGCTGAGTGACCTCCCAACTGTTGGACCCCACAGCTGTTCAGATGGCCCTTCCCACTGCCACAGGCAGATGCCCACCATCCAGACATCTGACAGCTCAGCTGGGTACCATGCTTCCCACGGGCTATGGAAATCTAGGAATGGTTTGGTGAAGAGGTGAAAAATAAACCCTCAGATCTGATTTCACCCAAGCCTGCTTGTGTGCTTTTTCAGCTGTCAAAAGATTGTGCCAACAGTGTCCAAGCTACTCATTCATATCACCTGGAGATGTTTTAAAAGTCCCAAAGCCAGGTCACAGTTTGTACCCAGTAAGTCAGGTGTCTGGGGGGTTGGAGTCAGGCATAAGTATTTTTTAAAAAGCCCTGGGTGATTCCAACGTGTAGCAAAGTTTGGGAACCATTAGATTGAGCTTTACAAACAAGATATTACCTCAAGGCTTGTGAATGTATTTAAAGCATCTGACACATGGTAGATGCTTAATAAATGATAGATCCTTTTCTATTAGAAAGTTTAATGATAATGATGATAATAATAATAATATAATAATAATAATAGTAATAATAGCAAGCCGCTATGTTACCAACCCTCCTGAGTTGGTACCCAACAAGGGTCCTGCAAGCCCAGTGTCACTCACACCGATAGAATGAGACCAAGTTTGGTTCAGAAGCAAAGGAAAGCTTTGTTCTTTTGTCAGAGAATGGAGAGTGATAAGCTCCGGCTCTAGAGCATACACCCTCCCCGACAGGCCGCGGGCAGGGCTGCTTTATAGGGCGGGGCAGCGGGGGGAAGGGGCGGAGCTCTCGAGGGGTGGGCGCGGCTGCACGGCTCAGGCTCCAGATCATCGCGGTGCTTGGCGCGGCCTCTCTGCACACAGCCCGCCGCCGCCATCTTGAATCGAGTCGTCCCGTGCTCGGCGCTTCTGCGCACGGTCCCGAGTCGAGGTGTCGGCAGGGCGGTTCTGCACCAGGCACTCTGGGCTGAAGGGCTGGCGTGAGGCCTCTGCCCGTGGCTCCCTGTGAGCAAGTGAAACGAGACGAAGCGCCAAGGCGAAGAAAAAAGGTTAGACTTTATTTCATTACCTAGATACTATTTTTATTCCCTGGGAATTGTTAATGGGCTTTGCCAGTGACAGTTACATCTTTAGGGCACTTTACAGTTTACTCTTACATTTATTTTTTTATTTTATTATTATTTTTTGCGGTACGCAGGCCTCTCACTGTTGTGGCCTCTCCCGTTGCGGAGCGCAGGCTCCGGACCCGCAGGCTCAGCGGCCATGGCTCACGGGCCCAGCCTCTCCGCGGCATGTGGGATCTTCCCGGACTGGGGCACGAACCCGCGTCCCCTGCATCGGCAGGCGGACTCTCAACCACTGCGCCACCAGGGAGGCCCTCTTACATTTATTTTTGTTCTAAGCCTCACCATTCTCCCCTGAGGGGAACATGAGTACATGAGGACTACCTTTTCCATCTTTCAAATGAGGAAACCGAAGCTTAGAAAGGGAAAGTGATCTTCCCGAGCAGAGCCTGGCCTGCAGCTTAGTCATCTGACTCCTAGTCCAGTGCTCCCCCCACCATGCAACACTGACTCTGCTCCCAGCAGCTGGGGGGGGAGATGAATCCACGCATAAAACAAATGTACTGAGAATGCACAGTAGGTAATAAGACACTCCAAGTTACTAATGAGTCGAGATCCTATGAGGAAAGCCAAATGGGGATCCACACCCAGCGTCAGCTTCCTAATGCTGCAGCTGGATTGGACGAGGTGACAGGATCCCCTCGTGCTCCCTGAACCTAGCCAGTGGACCAGACATCCCTGATCTCCTGCTGCAGGCACAGGAGGAGAAGCTGAGCAGGGCAGAGACTAGACCAGGCCTGGCGGGTCCTGACTCAGCTCCTTGCATTTGCTGAACATGAGAGGAAGAACGAGATGAGTCCACCATGCCTGAGTGCAAGGGGGTAGGTGGGTCTAAAGAGGGACATCCTGCATTCTCCCCAGGTCCAAACAGGGTGGTTAATAGCTAACCCTGTCTCCTTCCGCTGAATCAGATAAATCTTTCTTCCGCTTTTGGAGAAGGGAAACTGTGAGGGTTGAGGGAGGTACTAGAAGCATTGGTTTTTATATTTGCTCTCCTGTGGGATAACATTGAATCAAGTAAACATGGTAATCGGAGGTAAGATTCTTCCTGTGGCAGCAGAATGTGAATAAGTGCCATATAAATCACATTGGAAGTAGGAGCTGGGAGGAGAGAGGATGTTGTGGGCAGGAGGAAGCTCCATGAAGGCGTAAGAGTTGACTTGGGTCTTGAGGAAGAATCAGGAGCTGATCAAATGAAGTCTTTCGCAGAATATCGTCTGATTCCCTGATCCAGGGTGTGTGTAGTGGTTTTTAGAATCTTAGGGATTGGTTTGAGTAAATCCGACATGGCTAATAGTTTACAGACTAATCAGGTGCGGCTGAAAACACCTCTCTGGCATTTGCAATGGTAGGCCAGCATCACAAGGATGTGTGACAGGTACGGGTGTTGCTCAGCCAAGCTATCAATAGCTAAACAGCCACTTTTGAGTTATGCTACTTTTTATTTGCTTCTGAAATGTTCACAAGAATGAATGTTGCAACTCTGAGGAAAAGGATTCATCATATCACTACGTACTGGGATGTACTGGGACAATGTTGGCTTGAGACAACATATCCTGGGTTTCAAGCCTAGCCCTGACATACATGCGAGTGACCTCAGACATGTGGCATGCCCCCCCATGGCACAGTTTTCTCCAGTAACGTGAGGATGGTGGTAGCACCTATTTCAAAGGGTTGTTCTGAGGTTTAAATGAGATAATGCATGACTGTGAAGAGTCTAGCTCCTGATGTACGTTGCATGCTTAATAAATGCAGTCTCATTAATTTTTTTTGTTATTACTAGACCCTGAGATTCATCCTGTTGTGGAAATGATTCCCAATGTTTTTTCAATACCTGAACTGCCTAATTGTGGCCAAAAACTTAACCTTGCTTTGCTTTTTGTCATCTTTGGGTTTCAGATTTTTTCTTTGACCTCCAGGAGATTTGTCACCTTGGATGAAACACCTTTATTAACATTCTCTCCATCTTTCAAGTTCCCTTTCAAATTCCATTTGGGGAACTTAGGAAACGCTTTATGGAAGAGCTGGTATTCATCTCTCCCTTTCAGCTCCCACAGGTCTTTATAATTTTATTATGGCATTTATCATATTCTATCCAGTACGGTAGTTATATGCCATTTGTCTCTGTCACCACACAGTAACTTTCCTGAGGGTAGGAAGACGAGTCCATTTATCTTGGAATCCCCCACAGCACAGAGTACCTGGCACGCAGTAGATGCTCAACAAATATTTGTAAAATTGGAATGATTCAAAAACTCTAAAAAGACTTTCTTATAATCATTCACTTTTCTGTTGTTCATTGATCTTTCCAATCGGGAAGGATAATTTGGGAGATTATTATGAAGCAATCTCAAGTTTCATGAACCAAAGGTAGAGTGATTATAATTCTTGAGTTTTTGATACCATTCCTCAAAGAGATGGAGATAAAATACAGAGCAACAAAATACTGGAGTAACTATTGTTAACTGGCATTTGTGGGCTCCAACCCTGCTATTGTGACCTTGAACTGTGTGACCTTCAATAAGCCCTAAGCCTCTCTGAGCCTGTTTCTCCATTTGTAAAATGAAGGTGTTCTCTCTCTTTCACTTGTAAATCTATATAATTCCTGGCTTCTTTAGATACAAAGAGGAATTTTGCCATTGTTCTCAAAATGAGTAAGTTGAATAGGTCAGGGTTTTTCTTGAAATCACTGCTATATCCCTAGGACCTAGAACAGTGTCTGGCATAGACTAGCTGATCAACAAATACTGAGTAAATGAATGAACAAATAAATATGTTTAGACACAATTTAGTAATGCTGAGATACACTGCTTAGGAATAGTTACAGTCCTGGCCCTCCAAAATACCGTGTTCTAGGGAGAGTCATACCAAGGCAAGAAGCACACCATGGAAGCAAATATGGAAAATAGGACCTGGGGTCTACCTGACCTTTTTCTACAGTGCAGCATGAGCTGCATACAAGAGACCTCCTTCAGGTTAAGTCTATGTATACCAGAGCAATTAATATTTTAGAAAGGACAATTCTTTATTGTGTGCAGATGTCCCATAGAATGTAATATATTGCCCAGTAAATGTCAGCACAAACCCCAGTCATTTGTGTCAACCAAAAATCCACCCCCAAACACAAACATTACTGGACTCCCCCTAGGAGCAGTGCACATCCCCTCGTGGAGAACCACTAATCTGTCCTCTGACTGGTTTAGCTTATGGATGGAGGTCACTGCATGTCCTTTCCTCTTCACTGCATGAATTTATAATTTGATATCAATTAGCCTTAGTATCAACTCTGGTCCTTCCTTGTTAGAATGATTAGACACATGAAAACTGTGGTCTTGTGGAAAGTCCAGTCCTCTCCTAGGAACTTGGTTCGCCCTCCCACTCTCATCTCCCAGAGCGATAATGACCAAATCTGAAGTGGTGATCTCATGGAGAAGCTACAGAAGGGGTTAATATGGAATTGCCATGAATATCCATCGGATATCTACTTAGAAACCTGGAACAGCCCAAGTTATAAAAACCTTGGTTGATGCAGTGTTACTGGCCAGTTTGAAGCCCAAATCTTCCTGATGCTGAAGTTCCTTTGTTCACCTTATCTCAGGTTTTAGTGTCAAGCTAAATGGACCTCGCATTGCATTTTCTGTTGGCCCGATGGGATCTGAAATATTAGGAGTTAATGCTTCTTCCCCAGTCCTAATGTTTTTTCCATGTGGAGCTTGGTAGTGTAACATTCCTGGCCAGCTCCATAGGAAAGGTCTACATTGGACCACTTGTCCCCATGAATGCTGGAGAATTGTATTTAATTCTGGATAATTGTGTTTATTTCAGTGTTAGGCAGCCTACTCACCACAGTCTTGGGCCACATATTCTCCAATATCTGCTTTATCAGTATTTCTAGTGATATTTTGATCTCTTCGTATTTTACCCTTTTGTCTTATTTTTCACTTGGCTTGTAATTTGGGAAGAGAAGAGGGGTCTTCAAGCTCCAACACTAGATATGAAGCTTCATTCTTTAGCAATAGCATCCATAAACACTCTAAGGCTTTTTAAAATACAACTTTCAGGTGTACAGCGTAGTGATTCACAATTTTTAAAGGTCATATTCCATTTATAGTTATTATAAAATGTTGGCTATATTTCCTGTGTTGTACTGTATATCCTTGTAGTTTATTTATTTTATACACAGTAGTTTGTACCTCTTAAATCCCCACCCCTATCTTGCCCCTCTCTCTTTTCCTCTCCCTACTGGTAACCACTAGTTTTTTCTCCATACCTTTGAGTCTGTCTGTTTTTTTACATTCACTAGTTTGTTTTATTTTTTAGATTCCATATATAAGTTATATCATACAATATTTGTCTTTCTCTGACTTATTTCACTTAGCATAATACCCTCTTAAGTCCATTCATGTTGTTGCAAATGGCAAGATTTCATTCTTTTCTTTGGCTGAGTAGTACTCCATTGTATACATATACCACATCTTCTTTATCCATTCATCTGTTAATGGACACTTAGGCTGCTTCCATATCTTGGAAATTGTAAATAATGCTATTATGAATATTGGGGTACAAACACTCTGAGATTTACAAAAGCTTTAGGGTAGTTAATGCTAAAGAATTCTACATAGCCACACATCCTATTGGTTAGGATACAGGTTCAGCTCCATGTTAGTGGCTTAACAAGGTTCAAGTCTGAGCCAATATGTGGCAATGCTCCGTGATGCCTGCAGTGGTCCTGGCTCCTCCATCTTTTTGCTCCATCATCCTTAATGGATTACTTTCATATACATGGTCCAAAGTGGCTTGCAACCAGGCTCACTGTTCCAGCAGGCATGAAGGAGGAAGAAGGGAAAGAGGTAGCTTTCCCCTTCCCTTTAAGGGAACAGTGTGGAAGTTGTCTACAACACCTCTACTCACATCTCACTGAACAGAACTTAGTGGGGGTAATCAGTAAGTGCTTGCTAACTGAATGGATAGATAAATGAATAATTCACTGCTTAAGGAATCTCTGGAATGAACTCTAAGAGGACTGGTTAAATGGATTTTTGTGTCTAAAAGTTCACTCAAGCCCACATTGCAGGTGCCCTGACATAAATGTGATCTAGTAAATTTGGTTAGTAGAGAACCTTGGTTTGAATTCAGGTCCTAGGGCTTCCTCTGTTCACTGGCTTCTGTGTCTTGCTTTTGTTTGTGCTGGAATGATGTCTTGTTAGTATTACACAGATGTCAGAATCTTTCCTGAAACTCCAGTGGTTCTTACCAAGTAGGGCAAGGCATTCTCCTGGGCTCACACTAAAGAAAAAAAAAATAAACTGTAAAACCAGCTTCCAGTACAGAAAAACAGACAAACCTGGCAAAGGTTTTGAAACATGACTTGTTGACCAGCCTACACAGAGGAATCAGATATTTGGAGGTAACAGGAAAGATGACTCATGGCATGACTTCAGCAAGACCACGGTACCTGGAACTTCCACTTGACCACATGCACATGTGGTAGGACACAGGAACCACTAATCTGTCTTCACACCTCTTTCTCACCCAGAATGAAAATTGTTTTGCCTAGCAAAAGAGGTGGGCTCAGCCAAGGGGAGACACATCAGATTATGTTTCCTGAAGGATCTATGTTGTTATAGGGAAAAGACAGCAATAACTTGCAAGGATTCCAAGGGAGATCATAAGACCCCTCTAGTTCCACCATTCTGCTACTCTTAGGATGGAAGTAGTGTGATGAAATGTAATATGTGGTGGAGGGGCTCAGGTTACTCAGATGTAGTAGTAGTAGATTTTTTCCCTCTAATTTGGAAAATCAGCAATTTTTACTTTGTCGCAGACCAAATGGATCTGTGACTAATGTTATACAATTTATGTAGCTGATTCCACATAATTTTCACAGTTGGTTCACATTTATGGCAGTAAAAAGGTTTTTCCCCTACTCTGAGATTTATGAGGTGGGTTGGAATTTGCCTATCCATAGCCCCCAGTGCTATGTTTATATTCTCAAAGACCATCTCCTCCACTTTACCTATTTTACAGATGAGGAAATTGAGACTGTCACCAGTTCGGTGACTTGTTCAAGGTCACATAGCTGCCTCATAGCAGAGCAAGAACTAAAGCCAGGTCCCACAAGTACTGGTTACAAGCACATTGATTTGGATGGTTAGGGCTCTGCATAAAAAGTGATGCGATGCCCGATTCTCCTCTTTTTCAAAAGAAATAGAAACATCTCTCTTCCTTCCGTGTCACCATTGCACGCTCCGCATTTTGCACTGCAGCCATCCACCCCGTGGGAGGGGAGAGTTGAGGAAGCTCTGTTCATTGCATGCAGACTGATGTCTCTTTCCCCAAGTGTTAGCCCATCAGATTTTACTCAGTAGGCTGGATCTCATCCTAGGGCAGGAAGTTTTCAATTTATCATCTGAAAAATGAAACAGTTTAAAAAAAACTACAACTTGTCTCAAATTCTGACCAGTAAGAACAGGAATGTACACCCAAGCCCCCTTCTCACCAATCACAATGAGCTCTTTCCTCTTTATTTTATAGCATGGCCCCCTCAAAACATAAAGCCCCCAAGTGTCTTAAGTCACATTCTCTAGAGTAAAACCTGGGATGCTGATTCTTGAGTAACAAATTTATTGAGAGACTTGCTTTTAGATGAAATCTGTAAGAGAGAGAGGGAAGCAATGTAGGGGAGGAAAAAAAGGAGGCAGCGATGTGGGTTCAATTGTAGTCTTGCCTCAGCCTGATCTCATGGGAGGCTCTGGAGTGTGAATGGTTGTCCCTTTTCAAGGAAAAGGGGCTGGGCCTTTATATGAATGTATCAATCAGTCTTTGGTTGTCAGCCCTCCCAGGAGGGTTGGTGCAGAACCTCCCAAGCATCTCTGAGCTATGCTGTCCAGCTGGCCATGGCAAATCTCTGAAGCCAGGAAGCGTACAGCTGTGAGCTGTTAGTAGCCAATTTGTACAGCAGCTGGGGGATGGTTGTACTAGTAAGGGATTTGGGCAGGGCACCAAGAGCATACACTAAACCTTGCTGTATGTCCATGTCCCAGAAAAGAAAAATAATTATAACCATCATAACAACACAAAACAAGAGATCAGCTTTGTTCAGCATGAAGCATAATTCATAGTTCTATTTGTTCTGATTGCATAAAAGTCACAAACAAGACACTAACAACAAAGGAAACCTATAAACACCACCAGTGGAGGGATCTGTTAGAACGGTGTCTGAACCATGACAGCTGAGTAAAAAAGGAAGATTCGCTGTGGAATGCCCTCAGTTCCAGGGTTCCCTTGGCTTCCTCATCCCTGTGATTCTTTTCTGCATTGATCCCAATTCCCCCACTTTTGACTTAAAACCTGGGCAAAGGCAATATAAGACTCAGGGCCTGAGCAAAGAAATCAGTTGTTTTGGAACTACCGATGAATTGGGAGAATCTGTTCAATGCTGTCTTGCCTCAACAAAATTATATCCAAGGTGGCTCTGGCTCCTGCTCAAAATAGGAAATACAGGACAAGCTTCTGCCGCACTGTCCCCAAAGGTGAAAAGAATCTATGATATCTCAAGAGCTGTACTAGTCACCATGTAGACATAGACTCATCTAATCATTAGATATCTATTTGAAGATGAAAATTGTAGAGATGAGCAATACTTGTTGAAGACAATGGACCAAATAGCATCAATACTCGCTAGTGTACAGATCAAGAAACAATTTTACAATGTTCTCACCTCCCCTCCTTTTTTGTATATATGGTGAATTTTTTAAAAAACCTATGAAGTAGGGAATAATAATGTTTACTCCACAGTTTGTCATGATGATTATAGTGGGTACTATTACTCATATGATAAACTTTTGACTGTTACATTTATTTACTACAACTTATATGTGCCAAAAATATAGTTTACTTTTTCTCTGTTACTAAAAAAAATCCCCTTTCTCACAAACCCCCATTGCCACTGAGATGGGGAGGAGATAAGGATGTGAAAGACATAATCTTATCAATTAAAGATTACTTGGTACGCTTTGGTTTAAGGCCATCAGTTTCAGGTCAGTATTCGGCCAGTAGGAGTAGCAACTGCCCACTGGGGCTGTTTTCCCTTCTCGAGGGCCCTCTATCTTATACCTCGCATATTCTGCATGTGACACTAGGGCCTGGATGTCATTGACTCTGTTTAGAAAAAAGTGAGAGCTTCCACAATAATGAGGCAGCCTCAAAATTCCAAATAACGTTCAGTTAGGTTTTTTTGTCTATTCAGTTAAAAAAAAAAAAAAAAAAAGTTCCCTAGGAGAGTGGGAAAGTGAATAGAAGGGCCTCATAATTTAGTTGGTGTGGCTTTTCTTTGACCCAATTCTCTTACATATTGGATGAATTTCTTTTGAAAATTGAATAATTTTCACAAGTCAATTACACACATTCCCTCAGCCCATTTGAGTGTAATGAAATAGCTTAATAGAATAAAACAATAACTCCCAAGATGATGATGTTGGCCATTATTAAGTGTAACAATAGGAATTAATTATGACAGCAGAAGGGATAATTGATGATTTGGAAAATGGACTCTAAAGCTCTTTTCTATTGTGACTTCAGAGACCTTTCAAGAGTTCTGTGACTTTCTGAATGCTTTCGAACAGGATTATTAATAACATGTTTTTTTTCCTTAATTCCTTATATTTGGTTAGTCCTTTACAAAACACTGTCATGTACAGAATCTTGTTTTTAATTTAACCAACACTTTGATACAGCTTGCATGTGCCAGGCTCTGTTCAGAGGGCTTCACACATATTAACTCACTCGATCCCCAGTGCTGACTCTCTCCTGTGTGATTCTGGGTGCTCTTTTACAAATGAGGAAACTCGGGCTTAGAGAGACTGGGGAACTTCTTCTGGGCTCCCCAGCTGGGAAGTGGCAGATCGAGGATCTGGATCCAGTCTGCTTCCTGAGTCCCTGCTTTTAACCTCGACACTGTTGTACCTACCTCTCAGTCTTACCACCACCCTCAAAGTGGGCATGTTTGGTTCCATTTTCTTGAGGATTAAACACTCATTGCACAGAAATGAGCTAGTTAGTAAGTGCCAGGGTTGGAATTCAAACCCTTGCCCATAATTCCCAAATCAGTACACTTCCTGATGTGTCTTTATGAAGCAAATTTCTTTTACTCAAAGTAGTATGTAATAATTCCAGAACTTTGGAGCACTGAGTGAAAAATAATATTATATTTCCTTTCGGGGAAAAAAAATTGAGCAGAAATTTTGAGGGCTGATGGAAACATATGCAGTTATTTTTGATTGGAAACATTAATTTAAGAACATAGACTTATAGAATGCTTAAACTACAAGATGTCATAATGCCTCCTAATAATTCTTATATTCACTGTACACAGAAAGTCCCTAAGAATTTGTGGTTAATGCAGGTTCTCAGGCTCCAACCCAGGAATCCTCATTCAGTAGACCTGAGGTCAGAGCTCAGGAATCTGAATTTTAACAAACATGCCCAGGTGATTAATGCTCATTTTTGAAATGGAGGAAGTCAGGTGCAGAGGAGTGAATAGACCTGCTCAGATTTACCAAGATACTAGGAAAATCAAGACCCTATGGTCAACATGCATTAAGTATACTTTGGTTTATTCATAAGGTGACATGTTTTATTTATGAAATTCCAAGATTAATTCTCATAAGAATCAGAAACTCACTAATGCAATTTATTCTTAAGTGAGTTAAAATTTTCTTATAAATGAAGCTAAGAGCTACTGAATTTTATGGAACTAAATGTTCCTGAGGTTTTGCAACTTAATGAATGTAAGCAGCAGCACTTACTCTCCCCCAGAACTTAGTTTGATTAATTACCTCAACACTTGAATGAAATCAAATATATGCAAAATTACTTTAAAGAGATGGGATACCTACCTAGAGATCTATATATAGAGAGAGTATATAGCACATCAGTGGCATTAGCCCAGTTAAGAAGAATACATCAACAGAAGGAGGGGGTCTGCATGGAATAAAAAATTGGTAATTGGAGAGCCAGAAAAGCTGCAACTATCCAGAAGTGTGTGGTGAACAGGAAACCCTGTCTCTGCTCCACTCAAGGGTGTACTGTTGACCCCTTCTGGTGTGTCTGCCCAGCCCATAGCCCCATTCTCTAAGCCTTCCCCACCCACAGTGATTGATTTTGGAAGCCATATTTGTAGTATACCACCCTACCACCCCAGGCCAAAGTTGACTGGAGGGCTCAGGCTCCTGACACAGAACTGGGGCAATCAGATCTCCATCACATAAAATTATAATTGAGATTCAAAGGCTCTCATTTGTCTCTTCTAGTAGCTTCATATATAAATTCAGGAGTTTTTGGAGCCCAAGTGAAGAAGAGGCGTCTTAATGAGAATGCCCAAAGGACATGAGATATGTCCTATGCAATCTAGGCGGGGTGCTCAGTTGCTGGCTTCTGAATCACACCTGAGAAATCTGAAGTGTGTTGAGCTTGGCTGAAGAGGGGTATGGCAGTAGAATTAAGTAGTATGGCTTGGAAAGTAACAGACCTCCCAGAATTCTTGGGGGAAAAGGATGCACGAATGTTTCCCAGGCCAGATGTGGCCCATATACAAGCAAGAGCCAGCAGAGGATTATCTTATATACAGTCCAAAATGGCTGCCTTGAGGTGTGAAGGGAAAGAAACTGGAAAGAGATTGCTGGGTGCTGTATCATTTTGCTAGGGCTGCCATAACACAGTACCACAAACTGGATGGCCTAAAACAACAGAAAGCTATTCTCTCACAGTTCTGGATGCCAAAAGTCCAAAAACCAAGGTGCTGGCAGGATCATCCTCCCTCTAAGGCCTCTAGGGAAGTATTCTTCTTTGCCTCTTCCAGCTTCTGGTAGCTGCAGGCAACAAAAGTCTAATCTCTGCCCCCATCTGCACACGGTCATTCTCCCCATGTGTCTTTGTGTCCATATTTCCCTCTTCTTACGAGGATACTAGTTAGATTAGATTAAGGGTCCACCAAACTCCAGTAGGGCCTCATCTTAACTTACCTAATTACATCTGCAATAACCCTATCTCCAAATAAGGTCACATTCTGAGGTTTAGGACTTCAATTTTTCTCTTGGGGGGACACAATTCAACCTGTAACAGATACCTAGGCACCGAGGAAGGACTCTCAGGCAATGGGCAGAAGAGAGACACATGTGTATATATCTTCTGTTAAGGAGATGAAGATGAAATATCCCTATTCTCCCCTCTGCTGCTGCTCCTGATGGCAGAGTGCTGCTACCCCATCAATAAAAACCACAGACAGACGCAGACAGCGCTGCAGTACCATTCCAGGAAGAGTGTGCCTGCCTCCCTTACCTCTCCTCCCTCTCCCTGCTCTGACCTTGAAGGGTCAAATCTGTGACTAAGAGAAGAGCAACTCGAGGAGAGGAAACTGAGAAAAATGGACCCAGCCTGCCTTTGACTTCAGGCTTCATGCCTGAAAGTGGGCTGAAGCTGGGGGAGGGGAGAAGTCACAGAGTATCGATTATTATGTCGCACTGGATGCCTTCATCGCTAAACTGAGACTGTTTTTCCACTTGAACTGTAGGACCTTTACTTATTACTTAGGAATGACCGACCCATTATTTGACCTGAGTCTTCATCCAGGGGCAAGAGAAGAGCCAGACAGACTCATGGAATTCACACTTAAAATGATAACAAAAAACAAAAGTAAAGGTACTTTTGGCCTACAACCTATGAGCCATGCATGTTTAGCATTATAGTTCCACATGATTCTTTAAAGGAAGAACTTGACGTTCTGGCTTACATTTCAATCTCCCATGAACTTGGCTACGGTTCATCTGTGCCCCATTAACTTTTCTATATTTGATATATTGTAAAAGGTGTTTTCATTTTGTTTTGTTCATTTTTGGTCCAAAGAGCAGTACTGATAAATAATGACACATCTAAGGTAACAGGATCTATATTTAGGTGACCTGTCTTGCCCTTTTTATCTTGCTGTTTACCTCTTCAAGTCCCAGCACTAGGTGAGTAAACATTCAATCACTCAATCATTCCTTAAGCATTTATTGAGCACCTACTTTTTAAGCTTCTGAGACATAATGGAGAGCACAACAGACATTGTCCTTGCCCTCATGGATGGACTATTCTAGTGGAGGAAGAAACTGACAGATAAATAAATATAGCCATATAGATAAACACCCAAAGACAAAAAAAATCAAAAACACCAAACTTAACAAGTATAATATTTTCCGTATAGAATCGGATAGTCTCATTTCCTGAGCTATCATTTTTAGAAAGAAATTCTTGATTTTTAACATCTTCCTGGATTTCTGAAACCCAACCATATGCCCAGATTAGGTTGAAGTCTGACCCTTGAATATTGATTAATATCTAATTCTTTCTCTGGTTTCTCTTTCTTATTCTGGTTTCAAAATAATGCATGTTAGTTAGAGAGAACTTGCAAAACACAGAAAAGTAAATGAGGAAATTAAAAATCATCTCCAATCCCACTTTTCCCACTTTATTTTATTTCTTGATTTGTTGTATTTCCAAATTCTTACTCTCTTTCAGGGACAATAAAAGAAGAAGAAAATTAAGATGGATTTGAAATAAAATTAGCAGGGGCTGTGGTTATGCAGAACTTTTACTGTTATATGGTAGGAGATAGGGGCACCAGAACATTCTGGATTGTTTCTGGACTCTGGATGTTTTACATGATGCTCTGTGTGAAAATACCCTCTTACTCTGTTCTTTTGTATTGTGAATTGTCACACCCTAACAGAATGGGAAGGATCACTGAATCTAGAGTTTTCTATCCCCAAACAACAATGCAAATCATTAAGATCTAAATTATCCCACATGAACTTCAAGAACAAAGGGGGTGAGGAGGAGGGTGTCAAACCATAATTACATTGCTCAGGACAGAGAAGACTTGAGGAAGTTAAAATTCAGACCAGCACTTTGGAAACAACAGTTTATAGATTAGGAGTCTGAGGCTGAAGCCTGGAAGGCTGACTCAAAGTTACAGGCTAGCTACAACAGGGAGATGGACTGACTGCTTTTAAGCTTCTGATGGCTAATGAAGTGCTTCGTGCTGCCTACTGACTTCTAACTTAAGCACTTCTTTATTTAATTTTTTTTTTCCTTAGAAACATTAACCTTTTCCATTTCATCTTTTAAGACTTTGGTGACCAAAGTCAAGTCTGATTCAGATGCAATGACTTGTAGAATGTTTTACATACACTTGCTATTGTATGGTTTTAGAAATAATTTTGGGGTGATAGAGCTAATTGTCAATATGTGATGAACATTTATCCTGAACATAGAAAAATGATTTTCAGTCCACATTTCTTTCCTCAGTACTCACACTCACATACTCATGCACATGCATGCACACACACACACACACACACACATTTTTATTTCTCCCTTTTGTTTCCTTTTTCCTAGAAAAAAATTTAAAAAGCTGAAAAAATATCTTGGTGCATTTGGATCAATTTTCCATTTGAAATAGCTCAGCAAACAGCCAGCTATACCTGATGGGCCCTTGGAACACTCTCTTTTATGAAATTCCAGATAAAAAAAGGCTACTAGAAAGAAAATGGCAAGGGCCTAAGTGGATTTTTAGGAAACTGAAGACAGAATTGAGAATCTGATATTAAAAGAGGCAAGACACAAGGTAGAGAAAAGGGGTTAATAAAACTAAAGATATGAATGCAATGTATAGGAATTAGACAAAAATGATTTTAAAAGGAAGTGCCATTCTCATTGTGTTGAATTGGCCTCCTATAACCACAGCTGCTCTTATTAGGTGTGAAATTAAAAAATATATATATATATATATTTAAGGAGCTTTTGATATTCCTTATCTTCCTCAGCAGTTTAATGAAATTGGAAAAGACTACACAGGCCCCTAGGTGAGGTCAGCTGTATTGTTCTCTGCTCTCTTTCTTGCTTCATTCTTGGCCAGTCCAAGACATTATTGGGATATTTTATTTGATTTTCTTTCTTTCCAGGCAATGCATTATGTACATATCAAATGGTGTTTGGTAATCAATTCTTGATCTTTCCTGGAGGTCAGTCAATGACACCATCTAAACTGTTATCTCATTTTTTTTTCTTTAAAGAGAATCCACCTATTTCCTTTGAGCACATAGAGATTTCAGATGCAGGTAAGATATTAAACCATTCATGAACAAGATGACATTTTTTCTCATCAAGACTGTCAGCTTCTATAGGAAGATGAACTTAGTTATTAAAGGAGTCTCTTTCATTTAAAGTTCCAGGTAATATGCTATGATAGCAACTCATCTCACCTCTTCATTGCAAGATCTCTTCATCTCTTAGTTACTTTTATTTTGAGAGTGGAGGGTGCATATGGAGGAGGAAGGATGTTGTGGATTCAGATATGGAGAAACAGAGACTTAAAGTCAGAATTCTGAGATTCAAATCAGGGAAAATTGTAAATGGCTGTATATTTATGATGTGCAGAATACGATATAAATGTGTTGGGAACACCTGCCAGGCATATTAATAGGTTACAGGTAATATCCTAAAAGTTAATAGGATAAAAGTAAAACAATAGTGGAGAAACCTTGAAACTGGCTCAGTGACTGAGGGGATCATTTACAAGGTAAAGGTTTGAAATACTAACATACCTACTGTTTGTGCTCATGCTCAACGTCCATTTACTGAGAGCACAGTCGGTTATATAAAGTTTTATTTCTCCTGCAGGTTCTGAATCTGAATTTCAGAGACAGACTTAAGTGTTATCTTTGGAAGGCTTGGTAAAAACTCCAGTAGCCGTTGCATCTTTCTGAATGCTTGTGCGTTGAGTTGGCTGGGGGCCATTTTTAGCTTTTCGAATTAGTAATTTGAAAAAGATGCAATGCCTATACATAATGACTTCATCTTGTCTGCAGAAATGATTCAGAACAGCAGTTGCTACGCACAAGTTGGTCTCATTAAGTGAGATTTTGATGCAAGAGCACAGGTACTGGTGTCAGTGCTGCTGTTGGGTAACTACTTAACTGTGGAAATAATGGCAGAGCAGAAGGTGTGAGAAAGCATTAACACTGATCGTTATTCTGCTGAGGGTTTAGTGTCTCCGCTAGATTTTCCCTTTGTTTTCCATTTGGAGCAATGTACTGCACTTTAGCATAATTCCTTAGGGCTTGCAAGAAATGTAATTGCTTTCTTCTTTTTTTTTTTTTCCAGTCAGGAATTTGCTTTAAAGAACATTCTAAGGTTTTTACAGAAACCTTTGTAGACACCCTTGTTTCACTCTATTGTCAATTCCATCTCTTTGTTAAAATATCCTGATGAATAGTTTTGATGTGTAAATAACAAACAACAAAAAAGGAAACAAACCAGCAAAACCACACTCCCCCAAAATTAACAAAATAGTGTAAATTATCTGGAAAGAAATACATTTCTTCAGTGAACCGTTTTTGACTCTCCAAGTGTAGAACAGTATGTTGGAACCAGGTCACTGTGTCAGGTACAATAATTAGATGTTCTGAGAAAATGCACAAAGTAAGACATACCCACAGGGGCTATGGGAAGAAGATCTGAAGGTCTAGCTAAGACTCACATCAAACCCGTGAGGCATTCCCAGCTCTCCGTGCACATTTCAAAAAAGCTAGAAGCTACAAATTTCCAGTGCCCTGAGTTACGACTGAACCCACAGGCATAACCCTTGTCCTACTGAAGTAGACAGTCAATTGGGAAAGCCATTCTTGTTTTCAGTTTGACTCCACATGGCATATATCCTGCCACTCTGTGTCTTTGGTCTGCCCTTTGAACAGAAAATTCAAAGGTGGCAACTACGAAGTTGAGTGGGACAGAAAAGTCAGTATCAAAAAAGAGGGGGCTCAAGAAACATTTCCATGACGATAGAAACTGTCTCATGAAATGTTAATCAATGCTGGAAGTGGACCTGGCTCTTCTTAAAAATTTTTTTTAATTGTGATAAAGTATACACAGCATAGAAGTTACCATTTTAACCACTTTTTAGTGCATAGTTGAGTGGCATTAAGTATATTGTGCAACTGCCACCACCACCCGTCTCCAGAACTTTTTCATCTTCCTGAACTAAATTCTGTGCCCATTAAACAATAGCTCCCCAGTGCCTCCAGCCCCTGGCAACCACCATTCTACTTTATGTCCCTGTGATACTTGACTCATCTCGACAGTGCTGCCAACCTTAAGTATTCCTTGACTGCAGGAACTTTGTTGTTTATTTTTAAAACCCATCAGAGAAAATGCACAGCAGCTGGGGAAGGCAAAAACCTCCAGGGATCCATTTGAAAGAGTGGTTATGCCGATAATAAAGCTTGTGAAAGGAGCTATCATCCCCGAATGAGACAGGCTCTCGCCCAGGCCAAACTTAAGGCAACGTTTCTACTTTGAAATGGCTGGTGATAGAGGGCACATTTATGCTGCAGATGGGAGAGGAATTCAGTCATCTGGGCCAGAGCCAGGGCATGGAAATGCATGTCTCTGGGATCTGGTGTGCAGCTATTACTGAGAGAGGAAGTGTTTGTTCTGGAGTCATTGTGATTGAAGTACCACAGGGCCAATTGGCTTATTTGTCTTGGTTTATCAAATTACCAGACCAAGGTGAGGATTTGGAATGGTTTAAAACATAGAAATGCAGCCTACTTGGGCCTCAAACTGGATGTGGTCCCAGTTTGATGAATGAAATGCAGTTGTTTTCCCCAGCTCACCCTCTCCATTCCTCCCCAGTGCCCCCACCTCCATGAGAAAAACAAAATCCATTCAAGTTGAAAAATAATTTACATGGACAAAGTAGAGAGTAGAAAAACGAGATTAACAGCCAATCTGTAAAATTCTGACCCAAGGAACAATGCTATCCCCTTAGTGGCAGAAAAGGGCCATTTTACCTGAATCATCTCAATAGTTACTTCAGCTCTTCATTTCCCTTTGTCTGTGTGGATGCAACCTAAAGTTAAATTATGTCTCTGGTCCCAGGGATATCATTCCGGAAAGTCTTGTTCATAATATATATATTTAAAGATTTTTAACAAGGGTGCAGAGTTTACACAAAGAGAAGAATAAGCACATAGGGCCATGAATTTCCTGCAAAGAAAAAAACCCAACTCTAAACAATTAGTCTATGAGTCCCACTTAAACATGCAGTAAACCATTTGTAGATGCTCTTCAGGGGAACTTTTCGCTTACTCAAGGGCATGAGATCCCAAGTACATGCCAACTAAAGACAGGACATCAATTTCTGTTCCCATGTGCAGTACTGGGAAGCTTCCATCAGGGTTATAGGGAGATCTCTTTTAGGACATGAGAACAGCTGAAGATATGATTTCTTTTTACATATGCGTATTGCTAAGCACTCAGGGACCATAAAAGGAAAAGAATACATCATAAAAATGAGAGACTTTGGTAGGTTGTTTGACGTTACATGTTAAATCATCACAGCAGAATAAATTTCTTTATCAGATTAGCTGGGAATAGGACAATAGATTGATATGTTTTGAAGTGGGGAAGGAGTCACTCAGAAAGTCACAGGCATGTAGCCAAGGAGGGCAGAAGTTTTTTTGGGATCTACAGTAGGGGGTAGTGCTAAAAGTGGGGAAGGGGATTTAAGAGGGACGATGGGAGGTGGTGAGGTCTCAAAGAGAAGCTGTGCCCCTCCACCACCCCCTTCCCGCCCAGGGCTGTGGCTTTTGGCAATTTTCTACAACGTCATGCTAATTGGGCTGGTCCAGCAAGACTAATTCCACAAGGCCACATGAATGGGATAGGCCCAGAGAATTTCCCATGGAGGAAAGTGATTAATTAGAAGCAAACCTGGGAACATGCGGTAGACTCTCACTCTGGGGCCTGGTTGCCTTGGGCCCAGTTTCTTCGGCTCTGAGGTGGGATTCACAAGCAGGGAGGAGAGTTACTAAGTTTCCTTAGGGGAGATGTGGGAGAGCCTCTCTTTTTTGCTCTGCCTTGATGCCCCCCAAAGAGAGGGACTGTGCATACAAACTGTGGTTCATTAGGGTTAGTCTGATGCCGGCCAAGTGGAACTGAAGCTTCTATTGAAAGAGAATGTTCCCAGGCCATGTATGGCTGGCTGCCTTCTGGCCACCCCCATAGTATCCAGTTCAATTGGCTGTGGCTAAGGACCTGAGGTTTGACCCTCATAATAACCCATATTGCATGAGTGATAGCAGCTAAGGTAGGAAAACGTTTGTTTAGGCCACTGTCCTCTGAAAGTGTGTGTGTAGCAGCCTTGAGCCTTATTGGACACTGGCCTCAGGCCATCTACATATGATATGAAAACTGGATTGCCATTGGCATGTGTGTGAAGAAGGGAAAGTCCAGTATGTGGGTTAAGAGCACAGACTTGAGCATCAGGTGGACCTGGGTTTAAACCTTCCCTCTACCACTTACTCAGTGTATGACCTCGGGCAGCTTACTAACCGTTTCTGTGTCTCAGTCTCCTTATCTGTAAAATGGGAATGATGACTATGCTTGTGTCATGGGATTTGTTGTGAGAATTAAGTGAGATAACGTATGTAAAGCACTTGGTACAGTGCTTGGCCTAAGACCCAGTAGGGTGCGCATTCTTATTACCCTCATTTTATAAGGAAGGAAACTGAAGCTCTGAGAAGATAAACAGTTTTGCCCATGGGGCCACCAGGTAGATGTTATTATCGCTTTTTTAACAGAAAGGCTTAGTTACATGCTCAAGATCATAACCTCTGGCCCTCAAAACTAGGTGTGTTGGGATGAAACCAGAGAGGGCGACATCGTAAAACTCTGACCTTCACACAAACGCCCACAAACAGCAGGAAAAGATCCACCTCTTCTGCTTTTCCACAAGGAGCCATGGAAACAGTCCAGGCCCCCTTGTTCACAGGAGCGGGACACAGGGAAGAGAAGAGAAGAGAACATGAGGAATTCTAGGAAATAGGCCCGATTCTCAAGAATAACACAGAGCCTGTCTTTAAACATGGGCTTATTTATTCAACAAGAAGTGTTCATTCTGGACAATAAATGATTAGATAGTCATCAAATACATTCAATAATAGATAATTCTTCACCCCTGTTTGAAACTTCAAATAATTAACTTGTTTCTTTTTCTATTCAAACAAGACAAGAGATTTTGTAATTTTGTTTGTTTGTTTAACTGAATCAACCAGTTGTTTCAACATTCTTATAAAAAGCCAAATTCTGCATCTCCACATGGCATAGAATTTTATGATTTGCATATATTGCATTTTGTTTATTCATTCCCCTATCGATGGGAATTTAACTGTTCCCATTTTTTGCTAGTACAAACAATGTTATAACAGACATCCTCCTTGGCTATGCGTATGAGAGTATTTCTATTATATATACCAAGTGTGGAAATGCTGGATTATAAGCATATACACAAAATTTAACTAAATTATTCCACATTGCTTTCCACTAAATTGCACAATTTACTAGAAAGGCATGAAGTTTACTGTTGCCTCCGCAACCCTGATGGTGCTTAATATTATCCAACATGATTTTTGTTTTAAATTTTGCCAATCTTGTAGACAGTAATGAGATATCATCATTCTAATTTGCCTTCCTCTGGTTATTGAGTATTTCTTTATATGTTTATTAGTCATCCAGGCTTACCTGCTATACCTACTCATATTCTTTGCACATTTCTTTTGGGTTTCCTCTTATAACATTATATTTTCTAAAAATGGCCTTAGTAACATTTTCCATTCCACATTCACTTCCAGAACTTTGTCATTTTCCATCAAGATACAGAGTCTACTTCCCCTTCCATGAATCTAGGTAGAACTTTGTAACTACCTCAGTGAATAGAATGTGGTGGAAATCACTGCATGACTTTTGAAGCTGGGTCATAAAAAGTAATACAGCTTCTCTCTCTCTCTCTTTCTCCTCCCCTCCTCTCTTTCTCTTTCTCTGTCTCTTCTTGCCCTTGAAATCCAGCCACCATATTGGAGGAAGCCTAGACCACATGACAAAACAGTGTTAGATGTACCCACCTACATCTCTAGCTAAGCGTTCACCTGCCTGCCAGTGGTGACACACATGAGTTACTGAGCCTTTAGGACAGCGTTCAGAAAGCATTTTCTTTTCCTTTTAAAGATTTATTTATTTAATTTATTTTTGGCTGTGTCGGATCTTAGTTGTGGCATGGGGGATCTTTGTTGAGGCATGTGGGATCTTTCATTGTGGTGTGCGGGTTTTCTCTTCTCTAGTTGTGACGTGCAGATTCCGGAGCACGTGGACTCTGTAGTTTGCAGCACGCAGGCTCTAGTTGAGGAGCACGAGCTCAGTAATTTTGGCACACGGGCTTAGTTGCCCCACGGCATGTGGGATCTTAGTCCCCTGATCAGGGATCGAACCCTCATCCCCTGCATTTCAAGGTGGATTCTTTACCACTGGACCACCAGGGAGGTCCCTAGGAAACATTTTCTTAAAGAGCCAAATAGTAAATATTTAAACCATTCTTAGTTCATGGACCACACAAAAACTGCCAGGATTTGGCCTTCTAGGCTGTAGTTTGCTCTCCCCACACTGCAGCCAAAAGTGAGTAGAGCAGATGGGCTGTCCCCACTGAGCCCTCCCCAGACTGCAAATCCATGAACAAAACAAATGTACTGTTTGAAAATTTGGGAGTAATTTGTTTTGTAACCATGGTAACTATAAAACTTGGGGGGTTTTCTTACTGAGTTTTAGAAGTTCTTTATTCTAGATACTAATCATTTCTTAGTTTTACATATTGTTAATTTCTTCAAACAATTTGTTAATTTTATCTATGATGCTCTTCCTTAAAGTGGAAATCTTCATTTTTAGGATATCAAAATATCAATTACTAACTGTATAATATTGGGAATATTGTTTTAGTCTCTTTACCTATTAAATGGGAGTAATAATAGTACCTAGTTTATAGGGTTGCTATGCCAATTAAATAAAAGGATGACTGTGAAGCACATAGAACAGTGCCTGGCGTATACTAACCGCTATCAAAGAGTTAAAAAGGAATAAATAATTTCCCTTTATAGCATGTCTTTTTGTATCTTATTTAAGAAACTCTTTCCACTTCTTGTGCTGTCCCTATCTATTTTTGGTAAAAAGTTTATACTAACCTTGAAAAAATTTATTGGACACCTTTACTCTTTTTCTTTTCTCCAAAATGTCTTTTGTCTTATCTGTTCCTTAAAAATTTGATAAACCTCACCAATAAAAATACTTTGTGTGAAAGTTGTAAGGCATAGAGGGGTAATTACTGTTTCAATCTTTGTAAATGATATCAGTTTGTTCAACTTTTCTGTTTCTTCAGGGTCAATTTTAGCATGTTATATATTTCTTGAAAATTTGCATTTGCATCTAGGTTGTAAAATTAATTGGTGTATAGTTATTCATAATAATCCTCTTGTAAGACTAAACATTTCTGCTTTATTTGAGGTTGTCTCTTTTTCATTTCATATTTTGTTCATCTGTGTTTTTCTTCTTTCTCATGGATCAATTTTACTGTAAGCTTTTGTAAGCATATTAGTGTTTTCAGAGTCAACTTTTATTTTAATCATTTAAATATTTTAAGTTCTCTCATTTCATTGATTTCCACCATTATCTTTATTTGCTTCTTTATGTTTACTCAGTTGCTTGTTCTCTAGCTTTCTTTAGTTGAATAATTAGTTAATTTTTATTTCTTTTTGGTTTATGATAAATATATTCAAATTTATAAATTTTTCCTTTAAGTATCACTTTACCTGATTCCCACAAATATTGGTATATAGTGCCTTCATTTATTTTAATTCTAAGTATTTTACTCTCTCTCGTTTTATATATATATACGTTTTCATGTCAGAATAATTTTTATTATGGCAATTAAAAACTACTTTTGGGCTTCCTGGTTG
The DNA here is from genome assembly GCF_964165515.1 of Mesoplodon bidens. NCBI lineage: Eukaryota > Metazoa > Chordata > Mammalia > Artiodactyla > Ziphiidae > Mesoplodon > Mesoplodon bidens. The sequence continues at coordinate 56,230,881 of NC_138166.1, forward strand.
CGCAGTGGTTAAGAATCTGCCTGCCAATGCAGGGGACAAGGGTTCGACCCTGGTCCGGGAAAATCCCACCTGCCATGGAACAATTAAGCCTGTGCGCCACAACTACTGAGGCTGCTCTCTCGAGCCCACAAGCCACAACTACTGAGCCCGTATGCCAAAACTACTGAAGCCTGCATGCCTAGAGCCCGTGCTCTGCAATAAGAGAAGCCACCGCAATGAGAAGCCTGCACCCTGCAACGAAGAGTAGCCCCCGCTCACCACAACTAGAGAAAGGCCCTGCGCAGCAACGAACAGCCAACACAGGCAAAAATAAATAAATAAAAATAAATTAAAAAAATTTTTTAAATTAAAAAAAATGCCTTAGAAGCTTTAAAAAAAAACTACTTTCAAATCAACTATACTCCAATAAAAATTAATTAATTTACAAAAAAAACACCCAAAACCTACTTTGATCAAGAATGGCATTCTGGGGGGCTTCCCTGGTGGCACAGTGGTTGAGAGTCCGCCTGCCGATGCAGGGGACACGGGTTCGCGCCCCGGTCCGGGAAGATCCCACATGCCGCGGAGCGGCTGGGCCCGTGAGCCATGGCCGCTGAGCCTGCGCATCCAGAGCCTGTGCTCTGCAATGGGAGAGGCCACAGCAGTGAGAGGCCCGCGTACCGCAAAAAAAAAAAGAATGGCATTCTGCAAACTGCTGCATTATCGCATTGTCCAGTCTCTTGTTTCTCTATATCTAATAACTCCTTGAATAAAAATGTCCAGGACTTTTTCTTAAAAATCAGATTTTAATTTTTAATTGACATTATACTTTCATAATCATTTGGATTCCAATACCTTAATTATAACAAAACGGGCACTTGTTTCCAAAACATTTTGTGCTTAAAATTTCTTATTGGTGTGTCAACTTTGTGTGTGTGTGTGTGTGTGTGTGTGTGTATTTATTTATTCTGATGTTTTTTAGAGAAGTTTTAAGGTTAGCAGTAAAATCGAGCAGACAGTACAGAGATTTCATATACTCTCTGTCCCCACATATGCACAACCTCCCTCACTATCAACATCCCACATCAAAGTGGTACATTTGTTACACTAGACGAACGTACATTGACACATCATAATCACTAAAGTTCATAGTTCAGTCGATGGTGTACATTCTACAGGTTTTGACAAATGTAATACAATGACATGTATCTACCATTACAGTGTCTTACAGAATAGTTTCACTGCCCTAAAAATCCTCTGTGCTCCACCTATTCATCCTCCCTTCCCTCTAGCTCCTGGCAACCTCTGATCCTTTAACTGTCTCCATAGTTTTGCCTTTTCCAGAATGTCATATAGTTGAAATTATACAGTATGTAGCCTTTTGGTGGCGTCTTTCACTTAGCAACGTGCATTTAAGCTTCCTCCACTCTTTTCATGACTTGATAGCTCATTTATTTTTATCATTGAATAATATTCCATTGTCTGGATGTACTGCAGTTTATTTATCCATTTACCCTACTGAAGGTCATCTTGGTTGCTTCCAACTTTTGGCAATTATGATGAAAGCTGCTATAAACATCTGTGTGCAGGTTTTTGTGTAGACGTAAGTTTTCACTTCATTCAAGGAACTACCAGGGAGCCCATTGCTGGGTCATATGGTAACAGTATGTTTTGTTTTATAAGGAACTGCTAAACTGTCTTCCCAAGTGGCTGTACCATTGCATTCCCACCAGCAATGAATGAGAGTTCTGTTGTTCTACATTCTTGCCAGCATTTGGTGGTGTCATTGTTCTGGAGTTTAGCCATTCTAATAGGTGTGTAGTGGTATCTAACTGCTGCTTTAATTAACATCTCCCTAATGACGTATACTTTTTAGCCTCTTTTCATATGCTGATTTGCCATCTGTATATCTTCTTTGGTGAAATGTCTGTTCAGGTGTTTTGCTCATTTTTCAGTTGAGTTGTTTGTTTTCTTATTGTTGAATTTAAGAGTTCTTTGTATATTTTGGATCACAGATATGTCTTTTGCAAATATTTTTTCCCAGTTTATGGCTGGCCTTCTTATTCTTCTGACAGTGCCTTTGCAAGGCAGAAATTTTTAATTTTAGTGAAGTCCAGCTTATCAGTTCTTTCTTTCATGACTTTGGTATTGTACCTGAAAAGTCTTTGCAATACTCAAATTTTCTCCTTTGTTATCTTCTAAGAGCTCTATAGTTTTGCATTTTACATTTAGGTCTATAATCCATTTTGAGTTAATTTTTGTGAGGGGTATAATGTCTGTGTCTAGATTCATTTTTTTTGCATGTGGATGTCTAGTTGTTCCAGCACCACTTGTTGAAGACTCTCTTTTTCTCCATTTTATTGCCTTTGCTCCTTTGTCAAATATCAGTTGACTCTATATGGGTCTATTTCTGAGCTCTATTCTGTTCCATTGATCTGTTTTTCTGTTCTCACTATTATGAGATGTATCATGGGTCAGGGAGTGCTCCAAACTTTTGAAAGCAACTTCTATCAGAAGAATAAGAAAGGCTGAACATGCACATCAGTATATTTATATGTATTATTTATTATTTTTAATCTATATTACTATCATAATAATATTTAAGGAATGTTAGAGAGTTCTACTATTTTCTTCTTGTTCTCTTGCAATCATATTATAGTATTTTCTTAGATCTGATACTTTTTTCCTAAATTCCTTTAAGCTATTTGTTTTATGAATGTTAATTTAGTTGAAACTAGATTTTATTGTGTCACTCTACATATATGAATAAATGTTAAACCATTGGGCATTGCAGTATCTGGGGGTAAATATGTACCTGAGAATACCACTGCTAACTTCTCCGTGTCAGGGAATCCCCCCCACTTCTTCCCTCAGGAGACCTCGAGATCCCCATGTAATATGTGAACTGGTGCAAGTGTCAATCTATTTATTAAGTATTAGCAAGATTTAATTTGTTTTTTAGATAAAATATAGAAATTGTAATTATGTTTCTTTCATGCATCCTAAAAAATCATTGTCTTAATCCTAAAGTGCACTTATATTTCTGTGGCTCATACACTCCCCTTTTGAAAACAAACTGAGGCAGTGAGAATACGGGCTTTAGAAATTCACACCAGAGTGTGAATCCTAACCTCAAATCTTACTTGCTTTGTGACCTTGGGAAAATTACTTAACCTATCTGAATTCAGTTTCTGCCATCTGAAAAATGGCAATAATATTACATACCTTCCAGGATTGTTGCATAACATATGTGAAAGTGCCTAGGATATAGTAGGCATTCAATAAGTGCCCCTTCCAGTGTGGGTAGCTGGTCTCCTTGGCTATTCCTGAGTTCACATGCTAAAGAATATGGGTTTTTAAAAAAGATAAAATCATGACTCTCACATAAACATAAAATGAGCATGGGTCAAAGATTTATTTAACTCATTAGTTAATGAGGAGGCCCATAAGATGTTAAAATCTGTTCAAAGGAGAATTAAAAGAACACATATATATAGGCAGATAAAGATGCTGAAATGAATTTACAAATAAATGTTAAAATGGTCAGTGTTTACAGGCAATATCAAGGGCATCTCTATAGGACACAATTTGTATTTTTATGGGCAAATATCCGGGAGTCTGCTGGCCCTTATCTGGGTATGCCTTTCCTGTGCTTGGCCTAGAAATTCTTTTAAATCAGTAAGCTCCAGGTAATTGTAGGGCTCATCTCACTTGTTTTTTGTCTCTCAGACATCATTGCCCTTCATTGCCTGATTTCCAGTGTCTTGAAAACCGTTGATTTGATATAGTGTGTCTGTTTTGTTGGTGGTGGTGGTGGTGGTGATGGTGGTGGTGGTGATGTTGGTGGAGTGTGTGTGTGTGTGTGTGTGTGTGCGTTGTTTGTTTCAGGCAGGAGGGTAAACCTGGTTCCTGTATTCCATCTCATCTGGAAGTGAAAGGCTGCTTCATTCATTCTGAATGCTATGTAGTGTTCTCTTGTGGGACTGTCTACAAGCTGGCCATTGCCTCTCCCATCCATAAACATCTGGGTTTGTATCCAGGTTTTGCTAGTGTCAGAAGTGTACTTGTACATGTACATTGCTGTACATGCTTCCTGGTGTATTTGTGGTAGAGTTTCCCCTGAGTTAGACCTAGTAGTGCTCAAAGATTTGGAGCCCTGGTTTAGGGTGGGAGGTCTAGAGCCAGGAATTTGGCCTGTGGATATTCTGCAGAAAACCTCTCATCTTCTCCTCTGGAGCAGCCTCTCCAGCCAGGGCTGCATCCTACAAGGAGGGCTTTTAACTAATCATCCTGCTGAGAGACTAACTGTCCTGGTAGTTGAGGTATCTACCATCAGCCAAGTCTGGAGGACTTCCCCCACCCCACTGACAGGGAATCTTCTCGAGAGTCTCCTCCAGTGTCATTGGGATTGCTTTGCTTTTCCTGGTGCAGGATGGGGACTGCTCATAAAGCAACTTTACCACACACAGAGACTTCTTGCTCCGCCTTGCCTGTCTGAGTTCTTCCTCCGGCTCTTCCAGACATGGAGGGCAGGGGTGGGCTAGGGAGCTCTGGGATCAGAAATTTGGCCTCAAATTTTGTCTGGCACCCTTTGTTGAAATCTGACACACAGGCGATAGACTAACCTTGTGTGGGTTCACTATTTCTAAATGTTTGAGAACAAATAATAACAACAGTCATTTAATTTTAGCTTTCATCTTCCTGTTCCTCTTTCTTGTTTACTTAAACATGTGGCCTGCAGACAGCTGGCAGGCTCACAAACAGAAAATGAAGATTGACTAGTTCTGATTGCCCCAGGGTTACGTCCTTCATGAAGTCCTATGAGGAAGTCCTAACTGTCCCTAGCTGTCCCTAGCTGGCCTTTGCTGGAAAACAGTTAGAAATCCTTCACAGTAGCTAACACCTAGTATGAACTTTGCTCTCTCTCACCAAATCCGAGTTTGCTCCTTTCCACCCACAAACCACTTGAAGTAGAGTAGTGACAGTGATCCTGAGTTTCACTACTTACCAGCTGTGTGACCTTAAGCAATGTTTAAACATTTCCCCATCTATATAATGGGTATACTAATTATTCCTATCTCATAGTAATTTTTGGAAAGATTAAATGAGATAGCTCCTGTGAGTACTTAGTAGAATGGTGGAATGTTTTAAGCACTCAGTAAAGATTAGCTTCGTGATTCTCGGCTGGGGTCAGTTTTGCTTCCAGGGGATATCTGACAATATCTAAAAACATTTTAAGTTGTCACATCTTGGGGAAGGGGTGCTACTGGCATCTTGTGGATAGAGTCCAGATGTGCTACTAAACATCCTACAATGCACAGGACAGTCCTCCCTCTAAAAAGAAAAAGAATTATCCTGTACAAATATCAACAGTGCTGATAGTGCTGAGGTTGAGAAACTCTGGGTTAGCTGTACACATATTATTATTCCTGTGGACATAATACCACTTTAGTCTGGATTGAGTCCTGGAGACCTAGAACACTAGATATGGAAGAGATAGGAGAAATCAAATCCTATTGTCAGGTGAGTAAGTTACCAAAACAAGTGGATGCTCTTGGATGTGGGATCAGCTTGTACATCTGTTGATCATAATTTCTTTGTCATCCTGTAATGTGTACTCAGCTTACTATTTAAGAAAGAAGAGTCTAGGTTACCATGTATACATTAGCTCCCTTTATTCCTTTGATCTTAGAAGATAAACTACTGAGTCTCTAGGCTTCACTTTTTTCAGTGAATCATGTTTATAATTTTTTCCCTTAAAAAAACAGCGTTATACAGACTCATTATTTAAAGAATTGCAATTAACCATTCTTCTTGACTCTGCTATGAGTCTGATTTCATTGAAAGTTAGACCAGACTCTGTTGTCAGTTCAGCGTGGTGAGGCTGCCAGTGCCTTGAAAGCTTTGTAGTCAGTTCAATTCATTGAGCACCATCCATTTACCCAAACCAAGCTGGGTGCTAGAGAGATGGTAATGGATAAGATGAATATATGACACCAGTCTACTGGGGAAGTTGGAGACTGTACAATTAATTACCAGTGTGTTAAGTGTTATGAGAGGGGACAGATAACAGAGATTTAATGGAGTCCTGGAGGTGCAGGAATACTTGCTAAGGAAGTGACATTTATGCTCGTCACATGAAGGATGAGTCAGGTAAGAGCCTACGGAAATTGGAGTTGAGGGAAGAATTGAAACGCATATGATTGGGGGTGTACCTGTTACAACTGATCTCGGTTTAGAGTTTGCCATGTGGTTGTATAGTTTAGAGCATAGCAGAGGAAACCCTCTTGTACACACATCTGGCTCTGCACAAGTTTAGATAATATTTTAGGTTCAATGAGAAATCATTCTACTATTAGCTCTTCTCTGAAAAGAATTTTACAACCTAGCAAAATAAGAACTAATTATGCACTCTTCTGCCTTTCAAAGTCCTCAAATGTTAAATGTCTTACATCTTCCTTCTAATGGATTCCTTGTTTTGCTTATTTTGTTCAGCATAAATCAGAGCTAACACAATCCCATTTTTAATAGCTCTCTTTCAAAGTCTGTTGATATGCCAGTTGGTATGAACCATCCTAAATGTCCTCCCTCATGGGCAGGACCCATTTCTTGACCCATCTGTCAAAATCTACCAGATGATATTTCCTGCTTATAGGAGACGTTGATGTGGAGCTGAGTGCCCTGCCAAGGAGAAATCTGCTAAAGCTGCATGCTAATACACCAATGCCCTGCAATCTCATCTTTCAGAATTGTCAGAAAATCACAGATCCCATAGACCCACAATTGGTGATTAAGAGCAGTTCCTCCTGGTCTGACATAGAGATAGGGTTTGCCCATGAGTGCAGGGTTGCCAAATTTAACAAATACAAATATAAGACAAATTATTTTTTAGTCTAAAAACACCACACATTTGTTATTTATCTGAAAGTCTTTGCTTGAAAACCATTGTGAAATGTTAGACGAGCTTCTGTCCATTTACTCACATTTGTGTCATTGCTCATATGTCATTTTCTCAGTGATGCCTCCCCTGACCACCCTATTTAAAATTGGGTGACTCCCAATGTCTCTTTCTTGCCTTTCTTCCCCCTACAGTACATCAAATTACTTATGTATTTTGCTTATTGACTGTCTTCTCCCCTTGTAGGTAAGCTCGGAGTCATGGATTTTGGTCTATTTTATTCACTATAGTATCCTCAGGACCAAGAACAGGCCGGGTCATATGGGAGGTACTCAGTAAGTAGCTGTTGAAATCATTCATTCATTCCTTTGTAAATGATTGTGGTTAGAAGCATAGACTCTAGAGACCCCTTGACTTGGATTTGAATTCTGATTCTAGAATATATCTGACATCTGTGATGTCAGATGAGTTGTATCACTTTCTGTACATCAGTTTTCTCCTCTGGAAAGTGGATATAGAATAGTACCTCTTGGATGGATGTGCTAAGAAAAAGATAATGCCTATAAAGTCCCTAGCACAGTGCCTGGAACACTGTAAGCATTTAATAAATGGAACTATAATCCATTTAACAAATATTTGTTGAGCATCCTTTCTCTCAGAATGTTCTGGATGTTGGGAGGATCTCAGTGAGCAACACATGGTCTCTGACCTTAAAGAGATAAGAACCTAATGAGAAAATAAGCAGGAAACTGTCGTAGGTCATAATAAATGCTGTAGCAGTGGTAGCAAAATGATCTATGGGAGTATTAGGAGGGCACCTGACCCAGAGATGGGTGGTGGGAAGAGTCAGAAAAAGTTCATGGAAGAATTGTTATCTATTTAAAAATAATATGTCTAGTTAACCAGAAGCAGGTGAGATGGGGATGGGTAGGGTAGAGAAAATATTCCAAGAAGAGGGAACAGTGGATATCAGAGTCCAGAAGAAAGAGCGAACACTTGACTTACATGTTGGGGGAGGGCAAGCAGGGCAGTGTGGCTTGTTCACAGAAAGAAGCATGAGGAAGAAGAAGATGATGAGCCTGGGGACCGGCAGGTCAGATCATGAAGGATCTTATAAGCTTGTCAAGGAGTTCAGACTCTAACCTGGGGACACAGGGCCATTGAGGCCAAGATTTACATTTTAAGAACATACCTGTATCTGGAGTACTGGATTTGGGAGATTGAAAGTAAAAGGGAAGACAGTAAGGAGGTTCGGGAAATGATCCAGATACAACAGGATGGGGATCTGAAAGTTCCTTGGGATGGGAAGAAGTGTCTTAGATGATAATTAGAAGGTAGAATAGAGAGGATTTGAGCATTGGTTTTCTTGTTGGATCTTACAATAACTTTGTAAGAATCTCTGTTTTCTGTGGATATTTTTCCGTACAATGCCGTTGTCTGATTCTGACATCTGATTTTGGTATAACGCTGACCTCAGAATAAGTTGAGAAATATTCTGTCATCTTGAATTTACTGGAGGAATTTGTATAGAATTGTCATTATTTCTCCTTTAAACATTTGGTAGAACTCATCTGGGCTTGGAGTTTTCTTTGTGGGAAGGATTTTAACTACTAATTTAATTTCTTTAATAGATCTGGATTATTCAATTTATTTATTTCTTTTTGAGGGAGCTTTGATGGTTTGTGTTTTTTAAAGAATTTGTTCATTTTAGCTAAGTTGTCAAGTTTACATGTATAATGATGTTCATCACATTCCCTTGTTGTCATTTTAATATCTGTAGAATAGTGTCACTTTCTCATTCCTGCTATTGATACTTTGTCCTTTCTCTTTGTGTCATGATCATTGTAGCTAGAAGTTTATTAGCTTTATTGATCTTTTCAAAGAATCAGTTTTTTTCATTGATTTACTCTATTTTTTTGTGTTTCATTCAATTGATTTCCACTTGATTATAATTATTTCTTTTGTTCTGATTACTTTGATTTAATTTGCTCTTTTTTTTTCTAGTTTCTTAAAGTAGAAGCTGAGGTCATTGATTTGAGACTTTTCTTTTTTTCTAATAAAGGCATGTATTGTCATATATTTCCCTGCAAGTACTACTTCAGCTGCTTTCCACAAATTCTGATATACTATGTTTTCATTTTCATTCAATTGAAAAAACTTTGTAAATTCTCTTTTAATTTATTTTATGACACATGGGTTACTTAGAAATGTATTGTTTGACTTACCAATATTTGGGGATTTTCCTGATATTGTTCTGTTATTTATTCCTAAAGTAATTGTGGTCAGAGAAAAACCTTTGTATAACAGAATTATTCTAAATTTATTAATACTTGTTTTATGTAACAGATTATGGTCTTAGTAAATGTCTATGCAAACTTAAAAAGAATGCATATTCTGTTATTGTTGGGTGGAGTGTTCTACAGATGTTAGGGTCAAGTTGGTTGATAGTTTTGTTCAACCTTTTATATACTTGTTAATTTTCTGTATAGTTTTTCTATCCATTATTGAGAGTGGGATATTGCATCTCCAACTAGTATTGTTGTATTATCTATTTCTGCCTTCAATTCTGTCACTTTTTGTTTCCTGTATTTTCAGGCTTTGATGTTAGGTGCACATATGTATAAATTATTTTATCTTCCTGATGAACTGACCTTTTTATCATTCTAAAACATCCCTCTTTGTTTGTAGCAATTTTTCATCTTTTACTCTATTTTTTCTTTTATTAATATAGCCACTCCAGCCACTGCATTGGAACATCTGAAACACAGTTATTATAACTTCTAATGTCCTTGTCTGCTGTTTTAAAATCTGTGCTAGTTTCTTGTCAGTTTCTATTGATTGATTATCCTCTTAATTATAAGTAGTGCTTTTCTGCTTCTTTTCAGACCTAATTTTTTATTATAAATCATACATTATCTATTTATCTATCTATCATCTATCTATCTATCTATCTATTATACATTTTACCTTGCTGGGTAAAGGATATTTTTGTATTCTTATGAATGATCTTGAGCATAGTTCTTGGATACAGTTAAGTTCCTTGGAAACAGTTTGATCCTTTTGGGTCTTGCTTTTATGATTTGTTAAGCAGGTCCAGAGCAGAGCTCAGTCGAGTTCTAATTATTCCCTACTGCTGAGGCAAGACTCAACCCAATGCCCCTTGAATCCCAATGCCCCTTGAATTATAGGTTCTCCAGTCTGGTTGGTGGTAGCAGGCACTACCTCAGCCTTGTGTGAGACCGGGGCACTATTCCCTCTTAGTCTTTTGGATAGTTCTTTCCCCACCGTCAGATACTTTCCTCACGTGTATGCACTGACCTGTACTCTAATGGAATACTCAACAGGGACTTGGCTGTATATCTCTAGGATTCTTTGTGCATATCTCTCACTTGCAGTACTCTGTCCTGCCAACAATACTCTCCTTGGACTCTCAGCTCAACTCAGGGAGTCCCTTGGACTCTTCTTGGGTTACATCTTTCCTGGACCATTATCTAGAAGCTTTCTCAATGCAGAAAGCAGTGGCGATAATAGGACTCACCTCTTTTTTCCCCTATCTCTCAGGGAATACTGTCCTTTGTTGCCTGATGTCCACTGCCATAATAACCATTGTTTCATACATTTTGTCTTTTTTGGAGGAGAGGGAGTTTTAGGCAGGGGGTAAGTCTGGCCCCCTGTTACTCCATCTTGGCTGAAAGTAGAAGTCCCTCCTATATTATCTGAAAGCGGAAAAATTAAATTATTTTACTTATAATTTAATATTTACTTGTAAAAGATAAGAATACTTTAAAAATATATAATCACAATACCATTTTCTCACCTTTTAAAAACTGATGATGATTTTTAAAATGTACCTTATTCAATTATCCCATAAATGTCACTTTATTTTCACCATTTGTTTGCTTGAATCAAGATCCAAATAAGGTCCACACCTGGGTTTTGTTGGTGCACATCTTAAGTCTTTTTTAATTTATAGGTTACCCCTCCATCTCCCTCTTCTCTCTCCATACCTTACTCTCTCCTTGTTTATTTTTTCAGGAACCAGTCTTTGCCTTGTAGAGTTTTTGCTACAGTTGTGATTTTGCTGACTATGCCACCATATTTCTCCAGGCTTTATTTCCTACAAATTATTAATAGATCTAGGAACTTGATCAGGTCCAGGCTCCATGTCATTTTAAAATGTGCTTTATTAGCTCTTTATATTTGAGCTAATTTTCATTAAATTCCTGAGAAGGTCACAGAAAGAGACATGCCTTTGTGAATCTGTTTTTTTATTTACCACATCTAACCTTAGATCACTTAGTCATCTCTAAAAGAAGCTATTGGAATCAGTGAAAAAGTTAATACGGGGAAAGAGATAATCCAGAAAATTTACAAATATACTGAGCTAAAATTCTGAGCTGAATGCCCTAGAAAGGACATAGCAAGGAAAACTGGATATGGCTGAATTGAGGCTGGTCTGTGAATTTAATTTCAGATTTTATTATCTTAATTTACACATTCATAAAAATGAAATAGGTCATTATCAAGCGCTTAATTTTCAGTGTAAGCCATAAAAATGTGTACACATATAATACAGCCTGAATTATAGTTAAGACTTTCATTCCAGTCTCCAGTGATTTGGCACCTATAGGATAAGACTGGTGAAAAATGCTTATTAGTCTTCTTCCTTCACTCACCCACTTATTCTATTATATAATTAGTCAGTAATTTAGTCATACATCCATTCATGAATGAAAGTGGCAGACACAGGGCATACAGTGATTTGCTTTGAAGGCCTCAGTCTCAAGGGAAGACAAGTGAAAAACACAAACCACTGACTTATAAAAGAAGGTTATTAAAAATTGCTGTGGGAGTCCAAAGAACGAAGTGACTTTATCTACCATGCAAACTAAGCAAAGATGATCTTTTCTCTGTTTTCTGAATTTTACTACTAAAGGCACATATAACTTTTATCTCCATAAAAGAAAAAGTTTTAAATCTGTTTGCAGTAGATGCTCTCAAAGTTACTTTCTAGTCCTAACATTTTTTCAGATTCTGAGTTCTGGGACCTCTGAGATGGATTCTGTTGGTCAGGGTGACAGTGTCAGCCCAGGGATATAAATATTTGCAGGAATGGTTGTGATTCAGCGTAGTTAAGAGAGGGAAAAACAAGCAAAAGGTCACAAAAGCCAGGGATGAGATACAAAGAGAGCATGAGCCAGATCTTAAAACCCCATCACTAAGCATACTGGGCTCTGTGATACACCAAATTCAGGGTCATAAATACAAGAGTCATCATTTGTATGTGTTTCTGCGATCAAAGTCTATAGCTAATATTTATAGAGCACTTAACTATATTCCACATACTCTTACATGTTTTCACTTATTAGATCCTTAGATCCTTACAAAAACCTTATGGGATAGGTTTTATTATTAGTCCCATTTATCAAGTGAGGAAACTGAGGTACAGGGAAGGTAGATGAGTCATAGCTAGCATGCGGCAGAACTGAGATTTGAACATCTGATGCAGAGGCTACTCCCTTACTTATATATGAAGGAGGACAAGTCTTAAGAACACTCAGCAAGCTGGAGATTCAGGAGAGCTAATAGTGTAGTGTGGGTCTGAAGGCCTGAGAACCAGGAGAGTTGATGGTGTGAATATCCAGTCTGAAGGCTGGTAGGCTTGAGACCTTAGAAGAGCCGATGTTTCAGTTTGAGACTGAAGGCAGGAAAAAAAATGGTGATGTCCCCAGCTCAAGGCAGTCAGGCAGGAGGCGTTCCCTGTTATTCAGCCTTTTTTATTCAGGTCTTCTACTGAGTGGTTGAGGCCCACCCACATTAGGAAGGGTAATCTGCTCTATTCAGTCTACCAATTCAAATGCCAATCTCATCCAGAAATATCCTCACAGGCACACCCAGAGTAATGTTTGACCAAATACATGACATCCCTTGGCCCAGTCAGTTTGACACATAAAATTAGCCATCACAGGTGGACACAGAATCTTCCACCATCACTGATACCCAACCACATCCTTCTGTAGTCACACCCTGTGCAGCATTTGTAGTGCTGGATTTGTTGTAGTGGCAAAGGGGGTATAATTTTTGGATCCCATAATTCTACCAGCCACTTCTCAGCCCTCTATGGGCTTATGTCCTCCAGGTGAGCTGACAGTGGTCCTTACCAAAGGATTCACTATAAATTATAGCATCACATTATAGGTTTTATAAATTAACCTTGAAATTGTTATTCCAGAAGTCACAGGGGTCATGATTTCATAATTGGTGAGATGGTAGTGGCAACACATTTCCTCCCAGATTCAGTCAGATGAAAGAGATAAGTCAGCCTGTGGAAGGTATATGTGTATGGGGATTTTTTGTGTGTATGAGCATGATTAGGCTTTCAACTAGCATTTTAGTTTCAGAACATAAACTAGCCTAAGCTGTTCCAAAATCCAACGGGATAAGGATGAGGAGAAGGAACCTCTGTACACTTGAAATAAACTCACTAACTGACATCAGGCTAGGACTGCCCTCTGAAGTGAAGTGCAGGGTGATGTAACTACAAGGCAAATAAACTGCAAAACAAAGCTTTGACTCAAGCAAAGACAGAGGATTTTTAAGTGGTGACAAAAAACTGAAACTTTGGAAGGCCTTTGACAAAAGAGTATCTGTTAGTTTTTCTTTTAATTTAACAATGGTAAAAGAGAACAGAATAGTAGCTCCAAAAGAGAATTGTCTGGATATCAAAGGATTATTAAAAACCTTTGAGAGAATTGACCTCCCGAATGTTTCTGCAAAAATGACCTTCTTAATGATCATGCTGAGAAAGTAGAATATAACTCAAGGAGCTATATGGAAAAATTATACCTCTCCCTCAAAAATAAATAGATAAGGTCACAATTGATTAATTATTTGTTCTAAAAATTAGTAGTTGAAATTGTGAGGTAAAATTTTATAAATACAATAAACTTACATTTTATAGTATTTAGTTTTATTTTGCAGACAGGGTCACAATCAAAAGTTAAAATTTTGATTCTCATTTTAGGTAGATCTGATTTACCTGGAATTTCTTTTCCTTCACCATCTAATCTTTGGATAACAAAATTCTTTCTATCAGCCATGCCCAAATGGAGACTACATTTGAACGTGTGTTACCATGTTACAGTGACTATGATTATAAGTTACTAGAAGTTAAGTGTTTGCTCACATTTTCCAGGCCTCAGAGGTAGCAGTGTCTCTTTTCTCTGTATCCTCCAGGGTCATGTTTTCTTATTGGCTTACCTCATATATTCTCTGGTGTATTATAGACTTTCCTTCATAGCTTGTATTCTTTGGTTGTCTATTTCTAGATAAGAATAAGTCAAAAGGAAGGCTGCCAAGGGCTCTGTGTGTAGGATGACAGACCACTTTAGGGTACGATGGTCAGGAGAAGTTCTTTGTACTATGAGCTCTTCTCTTCTAGTCTGGAGCCCCTTGAGGCCCACCCTTAACTCCTTCTAACAGTACATGTCCTAGTTATAGTTTTTCTACTCTTCTGAGAAAACAAGCCTGAATCTGGAGTAAAAATGCTGTATGGTTTTATTTGTCTTCTAATCTTGTCTTCTTGTGCTATTACCTCCTTCTTACTGAATACTATTGCTTTTAAGCAATAAAAAAGCTGACTCTAAAGAGTTCTAGTCCAGGCTGTCTCTAATTGGTTATGTGACCCCAGACTGTAATGTAACCCATCGGGACCTCAGGTCCCTTATCTGTAACGTGTATGGACTGGCCTACATTTCCACCATCACTTTCAGCTTACTAAATCTGTGATCCTAAATGAAATTCGTAAGGCATTTGTACGAGAGATTCTCCATTACAGGTCCCCACTCCAGCCGTTCCAGAGTGGCGTTTGCTGTGTGACCACCCCCCAGCCAGCTTCTCCAGCTCTGCTCTTTGAGCCCTAAGCTTCTGTAAAACTGGAAGCTCCCCTCCCCTTGATGACTGTGCCCTCTTCTTCCTGCTTCCCTACTGATCACTCCCCATTGGCCTACTCCCGGCTTCTTGAAAATGATTCCATTGTGCCAAATAAATTCCAAGGCCAAGTCCTCTCAAATTTTTTTTTTTATAAGCTTACAGGGGAGAGATTTTTAGCTTCCTGGAGTAGTCAAGAACGTTGCTAATTCACTTTGGCGGGCCTCCCTTTTCCCCAAATCCCTAGCTTGTTTGGACCTTAATAACGGCCCATTGAAAGAATGAATGAAACAAATGAATGTGCAAGATCAATTAAAGAAAACGAGAGCAAATGCCTTTGAATATCATGTATAAGAAATTGGCTAAATTTTTTAAAGAAATCATTATGTACAAAGAGAATGCAGGGAGCAGTTTTTAAAAAAGCCAGACAGGGAAAAATAAGTTCAGATTCCTAAAAGTTCTCTTCCTCTACTTCTCAGAGGTAGAGAAAGAAAAGATTGAGACCCACAAGCATGGCCAGATTGAGACCAGGTGCCAGTTCTAGGGCAGCTTGAAGTGGGTCAAAGCGATATTTGGTTTTGTCAGGACTTCAACAAAACTGTGGAGCAGGTCGGACTGAACTCTTGCTAAGTCATTAATTCCCTCTTTGCTCTCTCCCTTTTATCTTCATGGGTTTAATTGTAAATTATTCCTCATTCTTCTGGGCTCTTGTTTTCTTTTCTTGAGTTTGTTCCGGTGATTAAGCCCCAAACAAAAAGTATAAATGCTAGATTTCCCCTTGTGAAATTAAAAATGAGAAAAGGCCTCGATGTTGCATTCAAAATAAACAAGCATTGCTGAAAGCCACCTGGTTATTGCTGTGGTTACTCCTGGTAGGAATTTTTTAAATTGCATCTTTAGGCAAATAGTGCAATAGGTTAAAAATGCCAATAAATTAACTTCAAAGAGTTTTAATTAAGAGGAGGAAAATAAAGAGTCAAATAAACACCTGGATCACGTATATAATCTGATGATCCAAAATAGATACAACTTCTCTCTGGGATGGTTTGATTTCCCTTGCAAGTTTTGGAACACGTAGTTAGAGACAGGGCAACCTGAGGCTGAAGTCAAAATGATTTTTAGTGCCTGGATGCATATAAGGATGAGACAGCAAACAATTTCCAGAAGAGAAATCATACTGCATTTAGCCTGGCCGTCAGTGGTTCCATATAGTAACAACATCACTCACACATAACTTTGTTTCAGTGGCTGATATTAAGAAAAATTGTTGCTTGCAATATGACACACAGGGCTGTCAAAATCACACATACATGGCCTTTGGTCTGAAAATTATTTTGTTTTTATCGCATCAATTCAGCAGTGAAAAGTTCATAAATTTGTATTAGGAATATAAGGGCCACATTACATCACGAGAAGAAAGCAAAACCCTGTTAGTGAGAAAATGTCGGTCCATCTTCCAAAATCAATGTCTAGGCCCAGCTCATGAGTCAAAGGGAATTTTCTAGAAATCAGTGTTGGATATAGCTCATGTTTTGAAAAGGTGAGGTCTTCAGAGGGGATTGATTCAATATTTCTGATAAAGGTGGTTGCCCAACCCTCTAAAATGACAGAGTCTTAGTTGCATCCATGTAGAAGTTTAAAGCTCTTAGGAGAAAATCATCTTGGACTGAACTGGATAAACTTTGAGGTCCAAAATGGAGAGGTTTACCACAGTGAGAGAACTGGGTTATTGTTTAGTAAAAGAGAATGATAGGTAGTATTGTCAACCTAATACAGTAAGTTCTGCTTTTAGGAGAAGTTTGAAAATAAACCAATAAACTGAAACCAATAATTTCCTTGTAAGATAAAAACAAGTAGAACTAAGTCTCAACACCAATATCAGAAAAGTCACTGGGGAGAAGATTTCTGTGTGGATATAGCTTTGGGGTTCAGCGAGAAACTAAGGAGCAGCCAGCAGATGAGCAGTGACAATTTGTTGATGCTTTGCCTCTATCTTGTGCTGAAAAATCTCCTTTGTATAGGATCCAGCAGGAGAATATTTACGTCGAACGCTTCCTGCTCTGCCGCTATGAGGGTTATGAAAGTAGAGAATGGAGAACTTTCTTCTTAGGTTTCTCTTTGTTTTCTTCATTGTTGAGTTGAAACAGCCAAGGGGCAGGAATTGTGATTCTTTTTCATGGAGCAGCTGCACTTAAGAAGAGCTGAATTTTTAGACATTAGGTGGAAAATGGGTGGAATCTGCAAAGTAATTGCCCTGGAAATGGAAAAGCTCTCTAGTGCATCAGGAGTTCTGGTCCCCACAGCAAGATGAGTCCAAATTTGGCATATGTCTTCTTCACTCACTTCAGAGTCAAGAGACCAAGAAGGAGCCAGACATTTAAGCCCTTCTGACTTAACCATCTCCTTGTCTTTCCCTTAAAGGACATAATCCACAGCTCCTGCAGATCTGACTGGGTGGGCATTTTTCTGACCATCACTGTGGAGTGCTCCTGGGGCACATTCCTCCACCTGGCCTCCCTTCTCCCCCATGTGGAATAGATGAAGGGGACACTGCAGACAAGACTCAAAGCCTTTGTCAGCTTGTGTTCTTGTCTATCACTTGGCAGGGACCCAGCTCACTTACTACTTAGAATCTGTCTTCAACATGCTAAGTGGCAATGTGCCTCATAAAGACAAGGTTCGGCTCTGGAGGGAGCCGCTTAAGTCGAGCAGCTGCCTTCTGCTATGTGCACGGAATACGTGAGTCATATGGATAGAACTGCAACAGGTAGGGGCTGTCTTGATTAGGGGATCCTGAAAGCAGCATAGGGATCAGGAATTCACGTATCTGCAACTTGCCCCTAAGTTCTCTTTTTTAGGAATCAGAGTGTTCCAAAGTTTCCCATTGCCAAGCTCCTTTTGCTTCAACTTGAAAGTGATTAAAGATATTTATCTGAGCCAGATAGAACATAAAGGTGGTGCTGCTGTTATTGTAGAAACTATGATATCTATTCCATAGGGACTTTAGGCATATAAGAAAAGAATCTGAGACACTTCCGTTAACCCACTTCCCTTTTTCCTAACAAGAGACCCCCACACATAAACGAAATAGGATGGATGTGGCAGAAAATGGAATTGAAAGAGCGAACACCTCACTGTAAAGAAACAGACCTCTCTGGTTTAATGACTGGGCAAGAGTTTTCAAGGCAGCCTCTTCTGGAGAAGGACCAGATGCTTGTTTCTTGCATCTAATAAGCAGCATCCCATTTGTGAAAACCACACACACTTTTGTTTCTTAGCAGCTAGGAAAGCACACTGTGCAGCTAAAATTATTTTCATTTATGCTACATTCTATTGATACAGCTGACCTTTATCTTGAAATATTAGCAGCCCAAGGGCTGTAAGGAATCCATAACCAAAGAAACAGAAACATTCAAATCTAGCCTTGCAATAGTTTTATGCAGGGTAAGAATTAGGGGGAATAGCAGAGGAAAGAAAGATTCTTTGGTTCCAAAGAGGGCATTGAGTATGACAGCTCCACTCTCCACCTGATGGTTATCCATTAAACAGAACAGAGTTGATTGTCCTCATTTACCCTTGTAATGGCATCAGGAGAAAATTGTACACTTACATCTCTACTTTCTCCTACACTTGTGCCTTCACCTACACTTACACCTGCACTGCATGCTAATCTCTGAGACTAAAAAAATAATGGATCTACTAAACTAAAAATCATATCAGGAACAAATTCAACTTCGGAGGTGAGAGTGAGAGAGAATGAGTAGCTGGCTAATGGAGAAACAGAGCCCAGTCCCTTCATTTCTTGTTCTTTCTCTGTGTGTCAAATGTACATGGACCTCTAGAGTTTAAAGGATGATAAATAACTTTGTTTTGACTGTTTCTCGAAAGCAGTGCCAAATCCACTGTGCTGCTCCAACAGAGATTCTAACTAATCTGTGCTACAAGCTCAGGAAGGAATGCTCACCTTCCCGGGGCCACCAAGGGAAAGCTGAAGAGGAGGGAGTTGGTGATGTGTCTGTAGAAGGCAACAGGAGACCAGTTGGCCTAGTCCGTTGGGTTCTCTGCCTGCTTTCCTGTGCCAAATGCAGTTATTCAAACCTGTTTTTAATTTGAATAAGGCCTTTGGTTTTATAAAGCCATTCACCCAGAAATTAGTTATGACCCCAAATTGCTATTTTTGATCTGCATTTGTCAATGGGGTGTGTGATTCCTCCAGTGCTTTAGGCTGCAGCAGCTCTTGCTTGCCTAGTCTGTTCTTTAGAGAGACCTTCTTGGTTGTACTTTTGCTCCAGTGAGAGCATGGTGAATATTAAACAGTGAGAATAATAGGAGAGGTAAAAGCAATTGCCTGAGGGCCCACAGAAATGGCTGGCCTCCAGGGAAATAGGCATTCTCATCTCACACCTCAGCAACCACAGCAATTCTGGAACATGCCTGGAGACCATGGGAGCTATATTTCCTCAAAAGGCAAAGATCCTCTGGGGTGCAGGAGCAGGAGTCCCCAGATAAGAACATAATTTCTGGATTCTCAGTAGCACAGTCCATGCTGGGAATACTAATGAGACCAAATGCAGCATTTGTCACAATCCACTGCCCATGTTCAGCCCACACTCCAGAATTAAGACATTTCCCTTTCTCTCTGAATGTGTCACTTCCTAAGCCAGGATGAAATAACTTACCTGGATTTCCAAAGTGCATATCCATGCAATAGCAGCAAGAAAGTTTTGGTGTGGAGCTCACTCTTCACCCTGTCTCTGGATTAACCCTCATATTAAAGGGCACGCCTCTCTCTGATGGCACCAATTCACTAAGACCGGATTGGCATCGAAGCCAGTCAGTCCACAAGGGTGAAAGGTCTTTCAACCACATACAAATCACGGGTTATAATAATAAATAATAAAAAAAAGCACAAACATGCCAAATGTGCAAATTCATACCCAGAGATATCTGCTAAGATCTAAGAACAGGTGTCAGAGGATTGCTTCGGGTCAGCCTTGCTGGAGGAGAAAGGAGAGCCTTCCTTTCAGGGGGAATGATGTGCATAAAATAACACGTGGGATTGCTGGTGAAGTTGGTGAATGCCGTGAATGGTAATCAAGATTCACTTGAAAGCAGGCATGATATACAGGATTTCCCTGCTATCGGAAAGTAGGGTGTTCCTATGAAAACTCTCCTAAGCTGAAATGGCATAAAGGAAAGGAGCAATTACCTTAGGACACATCTTGTTAACAGGTGCACAAAATAAATCGAGATCAAGCACAGATGCTCACAGACACAGTTCAAAGTGAAGGCAGCCTGATGCTGAGATGCTGAGTGTGGTTCCAGGGGAAGGAGCTTGATGGTGCTGCTCTCACTACTCAGAGTGCCTGCTGCCTCTGTAACCACTCACAGCAAAACAAATGCTGGCCACTATTTTCACTTTTCACCTGTTTTTGGAAAAGCAAAAATCCTCTTCGGATTTCTTTCTGTTATCGAAAACAAATACTAATGTAAGTCTTTAGTAAAATGTGTTTAGTGGTGTAATGTGAACTTTCGAAAAGCGGGGAATAGATTCAGTGATCCAAGGGGTTGAGAGCACAGGCTGTGGAATCAAAACAGTCCCTGCCTGCCATTTATTAGAGCAGAGCTTTGCTCCTGGGCCAGTTTACTTAACCTCTCTAAGACCTGTTTTCTTCATCTGTAAAGCATGACTACTAGGCATAAGTACCACAAGGGGTCAGAGGGTACACGTATATGTACATGCAATTTTAGGGTAGAGCCTGGCACAGGGAAGTTCTAAGTGAGTATTAGCTGTTAGTTTCAGGACTCAGTATTGTCCAGTGTTTGCCTGGTCCAAGAGTCTTTTCCAGTGGACAGAAGCCAACTTGTAAAGCCTGTGACTTCTGCCATTAGAAGTTCCGGAAGGACTTGGCTAGCTAGAAGCAAAGTAGAACACCTGCATGAGGCTAAAGGGCCACTTCTCAGTAGCCCTCTTATTCAACGTGCAAAAAAAGATTTGTTTTCTAAGCAAAGGCTCAACAATAAACTTAAAAGGAGCCAGTATGCTCTCAGAGATGTTAAGTTTTAAAAGTTGACTGATACCATATAAAGCTTCCTTTGAGGGAAGGAATTACATTGATAAGGAAAGATTATTCACTTTGGTTGTTAGCCTTAGCAAAAAAAAGAAAAAGTGCATAATGTACATTTAACTTATCATTTGAAAAGCTCTAACCTATGAGTGATATGAGTGTCTTTAAGCTAATGAAGAATTTGGTCCATAGATGGCCTCTAAGTGATGCTGAATAGTCTCACACTATCTCTTTTCTGCTTTTATATTGATGCAGGTTTATTATTTCATTCTTTAAGAACTTCAGGTTTATATATGCATATATTTTTTCCCCTTATATATATATAGAGTAGTCCTTGAAGAATATGCAAGTAACCATTAACATTTGTAACTTCTGACAGGAGGCATGAGGGAGTTTGAGTGGAAAGGAGGTATACTTTTTTCTTTTGTTTACAGCTTTGTACTTTTAACATGTTTTTTTTTTTTTTTTTTTTTTGCGGTATGCGGGCCTCTCACTGTTGTGGCCTCTCCCGTTGCGGAGCACAGGCTCCGGATGCGCAGGCCCAGCGGCCATGGCTCACGGGCCCAGCCGCTCCGCGGCATATGGGATCCTCCCAGACCGGGGCACGAACCCGTATCCCCTGCATCGGCAGGCGGACTCTCAACCACTGCGCCACCAGGGAGGCCCTAACATGTTTTTTTTATGAGATTCAGTTTTTCACTAAGAGAGAATTCATAGAAGGAACTACATGATGGGCCAGATCACAAGGAAGCAGGGAGGACTGTTGGGACCATGAGGCCCAAATCCCACTACTCCTTGTTGCTTATGGGTTACAGATGTTGAAATCTATGAATAGAAGTGGAAAGACGACAGCCCCGTTTATTTCCAGGCTCAGGTAGACTTAAGTCAGCAGATGTCAACTGCCTTTGGAAACATGATCCAGCAGGTGTGCAAAACACAGAAGCTATGGCAGAGAGCCCCCTGCCCTGGCACACATGGCTTGTTCCTTTAGCCCTTAGGAATCTCCCTTCTTCTACCACTTGCCAGTCAAGCTGTCAAGTCAGAGGAACCTGGGTGAGAGGTATGTCACTGCCGCAGTAACTGCTAAGGAAATTCCAAGTTACACATGGTTTGTTGGGAAGGCAGACTTTCTTAACCTTAGGCAAGATGGCTGGGGCAGGGACTCGAGCTGAGTGTGCATCCTGAGAACACAGAGGCTTCTTTTCCTCTAGTGGGCTGCAGAGTTGGGGCCGAGGATGTGGAAGCAGTCTGTAAGCCAAGAGCACCACACAAATGAAAGGTCTTCCTCTTATTATAAGGGTTTGGGGGGAATGCAGTGGGAGAGGATCTGGCCCCTACAAAGGATTTTCCCTGTGAACATCAAAGAATTGACGAGGGGTGGTGGGAGGAGGACAAAGGTAGAGCTTAGGATGTTGGCTCTTCCTCAGAGGCACTTTCTATGCATTTTCTTTGCTGAGAATCAAATCCAGAGGCTCCAATGATATTGATTCTCATTTTTATCACTGTTTTATTATTCAGGGTCGGCTCAATGCTTCTTCCCTGCCAAAGTCATTTGGGTGAAGATGAAAGTGTCAGGTTAATATCTTGATGGAGACAAGCCTCTGTCTATAACCAAAGTCTTGGTGGGCAGATGTGGTGCCAGCTTGCTGTTGTATCCCTGCCTCCATATGCCATTGTAGCAAGGGTCAAGGCTGTCCCTAACCTGTGGAGCTTGGCATTTCTGGGTGGAAGGGACAGTGGAAAGAGGTCTTCTTTCAGTGTTTCCATCAGGTTAATTCTGGCTGTGCTCAGAATGCTTAAGAGCAGAGCAGACATGTAGTAGAGATTTTTAATAAACACATTGGAATGAACAATACTGTGCTTGATAAGGTTAGTTCCAGGGGTTCCAGCTGAGTGTCGGTAAGAGGGACAGCTATGATTGTGACACAATATGTCACTACTTGCTGACTGTAAACCTGAACCTGGCTCAACCTGAATAGAGAAAGGGAGCATGGAAGACAGGAAAAGCAAATTAAACAGAGAGCATTAAAAGAAACTTATGTGTTAAAAAAATTGTACACACTTAATGATCAGGGGCTCCCTGTTGGGTGCCTAGTAATATAATAATAATGGTAAATAACCAATAATTATAGCTGCTACAAATTTTTTCAGAACAAAGGGGAGAAGCTAACATTTATTGAATGTACTTAGTGATAGAACAGAGGCATCAATTTATGATGTGTGGGTCAAATGCTGCTCAGCTGCCTGAATAGTTTAGCAAAAATCTTGTATGTATTTGTAAGGCCTGTAAAACATCTGAGAAGTTTGGTCTAAATGTCTAAAAAAATAAATGCACTTGTAAAAGATCGGTTATTTTCTAGTACAAAGGGGAAAAAGAGTTTCAATAGCTTTAGTGAAATCCAAGGAGAAGTTTGCATACCATCTTCATTTCTTCATTCATTAGTGGAGTCTCTGCAGTGAACTTTGCAAGCCAGGATAACTCTATGTTAAGATAGAGAATGTAATCAAGATCACTAATCTTCTTCCATTTGGTCTTAATCATGACCAATTTATGGGATATTTGTCAGAGTGGGAGCAAAGAGTGCATCACAAAAAACTTTTAAAATCCTCCTAGGTGGTAGAAATTGTTGAAAAATTTTGTTTCATTGATACTTCAGATCATGGGAGTTTTAAGAATTAAAGGTTTCTGAGACAATTTATTTGTTTGTCTCCAAATTCATAAAATTACTTTTTTTGCTGATGTGGCCCAGCATCCAAATGCTGAAGGAAAGTTAGAAGAATTCTGAATATCTTTCCTTCCTTTCACGTATCAGCCAAGTCGAATGAATGTGTGGATGGAGCAGTTAACAACCGAAGCCTGAATTTATTTCCCTACATCCTCAGCTAGGAAAGTCAAATAGCTAGAGAGCTATTTGTCGTTGTTTGTTTGCTTTGTTAAACAAGTCACAATTTCAGAAGTGATTCATAGGCTGGTGTAGGTTTGAGGTTGTATTTAAATTTCTATAGCTCCTCTTGGAGAACAATCTCCGATTTGTCTGAATTATGGAATAACTGGTGGCAAAGTGTCAAGAAGTACTGATAAAGCTAAAAATTTCCACAAAGGAGGCACAGTGTCCCTGGAATTTTGGATATCAAGCTATGAATCCAAGAACTATCACCAAATGTTGGGCCACAGGGTCCGTGTCTGGGCACTGTTTGAGCTCTCTGGGCTCTGGGCAAGGATAGTCTCTCATAGAGCCATTGATCGTGATGAAAATCTGGCATCAGAACTGAGATGCTTCCTGCATGAATATGTCTCCTAATTCTAGAGACCAGTTCTATCTGTTAAATACTAGCTATCACACAAGTTGCAAGTTGCCCACTATTGGGAAAGAGAGAGAGAGAGAGAGGTGCAGAGAGATGAAGGAAGGAAGGAAGGAAAGAAGGAAAGAAGAAAGGAAAAGAGAGGGAGGGAGGGAAGGAAGGCATTTGGTTTTATATTCTTGTTCCTGTATTTTTTCATTTCAGTTATTTATTATGTTCAGTTACATTCATTTATTCAACAA
The DNA here is from genome assembly GCF_964165515.1 of Mesoplodon bidens. NCBI lineage: Eukaryota > Metazoa > Chordata > Mammalia > Artiodactyla > Ziphiidae > Mesoplodon > Mesoplodon bidens. Next base: position 56,255,300 of record NC_138166.1, read on the forward strand.
ATACTTATTGAGAGACTTCCAAATGAAAGTTTATATCGGATATGGATGGGTATATGGGGAGTGGTACAAGAGGGTACAAAGATGAATCAGACATCTTGCCCTCAAAATGCTTATTGTCTAGAAGAGGAGCTTATCAGTCAGCTTTCAATATATTGTGCCGTGGTAACAAACGATCCCCAAATCTCAGTGGAACAACAAAGGATTATTATTATTCATGTGCATATCACCTGCAGATCAGCTGGTGTGTTCAGTTCATCCTAGGACTCAGCCTGAAGAAGCAGCCTCTGTCAGGAGCATGCCACTTACATGTCAGTGGGAAAAGGAGAAAGGAAATCAGGAAAGAAAAAGCACACGATGGCAATTAAAGGTTGTGTTCTTGTCTGATTGGCCAAAGCAAGTCACATGGCAGAGCCTGATGAGAAAGGGGCATGAATGTTCTCCCACAAGGAAGTACTGCAAGTTATATGGCCACAGGATGGAATGTCTGATCCTCTTGCAGGGAAGGCAGCAAATAATTGCAAACAATAGTGCAGTCTACTACAGGGAGATAAATACACACACACACACACAGACACACAATGCATCATATATAGGATATGTGCACTCTTTATACAATACATCAGATAGTGGGAAGGGATAGGCATCCCAAATGCAGGGATATTTCCCTGCTTTGCCACTTAGAAACCAGCTATCTGACTTTGGAGAAGGCACTTAAGCTCTCTGAGCCTCAGTTTCCGCACTTGAAAAGTTAGAATAATTTTATAGCTTTGTGGTAAGGGTTCAATTCAAGTTAAATGCTAAGCAGAAAGCCTGGCATATAGTTATCGTTTAAAAAATTGCTCTTCCTGCTCCTCCGTATCCTCTTCTTTCACCTTATCTTTCTTGTTTCTTTCTTCATTTCGGAATTGTAGAGAATGCTTTCTGGACAATGGCATTTAACCTGAGCCTCAAAATTTGGATTGTATTTAAACAGGCAGCAGAAAGATTAACTCTGCATCTCAGTTTTCCCATTTTTAAAATGGGGATAATAATGACAATTGTGTCTTAGAGTTGGTATGAGGGTTAAATTAGTTAATATAGAGAAACTGATGAGAACAGTGCCTGGCATATTGCAAACCTCATACAAGTATTTGTTAGATACAAATACACAGGTGAAGACTAAAAGTGGGCTCGAGGGAGAAAGGGTGTTCAGATTGAGAAGATGAGAAAGAGCAAAAGCAAGAACCAGCGAAAGTTTAAGGGATGCACGGGGAACAGAGAATAGATAGGCTTCGTTGTGGTGTTACCAAACCGAACTTGGGTCTGCTCGCCTACGTTGCAGCAAAGTCGATTTACGGACACCAGGTTGTGGTGAAGGGAAGTACAGCATTTATTTGCAGGGTGCCAAGCAAGGAGTACAGGCAGCTCATGCTCAAAAGACCCAAACTCCCTGGTGGTTTTCAGGGAAAAGTTTTAAAGGCAAATCTGAGGTAAGGGCTGCAGGGAGTATGCCTTTCTTCTGATTGGTTGGTGTTCCAGGAATCTCAATGATTAGCCTTCTGGTTCTAAACAGTCTGGGGTCTATATGCTTGTGCTCAGTCTGAAGTTATCAACCTCCCCCGGGTAGGGGCCTTAGTTCCTGTCAAAGAATACAAAGGTATGAATCAGTTATACTATATACATATATGTTATGTATATCCCTTGAGGTGGAGCTAGGACTCTGCTTTATTGCTGCCCTATTTTTTTCTTGACTGCTTTTCTTCTGTTTCTGCATTCCCTCACTTCCCTAATTAGTAACTGTTTGGATCTTGCCTTTGGAACTCAGGGCAGCCCTACAAACAAGAAACTGGGGACACAGAAAGGTATTTGTACCCAGGAGGGCCCCAGAAGGTCCTGTTCAGTTTCAGTGGCACAGAGTGTGTGAAGTCAAGTGTCGTAGAAGATGGGGCTGAAGGGGTGCCTTGCGGCCTGAGCATTTGGACTATATTCTGCAGACAGTAAGGGGATAGTTTGAGCTGTGCTTCAGGCAGATCTGTTGTCAATGTGTAAGGTGGGTAGAAGTAGCAAAGATGGGAGTCAGGAATGCACAGGAGAAGGACGCTGCAGATCTTGGTGGAGTTCCATAACAGCCACCCTAGGACAGTGACAGAAGGCATAGAGAGAAAGGGCCACTGCATGAGGGAGCATGGAAGTTCAACAGGCCTGGGACCTGACAGATTGGGACTGGGTGGTAGGGTGGGTGGAGCAGGCAAGGGTAGGGAGGAGACATAATAAACTTTCTTCAAAAAGCAACTTAGAGATGGGTGTTAAGATGCTACCTGTCATTTACTATTGATGTGAATTGAATATTGTCACTCAGATTTCTCTCCAAGTCCTAAATAAGAACAGCTGTACTGTAGACGTTTTAATCTGGAGACAGAGAAGGGAGCCAGGGAACGGGAGAGGAAAGGCAGTATGGGTAGGAGGGTTGAAAGTGGAAAACTGGGGAGAAGAGAACAAGGCCTAGGATAAACCTAGGATAAAGGCACAGAAAGGGAAGTGGGACTATGCCATCTTCTAAAATATCGGCCTTTTATGTTTCCAGTATATTACCAAGTGAAATATAGATTTCTGTAAAACAATGGGCAATATGATAATTTTTGATAAAAAGAAATAATACACATTCCCAATCACAGGAAAAAAAAAAGGATATATACCTAATTTTAGCAGTGGTGAAATTATAGATGATTAAAATTTTTTACCCTTTGCTTCCTAGGTTTTTCTGCGTGAGCATATATTAGTTTTATAATGTAAATATTAAATAATAAATTCTATAAACAGGGAGAAAGGGAGAAAGAAACTATCCCTGCTATAAAGGTCTTAAAAACTTTACACACACACACACAATTTATGCTATTGTTTTGTGACACTTAGAACATATATTCTAATAAAAACAGATGTGCAAACAATCTTTTGGCAAGCAACACGTTCAAAGATTGGGGCTGCCTGTAGCTGATTACATTGCCAGTGTGTCAGAACAAGGGTTTTAAGTTCAAAATGCTTGCTAACAGAAATCATTACTATACACAGGCTAGGTTGGAGGGAAATACCGGCCTAAAATTTGGATACATTTAAAAGAAAATGTTTCAATGTGTTTATATTCAAACTCAGCCTCAAAGAGGTAACCTTTCAACTTAAGAGTCATTTTGGACAACTGTTCTTGAAATTGTCTTGTATATAAAACCCAATTGGTCATGACTATTGAAAACTATGTTACTTTTTTCTTGTAGCCAGAATATGTAGGAAATGAGAACTCTCTAAGTGATTTGGCAAAAAAATAATCTTCAGCCTGTTTTAATATGGGATCTGAATTGTTTTGCTTTTTTTTTTCCTTTCTTTGATTCCTGTTAAAGGTAGACTGAAAATATTTCCTTCAAGGAGGGTTTAAGATTAAGTCCTCCCTGCCTCTGGAAAAAAAAGCATTTGGTGTTTCTTTGCTGGAGATTCAAGGGGATTGGGTTTTATACGAAAATGTGGAATGACTTGCCAATGTAGTTAGTAGATAAGGACTTCTCCTGAATCAGAAAGATATTCCCTAGGGCCACAGGAATAAAGAGGTCAGTGGGTCTGGGGCAATGAGGAAAGGGACCCTTCTCCCTGTCAGTGTTCTAGGGAGTTGGCAAGTTTCCAGAGGGAATGGCTAGAGAAACAGGACCATAGGTCTAGGCGTTTCCTAAGTGTGACTTTGAAGGGAACAAACAAAAGGGGCCAGTGGTCTTCTTAGGGACAACCAGAATGACCATGTTATAAATAACCATCCCCTATTTCCCCTGCCCCCTGCTTCTAAGCCTTGGCCCTGCTTAAGACCCTAGAGCCTAGAAATAGCCCTGACTTGGAAAGGAAGGCCTAAGAACATGGGAAGTTACATTTCCAATATATCCTGGCAGAATGGAGACTTGGAATTGAAATTAGGTAACATTAAAGATAATATATTTCTTGTACATCTTAGTTTGAGGACTAAGAGTCAAAAACCAGTACAATATTGAATAAAGGGATGATCTAATGATTTCCTCTTTGGATTGTGCACACATTTTATGAAGATTTAAAAGGACACAAATGCGGTATACCTGCTCAGTTCCCGTTTTGGACTGAGGCACTCATTCTCTCAGCTAACAGCGGGGTTGGCTGCTGAAGGATCACAGCATTGTAATTCTTTCTGGGAATTGCCCTCTGCCAAAGGAAGCAGCCTTGCCCTCTCCCCAGAGGTAACCTTGGTCTAAAGATGGATTGATGCCAGGATACAAAGACCGCACTCATTGCCTCAATTTGTGGCAACTCTGAAGGGCCATCTCAACTCCAGAGCTCCCAGTGGGATCAGCTGAAGCCTCTGTTGCAACTGCATGCCAGTTCAACTCCTTCCTCAGCCCAGTCCTGCTACCCTCACTTGCCCACAAATGTTCTCAAGTTCACTCCCCAATGAACTTATTCCACACAAAGCTCTGTCTCAGAATCTGAGGGTGTCTCCAGGAAACCTGACTCAGTACAACAAACTACCCTAATCTTTTCCCATTAAACAAATACAGTTATTTAAATCTGCCCAAAGACAGATACCTCTTACACCCAGACATCTTGTTCTTTGTATTTATTTAAAAGTGGATTTTGGTATGGATTTTTCTTCAATGAGAAGAATTCTTAAATTGTCTTAAGAATTAAGAACGGGGACAAAAGTAAAAATAGTCCAGGACTCTCTTCTCTTATGGACACAAGCCAGAACTGCATTTCAGAAGTTCATTTTTAGCGTATATTAATTGCCATTGACAAAACAAATGCCAAATACCGAAGAAATGTAATATACAAATACACTAATAAAATGTTGACTTATAATGCTTTAAAATCTCCCTATAGTTTAAAAAGGATCATGTTTTCATCAGTTGTTCTTAGAGGTCAGTGTGGAGCTCTCTCCCATTACTCCAGCCACTATGAAGCCAGACTTTTTCACTGTTGAACGCATTAGGGGAAAAAATGGGAAAGTGGAAGAAGAGTAGTAAGCACTTACTTATGATTCTATGTAGCTCCATGCTAATTTGTCCTTTATTTTCCCCAATGCCTTCTTACTCTTCTTACTTGGAAAGATATGTCCATGGGACTGAGGATATGATGGTGGGGGTCTATTTTCTCTGTAGAACTGTTGTTGGAGTATCTCTTCACTACTGCTACTAATATTTACCAACAGAAGAGATTCAGGAATGCAGATGAAGAGAAAAACTGGCCAGCATAGGAAGTTTCTTGTAGTTAATATTTTTTAAAAGAATGTATGGGGCTTCCCTGGTGGCGCAGTGGTTGGGAGTCTGCCTGCCGATGCAGGGAACAAGGGTTCGTGCCCCAGTCCGGAAAGATCCCACATGCCGCGGAGCAGCTGGGCCCGTGAGCCATGGCCGCTGAGCCTGCGCGTCCGGAGCCTGTGCTCCGCAGTGGGAGAGGCCACAGCAGTGAGAGGCCTGCGTACCGCAAAAAAAGAAAAAAAAAAAAAAGAATGTAGGTATCATGTTAAAAATTTAAATAGTGTCTATTTAACCATCATTTATTATTATTAAGATTGGTAAAAGCACTAATAATCAATTGGGTTTTAAAGTTATATATTGAACCTCTGAAATATTAAATGTAGAGATCAGATCTAGAATCAATAGAGATGTATATTGGGAGAGGGAGAAGGAGTTTGGAACTTTTTTCCTTTGAACTTAAAGACAGACAATTATGAAGATTTTTATTTTCCTACAAAAAGCAAGATTTCAGTGCTATGTATTTTATCTGTCTACATTTGTACTAAGATAACCGAATATAGTTAAGAAGGCACCTTAACCTCTTTAGAACAATTGTATATGTATGCTGTTGTACAAAGAGAAGCCCAGAATTTAGATTGGGTAACTAAACCCCAGTCTGGTTTGGCCTACGCAGAGATTTATGATTTTAAATTATTTGCTTAGGCAAACCCAGAAAATTACTCAATTGTTAGTTACATTATTAGTGTCACCAGCTGAATACAATTTCCCACTTCCGCCCGGAGTACCTCTGCAACTACCAAGGGCTTAAAAAGACACAGGGAAGTCTGGGTTGCCCAAATGCTACTGTTTGGCTCCCAGGGTTATTGGGCCAAAGGCATGATATTAATTTAGCAACAGCTTTGATTCCAGTGCTTCACAAATATAGCAATTGGAGGGGATGAGTAAGCCCATTCAGTGTGGAGACTGTTAGGGCCTGAATTGTGCCCCCTCACAAATCATGTGTTAAAATCCTAACCCTCAATGTAACTATATTTGCAGACAGGGATTTTAAGAAGGTAATTAAGGTTAAGTTAGGTCAAAAGGGCCCTAATCGCATAGGACTGATATCCTTATAAGAAGAGGAAGAGACCCTGGAGCCTTCTCTCGCTCCATGTGCACACAAAAGAAAGGGCATATGAGGACTAGGGAAAAGATAGTTGTCTACAAGCCAAGGAGAGAGATCTCCAGAAACCAACCCTGCTGGCACCTTGATCTTGGACTTCCAGCCTTCAGAAGTGTGAAAAAATAAATGTCTTTATTTTAAGCCACCCAATCTTTGCTATTTTGTTTTGACAGCCCAAGGCTGATATGGGGCCATTGGTTATAAGTTCTAGGAGTTTGTCAGCTCACTCGAATGGCTTTCATGAATCAACAGGGATAATGTCATTCTCTACGTTGCTTTTTTTTTTCAAGTTTAAGTATAGTTGATTTACAATATTGTGTTAGTTTCAGGTGTACAGCAAAGTGATTCAGTTATATATATATATATTTTTTCAGATTGTTTTCCACTATAGGTTATTACAAGATATTGAATATAGTTTCCTATGCTGTACAGCAAACAATAAGTTTGTTTTCTATGTGAGTCTGTGGCTGTTTTGTATATAGATTCATTTGTATTACTTTTTAGATTCCACATATAAGTGATATTGTATAATATTCGTCTTTCTTTGTCCGACTTACTTTACTTAGTATGATATTCTCTAGGTCCATCCATGTTGCTGCAAATGGCATTATTTCATTCTTTTTTATGGCTGAGTAATATTATATATATATATATATAATATATATATATATATATTATATATATATATATATATAATCACATCTTCTTAATCAATCGTCTGTTGATGGGCACTTGGGTTGTTTCCATGTCTTGGCTATTGTGAGTAGTGCTGGTATGAACATTAGGGTGCATGTATCTTTTCTAATTAGAGTTTTTATCTTTTCTGGATATATGCCCAGGAGTGGGCTTGTTGGATCATATGGTAGCTCTATTTTTAGTTTTTTTAAGGAACTTCCATGCTGTTCTCCATAGTGGCTGCACCAATTTACATTCCCACCAACAGTGTAGGAGGGTTGCTTTTTCTCCTCACCCTCTCATACTTTTTTCATTACTGTAGATTTGTAGTATAGCTCTGAAGCCTGAGAGGGTGATACCTCCAGCTTTATTCATTTTCCTCAGGATTGCTTTGGCAATTCTGGGTCTTTTGTGGTTCCATATAAATCTTAGGATTATTCCCTGTAGTTCTGTGAAAAATGTCACAGATATTTTGATAAGGTTCGCATTAAATCTGTATATTGCTTTGAGTACTCTGCCTTTTATTTGCTGCCACTTTTTAAAGCTTATGGCATTGAATGCTCATTTCCTTATCAGTTTTCTGCTCATCCTCCTTTTCTTTTTTCCCTACCTCCCTTTCTTTCTTTCTTCCTTCCTTTCTTTCTTTCTTTTTCTCTCTTTCTTTTTTTCTTTCTTTCTTTCTCTCTTTTCTTCTTTCTTTCTCTCTCTCTTTCTTTCTCTCTTCCTCTCTTTCTCTCTTTCTCTTCCTTCCTTTCTTTGTTTCTTCCTTCCTACTTTTTTCATGTCATTAGGATTTTTTGGTGGGAGGTAGGGATAAGCTGTAGGAGGAAATTTCATGTGCTACCTTAAGCCTGAATTCACACAGCCATCAATTTAAAGAAAATATACTGAGTAATTACTATGTGCAAATTCTGTACTAGTTTCCTGTTGGAAACAAAAAAGTTTATGCCCTTTGACATTCATTATTTTCCTCTTCAACCATCCAATAAAAGAATAAATTGTTTTTAATTAGACAGTCAATGGTCTTACTCGTTTATTGAAGAGGATTATGATAAGTGCAAAACAGATCTTTAAAAATAATATCCTGTCATCAGGTTTTAAGTGATGAGCATGAATATTGGCAGGTTTCTGAACTTATGAATAAAATTGAAGTATAAGAAATAGACATTTGATTGAAATCTCCTAGTTTTTTTAAGTCTCCCTCCCTGTAACTCTTCCCATTCTCCCCTTAGGAGGCAAGCAGGAAGGTGTGGCCTACTTGAAATAAGCATCTAAATATTCATTTTTATTAAAGTCAACCTGAGTTGGACATGTATATTTCCAAGGAGAAATGCCAACAAGTCTCATTTTCAATGGCTTGAACTAACTACCAGTCGAAAGAATGAAAGTTTCAGTTTTCATTCTAGGCTTCACCTTTTAAAAATATTTCCTATTTAGAGTAACTGAATCTATAGCCTGAGACCACACTGAATGTGCTCCGTGTTCTAGCACAAGCTATTTATACATGGCTTTTAAATAATGAAAGAGCCCATTTTATCATCACTAGCTGATTTACATCCAATATCCTCAGTTACTCTTCATTTATTCCACATTATATTGTTTATTCTTTGGCTACTATGTTTCATGGTCTCCAGTTCACAAGAAAACAATAATCTGTGAAGGGGGTGGAATATTCTAGAAAAACTGAAGAATTAGGAGTTCTGGGCTCTGATGCTGATTTGGACACATCACTTCACTAGCTCTTAGCTTTGTTTTCTCATCTGTAAAGCAAAAGTGTTGCAAGGTTCTCTTTCCTGGCACTAAAATTATGCAGGTTTAATATATTTTAGAAATGCATCATTCTATGGTTTATATATAGTTAAATTCTTAAGGATGAAAATGGGGAGAAAGTAATTTTTTTAGAGCTACATCATAGTGATGATTATGTTGAAAGGTCCTGAGACCAACCCCTAGGTTTGAAGATTCACTTGGAGGATTCACAGGACTCAGCATGTAGTAGTACTCAGGGCTGTGATTTATTACAGTAAAAGGAAACCAGACTCAATCAGCAAAGAGAAAAAGCACATGGGTAACATCCAGGGAAACCAGGCATAAGCTTCCAAGGTCCTCTCCCAAGGAGTCACACAGCATGTGCTTAATTCCCCTGCAGCAGGTGTGACAACACGTGTAAAATGTTGTCCATCAGGGAAGCCTGTTAGAGACTCAGTGCCCAGGGTTTTTACTGGAGGATTGTCACAGAGGCAGCCTCTGCCTGGCACACACGCAAATTCCAGACTCCCAGGGGGAAGGCAGGTGTTCAGCACAAACTGTATGGTTTGTACAAATAGTTTAAATGTAGTGAGCCACTTTTAGTTAATGATGGTGGAAACTGCTGTGGACTGAATATTTGTGTCCTCCCCCAAATTCATACATTAAAACCTAATGCTTGGGCTTCCCTGGTGGCGCAGTGGTTGAGAATCTGCCTGCCAATGCAGGGGACACGGGTTCGAGCCCTGGTCTGGGAAGATCCAACATACCACGGAGCAACTAGGCCCCTGAGCCACAACTACTGAGCCTGCGCGTCTGGAGCCTTTGCTCCGCAACAAGAGAGGCCGCGATAGTGAGAGGCCCGCGCACCGCGATGAAGAGTGGCCCCCGCTTGCTGCAACTAGAGAAAGCCCTCGCACAGAAACGAAGACCTAACACAGCCAAAAATAAACAAACAAACAAATATTAAAAAAAAAAGAAACTAATGCTCAATATGATGGTATTGGAGAGGACTTTGGGAGGTGCTTCGGTCATGAGGGTGGAGCCTTCATGAATGGAATCAGTGCTCTTGTAAAAGTGGCCCAAGAAAGATTCCTTGCCCCTAGGAAAAGGCATCCATCTAGGAAGAAGCTGATTACATGATCCTAGAATTCCAGCGAGAAATGAATTGTGAGAAATGAATGTTTGTTGCTTATAAGCCACCCAGTCTCTGACATTTTGTAATAGAAGCCCAAACAGACTAAGACAGGAGCCCTCCTGAAATCTAAGTTCCCAGACCCCAGCCAAGGGCCATCCTTGTAAGCAGGCCTTTCAAAAGGATAGCAGTCAGACCTGCTGTATTAACTATTTTCTGCATACTTACACAGTGTGTTCGTTTCTTAAATCACTCTTGGATATAGCCCTTGTATATTACCTGAGTTATGTAAAAACCGGTATTTAGTAAAATAATATTTTTCCAAATAAGTTTAATTTTTTTCCATTAGTAAAGTGAAATTTTCATTTTAGAAAACTTGAAAAAAAAACATAAAAAGAAGAAAAATATGGTAGCAATTTCTAAACATAATTGCTTCTAGATAATCACCTTCCAAATATTTTGGACATGATTATCACAGTGCCTGTTTAAATTACATTCTATTCTTCTCATTTTAGTCTTATAATATAGAAAAATTTGCATATTATTTCAAAACATCTTGCAGGCATGGTTTGTAATGATTATTCCATTGTATCATAATTTACATAATCAATGCCCCTTTTGCCATTTTTCAATATCATAATAATGAACTTCTTCATGCACAAAGCTCTTTCTGTATTTAGAATTATTCCTTAGTATGGATTCTCAAAACTGGATTCACTAAGCCAAAGGTTATGAACTTTTTAAAGAATTTTGTTATCTCTTGCCAAATGGCTCTCCAGGTATTATAAAATTTGGGCATCTACTAACAGAGTATTTCTCTAAAATGAAATGATGCTTTCATTTGTTTTCCTTGCAGTGTATTTCTGTGATATTTTTTTCCCTTTCATTTTTCTCCCCATTGACTGCCTATATTTTCTAATTATCTTACTACTAGGGCACTCCTTTGGGCAAAGGCACAGTATTCATAAATCTCCTCTTTAAAAAAGCAAGAATGTTACCTAGGAATCTTCATCATGCATTATCACAGACTAACTCACTTGTTTCCTGAGCAAATGAGATACAAGTTCCCCAGATTTTGACCAAGAGGCAGGGAAGAGGGAAAAAGAGAAGAAAGAAAGAGTCTGGAATCCTGAGATATCGTTCTGTAACGGGGTTGGATGGTCCATGGGATGCTGTGGTGGGCCCTGGGTAAATGTGAGAGTGGAAAATATGTTCTGAAATACAACATTTGGAAAGATAACAAAAGATCCAACATAACCTTTACTACAGTCTTGCTCCAAAACAGATTTGACCCTAAAAAGCACCAGCAGGTAGTACAGTTAAAAGAAACTAGGTTTGTGTTAAATTGGGGTTCCCATGCCAGTGCCTACTAACTGAGAGCCCTTGAGCAAGTCACTTCATCTCCGCCCCTCAGTTTCCTTCTTGATAAAAGAGGATAATAGAACATACCCAAGCTACCTTATGAAGCCACGGGAATTGTGTTCATATTTAGTAATTAATGTTCATGGAATCACTTCTGCGTGCCTTGTGCATGGGGTGCACTGAATCAGTGATTATTGAAACATAAGGAAATGACGAGAGAAAGTCCTTTATGAACTTGCAGAGTTGTGAAAAAAATAAGACCTTACTTAACCTTATCCTCAGCTCAGTCTTAAATATCAGGCAGTCATAACCAGTGAAAACGGTGGTTTTAAGTTACAGCAAATACTATTCTGTTTTCTATTGCTAAGAACCACACCAAATTGTGGTGAGAATATTTTAAATTAGGAGCAAGTCCTGCTGTGCCTTAATATTTGCTCTGCTTTTTTTTGTCAAAAATTCATATATTCAAATGAACCTCCTCATAAGTTACCAATAATTAAGTTTAATCAGAGAGTGTGCTCCAAGGTAGTATGTGTGTGTGTATGTGTGTGCTTAAACTTTGCCACAATTATAAAAGTTATACCATTTAGAAAATACAAAAAGTATAAAAAACTAAATCTCATCTCCCAAAGGCAGTCATCATTAATAATTACTAACTTCCTTACAGTATTTTTCTATTCAGTTTTTAAATCATTGGTTTGGTCTTTTGACAATATAGTGAAATAGAAATAATATTTTATTTTGGATTCATATAGAGCTTGCTAAATCTTTTCTCTGCCACTTGCTAGCTATGCCATCTTAGGAAAGTTATTTAGTTTCTCTGAGCCTCATTTTCCTCATCCATAAAACGGAGACAGTGATACCTGTTTTCTAAGTCAGGATTCATCAGAAATAGCATGCATAAAGAATTAAAGTATGGGCTTCCCTGGTGGCGCAGTGGTTGGGAGTCCGCCTGCCGATGCAGGGTACACGGGTTCGTGCCCCGGTCCGGGAAGATCCCACATGCCGCAGAGCAGCTGGGCCCATGAGCCATGGCCGCTGAGCCTGCGCGTCCGGAGCCTGTGCTCTACAACGGGAGAGGCCACAACAGTGAGAGGCCTGCGTACCGCAAAAAAAAAAAAAAAAAAAAAGAATTAAAGTACGTGCATGGACTTCCCTGGTGGTCCAGTGGTTAAGACTCCGTGCTTCCACTGCAGGGGGCACAGGTTTGATCCCTGGTCGGGGAACTAAGATCCTGCGTGCTGCATGGCTCAGCCAAAAAAACAAAAACAAAAAGAATTAAAGTGCACACAGATCAATTCGCAGAAACTGTAGTATGCATGAAACTATAGACCATACCCAGTTCAAATTATTTATAAGTAGTGTGGCAAGTAATTTTTACATGTAATAGATTACAATGCTTACGTATATCAACCAACAAATGTGCACATGGGGATGCTTTCCTAGCAGCACTAGTTCTATTGTAAATATTTAATAAAACAATAAGGTCCAGCAGAGCCATCTCCATGCTGAACTGCTATAGGTCAGAGGCTCAGCTGTCTGCACATAATGGGGAGGTGGTGTGACTATGAAAGATATGAAAGACTTCACCTGGTCATTTCTCTGGGCATATTGGAAACAAATTTTATTTAGATAAAATTTATTCCCTGCTTTCTTCCAAGAGGATTAAAGGATATGGAAATTTCAGTACAATCTAAAACAAAACACAAAGGGAAAAAAGTTGAACAGAACCATTCCTCTGATTGTTTGGCATTTATTGAGCACCTACTATGCGCTGGGAGCTCTTGATGGAGTACAAAAGGAGCCAAGGTAAATGAGACTGCTCACTCCCCAGGAAACTCCCACGTTGGGAAATGGTTTCTCAAACTATGACCTGAACACCCTCTGTGTAGAATCACCCAAGGTACTTCTGAAAAATGAAAAAAGGAAGATTTCTCATCCCCTATCTGGAGGCCTCTCCTAATGCAGAACGTCTGGGAGTCTCCACTACTCACTATCTCTCTGGTTGGTGGGCATGCATGCTGGGGTTTGAGAACTTCCAGAGGGGAAGCAGACTTAGCAACAGTGAATTCTGCAGTGATGTTCCAGTGTAGTCATCGACTGGGCAGAAGCCGGGAGATTAAGAGTGGGGACTTTGGAACCAACAGACCTGAATTCAGTGGCTGACTAGCTAGGAGTTTGGTAGAGCTTTCCCATCTCTCTAAGGGTCAGCTTTATCATTGGTGCCATGGGTCTAATGCTCCCTACCTCAGAGTGGTATTGCGTTAAATGAGATGACCTTTTATAAGAAATGCTTAATGCACTGCCTCATTCGTAGGAGGTGCTTGAAAAGTGGTAGCCATCACCGTCACCTGCCCAGGAGGCAAATGCAGTCACACCATAATCTTGGTCTGCTTTAGCACCAATCAGATCCCAGAGGCACAACACAGCCGTTTCTGGGGCCAAGGTCATTTGAGGCTTTGACAAAGACCCTGCCTCTGGAGTCTGGCCATTAACCCACAACAGTTAAAGGCTGAATCGACTGAGACCTGGTTGGAAAAAAAGAGGTCTTGCTCTTTTTTCTTCCCTCCTTTCCCTCTTCCCCTCCTTGCTCTCTCTCTGTTCCTATTCAGTGGAAATGATGCATCACCCCCAGAACACTGCAGTGGCAGAAACCTGTTACCAGTTTTGTCGGATCCTGAAATGGCAGATGGATGCAGCCTGCAGCCTCTCCCTGCATCCAAGATGTCTTCATCTGTCCTCCCAGGACCCCAGCAAAATGCTTTTGGCAAACACAGGAGGAAAGGATAAAAATTAAGTATAAGGTGCTGCATTCATAGGGGCTTTTATGGCTTTGGATGTGAAATGATGGTTTAATGGCAGTCAAGAGACAGGTAATTAGAAGCAATCCGCTCTGATCGCCCTTGTACACAGCCCCAGATAGCTCCTCAACACTCCAGAAACCTTGTTTGCTTTCTCTGAAGCAGAAATCCCACAAGGTCTGCACACTGCCAGCTGTCGAGCTAAAGAACTGCCAGCGTGTTCCTGAATGGGAGCACTCAGCCTGGCGAGGCTCCCTTGAGCCGCCCGGTGCTGTCTTTGCCCGCATGATTGCCTTTATCTAGTTGGTGCAGGAGCTGCTCCTAATCATGCTGCTTCTGGCCTCCAAGGGTCAAACAGGGGACCATCACTGCCTAAACAAACGAGGAGGATGTCACCTTTGGGGGAGACTGATAAGCAGTTGGCAGGCAGGCCACAGGGAAGAGAAGGCGCCAGCAGCCAGCAATCTGCAGAGGCTGTAAATATGTTACACTCTCAGCGGGGAGACGGGCAATATAGGCACCGAGAGGCCTTTGTTTAATGAGCTGTCAGAAAGCAGGCATGAAAATATGTTTGAAAACATGTGCAAGCTGCAGAGACAGAGCGGGGGGCCTATAAATGGCCCTCTTCCTTCGTGGTGGATGTTTAGAGCATCTTATCAGTCTGAGAACTGTCATAGGATGAAAGCTATCATTAGCAAACTAATGGTGTTTGAAAGCTACAAATTTTTCTCTCTGTTCTTCAGTTTTGACTTAAATGGATTATAGGAAAGAATCTTAATGTTTTTTTTTCTTTCCTTGGGATTTTGGTAAACATGCAAATTGGAAGAGAACCAAAAACAAACCACAAAAAAAGTATCTCTGGAAGAACAAATAAAACGGTTATACTTCAAGTCTCTGCTAAGAACAACCAGCTTATATTCTTTCCAATTCTGTTGAGACTCTGTTCAGAGAACGCTAATGTACCTCCAGCCAGCGTTTTATTTCAATCAGGCCCATAAAAGAAAGCATAAATATGAAATAGATTGCTTTCCTATAACCTGGGTTTTAGAATTAGTGGGTAGGTATAATATTGCTTCTACCGCATCAAATAGTACAGAAAAATTTTCCAAAGACTTGAAATTATTCTTGTGGGTCACATGGCTGTAGAGTTTATTTCTATTAAGGGTGAAACTTAAAGACTTTAAAAAATCTGTCAAGACTGAGAAGCATCATTGATTCAGAGCATATTTGGGCCTCCGTTCTTAAATTGTGAAATGATGCACGAGACCTTTGTTGCCACGCATGTATCTTTTTCCTTCAGTGCGCAAGAGACCTGCATCTCCTGCTTCAGGCAGCCAGAAAGGACTTGCACAAAACCCCTTTCGCATTAAAAGCCTCAAGACAACGCCGAAACTGCTTCAGGAGAGGTGGCCAAATTAGCAGGGAATAGTCTCTTGGGACTGTATCATTCACGGATTGAACAGTGGCAAGCTCCCCTCCTCCAGATTTAAGAAAAAGAGAAGAGAAAGCCCTGAGTAGGAAACAATAAAGTCAGATTGAAAAGGCAAAGAGACAAAGGTTAGAGAAACAGAAACAAGAATAAAAGAAAGACAGGGCAGAAAAAAGACTTTTTGATTCTCATCAAACAGCAAAAACTGAAACTCATGACAATTTGTTTTCCTATTCTTTATGCTTTTTCCCCACTTGCAGATGAGAAATGCAAAGGCAGTATGCCTGAAGTCAGCCAGTACGAGTCAGCAATGGGCCCAGCTCCTGGCACCCCAGCACATACATTCCCTCCCACTCCAGACAATCTCATGTAACAGCAGCAAAATTGAAACCCTTGTATTGAATTTATTAAGAATAAAATTTGAATGGATATTTAATTTTTTCAAATCAGATGTTTTTTCAACATCTATGGGATTGGTCATATGATTTTCCTGCTGGAATCTATTAATGTGGTTAATAAATCAATAGATGTCCTGAGATTGAAGCCTCCTTACATTTCTGGAAAAAAATGCCACTTGGTCATTGTGGCAGAGACTTCATAGTCTTCTTATTATCTTTATTTTCAGGATATCTAGCAGTTTCAGTTTGATTTTTCTCTTTTATCCAAGTTATTTGATAAAGAGTTATTAATATCCAGAGTAGGAACTTTTTGTTTTTATTCATAAATTCCAGTTTTATTGCATTGTGACAAGAGAGTATTGTTTGTACTCTTTCTAATTTGGGGGAATGTACTGATATTTTCTTCTCTCGAGGATAACTAGTTCACAAATTAGTAGCTCCTCAAATCTCTAATACCTTTTTCTGTCTTTACTCTTAGCTGATAACCTTGCTTCCCACTTCACTGGAATACAAAATGGAAGCATTCAGAAGATTAAGATACCAACAGATACAAACTCGGACACCAACTGCTTCCTACCTACCAGGATCTGGACCGTACACACTGCTCCCCTGCTCTCCTTCCTCTCTGTTGCTAACTCAAAGACTTGGCTCCAGCAATCCTCCCTACTTTCTCCTATATCGTTTCCCTTTCCTCCCAATTCATTTCTGCCAGTATGTTAACCATACTGTTACCTCGCTCATCTTAAAAGCAAAACACAGAATTATCTTGAGTTTACTTCTCCTCCAGACACCATCTATCCCTTTTCTTTGTCTCCCCCCACTTCCCCCACCTGCGCATGACAGAAAAACTTGAAAGATGATTCAATCTCACTGCTTCCATCTTTTCTCCCCTTTTCACTTAAACCCACTCCAGTCAGGATTTGGGCCCTGACACCCCACCAAACTTGTGCTTGTCAGTATCACCAATGACCTCCATGTTGCTAAATTCAAATCTTTGTCCCCATCAAAATCAGCTTATCAGTTGTCACAGTTAAATTGCTCCCTTCTCATGGCAGTGATTTCTTCACTTGTTCTCTAAGACACTGCACACTTCATTTTCCTTCAACTCCACTGGCTGTTTCTTCTCAGTCTCCTTTGCTGGATCCTCTTTTGCATATTAATCTCATAGCACTGAAGTGCCCCAGGGCTCAGTCCATGGATATCTTAATCTCTTCTCCTCTCTCTATACTCACCCCCTTGCTGATTCTCTTCTAACTGCAAATGATTCTCAAATGTATGTCTCCAGTCATGACCGCTCCCCTGAGCATCAGCTCATATGTCTACGTGTCAACTCTATATCTCCACTCAGATGTCTAATGAATATCTCAAATATGTCATGCTCCACGCTGAAATTCTGATCTTCTCCACCCGCAGAACTTGCTCCACCCATGTAGCCTTCGCCTTCTCAGCTAATGGTGTTACTGTCCTTTTATCTGATGGGCCTTCAGTAGTTAGAGAGCATGGAGTTTTGTGCCTGGATGATTATTTACTATAGCTATAGGACAGGATGACTTGTCAAGAAAGGGTGGAGACTGTGTCTCCATACTGTAAGATCCTTTTGAAGTATGAGCTAACCTTCACATATAGGGTCATTATATTACCTCTTTTTAAGTTCCACTGTAATACTTTGACCTATAAAAAACCTCATCCTTGTACATTTGGGGACTATTCTCTTTCCTAATTGAAGTCAGATGGTTGGCTTGTAGGTTTCGGGTTTTGTTTTTTCCCTGTCTTCCTGAGCTGCCTCTCAACAGCTGTAGTGTATTGCCAGTGAGTTATCAGTGGACAGACATGAGGTTGCTTTATGATGTTAAATGACATAGTGCTTCTTTCACAAACTACAAAAGCTGAACATCATGGACAATACTAAATCTTGTGCAAGAGTTATCCCTTTTAAAAACTACATGGTGATTTCTAAAATATAGCTGCACAATGTTTTTTTGGCCGTTTTCCTAACGTGTGCTCTATTTCATGAGAAATGTTTTTGTAGAATTGGATGATCTCCTTTGGTCTCAAATTTTTTGACAACAAACAACAACAGCAAAAAATTACATCTGACCTTAAATGCTGGAATGGAGAAAACACTATTAAACAACAGCTAATTTAAAAATAATGCCTACCGGTGTAATAATTGATTCAGGCAAGTCATCAACAGCTTCATAAACCGCTGGATAGTATCTTGCATGGTCTCAAATTATCATCATACAGATTACTTGTTAATTACAATAGAGAGAATATTAGTTAGAGGATATCATCTAACCAAGTGGTCCAAATCGGCATCTTCAGTAATAAGTCAAACCTCCATTATGGGCCTCCTGATATGATGGGGAAGTACATAACATCACTTATTTAGTGTACTTGACAAAAATGCTTAACTTGAATATAATCATGAGTAAACAAAAACAAAATGCAGCAATAATGATTCTGTGGTTACCTAGGAAGAAGTCCTTGTTCTAAGAAGATGCATTTAGGGTTGACGTATGCTAAGTGCAGCTCACTTCAAAGGGCTCGTTAGTGACAGAGAGAGACAGAGAGAATGTAGTAAAATATTGATGGCTATTGAATCTAGGCGAAGGGTTACAGGTGTTCATTGTAATAGTCTTTCAACAGTTGCCATAGGTTTGAATTTTTTTTAAATAAAAAGTTGGAGAAAAAGTCATAAATTAGTGGTTCTGTGAAGATATTGGTTGTTACAGTCGTATATCTTTGTTAGCTGCTGTCAAGGCAATATTTCATTGAGATTTATTAAAAATGACAGACGATATGTCTACCTGAAAACTCCCACAGCTCATTTCTTTTTTCCGGATGATAGACTAAACTGCGATTAAAACTGAAGATGTTATTTGTGGTAAAGTAATAATGAACATAGTCACCATCTACCTAGTCTTTCAAACGAGCAGGTTCATTTGCTCTTAATTCCTCCCCTTCTCCACCCAGCAGTCCTCATATCTAGTCAACCAGTCGTGCCTCACAGTATTTCCTGAGTCTGGCTTCTCCTCTCCACGCACGTATCAGGCACTACATGACCACCAGGAGGACCCCATACCTGTCAACATGCTGCTCCTCTGCATGGAACACCTTCCTTCCCTTCTCTCTCAAGCAACTCCCTCCTCCTTGTTCAGGATCATTCTGGGGGCACTTCCTCTGGGAAGTCAGGGATAGTTTGTCACTTCTGCTGGCTCCCACTGCATTTTGTTTTCCCCAAAACATATCTCCTAGGGAGCTCTGCTGTGCTCTGACTAGGTGTTTCTGTCTGTCTTTCCACTGGACTGTAATTCAAGTATCTCTGGATCTTTTGTGCCTGACACAGCAACAGGCACCTAGATGGTGTTTAACAAATGCTTGTAGGAATTAATGAAAGAACAAGTAAAGATATGATTAGCTAGACATAAACTAAAATAGAAAACCTCGCTTTGAGATAGTTCCTAAAGTTGTACTGATCCAAATTGTACATCTAATCTGTTATAATATTTTTAAAGCTTTTTAAGGGAATCAAGGCATGGCAAATTCAGTGCACAGTGAGAATGTAGAACGCAGTCAGTCTGAGTATGGGACTTTATGAAAATAACTCTGTTACAACTGAAAATATTCTAGTAAGGAATAGTTGTGAGGGAATGGTTCTTAGGGAAAGTAGGGCTGTCTGCATGCTGGAGTTTGGAAGAATAAAGGCTGGAGAAATAAGACTAATTACAGTGATGCTGGCTATTGGTACCCTTTCCCAGCTCAAGCCTCTGAGGTCCCCACCCTATTATTGCTGACCAGGAGACTGTGTGTCAGGAGGTATCTGAAGTAGTCACTAGTAGTGCTTGGTCTCACTCTGTCTCTTTTAGAAGTCACTTAGGAGTGACAGCAGAATTTAAGTACTGTCACCTACTCTAGAGTTTTAATGTGTCTGGTGAAAAATCAATTCAGTGATGAAAAATAACAATTTCCAGAGGCCTTCTTCAGCATCTTGTGTAGCAGCACATAAGGGCATCAAAAATAATTTGGGGGAACACTATATTGACAAAGGAACAAATGGGAATCAAAACCATATCTAACATTAAATTTCATTTACAGTATGAATGAATTTTAAAATGAAAGGAGATGGGGAGTTATTGTCTAATAAGTACAGAGTTTCAGTTTCAGGTAATAAAAGTTCTAGAGATGGATGGTGGTGATGGTTGGATAACAATATGAATGTACTTAACGCCACTGACTGTACAGCTAAAAAATGGTTAAAATGGTAAATTTTGTGTTATGTATATTTTACCACAATTTAACAAATGAAGGGAGAAGTATCTTTAGTTAAATTGAGACAGTTTTAGCTTTGCCAAACTACAGGTCTTTGAAAAGTTGTTTGGGAAACTCTGAGGGACCCTGCCGCTCAGCAACCAAGTTCTTATTGTTGGACTTCAATTCTTTTTGTGCCAAACTGATGCACGATGTTCTGAGAGATGAGGGGTGGGCTTATATTGTAAATTGTCAGTTATGTGGAGATCTGGCTCAACAACACCAGACATACGAGAAACATCATGTCTCCTTGCCAGGGTCCTGATTCTACCCAGCTCGAGCTTCCTGGTCTGTGACGGGCAGGCACCTCTTGACCACCTCTTCCTCTCATCGCTCCTGTCTTGTTGAAATAACTACCTCTGAAGCAGCCCTGACAGATTTGAAGTCCAGGAAAGAGGAGTGTGCCAGGTGCAGTATGCATAATTTTGTAAAATGTTGAATAAATGTCCGTGTGTGCAAGGGGAGGGTGCTTTTTAAAGTTTTTGCTTGAGGTCTAAACATATAAACCTGACTCCAGGTTCTCTTCCTGTTTGTAAGGATTTGTTGATATGACATCTTTGCTGGTAGCATTGGTATTGTGATGAGAGAACTCTGATAAAAGTTATTTTTAAAAATAGTGTTCACTTTTAGAACATTCAGGAAAAGTGTCTCCTCCCCTCCTTTGGATTTGTCCAACTTTTTTCTCTGGTTCACAGTTGTTTATCTGGACTCCAAATGTCCTTGCAGAGGGAAACCCTGTCCCTTTAAGATGTGTTCCTTAGGGTTACGCTGAGATAATGCACATTAACATGGAGACCCGAAAGATCTCAAGTCATAGGCAGACATTGGGGCATAATCGCTCCTTTGCGATTGAATGGATGCAGAGGATGCATGTGAGTGTCCATTTTTGTTGGAAAAACGTGGCATGCTCTTCATCATAGTCTAGTCTTGTAGACGTAATGCAGTGGTTTCTCTCAACAAGGGCTTTCCAGTGTTCGCCTGACAGCAATGTCTTTGGGCTGATGAAGATGGTGCCAGCAGCATTCTAGTCTGTAATCACACTTTCCTTTCCCCTCCTCTCAACATTTTGAGCACAGTCCATCCTTTAACTTTGATGGTCTCTGAGACCACACTTTTTTCTGCTGCGATGGCAACATTCCCTGACATACTGATTTTTTTTTTAACATCTTTATTGGAGTGATAATAGATTATTTCTGTGCAGCAGGTATGTTGCATATACACATTTCAGTGATCACATGATCACTGATCTCAGTCATATAATGAAATGATCACATTTCAATCCTGAGAGGTAGGGTAGGTATTAACGGCTGCATTTTCAAGATGCAGAAACTAGAAGACAAGCGAGGTGACATGGTTCGCCCAGGTCTCTCTGAAGGTTTTAACGGTGCCCTGTCTGCTGCTGGAGGCTTGCTGCCTGCACGGGGTGGTGGGCCTAATTTGCGATCTGCAGATAGGTAGCAGCTACTCTTAGGGGTCAGGAGATCCTTCTTCCTCAGAATTCTTTCTTGTTTCTCACACTTTTCTAAGAAGATCCTGTCAATTCTATGAGATAGAAAAGCAAGTCAAGTCTAACGTAAATAACATCTAAAGTACATGTATATCAACTTCAAAGAAAAGAGGGGACATATAATACTGAGAACCACTGACAACTCAAGAACACATCCTCTGTAAAAACTGGTCACATGTCACTTGGTACTCTCAGCACACTTCACAAAGTTTTCCATTACATTCTCCCAAGTAACCTAGCTACACAGATGGCAATAAATAACACTGCAAAGGAAATTCAGTGTCAACTTGGGGGGTTTAAAAACTATTTCAAATAAAAGGACAAAGTTTAATTTATTAGGAATTAGCAACTATTTTTATCTGAATTCCAGTTGTTAAAAATTAAGAACCAAAATGTGTCCATTTCTTCTCTCTCTCTCTCTCTCTCTCCTTTTGGCAGGAGTAAAGAGTAGGAGGGGCTTAACATTATCATAAAATAGAATATTTAAATTTTATTGGAGTGCAAAAAGGCTATATCATGTTGTACAGTACAGAAATGCAGCTGTTGGGTGTTGATGATACATAACATATATTAACACACATAGTGTAGCAGGACTGCATCTCCAATTTCAAGAGCATTTTCTTCATATATGAACACAATTCCTATTATTAGAATCCTAATAATGGGTTCTAATATTAGGACTCCATATTCATATTAGATGAGCTTCATATTAAATGAGTTTAATTCAGTAACCATTTTAAAATTGATACTGAAAGAAATTGACTTGGGAGTCAAAGGGCTTCCATTCTAGTCTCTACTCTGGTTCTCACTCTGTGGTCTTGGACAAGAAGTCTAAATTTCCTTTGCCTCCATCTTCTCACTTTAAAACATGGTGACCAAAAATGTTAAGACAGACCTTCCCACCGCTAATTTCTTTCTTTTTTTACACAGAACAAAATTTATTATGAGGGATTGGCTTATTTAATTATAAAGGCTGAGAACTTCCCTGGTCTGCCATCTGTAAGCTGGAGGCCCAGGAAAGCTGGTGGTACAGTTTCTGTCCAAAAATGAAGGCCCGAGAACTGGGCAGCTGATGATGTTAAGTCCCAGTCAGAGTCCAAAGGCCAGAGAACTAAAAGCATCAGTGTCTGAGAGCAGGAGAAAATGCCAGTCAAACAAAGATTAAATTTATCCTTCTTTCATCTTTTTTTTTCTTATACAGCAGGTTCTTATTACTCATCAGTTTTATACACATCAGTGTATACATGTCAATCCCAATCGCCCAATTCAGCACACCACCATCCCCACCACCCCGCAGCTTTCCCCCCTTGGTGTCCATACGTTTGTTCTCTACATCTGTGTCTCAACTTCTGCCCTGCAAACCAGTTCATCTGTACCATTTTTCTAGGTTCCACATACGTGCGTTAATATACGATATTTGTTTTTCTCTTTCTGACTTACTTCACTCTGTGTGACAGTCAGTAGATCCATCCACGTCTCAACAAATGACTCAATTTCGTTCCTTTTTATGGCTAAGTAATATTCCGTTGTGTATATGTACCACATCTTCTTTATCCATTCGTCTGTCGATGGGCATTTAGGTTGCTTCCATGACCTGGCTATTGTAAATAGTGCTGCAATGAACATTGGGATGCATGTGTCTTTTTGAATTATGGTTTTCTCTGGGTATGTGCCCAGTAGTGGGATTGCTAGATCATATGGTAATTCTGTTTTTAGTTTTTTAAGGAACCTCCATGCTGTTGTTCTCCACAGTGGGTGTATCAATTTACATTCCCACCAACAGTGCAAGAGGGTTCCCTTTTCTCCACACCCTCTCCAGCATTTGTTGTTTGTAGATTTTCTGATGATGCCCATCCTAACTGGTGTGAGGTGATACCTCATTGTAGTTTTGATTTGCATTTCTCTAATAATTAGTGATGTTGAGCAGCTTTTCATGTGCTTCTTGGCCATCTGTATGTCTTCTTTGGAGAAATGTCTATTTAGGTCTTCTGCCCATTTTTGGATTGGGTTGTTTGTTTCTTTAATATTGAGCTGCATGAGCTGCTTATATATTTTGGAGATTAATCCTTTGTCCGTTGATTTGTTTGCAATATTTTCTCCCATTCTGAGGGTTCTCTTTTTGTCTTGTTTATGGTTTCCTTTGCTGTGCAAAAGCTTTTAAGTTTCATTAGGTCCCATTTGTTTATTTTTGTTTTTATTTCCATTACTCTAGGAGGTGGATCAAAAAATGTCAAAGAGTGTTCTTCCTATGTTTTCATCTAAGAGTTTTATAGTGTCCGGTCTTACATTTAGGTCTCTAATCCATTTGGAGTTTATTTTTGTGTATGGTGTTAGGGACTATTCTAATTTCATTCTTTTACATTAGCTGTCCAGTTTTCCCAGCACCACTTACTGAAGAGACTGTCTTTTCTCCATTGTATATCCTTGCCTCCTTTGTCATAGATTAGTTGACCATAGGTGTGTGGGTTTATCTCTGGGCTTTCTATCCTGTTCCATTGATGTGTGTTTCTGTTTTTGTGCCAGTACCATATTGTCTTGATTACTGTAGCTTTGTAATATAGTCCGAAGTCAGGGAGTCTGATTCCTCCAGCTCCGTTTTTTTCCCTCAAGACTGCTTTGGCTGTTCCGAGTCTTTTGTGTCTCCATACAAATTTTAAGGTTTTTTGTTCTAGTTCTGTAAAAAATGCCATTGGTAATTTGATGGAGATTGCATTGAATCTGTAGATTGCTTTGGGTAGTATAGTCATTTTCACAATATTGATTCTTCCAAGAACATGGTATATCTCTCCATCTGTTTGTATCATCTTTAATTTCTTTAATCAGTGTCTTATAGTTTTCTGCATACAGGTCTTTTGTCTCCCTAGGTAGGTTTATTCCTAGATATTTTATTCTTTTTGTTTCAGTGGTAAATGGGAGTATTTCCTTAATTTCTCTTTCAGATTTTTCATCATTAGTGTATAGGAATGCAAGAGGTTTCTGTGCATTAATTTTGTATCCTGCAACTTTACCAAATTCATTGATTAGCTCTAGTAGTTCTCTGGTGGCATCTTTAGGATTCTCTATGTATAGTATCATGTCATGTGCAAACAGTGACAGTTTTACTTCTTCTTTTCCAATTTGTATTCCTTTTATCCCTTTTTCTTCTCTGATTGCCGTGCCTAGGACTTCCAAAGCTATGTTGAACAATAGTGGTGAGAGTGGACATCCTTGTCTTGTTCCTTATCTTAAAGGAAATGCTTTCAGTTTTTCACCATTGAGAATGATGTCGGCTGTGGGTTTGTCATATATGGCCTTTATTATGTTGAGGTAGGTTCCCTCTATGCCCACTTTCTTGAGAGTTTTTATCATAATTGGGTGTTGGATTTTGTCAAAAGCTTTTTCTGCATCTATTGAGATGATCATATTGTTTTTCTTCTTCAGTTTGTTAATATGGTGTATCACATTGATTGATTTGCATATATTGAAGAATCTTTGCATCCCTGGGATAAATCCCACTTAATCATGGTGTATGATCCTTTTAATGTGTTGTTGGATTCTGTTTGGTAGTATTTTGTTGAGGATTTTTGCATCTATATTCATCAGTGATACTGGTCCGTAATTTTCTTTTTTTGTAGTATCTTTGGCTGGTTTTGGTATCAGGGTGATGGTGGCCTCATAGAATATGTTTGGGAGTGTTCCTTCCTCTGCATTTTTTGGAAGAGTTTGAAAAGGATGGGTGTTAGCTCTTCTCCAAATGTTTGATAGAATTCACTTGTGAAGCCATCTGGTCCTGGACTTTTATTTGTTGGAAGATTTTTAATCACAGTTTCAATTTCATTACTTGTGATTGGTCTGTTCATATTTTCTATTTCTTCCTGGTTCAGTCTTGGAAGGTTATACCTTTCTAAGGATTTGTCCATTTCTTCCAGGTTGTCCATTTTATTGGCATAGAGTTGCTTGCAGTAGTCTCTTAGGATGCTTTGTATTTCTGCTGTGTCTGTTGTAACTTCTCCTTTTTCATTTCTAATTTTATTGATTTGAGTCCTCTCCCTCTTTTGATGAGTCTGGCTAATGGTTTATCAATTTCGTTTATCTTCTCAAAGAACCAGCTTTTAGTTTTATTGACCTTTGCTGTTGTTTTCTTTGTTTCTATTTCAATTATTTCTGCTGTGATCTTTATGATTTCTTTCCTTCTGCTAACTTCAGGTTTTGTTTGTTCTTCTTTCTCTAGTTCCTTTAAGTGTAACGTTAGATTGTTTGAGATTTTTCTTTTTTCTTGAGGTAGGCTTGTATAGCTATAAACTTCCCTCTTAGGACTGCTTTTGCTGCATCCCATAGGTTTAGGATCGTTGTCTGTAGTTTTGTCTGCAGTTTTTTTTTTATTTCCTCTTTGATTTGTTCAGTAATCTCTTGGTTATTTAGTAACGTATTGTTTAGCCTCCATGTGTTTGTGTTTTTTACGTTTTTTTCCTTGTAATTCATTTCTTTTTTTTTTGCGTACGCGGGCCTCTCACTGTTGTGGCCTCTCCCGTTGCGGAGCACAGGCTCCAGACGCGCAGGCTCAGCGGCCATGGCTCATGGGTGCAGCCACTCCACGAACCCGTGTCCCCTGCATCGGCAGGCGGACTTTCAACCACTGCGCCACCAGTGAAGCCCCTCCTTGTAATTCATTTCTAATCTCATAGAGTTCTGGTCAGAAAAGATGTGTGATATGATTTCAATTTTCTTAAATTTACTGAGG
Source organism: Mesoplodon bidens (assembly GCF_964165515.1). NCBI lineage: Eukaryota > Metazoa > Chordata > Mammalia > Artiodactyla > Ziphiidae > Mesoplodon > Mesoplodon bidens. The sequence goes on from NC_138166.1 coordinate 56,281,786, forward strand.
CTTGATTTGTGACCCAAGATGTGATCTATCCTGGAGAATGTTCCGTGTGCACTTGAGAAGAAAGTGTAATCTGCTGTTTTTAGATGGAATGTCCTATAAATATCAATTAAACCTATTTGGTCTGTTGTGTCATTTAAAGCTTGTGTTTCCTTATTTATTTTCATTTTGGATGATCTGTCCATTGGTGTAAGTGAGGTGTTAAAGTCTCCCACTGTTATTGTGTTACTGTCTATTTCCTGTTTTAGAGCTGTCAGCAGTTGCCTTATGTATTGAGGTGCTCCTGTGTTGGGTGCATATATATTTATAATTGTTATATCTTCTTCTTGGATTGATCCCTTGATCATTATGTAGTGTCCTTCCTTGTCTCTTGTAACATTCCTTATTTTAAAGTCTAATTTATCTGATATGAGTACTGCTACTCCAGCTTTCTTTTGATTTCCATTTACATGGAATATCTTTTTCCATCCCCTCACTTTCAGTCTGTATGTGTCCCTAGGTCTGAAGTGGGTCTCTTGTAGACAGCATATAGATGGGTCTTGTTTTTGTATCCATTCAGCAAGCCTGTGTCTTTTGGTTGGAGCATTTAATCCATTCACGTTTAAGGTAATTATCGATATGTATGTTCCTGTGACCATTTTCTTAATTGTTTTTGGTTTGTTTTTGTAGGTCCTTTTCTTCTCTTGTGTTTCCCACTTAGAGAAGTTCCTTTATCATTTGTTGTAGAACTGGTTTTGTGGTGCTGAATTCTCTTAGCTTTTGCCTGTCTGTAAAGCTTTTGATTTGTCCATCGAATCTGAATGAGATCCTTGCTTGGTACAGTAATCTTGGTTGTAGTTTCTTCCCTTTCATCACTTTAAGTATATCATACCACTCCCTTCTGGCTTGTAGAGTTTCTGCTGAGAAATCAGCTGTTCACCTTATGCGAGTTCCCTTATATATTATTTGTCATTTTTCCCTTGCTGCTTTCAATAAGTTTTCTTTGTCTTTAATTTTTGCCAATTTGATTACTATGTGTCTTGGCATGTTTCTCCTTGGGTTTATCCTGTAAGGGACTCGCTGTGCTTCCTGAACTTGGGTAGCTATTTCCTTTCCCATATTAGGGAAGTTTTCGACTATAATCTCTTAAGATATTTTCTCGGGTCCTTTCTCTCTTTCAGCTCCTTCTCAGACCCCTATAATATGAATGTTGTTGCGTTTAATGTTGTCCCAGAGGTCTCTTAGGCTGTCTTCATTTCTTTTTGTTCTTTTTTCTTTATTTTATTCCGCAGCAGTGAATTCCACCATTCTGTCTTCCAGGTCACTTATCCGTTCTTCTGCCTCTGTTATTCTGCTGTTGATTCCTTCTAGTGTAGTTTTCATGTCACTTATTGTATTGTTCATCTCTGTTTGTTTGTTCTTTAATTCTTCTAGGTCTTTGTTAAACATTTCTTGCATCTTCTCGATCTTTGTCTCCATTCTTTTTCCGAGGTCCTGGATCATCTTCACTATCATTATTCTGAATTCTTTTACTGGAAGGTTGCCTATCTCCACTTCATTTAGTTGTTTTTCTGGGGTTTTATCTTGTTCCTTCTTCTGGTACATAGCCCTCTGCCTTTTCATCTTGACTCTCTTTCTGTGAATGTGGTTTTTGTTCCACAGGCTGCAGGATTGTAGTTCTTCCTGCTTCTGCTGTCTGCCCTCTGGAGGATGAGGCTATCTAAGAGGCTTGTGTAAGTTTCCTGATGGGAGGGACTGGTGGTGGGTAGAGCTGACTGTTGCTCTGGTGGGCAGAGCTCAGTAAAACTTTAATCCACTTGACTCTTGATGGGTGGGGCTGGGTTCCCTCCCTGTTGGTTGTTTGGCCTGAGGCAACCCAACACTGGAGCCTACCTTTACTCTTTGGTGAGGCTAAGACTCTGGGAGGGCTCACGCCAATGAGTACTTCCCAGAACTTCTGCTGCCAGTGTCCTTGTCCCCACTGTGAGCCACAGCCACCCCCCACCTCTGCAGGAGACCCTCCAACACTAGCAGGTAGGTCTGGTTCAGTCTCCCCTGGGGTCACTGCTCCTTCCCCTGGGTCCCGATGCGCACACTACTTTGTGTATGCCCTCCAAGAGTGGAGTCTCTGTTTCCCCCAGTCCTGTCGAAGTCCTGCAGTCAAATCCCACTAGGCTTCAAAGTCCGATTCTCTAGGCATTCCTCCTCCCGTTGCCGAACCCCCAGGTTGGGAAGCCTGACGTGGGGCTGAGAACCTTCACTCCAGTGGGTGGACTTCTGTGGTATAAGTGTTCTCCAGTCTGTGTAGTCACCCACCCAGCAGTTATGGGATTTGATTTTACTGTGATTGAACCCCTCCTACCGTCTCATTGTGGCTTCTCCTTTGTCTTTGGATGTGGGGTATCTTTTTTGGTGAGTTCCAGTGTTTTACTGTCGATGATTGTCCAGCAACTAGTTGTGATTCTGGTGTTCTCACAAGAGGGAGTGAGAGCACGTCCTTCTACTCCGCCATCTTGGTTCCTCTCCACTGATTTCTTTAACGTTTACATCTGCTGGTGGAGTGAAATTATCATGTGGGAGCAACTGCTAGGAGCTCTAACTCTTTCCTTCAGTTGATCTGATATCTAGAAAAAGATTAAACTAACGGTTGAACTGACCCAAAGAACTTACAGGGAAAGTACAAAGAGCTTGATTTGGAACCCTTTTGCTCAACTTTTAAAATAATAGCAATAATTATAATGCAGATTAGCATTTATTAATTTGGCTGCTACTCTAAATGCTAATGCTTTACATACACTATTCCATTGATTTTGACAACATACGTATGAGGGAAATAATATTATCTCTTTTATTATATAAATGCACATATGTAATATAGAATAATATTATTAGATGAAAAAACTACGGCTTAGAAGAATAAGTGGCTTTCAGTGGCCCACACAGCTCTTTCAAATCTAAGTCCACCTGACTTTAGAGCATTCACTAACAGTGATTATATCATAGGATGTAGGGCCTTACTCTTCAAAAAATGTAGAGAAATATGAAAATGTGAACTGTACCCTAGCAAATGTAAGTAAAAAGTTACCTTCAAACTAATAATTCATTGTGCATATATGTTCATCAGTCACTACTTTCCGTTTAATATTAAAGGTCTTTTTACAGTAATAGGAAAGGAAACTAAAATGATATTTTTTGTGTTTCAAGTAGATAAAAGGGGGCAATGATTGAATCCATTTGGATTCCATTCTGCTGCAGCCAAGCCGGTACAGAAATGAGGCTGTAATATAACTGAATCTACCCTTGTCCTAGAGGGAAACATATATAGTCTTTAAAGTTATTCAGTTTATATTGCTACTCAGTTGTTAAAATGCTGGTGAATGTAGCATGTATATAAATATGACACCAATGACAGCTATAAAGATAAAACTTTTACATTGTAACTTCTCAATTTAAGCACACAAGACTAAATTTGGGGAATAAATCATGATAACGGGTAGCCACTACATTTATATGAAAATGAATAAATGTCTTATACTGTCAGCTTATTAACCTATAATGAGTAGATACTTTATCATCACTTTGTAGATTTTTTTAAATACCTTGGCACAGTTGTGTTATAGATAACGCAGACTCATCTAGTTGCTAAGAAATTAATTTTATTACCTAAGAAATTGATTTTCTCAGCACTCAATAGTAGATTGGACTGAAAGAATGCGTGACTGATCCAACACATTAGCCAGCTACGTGACAAACCCAGGGGGAGTATGTTCAGTTATATTCTTCCTTTCTCTGGAGGAGATAAGAAGGGATAAAGATCATATATAGGCAGGGAGGGAGATTAAAGGCAGTAAGAGCCCTCAGGGCACAGTGATGAGGCACCTCCAGGAGCAAGTTCCCAGGATTCTTCCATCTAATAGATGTTATGGGAATGCTTCCTGTACAGGGCGGGAGGGGATGGACCCACAGGCAGCCCCTCATATGGTATCTTATGGGCAGCCATTTCTGCAGTGTGAAATGAGGGTCAGCACAAGATCCTTTGGCCCCATGTTTGCCACTGTGACATACCCTGTTGCTTGATGGTCCCATTATTTTGGTTTTGCCTAGAGATGAAGGTTTTGATATCAGGAAGCTCTAAAGTGCAAACACAGAGCTTTGGAAATAAGAAGATTGTTCAAAGAGTGACCCCAGGACATTCTCTGGGTTGCATGGCAACAAACTAGATGAGACAGTGAGTCCCCTTCCCTCTAGCTGGAGAGGCTGCTCCCCAACTTCAGTTTCAAAGGACAGGACCCAATATCTCCAAGTATGGGGCAGCTGGTACTGCTCAGCATCCTCTAAAATCTAGTACCCCAGCATGACTGGCACCTGAGCCTAATGTTTGCTGGGCAAGAACTCTCATATTCCCTCTGGTAAAAGGAAGAACAACAGAGAGGGTGGTCCTGCTCCTGGAGCGTAGCACCCAGTACACCCAGCCCACCTCTCTGCAAGGGGCTAAGAGCGTAAGGGACACCTGCCTCTGCTGCCTCCTCTGTCCACACATTCCAGTCAGGTTTTGCTCTTTCCACTCAGAGCCAAATTCATGCCCCCCATACCCACCTCAATCAAATTTATAAGGCTTTATAGCACATATTCTGTGTATCTCTTCCTACCCATATTTTCCCTCATATACTTTAATCCTACTATCTTTACATCAATTTTGGAATGCAATGGGGTAAAAATTAACAAAACACAAAAGTTTCATTTTCATAGATATATAAGAAGAGTCTCTCATCACGTTTCTGGGGAAAGGAAAAGCCTCCACCTCTACCTCCCAAGTACTTCTAGACACATTAGAGCCTGGTGGATGCAGGGAGGGGAGGGCTGCTGTGCTGGGTGCCAGGAGAATCAGAACAGCACATTCCGGAGAAGAGCCTTGTACCTCTGGAGCAACACATGAGCAGGAGCCACGCTGCATTCCCATGCACAACAGTCCCTGGCACATAGTAGGTGCCCAATAAAAATTTGATGAATGACTTGAATGCCTTACACAGGAAGAGCCTACTCCGTGAAATGCAAAGGAACACAGTGCAGAAGGAATCCTGGCTTCCCCTGGACCCTTTCTCATCTCCACTTACGCTCACAAGTTCCCCTGGAGATGCTGCAACCTAGTTACCTGAAACAACAACAGGCCTGGCCTCCCAGGGAATGACTGACTAAATGAGCAAGTTGTGAGATTGTAAACCGTTAACCAAAAGGTTGATCTATAACCCCTTCAGTCATCTGCAGATCCATGAGGGTGATTAATTGGAACCAACCGACCACGTCTGAATTGTTTTTTCATGTCAAATGTGGAGGTAGCCCCACCTCCTGCCATTGAAAACCATAGCCAGAAGGCCTTTTTCAGAAGGCATCTTGTCTGTGTTACCCTGAGATGCTGAAAGAAGGCTGAGAAAATGAGCCCCTACTCTTTGCCAGCTGACTTCAAACATATTCAATCTCAGCTCACTGGGGTCTGCAGGATTTAGCAGCTGAAGTGCAGTCAGAGGTCACTGCAAATCAGCAATCTCTGCACAGAGACCTTCCAGTCTGGCTGCTCCTGGCATCCATCCACATCCATCCAAACGGATATGCAGACAACGTGAATGACATCTCCCGCTGCCCTTTAAAATGCTTTGGTTACCAGAGCTCTCAGCATCCCCATCTTAAGCCACTCAGGTACACACAAGTCCGTCAGCAGTTCCAATTAGGGCATCAGAAAAGAAATGAGTAAGACTTCTCCCAGATGGCTCTAGTGTGAGAAGTGAACGGCATGGATCTCACTAACAGATTTTTCCCCCATCTTGGGATGAGGAGCCAGACAGGCACAAAGTGCCCATTAAAGGGCTAGCTGGCCTTACAACTCCCTGCCTTCTCATCAAGACAATTTGGCCACACATCGGTCTGGAGCCACTTTGCTTGCTGAACTCCCAGCCTTTATTTTATCACCACCAGCAAACAAGGACTGTGGCGAGCCAGAGAAAATTATCTGCAGGCTGTGATCGGAATTCTGCTATTTCCCCCTGAGTCCTCCACTTCGAAAAGATTTTCTGGGAGGTGATGCCCAGAGAAGATTTGAGCAACCATGCCAATTAGCACTGACCTTCAGCCTCAGGAATGAAGAGGAGTCATGCTATGGGTGAAGGGAAAAATCGCTTATCGGAACGGAAAACACATCTTGCAGCACAAAAGTTGCCATTAGTACTCATATAAATAGAAACTTTACACCTTGGTATGAAAGAGTAGAGAGAAGAGGTCCCCAGATGGTGAGTCAAGCCCTATCCCTAATTTATTTACCAGGGTTATGCCTCCCCAACCCTTTTAGAGGAAGGAGGGACAAAAAGGAAATATAATAAATATTGGCAAGAGTATTAGCTAGCCATTCTGAAAAACAAACCTTCTAAAATGTTGTAGTTTAACCAACAACCGTTAATGATCTCTTCCAAGCCTAATGGCTGGGTAAGTGATTCTGCCGGTGGTCAGGGCTTGGCACACCTCAGCTGGACTTGGTCATGCTTCTGCCGTCAACTGCCGGGCTGGCTGGGGCTGGGGGGGTGGGGTGCTGTTCTAGAATGGCCTCAGAGGGGATGACTTGGCAATCTCCCACTTGGTTTCTCTTCTTGCAGCCCAGGCTTGTCCTCACGACAGAGGCAAGGTTCCAAAAGGGAACTGAGGGCTAGGCTTGGAACCTGCATGCCAGCACATCCAGTGATTTCTAATGGTCAGAGAGAGGCACGTGGCCAAGCCATATCAAGGGGTGGGGAATTATATCCAGCCTCTTCATGCCACAGCTCACATGGCAAAGGGCATGACTCCAGAGACAGGTGGAGAATTGGTGCCGTCAGGGTAACTCATTTGCCATGATGGGAGAAGGCAATGAAAGAAAGAATTCGGGGAAAAGGAGAAGTAGCTCCAAGGTGTTTAGAAGAACGGGATTGCATCGAACTCCCGCTGCCCTTCTTTCTCCTCTGCCCGTGCCGGCTCTTCCGCCATCTCCTCAAGCATTGGAAGGTTTAATGCATACTTGCCTAGGAAAAATTTGACCAGGTCTCATGACCTGGGTTATCATCCAGCTCCTCTCTGAGAAATGCTGTTGGCTTCCCTGAGGCACAGGGCACATACCTCAGCAGGCAACATTGAAGCCAAACAAGAGTCAGAAAGTCCCCTGGGGCAAAGAGGGACCTCTGACCTGCGGAGGATACTCAGGCCACTTTTAGGGAAGAGTGGGAGGGCGAGGGGCGTGAGATCTGACCCCTGCCTACCTGTTCTGCATCATCATCTGACATTTCCTGTCATAGGCACCTGCCACCTGGCAGGCTGCATTACCTTCAGTTCCTGAAATATGCTGTGAAAACAGCTCTGCACACACACTCTTGTCTGGAACAACTCTACCCACCCAGATGTCTCTACTTCACCCTCCAAGTTTCAGTGTGAAGGTCATACCTAAAAGTGCTTCTCCTCTGTGTTTGCAGAACTTACCTCAACCAGAGCACTCATCACTCTATTGTAATTGCTGACTCTTCTGTATTCTTTATGATTTTGTCAGTTCCTTTAGAGCTGACAAAAAAAGTTTTTAGTCCTCATATTCCCAAGGTGAACCAAGCCTTTAGTCTCCATATTCCCAGAGCCCACAGCATAGAAGTGCTTAATAAACACAGCTTCACTTTCTCCTCAGGAAACAATATAACCTCTATTTATGGAGCAAATGCAGGTGTGTTAAAGACTTAATTTACTTTCCCTATGCCTCTGCAGCAGAGCTGACTTGTCTTATTCCAGCTTTGTAGTTGACTTGGGCAAATTTTAACTAATTTGCCTAAAATCAACTAGCTCCTAAGTGACAAAGCAAGAACTGAAATCTCCGTCTTCTAAATCTTAGCCCAGTGTTCTTTCATTTTAACCTCAGGTTTAAAATGTATTTACTTAACTTTTAATGTCCTTACTTCACTCCAAAAGAGAATTTATTCAACAGACATTTAAGCACCAACCATATATTGGGCACTGTTCTTCAAGCTAAGAATACAGTCATACATAAGACAGAGCAAGTGGAGGTTAGACAATAAACAGTATTTAATTTAATTATTTACAGTGAGATACTTAGCGTTTACTATGTGCCAGGGACTATTTTGTATGTTTTTCATTTACAGATGAAGAGATTGAAGCACAGAGAAGTGAAATCACTTGTCCAAGGTCACACAACTGGTAAGTGGAAAAGCTGGAATATGAACGCAATCTGCTTCCCGAGTCTGTGCTCATAACCACTCCTCCAGTCTGCCTGGTATAAAATTTTCTATATAGGTCATGATAAAGATTCTAAAATAAGAAAAGCCGCGTAGGAGGCCAAAGAAATAGGGGATGCTTCTTTAGACATGGTGAACAGGAGCAGCCTATCGGAAGAGGTGGCACTGGAGCAGAGGCCTGAATGAAGGGAGGGGTGAGCCTTGATGGAGAAGAGCATGGCAGGACGAGGGAACAGCAAGTGCAGAAGCTCTGAGATAGAACAGTGCTTGGGGAGTGTAAGGAACAGCAGCGGCCAGTGTGAACAAGGGGAAAGGTGATGGAGGATGCATTTAGAGGGGTGAGCAGGGGCAACACGAGAGAGGGGTTGGTTTTTGCCATACTAAAGAGTTTGGATTTATTTTAGTATGACTTATGGTAGCTTACATCATTACAAATGATATAAAGAATAAAACAAAATCAGATAAGTGAGAAAAAGATTGGTGATTGGGATAAAGGTAGAAAAAATTAAGCAAGGGTAAGGTTAGATACAAAATTTAGACCTTACATTTTGCTAGTGTATGTAGATCATACACTTTGCCACCAGCATCAGTCTGCAAATTTGAGCTTGAGCTTCCTTGTGGCCATTGCAAGAGGGAAGTATGGGCCAGCCCATGCTTCTTAGTATCAAAAGGTAAAAAGAAAGATGTTGTTTAGAAGCACTCCTATTCCTAGTACTGAGACCTTAGGGAATTCACTAGCTGACAGAGAAAGTGAGTTGGAATCCTGAATTGATCAAAAGAAAAACTAAGGCATTTTATAACTAAAAAGAGGTATTTTATAACTACACTGAGATGTACAAAGTTTGAATGGTTTACCCATGGTGGAAACATCAAAACTGAATATTAAAATCTTCCTGTGTTTCTTTATATACAGAAGTTTCAGTCCACACAATTTACAAAGACCACATTTTGAGGCTCAGATCACGTCCATGATAGTAAAGTGGTTGATCTAGGAAATGGTTGATTCATTGGCTTAGGCCGATGCAAAGGTTGAGGTGGCAGGCCAATGATGGTTGAGAAAAAGAAATGGACCACATTGTAGCCCTGTAGAGGTCAGGCAAGGACACGGTGTTTCTCATTTCTAGCATATGAGGAGAGAGAGGAATCTGCTCTTTTATTGTATTCTATTGACAATCATTACTGAAAGCCAATTTTTTCCTGCTTAGTAGAAAATGGAGAGAACAGGCAGATTGGTTGACAAGGCCATGAGGGGAACGTTTCTCCACTAACCCGTGGGCTCGTTAATACTCATAACAGCTCCTATGCTTTGGGCGTTTACTCCATTCAGACAGGCTTGATTTCTTTCCACCATTCCTAAGTAAAGCTCTTTACCTTCTGGAGGCAGGCACTTGATAGGATTTAAGGGGAAGAGGAGCCTCACAAGCCTCGGGTGGTGTGCCTTTATTAAGTCCCAAAGTTTTGATGACATGACAGACAGAACATTTGAAAGCCATGCAGATTGTTCAGGCTATTCATGAACTACATTACGAATTGTAACACCAGAGCCCTAATGGTCTCTAGTGACTAAAGAAAGGCCAGGGCTGAGGATGGAGAACCTGGGATCAGGCACAGAGGCTACTGTTGATGACTGCTCCAAGGAAGAGAGGAAGAGAAGGGAACCCGGGGCCATGAATAAACCCACACTCTTGATGCAGTCCTCTTCAGGGCCCTTCTGATTCTTTGCATTGCCTCAGTCTTTGGTTCCCCTTCATACATTCTTTCTCTTGTCAGAGAGGAGAGGAACTGAGAAAACACCTTTGGGTTTGTTGTTAAAAAGTCATGGAGCCTTTCTTAAGGGCAGTCTCAGTAGCAGGAGAGGCGGGAACCAGACGCAGAAAGAGCCGGTGGCAAGGAGGTGGAGGTGGGGAGGATTCACCCAGAAAGTGGCAGAGATGGGAAGGAGAGAAATCACATGGTGGATTAAAGATGCAGTGGGGTCAAGAGCTATGCTGTTTCCAAGATAGAGGAGATCTGCTGTGCATGGACAAAAGGAAGAGTTCCAGAGGATAAATGAAGGACCACCAAGGCTGGAGTCAAGAAGGAATGAGCAGGAATTAGCCTTATGTTTATCTTCGGAAGAGAAACGAGACACTTCTGAGACAGGTTCAATAGAAGAGGACACAAGAGCTGTTATTTTGAGGAGAAAGGAACTCTTGTTGTCCATGCAGCCTCATTCTTCTCAGGAAAAATAGGAGTGTGGTTGTGTGTGTGTGTGTGTCGGCGGGGGGTGTTCATCTACCAAGAATGAGGGAGGGGAGATAAGACTAGGGACTAGGGCTGGGGGAAAAATGGAAAAATGCTGAGATGGCTTCTGTCACATTGCCCAGAGCTCTTAGGAAAGGGCTGGATGAGAAGCAGTTTCTCAGTACAAATGTCTAGAAGTATCTTGGGTACTGTTGAGAAATAAAGAATAAAACTCAACCCTGGCTGGGTATAGAAACAAACAGATTTTCTCTGCTTAGGACTCAGGTGTGAGGGGAGTGAGGGGGAAGAAAAGCAGATTTAGCAGATTTGGGGAAGATCTCAACAAATACTAGCTCCAGTCAAAAGCAACAACAAGGAAAGCAAGTTTCTAAACCTTCTAGCTATATTCAAGTATATAATGCATTTTCCTCCAAATAATTGATTTACTCTTCCATAAATATATCATTTCTCACTCTTTTCCTTCTTTCCATTCTCCTGCATTTATTAAGTACAGTTGGACCGTGAACTGCACCAGAGACTATTTCTAATAATATTCCTGCATATGTAAGGCACTTTCTTTCATATTCACTTTCTCATTTCATCCTCTTGAAACCCCTAACAGGACAGTAGGAAGGGCAGTTGTGTCCATCTCATTCTAGATGAGGAAAGAGACTAAAGACAGTCTCAGGAAAGTGACTTCTAGCCCTCCAGTTCCCTACAGGCTCCCCTAGCCCTGAGTTTCCCCTTCACATCTCTATCACGTCATCATTATTTATTTATGTAATTATTTACTTAAAGTCTGTCTTCCCTGCTGGGTTGTAGCTCCATGAGGGCAGACTAGGGGTCTTGTTCACTATCATTTTCCTAATAGATCCTGTTGTCCCTGAATCTTCATGTCTAGACTCGTAGTAGATAATCAGTAGATTTGCTGTTGGAGGGTCCCCCTAATCCTTCTTGAACAAATCCTTTTCTTTAAAGATACTTTACAACTAAAAGACCCTTATAAAGCTATATGAATTGAGATTCTTGAGCTTTTACATTTTCCCCAATATTTTACAGTGCTGTTGCTTAAACTTAATTTAACAGCATATCTGACATGTAGCAGATGGTCAATAATTTTTGCTGTGGTTCAAGAGTGATTATATCTGTGAAAGAGCCAGAACCTGAGCCTCGTGCCCTGACTCAAGTTTGCATTTGTTCTACTTTTCTCTGCTTCCGCAGTATAACTAGAACAGTCCTGGAACATAGCAGACAACCAATAGATAGCTATTTAATGAATCAATGAACTAGTATCACTTGATACAGAATTAATGTCTGTGCAATTAATTGTTTGCTGGTTCATTGTATTTGACTATCTACCAGTGACACCTATGATTTTTAAACTCCATTGTTACGTAGCCAAGAATGATTTTGTTTGCAGTAGAAAAATAGGGGGCTTCCCTGGTGGCACAGTGGTTGAGAGTCTGCCTGCCGATGCAGGGGACACGGGTTCGTGCCCCGGTCCAGGAAGATCCCACATGCCGTGGAGCGGCTAGGCCCGTGAGCCATGGCCGCTGAGCCTGCACATCCGGAGCCTGTGCTCCGCAATGGGAGAGGCCACAACAGTGAGAGGCCCGCGTACTGCAAAAAAAAAAAAAAAAAAAGAAAAAAAAAGAAAAATAGGAAATGGACATGGGCAATAATAAATTGGAACCAGAGAGCTGAAAAATGCTTCTCCGACTAGGGACATCATTAACCCGAGGGAGAGGACTTCAGTTATCTTTGTTTACCTCTTTGATATTAGAGAAATAAGATAATGAATGTCTTTTTAAAAGTTATAGCAAGCAATGGATTATTGATCAGCTGAAAACAATCACTAGACTAAACTTTTAACACTTGCCACACTTTCCCCAGTTGGCCTAACTTTGCCCCTACTAACTCCCTGGCCTCAGTTTCCCCATCTGCAGAATGGGATGGTAGTGTCTGCATTACCTGCCTCTCTGAGTCAAATAAGATGGATGTTTAGTAAAAGCCATGTTTTACCAAGCTTGGTGGCAGCTCAAAGGATGACTTGTTAACTGAAAATTTCCTTATGGCGGAGAATCATAGAAAAGGCTAAATATGTACCACAGACATTTAATCTAAGTGTATATATCTAAAACATAGACCTGTATCTTCAGTGACCAAGCTTTTCTCTAGGACATAGGTCTCTTCTTCCAGTATGGATTTGCCAGTAGGATGTTCCCATGGTATTTATGGCTTGGATCCATTTCTTATAAAGAAGTTAAAACTTAAAGACCCTTGTAAGATGATATAAATTGAGAGTCCTGAATTTTTAAAACATTTTTCACCAGTATTTTACAGTGGTCTCACCCAAACTTAACCTGACAGATAGCACTTGTTTTGGCAACTCATTTTATGTAATCTTTCCAAATCATTCAACTCTATTTTTGTGGAAACAACTCTCTGCCTCTTCACATTCATACCTCATCAGTTTTAAATTAATGAAGTTAAATTAGTACAAATACTAATATAAATTAAGTACAACTGCTAAAATTAAATTGAGAAATAACTGTAACTTGGTATGCCACACAACAGATAGGAATAGAGACGCATGGCATTTTAGAGCAGTAGCTTTCAAACTATTTCAGTGCACATCCAGAGTAGGAAAGACATTTGCTGTTGCAGCCCCATAGCCATGCACACACACACATGCACAGACACACACTTATACAAAACACACATGCATCTCAAACAAAAATTTCAGAAAACACACCTAACCTTGCCCTTATCATGTGTCACGTACTTTGATGTTTTTTCTTCTATTTTACCTATTGACTTGAAAAAAATTTCTGGATACAACCTTCTAAATTGTTTTCATGATGCACTCATGGATCTCAACATGGAGTTTGCAAAGACCCTGTCCTACAGGGTCAGTGTTTGTTTTTTTTTTTTTGCGGTACGCGGGCCTCTCACTGTTGTGGCCTCTCCCGTTGCGGAGCACAGGCTCCGGACGCGCAGGCTCAGCGGCCATGGCTCACGGACCCAGCAGCTCCGCGGCATGTTGGATCTTCCTGGACCAGGGCACGAACCCACGTCCCCTGCATCGGCAGGCGGACTCTCAACCACTGCGCCACCAGGGAAGCCCAGGGTCGGTTTTAATCAAGAGATTTGAGTGTGATATGGTCCTCAGCCAGCACCTTATATGAAGGAGATGGAGAGAGTCAGTGGGACTGGCAAGCAGGTGGAGTGGAGGTTGACTAAGAGACTTTCCAGTGTGTATGGAAATGTGTTGTAAATGTGTAAGGAGCTCTGCCACTGTGAGCCTTGGTTTTCCTCTAGAACAAGGCTCCCTGGTAATTGTTCTTAAACCCTGTGCTAGGTCCCCCTGTTGTCCTGATAGCTGGGTATGAGATGGATTTTCTGTGCCCCCCTCCGGGCAGTAGAAATCAATCCAGGTAGAAGTGGTGTGCTCTCAGCCAGTCCATAGAGAGACCAAGGATGGTGCTGGAGACAGTGCTGCCAGCTTTCTACCTGCCATGCACATCACGCTCCTCCCCTTGAACACGGCAGTTCACGATTGTATGTCACATGCTGAGACGACTGTCAGCTGGACCAGGGCGACTCACGGACCACTCACCTTTAAACTTTTAACTCACTCATCAACCCTGATGGAATGGTCATTCAGCTGTTTGTATAGGAAAGCATGAAAGACTCCTCTGGGGTCTGGGATATAACCTGAAGACAAATAGAAATATTAGAAAGGAGAAGAGATAAGGAAATGATCCCAGGCTGCAATTGCCCATCCACACCAGACATGAGCTGCCCAAATTCCAGAGAGTCGGAGGAGCTTTGAAGGAGCTTTATCAACTTTGGGTTGCTATATGGACATAAGTACTTAGTATTCCTGATTTCATTCTTTGGGGATCTGAAAAAGTATATCCTGGAAAAGTTCACTCTCATCTCAGTAAGGCTTTCAACACCTGGCAAAACATGGAGCCCATCATCAGCCGAGGCCTCCCTGCCCCTTAATAACCAGATAAGGTGGGCTGGAAACTCCGTTCTACTCTCTGGCCAGCCAAGGCCTTGCTTTCACATTTCTGTGACATCTAAAGAGTTGGGGGATAATTATTTTGGATTTGAGGGCTTCTGCAGCTAATTGTTCACTTAACGTGCATCCGTACGTGTGACCATGCTGACCCAGATGTAGAATTGAGCCCTTCCTTAATCTCCACAAAGATCTGCTTTTGTGTTAGCGGGCACATCAGAAGCTGTGAGGAGGCAGAAATAGGGTTTCATTGCAGCAGGTGAACTGAATTATTAGGCAGCCTATTTCTTATTTTACTCTTTCCTCAACCCTTGTCTTCTACCCACCTCCAGGCATTTTTTAAGGATGTCTTTATCCCCTATACTGCCTGTGGCCTCACATTATCTTCCAAGCCTCTCAGCGCCTTTCCACGCTTAGGAAACCTACATATATTTCTCTCTCTCTGTTAATCAGAGCAGTTCTATTCTCCCTGACCCTTATCGCCAAGCTCAGCTCTGGTCCCCACCTTCACAAATCCAAATCACACCCAGCATTCAGTGGTGGAAGAAAAAGAAGATAATTGCAATAAAAATACTTCATTTGAGAAAAGAAAAAAAAAAAAACCAACATACAGTGGCCACTGTTTAAAACTGGTGATATCTCATGCTGGACAAGAGTGGCCATGCTGGACTGGCTGCCCTGGCAGTAGAGTGGGCTCTAGAACAGTCAACCTGGCTGCCTCCAGTTCTGCTCTCTGGAAGGTTCTCTCCTGTACACTGTCCACCATGGCATCATGTGAGAGGATTTTAGGGAGGAGGTCCCTTCCAGAGGCCGTAATCATTCCTGTAGTTGCCCACTTCCTGTTAGTTTGGATTTGGGGCCTGTTCATCTTAGGGGTTGAGCAATTACAGGAATTTTAATGCCAAGCTGGGGTTTCTCTGGCAATTCCAGTTGCTTCAAACTATCTGTACATTACTTTGGCTAATAATAGTCATAATACCTAACATATTTATACATATATTGAGGGTTTTCTGTTTAAGCAGTCTTCTAAGCTCTTTATATACACTGTCTTAACTGAATCTTTGAAAGAACCACATGAATTAGATACTACTATTGCCCCTCTTTTGTAGGGAAGGAGATAGAGGCAGGGAGAACTTAAATAACTTGGCCAAAGTCACACAGCTAGTGACATTGGGATGGAATTCAGCTAAACCGACTGCAGAGCCCAAGCTTTTTAACACCTGTGTCATGTTGCTTAACAAAAGCTTGAGTTATGGTGACTTGAACACAGACCCAGATCTCAAAGCTTCTGTCCCTTGGCAGTGTGCCTCTGTGGTCTCATTTTGGCCTCTGCCTCTGAGGATTGCTAAACAATAGCCTAGGTGGGGAGGCACAGCCATCCACCCCTCGTTCCCAGAAGTTGGTCCAGTACATGACTCAGCACACTGAAATTTGACAGTCACCCCCTTTGTCAGCTGGGAGCCCTCAACTAATCAGGGATCAGGATTTTCCCAGATGTTACTCTTATCTCCCCCTGAGTTTCCAGCAGTTTTTTTCCCCTGCCTCTGCTGGCGCTAACTGTGACTTGGGGAAGAGGATTTGACTTTGCCAAGCCTCAAGCTCATGAATAGCTGACTTGCAGTCATCTAGCACTGCTGACCACAGGCTAACAAGGCCTCACTTAAGAAAGTTGTTTTTCCCCTGTCACGTCATGCTTTTGATGGGTCAGCCTGTAGGAAAGATTTTGTCTTTCTTGTCAGGCCATACTGAAGCCTGCAAGATATAATCCTAACACTTCCTACCAAGTCTGTGATCTGTGATAGAAATATGGTTTAAATCCCAAAATACAGTAGGCACATTGGTCAGGAAAGACTGAATTACACTATATTAACCAATGCTTCCAAAATCTCAGTGGCTGACAACTACTAAGGTTTGTTTCTTCATGCCCCTTGCTGGTCACCAGGGGCGCCCCACTTATCCAATCTGAGAAATTCAGCAATTCAGCCAGTATCTTGAACCCAGCATTGTGGGTTGCCATGATGAGAGCAAGGAGTGCTTCAGGAAAATCTCGTACCAACAGTTAAGTGCTCAATTTTGCTCAAAATGTATTGGTCAGAACAGGCAGGTCACATGACCCCACTCAATCACAGGAATCATAAAATTAAATTCTAACATACGTCTGGAGGGCAGAGAGCTGCAACTGTTGGGTGAGATACTAATGCCTGCAACAGTAAGCTTTGTCACCACATTACATTACAGGTGTTACCAACTTTCTAGCCAGGAGAAAAGGAATCCTCGGCATTCCATCCCCCATCCTGACTTAACCAATTTCATATGTTATGTTCATCCCTTGCAACTCCCCCCCCCAGGTGTTAATATCTGCAGTATTCAGGATTATTCTGGTTGCAAGCGACAGAAAACCACTTTCAATTGGCTTTTGAAAATACGGAATTTTTTGTTTACATAATTAAGAAATCCAGAGCTGCATTGAGCTTTGGGAATAGCTGTAGCCAATAACCCAAATGATATCTTTAGGAGAGTGGCTTTCTCCTTTTAATTTTTTTGGCTTTGCTCTTCTCTTTCTTGGTTTCATTCTCAAGAAAGATCCTTTATAGGGTGGCAAAAATGGGCACGCATACCCCTAGGCTTATATTCTAGCTGTCTTGGTGGAGAGAATGTACTGATTTTCCAGTAGCATTAGCAGAAGTCACTGATCCAACTTAGAACACATACATATCACCTGTCACTGTAGCCAAGGAAATATGGTGCCCTGATTGGAAGTTCTGAGTCATGTGTCCAACCCCAAGCCTAGAGGGAGGTGGGCTCCACCAGGACTTTATGGGCCAAGAACAGGGGAGGGACAGTTCCTGAGAAAAAGGAAATGACCTGGTCTAGAAGAAAAGAAAATGCATGACAGATGGGCAAAAACAATAGGTATTCACTACAATTACATGTCATTTGTATCCCCGTTTTCTGGTTGAGGATATTGAGACTTTTTAAGATTAAGTACAAGATCTTGCAGTGTAGACCTGAAATTCAAACTCAAGTCTGATTGCAAATGACATTTGATTATTTGCTGTGCTCAGTTGCCTGCTATACATTCCTTTTACTAATCTAATAATCTGGAAAGTATGACAAAAATGTAGCATGAGCTTTTTTGAATGTTTAAATTAAAAAATGAGTTTTACAGTACTTCTCAGTATTTAGAAAATGTTGATGAAAAAGATGACTATAATATGATATGAAACCCCAAGCTATCTAAATCTTTCTACAAATAGAAAAAAAAAAATGAATTTTTTTAAGTTCATGATCTCCTTTAGAAAAATTAAATGGTGAAAATGAGTTAATTGATAAATACAAATTCCTTTTTAGAAAGGACACAGATCTAATATAAAGTAATTGCCTCTTTATGACTGATTTATCTTAAGCCTGACTGCATTCAAATTATATTTTGCCCTTATTCAAACCTTATCTAGGAAAATAAATGAACCTTTCATTCTGGAAGGAGATAGAATGGAAAATGCCTCATGAGGAGACAAAGAAGAAATAGTCTGAGTTCTTAAAAGATGAATTGAGATCCTTTTTTTTCTCCTCCTGAGTTGGTGAGGAAGACATACATATCCCACTGCAATAAATCCCGAGTCACTTATAATACAGTCCTTTCTAATGTAGATCTATTTGGAATGCCTTCCCCCAACCCCCCAGAGTCCACCACCGCTGTCTTGTCCGTCTGAGCCTCCCCTGGGAGTCTGATGTGCAGTCATCTGCTCCAGGGCCCATGGAGAGACCATTTTGGTTGCTGTCTGTTAAGACAGGGTGCAGCTTGCTTGGCTCCTAAAACTCCATTTTCATGCTGTGCATTTTCCTTTGAAGTAAAATATGTGACATTCTAGACCTTGGGCCCTTCTCCCCAGGAAAAGGGAAAGCAAACACTGAGACCGTCGCTAACATCCTTCAAGGTCAAATAGCTCCAACTGAGGCCAAGACGGTGGGGGCCAGGGGAAGCAGAATGTCTCAGTTATTTTACCTCTTTGCCTAAACTGTCCAAAGTTACTGGATAGTTGCCGATGAACCCCTTTGTATGTGTAGACCTAGAAAAAATTTACATTTTCAATTGAATGGACTTAATTATCTCATAAAATTGCATTGTACAAAATAGGGGCTAGATATGCAGCATTATCAAATTTGGAGAGCACATGGGTAAAATCTCTTTCCTTCCATTTGTGATAGCCTGAGTATTTCACAAACAGGAAGTTTAGGGACAGGTCTCAGAGGGGCAGTAGATGGCATACCTTAGGCTAGGTAAGTAGTTGTGGTAACCAACATGGCCTTCATTGGTGGCCTTGACCAGAGCTATCTCTCCAGAGTAGTGGGGGTGAAATCCTGGTTGCAGTGGATTCAAAAGAGAATGAGAGGAGCAGAAATGGACACTTGAGTGTAGAGACTACTCTTTCAAGGAGTTTTGCTGTAACTGAGAGCAGAGAAATCTGATAATAGCTAGAGGGTGATCTGAAATCAAGAGTGTGTTCTTTGCTTTGTTGTACAGTGGAGAGATAATGGTACAGTTGCATGCTGATGGGAACAATTAGGTATAGAGAGAAGAGCTTGAGTAAAAAGAGGAGATTGCTGGAGTTGTGTCCTTGAGTAGGAGAGAAGGAATAAGACGTAGTGCATGAGTGGAGGGATTGACCTTGGACAGTTCACTCATCCTAACCAGAGGGCACATGAAACTCACAGTATTGGTGCAGAGAGATGGGAGGATATGGTGATAGGAGCCTGTGAAAATTCTCTTCAGATTGCTTCAATTTATTAGTGAAATAGAAAATAAGCTATTTATTTGAGATGAGAATAAGGGAAGGGGCATTGGAATTTGAGGAGGGAGGAAAATACGAAAGATATGAAATAGTCATCTAGTTGAATGGCAGAATGAAAGACTTAGATGAACAACCCAAAGCAGCCTATTTCTGGATTTTTAGGTGATAAAGTTAAACGTGACCCCACACAGACTTAAGCTGTCAGTACGAGCTTTGAATTCTGACTGGAATTGTCATGTGGTAATGAAATAATGCCTGACGCACAGTGGGGGAAGGTCTACAGGTGGTGGATTTAACCTCACAGTCTTTCATTAGTCTATAAAACAAAAGTATTCTGAATTAAGTAAGGTAAAGACAGTCTCCCTAGACAAGGATAGACCTGAAATAGAACGCTTTGGAAGATGCATTAAGAAACATTTCAGACTTGAAGAAAAATCATTGCAAGCGAAGAAGCCAAAAGATAACGCAGCTTCCAAAGGAGGAAGCATAATCTAAATCAGAATGTTGTTTAAATGCTGGGGGAACAAAGCCCATCAAGAATATTTTTACAGTATAATTTTGGAAATGCAGAACACATTAATATTTAAAGCAACATTTATAAATAAACTTTTAAATAATGTTTTTGACCTGACTTGCTCACTCCCCTAGGATGGCATTCAGATGGTCTGCACTCCCTGAATTTGCACACCGAATGTTGTATGTATATGAGTATGTGCATATTTCTGGAAGTGAGCACATAACTGTCATCGAATTCTCAAAATAGACTCTGATTCCAAAAGAATAATGACTTCCTTAAAAAAAAGAATGATTTACGTCAGAAACTTATTATAGAGGCAGAATATTTTACATCAAAAAATTTCTGAAATGAAGATTTAGAAAGAGCTTGGAGTAGTAGGAAACACAATGGACCGGGATTCAAGATTTTGGATTCTAGTTCTAGATTTGCTTCTTTGCTTCTAATAAGCTGTCTGATAATGGACAAATCTCCTCACTCATCAGGGCATCAGCTTCCTCCCCTTGAAATAAAGGAACTGGAATGCATGATTACTAAAGTCTCTTACGGTTCTAACATGGTAAGATTCCATAAACGTGTACCACACTGCATCTTTTTTGTTAATAAAAATGAGAAGGACTATCTTTATCTGAAATAAAGACTGTGGAAGGGCCTCATGGCCCCCTGGGTCTTCCTTTTCCTTCTCCCAGTAAGTCACAATGACAGACCACCCCCAAAATAAAGAGAAATAACAAGTTGATATCTAGAGGACGCCTCGGCTGAGATGGCAGCACTAAGTGACACTGGACACATTACCCTCTCAGGTGCTTACCAAGAACAGATTTCTAAATATTCACATCTGACATACAAAATGACAGAGGGGGGTTGTTTGTAATTCCAAGACTGAAGAACACGAAGAGACTGTGAGTAAGAGTACTTCCACATGAGAAACATTTGAGTTCCTCCTAATCTTTTTTTTTTTTTTTTTTTTTTTTTTTTTTTTTGCGGTACTCGGGCCTCTCACTGCTGTGGCCTCTCCCGCTGCGGAGCACAGGCTCCAGATGCGCAGGCTCGGGCCATGGCTCACGGGCCCAGCCGCTCCATGGCACGTGGGATCCTCTCGGACCGGGGCACGAACCCGCGTCCCCTACATCGGCAGGCGGACTCTCAACCACTGCGCCACCAGGGAAGCCCTTTTTTTTTTTTTTTTTGGCGGTATGTGGACCTGTTACTGTTGTGGCCTCTCCCGTTGCGGAGCACAGGCTCCAGACGTGTAGGCTCAGCGGCCATGGCTTACGGGCCCAGCCTCTCCATGGCATGTGGGATCTTCCTGGACTGGGGCACGAACCCACGTCCCCTGCATCGGCTGGCGGACTCTCAACCACTGCGCCACCAGGGAAGCCCCCCTCCTAATCTTAAGTCCTCTCCACAGTGCATATATTATTGCAACTTTCACTGATAGAGCAGCGAATTTGGTGATGGTGCATGGATTGCTGTAAATTGTCTGCTGGGTTATCTGTTGCTACCATCTTAGAGCACACATACCTCAGTTACTACGGAAGCCAGCCTCCAAGCTGGACCCCAGTGATCCTTGTCTCCTCATATTTGCACCTTTATATAGTCCCCTCCCACAATGCATCAGAGTTTGATTGTGTGACCAATAAAATATAGCAGAAGTGAGAATATATGGCTTCCAAGACTAGTTCATAAAGGCACCGGAGTTTTTGCCTTGGTCTTTTGGATCACTCACACTGCAGGAAGCCATCTGCCATGTCATAAGGACACTCAGGCAGCTCTGTGGAGGATGAGGCTGTGACCTGCCTGGTCACAGGTAGATTCATCAACCTCAGCCACTCAGTGACAGATTCAGTGAAGTCCTAGAGAATATCCATCCCAATGTCAGGAGGATACATGGGTTTTCCCTGCAACTAACCAAATGCCTCTTTGTGCAGGAAGATGTAGGGGAAGCCCTTGAGAAGAGGGAAGGTAATTATTCCAAAGAAGCTATTATTATTATCAGAGACTGATGGAGCTTGAATTGAGAAGATCAAGTGTTTTCTACCATCAACAGGAATAGGGCCTCATAAACAA
The DNA here is from genome assembly GCF_964165515.1 of Mesoplodon bidens. NCBI lineage: Eukaryota > Metazoa > Chordata > Mammalia > Artiodactyla > Ziphiidae > Mesoplodon > Mesoplodon bidens. Next base: position 56,303,641 of record NC_138166.1, read on the forward strand.
ACACAGCACTCCACTGAAGGCAAGCACATCACAACTCTCAGTCTCATCTCTGTGAGGCTCTGAGTTTCCTCTACTGTGCCCCAACCTCCCACAGCTCTCAGTGCTCCAGATCTTTCCAGTTGGAACTGGAGGAGGGAAAGGATTATAAAGGGATTTTACTTTGGAGGCCAATGCACTGGTCCATGTTAGATATGTCAGTGCCCCCACTCATGACCTAATCCAAAGCCACAGCCAAAGAGTAACCAAACAGCAAATGTGTTTGGGTTTTCATGGCAGCCACTGAGTCCTCTGTACCAGCCTTCTGAGCCAAGCCCCAGCTCTGCTGTTCACATGCTGGGTGACCCCTCATACTCTTGGCCTGGGTTTCCTCATTTTTGAAGTATGCTGGAGGTAATAGTGGGAGGGGGTGGCGGAAGATTTTGTTTCTGTTCATTTGTTTGTTTTGTTTGCTTTGTTTTTTGATCTGGGCATGGGGAAATGGGGGAGAGGATGGGACCACATTAGATTCTCTCAAATGATTATCCAGCCATAAGACTCTAAGGCTTTATGTTATGGCATTTTCTCGTGGGAATGCTGTAGCTTCCAGAGACCACTGCATAATCTACACTTTAATTACTTCATAAACATAACCTGAAGATGTTCAGCAAGTAGACCAAAGGCAGGAAAGCAGCCCATTACACTCTAGCTGCTGATGGTCTTCATGGTAGAATAATGAGGACATACCTTGTTTCTAAACTTAATTAACAAAACCATTACCTATGGAAATAGGCAAAATTACTCCCTAATATCTGGGCCCTAAGTAGCTGGTCTAATGTAGTCTCTCACAGACGGGAAAGGCCAACAAATGAACCTAAGTGAGTATCCCAGCAGGTGGCCCACCCTGCTAGGTCTTTTTGTACCCTACAAGCTAGCCATTGTAATAACAGCCAACCAAGCCCAGCACTCAGATCACAGCCCAATGCAAACAAACTCACAGACTGTCTAAATCTTCTAAAGAAATAAAGATGAATGAAAATCAACTGACTTGTTCAAACTTTGAAAAGAGAGAGAGGTAGGTAGGGGAAGGAGCAAGATAAAATATTTTATCATTTGTGACCAAACGCAGTCATGTAGGAAAATATTTTCGCGATATCAATGGCTAGGCTCAGTAGCGTAGTATCTGTTTTAACTTTTTTTTTTTTTTTTGCCAGTTCTCCCAAAGGTAGTTTTATTTTGCTGAAAAGGCAAAGAAGGGGTTAGAAAAATTAGCATTAATTAAACTTTATTTCCCTTGGCCACAGGCCACACAGTTCAAAGAAAGTGCAGCCTCTAGCCAAGTCCCCTCACAAGCAAACTTCAGAATGCATGGCTTAATTCATGTATATTTCGTTTGTCCGATAAGAAAAAAGAGGAAAAGGGGGATAAGGATAGAAAAAGTAAGAAGGTGAACAGGAAGTATGTCTTCTGTTTGGCATCCTGTAGTTTTCTGCTTTTAGAGTAAACAAGTGGTGGGTGGGGCAGAGCAGGATATAAAGTTATTTTCAACTATAAAAACATATGCAGGTATGTAACTAAACAAATATAATATATTCAGTGAGCCAAAGCTCCATTCAACATGTTATCTTCTGACTCCTGCCTCACACATCTCTCCAAACTGCTTTGGAAATGGATCCGGGTCTGATTGCTTCTCACCACTTCACCACTACCCTACAGTCCAAGCCACTGTCATCTCTTCAGCAGAATATTTAAACAGCCTCCTAAACTGGTCTCTATGTGTCCTTCCAAGAATTTGTTCTCTAGTAAGTCTGATCTGGCTCCCTCTCCTTCTATGACTTCATCTACTATTCTCCCCTTCACTCCTTCTGTTCTAGCCATGAGCTTCTGTTCCTCAAACATGCTAAGCCTTTTCTCACCCCAGGGCCTTGGCACTTGATTTGCCTTTGCCCAGAACACTCTTTCCCTGGGCTTGCTTCATGGCTTGCTTCCCTCCTCTGTCAAGGCTCTACTGAATGCCTCAGGTTATCAGAGGTCTTTCCAGACCACTCTACATAAAATGGCAAATCTCCATCCAGTACTTTACAGCTCGCTTGCCCAGTTTTATTTATTTTGCCCATAGCACACGCCGCCACCCAACATACATCTACTTGTTTATTTATTGTCAGAATCTCTCCCGTTAAAATTTACACTCCTTGAGGTACTGTTTTGTTTATTGCTGTTTCCCCACTGCCTACAAGGATGCCTGGCATATAACTGATGTTCAGTAAATGTCAGTTGAATAAATAGATGAATGAATGGATAAATGACTAAATAAAATGCGTACATACGAGAGAAAGTGAGGGAAGGTGGGGGAGAATGAAGAGGAAAAGAGTAACAACCTCCAAATACATCTCTCTAAGGTAATAGTACAGGTGAACATTCCATACTTTTCTCAATTTTCCTAAGTGTATAAAATAAAAATGTGTTACTTCTATAATAAAAAAATAATATTTATCTTAAAACAATTTTGTCAAATTTAAGGTTTAGCTAAGGTTTGAGAACAGAAAGTAAGAATGTTTTTTTTTTTAAACCGATGTTTCACAGTTCTAGGAAGATAGACAAGTCAAATAGTAGGTAGGCTTCTTGAGATGAAGCCCCAAATTGTCTCATTGTTCACCCACTGAGCTGTCCAAGCCAGACACACAGGCTCCTTGCCACCAGCTCCGTCTCCCTCTGGGCTCCCGTGGTCACTGGTACAGTCTGTCCTCTACAGCTGTCATTCTGTCCTTTCCAGTTCCTGCCTCCATCACCTCCACAAGCATCCAGGAGTGATTTTCCTTCCTCGCTCACTTCCCACATATAAACGTCAATCAAATCTTCTCAATTTTTCTTCCTGCATTTTTCTCTGAATTATCTCTTCTTGTCTCCCCACACTGTCATTGCCTTAGGGCAGTTCTAGATCATTTTCCCCACTAAATTCCTGCTTCCTCATTCTGCTCCCTGTGCCCATCCTTCCCAGGCAGACTCCCTACTGCTGCTGGAGTGGTTTTTCTATAACACAAACCTAATCATCTCATTACTATACATCTAAAATCCCTCTGTTCAGTACACAGGGCCTCTTCCAGACTTGACCCTGCCTGTCCCGCTAGTCTTCCTCCTGTCTGGGCCCATTGCCTTCATTTCAGCCCAACCCAGCTCCAGCACTTGTGGCTCGTTGGCCCTGAGCATACCTGTCTGTCTTCTTGGAATGTCAATCCTTGGCCTCTTTAGGGGGCACCTACTCTTTAAAACTCACCTCTCTTGCCACCCTCTGTGGAGGATTCTCTCTGATTCCCATCGATCTAGATGCAATTCCTCTGGGTTCTCTGAGGAATGTGTGCTCTATTTTAGTCAGTGATTTACTCTTTGGAATCTTACATTGGACTGTTAGCCTCCTAAGGAAAGGGTCCAAGTCTCAGACTGAATTTTCATTTTTACATTTAACTCAGTGTTTCAAATCTTGTAGAAATTTAATCAATACTTGTAAGAGGAAAGGGCCAGAAGAGAAAGGGAAGTCAGCTAGGTAATTAGATAGATTAGGGATATAAATATGTTGAGGGAAAAGTCCGTAAGATCTTAAGATGTGCACACTAAATCTCCATTGGATGTTTGCAAACCTTGGACCCGAGAGATTTAAAATGAATAACATATGATGGTTAAGAACAGACAGGCCACATGAATTTCAATTCTAGTTGAACCACTTAGTAGCTAACTGACCCCAAGCACATTACTTAACCAATTTGAGCCTCAGTTTTCTTATCTAATAAATGAGAAGACTAATATTGTCTCCCTGATAAAGCTGGTGTGAGGTTAAATAGGGTAATTCACATAAAGGACTCAGCACAGTGCCTGGAAGCAAGGAATGTTCAATAAATGTCATTAATGATAACGATGATGATAATCATTAGGAAACAAGAGACTGAATGTTTTTAACAGAACAGTAAGAGGAGGCCCAATAATAAAACTATTCAATATGTCGAACTGGAATTGCAATGAATGGTATTTCAAAGGCCAGCCCCTAAATTAACATCATCATATGAGAGCCTGGGGATGCCAACCAGCTGCTCTTTAGAGCATACAAGCCAGCATTACAAGAAAAGGCAGCAGGCTGTTAAATTTTTGCATGATATAACAGCAGTTTCAAGACTGTGTATGCAGAATAGTTCCACAGGATGGCAATGTATGTTACGTGAAACAAAGTGTTCCAGAATCCCACACACACACACACACACAAAAGTGTTCCAGAATCAAATAAGATTTTGAGACTCTGTAAACCAAGTCCAACAGTGATATTTTTCTGCAAGACTCCTCTGAGCATCTCTGAGAAGGGGATGGCGGGATTCACCCACCGCTTTTAACCATAGCATCCTGTGTTTTTCAGATTACCTCCTGGGACTTTTAAAAAATGCCCCAATTAAAGGAAAGCTCCAAGGGTCTAGCATTTATCATCCCAGGACAACTGAGAAGAAGAAAGAGAAGGAAAGAAGAGAAAAGAACAACAACCTTCAAATAATAGTAAGGGTGAATATTTTATACTTTTCTCAGTTTTCCTGAATGTATAAAAGTACGTTATTTCTATAATCAAAAAACCAGGTAACATTTATCTTAAAACACTTTTTTCAGATTTAAGATTTAGCTAAGATTTGAGAACAGAAAATGAAAGTAGACATTTTTTTTTTAAATCAGTGTTTCACAGTTTTAGGAGGAGAAATATTCCTGTGCATTGTGAACCAACAGAAACAAGAATGGCCTAGTTAATAAATGCAGAGTCTCAGACAATCTTAAAACAGCTGACTACAAGGGCTGAGAGGTACTCAGAGACGCCCACAGGGCACATAACCCTACCTGGGCCCCACCTGGGAGGGGAAAGGCCGGGTCTCAGCAGACGCCTCAATGAGTAGGTCTTCAAGAGAGAGCTGTGCTGGTCCTAGGAGCCCAGCACGCCCAGACTTTTCCCCCTTAACCTTCACAGCCTCAGGAGGGCACCTCTGATAGCCTGGAGTCAGGCTACTGCAGGGTGGCGCTGAATTCAAGCTGGGCCAGCAAAGGCGGCTCACCATCATTGCTGAGGTTCTGAGCTCTTTTCTCTCGTATTCATGTGCTTTCAAGTATTTTTGGTGATTCTGTAAGTTTCTCCCTTTCATTCCAAATTGGTTTCCTGTCATTTTTATGAGAAGGAATTTATTGGTGCTTTAAAAATATATAAAAATGTCTTTATGCCTAAATCTTTTCTTATCAGGCTTCTCTACACTGTTTGTTCTCTATTCTGGGTTTTTGGGTTTTTTTTTTTTTTTTTTTTTCCTTTTCTGAATTCAGTGCTTCTGGGCTCAACCAAATGGAAATGGATCTGGTAAAGGCTGGAGCATGGACGCGGATGGGGCGGGGGGGAAGTGAGGGGGGATAGCCAGGCCCTGGGGCTGCCAGCCGGGAGCTGCTGCCCTTGCTAAGGCCCATTACTCACTCAGTCACTTGGCAAGACTCTGCCTCCAGGCAGCTCGTCCCCCTGCCTCTCTCTGAATAATACACACACCTAGCAGGGAGCCATCACTTACACAAATAGCTGAGAGCACCTCCCTGACTACTGTTCAGCTATTAAGAGTTCAGATGCCCTGGGGAGGCCAGGTGGAAAGTGCCAGCTTGAGGTCTGAGCCCGAATCTGCAGGCACCTTTCTAACTGGCCTCACAGGTGTTTCCTCTGCAGGGCAAAATGCCAGTCATGTTAGTGCCAGGGCTGCCCTCCACATCCTAAGGAAGGGGATCTGCACTTTGCCAGGGCTAAGCAAGCGGCCTCCTCAGGGTCAGGGCAAGCGGTGGGCTCACCACTGGTGCTGGGGTGAGGGGGGTTTGGGGTGGTGCATGCCAGTGAGCAGTGCCTTGTCCACTCCCCGGCTCCTTCAGGCAGACCTGGCGACAATCTCAAAGGAGTGCATGGGGTGTGGCCCGCTCCGCCCAGGCATCACACACTTATATTTATGAAGACTCCTAGGAAGGAATACATAGGGAGGCTTAAAATCATTTTGACAAATATAGAGAAAATGCCTTCCATAGGGCTGAATGGAAATGAGCAGTTTGCAGAATTGTGTATACCACAATTCTGGCAATGTAAAAACGACACCTCTACGATATACATGAGAAAAACAAGAATGGATAAAGCAAAACAGTTTACTCTGTTTAGTGAGATTGTCAGCAATATTTGTTTTTCTCTTCACAAATTTCAGCTTCTAATTTTTCTACAATGAGCATTCTTACCTTTATTAGCAGAAAAGGTCACTAAGCCATTTGTTCAAAAATCTGCCGAACACCTCTTTACAGAATGACAATTATGGATAAGACAGGTATGTGTGCCTGTGTGTGTGCGCCTGTGTGTGTGTGTGTGTGTGTGTGCGTGATGCTTATATAGATACATATGCCATGCACATATATAAATAAATGTGAACAAATGAATATGCTTGTGTCTTTGACTATATAAATTTATATATATATATATATATATATAATTTCATGATTATCTTCAGAGATCCACCAATACAGAAAATTAACCTACTGGTAAACCCACAGAAATATGTCACACCCAGGAGGCCATCAACAGATAAGACAAAGAGACACAACCACTAGCTGTGATAGGGTCTGTCTGCACTTTCTGGGGTTAAGTGCAAAATAATCTACATACTCTTTGTGAAGATGGCCATCTTGACAGAATAAAATGGGGAAGATCCTGCCTGGAGCAGAAGCTGTGTGCCACCATGGTGACAGTGATCTTAACAGATATTTGTGCCTAGGGCTGGCTTCTCTCTCCTTTTCCTCTTCCCAAGTGAGAAACTGCACTTCACACGGATGGAACAGGGTAGGGTGTTTTCTCTCAGAGCAGAGCAAGCCCAGTGCCAGGTACGGAACACCTTGTGTGCTCGGCTGGCCTGGCTGCCCCATTCACCTATTCTGCGGGTCACCAACCAGTGCTTCCTCTGACAGCTACCCGTGTGGCACCCCCCAAGGATCCCCTTATGGGAAGAGCCTTGGGAGTGCCTTGGCCAGCAGCCTCGAGCACTCAACCTCCACACCTGAGAGCGCTCAGGACTTGCACCTCAGTGTATGCCCCACTCTCATCCTGGAGGCTGTGTGCAGAGCGAGGTGGAGGCTATGAGGAACAGGCTCATATGCACGACCTGATCCTTAGAGACGCAGCGGGAAAAGGGGGGACCTCCGAGGGAAAGGGGACAGGATGCTGAGCCAGATGTCCGAATTTCCCCTCTGGAGTTTCTTCATCCCTTTGGAGTTCTTAAAATTTGATCCCACCTTTGTTATTACCTATGGGGGAACGGCATGCTTCCTTAAACAACATGTTAAACAATCATTCCAAATATTTTCTTCAGAGAGCTTTTGCTTTTTTTCTGGTAAATCCTTGTAGGACAGTGTTGGGGTGCATGCATGTGTGTGTGTGTGTGTGTGTGTGTGTGTGTATTTTCATGCATGCATGGTTAAGAAAAATAGTTGTTCACTCCAGTAACTCATTGGCAAGATGGAGGCTTCCAGTAGGTGCTGGGTGATATCTGGAAGACTTATAGCCCATCTGTCTGTTCAATCATTTGTTCATTCATTCTAAACATACGATGCAAAGATTGGTTGTAACTAGGCGCATAATGGGTTTGGAAATCCAAGTTATAGTCAAAAGATATGTTTACTTTCTGCTATATAAAGTACTATAGGCCTTTGTTACTAGCAAAAGCTAGTAATTATAAAAATGAATTTATAATCCATTATAAGTATTTCAATTTTGGCCAAAATTTAAATCAGAGCAAGCCCAATGAAAAGTCTTGGTTTTTGTCAGGACTTTGAGTAGTAAGAGAGATTCTATCCAACCTAGTTTTCAGTACAAGAGGGAGTCCATCCATTCCCATAATTGGGAAGTCCACAGTTAATGGGATTTAAAAAGTCGGGTTCTGCTGGATCCAAGGGCTTAGATGACATATAGAGTTTCTTTCTCCCTCAGTCTCTCTTTCCTCTCTCTCTTGCTCTTACTCTTTCCCTACAGTTGGGAAGATAGTACCGGCAGCTCAAAAACAATATCCTTACAGCTATTGCTCCAAATTGATCAGGCGTGCACACTCTCTCTCAGCATCCATATAGCAAGGTTCAAGAAAAATGACCATTTCAATGCCAATCATTCTGGTTTGGGAATAGAGGACCTGGACTGGCCCATCATGATCACAGCCCCCTTCTGCATTTGGAGTCATGGGGAGTGCTAGTGGGGTGGATTGCTGTGGGATCGGGTGCTGGTGGGCTGGGATGCTGCTCTGGGATTTGTAAATGTATAGGATCCTGTGGAAGTGTGGAGTCACAGTTCTCTAAAGGAAAAGTAAGGTGTGCTTACCTGAAGAAGGGGAAGGGAATGCCAGATGGACAAATAATTTCTCAAAGCATTACTATAAAATGTACCTGGAAAGAGATTGATCCTGATGAAAATAATCTCAGGAAACTAAAAGTGGGAACAGAGGGAAAACTGAGATGATTTAACAGTGTTGACTAGAATATTATCATTCAATTATTATTGGCTCAAGAGAGTTTGCTTCAGAAAATACCTTCACAGTGAAAATTCAGGAAAAATGGTATCTTGATTAAAGTGTTTGTTTTCATAAAACAAAGTCCAAGTAGCCTCAGAGTCAAAACAACTTTTCCTGGAACTGAGGTATTTTTTCCCCCAAAGAAGTCCAAATTTAATTAAGATGGGATAAACAGCATCTGGACATTCCTGATCTTATATCTTGACATAATTTAGCCTCAGAGGCAGTCATATTTTTCTAAGAAGATGATCCATTCATTCCTTAGGATGTGCTTTGTCCTTGAGTGGAGGAGAGAGGAGAGTTGCTGGAATGTGTCACTGGCTCATCACCACTGCCCATCTTCTCTGCTTTAGGGGACTCTGCACTGGAGGCGAGAGAGAGACCCAGTACTTCACAGAAGTATTCAAAGGGCTCTTCAAAGTCATGGGGCTCTGAAGGGGGGGTTGTCTGTCACCAACTGACTCTTGGCTGTCCTGCTTTGCAGTTTTATGACCTCTATTTCCATCAGTTATCTTGTTTTATGGCTGCAAATGATAAGATAAACTGGGTTCTCTCAGCTGGTCTGTAAACCAAAACAGATCATTCCACAAACCCATGCCCTCTCAGATCTCTTGTAATCTCACCCATAACAACTCATGCAAGCAGAATATTGAACTCCAGAGCCTGTCTCAAAGGGCAAGAGACTAAGCTGATGCCAATTTTGAAACAGGTTTAGCAAAGCTGTCTCCCTCAGAGATCCCATCATGCCTCTTTGACAAAGCCAATCTCCCTTCTGGTCCTGTGTGAGCAACTTCTCCTTAAGTCTAAAGCCCATCAGCTGTGTGACTTGAACAGAGCTACTTCACCTCTCTGGGCTCATCTCTGAAATGAACAGACAAGATTAGGTGATTTCTGTGGCCCTTCCAGTTCTAACAGCCTGCAAGGCTGTGACATCTGGATGCTATATACCACCACCATGATATAGGGAAGTTCTCTACAACCATAACTCTTCCTGGTGTCTCTCAGATAAAGGCCAGCCCTAACCTCACCCCCAAAGGGTATGTCTGCAATTGCAGGAACAAAAGCAAGGACAGACAGGGGGCCAGGCACCAACTATATTCAGATTAAAATTGGCAAGGTTACATCAGTAGCATCCTTAATAGTGTGGCCATTTCTTTCTCCTTCGTGCCTCTGGGATTAAAGCTTGTGTGCTGACTGTTGAAAAATCAGTCATTAACAGCCAGGAAATGACTTCCTCATCCATCAGAACACTGCTCAGCCATGTTTCAGCTTTTTCCCCCTTTCCCTGTGTAATTATTCTCATCCACCACTGATTACAGTTTATAATAGCCATAATTCTCTCCGAATCAGTCATTGCTTCACTTTACCATGAGGTTACCAGAAGAAACATGAGGGAATGCAGATAGCCCCGGCTGGGTTTTATTTTTTGGAAATTGCCTGCTTTTGTCTGGATTTCATTTAATCATCTGGATGTTCAAAGAAAAGCTAAGATTTTAATTCGAAGTTACTTTTTTTCTACTTGCCCTTAACTCTTTTTATTTTTATTTTTTTTAAGAGGAAATGATGGCTGGTTAGAGGAGGCTAATGCTGTGCAAAATCTGCCACTGGTATTGTTTGGAGTGACTGGTGGGGGACACAGTGGGGATTCTTGTCATGCATCCATATGCTTCTTTGGCACTTTACCTTCCTGAATGTGGTTCAGGCTACCCATCCTGAGTGGTTTCCTGGAAGGTTCAAAACTTGTTATTTCCCTCCTTGGACCAATTAGAGCAAAAATTCCTACTGGGAAAAACAAAGTTTTTTCTTACACATTCTGGAGAGGTATGACAGTCAGTCATATACAACTTAGTGAGAATTTAAAACAATTCAGTTTTATTTTGTATTTACCAGACTTACTATGTTCAATATAATCTGCCAGTGCTTCAGTGAGTTAAAAGAAAAAAAGAATACCATAGAGTCCTCACATCCAAAGCTCACATGGTAATGGGAAATGGTAGGAAGATAAACATAAAAATAACCATTTCAGCATTCATCACATGTGCCTTGGATTTGGGGGGTACAAAGTGCATCAGGAAAATGAGGAGAAGAGGCTATTTTTATGCTAGGGATCTTAGAATTTCTAGAGGAAATGTGATTTGAGCTGAACCTTGGAGGAGGGGAAGGATTTGAACAAGCAATCATTCCAGGAAGGGGCAGCAGAAATTAATCACAAAGGCCTGAGAGGTGAAGAAAAGATGAGGGAGACCGATGCCCAGGAGGAAAAGCCCGGAATAGTAGAATGACTGGGGGACATGGGATGGTGTGAAGGCCCAATGGCTGGCTGCAGCATCACGTTACCCCCAGGAAAGCTTCAGAGAACCACATAAGCTTTTCTCAGGGAGTTCTAGAAATACTTGCTGAAGCAGCATCAGCAAACATGAGAGGATAGTGCAAAACATCACATAATTCAAAATATATTACTGGAAATGTGACGTCATGGTTAGTGAAGTTTGGGACCTACTAGTTATGATGATGAAAGGAGTAATTTTATAATATTGGACCCCAACCAAAATAAAAAGTGGTCTTTTCTAACCCAAACAAAACCAGCTTTTGAAGCTCTAACAAAAGACATTTTATTTTTAAAGTTTTAAAATATTAACATAATGTTTTGGAAGTACTGGATCAACATCAACAGCGAATGTTCTCAGGCCTGTTTACACAAAGGAAAGGTTGAATCAGTGGTGGGAGTGGAGGCAGCACACTTGACCTTGCATCCCTCCTTACTAGTACACCGTTGGTTTACTGGGGGAACCTATGAACTCTCATAAAGCTCCTTTCACCCTCATTTGCCATATTCACATGTATAAGAGACATGAAATAATTTATGCAGCAAAAGCCCAGGGGTCTGTGGTCTGGGGGAAAATGTTCCAGGTAGCTGCTAATATGGAAGTTATTTACTTTCCCCAAACAGCCTGGGTGGTCCATGTCAGTGGTTTCCAGCTTTTTTATTTCATGAGCTGGTAAAAATAACTTAAAAAAAAAAATTGAGTGGTAGTGGGAGGGAACATGGGTTTGCCTACTTTTTATTTTTCCAAGTCAGGCCATAAAAATAAAAAACCACTCCCATCTACTCTCTATTGTTTCACACACACAAAAAGCACATCTTGATACCCCAAATATAAGCAAACCATAATCTCAGCACAGAGGATAATCCTTTCAATTAAAAGCTTTGTTGAAAAAAATCTCACTTCATCATCCTTACTTATCTCATTTTGCAACAGAATGCTCAAAGATGCATTTTTGAAGGGCTTGTGCTCCCTGAGAAGTTCTGATCTGTGTGAGTTCTCTCTCTGGCTGCTAGAAGGTAGCTCAGAGAAACACAGTTCTGAGGTCTCTTCTGTGGACACGCATAGGAAGAAGTAAAAGGAGCCACCTCATTTTCCAGCATTGTCCAAACTGATGAGGAAGCAAATCTGGACTGCATTCTCAACTCAAACTCCCAATGTGATATTTGAAAACAGCAGGAGACAGAGGCTGAGAAATCGGTCTTTTCATTCATATATCGGCCCTGTTATGGAGCCTGTTATGACCCAGGCTTTTAGGCTTTTTGTGGATGAGGGCCTGTGGGGCATAGAAGTCAAGCCAAGTACACGAAATTAGGACAAGAATGTCTTAAAAGGTTGGAATAGAACCTGGCCAGAAACATCTTTTTTTTTTTTTTAAACATCTTTATTGGAGTATAATTGCTTTACAATGGTGTGTTAGTTTCTGCATTATAACAAAGTGGATCAGCTATACATATACATGTATCCCCATATCTCCTCCCTCTTGGGTCTCCCTGCCACCCTCCCTACCCTACCCCTGTAGCTGGTCACAAAGCACCAAGCTGATCTCCCTGTGCTATGCGGCTGCTTCCCACTAGCTATCTATTTTACGTTTGGTAGTGTATATATGTCCATGCCACTCTCTCACTTTGTCACAGCTTACCCTTCCCCCTCCCCGTATCCTCAAGTCCATTCTCTAGTAGGTCTGTGTCTTTATTCCCATCTTACCCCTAGGTTCTTCATGACCTTTTTTTTTTTTTCCTTAGATTCCATATATATGTGTTAGCATACAGTATTTGTTTTTCTCTTTCTGACTTCACTCTATATGACAGATCCTAGGTCCATCCACCTCATTACAAATAGCTCAATTTCGTTTCTTTCTATGGCTGAGTAATATTTCATTGTATATATGTGCCACATCTTCTTTATCTATTCATCCGATGATGGACACTTACGTTGTTTCCATCTCCTGGCTATTGTAAATAGAGCTGCAGTGACCATTGTGGTACATGACTCTTTTTGAATTATGGTTTTCTCAGGGTATATGCCCAGTAGTGGGATTGCTGGGTCGTATGGTAGTTCTATTTGTAGTTTTTTAAGGAACCTCCATGCTGTTCTCCATAGTGGCTGTACCAATTCACATTCCCACCAGCAGTGCAAGAGTGTTCCCTTTTCTCCACACCCTCTCCAGCATTTATTGTTTCTAGATTTTTTGATGATGGCCATTCTGACTAGTGTGAGATGATATCTCATTGTAGTTTTGATTTGCATTTCTCTAATGATTAGTGATGTTGAGCATTCTTTCATGTGTTTGTTGGCAGTCTGTATATCTTCTTTGGAGAAATGTCTATTTAGGTCTTCTGCCCATTTTTGGATTGGGTTGTTTGTTTTTTTGTTATTGAGCTGCATGAGCTGCTTGTAAATTTCGGGGATTAATCCTTTGTCAGTTGCTTCATTTGCAAATATTTTCTCCCATTCTGAGGGTTGTCTTTTCATCTTGTTTATGTTTTCCTTTGCTGTGCAAAAGCTTTTAAGTTTCATTAGGTCCCATTTGTTTATTTTTGTTTTTATTTCCATTTCTCTAAGAGGTCGGTCAAAAAGGATCTTGCTGTGATTTGTGTCATAAAGTGTTCTGCCTATGTTTTCCTCTAAGAGTTTTATAGTGTCTGGCCTTACATTTAGGTCTTTAATCCATTTTGAGTTTATTTTTGTGTATGGTGTTAGGGAGTGTTCTAATTTCATTCTTTTACATGTAGCTGTCCATTTTTCTCAGCACCACTTACTGAAGAGGCTGTCTTTTCTCCATTGTATATTCTTGCCTCCTTTATCAAAAATAAGGTGACCATTTGTGCATGGGTTTATCTCTGGGCTTTCTGTCCTGTTCCGTTGATCTATATTTCTGTTTCTGTGCCAGTCCCATACTGTCTTGATTACTGTAACTTTGTAGTATAGTCTGAAGTCAGGGAGACTGATTCCCCCAATTCTGTTTATCTTTCTCAAGATTGCTTTGGCTATTTGGGGTCTTTTGTGTTTCCATACAAATTGTGAAATTTTTGTTCTAGTTCTGTGAAAAATGCCAGTGGTAGTTTGATAGGGATTGCACTGAATCTGTAGATTGCCTTGGGTAGTATAGTCATTTTCACAATGTTGATTCTTCCAATCCAAGAACATGGTATATCTCTCCATCTGTTTGTATCATCTTTAATTTCTTTCATCATTGTCTTATAGTTTTCTGCACACAGGTCCTTTGTCTCATTAGGTAGGTTTATTCCTAGGTATTTCATTCTTTTTGTTGCAGTGGTAAATGGGAGTGTTTCCTTAATTTCTCTTTCATATTTTTCATCATTAGTGTATAGGAATGCAAGAGATTTATGTGCATTAATTTTGTATCCTGCCACTTTACCAAACTCATTGATTAGCTCTAGTAGTTTTCTGGTAGCATCTTTAGGATTCTCTATGTATAGTATCATGTCATCTGCAAACAGTGACAGCTTTACTTCTTCTTTTCTGATTTGGATTCCTTTTATTTCTTTTTCTTCTCTGATTGCTGTGGCTAAAACTTCCAAAACTATGTTGAATAATAGTGGTTGGAGTGGACAACCTTGTCTTGTTCCTGATCTTAGAGGAAATGGTTTCAGTTTTTCAGCATTGAGAATGATGTTGGCTGTGGGTTTGTCACATATGGCCTTTATTATGTTGAGGTAAGTTCCCTCTATGCCTACTTTCTGGAGGGTTTTTATCATAAATGAGTGTTGAATTTTGTCAAAAGCTTTTTCTGCGTCTATTGAGATGATCATATGGTTTTTATTCTTCAATTTGTTAATGTGGTTTATCACATTGATTGATTTGCATATATTGAAGAATCCTTGCATTCCTGAGAATAACCCCACTTGATCATGGTGTATGATCCTTCTAATGTGCTGTTGGATTCCATTTGCTAGTATTTTGTTGAGGATTTTTGCATCTATGTTCATCAGTGATATTGGCCTGTAGTTTTCTTTCTTTGTGACATCTTTGTCTGGTTTTGGTATTAGGGTGATGGTGCCCTCATAGAATGAGTTTGCGAGTGTTCCTCCCTCTGCTCTATTTTGGAAGAGTTTGAGAAGGATAGGTGTTAGCTCTTCTCTAAACGTTTGATAGAATTCACTGGTGAAGCCATCTGGTCCTGGGCTTTTGTTTGTTGGAAGATTTTTAATCACAGTCTCAATTTCAGTGCTTGTGATTGGTCTGTTTATTTTTTCTGTTTCTTCCTGGTTCAGTCTCGGAAGGTTGTGTTTTTCTGAGAGTTTGTCCATTTTATTGCCATATAGTTGCTTGTAGTAATCCCTCATGATCCTTATTACTGCAGTGTCAGTTGTCACTTCTCCTTTTTCATTTCTGATTCTATTGATTTGTGTCGTCTCCCTTTTTTTCTTGATGAGTCTGGCTAATGGTTTATCTTCTCAAAGAACCAGCTTTTAGTTTTATTGATCTTTGCTATTGTTTCCTTCATTTCTTTTTCATTTATTTCTGATCTGATCTTTATGATTTCTTTCCTTCTGCTAACTTAGGGGTTTTTTTGTTCTTCTTTCTCTAATTGCTTTAGGTGTAAGTTTAGGTTGTTTATTTGAGATGTTTCTTGTTTCTTGAGGTAGGATTGTATTGCTGTAAACTTGCCTCTTAGAACTGCTTTTGCTGCATCCCGTAGGTTTTGGGTCATTGTGTTTTCATTGTCATTTGTTTCTAGGTATTTTTTGATTTCTTCTTTGATTTCTTCAGTGATATCTTGGTTATTTAGTAGTGTATTGTTTAGCCTCCATGTGTTTGCATTTTTTACAGATTTTTTCCTGTAATTGATATCTAGTCTCCTAGCGTTGTGGTTGGAAAAGATACTTGATACGATTTCAATTTTCTTGAATTTACTAAGGCTTGATTTGTGACCCAAGGTATGATCTATCCTGGAGAATGTTCCATGAGCACTTGAGAAGAACATGTTTTCTGTTGTTTTTGATGGAATGTCCTATAAATATCAATAAAATGCATCTTGTTTAATGTGTCATTTAAAGCTTGTGTTTCCTTATTTATTTTCATTTTGGATGAAAGTGGGGTATTAAAGTCCCCTACTATGATTGTGTTACTGTCGATTTCCCCTTTTATGGCTGTTAACATCTCCTTTTTTTTTTTTTTTTTTTTTTTTTTCTTTTTGCGGTACGCAGGCCTCTCACTGTTGTGGCCTCTCCCGTTGCGGAGCACAGGCTCCGGACGCGCAGGCTCAGCGGCCATGGCTCACGGGCCCAGCCGCTCCGCGGCATGTGGGATCCTCCCAGACCGGGGCACGAACCCGTATCCCCTGCATCGGCAGGCGGACTCTCAACCACTGCGCCACCAGGGAGGCCCAACATCTCCTTTTTAAGTCACTCTTTGTGAAGTATTTCATCAATCCCAAAAGTGGGGCCGTGGGAAGGAAAGGATTGTTGGCTAATAATAATTAGTATTGAATACTTTCTGTGTGCCTACTACATAGTCTATATGTATGTATACTGAATACCTACTATGTTCTATGCTAAGACTTTTACCTACACCTCCTCATTTAATCCTCAAGACAAATTTATAAAATAGGAATTCAACACAACTTTTTTTTTAACATCTTATTGGAGTATAATTACTTTACAATGTTGTGTTAGTTTCTGCTATGTAACAAAGTGAATCAGCTATATGTATACATATATCCCCATATGCCCTCCCTCTTATGTCTCCCTCCCACTCTCTCTATCCCACCCCTCTAGGTGGTCACAAAGCACTGAGCTGATCTCCCTGTGCTATGCAGCTGTTTCCCACTAGCTATCTGTTTTACATTTGGTAGCGTATATATGTTCATGCCACTCTCTCACTTCGTCCCAGCTCACCCTTCCCCCTCCCCGTGTCCTCAGGTCCATTCTGTACATCTGCGTCTTTATTCCTGTCCTGTCCCTGCGTTCATTAGAACCTTTTTTTTTTTTAGATTCCATATATATGTGTAGGCATGTGATATTTGTTTTTCTCTTTCTGACTTACTTCACTCTGTATGACAGACTCTAGGTCCATCCACCTCACTACAGAGAACTCAATTTCATTTCTTTTTATGGCTGAGTAATATTCCACTGTATATATGTGCCACATCTTCTTTATCCATTCATCTGTCGAGGGACACTTAGGTTGGTTCCATGTCCTGGCTATTGTAAATAGAGCTGCAGTGACCATTGTGGTACATGACTCTTTTTGAATTATGGTTTTCTCAGGGTATATGCCCAGTAGTGGGATTGCTGGGTCGTATGGTAGTTCTATTTTTAGTTTTTTAAGGAACCTCCATACTGTTCTCCGTAGTGGCTGTATCCATTTACATTCCCACCAACAGTGCAAGAGGGTTCCCTTTTCTCCACACCCTCTCCAGCATTTACTGTTTGTAGATTTTTTGATGATGGCCATTCTGACCGGTGTGAGGTGATACCTCATTGTAGTTTTGATTTGCATTTCTCTAATGATTAGTGATGTTGAGCATCCTTTCATGAACACAACTTCTTTTTTATTTAGAGATAACAAGTCTAAGAGAGGTTAAGTTCTCTGTCTCTGAGTACACAGAGGTAGGAGCAGAACTCATATCCGCCCAACCTGAAAATCTCTTCTGACCACTGCAACAAGAACCTCCCTGCAGGATTTGTGGTTTGTTTTGTGTAATCACCTATCTATACATATGTATGGGCTGCAGTTATATATTTAGCAAACTGTTTATGGTGTATTATATCATATGGCTTTTCTAAGTCTCAATGAATCCTCTGTCATTTTTATAAATTTCTGGATTGAAGGACGGTCTTCAGACATTAAGGGATGAGTTTGCCAGGGGTCTGGCATCAATAAGGCTGATAAAGTAACAGTGGTCCTCATAAAATGGGCCACACTGGGTCTCTCTGCAGACTCATCTAGGTAGATTGCCCTTGCCATCAGGACTGGATGGCTAATGATTTCCGGGGTTTTGAGAAAGCCTCTACAGTCCTGCAGGCTCTGGCCTCCTCTCTCTGCTGTGTCTCCCAGATTGGCTGCAAATTCCCCAAAACATGAATTACCTTCTTTCCTGTAAGGCTTTGCTCCATCTTTGGCCCCAAGTATTTCATAGCAGCCAGTGCCAAAAAGAAGCCCTGGGAGAGAGGAAAGCTTGCATATTAATTCCAGAGGCAACATAATGAGAATTTTATTTGCTTACTCTGAATTCCCTTGTGTACCCCATCCTCCCCTTGGTTCATTAACTCTCTGTACCTTGCCCAGCTGCTGAATCTCAAGAGAACAAATGCACTCTCTGTTCCTCCAGCAGATCACCGGGTCCTCTCCTCCCTGAATTTCCCCCAGGACCACACACGTGCATCTGTTCCTGCCCCTCACAGAGGTCTTTATGTAGGCACAGAGTTTGCATTCCCCTCTTCAGGAAAGGATAGCCTCCTTACTTCCTTACCACAAGGCTTATTCTCGGGTTCTGTAATCCTTATAGGTTCTACCAGGCTTTCCTTCTCTGATATTGGGGTGTGTGTGTGTGTGTGTCTGTGTGTGTGTGTAGTTCTCACCACCCCCCAACAAAGCAGACGTCGTCATTTCAGAGAGGGACCTAACTCAGCTGTGGTCAAAAGGGCAAAATGCTTCTCAGTAATCTGAGTTACAATTCTGGATAAGATTTAGAAGTATGAGAAATTGTGCAGGGATGGTTGGGGGGTTGTGGTCTGGGGAGAGAGCGTAAACTAGAATTTAAAATCTAGCCAACGTAGGTTAGAGTCAAAAGGTGACAGTTTCATTCTTAACTTAGATAAAGAAGCAAACGTTGTTTTCACATTAGGAAAACCTCATTTAATCTCTGCTAAACATTTCTACCAGGGGGTGTCTCTGTCCAGGTGTGTGTTTGTGTGTGTGTCTGTGAATGGCCCCATAAACTAGGGCATGTAGAGGAAGGCACGGTTCCTTCCCATCCTGCAGACGTGCTCCGTGCTGCTCTAAGGGTGGCTGCAGCGCTGAATGCGCTCTCTAGGCTCTTAAGAGGCAGGGCTGACTTCATAGGCTTGTGCATTGGGCACCTACACTTAGGCTCTGTGCTTGGTTTAACGCTCTGCTGCCGCCATCTTAAAATTTTTAATAATGTATGACAAGGGCTCTGCATTTCCCTTTTGCACTAGGCCCCACAAGTTATGTAGCTGATCCTGTTGAGAAGCACATCATAGATAGAACAAGGCTGCACCTTCGAATCACCTGAGAGGCTTTGGAGAAATATCAGTGTTCTAGAATCCATTTGGAAAGGGGCCCAGCATCGGTACTGTTTTGAAGTTTCCTTTGAAGTTCTTCAGCTAAGTGGTTGCACAATCATTTCTGAAAACACAGGCTAGAGGATCTCTAAGATCTAAGAGCTGGCTTCTGTGATCAGGTGTTCATTTTCTTTGGTACTTGTTAGCACTCCTGTGACTGCTATATTCCATTCCATAACACAGTCAAGCTTGTTTTAATATAAAACTTAACATTAAAATTTTTTATTACCTAGTAAAATTGACACTCAGGAAAGTGCACCATGTTTAGTTTCTACATAACTCGTGTGGCTTTGTGCTCTCAGATGTGTATGCTGCCCACTTTGAGAGGGCCAGGACTAGACTAATGATAATCTTTAAAAACCCTTATTTCTCCAATATTCTTCTGCATCCATGATCTGTCTCTTGTAGATCTTTCCACAGAGGGCCACGTTCATGTGAGAAATTAATTCCTTAGGTGTGTGTCTTGACCTGCTAACATCACTAACCCTGGGCCCTCGAAAAGTTCAATGCATATACCAAAGGTTAAGGTCAAAACAGGGAGTGATTGGTGTAGGACAAAGGAAGGAACCTGAGTTCTCAGCTACTCCAACAAGTTAACAAGACTCCCACCTTCAGTCACACTGGGAAACACCAAGACTGTTGAACAGTTAATACCAAGTTAGATCTCTTGCTACCCTGGGATTACTCTAGACAGAGACATGGCAAAGGGAAGTTTGCCTTCCATGTCCCTTATTCTCTGAGGGATCCTTCGAAATGACCAAGACATATTCTGCCAGCCTAACCAGACCTTCCCACTAGGGGGTTAGTATATTACATGCCCCAAACCATCTTACTTCTCTCACATAGCTGCCCTTAGAATAGGATTTGATACACTAATTCTCACTACAGTGTCAATGACTGATGTGGTCTACTTAGTTCTTTCCAAGTGTAGTGTGTTGCAACAGGACTGCTATTTACTTAATCCAAAAGAATATGGTTTAAGGTAGAATTTCAGGCATGAGTAGTAAGCAAGGAAGGGTATAGTCAGACCTAGAGCAGGCTTCCTGGACCGCCTTGAATAACACAGCTCCTCTGGCAGCTGGCCATATGTTTGTCATTTAAGCAACAAATAATGCTATCAGCAAACAAGTCTTTGAACATGTGAAAGCGTGTATTAAAAAATCAACCAACCTGAGTTCTCAGCTACTCCAACAAGTTAACAATAAACAAAGAAGCCCAAAGATGTCATTTGAATTCCTATTCAGATTGCTCAAAGATGGAAAGATGAATTAAGGGTGCTTCAGTAAACCTGGCATATAAACAAGGAGTTTAACATTAATGCTGTGAGAAAGAATAAAGGAGAAAAAAGTGAACTGTAATTGAGAAGGATCTAAGCAAATCACTCGTGTCCCCAAAACACTTTGGCCCTAAGGAACCAGCTAAGGGAAACATGTGAAAGCTTTAAGAGAGAAACTAACCAAGGTGCCCTATGGAGATGGAGTAGGTGCTGAAATGCAGCCCACATTCCCCTCGCCAGACCCTGGATCCTCGTACACAGGTATGTTCACCCAGAGAGGCTCCTCTTTCTAATACGTCCATCTGGAGGGAATGCTGCATTCTAATTAGTCTGTCAGAAGAACACTCCTAATTTTGAAAAAGATTACTTTTAGGCCAACAGCAGCCCTGGAATCTATCCCACTTAATCTGTGGTTGGTACACAGAAAATTTTAAGGCAAAAATAGCCAAAGGAAGCAGAATCTCATAGGAATTCGGACGTAGACTCAACAAAGAAGGCATCAAAAAAAAAAAAAAAAAAAAAAAAAGCCAAGCAAAGGAATAGAGACTGGTAAAACAAACACATTTAATGGGTCTCTGAAAAATTTTCATGGTATCAGGTCACCAATTACCAGTCAACTCTTGCTGGAACAGACGAGAAAGAAGTGACCTGTCTCTCCTTCCTGCAAGGACTGTCCTGTAATTTGGGAACAATGTAAAAGAAATCAGAGTGTAGGGCTAAAGAGGTATCTCTGGAAATCTACATGCCAAAGAAGCCACCCTTTTTAATTTTGCTAATTTAATGTGAAAGTGAAATAGGTTCCTTTGCAACCTTGGCAGCTAGCTTTCTGGAAAGGTGTCTGATATTGGACATAAAATGGAGACATCAATCGATGAGACTCATTAATATTCATAGACAGCAGATTAAGGTTGGTGGAAAAATTATTTATGAAACGAGGGTATTGTCTTCCTCTCACCAAAAGGATTTTGTTTAGAGAGGATTGGATTGGGTGACAGGGCTATGACAGATTAAGTATGAATTTGCAGATTTCTTGGGTTTATCTCCCAAGGAAAAGAATCTAAAGCAAAGAATGTGCAAGCAAAGAATGTGCTGGGCTGAGAACAGTAAATGCTTCAACACCACGTGCCAGTAGGTGTAATGAGCTTCAGACACCACCACCGTGATGGAAAGCACTTGGAAGGAAATGAAAGGATGGATTGCGAGTGTGGTTATGTAACAAAGGAACAGGCTGAAAGCAAAACAGTGCTCAACTGATGTCGAGAAAGCTGGGGGGATAAAACATGGACAGTTCATTTTTTATTTATGTATGTGGTGGGGGAGATAGCATACAATACAATAATATAATATGTAATTTACTGTTTCTTTTCTCACATTGCATATGTATTTGTGGTGCTGCATAAGAAACCTTTGTGTTATTTCTGACTGTAGTTAGTGGGTGCTATTTTATAATTAATAAAAACGAGAGTAAAAGTCCATGAGTTAAGAAGTAGTCTGAGATCCTCAAATGAACTCTGTTAACAGTACTCTGTACTTACACAGTTTGAGGATTTATTGCTAGTCCCTTACTTCCATGAGCCCTTTCCTCCTTTATCTTCCAATCCATTACAGTCTTGTGGAAATAAGCTGTTGTGATCTGCTGAAATTTTAAAGTGACAGGTGAAAAACATTTTTTTTCTGAGAGTGGCATAGTGAGAACCTTAGAATAAGACCTTGAATTGTTCCCTAGGGCATACAAAGTGCCGTGGCATTTTTTCTGTTGATTGCACTTCAAAAATTCAGTCTCCTATGCATGGGCCCAGCCCATCATAGTTTCATTGGTTGCTGTAATGTTGTAAACAGAAATTGGAGAAGAGAAGGTAGCATTCTATTTTAGATCATTGACACACAATGCTTAAATTAGATAAGATCTCCAAACCAATTTAGAAACATTTTTGGTGGACTTAAACAGATGGAATTTAAAAACACATGTCAGGAATTTGACAGGTCAGTTTTTTTTTTTTTTTTTTTCTTCTTAGTTGCTGCGCTCGGGCTTTCTCTAGTTGCGGTGAGCAGGCGCTACTCTTTGTTGCGGTGTGTGGGCTTCTCATTGCAGTGGCTTCTCTTGTTGCAGGGCATGGGCTCTAGGTGTCCGGGCTTCAGTAGTTGTGGTTCGTGGGCTTCAGTAGTTGTGGCTTGCAGGCTCTAGAGTGCAGGCTCAGTAGTTGTGGCGCATGAGCTTAGTTGCTCTATAGCATGTGGGATATCTTCCTGGACCAGGGCTCGAACCCACGTCCTCTGCATTGGCAGGCAGATTCTTAACCACTGTGTCACAAGGGAAGCCTGACAGGTCAGTTTTTGAGGATGGGAGACCTGGAACTGAGTCTAAGCAGAACTTTATGCAAAACAACACAGCAGGGCTAAAAGGAGGTGCAGAAACAGGGTTTGAAAGCTGGAAGAAACCTTGGCGATAGTCTGCCCTAATCTCTTCATTTGGAAAGTGTAGACACAAAGACTGAAAAAAGGACTTGGCCAAATGGATAAAGAGTATGTGGTACATCCATACAATGGAATATTACTCAACCATAAAAAGGAATGAAGTGTTGATACATGACACAATATAGATGAACCTTGGAAACATGCTAAGTGAAAGAAGCCAGACACAAAAGGCCACATATTTGACAGTTCCATTGATAAGAAATGCCAGAATAGGCAAATCCATAGAGACAGAAAGCAGATTAGTGGTTGCCAGGAGCTGGGGGCAAGAGAATGGCAGTGACTACTAACAGGTATTGGGTTTCTTTTTGGGGTGATAAAAATATTCTGGAATTAGATAATAATTCTTGCACAACCTTGTTAATATGCTAAAACCCACTGAATCGGATACACTAATGCAGTGAATTGTATCTTATATGAATTTTATCTCAATTTATTTTAATTGTCCAAAAAAAAGGGCAAAAGGAAAAAGGAGGTGGGGGGGACTTGACCCAAGTTTTCTGTCAAGGACCATAATCCAGGCCTCTTCATCTGAAAGGAATGCCCTTTCTATTCAAAGAGCTTCTTTTCAGAATCATGTTTTTAACATAAAAAATACCATACATGGAATGACAAAGAAAATGCCGTTATCAAAATATTTTTTTAAAACCAAATTTGTGATCTAGTAATATATGTGCTTCTATAACAGCACATTAAATAACAAGAACTAGCAGCTGGTCTGAGAACTACTGTAATTCCAAAGTCGTGATGAACATATATGATTTTATAAGATGTCTGCAATGACTGTTATTTGATATGAAAGCTGTGATTTCTATTAATGACAAAATCACAAGTACTAATACTGGTTTGTTGCTGACACTCATAATGAAAGGAAATACTAAATTTCAGGTAAGAGGTAGCAAAAATAAGAATATATATAATTTTTTTACAGCCAAGATCATAGACCCTCAAATTCTATGCATGGACTGCTGGGGGGTTTATAGACCCCAAGATCAGAAGCCCTATATTGCACCACTTTGGGGGACATCTGGGAGTAAGTGCAAAGAACTCAAAATGTTTAATTAGGGAGATGATTTCCAATCTCAACAGCTAACAAATAGCAAAAGTAATATCTAAGTAGACTTTTTTCTCATTCTATGCAGAATGCACAAAAAACCACCCAATTTAGTAGGCAGATAAGTCCCCTAAATGGAAATAGTTTCACTGTGTTTGTGTCAACTGCTCTCAGGTTGTAGGGAAGGCTAGTGTGCTGTCTTGAGAACAATTTTGAGGTTCTGTTCCCTGCTAGGGGTGTTGGTGACTTCTGCGATTGGTTAGTGTGATTATTGATGTCTGCTCCTGAGCCCGGAAGGGATGGAGTGGTGACCACCTGATCCTATTAACTCCCAGTCCTAAATGCTGAGGCTCCTTCCTAGACCTGCAGCCTATCACTTGATGCCCCTTGCAGGTAGGTGCCTTGGCTCAGCAATTCAGGCCTGCTGAGTAAATTCTACACCAAATGTGTGAAGTTAACACATAAAGTAGATTAGCCAAAGCAGACATTCGGTGTGGCTTTTCCTTTTAAAAAGCAAATCCCAGTGTTTTGTATCACAATATACTACCTACTAGTGAAGTGCAATTTATTAAGAAGCTGTCATTTGGAGAAAGATATTAACATGTAGAGTTACCTCAGAAACATGATACCTTCTTGTTTAAGATACTGTTAAGGGACTTCCCTCATGGTCCAGTGGTTAAGAATCAGTCTTATAATGCAGGGGATGCTAGTTCGATCCCTGGTCAGGGAACTGAGATCCCACATGCTGCAAGACAACTAAGCCCATGTCTTGACTAATCAGCCTGGGTACTCTAGAGACTGTGCACCACAACTACAGACCTAATACAGAAAAAAAAAAAAAATACTGTTAAGCTCCATTTTTTAATTTACTCAAGCCCTGCAGGTCCAAAACCAATCAAAACTCATGGTGAAGCTTACAGACACCACCAACATCCAGGTTTTGATCTGCTCAGAGCCACTAGGTGAGTTGCTTCCCCAACTCTGTGGCTTTCGCTCTAAGGCCTCAGAGAGTCAACAACTTCCCCTGAAGTCAGTTTCTAGGTACCTGACCAACAGGTGGCTGCCATCTAATCTTGGGTGTTGGTCCACTGCCTTTGGTCGTTTGTCTTCAATTAGTTAGTGAAGATAACAACTACCCCACCCAGACCTGCAAGGGAATATGGCCTCTGACACTACATTCTCTAAGTTGTTCTCCTTCATTTCCAAAATAGACGATGCAAATGGATGTGTGTGATCTGTGTGTATGTATATTATGTGTGTGTGTGTAAATGTGCGTGCACACATATATCCCTCTGCATCTTCCTTCTCCCTTTGGAATGCTTTCCCTTCACTGTTCATCATGGGAAGAAAAAGAGCATTAGCTAGCTCATATCTGGTGAGTAATTGTCCCAATTGCCTGACCCTTAACTTTAAATCAGGTTAACTGGACAACTTAGTTTGGCCTCTGGCTTCTGCTTAGCCCTTCTTCAGAGCCTCTATTCCTCATATAGCCTTATTAGCAGTGAATTGCAGTCAGTGCTTCCAAAGCCTGAAATGGTAGTGTGTTTTGAGATCGACAGGAAGCTCTCCTCCATCTCCTTCATCTCCCTCATTGGTGAGTCTGAGGTTTTCTTGACTTTGACACTTCACTCAGCTCCACTTAAAATGTGAACACCTCAGTGGGTGCAGTCGAAGGGTGGAGATGCAGGGGGGTGTGGCAACTGCCCTCCTCCCTCCCTCATCCAAGGTAGACCAACTGAATGCAAGACTCTTCCTCACGAACCTGGATCTAGCCTCAGAGTCCTTCTGAACACATCGAGCCAAAAGATGGTAGTCGACACATAAGGGGAAACCTACTTACCAACCTTGCATTAAACCCTTATTAATGAACAGGGAAGGAGCGGGGTTTACATCCCTGACAGCTAGCTCATCGTGCAGTGGAGGGCTGCGTCCCCCAGCTAACGCTTTAAAGTCAACATGTGTTCTTCTTAAGCAAGCAACCTAGATGAGCCTGTTTAAGAGCTTCTCTTACACCACAACAAAATGTCCACATTGTCGGGGCTTCCCTGGTGGCGCAGTGGTTGAGAATCCGCCTGCCGATGCAGGGGAAATGGGTTCGTGCCCCGGTCCGGGAAGATTCCGTACGCCGCGGAGCGGCTAGGCCCGTGAGCCATGGCCGCTGAGCCTGCGCGTCCGGAGCCTGTGCTCCGCAACAGGAGAGGCCACAACAGGGAGAGGCCCGCGTACCACAAAAAAGAAAAAAAAAAAAAAAAGTCCACATTGTCTATTAACGTATGTGGGAGTGGAGGGGACTATTGGAGGAATAGGAGCCAGAAAAAATGCATCAATCCCCTGTGCATTGGGAGTGTCACTGCCACCCCTGGCAGGCGGGGCAGGTCCTGGCACAGGACAGCCCCTGTGTCCCCCTCGTTCAGTGCACTGCCTCCCGGCCCCTGGGGCTGGCCTGCCTGCGTCGGCGCAGTAGTGCCAGCTCTTCCATTTTCCCCTAGACCTCCCCTGCCTTCTCCTTCTGAGCATCATTTGTCCACCTTCACATGAACCTTGATCTCTTCCATTTCCCCACTATCTTCAGTTGCAAACTTAGTTTTCTAGCACTTCAGGCATTGTTTTAATCACTAGCATGTTCTGATATCATTTCATTATCATAAAACACCCCCTTCCC
Organism: Mesoplodon bidens; assembly: GCF_964165515.1. Taxonomy (NCBI): domain Eukaryota; kingdom Metazoa; phylum Chordata; class Mammalia; order Artiodactyla; family Ziphiidae; genus Mesoplodon; species Mesoplodon bidens. The sequence continues at coordinate 56,330,257 of NC_138166.1, forward strand.
TCTGGTCTGTTTCCACCTCTCTTTACAGCATTCCTGACCATCAAGTCAGCCATTGGAAGGCATCCCCTTGCTTAAGAGAGGTAATCCCCTTGCTTAGCAGAGGTATTCATTTATACTTTTCTACTCAGTAACCCTTTGTCATAGATGTCTCTCCTGGAAACGGATTCTTCTCTCCAGTCCAAAAACATGCCACAGCACAAACTCTCCACCCTGCACCATAAACTTCTTGACTGTCAGATATTTCAGGCAGCGAAGGATCAGCGCCACTGCTGAAAGCAAGCCAGGCAATAGGGTCAGCCCCATAAACGAATGGCTTATTTTAGCTGCAGCTATATCATCTGTACAAAAAGCCTTCTCTCTCAATGTCATAGGCTTCCCAGTGCAGGGAAGAGAATAAGGAATTCATTCTCCTTCCCTTGGCTCTCACTCAGGCAAAGAAGAAATTTGAACGGCAAATTTCTACTCTCAGCTGCAATCTTCTGGAACACCATTTAGTCGGGGGTCTCCTGAGCCTCCTAGCCAGTGAGCCTAACTTGGGAATCTGAGAACATGTTCATGGGGTGCCACCCACCACGCTTCTCCCCCTGGCAGCCCAGAGAGGTGAAGCAGGCTCAAGACAATCAGCCAAAGGGATCAACTGCCTGTTTCCCAGACACACCTCTAGTAAATGCTGCAGCAAAATGTAAAGTTGTCAGGCAGCAAAGAAAAACGTGGGTAATCCTGAATGTTCACATTTCCTCAATTTCAAATTGTTCACAGTGTCTTTCCCACAACTGCTATCCAACAAGCAAGGGACTGCTGGGCCATGGAAATGGCCCTGGCTTTGGCATGAGAAGACCTGGGTTGAGTCCTGGTTCCTGCACTTGCTGGTGGTGTGACCTTGACCAAGTCCTGGGCAGAGCAAGCTTGTGGAATCCAAGGGCCCCATTAGTAAACGGGGATCATTAGAATGTCCTGCTCTTGATGACTTTGAGGTTCCAATAGCACAATATAGACTGCAAAGTTGATTATATGCTGTAACTGGCATTACAGAAGCAAGGAGGACTTTTCCTTTCTTTCCATAATTCAACAGCCCACCATCCACCCGGGAGAGTCCCTCTCCCCACAGCTCTCCTGCCTCACTGTTCCCAGAATCTGTGGGGCCACCGAAGGCCTGGGTAGTGGGGTGCTCAGTGGGGTGAATTGGGGAGGGCGAGTCTGTGATGCCTCCATCTCACCCATGCAGATGGATAAGGCAGCTGAAATTAATGACATTCTGAGCCACTGCAGTGCTCATCTGCTTAACAATCCAATTTCTAGGACGTTTTAGAAGTTGTTAGCTGACTGCCAAAAATGAGGATCATTAAAAATAGATTCACAGCTGTTCAGGAAGCCAGAGCTATAATTTCACCTTCATTATGCCTTTTTGCAGGTGTTATTGATTTAATCTCATTGCATTTTACTGTGTAATATCAATTCACACTGTCTTCGACTTGGAAATCGGGAACTGTATTTATTCTTCTTATTCTCATAGCAGAAGATATGCTGAGACTGACAGCCACAGTGACAGGCTCCAAGGTAGTGACACTATTTAGGCAAGGCCTAATTTTGGGTGTGCAGAGCTGATCAAATGTAGCTGGCTGAGAGAAAAATAATCTAAAAACAGGGCCATGATTCCTTTTAAGTGTGGGTCTACACACACAAATGGTTTAAATAAATAAATCAAAAGAACCCTTGGTTTTGCTCACGTCACACAAAAAAAGTTGTTTCAATGACTCTTTTGCTTTTCTGTCAATTCTTTTTTTTTTATATCATTCCTTATTTTTATTTATTTATTTATTTTTGCTGTGTTGGGTCTTCGTTTCTGCGCGAGGGCTTTCCCTAGTTGTGGCAAGCGGGGGCCGCTCTTCATCACGGTGCGCGGGCCTCTCACTATCGTGGTCTTTCTTGTTGCGGAGCACAGGCTCCAGATGCGCAGGCTCAGCAGTTGTGGCTCACGGGCCCAGTTGCTCCACGGCATATGGGATCCTCCCAGACCAGGGCTCAAACCCGTGTCCCCTGCATTAGCAGGCAGATTCCCAACCACTGCGCCACCAGGGAAGCCCTCTGTCAATTCTTTTATCCTGAAAATTTCACACTGAGAATTGCTAAAGTAGAATTTAATTTGAAAAAAATTAGGATGCATTAGGATATTGTTTTCCAAAAGGTGTTTCTCAGAACATTTGTCTTGAGATACTCTATGATTTTAAAAAAAAGGTTCTGAACCCAATAATTGTGGGAAATCCTACATGATAAACCTTCCTTATAACTCCTTAAGGAGTTATAACATATGGTGGCATATTAAAGGTTCCAGGCAGGAAAGAGATTTGGTTGACACCAGCATTTTGCAAACTAATCTAATGCAGAAACATTTGTTCTCCCCATCCATTAACATCCCTGAGGACCGGTGTGCTGAGGAACACTCTTTGGGAATCAGTGCTCTTAGATCTGGAAAAAGGAAGGCCACTTCATTCCTAGAAGTCCCACACCTTTGTGGATGGCCACTGTTGCCACCATCTTGAATCGAAATGAGCCATTCCTGATTTACAAAGGTTTTGTTCATGAACTTTTGCTCCTGAGTGTCTGCTGCTTCATCTGTATCCCTTTCCCTTGTTTCATGGTCTCAGCCTCCAAACCCAGGTTCTACCCCACCCAGTTCCAGTTTCCCACTTCCCCACGCCTCCCTACCCCCAACCCTGCCCCAGGAGAACTTGTCACATCACCAGGCTCATCACTCACAAGTGCAGCGGGGCTCAGGGAGGCCCATGCCTACTCTGTTTTTTACTAGGTTCAACCAGTTTTTCAATTAAGTAGCTCTCACTAGTGAGAAAATTTGTTCACACCATGTATTCCAAAGCCTGTATGACATCAGGTACAAAATGATTCCAAGTTTGCTGGCTTTTTTGTTAACTAATATGTTCCATGGCCTTCAGCGGGTCATTTAGCCACTCTGTTGTGGTGAACAGTTGGCATCGCATCCATAAGGATACACAGCTCTTTCCACCTGCATTTAGAAGAGCTGAGAAAAGAGGCCCATATTGCCAACGTTGCGTTTGAAGGGGTTCCATATGAATGGCTGGGTTTGATGAGCTCACACTGGCGGTTTTACCAACTCCCATGGACATCATCAGGGATGGCGTGACTTCAGGATTTTTACTCCATTTCTGCCCACTGCCTTTCAGACTTCCAGACACTAGCTTCCAGGCCGGTGAAGGTCCGTGGGAACCTAATTTACTTATGTCAATGCCATTTTCTTTTGTTTCATAGAAAATTAACCCTTCTCATATCTAACATTTGCTTCCAGTTGGCAGAGAATGTTAGACAATTTCATTACTAGCTCTCTCTAGCCCCTCCCTGCTCTTTCCTGCCCCAAACTTGCTGATTTCTCCACAATCACCCAGTCCTCAGTAGTGATTTCACTTCTCAGGATCACAACTGGGGGCAAAAGCATGGCCAGGGTTTAGGCCAAAGGCACAGACCTGATCTCATTTGTCACTTATTTCCCATTATTACTAAGTCACTAATAACAGACAACTTGAGTCCCCCGTAGATTGTGAGCTACCCAGTCAGTGCCTGGCCTTTTACTTCTCCACACGTGCATCATGGTGTCTAGCTATTTGCTAATTAATGGATTAGCATTTCCCAGCCAGTAAGGGATGGAGCTAGAGTTGGATTCAGTCTCCAGATAGGCAGATCCCGCAGGCTGAACTTGGTTTGTTCCATGGGTGTGATTCTGCCAGAGCAGTCAACTTATGCTTCTGTGTTCAGACTTCATTCTCACAGGAACTCCTGTAGAGTAACGTGGATTGGAAAGCTAGCTGGGGCTTATAACTGCATGCATTGTGCCACTGAGAATTATTCAGATTTTTTTTTTAAGTTGTAGCTTATGCATGTATATTTGGGGCAAGCAGGGGGCACAACTATGTTTATATACTCATAAAATCATAACTATTCAAATTTGAAAGAGGAGTTTGAGGACATTTGGAGGAACTTCCTTATTTTTATAATTAGGAATTTGAACTCCAAAGAGGGGTTCAGACACACAACTAATTAACTAAATAATGCTGGTGAATTTCTCTTTACACAACCCAAGTAGGAGAATCCATTTTCAGTTCCTGTAATGATACCTATTTTTCTTTTCAGCATTTGAGTTTTGTTACATTTTTGCAGGTCTGATATGATTCAGAATTATGTCTTTTAAAATCAAACCAAAATGAAATATCCAACACAACTCTGAAGAATCTGGGACAGTGACAGGCCAAAAAGGAAAACTTAATTTGGACTCATACTTGAATGTCCAGAAAATTACTGCAAAAGCAAAATATGCTATAAGGAAAATATACTGATGAATAACTAGTTCTGCTTTCTTTATCACACTTTTATAAAGGCATAATGACTGACCCAAACATATTAAGAAAAGGATAGAAAAATAAAAATGCTTTTTAACATGACGACAAATAACCTATTAACATTGTTCCCAAACAAAGGAATAAAAAATAAGAATTTAAAAACAGACGTGAAGAAAACTAGCAGAGCGGCGCCACCTAGTGTCGATTATCTGAAAAAGCATCGGACATTTCCTGCGCCCTCCTGTGGTAGAATTTAGCATTCCTCACAGGCAGGAAATGTGGTTTCTTCACTTTGAATGGGAGATGAAAAGAGATAGCATCTCCACATATTTTCTAAGCAAAATATACCTTCATTCACTATATTTAAAACAGAACAACTACAAAGATCCAATTTCCCATTGGTCACACAATAGTCTTCCTTTGGACCTAATTTCAAGTGAATCATTTGATTATTAACTTTTAAAATCTGAATTATTATAAAGGATCTAACCCTTTTTGTCCCCATGAGATTCTGTTCAACATGAAATTTTATGAACACCATCCCTGTATCAACATCTTGGTAACATTTCAAAGCTAAAACAAACTTTAATTTTTAGAAAACTAATTTAGAAGTAAATGTGAGAGGATTTGAGCCAGGAATAAGAGTCATCTTCCCCTGTGCCTCGGTTTACCCATCTGTAGTGTGGAAATTGTTCTGACTCCAATCTACTTTCCTTCAGGGGTTGGGAAGTTGCCATTGACAGGATTAAGTGAGATTAATGTCCATGGTTGCTACTGAAGAGTAGGAAGTATATGATTTAGACAAAATTGAGATGTTTGTTATTTTTATTGAGTTGAAAATATTGGTGTTGGGACTTCTCTGGTGGCGCAGTGGTTAAGAATCTGCCTGCCAATGCAAGGGACACGGGTTCGAGCCCTGGTCCAAGCCCGTGCGCCACAACTACTGAGCCTGTGCTCTAGAGCCCGCGAGTCACAACTACTGAGCCCACGTGCCACAACTACTAAAGCCCATGTGCTTAGAGCCCGTGCTCTGCAACAAAAGAAGCCGCCGCAGTGAGAAGCCCACTCACCCCAATGACAAGTAGCCCCCGCTCGCCACAACTAGAGAAAGCCCACATGTAGCAACGAAGACCCAATGCAGCCAAAAAATAATTAATTAATTAATTTTAAAAAATGTGGTGAACGTTTAAAAAAAAAAAAGAAAATATTGGTGTTGGAGTCTAACATCAGCCCTGGCTATGAGTTGAGGAGAAAATAGTGAACCAGGAAACTGAAGAACTTTACTAGTTCTAAGTCATCGAAGTCTGTATATCTGCTGTTTTATTCTGTAAAATGAGGATAGTTTGGACTATATTATCTGTAGGGTTTGTTCTGGCTCTAATGTCCTACAATTAGACCATATAATTGCATTCTCCCTGCCACTGTATCAGCACTGGTGCTCATTATCTCTTATCTGGACTATTGCAGTATCTTAAAAACACATCTCTCCCAGCTCCAATTCAGCAGAATAATGAGGGAAGATGGGTATTTCCAGCATAAACTTCTTAAAGTATAAGTCTGATTCCATTCCACTACCTGAAGCCCTGAAAGCGCTCCCTGGGGCATTTTTCAGGACAACCAGTGTTTATTGGCGTCTGCTCCGTGCTAGACAGTATAATTGGTGCTTTCTGATCCTAGTGTCTTTACATGTACCTAATGACACTTTAGATAGGCAGAACATGCCCCGTTTTTATGGAGGAGGAAGCTGAAACTCCTAGAAGTATAAGCAACTGCTTCAAGTCCCAGTAAGGGAGTGAAGAGCGTGGTCTGCAAATCTGGGTTTCTGGTTCCAAAATTCATGGTCTTTGTGAGTGGTTAATGGGTAGACTTTGGAGCCAGAAGTACTTGGGCTGGAATGCAGGCTCTGCCAAACATTGTTACACATTATGTAACCTTGGGAAATTTCCTAACCTCCCTATGCCTCAGTTTCCTCATCTATAAAATGGGGACAATATTAGTACTTGTCTCACAGTGAGTTAATACATGTTAAGCACTGGAATAGCACCTCCGTCTCTTACTGAACTAGGTATAAATGAACTTTCTCCCTTGACATTTAAGGTGCTTCTAAATTTGGCTCCAACTGGCCTTTCCTGTGTTTTCTCTTGCTACTTTCCTAAGAGTCCAATACCATTATTCCAATTTCCCCTCCAAATACTCTGAAGTGTATTGACCTTCCTCCAGGTCACTGCTTTTGCTGCCACTGGTGTTCTCCCTATTCAGATAGTCTGTCTCGTCTTCTCTGCTGACCCCTAGTGTTGAGCACAGTGATGGGCATAGCAAGCATATAATAAAAGTTAGGTGTTATCAATATTATGGTTATTGTTGGCATTATTATTAATACCCTTCAAGGCCCAGTCCCAAAGCCACCTCTTTCATGAAGCTTTTCCTGAGACAGCATCCTCCTCTGAGCTACCTCAGGTTGTTGCCCAGTCTATCCTTTCACACACTCTCAGGCTACGCTGTCCAAAACAGTAGCTGCCAGCCACATGTGGCTATTGAGTACCTGCAGTGTGGCTGGTCCAAACTGAAATCTGTTGTAGTGTAAGATACAGCCATATTCCAAAGACTCTGTATAAAAATTAAAGGAAGGGGCCTCCCTGGTGGCGCAGTGGTTGAGAGTCCGCCTGCCGATGCAGGGGATACGGGTTCGTGCCCCGGTCTGGGAGGATCCCATATGCCGCGGAGCGGCTGGGCCCGTGAGCCGTGGCCGCTGGGCCTGCGCGTCCGGAGCCTGTGCTCCGCAACGGGAGAGGCCACAACAGTGAGAGGCCCGCATACCACAAAAAGAAAAAAAAAAAAAAAAAAAAAAAAAAAAAAATTAAAGGAAGTCTTTACATATTTTAATTTTTTACATATTTTACATATTTTAATTTTTATTGATTATATGAAATGATAACATTGGACAAAGGTTAAAATATGTTGAAATTAATTTCACATGATGCTTTTTATTTTTAATTAAAATTGCATGTATGATTTTCATTATATTTTTATTGGAGAGCACTATTCTAAGGTAAAGCTATTTTTAACAACTGTTCTGATTATAAAATGTAATTCATATTCATGGCATAAAGTTGGGAAAATGTAGAAAAATACAGGGTAAAAAAGGAAAATCTTTTTATACCACTACTAGAAAAGAAAAGCTAATGTATACTTCTAAGATTTTTATTTTTAAATCTTATTTTTATAAATATATATTTTTTGACAAAACATTTTTCCACAAAGTCAGGATTATAATGTTTTGTTGACTGACTTTTTCATTTAATGTAGAATAAGTTTTTTCTATTTCATTATTCTTCTGAAGGTTCATTTTTAATGGTTGCATAAGTATCCTATTTATGAATATACCATACCTCATTTAGCCAATCTGTGAATGTGCCAGAGATCAGCTCACCAATCCTGTTTTTTCTTCTTGGGCCTAGTGGATGATTACATTTCCCAGCATTCCTTGCAGTTAGTTGTGGTCACATGACCATTCTGACCAATAGAATGTGGTCAGAATGATGTAAGCCATGTCCAACCCATAACAAATCCAGGCATCCCTCTTTGTGCTCTTTCTCTCTCTCTCTCCCTCCCTCTCTCTCCATTCACCTGTTGGATGAATGCAGGGGTCTACCCTTCTTTTAGAGGTTCTGAAAGATAGTTGAAGTATAAGACAGAGGAGCCAGGATCTCTAAATCACTACACGAAAAGCCACCAGGCAACAACCTCTGACTGTACAATGAGAGAAAAATTAATTTTGTATTGTGTTAAGCCACTGTGATGTGGTATTGTTTGTTAGAGCAAGCTAATGCGTAACTCCCTTAAAGCCTAGTATTGGGCATTTGGATTACTTCCCATTTTTGTTATTATAATCTGTATTTTTAGGATGAATTCCTAGAAGTAGAATTGCAGGGTCAAAGGGTATGTACATTTGTACTACTTTTGGAAACTATTGGCAAAATTCCTTTCAGACTTCTTATATTCCTTACTAGATGGGAAGCCATCTGAAGCATTTCACTTTGATTGCTTCTAAGTATCTAGTAGATCCTAGGTATGTGTTAAGTATTAAACAAATTCATGTATGCTCAAAATATATATGCACAAGGAAATACTGTTATTTTCAGAATAATGACTTTGAAGTGTAGATTTCAGCAACTGCCTGAATAGTATAGGCACTTTTAAGAAATAAGGGTTAAAGAAAAATGGCAGCAAGTAACATCTATGTGCTTGGCTGGGAACTTCTATTTTTTAAAAAAAGGTGCTTTTAGTCTCCTAATGGTTATGGTGAAGCCATGGATAGAGTCAGCCAGTTTTGGTATATACCTCCCACAGCATGGGTTGCTGATGTGCAGTTGGCTACTTGCAATTTTTTTTGCATCTTTTTGTTCCTCCATGGATTCTCTATGTGTTTCTCACTGCATACATCTGTGCTATGCCATTTTCATGAATCAAGAACTGGTGATTTATTTGTAACTACATTTGGTTCTTTAAGAGACACAAACGTTAGATTTGGGAGGGATGAAGATAAAACTAAATGACTATTAAGATTCTTTCCAAATCTGAAATTCTTTGTGAGAGGTTCTACAAGGAAATGAATACGATTATCTGGTGCGTGGGCCTACTCTGGAAGAAATCACATACCTGTCCGGAGGCTAAATTCCAATCTGTTGGGAGTTTAGTTTTCTAGAAGCCCAAGCAGTGACAATAGCTTATCTTTCAACCACAAACCAGGGCTGTTTCTTCATGTTAAAGGTCATTGAAGTAACTTCAGCCCTTCATTACTCAACAACCCAAATTTATGTCCAAAATTCTTTCAGAAGAATATGATTTCCCTTTGAATGAAGTTGAAATTTTCAAGTCCTCAGGATGCTGAGAACAGCAAAGACCTGGATTCTAGTTCTCCTGTAACAAGGAAATTCTCATGTTAGTATAGTAAGAACCTCTACTGAGCACAATGAAAAAACAGGGTATATCCTAAATAGATGGGGCCACCATGGCTCTTGATCTTATTTGTGGAAACTTTATTCATGGTTAATGCACAATGACTACAGAGGGATGAAGAAAAAAATCCTTTCGTAGTCTTTCTTGAAGGAAATTTGAGTTACAGACAAATGGATTCCAGAACACCCCAAGATAACAAACCAGCTGAAAGGTTAAAAAAATGATCTTTCTATTTGATGCTAAACAACTTGTTGGGTTTGTTTTCTCTGGCTGAATTGACCTGACTGCCCAGCTATTTAGTGTCACAAAGACACTCTTCATTATGGAGGATGAAGAAGGAAATAGTATCTTGTAGCCAAATATCATGCCTCTTGAATGGGTCAGGAAATGATGGGCTTTGGGGGAACAAAGCTGCTGGCATAAGCATTTCTTTGTTTTGTTTGGATTTTTTCTATTCTTCTGTGGTTACATGATCTTTAAACTGCAAACCCATCATCTTCTCAAACTGGCCCAATGGCAGGGTTCTAGGTGAGGGGTGACATCTACCAACTTTCTTTGCAAACTTCCTCTCTCTCTCTCTCTCTCTCTCCCCCCGCCCCCATACTCCATAGTTAAGACCAAGGCTAACAAAGGCCTGTCTGGTAGATGAGACCCTAACAGACCAAAGAGCGCTAGAGCTGAAACATGACTCATGAGAAAATGAGGCACAAAGAAGAATTATCTTGTTTTCTGAATTGACTATCTCCTACTGCCCTACCTGTCCTCCCAGAACAGAAGTTCTGTGAACCCAGAGATCTCGTTCTCCAGGGCTTAGAATACACCTGGCATATAAAGCACGCTCCAAAAAAAATTATTTTGAAAGACAGAGAGAAGAGGGGAGCCATGAAATTTGTATTGGAGAAAGTTTTAAAGAAATAACAAAATTGCCAGATCTTCTAACACCTGGGTGGTCAGTATTTATTGACCACCTATATAATAGGATGGATGCAGCACCCAAAATAGAAACGATAGCAGAAGCAATAACAGAACAAGACTCCAACCATTTTCTAGTCAGAAAGAAGGTTTCTAGCTTATATCAACTTTACCTGAGGAACTGATGTCAAAAAAAGGGCAGGAAAATACTAATTTGTAATAAAGCGAAGCATGTGCCTCTCATTACGAGCATGTTCTGCTGTTTTGCACCAGCCACTTCCCCATCTCTGTGTCAATGTGTGGTATGAGAACAGCTACCCAAAGTCATATCAAATGACACACTCCAGATTTTCTGTGCCACTTAGTATACATTTTAAATAATATAGTAGCACTGAGACTTTTTAAATAAGGAAAGCATTTAGTAGATCCATTTTGCATTGAGTTCATCATGAGTAGGATGGGAAAGTGGGTCTTGATTGGACAACTATGGGGACAAAGAATCAAAGCAAAGTAGAATTCTTCTTTTTTATTGGGGAAAAGTTTGGTCCACAAAAATTACACTGCATTTCTTATTTCTCCCGTGATTGGTGATCCTTCCCCATTTATGGACAGGCATCCAGTCCTAGGCCCTGAGTAGGTATTCGGTAGATTCAGCATTTATTTAGGTTAATAAAATCCTCCATTTCTGGGTTGAGCAGCTATCCCAAAAAGGCTTTTCTTACCCTCTAAACCAAAGCCCATTCCCCTTCCAGTATCCTTTCTTTGTCCTGGCCACCTTCATTCTGGCTTTAGCTACCTAAGGTACGTGGACAAATGACTGCCCTAAACATACTCTTTAAGATCTCTACAGAAAGTGTCTATAACTGGAATTTCCTCATTACTTTAATGTCCTTCTAGTCATAGCTTCATGGGCCTATTATGTGTAAATTAGAAACACATTATTCCACCAGCAAAGCTTTTCTTTCAAATGCATAGAATTTTATAACCTGTCACAATCTATTAAATTCCAAATTGTTTGTACTGAAACTGACTTTTTTCTGTAAGAAGATGTCAAAGGATCTTAATTTCAGCTAATTCTGGCAACCAAAATGAGTCTCCTCTATTTAATAGCTGGCAGTGGTCTCTGCAGTAAAATGTTTCCAGGAAAAATTGGAAATTACTAAGATAATAGTGTGTTTCTTTAGGTTAGTATCACTTCTGAAATGTGAAGCTTTTGCCAATTCCAAGCTCCTTTGCTGTCTTTTTAAAACTGAATTTCCTGAAAAGTTCTTAAATATTAAGAAGAGTTGATGTAAGTAGACAAGAAGACAGCAAATAGGAAAGCTAATGGACAGACTCTGAGTGACCTGCAGAGGGTTCTAGAATTTCATATGAGCTACTTCCAAATAAGGAAAAACTTGGCAGGCATGAGTTCAGAATTCTCTTTAGTTTGTCCCTCCTTTTAGAGCCTGATATTATTTTCATTACTATTGCTTTTCGGCTTCATGGCCATCAGTTGGAATATTTCTAGGGATGATATGTTTTGGGTGGGAAAAGCATCATTTTCTTCCCAACAAGCTCATAAAATATTGATATAATGTAAACTCAGCACTGGAGTGAAGAGTTTGGCAGTAAGCAACTAATCTCTGACTTAGGATGTTAACTCAAATATCTAACACCAAGGAGATATTGCTGGGCAAACCAAGAAAAGCTCTATACTTGATGCTTAATAATAATGGGTAATATTAATTAAATGCCAGGCATAGCAGTAAGTGCTTTATACGCTATCTTATTTAATCCTTTAAAAAAGCCCATAAGGCAGATTGTATTATTACTCCCATTTTACAGAGGGCAACCCTAAGGCTAAAGAGGGAGAGTTCATATTTGAACTCGTCACCCTTTAAAATGTAAAGGTCATGTTAAAAAGACCATCAATTTCTCCAGTATGAGCTGGCCTGGATCATAAAGGAGTTCCAGTGTAGTCAGTTTCTTGTTGGTACTCCTAGGTCTCCTTGCATTTAGGGTCCCACAGAACTTTCATTCTCCATTAGGCAGGGCTGGCGTGTAACTGAAGACAGTCCGAAAGGAAGCAAGGCATCGTATTCAAGACACACATGATGAGGAGGGATCCTCCAGGTGCTCCAACTGACCAGTCAGTTCAGTTAATTCAGGACTGAACTGTTCAGATTGATGGGTTGTCTTAGCATTGTGCCGATGACATTGTAGACAAAGAATTAGTCAATTTCTGTGAATCCATCATTCCAACTCTTTGGTCCTCTGTATACAAATGAGTTGGTAGACTTCTTTACTTTTCTCTGATTTTTTTTTTACATCATATGATTTTCCTTGCTTAATTTTCCGATTTCTGTTTGACAAATCCTGCCTAAACACCTCCAAACTTGTTTTAGAACCATTTTACCAATTATGCTCATGGGAATACCAAATGCGGCTGGCCTTAATTTAAGTATTAATAATAAAAAGAATTACATTTCACCCAAAATAATGACATATGTTTGCTATACTTCAGGGGCTATAATCCCTTTATTTGCTTTTCTCTGAATGTGGCTTCCAATAAAATTCATTCTCAATAATAAAATTTTTAAAATAGAATTCTCAAATTTACTATTTCATGTGACCCAAGAAACTTGGCCATCTCCGTTAGGATAGATGTAATTTGGATGCATCACACTTGAACAGGACTGTCTTTCACTCAGGTGATCACTGGATTTGCATTCAATCAAACAAAGGTGAAAAACAAAATGCACTTTTTCAGGGAAGTGTTTCAAAAATAAGAACCAGAGCAAAATGGATATACAATTAACCAGAAAGTTCAATTAAGCAGGACTTCCTTTCACAAAGTGTTCTAGCTCATCAAATTTCATTCTTCCTTTTATTCACTCATCCACTCATTCATTCCATTAAGATAGACTGAGCATCTACAATGATACAAGTACTGGAGACACACAAACAGGGTCTCCAGGATCCTTGCTCTTAGGGATCTTCATCCTCCCTCCCTTGATATCCCTTCCCTTCCTTGATTCCTTCTGAGCATCTCTGTGTGTGTGCTATTGAAAAGTTGCTGAAGAATGGTACAAAAGATAGGAGTGGGGTGAGGAGTAGCTATAAAATGGTCACTCACTCTTAAATCTGTTAAAGATAAACTTTGGAAACCCAAATTGTGGGCTTGGTTAAGATGAATACATAAGTATATTTCTGTGGAATTGCACTACTCACTGACTTCAGGGTGGTTACCTTTCAAAGCTTTAAAAATTGAGCTCAGTAGTCACTAAGACAGACATAATTTCCTTTGAATGATACTTAAGGCTCTAATAGAAGAAGTCTCCTAATATACCTGTTGTTGTTGCTGCTCTTTCCCCCCATCCAACTGCCTGAGTGATGGTTCTCCAACTTGGCACAGATCCTGCAATCACCCAGAGAGCTGGTAAAGGTCCAGATTTCTGGGCTTCATCTCCAGACTTTCTGATTACTTAAGTCCAGGAGGAGGGAGCTTAAGAATTTGCATTTCTAGCAAGTTCCCAGGTGATACTGATGCTGCTAGTCCAGGGACCACATCGTGAGAACCATTTTTGTAAATAAATGTTAAAGTGCCAAGTGCAGATGTGAACTATTTGCTACATGTCTGTGACAAGACAAGTACAGAAACGGAAAGGAAGCGTTGGAATTTTTTATAATTTGACATTGCCATGACATCAAGTGCATGATCAGTGGGCATATCTTACTAAATAAAGTATGGATGAGCTCAGGGATGTCAAATTTGCACTGTGAGTCACATGTGGTACAAGCTACATGCTAGTATGCACAGGGAGCGCACATTTTACTGTGTGATAGACTGAAGGTATTAAACACTGGTTGTTCTCCATAGATGGTTTGAGAAACAATGCTTTCTAAACCATTGTGTTAGACTGCCTCATTTTTTAAAAAGTGGTTAACACACAAATGAGTCAGGGCCATTCCTTCTCATATAATGTGGGGCAGTTGGGAGGGAAAAGGGGCCAGGCCTTGGTCTGGCACCTCTACCTGGAGAGGCCCAGGGGAAACAGACAAGGCTGTAGAGATGGGCCCTGGGTATGACACTGTACCTCAGTGGGGTGAGTCAGCCCAGGGGCCAAGGAGATCAGGGTTTTTTTGTTACTGGAGGTCTATCAGAGAAACTGATCTTTCAGAATTTAGGATGCCTAGTCCTCTGTGAAATGACTATACGTGGACGACAAAGACTGTTCACAGAGACCATTTATATGCTGATTCATCTGGACATTATTTAGGTGAAAAACATCAAACTAGGCAGTTCTAAAACATGCAAAGGGTATCTCTGAGTAGTGAGTTTAATAATAATAATAAAGAAGATGAAATGAAGAAAAGAAAATGAAGGCAGAAGAGGAGAAGAAGTTAGTTACAATTTATTGAGCACTTCTGGGTGTTCCACTTGGCACTTTACATGAGTTGTGAGCACTTGATGTTGGTTTTGTTTTACCTATTTGTACAGGAGAAACAAAACTTACAGAAACAGAAACTTACAGAAACTTAAAGAAACAAAAACTTAAGGATTTTGCCTGAATCAGTAGCCATTAAGTGACAAAACCTGGATGTGAACCCAAATTATTGACTCCCAAGTTAATTTCATGTTTTCTGTACCAAAACTACTTGCAAAGGAGGTGCCCTCATTCATTCATTCATTCACTAGTTCATTCATTCCCTCACTTGTGCTCTCAGCAGGTGGCCCCTGAGCCCCTGCCATACTTGGGGTTGGGGGAAAGAAAGATGAATAGGACACAACAGTGCCTTTGAGAACCAGACAGTGTCTAAGTCTTGGGATTCAGGGCTTATTTTAGGAGTTCCCCGGGGTGAGGTTTTGCGGGGCAGTGTTTTTCACCCTTTCTCAGTCCAATGAGAACTGCGGAATGGTGGCACAGCTTGCTCCAAGGCCTGTAAGACACGGGGCTGCTCTGTCCCCCAGCTCCCTCTGCCATCTGCTCTCCTCTGTGAGACAGTTTAATCTTGAGCTATCTCAGGGCGAAGGAGGTCAGAACATCCAGAGGTCACCTTAACTCTCCATAACTCTGCTCCAAAGAAATAACTGTTTCAGAGGAAAATAGCTGTTACCAGTCAGATTCCTCTTCTTTCAGAATCTGGACTAGAAGAAGAGAATGGGTTTGGGTGTTTATATTGTTGATTCTGTTCAATTCATCCAACTATATTGAGGTGGCCTGTGTACTGGAGATTATGCTGAGTGCTGGGGATATGCAAATGAGTGACTATCACAGTGCCTGTGGCCTTGGGGTACACAAGCTGGCAGAGAAGACAGATGCACATAGGATGTAGTACATATTGTAGAATAGTCTGATATGCTCCGGTATGGCTGAACAAGTTGTTAAACTTTGGAAAGACCAAACTGGTAAATATTCACTGTCCTGACTGCCCTTCCACCTGCCCCACACTATCCACTATTTTACACTTTCTGCCCTGACCCTTCCTCAAGCATCTCCTTCACCCCCAAGGACCCCCAACTTCCCCATGATCCAAATACAGGGACCTCCAAGACCCAATGTCAGCACTACAAGTCCTTGATTAGTCTGCATCTGAGCATAGCAATTGTCAAATATTTTGAGTGTCATCTCTGAATAAAGGCACATATCATGTGCTTCCCAGGAGTAGAGGAGTGGGGAGAAAAAGTTGGAATCAGTTGAAGGGAGAATATACCCCAAGAACATACGTTGATTGAACGTCTGTTGTCTCCTTGGACCTCTGGCCACACTTCAGTCATGCTCCCCAGAACTTCCCTAAAGTCTTCTGCCTTTACCCCCATCCTGCAGTCATCCTGCTCTGAGCCCCAGGGCAGCTACTTATTGCTGAATTCAGACAAAACGAGTAGATATGGGTCATAAATATGGGGCTCCAAGAAGCTGGGGTCTGCCTCCTGAGAATCAGCTTCAGTGTCCTCTGAACTGCCAGTTTGGTTATTGTAGGAATAAAGGGCTTTTAATTTGTTTGTTTAGGAATAAAGGACTCAACAACCAAATGGCTAGGTCCTTTCAGCTGATGATTGGAACTCTATTCATTAGGATGTTTCTGGTTATTAGTTGAAAAAAAATCAAACGAGCTTGAACAAAAGGAGAAATTCAAAGGATGAACAGTATGGATCCCATGCATGGTTCCATCTCCATGCCTGAGTGATCCCAGTGACCTCAGTGTCTGTGTGCTGCTGTCCTCAGCGTTAGCTCCAGCCTCAGGTAGTCCCCCTTCATTGCTGCAGGGTGGTGGACAGCAAACAAAATCAGCAAAAGACTGTATGTTCTGGTGTTTCTATTCTCAGAAAAAAAGGAAATCTTTTCCCAAAGGCTTCCAGTTGGCCCACCCTCTTGTCTCATAATCAGAAACAAGTCAAGTGTTCACTCCTGCTCAATGGCCAATGAAGAGAGTGCAGCCACCATTGCTGGCTTTTTCAATCAAGATTTGCCCCTAGAGTTGGAATAGGGACCCCAACTCTTCACTTGCCAGCAGTTGAATATCAGTGGGCAACCAGAGGTGTCTGCTACTGGAAGCTACTGGAAAGAGAAAGGTGGGATTGGAGAAGATGGTGCTCGTGAGTGAGATGGGAGTGTATCATTAGATGTTAGAAGTTAAATGGCAAAGGACTTTGGAGTAAAGAAACCTGGTTTGGAACACTAGTATTACGTGGGTCATTGTTTCAGTTATTAACTGCTGTGTAATAACCACCCCCCAAACTTTGTGGCTTAAAACAATCACCATTTATTATTGCATACTGGTCAACAGATCAGCTTGGTGGTTCTGTTCATCTGGGCCAGGCTGGTCTGAGCACATTTGGACCCTTTCAAGTGTCCGCAGGAGGCTGACTGGTCTAGGATGGTCTGTTGGATAGCTTATCTCTCTCTGCTCCGTGTGGTCCCTCATCCTCCAGCAGGCTAGTTTGGGCTTGTTCATCCAACAGCCTGGCCAGAGTTCTGAGGTCTAGGCTCAGAACTGAGACACTATCAGCAAAGCCTCATTCTGTTGGACAAAAGCAAGACAGGAGACCAGCCCAAAGCTGCAAAGTCATGCTGCAGAGTCTGGACACTGGGAAGAGTGAAGAACTGTGACAACTTTGACAATCAATCTACCACCGTGACCTTTGCAAGGCATTTCTTTTCTCTACACCACAGTTTCATCACCTCTAAAATGAAGCTAATCATATATCTACCTCAAAGTCTTGTTTGAGGATTAAATGAGAAAATGCATGTAAAGTGCTTCACACAGTGGTGGCACAGAGTAAGCATTAAATAAGTACTAGCTTTTATTATGCTTGCATTTATGATTGTGGCTAATATTATTCTCATCATTACTGTAGTTCTTATAATGATTACAGTGATTCTGAGTATCTGTCTGCTGGGTTATGACTCCCCCTAGGATACAAGTCTAGTGAAATGTTTTCCAAAAGTCCAAAAGTCTAGGCTTGTAGAAACCCTAGCTGGCTTCCCAGGAGCCGGCTAATCAGGGGAGGGTGATTTCGTAGAGCTCCCTGTCTGCCTTCCTATGGCTGTTTGGTGAGTGCTGTTCTCTCTGAGTTTTTGCTGTGCTGGCTGCTTGGAGGTCCCATAGCTCCATCCCTCACTTGGAACCCTCCAAGGAACCAGGGTTAGCGGTTGTTTCAACAGAAACCATTAGTTCTGGCCAGCGTGGCCCCCAGAGGAACAGAGCAGGCTTCACTCCTGGGATGGCTGATTTTCTGCTCCTTTCCGCCGTTCCTTCTGTGCCCAATATCAAACCCTCCTGAGGTGACAGTGTAGCCCAGGGTGCCCAGGGCCTCATCTCATACTTACTCCAACCCAAGCCTCCAAGAATTGAAACCAGTTGGCAATCTCCTGGAAAAGGAAATTTGTCTCTTAAGTCTGCAAAAGGGAAAAGGGTGGTTGTTCTTAGGGTTTTTTAATGGTTGTTTTGTGCATGATGGAGAAACCTCCCGATGATGGTCCTGGCATTTGTACCCCATGCAGACTCTCAAAGCATCAAGGAGGAAAGGCACAGAAGCTTTTTCCAAGAGGCAGCCTGCTAACTTCATTTGCCACCCTGGTTTTCCCATCTGCTAAGGGATGGGCCCAGGCAATTTTCCATGTATAATTCACAGTCCTTTGTAATTTAGGCTCAAAGAGAATCAACAGCTTGATCAAGACGCCATGGCGAAGACTCAGAGGGTGGCACTCCCATTTTCTGTCCTTGCTCAGAACCGATGTTGGCCCTGCTCCTGTGAGCACCTCTTCTCTCCATCCCATTCTCTGAGTCTCCGTTTACCTCTCTTCCTACCTTGTTTCATAGTCCCTCACAATTTTTCTTTTTCCCTCCCTTTTATCAAACACTATATTTCTGCCTTGCAAATGTGCTGGTCTAACTGGACACCTCCCATAGATAATATTGCAACGGTGACCACGTGTCAGGCATCGGCTAGCTGATTGTAGCCCACACTTCATCTGGCCAGGGCGAAGATGGATGCTCAATTTGCATTATTTATGTCTTTTCTCTGTGTTCCAGTGATGTGCTTTTACATAACATATGTAAAATTCTGCTGACATTGAGAATTCATTTGGCTAGAGATGCTCAAAAAGAGGGGTGGGAGGAGACCTGGTTTGTGTAAATTCAAAAGCTATCAGACAGCTTTGCCTTTTTTGTTATCCTGAGAATTGGAAGATGGCTTCTCAGGAGAGTTCTCTGGATTACACTTGACAGTCAGGTGAGCTTTTTTGCTTAAAGAGCTTTGGTTCCATTTAGGCTGTCAGTCTCCTGCTTTCAAATGGGTGGGGGTAAGGACTGAGGCCCATTTTAAAGTTCAAATGCAAATCTGTCACTGCATTGCAACTACAGGCAGAGAGTAACAGAGCAGCGGGGAGGACTTAGAGCATCTGACTTAATCTCTTCATTTGTAAAGGAAGAAACTGAGGCTCAGAAACATGAAATAGCTTGTCAAAGAGCTAGTCATATCATGTTATCCTGTCCTTAAATTCCTTCCAATAAAACAACATGGTTACAGGGGGGCAAGCACTTTTCTAAGTACTTTACATTTTATCCCATTTAATCCTCATAAAAGATTCATACACTAGGACTTGTTGCTATTATCCTCATTTCATATGAGGAAACTGAGGCACAGAGAGGTTAAGTAACTTGTCCAAGGTCACACAGTACTAAGCAGCAGAACTAGGATTCAAACCCAGGTAGTTTTGCTTGAGAGTCCCCATTTAACCATGCTGTTCCTCTGTTCTAAGGCTTCTTTGAACTGCCCCTTTGCTTACAGAATAATGCCCCAAAACGTTACTTTGCAACATAAGACCTTCTATGATCCTGCCCCTCCTGACTTGCTCAACTTCACTTCTGCCACTCCCCAAAATATAGCCAGCTGTTAGAAAAGGCAATCTCTTTCAACCCCTGCTCAGCCACAGAAGAATAGGCCCTGGGCCTGAAACCCTCCTTACCAAGAGATGGGGGACCACACAGCCTGCACTGGCCTATCACCTAGCATGGGACTAGCTTTCCCTATTCCAGGGTTTCACAGTAAGCCCAGATGGAATGAGGTTTGCAGCTACCTTTGTTCCCTTACTCAGTTTCAACTGAACCTGACTTCCCTACAGTATTGAAGCAGCATCAGAATATTGTGAATCAAATATTATGAATATTATGAGTTAGGATTGAATAATGAACCATGATTTTCTGTGGTGACTTATAATAACACATTTTGTAGTATTACCATATTAAAAGGCAGTAGTGATTTTACTAAGGAAACTCCTGGGAGATAGTACCTAAGTATTATATATGAGATATATTTCATATGCATAACTCTGACATACTTATACATCATATCATGGGATATATTCAGAAATTCTAAGTGATAACTGTATGCTCTAGGCCAGTTATTTCTAAATGCCAGTTGATAATAAAGCTTTTATGGACCCAGAAAAATAAGGGCAGTGATATAATGTGTGTGTGTGTGTGTGTGTGTGTGTGTGTGTGTGTGTGTGTGTGTGAGAGAGAGAGAGAGAGAGAGAGAGATTATAAATTTGTGAATGTTTTTTCTTGGGAAGAAATGTCAATTATTCAATGATTATAGACTCTTGCTCTTTTATTTTTATCAAGGGCAAGAGGAAAGGTCAAGAAATGTCCTTTCTTCTATGAAATAACAGTGTTTGTCATACTGGGAAAATCTTGTGATACTAGATTTCAATATCCTCAACTTTTTGGCATTTTACTGGATTCTTGGCTTATTTATTTTATTTAATTAGCTCATTCAAAAGCTAAGCAAACTCTGTCTCACATCACTGAGAAGATGATCCATGCCCTAAACCCTCCAGTCCAGAACATCTGCCCAGAGCTGGTGGGGCTCAACCCTATTAGAAGTGCAGAGACCTCTGTCTCTTGAGTAGCCCTGCCTTCCACCCAGGGCTTTCACGCTTTGACATAGTCCACAATGGGCCCAGTCCTGACATGGCCTGGCAAGAAGTGATCATACTCCAAATTACCCCCAACTTTTCCACTCTTCTAGTTCTGGGTCTCACCTTGCCCTAGGAGGGAAGACATAGGCAGCTGTGAGATTTCACTGCAATCCAGCTCTCATTATAAGACAGGATGCTGATACTACCAAAGGGTAATTTCCTATCATGGAATTTCAGGCAGTGAGGCCAAGTATGGTGACGAATCCCGGGCAGCATGGGAGAGCTAGTCTTGAGCACTTTAAATTAGAACCATCAGGTGGCCTCCTGAATGTCTATCCTTGACCTGACCATGCTGCTGGAAACACCAGAACAGTAGTGTGATGATGCCCCAGGAAACTCAGCCCTTCCCATGAAGTCAGAAATGGAAAGCATTTAAATATCTGTCAAGGAAGTGGATCTAAGGAATAATGATCATCTACTACTTGTAACCACGGATTTCTTCCGTCTCTTTTCACTTCACTCCCTTTATAACCCCAACTCCCTTTCCACTCTTAATTCTTTATCTTCCTCTTGGTATAAAACATTTTATCCACATAGTTGAAAAATGTATTTACATTATGCATCCACACACTGATACTCTCTGTAGGTTCTGTGATCTCTTGTGCAATTTGGAGAATGGATTTTTTTTTTTTCGTTATGCGGGCCTCTCACTGTTGTGGCCTCTCCTGTTGCGGAGCACAGGCTCCGGACGCGCAGGCTCAGCGGCCATGGCTCACGGGCCCAGCCACTCAGCGGCACATGGGATCTTCCTAGACCGGGGCACGAACCCGCGTCCCCTGCATGGGCAGGTGGACTCCCAACCACTGAGCCACCAGGGAAGCCCCGAAAATGGACTTTTAAACTGTTATAAGGAAGAACTAGCAGGAGAGGAAGAACTCTTGGCTAAAAATATAGCAAGCCTTATTAAAATAGTAATCTTCAAATTTTCTTTTGAAAATTTAGGGAGTAGCCACCAAAGACCCGAAGGGGAGGAAGAATGTGTGGAGGAAGGGATACAAAGGAAACAACCAAGCAACATGACTTAGGAAACCCATAGAGATAGAGTATCTATCAGATTACAGTCCAGGAAATGTTTCTGCTCTTCTTTTTTTATTCTTGTTGGTTTTATTGTTTTTGTTTGTTTGTTTGTTTGTTTAAACATCTATTGGAGTATAATTGCTTTACAATGGTGTGTTAGTTTCTTCTTTATAACAAAGTGAATCAGCTATACATATGTATATATCCCCATATCTCCTCCCTCTTGCGTCTCCTGCTCTTCTTAAGGGGTTCAGTTATACAAGAATAAGAATCAACACTTGTCTTGGGAGATGTGTGCATTTAGGGCAACAGACATGCCAGACATTCAAGCTGTCGAGGAGATTCAAGAAAATGAGCCCATGCCCACCCAGGTATGTTTTACATGCCACTCCACCCCCCAGTACTACTCTTCTATGGGACTTGGGATGGCAGTGCCACCATTCATTGTACTATTAAAGACCAATGCTTCTTTACTTATCAGATTTGGGGATATATACAGATAGATGTAGAATAGAGAATCCAAACCTCAATCCCCACTTCTTGTAGTTGGTCAGGAAGCCCAGCTTGGCAATCACAGCAGCCGCTTCCACCACCCTTTCCATGTTCCCCTATCCTCTGCAAGCAACCCCCTTGGAGAGGTTCTTTATCTGATGGGATTACCAAACTTTCAGCCTAGATGATCTGAAAACTTGATAACCTCACCTTTACTGGGTTGCCTCAGTTCCCATTGTCAGGGATTATTGGGCAAAGAAATACTGGGACATGCCCCGGTGAATCCCTTGAGTTTCAAACAGCATCCTCCCTGCTCCAACATCTAGTTGAATCTTTTTTTTTAAAACATCTTTATTGGAGTATAACTGCTTTACAATGGTTAGTTTCTGCTGTATAACAAAGTGAATCAGTTATATGTATACATATATCCCCATATCCCCTCCCTCTTGCATCTCCCTCCCACCCTCCCTATCCCACCCCTCTAGGTGGTCACAAAGCACCGAGCTGATCTCCCTGTGCTATGTGGCTGCTTCCCACTAGCCATCTGTTTTACATTTGGTAGTGTATATATGTCCATGCCACTCTCTCACTTTGTCCCAGCTTACCCTTCCCCCTCCCCGTGTCCTCAAGTCCATTCTCTACGTCCGTGTCTTTATTCCTATCCTGTCCCTAGGTTCTTCAGAACCTTTTTTTGTTTTTTAGATTCCATATATATGTGTTAGCAAACGGTATTTGTTTTTCTCTTTCTGACTTACTTCACTCTGTATGACAGACTCTAGGTCCATCCACCTCACTACAGATAACTCAATTTCGTTTCTTTTTATGGCTGAGTAATATTCCATTGTATATATGTGCTGCATCTTCTTTATCCATTCATCTGTCGATGGATACTTAGGTTGCTTCCATGTCCTGGCTATTGTAAATAGAGCTGCAATGAACATTGTGGAACATGACTCTTTTTGAATTACGGTTTTCTCAGGGCATATACCCAATAGTGGGATTGCTGGGTCATATGGTAGTTTTATTTTTAATCTTTTAAGGAACCTCCATGCTGTTTTCCATAGTGGCTGTATCACTTTACATTCCCACCAACAGTGCAAGAGGGTTCCCTTTTCTCCACACCCTCTCCAGCATTTATTGTTTGTAGATTTTTTGATGATGGCCATTCTGACTGGTGTGCGGTGATACCTTATTGTACTTTTGATTTGCATTTCTCTAATGGTTAGTGATGTGGTGCGTTCTTTCATGTGTTTGCTGGCAGTCTGTATATCATCTTTGGAGAAATGTCTATTTAGGTCTTCTGCCCATTTTTGGACTGGGTTGTTTGTTTTTTGGATATTGAGCTGCATGAGCTGCTTGTATATTTTGGAGATTAATCCTTTGTCAGTGGCTTCGTTTGCAAATATTTTCTCCCATTCTGAGGGTTGTCCTTTCGTCTTGTTTATGTTTACTATGCTGTGCAAAAGCTTTTAAGTTTCATTAGGTCCCATTTGTTTATGTTTGTTTTTATTTCCATTTCTCTAGGAGGTGGGTCAAAAAGGATCTTGCTGTGATTTATGTCATAGAGTGTTCTGCCTATGTTTTCCTCTAGGAGTTTTATAGTGTCTGGCCTTATATTTAGGTCTTTAATCCATTTTGAGTTTATTTTTGTGTATGGTGTTAAGGAGTGTTCTAATTTCATTCTTTTACATGTAGCTGTCCAGTTTTCCCAGCACCACTTATTGAAGAGGCTGTCTTTTCTCCAATGTGTATTCTTGCCTCCTTTATCAAAGATAACGTGACCATTTGTGCATGGGTTTATCTCTGGGCTTTCTATCCTGTTCCATTGATATATATTTCTGTTTCTGTGCCAGTCCCATACTGTCTTGATTACTGTAGCTTTGTAGTATAGTCTGAAATCAGGGAGCCTGATTCCCCCAGCTCTGTTTTTCTTTCTCAAGATTGCTTTGGCTATTCGAGGTCTTTTGTGTTTCCATACAAATTATGAAATTTTTTGTTCTAGTCTGTGAAAAATGCTAGTGGTAGTTGGATAGGGATTGCATTGAATCTGTAGATTGCTTTGGGTAGTATAGCCATTTTCACAAAGTTGATTCTTCCAGTCCAAGAACATGGTATATCTCTCCATCTGTTTGTATCATCTTTAATTTCTTTCATCAGTGTCTTATAGTTTTCTACATACAGGTCTTTTGTCTCCTTAGGTAGGTTTATATCTAGGTATTTTATTCTTTTTGGTGCAGTACTAAATGGGAGTGTTTCCTTAATTTTCCTTTCAGATTTTTCATTATTTGTGTGTAGGAATGCAAGAGATTTCTGAGCATTAATTTTTGTATACTGCTACTTTACTAAATTCATTGATTAGCTCTAGTAGTTTTCTGGTAGCATCTTTAGGATTCTCTACGTATAGTATCATGTCGTCTGCAAACAGTGACAGCTTTACTTCTTCTTTTCCGATTTGGATTCCTTTTATTTCTTTTTCTTCTCTGATTGTTGTGGCTAAAACTTCCAAAACTATGTTGAAGAATAGTGGTGAGAGTGGGCAACCTTGTCTTGTTCCTGATCTTAGTGGAAATGGTTTCAGTTTTTCACCATTGAGAATGATATTGGCTGTGGGTTTGTCATATATGACCTTTATTATGTTGAGGTAAGTTCCCTCTATGCCTACTTTCTGGAGAGTTTTTATCATAAATAGGTGTTAAATTTTGTCAAATGCTTTTTCTGCATCTATTGAGATGATCATACGGTTTTTATCCTTCAGTTTGTTAGTATGGTTTATCACATTGATTAATTTGCGTATACTGAAGAATCCTTGCATTCCTGGGATAAACCCCACTTGGTCATGGTGTATGATCCTTTTAAAGTGCTGTTGGATTTTGTTTGCTAGTATTTTGTTGAGGATTTTTGCATCTATGTTCATCAGTGATATTGGCCTGTAGTTTTCTTTCTTTGTGACATCTTTGTCTGGTTTTGGTATCAGGGTGATGATGGCCTCGTAGAATGAGTTTGGGAGTGTTCCTCCCTCTGCTCTATTTTGGAATAGTTTGAGAAGGATAGGTGTTAGCTCTTCTCTAAATGTTTGATAGAATTCTCCCGTGAAGCCATCTGGTCCTGGGCTTTTGTTTGTTGGAAGATTTTTAATCACAGTCTCAATTTCAGTGCTTGTGATTGGTCTGTTTATATTTTCTATTTCTTCCTGGTTCAGTCTCAGAAGGTTGTGTTTCTCTAAGAATTTGTCCATTTCTTCCAGGGTGTCCATTTTATTGGCATATAGTTGCTTGTAGTAATCCCTCATGATCCTTTGTATTTCTTCAGTGTCAGTTGTTACTTCTCCTTTTTCATTTCTAATTCTATTGATTTGTGTCTTCTCCCTTTTTTTCTTGATGAGTCTGGCTAATGGTTTATCAATTTTGTTTATCTTCTCAAAGAACCAGGTTATAGTTTTATTGATCTTTGCTATTGTTTCCTTCATTTCTTTTTCATTTATTTCTGATCTGATCTTCATGATTTCTTTTCTTCTGCTAACTTTGGGGTTTTTTTGTTCTTCTTTCTCTAATTGCTTTAGGTGTAAGGTTAGGTTGTTTATTTGAGAGTTTTCTTGTTTCTTGAGGTAGGATTTTATTGCTTTTAAACTTCCATCTTAGAACTGCTTTTGCTGCATCCCATAGGTTTTGGGTTGTCATGTTTTCATTGTCATTTGTTTCTAGGTATATTTTGATTTCCTTTTTGATTTCTTCAGTGATCTCTTGGTTATTTAGTAGTGTATTGTTTAGCCTCCATGTGTTTGTACGTTTTACAGATTTTTTCCTGTAATTGATAGCTAGTCTCCTAGCGTTGTGGTCAGAAAAGATACTTGATATGATTTCAATTTTCTTAAATTTACTGAGGCTTGATTTGTGACCCAAGATACGATCTATCCTGGAGAATGTTCCATGAGCACTTGAGAAGAAAGTGTATTCTGTTGTTTTTGGATGGAATGTCCTATAAATATCAGTTAAGTCCATCTTGTTTAATGTATCATTTAAAGCTTGTGTTTCCTTATTTATTTTCATTTTGGATGATCTGTCCATTGGTGAAAGTGGGGTGTTAAAGTCCCCTACTATATTGTGTTACTGTCGATTTCCCCTTTAATGGCCGTTAGCATTTACCTTATGTGTTGAGGTGCTCCTATGTTGGGTACAGAAATATTTACAGTTGTTATATCTTATTCTTGTATTGATCCCTTGATCATTATGTAGTGTCCTTCTTTGTCTCTTGTAATTGTCTTAATTTTAAAGTCTATTTTGTCTGATATGAGAATTGCTACTCCAGCTTTCTTTTGATTTCCGTTTGCATGGAATATCTTTTTCCATCCCCTCACTTTCAGTCCATATGTGTCCCTAGGTCTGAATTGGGTCTTTTGTAGACAGCATATATATGGGTCTTGTTTTCTTTTTTTTTTTTTTTTTTTTTTTCTTTTTGCGGTATGCGGGCCTCTCACTGTTGTGGCCTCTCCCGTTGCGGAGCACAGGCTCCAGACGCGCAGGCCCAGAGGCCATGGCTCACGGGCCCAGCCGCTCCGCGGCATATGGGATCCTCCCAGACTGGGGCACGAACCCGTATCCCCTGCATCGGCAGGCGGACTCTCAACCACTGCGCCACCAGGGAGGCCCTGGGTCCTGTTTTCTTATCCATTCAGGCAGTCTATGCCTTTTGGTTGGAGCATTTAATCCATTAACATTTAAGGTAATATCAATATGTATGTTCCTATTACCATTTTCTTAATTGTTTTGGGTTTGTTTTTGTAGGTCTTTTCCTTCTCTTGTGTTTCCTGCCTAGAGAAGTTCCCTTAGCATTTGTTGTCAAGCTGGTTTGGTGGTGCTGAATTCTGTTAGCTTTTGCTTGTCTGTAAAGATTTTAATTTCTCTGTCAAATCTGAATGAGATCCTTGCTGGTTAGAGTAATCTTGATTGTAGGTTTTTCCCTTTCATCACTTTAAATATGTCCTGCCACACCCTTCTGGCTTGCAGAGTTTCTGCTGAAAGATCAGCTGTTAACCTTATGGGGATTCCCTTGTATGTTATTTGTTGCTTTTCCCTTGCTGCTTTTAATATTTTTTCTTTGTATTTAATTTTTGATAGTTTGATTAATATGTGTCTTGGCGTGTTTCTCCTTGGATTTATCCTCTATGGGACTCTCTGTACTTTCTGGACTTGATTGACTATTTCCTTTCCCATATTAAGGAAGGTTTCAGCTATAATCTCTTCAAACATTTTCTCAGTTCCTTTTTTTTCCTCTTCTTCTTCTGGGACCCCAATAATTCGAATGTTGGTGCATTTAATGTTGTCCCAGAGGTCTCTGAGACTGTCCTCAATTCTTTTCATTCTTTTTTCTTTATTCTGCTCTGTGGTAGTTATTTCCACTGTCTTATCTTCCAGGTCACTTATCTGTTCTTCTGCCTCAGTTATTTTGCTATTGATTCCTTCTAGAGAATTTTTAATTTCACTTATTGTATTGTTCATCATTGTTTGTTTTCTCTTTAGTTCTTCTAGGTCCTTGTTAAACGTTTCTTGTATTTTCTCCATTCTATTTCCAAGATTTTGGATCATCTTTACTATCATTACTCTGAATTCTTTTTCAGGTAGACTGCCTATTTCCTCTTCATTTGTTAGGTCTGGTGCGTTTTTTATCTTGCTCCTTCATCTGCTGTGTATTTCTCTGTCTTCTCCTTGTGCTTAACGTACTGTGTTTGGGGTTTCCTTTTCACAGGCTACAGGTTCGTAGTTCCTGTTGTTTTTGGTGTCTGTTCCCAATGGGTAAGGTTTGTTCAGTGGGTTGTGTAGGCTTCCTGGTGGAGGGTAGTAGTGCCTGTGTTCTGGTGGATGAGGCTGGATCTTGTCTTTTTGGTGGGCAGGACCACACCCGGTGGTGTGTTTTGGGGTGTCTGTGAACTTATTATGATTTTAGGCAGCCTCTCTGCTAATGGGTGCGGTTGTATTCCTGTCTTGCTAGTTGTTTGGTGTGGGGTTTCCAACACTGGAGCTTGCTGGTCGTTGAGTGGAGCTGGGTCTTAACGTTGAGATGGAGATCTCTGGGAGTGCTCTCACTGACTGATATTACATGGGGCCGGGAGGTCTCTGGTGGACCAATGCCCTGAACTTGGCTCTCCCACCTCAGAAGCTCAGGCCTGACACCTGGCTGGAGCACCAAGACCCTGTCAGCCACACAGCTCAGAAGAAAAGGGAGAAAAAAGAAAGAAAGAAAGAAAATAATAATAATAAAATAAAATGAAGTTATTAAAATAAAAAATAAAAAAATATTATTAAAATTAAAAAAGTAAAAAGTAAAAAAAAAAGAGAAGAGAGCAACCAAACCAATAAACAAATCTACCAATGATAACGAGCACTAAAAACTATACTAAAAAAAAAAAGAGCAGACAGAACCCTAGGACAAATGGTAAAAGCAAACCTATACAGACAAAATCACACAAAGAAGCATACACATACACACAAAAAGAGAAAAAGAAAAAAAATACATATATATATATAAAAGGAGGAGAGCAACCAAATCAATAAGCAAATCTACCAGTGATAATAAGCTCTAAATACTAAACTAAGATAAACATAAAACCAGAAACAAATTAGATGCAGAAAGCAAACCCCAAGTCTACTGTTTCTCCCAAAGTCCACCACCTCAGTTTTGGGATGATTCATTGTCTATTCAGGTATTCCACAGATGCAGGGTACATCAAGTTGATTGTGGAGATTTAATACGCTGCTCCTGAAGCTGCCCAGAGAAATTTCCCTTTCTCTTCTTTGTTCGCAGCTCTTGGGGTTCAGCTTTTGATTTGGCCCTGCCTCTTCATGTAGGTCATCCTCTGGCATCTGTTCTTTGCTCAGACAGGAGGGGTTTAATGGAGTGGCTGATTAGGGGGCTCTGGCTCACGCAGGCCAGGGTGAGGGAGGGGTACAGAATATGGGGTGAGCCTGCGGTGGCAGAGGCCAGCATGACAGACGTGCTATGTGTTCTCCCAGGGAAGTTGTCCCTGGATCACGGGACCCTGGCAGTGGCAGGCTGCACCGGCTCCCAGGAGGGGAGGGGTGGATAGTGACCTGTACTTGCACACAGGCTTCTTGGTGGCTGCAGTAGCAGCTTTAGCGTCTCGTGCCCATCTCTGGTGTCTGCGCTGATAGCAGCAGCTCGTGCCCGTCTCTGGAGCTCCTCTAGGCGGTGCTCTGAATCCCCTCTCCTCACACACCCCGAAACAATGGTCTCTTGCCTCTGAGGCAGTTCCAGAGTTTTTCCAGGACTCCCTCCCGGCTAGCTGTGGCACACTAGCCCCCTTCAGGCTGTGTTCACTCAGCCAACCCCAGTCCTCTCCCTGGGATCTGACCTCCTAAGCCCGAGCCTCAGCTCCCAGCCCCCGCCTGCCCCAGTGGGTGAGCAGATAAGCCTCTCAGGCTGATGAGTGCTGGTTGGTACTGATCCTCTGTGCGGGAATCTCTCCACTTTGCCCTCCGCACCCCTGTTGCTGCGCTCTCCTCCGTGGCTCCGAAGCTTCCCCCCTCCGCCACCCGCAGTCTCTGCCCGAGAAAGGGCTTCCTAGTTTGTGAAAACCGTTCCTCCTTCACGGCTCCATCCCAGAGGTGCAGGTCCTGTCCCTATTCTTTTGTCTCTGTTTATTCTTTTTTCTTTTGCCCTACCCAGGTACGTGGGGGAGTTTCTTGCCTTTGGGGAGATCTGAGGTCTTTGCCAGCGTTCAGTAGGTGTTCTGTAGGAGTTGTTCCACGTGTAGATGTATTTCTGATGTATTTGTGGGGAGGAAGGTGATCTCCATGTCTTACTCCTCCACCATCTTTAAGGTCCCCCCCCCATCTAGTTGAATTTTATTTGACATCATTATCTCCCATCCTTTTGGTAGAAAGATGTTTGTTTACCCATCTCATAGCTTGGATAGAAAGGCAGATACAGACAAATTTAAAAAGCCCAGGGAATTCCCTGGCGGTCCAGTGGTTAGGATTCTGCACTTCCACTGCAGGGGGCCCGGGTTCAATCCCTAGATAGGGAACCTAAGATACCTCAAGCCGCCTGTGGTGCGGCCACAGAAATAAAAATAAATAAATAGTCTAAGAAACGTACACAAATGAAGTATTATTGGTTAAAATATAATAGTGTTGTCAAAAAGTTGAACTCGAATCTTATCAAGCTTCTAGATTTAGCTAATAATTTATAGGAAATTCAGGGTAAAACATCCTGATATCTCTATTTAATTGGAGAGAGAGAAACAGGAGAGAAAGAGAGAAAGAGCCTGAGATTTAAAGACTGAAAGAGACTTAAAAGAAATAGCAACCATGTAATTGCCATGTACAGACCTTACTTGAATTCTGATTTGAACAAAAACTTATTGCATCTCATTGAGGTGAATATTCAGTAACTTTTACTTTCATGTTTAATAATTTAAATCAAAGTTTATAATAGATTTTCATTTGTTAAATATCAATAGTAGAATTTTTAATATAGAGCATTAAAGGCACAATAAATTAAAATATTTATTTCAAATCATATACATGTTTTTGGTGCAAAGAAGTAAAATAAAATGTTCAATAACTAGACTTTTAAGCAGAAAAATAATTCCATTAGGATGAAATTATGGAGGGAGAGTAGAAAATAAATAATGCATTTATGGAAATAAAGAAATGTAACATTTCAAGAGTTTCCATATTTTGAAAAAATGGTAAGATAGGTATCAAATTGCTGTGGGACCTAGATTCTGTGGATACATTTAAAATGGTTTTATTTTGTAATGTCAGTATTTAAAACAAGCTGGAAATTATATTCTTTGTAACTGTTGCAACTTGTGATGAAAAAATTTAGACGCCAACCTAAAAGTGTGATAAGGGTACATAGTCTCGAAATTCTTTGGGGGGAAACACAAGCAAAGGAATTTGAAAACCTCTGTCAAATTCACCATGCCTCAATATTTTTTAACACAAATCCCTTTTCTTGCACAATACTTATCCATAGTCTTCAGCATGCATTTCAGAAAACAAAAATTTAGATATGCTTGAAAATCTTGATTGGTGCACTATAGTACCAGGAGGTGTGTGCTCTCATCATCATTCATTCATTCATCTATTCACTCACTTAATAAACATTAATTGAGAGGGTACTAGGTTCAAAAACCTGGGCCAGGCCCTCAGGAAATACCCACTCAAATCACATACAATGATTAAATCCTTTAAGTAAATCCTTTCATTATAGGGCCTATAACAATGATCAAATTCTTAAGCTCTGGCCTTGGTTGACACTCTGCTGGATGAAAATAATAAGGTTCGTGCAGTATTCTCCTGAAAACAGCACAAGCATGTAAGAATAAAAAAGAGTATTTCAGAAGTCAGGTCATTGTTCCAAAACAATGAGAATTCTATTCTTAATTGAAATGGCTTCTTGGTTCTCTTGCAGGACCCCTGAAAAGAACTAGAAGCCAAGTCGTAAGATTTATATCAGAGAACACATCTTTATTATAGGTGGGAAAAAAAAAACCAAACTCAAGTAAGACAGGCTAGGAAGTGAAGGCAGTATTCTGGATCTGTCACTCTGTGCCCCTAGACTTTGCAGATGTTCGGAAGATTGTGTGTACATGGAGTTCTGGTCCAGAGATGGTTTACCTGCCGCAGTGTGACCAGCTCTGTCGGACAGAGTCAGCTATATTTCTGGGGACTTAGAAGATGACATTAATATTGCCCATATTTATCACGGAGAGGAGGCACAGGTGCAAGCTGCAATCCTGAGACCTGTGGGTTCAGTCATGAGTGTGTGCTGCTTTCTGATGTATATGTTAAATTAAACCCAGCAAGCTTTTTTTAGGGAATTCTTTATTCTCTGTTATGTATTTATATCAACCTGCCTTCCTTAACTTACACACACTCATTCACACATTCTTACACACTTCGGTGTGATTCCTGTACAAACGATCTCTTCTTTGACTGTTCAGAGAAAAATCCCTTTTGACAGGTACGGGGGGTGGGGGATGTTTTTCTTATTTGAAAAACACAGGAGGTCTAACTGTCCTGGGGGTAGTTTTGCAGGATGCAATCTGCAACCTAGTTTTTTGTTTGTGTTTTGTTTTATTTTTAGCAATCAGAGAGCAGACTTCTGCCTTTATTCAGTGATTACTTAAAACCTCAAGAAGAGATCTAGTCCACTGTTCTCAGAGGCTGATTGTAGGCATCATAAAACCCAAGGATTTCTTCCTGTCATCTTCGTTTACCCACTCATTCAACAAATATTTAATGACCACTATAGCATGCAAAGCTCTGGGCCAAGCATTAGGCAGAATAATCTGTGTTTCATAGATTCTAAGACATGCATTTTTCAACACTTAATGTCTCTGAATTCAGGATGTTTCCATGGCATTGGCTTTTTCTTTCTTAGTGGTACCAAAAACAACTCCATGTCTTACAACCAATGGCCTTTTAGATTTGATGGAATACCACATTGTCCATGACCTGTCTGCTTTCACCAAAAGAAGGAATATGCAAAATAAGAGGAGTCAAAACTCACAAATCAGAAAGCTTTTCACTTATCATCAGCTTTTGGAGCAAAAGAAGAGGTCTTGGAGCTTGTGTGATTTGAAGATGATCTGCATGTTTCATTAATTCAAGCTGTCCTTGGCCTTAGAAACATATCATAACTAAGTATGGATTATCTATTGTTATTCTATAGTTTTTAAATTCACAGGTGACTTTTTTTTTATTATTGTAGAGTGTGTGTGTGTGTGTATGTGTGTAGTGCCTTCTACCAAAAAACTCATTTGGAAATTGATTTTTGATCCATTGTTGAAGCCATAATTTGAGGAGACTGTTTCTTAGGATATATTATCTATAATATGTCAGTAGAAACTAGTTAGAAATATTTTTAATTGAGCAAAAGAAACGTTTTTCAGTTCCTTTATTCATCCAAACATTTTAGTGTCTGACCCATCCCTAAGGTGGGTCAGACACTAAAAAGTGCTGTTAGAGGGTAGAAACAATGGGATGTTATTTTTGCCTTCAAGAGACTTACAGTCTAAACAGAGAGAGGAAAACCTGTAAACCACGAATGCTCACATAAGAAAGAATGAAATGAATCCTCTAACCAAGACCCAGTGATGTCTACATGCGGTCCGCATCCCTTCACAGTGTTACATTGACCTTTAAATATAACAGAATGAAGGCTGTTCTCCCCCTTCCCCTGAAACATGACTGTTTCAGGAAAAAAGACCCCCGGGGGTGGGAGAGCTCAGAACAGTGTCCCAAAGTAGCCCTTCCATTGTTGATTTAAAGAGATAACTGCCATCCACTGGGGGATAGCAAGGACTACATATTTGGAAAGCTTCACAGTCAGCCGAAATTTCCAGGCCTATATAA
Organism: Mesoplodon bidens; assembly: GCF_964165515.1. Classification (NCBI taxonomy): domain Eukaryota; kingdom Metazoa; phylum Chordata; class Mammalia; order Artiodactyla; family Ziphiidae; genus Mesoplodon; species Mesoplodon bidens. The sequence goes on from NC_138166.1 coordinate 56,363,854, forward strand.
TTGCTATCACTAGTTTCTACCCAAAGATAGGACCTACCATCAATGTGTTTACCCCATTCTAATTCCATGATGGCACTATCCTTTTTCTTCCCTACTCAGCTCCTCCTTGACTCCTCTCAACACTTTCAATTGCCTTCAAAGTCCTTCATCTTCAATCTCCTCATAAAACATTCCCCCCTCCTTTTTTTGGAACTAGAAGCTCTTCAAGGGCAGAAACCAAGGCCATGTTGACACAGAGTAGACTCCAAAAATAAACTTTACTGTAGCATGGAAGAAGGAAAGGAAGAGAAAGAAAGGAAGATAGCTTATCTTCTTGAATTTGTGAGTTTAATAAACTGTAGGAAATTGGGGGGCCATCACAAGAAGGAAATTGTATCTTAGAGTGCTGAGAAAATTCAACTCTGGGTTTTCCCTCCAGGAAGTATCATCTGAGAGCAGTGAATCTCACCCTAACCTTTGCCCCAGCACATATGACAGCTGATGGTCACATGAATGACAGATGGCTGGGGGCTTAGTCAATTTACCTGAAATTCTCAGGGCATTGACTTGCAAACTACCTTTCTCTCCTACCTGGTATGCAGGTGATTAGAAGTGAAGTTATTAAAGAGATAATATCAAATTCACTCTAATTTACGGGGCGGGGGAAGCAGATCACTTGCACATTTTGCCAGTTTATTTGTAGTAACAGACTTCTTGAGACAAACCAGCTATGGATGCCCCGTCACCACCAGCAGCTCCCACCCCACACGCCTTCCACCAGTTTGCCTGCCTCCACCCTCAATTCAGACCTAGAAGTCAGAGTCTACAGTAACAGGAACTCTGCCCTCAGCCGGTTCCCAAAAAGGCGCTGCTTTCCTCTTTTAACTCATAAAATACCCATAAGACCTGTAAACAAAAGCAAAAGTAGAAATATTACCAATTTAAGAAGAAAATCACCCATTCTAAATATGTTCGTCTTATTGAGAAACAAAGCACACAAACAAAAACCTTTATTTCTAGTGTGCCCAGGTTTATGATGTTTAATTTTTAGACCATCAAATTCCAAAGGTTGAGACTTTAATAAAGGGTAAAATGGACTGGCCCATCGCCCTTCTCCCAGTGATGTGGAGGTGACCATGTTACAATATAATTTTCCCATCCTTCCCACCCAAGAGATCCGTTACCCACATGCCATACATTGGTGGTCACTAGATAGGGGTGCCAAATTTAGCAAATAAAAATACATGATACATGGCTAAATTTGAATTTCAGTTAAACAACAAGTAATTTTTTAGTATGTGAATGTCGTATGTAATATTTGGAACATATATGTGCTAAAAATTGTTTCTCTGGATTTCAAATTGAATTGGGTGTTTGTATTTTGTCTGGCTTGCTTAGGACTCACCAAACACTTTTATATCCACTGTTTCTTCCGGTCAAAGGAATTTGAAGTAATAAGTACCTAATAATGGTAGCAGTTCAAGTATTGGGCAGTCTGTCAAAGGAGAAGTATTTGGGGATTTCTTAGCATTTCAGAAATCACAATACAGGGAAAGGTCCAACTTACTTGTGAGAAAGGAGACCGGTCATAGTTATAAGGGAGGGAAGGAAGACAGCCATCAACAAAGTAAAAGATCCGGAGATCAACTGGGTGGTTTGTGACCACCTGGAGGGGTGGGATGGGGAGGGTGGGAGGGAGGGAGATGCAAGAGGGAAGAGATATGGGAACATATGTATATGTATAACTGTTTCACTTTATTATAAAGCAGAAACTAACACACCATTTTAAAGCAATTATACTCCAATAAAGATGTTAAAAAAAGAAAAGATCCAAGGGGAGATATATATATTTTTCAGATTATTTTCCATTATAGGTTATTACAAGACACTGAATATTGCTCCCTATGTTATACAGTAAATCCTTGTTGCTTATCTGTTTTATATATAGTATAACTGAATCATTTTGCTGTGCACCTGAAACTAGCACAGTATTGTAAATTGACCCTACTTCAATAAAAAATAAATTATAAAAACATCCAAGGGGAATGGAGCATCTGCTGGGGACCACAGCAGGCACAATGTGCCGGGCTCCCCAGTGCCACCCCAGGGACAGCCAAATCTGTGCAGTCCTGTTGCCTCCCTCCTGGGCCTCCATAGAAAGTGGAGAATGAGGCCCAGTTCAGTGCTTTAGAAGCCATAATATTCTGACAGAGGAGCCCAACTGATGTTCAGCTTCCTTCCTTTGCATCTCAGCCCCGGACTTTCACACAGTTCTCATAAAGGCGAGACAAATATTTACAGATAGAAAATGGTAATAGGGGCCTTGATAAGCTCAAAGAAACAGTCAAATCTGTGTGTGGATCATTTAATCACAGTATCTGGAATATATAAACATGGCACATATTATATCCCCCCTTTTTTCGTGGCCTCAAAATTTGATCCAAGTCTGGGAGTTTAAAAGTCCCATTTTGTGTAATCAGGTTCTGGTTGAACATGATTGCTGAATTATTTTAAATTGAAGACACATGTCTGGAGCCTGAGCTGTATGTATTATTTCAGGATGGTGTCCATTAGGTCTTATCCACAGGGGCTATCTTCAACTTTTGCCACATTCAATGCATTCTTTATACATCAGTATTTGCAAAACGGTGAATCATATATAAGGGAAAATTGGAGGGAATATGGTACTCGTTAAAGGGTGATTTTTTTGAAATTATCTTGAATGCATTATTCAGACCTGTTCCCAGTCTCCCCTGGTAAGGGTCCCAGTGCTGGTTGGAAATTTTCTGGGGAAAAAAAAGAATATTTTAAAGACAATAACAGTGCATAAATAAATAAAACCCTGTAGTTGTGCAAGACCCTTCTGCAAAGTTACGGCTTTGAAAACTTTACAACTGAATCAACATTTACTTTAACTCCTTGTCAGCCCTAAACACTTTTAAGTGTCTTAATTGCAGATTTAATTGTTGCCACTGCCATGGGCTTTTCCCTTTGAATGCATTTTTCCCTGAACTGAGCCTTTTGTCAGACTTCACCTCACAAGGGCAGCCAGTTGATTTTGTAAATTGTTGCATCATGTCAAGGGCGCCTATCCTGATTTGAAGGTGGCTGATTCTCCATGAGTGGTGGTTGGGTTTGGGGAAATCCTAATGCTGCATCAGTCCAGGGACCCAACCACACCAGACATCACTCTACTCCAAAGACGTCCTCCATGCTAAGAGCTGGGACATCTGTTGCATGCTTGTTTGTTTTAACAGCTTTATTGATGTATAATTTCCATACCATAAAATTCACTCATTTGAAGTATACAATTCAATGATTTCAGTAAATTTGTGGAGTTGTGCAACTATCACCACAACCTCCTTTGAAAATAATCCCATCATCCCAGAAGAAACTCTGTGACCACTTGCAGTCACTCCCCATTCCCACTTCCAGCCCTTAGTAATCACACATCTACTTTCTCTTTCTATGGATTTGCCCTTTCTGGACATTTCATATAAATGGAATTATACAATAGGCGATCTTTTCTTATCTGGCTTCTCTCACTTGGTATAAACTTTTTGAGGTTCATCCATATCTCAGCATGGATCAGTGCTTTGTTTTTATTGCTGACTAGTATTCCATTGTATAGATATACCACATTTTGTTCACCCAGTCATCAGTTGACAGACATTCATTAGGTTGCTTCCACTTTGAGGCTACTATGAAAAATGTAGCTGTAAATATTCGTTTGCAAACAGGCATTTTTGAATGAATTTGATGTAGGATTGTTAATGCCATTCATCGTAAAATGTAAGTTGGATTTACTTTTACTTTTTTAAGAAGTTATCCATGGTTTTGTTAAAGCTGTCTATTGAAACATTCCAGAATGAAGTAGGCTTCTGAGTGCTTCAAGAAATAATATTTATCAGAGTGAGAACTGTAGTGATTCCAAGACATAAAGTAGTTAAGAATAAAGGAAGGGAACACTTGGAAATTTCAAGACTACAAATGACCTTCAGAACAGCCTCAGCTCCTTCTGTGCCAGTCCAGACCTGGAGTTTAAGAGCTCAGACCCACTCATGCCGCCACACAGCCCTTCCTCCTGGCAGCCTCAGCACATGCTACCTGATTTTGGAAAGTCCTGCTGACTTAAATAACATGGAGGCTACTCAGAGAGAAGTCAAGTTGGAAGTGGCAGGGAGGTGAACAGGTCATAACACGGGAACATAGTTGTCAGGCTGTGTTTATTTCATGCCTTCTAAGCCTCCTGCGACTGATGGAGATGCTGGCAATTCTGTCATTGGGGAGTGAGGGTTAAACATGGTAGGGAAGCAGCTGTATCAAAAAGTGCCCTTGCACGCTGGCCCCAAATCACCCACCTCGAGCTGTGAAAAACCCATGTCATGAGAAATCCTTTCCCCAGGAATTGTCACAGAAAGCAGGCATACAAAAAGCACCATGGTTTACAAACTGTGATACTGATCAAAGGTAAAGCCAGCATTCTCGTCCTGGCTTTTCACTAACACTCTTTGTGGCCTTCGCCAGGTCACTAACCTCTGCGGGCCTTGGTTTCCTCGTTGTGAAGTGTCGGGATTGGATATCATGATTCTGGCCTAAGGTTTTTTCTACATGCAATACTCTATTTCTCTGATGACTTTGAAAAGTTATACTTCTGAAACTCGCATTTAAAAGTTAAACCAATATCATCATCCTGTTAGCAGTCAACTTACTGATGGCAAGAGGCACGACCCAGAACACCAACTAGTGAATAATTGGCATTTGGAACACAATTTTTTAAAATGCCACACAGCGTCCCTGTGGCACGCCAACCATATTTTTGCAGATAGGAAAATTGTTGTTGATTTTTCTACAAATTCTCTTGCAAGTCATTTAGCTTCTTTGTGACAGAGTTGGGAATTGAACCAGCATTTTAGGGCTTCCAGACCTTTATTGTATCAATTACTCCAGATTGCCTGGGAGCAAAGAAAATAATCATTCAAGAGTTTGTGTAAAATAATCCACCGTTAAAAAAATCTCTGACTCACTGGCCAAAAAAAGCCATTTTTTCCTGTTTTTGCTTTATGGTTCATGTTCTCATTGGAATGGTGAGATCTTCCTGGAGAAAGAGGTTGGAGGATGGTTACAGCTTGACAATAGGGTGTGAGGCTTTATTCTCCCAAGAATAAAGAATGCCCCCTGCTGAGAAGAATACCAGCATATCTTCTACTCCCTTTCCCTTGGATGCCTATGTTTTCTCTCTTGCCTGTGGAGCAATCTGACATCTCTTGCCCAGTCTCTGAGACACAAAGGCAGCTCCTGAAGGCTTAACACTGCTTTCATTAGGACTTTCAATGCATGTCTTCATGAAAGGCAGCAGTCTCTGTCCACTTCCCCATGGCAAGGACCAGCCATGGGGTTCTCAGTGATGCCTGCTCCTTTCAACTTATGCAGAGCATTCCAGAGCCCTGGCATTTTGACTGTTCTCCAAAGTCAGTGACCAGCCTGGTAGTGAAAGAAATCTGGGGACAGATGGTATGAAGTTGAAATCACATCATCCCTACTCTCTCCCAAATGCTGGCCTGTTGTTTTGGCAAATCTCCACAAAGCTCCGTGGCATTCATGCTGGTCTGATGGAGGTCTGCATCTTAAACATTAATGCCTGAACATCAGGGCTGATGGCAAGGTGGCACATTAAAGAGGAAATTGCATTAATGTCATGTGGTCCCTTCCTGACAATCAGAACCCCATGTAAACTTGAAGAAGTCCACGTGCCACCAGACAAACGAAGAGGTCTCTTTTCACTTATAGACCCATCTGTTGTTGAAAAATAACCTGATATTAGTGAGAAGCCATTCCATGTTTGAAAGGGAGCTCATTCCTTGAGACAAAAATGGCTGCAAAGGTTCTTTCTGATGTTCATCTTTGAATTTAGCTGAAAGGTACTCTTGCAAAGCCATCTGAAGCAAGTGTGGAGCATCATGGAAGGATATGGACATTCTCCCTTGATTTGCTGTGCCTGACAACCCTTTGCTTCACCTCTTCCATTTGTAAAACAGAAATGGTTAGTGTCCAATTACAAACCAAACATTAACAGCCCAGGTGACTTCTCATGCACCTCTGAAGACACTGAGTAGGGAGTAGAAGGAAGTGACAGGAGGAGGAAGGGCCCCGTGGTGTACCCTGGAGGGATGGCAAAGATTCACAGCTCAATCTAGGTGATGCTGGCTCTACTTCTTCCAATCAACAACTTTCAGAAATGCCACCAACAACGTAGGGAGCAATCAAGATGCTTTGGTTGGTACCAACTCCTGGCCTGATGGTGTGAGTTTATTTTCATAGTGAAGAATTATATTTCCTCCTCTCTTAAATATTTCTAAATGGTGTGACTATTGTATAAGTCTAAAAAGGCAAAACTACTTTAAATTCTTCAAGCAAAGGATTTTTAAGACTACACAAAATGGGGAAATTCCCTGGCAGTCAAGTGGTTAGGACTCTGTGCTTTCGCTGTGGAGGGTACAGGTTCAGTCCTTGGTTGGGGAATTAAAATCCCACAGGCCATGCAGTGCGGCCAAAAAAAAAAAAAAAACCACTGACAAGAATACACAAAATGGCATGTTACATTCCTCCAAGCTCTTACCAAAAAAAGCAAATACAATTTATTAAAAGATGTATGTCGTACTCTATCCCATTGTCATTCCGAAAGGAGGGAGAAAAGCAGGGAATTTGAGGTTTGATAGTTTGTCTTTAAAAATTCCTACTCTGCTTATTATTGGATGATTAAAAAGTCTGAGCATCAGTATTTTTATTTAGAAAAATCAGCATAATAACAATACTATCATCATCATTATTATTATAGCAACTTTAAAGGATTATTGTGAAAATGAAATGTTACATACTTTTACAATTGGAAAGCCCTAATTGAAAGTTAGTTATTACTATCTATAGAGAAGAAAAGAGTAAATTCATCAACCCATCTGGCAAAAGGTTTGTCTTTTGTACAGGTTGTTGCTAGAGTGGGATGCAGGGAAAAATTCTGAAAATACCAAGATGAGAAGTGACCTAGTTTGAATAACTTCCTTATCTGCAGTTCTCTCTTTCCGATTATGTCTCCCAAACTTCCTCACATCTTGAGCATAATCCTATGTGCTTCATAAACAGGGAGATATTGCTGTCAAAAACTCAAAATTGTGTCAGAGAAAATCCTCTTGCCATCTCATATCTCTTCCAACGCCATTTCCTTGGAGCTCACGCACATTTTCCTGGCAAGATGTGCATTATGCAGAGGTTGCTTTGCGATTTCCTTCAACTTCTGCTCACCTGCAGGTTAAACTGTGCCTTTATTTCAGGATATAGGAGAAGCTTTGAAGAATGAAAAATTGGAATCAATTGTGGATAAACTTCTGGAATTAGGCTTTGACATATCATCTCCGTCACGGTTGATTGTAAATGATTCATCACTTTCTCACTCATATTATTGTTAAAAATACTGGAGTCCTGAGTTTCTAAATTAATAAAACCCCTTATAGACAGCACAATATTCCTTAATAACTTATTCCAGACATATATCCATTGTATGAACATATATTGGATGACATTATTAAATGGATCACAGTACTGCATTACTACCCATAGAGTCAGAATTATCTATGCCTCTGTAAATCAAGAGTACTGTGAGGTTTTCTTTGGCTAATTCAGAGGGAGGAGGTTAAAAAAAAAACTGGGATAGGAGACAAGAAGGTATAATACTCAAAAGAAAGACAGCTTTAGATTTGGAGAAAAGCAGCCTGTTATTTAAAGAACTGTGTCTCCTTAACATCATACACTGCCAAAACTATGAAAATTATAGTTTTGGGATTGAATTGGGCATCATATGGACAAAACAATTAGATGTTCTTTAAAATCTTCATTTTCATCTTGATGTTATAGAGGTAAGCAGTTAGCCTTAGCAATCCTGCAAGCTAAGAATTCTGAACCTTTTCTGAAGGGAGATAGTCAAGAATACTTCTGAAATTCTGATAAAGATTCCTCTTCCAAGACGATAAATACAAAATTTTGCTCAACAATTCCAGACATTTCATGGATTGTCTGGACTCCATATTACAAGTATCTGAAGTACTTCTGTACCTTCTGAATTTACCCCTTTCTTAGCTATTTTTCACATGAATAATGGACATATTAACAATGGAGAATCTCCTGACATAGGAAGCCATATGTCCTAAATAGTATGTGATATTATTTATGTGATTAATAGTATTGATAAATAATATAGTTACATATGATAAATAGTAACTTTTTGTTTCCAAAAATATTCAGTCCTGAATAGACAGTAGATGATAGAGACATCATCCTTTTATTAATCTTTCAAATATTGTCAAGTTAAAAATAAAACTATTTTCTGGAAAAAATTCCCCAACTCTTTGCTTTCCAGAAAGAATCTGTATCTTTACATCTGTCTGTTTATTTAACTGTCAATCATCACTGCAACAAACTCTTTCTTAGAGAAGAAACAAGTAAAATCAACCTGAGAGAAAATACCAATTAGAAAAATCCTGGATAAAGAAAGAGCCAAAGAATATAGTAACTCCTTTTTTTTTTTTTGACTTATTTTACTTGTTATTTTATTTTTTTAACATCTTTATTGGAGCATAGTTCCTTTACAATGGTGTGTTAGTTTCTGCTTTATAACAAAGTGAATCATATATATATATACATATATCCCCATATCTCCTCCTTCTTGCTGTTTATGGAAAATGGGTCAGGAGTAAAGCTCTTCCATAAGAAACAAATTTTCCATGCAGATGAAACCTTGGTTTTATTTTTAGAGTACAGTATTCTATTATTTTTGAATAATGATGGAAGATTTAATATGCCATTGTTTCTTCCCCATTTTATTGAGAATTAAGATACACCATGACTCTTTAATAAGATACATTAAAACACATAAAGATATTTCAAATTTTATCAACAGTTTTTATTTAATTAAATCAACTTTTTTGAAATAATGTTATCTTAATCAGAAACAAATAGTTGCATAAATTCATACTCTTCTTTGTTAACAATTTTCAAAATTTTTTCTTAATATAAAAAATCAAAAGCAACTTACAGTCAAACTTCAAAAATTAATTTCAAACAACTGAAAATTGTAAAAAGGCATATATTTTGTTCTCTTTGATAACATCACCAAGTAAATTATGATATTAAAATACCTAGGTCAAGGGCTTTACTTATGCCACAAAGCCTCCTCCTGTTATGTCCCAAAGAACCAAAAAAGAAAATAATTACATATGGGCAGATTATATACGTGAGAATATTGTATACTTGTACTTTAAAAGGAGTCTCCAAGGTGGCTGCTTTACATAAGAAAATAGCCCACAAAACATAAAATTTATGTGGACGGTTCTGTGTTTTTGTAGAGTAAATGTTTTATTTTCAGAATTACAGATGTAGAAAATCATATGTCCCGGCTAGTGAAAGACCAGTAAACTTTCACATGTTTTGTAAAAACTTAAATGCTGGAGACCAATACTCACAAAATTTAATGATCTTTCAGCTAATGTCTTTAAAAAAATAATAAGGAAAAGAAACAAAACATATACAACTTAAGTGTAGTATTTCCAAATTCTTAAAAAAGGAGAGTGCATAAAATCACCTGTTGTACATTTTTAGTTTGCTTATATTTGTTAAAATTCATTCTTTTCACAGGAATAAATGGAAATATGAAAGAAATACTGATGTGCCTGGCCCATCTTGTCACACATTGTTTGGAAGGAAGCCAGTTCAGTTTGGGAAATGACAACAAGGTAAAATAAGAATGGGACTGTTTTTTTTTTAACATTTATAAAACAAAAAAGAAAAAAAACGGGGGGGGTGGGCAACAAAAATCAGTAACAACCCACTTTCTTTTAAATATGTTTTACCATTAAAATTGAGGACTTTGTGCAACTGAGTCCTTGATCAGTATCCACAGTGTATACCTTACAAATGAGTTACATCCTAGGTTTCTCTTTCATTATTTGGAACTCAGCACATCTTCTCTTAGAATCAAATATTCCACTGGGTGGGAGGATTCCCTGGCTGGCTCACAAAATTCACAATAACCCACAATTTAGCTTGCTTTATGTGAGTAGTGTTTAAATGGCAATCAGGCATCATGTAAAATACTTTCTATAGAAAAATGCATTCTCTATCCCATCTCAGGCTTTCAGAAGTACTTCTACCACTGGGACCATAGGTGTAGCTGGGGGATGAAGGGAGGAGGAAAGGACAGGGTAGTTAATTATGACCACCATGAACTCCTAAATTCCCTAGTATTGTTTAAAAAGATAACATCATAACTCTCACACAAATATACAATGAACTCGTGTCAAAGATTTTGTTAACTCATTAATTAGTGAGCCAACAAGTAGGATGTTACCATAGGGTCAAAGAATTCAAGGAACCACACATATATGGACCACAGGGAATGCTGAGATGAATTTACACAGAAATGCAAAAGGCTCTATCCATATGGCAGTGGTCAATTACATTCCACCAGACCCAATTATTTTGCTTTCTTACAGATAAGAATCATTTTCATTATTATCAGTTTTCTACAACTTTCAGAATTATAAAGAAGTTTAAAAACAGTGAAAAGGGATATGACCACAAGAATGCATTAGATAGGACATGCAGTAACTTCTCTTTTATCTGTTTAAAGTGTTTCACAATTTTTCCCAACAATACTATAACAGTAGTCCTTTCAAGATTGACATATCCTGATATTATGGACTGGGGAGGAAATACTAAATTCCAGATAGCAATTCCCACACTATCTGTTAATAAAGTCTATACCAGGGCTGTCCAAAAGAAATATAATGCAAGCCACAAATGTAGCCATATATGGCATTTTTAATTTTCTGGAAACCACCAGGGGGTGGTTTCCAGGGGGGTGGCCACCCTGTACCACATTTTAAAAAATCAAGTACAATTAATTTTAATAAAATATTTAAACAAACATATGCAAAATATCATTTCAACATGTAACCATATGAAAGAATTATTAATAAGGTATTATATATATATATTTTTCATTCTAAGTTTTCAAAAGCCAATGTATGTTTTGCACTCACAGCATATCTTAATCCAGACTAGCCTCATTTCAGACGCTTTACTAGCCATATGTGGCCCATGGCTACCAGACAGGACAGGGCTATATAAATCAAACATTCGCGAGCTAGCTAAGTTTTGCATTTCTTGACATATTAATTAAAATATTTAGGTCTGTCCCAGCCCTTCCATGCCCATACCGTTACTTTCAAGGTAGCCAGATTGCCAGATTTCCTCAGGTGGGAATGAGGCATGATCAGTGCCCAAGGAAATGTTTGTCTAGTGTGGCCCCATGAATTTTCTCATTAGCAGTCTACACCATTGTCTTTTCCCAGGGAGACCATACATACCCCTGTGATGTGAGAGAGAGAGCGATGAGCACACAGGGACGTGGTGGGAACCATGATAATCAACATAATATTGCTTTGCCTGTCACCTGAGTATGACAGCACCCATCAAAACATTAACTTTTTCATTTTCATATCACCCTTGTGAGGTAAAGAAAGGAGGGACATTTCTCATAATCCCTCTTTCACTGCAGAAAGACAAGAGAAATCTTTCTTCTTAGGAAGGGAGTAACTAAGGTGTATCCACTCAGCCTCTTGTGTATTGCACGGGCCTCAACTGGGCACAAATAGATCCAATTCAGAGTCCTGCCTCTAGGAGGGAGAAAGGACCCTCTCCACAGCAAGGCCGCCAGAGCATCCTGCTGGATACAGCAAAACATCACCAGTGTCAGGCAGGGGCTGAGGAAGAGGGAAATAGAAGAGAACCCAGCTCCACTGCTGAGCCAAAGCAGGAAGGGCGCTGGGAACCTCCCACTTTAAACCAGCATGCTCAGAATCTCTATATATTTATTTGCTTCTCTTTGTGGGCTCACCTCCCTGCAGGGATTTCTGAGAAAAGGATGAAAGTCCCAGGGTCAGACAACCCACTAGGATCCCTGATAAAAAATTTATTTCACATAATTCTGGAGTGACACTTATTATATCTGGTGTTTTATATAATCTGAACTAGGAGAATAAACCATAGGAGAGAGAGAGAGAGAGAGAGAGAGAGAGTGTGTGTGTGTGTGTAAGAGAGAGAGAAAATAGCTAAAGGCTGCCCTAAGATCCAACATCTTTCTTTCCTCCTCATTTTCTTAGGACCCCAGGGACTAAAATCAGTGTTCCAGGGACTAGTAGCCCCAAAATAGCCTTTCACACCCCTCCCCTCATCCCCTTCTTGAATTTTCAAAAGAATATACAAGCCATCCTGCTCCCCACCCATTCAGTCAACTGTTTTGACTTCTGGTGGCCGCCATTTGCAATCGTCACTTCATATGCATGAATGGCACTTTTACACCTGGGCGACAGTCATCCCATTCAACTGGCAAGTGTTCATCTGTATTTAACATTAGCTGCTCAATAATAACCTATTGAAGGACTAGGCCTGTTAATGTTTGTATAAGGAGGGGAGCCGTTAAGAAAAGACTACATGTGCTGAATTCAAGAAGGGGGCTATTTCTTTCCTACTATAAACAGAAGTGATTATAAAACCAGAACCCAGAAAGAGTCCCTCACCCTTCACTTTGGCGTGAGGGGGTTTCGTTTCTCTGCAAAGGCCTACTCTCTGAGTGCTGACTTCCCCAGGTTTTTACTGCATTCCAGGGAGAGAGATAGAAACCAAAGCAAACAAAGTGCCCCCAAAGGACCCTCTCCTCCCTCCAAAAAGCTTCTATTTTTAATTCTCTGCAGCTTTTAAAACAGTGGAATGGGAAGGTTTCAACAGTCTGTGGTGGAAGAGAATTCCTGCTTTCTCTAAGGATGCCCAATTTAGATAATCCCTGCTGGCAGCGGGACCCCAGGGCCAGGGCTGGGCAAAGGGGTTTTCTTGGCAGTTTCTTTTCAGCACACTTTGTCATCTCAAAGTAACTTTTAACAACTCTGCTTTCCTCTCTGCACGGGAGTAGAAAACATGTTTTGAGCTGGCGGCAAAATGTACCTAGTTTTCCCTCTGAGCGTCTGTCTCTAATGCTAAAAACACATTTTACTGGTGCTTGGTACTTTGTATGGGCATTTGACTTTAAACCAGGGATCCCTGAGCTCTTTGTGGGATTTCTCATATCCACCCCACATCCACCCCACACGGTGGGTGGCAAATAGTGAGCCCAGCTTTTTTGTCAGGTGGGGGAACAGGGCAGACCCATAGAACATGGCAAGTAGTTTTCCCAAGCCTGTATGAGGAATGTTAGCAGCAAAAGTAAACATTTTTTGCATGGCTCTGTCTGGTTTGTGGCCTCATGGCTACTGCCTCCCAAACACAGATTACAGGGTATCATCCATAGGCATCAGATGTGCATTTGTTGCCCAGCTGCCAAGACATTCATCTGGCAGACATTTTGTAAACTTCAGCCACATGCCACGCACTCTGACTCCCAGAAGCCTGCTCTGCTCACACAGAGGTCTCCTGAGGTTGAAGCAGCATTGGACACCCCTGAACACAGGGACCAGAAGGAAGAGCAGAATTTCTTAAAATTTCCTCTAGTTCATCCCAGGCTGCCTTTGCAGAGCTGTCTGTGTACACGCAGGGCTCACTTTCAGAAAGGCATATTCAAGGCAATTGGCTGTAGAAAGTACTAGACCCAAATATCCTCTCAGGGTTCTTAAGGACAGGACTTGAAGCTTGGGAAGGAAGTGCCAAATGATCTGCAGGCATGAAGGTGAGGAGAAGGGCTCCAACATAGTGGAGAGCTAGGCAGCCCAGATTTCAATGCTATTTCTACCTCCTCATGTTACAGCCATTAAATCAAGAATTTAATTCTTTAGCCAAAATGCCCCGTATCCTAATAGTGTTCTTACTTGGCAAAATGCTGCTTATAAATATCTCCCACTCTTTCCTCTTCTCTCCAGCTTTCAGAGTTCAACCAAAGCCCATTTTATATTAAATAAGGAACAAAGCAGTAGAAACTAAAAGAACTAATGTGTCTGGGCTCATCCCTTGTCGCATCATTTCACATCAACTTTGAATCCAAGAAAGCCTAATAGTAATTCAGCCATGAAACTGCTGCATAAACTGGGGGAGATTTGGAGCATATGTTTTCAATTCATTTACATTTGACTCATCACAATAGGTTGCTTTTTTTTTTTAAGTTCTATTTGATGTTTAAGAAAATATTTCAGCCTTTTAAAATAAACCATTTAGAGTCTTTCTCCATTCACAACAGGACGTTGCAGAACGCTAAGAGAATTAGGAACTCAAAGGCAGGAAGGTTCAGGGACGGCTCAAAATTCAGAACCATGAATCCAGAGAGGGTTCAAAAGTTGGCAAAGTGAACCCTCTCATCCCTACCCACAAATAATAAATAACAATCACAACAAGGAAAAGGAGAAAGGGGAAAGCCACTGGAAAGCCATAACTTATCCCGTCTCCAGCCTTACAGCTCTCTCCAATTTTAAAGCAGGAGTTCTTCGGAGAACTTAGGTAGTGCTGCCTGCAGGGAGCTGAGATGGTCTTCTGTCGTAAATTACCTTGCTGGGGATAAGCTTTTCTGCAGGTCCAACAGACAGGCAGCTCTGCAAGACCCATCACCCAGCTCCGGGCTTCTTAAATTATCCTTCATCTGGTCGAGACATCTGAAAACCTACAGGGAAAATGATCACCCCCAAATCTGACCTTCCCATACCACTAGGTCTTTTTTTTTTATAAAGAACTACACCACAAGAGATAGATGCAATAGCATTCGATTTGCAAACAAAAATAGGAGGAAAGATAGAGCTTTCTATGTACTTCTTCGAATAAATAGTACAATTGTTTTCAAACTTGTCCATACTAAAGGTTTTTTTTCATTGCAATGTGACCCCAAGTCCTTTTCCCAACTAAGATAGCCATAGTGACACGAAAATCATTAGAAGCGAGGACTGGAGGGAGCCTTAACTTTTCCCCTTCGTTCTCACTTTACAATCAACAGCCTTGCTGCAGCTTTCCAACCGTATTCAGACGCGTACACACACAGACACATGCACGCAAATATCTGAGGACCTAGAATATTTGAGTAAATGGCTGCAGTAGGTTGAAATGTGATCAAGACCTGAGAGCAGGTAGCAGGCCAAGAGAAATAACTCCTAGCCATAAAAAATGCCTTAATCAATCAGTAACTCTTCTTCCGTATGTCACCTGACGTGTTTAATCTGTCTGCTTTGACGGGATTGTGGCAAGTGGAGCTGGCCACTGGCGAAATTAGAATGGGCCTTTGTGAAGAAGGGCCGGCCGTCAGGCTTTGGAGGGCACGGTGAAGGGCTACACAGAGTAGGCATCTTATAAGTGCCTGTGGGCCAGCTTCTTGTGATGGACGCTCCAAAAGAAGGAAACAAAGATTTCAGACGTTACAGGTTCAAAACACATCAAGCCAATGGGCAGACACAGTAACAGTCATGTCGTCCAAGAGATTTAACTTCTTCCTTCATTTGCTTCTCCCTGGAATTCAGCCTCTGTCATAAACACTGAGAAATGAGATAGACCTATTCACTTCCACTTTAGTGTTTTAATTCTGGAACGCAGATTTACACCAGAGAGAGGAAAATGTATTCTTTGCAATGTCTGAATCTTCTGAACAAGGGGAAGCCAGTGGATTTTTTAGCGTCAGGCTGGCTAACCTTGGATCTGGTCATACAGTTTGTTGTGAAGGAAAGAGCTTTTTACCAGAAGAAGGAACACACCTTGATCCTGCCAACAAAATGGCTTTTAAATACCTACACTTTATTTAAGAAAAAGAATCATGGTTACTACCTGTGAAGCCCAGTGCTCCTTCCCCTGCACCTGCTGGGACACCCTAGTCACCCTGATCACCTTGGCGTTGAGAGGAGATTATCTCCACTTCCAAGTCTTTATGTAAAGTGATCGTTTAATCCTACCCTGCAAAGTAGGAATAAGCTATCCCCAGTTTTGCAGATGAATAAACTCAGATGTGGACAGAGATCAAGTCATTATCCCAAAGTTACCTAGTGGCAAGACCTCCACTCAAATCTAGGCCACCCACTCGGCCACCTACGTGTGAGACAAATTCCCTCAGAGATGTTTTCGACAAGATTATTTAAGGCAAATGACTATTCGATTTCCTACTGATGTGTATTTGTGTGTGTGTGTGTGTGTGTATATACCTTAATTCTTTATTTTTGCTCATTTCCTTTTTTCTATTTTAATGCAATTGAAGCGTAATACACATACATAAAAGTACACAAATATTCAGCTCCACGTATTTTCACAAGAAGCCTGGACCCAGCATCTGGATCAAGAAACAGATTATTTCCAACCCACAAGCCTCTCTTGTGCCCTCCTTCAAGTCATTACTCTCCCATCCCCCCAAACATTATATTCCTTTATACTTCTGTCTCCTATATAGCCAGGGGCGAGGGTGTGTGTGTGTGTGTGTGTGTGTGTGTGTGTAGTATTTGGTTATGAGCATGTATTTTGGAAATGGGCTGCTTGGGTTGAAATCCTGCTATACGTTTTACAAACTATACATCCTTGGGCAAGTAACTTAACTCCCCTATGACTCAGTTTTCTCAACTTTAAAATGGGAATATTAACAGAACCTACCTCACAAGGTCGTGATGAAGATTAAATGCTACAGTACATCTAAAGAGCTTAGATCAAGGTAAATAGAAAAGCTCAGGGTAAGCCCTCAGAAAACACCAGCTATTACTTATGCTGGGACATTTCTCCCCCTCTCAGAGACTGTCTATGAAAGACCAAGAAGGTACAAAGATAATAGAGCAAGGGAGATGGCAGGGGAGAGGAAGAGAGAGGAATTCCAACCAAGCATGTGCTGTCTGCCAGCATAAGAAACAGACCCATCTCTAGGTTAGGGAGAGGATCAGAGCTGAACAGATGGACGGAGAGCTAAAGCAGACGGTTCTCCAGTCATACAGAATCAAGTGTTCAGAGTAAAACTGTTACTTGAAACATTATGTATTTTCTCTTCCATTCTATTTATGCTTCCTACATGTGCAAATATACATGCCAAAGATGAATAAGCAGGAATGCTTTTTGAGACCATCCATGAACTTTCCATGACTCCTAATAGTCTAGAATTGAATGCATATTTTTAAATTTCCAACAATATAAAAACAATGAGTGTGAGCTTTTTTTTCTGCCCAATTCACAATTTAATTCCCGACATAACTTTTTAGGTAGAATAGATTCAGGCATTTTTCCACGTCACATTTCTTTATATTTTTGTACCACTTGAAACATTTTTTACCCATTTAATTTAGAACTTCTCAAAATCATCTGCCGTGTAAATCGAAAGTAAATAGCTCGTTTAAAGCGTAGGTTCCAAGAAACCAGAAGCTTCAAAAAAAAAAAACAAAAAACCCATAAGATTGAGAACTTGCTGGGCAAGTTTCCTTTTTTTTCCCATCCCAAAGAATGCATTTACTGAGACAGCTATATATTTTATGAAATACTTAACGAAGTCATTGGTTAAAGAAGAAAAGAGAAAGAAGAATAAAAATATGTTTGAAGTAATATTAAAAATGACAAGCATATAACAGCAATTTGAATAATGAATTGACTAAAGAATTAACACCGCTTACATTTCCAACAAGTGTGAAATAGGTTGAGGCCTGATATATTGATGCGTTAAGTTTTAATTGGGTTTAGAAAAACTCAAAATTGATAGGGAAAGAAGCATGAGCTTGATTCCATCTGTCTGTCTGTTTCTCTCTGTCTCTCTCTCTCGCCATTACCCTCCCTCTCTTGCTTCTCCAATTTTTCTTTTCATACTTGATTTCGAGGTAAGCAGACCAGAGATGACTATTAAACTCTAACACTGCACACTTTCCAGTTCTAGACCTTTTTAACACAGCAGAGATAATGTTACTTACAGAGCTTTTCAACAGCGTGGCCACTGGCTAGCCAAGCCCTCTGAAAGGAACAAAACGCCTCCTTCCTGGGTGGCTGGCTGTGAGCTGGAACAGTACATGATATTCAAGATAAGAAAACGGAAGTTCCAAGCACTGAGCGTGTGTGGTTTAACCAAATGAGGTAAAATAAGAAATGGAAGGACAGTGAGAAGCTGCCTTATTTGCAGCACCGTGTCAGAGCCAGTGCAGGGATTTGGAGTTGGATGCATCTTGATTGAGAAATCATAAGTGGGAAGACCCTGTCCCTGCTCCTTAGCTCTGCATAGATATAAATATGAGATGAGGCAGCTTTGTTCCCTTTTAGGGATATCATAAATTCCAAAGAGATCGCTATAAAGTGATTCTTAATGCCCTTGAGCTTGCTTTGGAAGATAAAGTAAATTGAGTTTATAAATTCCAGAGCGCAGCGGCTGAAGATTGTGTCCACTCATTTCTGAAACCAGGGATTACGGTTTGAGCCCTTGGATCCCTCCAACCTTTTAGACAACTGGGTTCACTCTGAACAGGATGCTGGCCATCATCTCAGCCATGACAGCTGGTCTGTAGACTTTAACTCAGGCTGACCCACCCATGGACCACATGACCAACTTCTGTCCAGAAACAAGCTCTGGTCATCACAGCCTTCTTCTGAACCTCAGGTTTCTCATCTGTAAAATGGGGATGATAACAATATTAACTCCTGCCACACGGGGGTATTTCTGCTTAGCCTGCTACAACCTATAGGTGAGCAGGGTAATAGACAGACCTGGTCATAATTAGCCCTTTGACCCTCAGCAAGCTGGTCACTTCATACTCTGGCTCTCCATTTCCTCATCTTTAAAACGAGAAGAACAAGACCCACTTCATAGTGAGTTCAACAACATAAAACTCAATAAATTATCATTTCTGACTTGGCTTCTCTTGTTTTGCCTCGAATTTTTAGTCTCTTTCTTGTTCATGGGAATCCAGCAGGAGCCAGTGATGCTCCGGCTTTATCCTTGGCTCACCTCCACGGACACAACTTAAATTCTCCCCCTTGTAAGTCAAGGGGTTCCCATCAACTTAAGTACCACCTGTCTGGCTGAAGCTCACATGGGACTGCTAGTCCCACATCAGGGGAAGGTAGGGTGGGAGTGTGGACTGACCCCAGTCAGGGTGCTGTCCCATCTCCACATTCTGCTCAGCCTCTTCTCTCAGGAAGCCATTGCTAAGTAAACAAAATGGGCATCTCCTCAGTCCCCAGACACTCCTCCTTGACTCATTCCTTATGCTGCCTTCTGGGGTGGTGCCTTCCAGTTGGTTTTTCTAGTACTCCTTTCAGTAAAACATTTTTGAGTGCACCCATCAGTGTATGTTTATATATTTATAAATGTTATACATGTGATACTCTACTGATACATTTTATGCATTCTGAAAACACACACACCACACAGAAATTTTTAAAGAATGAGATAAAAAGTAAGTAGATAAAGAAATTGAATCATTTCCTTTGTGCACCCCAACAGGTCACCTCGGGCTCCCTCTGCTGCTGTCCAGCCTCCCTGGCCCCGTGAGAAGAGTATTCTCCCTTGGGATCCTGGACGTCCCACCTTTGAGAGAGATTTGCATATACAGTAACGAAGAGCAGGTAAGCTGACCAGAATAAGCCTCCGCTGTTAGCACAAGAGCATTACCCCAAGCCAGGCTCAGCTTCATGGGTATGGAACCTGTGCAGTCGGACAGGACCGCATACTCAGAAGGGCCCCGGGCTTGGTTAAACCGCAGCTGTCGCCCTCTTGAAATTCTCAAAAATTTTATCCTTTAACTTGTGAGGTCCAGTGGGACAAGGGAGCATGCGTGTGAGCAGAAGAGATATGCACAGTAATGCGTGCTCCCCCACCCCCATGCTGCCCCACTCACATATAGCTTTAGCAATGCCTCACAAGCACAGTGTTCCAGTGGACCCATTGCGTGTGGGAGTTTAGTGAGACTCAAAGTGAGTACAAGGTAAGCTTATTATGGGAGCCATCTGCTTCCCAAGTGTGGTAGAATGTGCATGTCTCAAGAAGTGACATAAAAACAACTGAGTTCGTTTTGTGAAGTGTTTCCACTGTTCTGGTAAGAATTAAATTTATATGCATGTACACACTACAAAAAAGAAATTGCATAATTTCAGTGATTCTGCACACAAGTTAAATGCTCTTATATTTGCGTTTAAAGCTGGCATACCACACTATAAAGATGAATGGTATAATTCATGCTAATAGTTTAAAATTTTTATTTTTAGTTACTTAAAATGACATCAGATAGCAAATGAAAAACACTATGACAAGTTGAGAGACTATGGAAGAAAGGAAAACATTCTATGTTTTACTACTTTTAATGCCCTTTGTTCTTGCTTTTTGAACAAGGGGCCTCACATTGGTATTTTACACTGTAACCACCTCTGCCCCGTGGTCCCTGATTCATCTCTAAATTACCAATCTATCTCTATCAAGAGTGAGTCCGCCCTACTCCCTTCTCTCTCTGGAAGAGAGAAAATTCTTCCTCCATTTTGCCCTAAGAAAACATCTGTCCTTCCAAGACCTTGGTTAATACACTCAGTTGATTTCATGCTTCAGATTTCATTCATTCAACAAATATTTGTGTATTTATATAGTTAAACTTTAAATAATAAAATGGTAAGTATTTTTCTGACACAGCAGAAAATTCCAGCTGAAGTGGGGAGCTCTCAGTTCAAAAGAGTATTGCTGTTGAAACTCGAGGACTGAGCTCTGGCGCAACTACCCTTCATAATTCTACACCCACACCCAGAAGCTAATGATTTCCAGAGATGGCCACAGCAAAGAATTCACAGGAACATGGGTCACTGTGTCAAGGATCATGTCAAAAAGACAAGGTCCCCAGTTCCAAATATTTCAGGGGTGAAAAGGTCATTCTCATAAATACCGTCTCCTCCACATTCAGCATACCATGGTATGTGCTTTGTCATAATTT
This sequence comes from Mesoplodon bidens, assembly GCF_964165515.1. Taxonomy (NCBI): domain Eukaryota; kingdom Metazoa; phylum Chordata; class Mammalia; order Artiodactyla; family Ziphiidae; genus Mesoplodon; species Mesoplodon bidens. Next base: position 56,384,760 of record NC_138166.1, read on the forward strand.
GGTGGGTCACCAGCAGAGCCTCCATCCAGGTGAAATTCCTCGGTCCTCACCAGTCAGATGTCACTCTTACATCTCGGTTGATAGCGTCTTCTAAGACGGGAAACAGTCAGGTTTTTGCCTCTAGAATCCACTAAATCAGTGGTTCACAAAGTGCAGTCCAGGCACCCCTGGGGGTTCTGGAGACCCTTCCAATGGGTTCATCCAGCTAAAATTATTTTCATAATAATACCAAAATGTTATTTGCCTTTTTCACTTTTATTTAGTTGACAGTGTAGTTTTCTAGAGGCTATAATCATTGTTCTGTTGGCTAACGAATGGAATGTGTATTTTTGTATTTTAAAGATTTTTTCATTTTAATTTCCAATACAGTTAATATTTATGAGTATAACCCAGATAAACAGAAGCTCTCTCAGGTCATCACTAATTTTAAAGGATGTAAAGTGGTCCTAAGACCAGAAAGTTTGAGAAGTGCTAGACTAAGTGAAGTAGGTATCCATCGCACTTTGCATTTTCTCAAAAATGAAACTACCCTCTCCTTCCCAAGATAATTCTTTCTCACAGTCCCAGCAGTCACCAGTGATTCTTATAACTCACTAAGATATTGCTATGCCAATGACCAATGGGTAGATACTATAATTCAGCCTTGGTCATTATGACAAACAAAATACTAAAGGTATACACCTATAGGGCTTTACAAAGTGACTCTTCATATGACATAAACTGCAGCTATGTTTTTGAGTAAGCAACAAGATTTTAAATGTCTTTGCATAAAGAAGGGTCCAGTATATATCAATTTTTAAAGTACATTTAAAAAAATATTACCTTGTTTCCCCAAACCAAAACAATAATCAGTTAAATAAATTGCATCTGACAGAGAATATAGGTGGAAAAGGAAATCTCTACTACTTCCTAGAGAATATCTTCAACACACAAGCATGCACACACACACAGACACAGACACACACAAAACCCTTGATGAACACATATGGTATTTAATGCATACCTGTTATACAACAACCAGTGCTTTTACCTTTTCATGAACTATGAGTCATTCCCCTGCTCCAGAGAGGGTTTTCTGAGCTTCATAAATATTGATCATACTCACTAAATTCTAACAGGCAGTTTCCTCAAATGCGAATGATACTTCTCAACTTCACTCTGCACTTCCTATATTCAGTCACACTGTTGACTACCATGGAAGAAAAGATATTCCATATAGATGAATACTCCTGATAACCAGAGCTTAGCCACTTCAAACCCCAAGACATACTTTCATTCATTCATTCAAAAACATTCCTGAACCACAAGTCAGAAATTGTGCTGGGCCTTGAGAATACAATGACAAATAAAGCAAAATGTGCCTTCAGAATAGCTTACATTCTACTGGATGTTGAATAGAATTTGTCCTAAAATTTATCCCAAAAGTCTTAAAAAGGGGTGTACGTGAAGAAAATATTAGAACTTCAAATTTTATTTTTATCTTGTGTATGTTTTATGATGTAAACAATATATGAGTTTAGTATCGCATGCATAAATTATAAGTAAATAAAAATACACATCTATTGAAAGTGAGTACCTCCCAAATTTTTACTAATGAGGTGTGCAATTTAAAAAGTTTAGAGACAATGATTGAGCATAATTTGGAAGCCCTCCTTTTTGAAAAAAGCACTCAGTCTGTCATCCTCATGAACACTTTCTTGGCTGCTCAGCAGCTGCCTGGGAGTTCATCATAAAATTAGTATATGCTGTATGGAATCTTAAAAAAAAAAATGGTTCTGAAGAACTTAGGGGCAGGACAGGAATAAAGACACAGACGTAGACAATGGACTTGAGGACACAGGGAGGGGGAAGTGTAAGCTGGGCCGAAATGAGAGAGTGGCATGGACATATATACACTACCAAATGTAAAATAGATAGCTAGTGGGAAGCAGCCACATAGCACAGGGAGATAAGCTTGGTGCTTTGTGACCACCTAGAGGGGTGGGATAGGGAGGGTGGGAGGGAGGGAGACCCAAGAGGGAGGAGATATGGGGATATATGTATATGTATAGCTGATTCACCTTGTTATAAAGCAGAAACTAACACACCATTGTAAAACAATTATACTGCAATGAAGATGTTTAAAAAAAAATTTAGTATATGCTCTTAGCTAGCCGGCTGTAAGTGAATTTAGAGATGATATACTAGACCTTTTCTTTCACATAAGCAGCAAAACCCAGAACAATAAGTGATTTGCCTAAGCCATTTCCCAATTTGGTGAAGGAGTTAGCGATGTTTTTAAAAGTGTGATTCTGAGTCACCAACACTGTGGGAGGGGCCTTGTGAAGATGCAGAATGCTGGACTGAGGATCTGGAGGTTTTCCATCAGAGTCTCCCAGGGCAGGGCCTCAGCTCTGGGCTCTGTACTAACAATGTCCCCGGGAGACTCCCAAGCACTCCAGGGATGGAGAACCCAGGAGAGCGGAGATGGATGCTTGGCCAAGGTCTCTGTGTTCCCAACGCCAGGCTCTCTCCTTCACGTGGGTTGTCTTTGCTTGTTGGAGCAGGAACTGTGGCTCTCAGGAACAGCTGCACCATGCTGTTTGACCCGATAGGGCTGTGGATTGCTGATCTTGCTAATTCTGGGACTGCTTTTTTAGGGGCTTGTTTTTATCTCTTCCTTTGATGTCAGACTGTTTGCCATCATTTTCTTACTGCCTTCAGTGTGATCACTACTAATCTCTCTTCCCTCCTTCCTTGTCCCCCTCTAATTTTCTGCTTTTAATTCGTTGTAGGCTGGGAGACTACATAAATGGGCTTGTTAGGAGTGTGTGTTAATTAAGAGTCAATTAGACATAGTTAAAGTGCATTGCTTTGTGACTGGTGTTTCCGCTGCTTCGAGCCTGTTTCGCTTCCTTCCTGCTTCTCCACTGAGTTCCAGAAGGCAGATTGAGGGATGCCTGACCTCTGGATAAGTGGGTCACTAGGATATTTACTTTCTTGTCACATTTCACCGCTGTCAAAGCTCAGAGGGTCTGGCCGGCCCCCCCCCCCCGGAGGAGCCAGTGTGCTTAATGATTCAGGACACCTGGGTCTGACCCCCTCTTCTTACGTTTCTCTGGGCTCAGAGTGATTTACAGGAAGAGGGGCCAGGATCCAGGAGGCAAGAAGCAGGGCATGCACTCCAGGGTGGACCAGGAAGTAGGAATTCGTTCCTCTGAGAAATACCCTCATTTCCAGTTCACGAAGGGCCTAGGTCTGTCCCCCTCTAGTAGCTGCCTGGAATCACAGCCATGACACACACCCACAGGGGTATCTGAATAGGAGTTGTAGAGGTGGGGGGAACTAACGATGGGCATGGGAGGGGGAGGAGGGCATTCTCTAGCCCAGAAGGCATAATCAATATATTTAACACTAAAGTTCATCCCATACAAAAATACTGCTGTTTTTTTCAAAACCATCAGTGTATAACAATATCTTTAGAGCCTAAGCTTTGTCTGTGATGCCATTGTTAAATGATGTAAAGACAATCATGAAGATCATAAAGTTTTCATCCTCATCTTGTATTGGGAAATGAAAATTAATTGTCCTCACAATGCCCCAGGATCCTTCACCCTTCCTTTATTATACATAAATATATAATCTTTTGAATGGAGACAACTCTTTTGTCTTTCCAAAGTTATAAAATGACAAAAATAAAAAGGAAATAGGAATCCAGAGTCAATGTTATTTTACTTCATGGGGTTCTGTGCTTCGTATGAGCTAATTTCTTGTTTTTCCCGGAAAAAGTAATATCTTTAGCTAATATCCCAGGTCGGGACATGCATGACTGAAGCTGAATTGTGTGTTTATTTAAAAAAAAAAAAAAAGAATTTTGAAAAGAGGCAAAAAGCGAAAGGTACTTGTATGCAGGGACGGATCGTACTGATACATTTTCAATGCTTAATTACAAATCTGCTCCAACTAATTTCCTTATTGTGCCCACAGCTGCTGTTCTGTTGTCACCAGTTTATTTTTCTTTGGAAATCTGAAAGGCATCAAGGCTGGCCCTGAAAGTCATCAGGAGCAGAACTGGTGTCCCAGATGCCTCGTTATTGGTCCGTTTGCCAGCCTGTTTTGTTGTTTATGTCTTGCATTCAAATCATTTATTTTGTTCAGACCTTCTTTTGCTTTGAAAATGATTTTAGAACACCGGACTGCTTTTATCACTCAACCGTTTGCCTTGCTGGATAACAGGAACATCATGGTTTAATCAGTATCACAATTCCCCATAATCTCTGGGCAGGCCTTGTTTAGTAAATATAAAAAAGTGTAGAGCTCCAAAGACATGTTCAGAATGACCCAGGGGTCTGAGTTTCTTTGTTGGAAAGCAAAAAATGTTTTTCATATGAAATCTTAGTGATTTTGGAAGATTTTCATCCCTAAGTCTAAATGTCATATGGAATGGTTTGGAACTTGCAATGGTCTTGTTTTCACATCCAAGAAGATTGGCTGCTAAAACCAGTCCAAGACACTTCGGGCAGGGGAGGGAGGCACACTATGGATATTAGTAAAATGCCTTGTACTGCAAGCAGCATGACAGAAAGCTTAAATGCTGGTTCCTGGGGATCAGAGAGACCTAAGTTCAGATCCTGACTTGAGCAAGTTATCTTAACCTTTTGCACCTCAATGCTCCCAAACGTAAAAGAGAAATGAGTAGCATCTAACTTCTAGAGTTTAATGAGAAATTACATTAGCTAATGCTTGGAAAGCCTTAGGCAAGAAGGCCAGGCAGGTGGTCAGCTTAAAAAACAAGAGCTATTATTATTACTATTATTTGTTTCTTGGAAGAAAAAGAGCTAGTTGTTTGGCTAAATACTTCTGTTGCATATTTTGTTAACGACTGTATTGTGGGAAACAATCTAAGCGAATATCAAGGGAAATTGTTGTATTAACTGTTATAGGTAGGGTGACCATATAGTATGTGGTTCAAACCAGGATACTTTGAGTGTGAAGATGTGCATTATGAATAATTATGTGAGGACAATAGGCGTAAATTAGGACCATTCCAGGCAAACCACAACATGCTCTTCCTTGTTATAGGAATCTCAAACCAACACATTATTAGAATGGGAAATAACCTTTGATATTTCCTAGTGCAATGCTCCAGTCTTACAGATAAGGAAAATAAAGTCCAGAGAAGCGATGTAATTTCCCAAGGTCACTCAGCTAATAGTTGAAAACTAGAGTCTGGAATGCTGTTCTTTCATTTTAACTCCAGTGACTGTGGTTCTGTTTTCGAATCTCTTTAGCAAGTCTGGGCACTTTTCTTCTTCCTTATTTCTTCTACTGCAAGAGTCCCAAGCCATCCTACTCTTTTTTGTCTCCATTTCACCCCTGAACAGATGACAGCCTGTACAAAGCAATCCTCTGAAAGGAAGGCTTGTCATTTTTTCAACCTAAATCCCTCATGCTGTTGTTTAAGGCCATTTTCTCTACTTATTCAGTCCTGGGTTGAGAGAGAAAGAAAGCAACTATTCTCTCCCATCTTCCTATTAAGGAAGTTCTTTTAGGTCCCTCTTGGCTATTCTTTGTTCCATTTTCCTTTGGGATCAGTGAGTTACAATTAGTTCTTAACCAGGATACCCCCTTTAAATAATTTTTCCAAAACATCTCACCAGGATGCATCTGTTTCTAAGCCCCCTGGAAACTGCACATGCGAATACCCATCTGTAATCCCTATTAATTGTACAGTATGTATAACATTTACCTATTCTAGATTTCAGTGGCTTTCGCTTCAGGTGATTTTGTTGCATTATTTAGACAAGGCAAATATTCCACGTACAGGATTTGACTTTAAAGAGACAAGGGAGCCAGATGATCAGAAATCACATGTGGCAGGCCCTCCTAAGGTACATCACCAGCCTCTCTTTAATGAAGACCACATTTTATAACAATGCTCCCATGCAAATGCAAATTTATGTAGATTGTTTATTTAGACTAGCGCTTTTGTACATCAATCTCCGTGTACACCCTCCTCTCCTTTTCGCCTTGAAAGAGATAATGTGGTTATTCCAGTCATCTGTCTGCAGGTTTTATGGTCTGGCGTGCCCATAAAGATGACAAGGGGCTGCATTTCACAGGCAGCAGCCTTCCGCTGCCCTTGCCGTTCTGTGTTGAACTAGACGAGGCACAAAGCTAACGCAACGGGATGGGTCCCATGCTGTCCTCCTGGATGTATGGTTCAGTGATGAGCGAGGCACCAACCTGGACAGTCACGCAGCTCCTGGCTGCTGCTGAGCATCGCCGGGGGAATATCCATGGAACGTTCTTCCACACCACTTGAAGTCAGCCAGCCTGACACAACTGCCGCCCCTCGCTGTTCTTCTCACTGAGATTTACCTCAGGGTAAAATACATGGCGCCTTTCCACTGGTCTGATTAAAAGCCCACCTTTGGAAGAAAGGGCTAAGACATGCAAACGGAAAACTGTGTATTTACCAAGCACCTGGTTAGGAATGAATGAGACCCCAAAACTATGCCTGCTGAGAAGATAGCGGTTCAGTGATTTCATTTAAGGAAGCAGCAGGAGTCGTGGTTAACACAGACTGACGCCAGATCGATTTGAGTTCAAGCCCTGTATCTCCCACCGTATGACAAGGTTCTTAACCTCCTTCTGCCTCAGTTTCTCCATCTGTAAATTGGGAATGGGATCTGCCTATGGGACTGCTGTGTGGGTTAAATGCAGTGAGGCACATAAGTCTCTTAGCATAATGATTAGCATGTTGCAAGAACAACAACAAAAAAACTTTAGCAACGATTTCATTTTTCATAGGGTGCAGTAAAAGAAAGATACCTGATATATTTTGTTTTAAAAAATAGAACACAAAGCTCAAGCAGCAGAGAAGTTCTGACCGTGTGGTCTCTCCCCTGCCTGGAGCCCTCAGGGGCTGATCACGCCACATCCACACGCAGAGGAACGAAAGGGAACGTTTATAACCAGGGCTCCTGGTGGCTTGGAGACAGAGGCCAGTAGGGCAACTTCTCTACACAGAAAGTACAAGCACCAACCCCTCTGCTCAGCATTGGACTCTTCCCCACAAGCCCCCTGAGCACGTTTCCAGGCTCATCATGAATTTCCCCCATTCATGGTTCCCACTAGTGCTGCGTGCTTCCCCACCTCCACACCTTGGTCTTCTGTTCTCTTTATTCTCTTTATGGGGAACACCCTCCCTTCCAACCTTTGTGTAAAAAACCCAGCTCATTAAAATGCCTTCTCAGTGAAGACCTTTCTTAGCATCTTTTTTCTGTAGGTTAGTGTTATAAACAAGTAATAATAAAAAGCACCTCCTATGAACCCCCCAACCAGAAGGGGTTTACATCTTACATCGCTCCTGGAGAGCACTAACTGTGAGAAGTACCTTGTGGGAGACTATTTGTCTTCTTGTCCTGTTCTCTTTGGAAGACCATAAACTCCACGAAGGCAAGGAAGCGTGTAGGTAGCATGAGACGGCTGAGGACAGTGGTTTTGGGAACTGGGCAGCAGGCACAATAGGAAACAGAGACAAATGATGCTGCCTGCATGTCACTCCAGACGACCAGACAAAAGCAAAAAGGCAGTAAGGGGAGGACACGCTCAAAAATGCCCAGATGATCAGGATAACGTTGACTCTATTTCCAGACCAGGCTTGCCTCTAGTTGGACATAGTGGCTTTATCTCTATAGCAAGATCTTGTAACACATCTTATAGCACATCTTATAAAGGGTTGCCTGAGGGTTCATCAGGAACCACAGCTTCCAGAACCAAGTGGGAGAAGGGTCCCCTCCCTGCACCATCAGGTGTCCTTCCCTGGGGATGTCAGTGAGCAGGATGCAGCAGCTCGTGCAGCAAACATTCACTTTGATTCTCAGCCATAGAGAAACCACAGCCCTCTGTGTTTATGGAAACCCCGGGCCGCAATGCATCTGGTTTTCAACCACTGAGCTGAAAGCAGAGACAGCCCTGCCACGCTCACATCGCTCTGCACTCCATCCACAGCCAGAAGAGTAGGTGTGGGTTCAGGTTTCATGGTCAGGCACAGAGGCCCTCCAGGTATATTCCAGCTGGTCCATTTGATGTGAAATCTTCCAGCTTGACCAAGAGTCACTGACCTCGAGAGCGGCCGTTTAACCTCCGTTATTTGGTTTATATTGGTAATATTTACACTGGGAACTTGATTAAAGCTGACCTCTTAGTGAAAATGGAATCTGATATGTATTTGCAATCCCCCTGCCTTCTCTACCCAGTGTCAGGTGTCATCTGCTTCACTTCTCCCCTAATTGGCAGACTGGCCTCCACTCTGCCTGCATCCACCTCTCTCAGTAAATGTGTGCAGTGCCTTCCATTGGGTTCTGTACCTTGGTCCCCCACCAGCATGCTTGAAAGTTAACCAGGTTAGGAGCTGCTGCTTGGTTGAGTTTGAGGATAGAGTTAGTCTGTTGTAAAGAGGTCCTGTTCATCATAAGGTACAGGAAAGACACTGGCTATCCCCTGCCCTTTGTGCTGTAAGTAATGTTCTCAGTGTGCAGCCATGGACACTGCACTCCCAGGGAAGGAATGCGGTGGCCAGTGGCTCAGGATAACCCTCCTCTACCTACATGAAAATTTTATCTGTATTGCTTTTCAGATCAATAATGTCTGTAAAATTGAAGGAGAAGCTACTTGATAAAATGTTTGCTTGCTGACATGTCCAGGAATTCTTACTTCCCTCAACTGGCCCAGTTTAGCAAGTTTTCATCAATTACCCCCTTCCAAGGCAGGACAGCCTATAAAAAGATATATCTGAAAGGAACTTTAAATCTGGTGTGGGTGTGGTAGGGCTGGAGGCCTGCATACGAATCACACATGAAAACACAGGAGTTAAATAACACTGTAAGACTCAGGTGGGTAAAACTCTGCTGGCCTATGCGTCTAGAGACCGAGCTTTGCCACGAGCTAGGTTTGGTGCCCATAGTCAGTCACACAACCTTCTGGACCTCCTAGGCTTCCCTTTTAAAGTGGAAGCATTGGCCCAGAAGGTAAATTAGGTCAATTTTGGCTTGACAATATTTGTGGCTCCAGCGATACCAAACAACAACATAAGAGTGTTGCAAGACTGAATGTGATGAAGTTGCAAATGCAAGGTCGAGTCAGAGGAGCGGGATATCATGGGATACTGGTGCTGGGAAGGGGCTACAGTACAAAGCATGGGCGACCTGGGAGCACTGATCCTATGGCCTTGGGTTTATGGTTCCTGCTGCGACTGTGTGGTATGAAGCACAGATGGTATAATATTCCTGGAGGGATGGTTTTCCTTTTGCAGAGATCGGGGTCAGCCTTTCAGCTAAGAAGTGTTTTTCCTGTGATTCAGGAATGCAATTTCATGTCATCCTTACAATCCTGTGAAGCTGCAGTTATTGTTCCCATTTTATAGATGAAGTTGTAGGCTCAGAGGGTTAGTTTCCTCCTGTCACACAGAAGATAGAAGCAGGATGTGAACCTAGCTTTGTCCATCCACCTGAGCCATGGTGCAGGCCCCCAGTGTCCCCAAGGAGCAGCCCAAAGTGACACCAGTGTGCTTCAGGAAAAGAGCCAACTGTGGGCGCATTCATCACAAAACACCCCACACGAAGGAAATCAAAAGGTACACACCGCACACTGAAGAAGCATCCAGTCTATCCTGCAAAATGAAAAGCCTGAGCTTCTCCAGAAGGCAGGAACAAAGCCAAGTGCTTGGAAAGAAAGAAAAATGATGAGCATAGCAACGAGTTAAAAGACTGTCAAAAGGTAAAAAAGGCCACCAGCTGAAAAACATTAGGGCAGCTGATGCATTTTCTTTGAACCCAGGAGAGTGTTAGATGCTCCTTAGAGGATGTGAAGAGGCAAGGAGACTTTTCCTTGTGCCCTCTCCTCCACCTGCCGTCCGCAGCTGCTCCTGGCTTGGGCTGGCCAGGCAGAGGCCTAAAGAAGAGGTAGAGGCTCCTCTGTAAGTCACCCGACCACACATTCTCTGGCAAAGCACCCCCCCCTCCGACAGGGCACCCCCAGTGATGTTCACACAGCCAGACTTTACTGTGCCTTTGGGAGCTAGATTGTGAGTGTGGAACCGAGACAGTGTGGGGTGGGCTTCAGGCACTGGACAGCCGCTTCCACACACCATAGAAGACATGTCAAATTATTGGTAATTGTGTGATAAATTAAAATTTGTTTTTCAAGATCATGTTCTTGTTTCTATTTCTAGCCAAAGACTCTCTTTCCCTTTATCTAAACAATCAGAGGATTTGGTTCTCTCAAATCCCAACGTTCTCTGTCTGTGAAGGTTATTATTGGCTTGGTTAAACAAAGTACTTGTTTATAATAGATATAATAGATGATGGAGTCATTTTGAAATTACACAGTTGGTGTAATAAAACCAGTTAAAACCTTATTTAAAAAATGTCACAGTTGGTCAAACGTATTAATGGCATATGGTTTAGTTTTCTCTCTTTTTTTTCCCCCAGAACAATATGTGCATTCTCATTTCACAGAGTGAGTAGAGGATTAATGGGGCAAGATAAACTTTCTCCTGGCTTTTTTTTCTAGACAATCTACACTTTCATTAACTGCCTCGAGCTTTATTTATCCCCTTTCTATGTCTTCCCCATCTTGTCTTCCTCTTCCCCATAGCACCCAATTATGGAATTCCTAAAATTCTGGGTAGTGTAAGAGATAAATATATCATGCAGAGCATGTTTTAGAAGGAAAAGTTAATGCAGAAATCACACATTACATAAACAGAATGCCCACAACTGGCAGGCGTAATTATTTTTCTCTTGTTGATATTACCAACTGTAATAATAAAGTTTAAAACGTGCCTCAAAACATAATATTTCAGCTGCATGTAGTCGTCATACCAGCAAAAACATTATTTGTCTCCTCTGAAAGCTCTCACTCATAGCTATACCTTTTCCAAGATTTCTGTTTAGAGAGTTGCTTGGTTGTTTCTAGCGATAATGCATCAACTGAAATTTTGAAGTCGGGACTTGCCAGGCTAACCAAGCTGTACCTGGTTAAATGGGTCATCCCACAATAGTGTGCCAGGGCTTTGCCTGGAGCTTGGAGATGCCATCTCCAATCTACAGCCCTGCCATGAATTTGTTTTTTGTCATAAATGAAGCCTGGGGCTGTGCTTTAATTTTCCTCACTGCCCTCTGTCAAGTAATAACCATAAATATTGTCCTGAATCATTAAGTCACAACCTGAAACGTGATCCTGCCCAGCTCCCAATCAGACGGCCATCTGGAAGATGAAAGAAGTCTATTTGGGTTTCGGAATGATCCAGACTCTAATTTGTAGTAACAGTCTTAACAGGCTGTTTCAGAGACATTAACCAGTAACTTGTCTCAGATTCTCAAGGAAGGTCCATTATCCACAGTCGGAGGTATTTGCTTCAAGCAGAACTGTGAATTGTAACTGGTGGAAAACTACCAGGCTCGCTGGCTTTCAATCAAATGCCATATTCTTCCATGGACACTAGATTTCTACCCAAGGGCAAGAATATATGCATAGAGCGGATGCATATATAATATATCTCCAAATATTCTCTATGTCATAGGAAAGCAAATATTTCAAGAGAGGAAAACAAATTACAGCTTCTACAAGCAAACAACAAAGCAACATGATAGATATATAATTTTTCCTATCACCCTGAGGTTACTTTTGCGGAGAAAAATAAATCGTACTCTTATTTTGCTGTAGAAATAATTTTGTAAACACAAAGTCATTATCTAAAATCTGGAAACATATATGCTTAAACATGAGTATACCACTGATCAAAGGGATCAAGAAATTGTTTTAAATATCTGAACTTCCTGGTCATTAGAGAAGCAAGCAATATCAATAGGAGATGCCTTTCCATTTCTGCTTGACTTTGGATTGGAAGAACAAAGAGAAAATGGGGAGATCATGTTTCTTCTCTGAGTTACACATAGCATCATTTTCAACAAGGGAGTGCGTTGAATTTAATTTTTGAACATTACAAATACACTTAAAAACAAAATGAAGATATTTATTTACAAATGCATGAAGTAAATGTTTTAGACAATGAGTGTGTCGGTGACTCGGAGCAAAACTAAACCAACATTGACGGCCACAAGAGTATATCTTCAGCACCTTCAGGGAAGAAAATTTTATACCAGCTTTCAGAAACCTTCTTCCTTTGCCTCAAAGTTTGTTCAGCACCTCTCATTTTCAGTAATTAAAAATATGTATTAATTATTCATAAAAATCAATGGCATAAAAAAGATAGATAAAAAGACATTTAAATGCATTTCTTGGCCTTATTTAATCCTGATTTGAATGAACAGATCAGGAAAAGAAAGTCTATGATTTGTGGCAATCATGGAAATCTGAATATTGACTGAGTATTAGATAATATTAAGGAATAATAATCTTGTTAGATGTGATGCTATTATGATAATGCTTTTTTAAGTTCTTATCTTGTACATATATACCTAAGTATTTAGGAGTGAAATGACATGTTGCCTGAGATTTGCTTTAAAGTACTCCAGAAAAATAGTAGGTGGTGATAGATGAAACAAGATTTGCAAAATATTAATAGTTATTGAAGAGGAGTGGTGCATACTTATGGTTCATTGCCCCTTCTTTTTTTTTAATACTCTTATGTTTGCTTGCAACTTTTTTATAATAAAGTATTTTTAAAGGTATTGATTAAGATTCTAGAGCAGTGGTTCCCAGCCAAGGCGACTTGGCTCCCTTACTCCTAAATTCATCTGGTAAAGTCTGGAGACATTTTTGGTTGTCACAGTTGGAGGGTAGAATGGTACTGGCATCTCATGGATGGATAGAGGCCAAGGATGTTGCTAAATATCCTACAATGAACAGGACAGCCCCCCAGTAAAGAATTAGCCAGCCCCAAAAGTCCACAGTGCCGAGACTGAGAAACACTGGCCTAGACTATGTCCTGTTAGGATAGAGTTGATACATAGATAAAATATAGTCCCTGCCTTCATAGAGTTTACCATCTTCCAAAGAGAACAAGACAAGACAAAGAGCTGTCCTTCAAGGCACCCTGCCCCTGTCCTCTGGCAGGGACAACTTCTCACAGTCAGTGCTGTCCAGGATGAACTCCTAGTTGTGGGGTTCAAGGGTGGGGCCGCTGTTATTACTTGTTTATAACACTATCATCCAAAGAGGCTAAGAAAGGTCTTCACTGAGAAGGCATTTTAATGGACTGAGTTTTAGACAAAGGTTGGAAGGGAGGGTGTTCCCGATAAAGAGAATAAAGAGAACAGAAGGCCAAGGTGTAGAGGTGGGGAAGCACGCAGCATTAGTGAGAACCACCAATGGGGGAAGATCCACGATGAGCCTGAAAAAGTGGTCAGGAAGCTCATGGAGAAGTCTCTAACGCTGAGCAGAGGGGATGGTGCTTGTACTTTCTGTGTAGAGAAGTTGCCCTGTTGGCCTCTGTCTCCAAGCCACCAGGAGCCCTGGTTATACACATTCCCTTTCATCCCTCTGTGTGTGGACATGGCGTGATCTGCCCCCTGTGGGCTCCAGGCAGGGGGGAGAGCAGAAGTAGCGGGAAGAGCTTGAGTGAAGGGCAAGCATTCACATCCCCAGAGGGCCCGTTATGTGCCAGGCCTGGTTCTAGGCACCCTGCGTGCAGTGTCATCTTTAACCCATAGAACAGTCCTGAGAGGGAGGTGGCGTCAGCCCCATCGTACAGATAAAGACACTCCAACATGGTGAGAAATGTGGCTTTTTCCTAAGGTCCCACAATTCCTAAGCAGCATATGTGGGATTCAGAGCCAGAACTGTCTGATTCTAAAGCCACACAATGAGCCTCACCCTCTCCACCCCATCTGCACAGGGCCGTAACACCAACTGTGACAGTGAGTGAGATGCTCCAGGCTGGAAGCTCATTGCTGGCCTGGCTGTGGAAGTGGCAGGTCCTGGTGCAAACCCGCACAGGCTGAGGCTAAAGCCAGGTGGGCCAGGAGGGAGGGAGCAGGCACCACTGTTTTAAGTTGGGCTGCTGGAGCTGTCACCTAACTGAATGAGGGGAAACTGCACATCCCCAGCTGAGGGCTGTGTCATCAGCCCCAGGAGTGCATTGGTCTTGGGGCTTTGAGAGGCTTATGGTACTTGAGTATTTGGCCCAGGGGAGTTACCAGGAGGTAGAGAAGGAGCAGGAAAGCTGCCAACTCCATGTCAGTGTTCCCAAGTGGAGGCCTGGCTAAGGGCAGTTTGGGTGGTCCAGTACTGGTGCCTTCCCAAAACAAGCAGGAGATGCCTATGTTCCCGGCTAACTCCCATTGCGGCCCTAATCGGCACCCGAGGCCACTGCCTGGGCTTAGATAGCTCATTAGTGCTCACAGAAAGGCAGCTGTCCCTGTCTGGGTAGAGCGGGCTTGAAGAGCAGGTGGGTGGGATGAGAAAAGCTGGAAGCCACCCACTCTGGGGGACTCAACAGAGCCAACTATGGGCAGAGGGAAGGATCCTGGAGCAGGAGCCCAGGGTGCTGCTCCCCTGGCTGTTTACCTGCAGCAAATCATAAATGCTTTGCAGACAGACTTCAGTGCCTTTGGGCAAGGACTTAGAGTCAGCCAGGCTCTGGCACTAACTAGCTCTGTGACCTTGAGTCAATCACTTGACCTCTCTGAGCTTCCTTTTCCATATCAACAAAATGACGGGAAAAGTGGCTTCTTCACAGGGTTGCTGTGAGGATTAAACAGTGAATACTCATAGACCACTTGGCCCAGTGCCCCACGCATTGCACGTATTCAGTAGATGGGAGGTTTTATTATTGCCATCATCCTTCTCACATGTACAATGCCACAGGCTCTGCCCTGTCTCAGCAAGGGGTTGTTATAATGATCCACTGCGATGGTCTACACGTGTGAAAGTACAGCTTAGGCCGCAAAGCACCACAACACAATGGCTGGTCTTCTAAGCAGGGACACGGTGCCTCTGTTCCCTTATGTTCTTTCCTGGGTTCAAGGAAACGCCCATTGGAGCATACACTGAGATGGGGCACCCATTGAGGGTAATTGACTGTCACATGGGGGTGATTACTGAAGTGAGTAATTCTAATTTCAGAGAAGTTACCTGCCACGAGCAGCTGGCTTTCTACACATACCTGACATAAGAGAAGAAGCTCTACTCACAGAAGAGGTTGGTTTCAGAGCCTGGGACCCCTTGGGATGGGGCAGTTTCTTCGTCGTTCTTATTTTCCTTATCTACCAGCCTTCCCTCCACCTCAGCTTCCAGTCTTAAGCAGAGCCTTTCTCCATACATATTTGTTAGACGAATGATTTTTTTTAACTTTTTAACAAATTGCTTGGGCATCCTGGTGAGCCAGGCTCAGTGTTGTGTGTGTAACCCTCCCCTGACCCCAACCCTGGGAGGCTCTGGGGGACACAGTGGGGAAGCCCAGGATGCCCAGCCATTTGCCTCTTCAGACCTTTCCAGTCTAGAAACCACAGTGAGAACCTCCACAGAGAAGAGAACTTGTGGATTGTTTACTCTTCCCTGCTTCCTGTAGGGCCTGCTCCACAGGCTCGCAGATGGCGCCTCTTAGTTTTATTCTAAGACAACTGAACCTTCACAGAAATCTGGAAAGAATGGCATGACAATCTGAAAATGTCTTCTTCTCAGCCTGCTGAAAGTTTGGCTTTGGTTTGGGTCAAAGGTCAGGTCAATGTTGAAGCTCCCCCTCCTGGGTCACCCCAAGCTGAGAAGGTAGCTCTTTGGGTCTGCTTTGATACAGCCATTGCCAGTTTCCTTGTCATCACCCTGTCCTGCACCTTTAGAGGCTGTGCTATGAATGTTTTGCTTCTCCTGATGTTAGTTAAGCCCTGTGGTCACTGGCCCATTCTGGCCTCCTGCCTACCACATCTGTCTTTATGTCCAGTCTGCCCAAGCCAGTACCCATGCGTCCACCCTCCCATTTCCTGGCTTGTCTCTGTGCCCAAAGCAGGCTTAGCTGCTCCTCGGTTCTGAGAACAATGCCCAGCAGAACTTTTCTGGGCTTTTCTTTGTTATCCCCCGGGGTAAAGGTGCTTGATGGAGAAGGTGTTGCCTCTTTAGTCATGGAGAGCTGCCTGGTGATGCTGTAACGTGGGACGGCTTGTCTTCATCTGGACTAAAGACCAAAGGGATGGAATTAGTACCACAGCTTGCTCTGTCTGACTACAGGAGCTCCCATATACCTGATTCAACACTCCAAGGTCATTGGGAGCCACAGGGGTCTGAGAGTGGGGAAGGCAGCTGGGAAGGGATTCCAGCACCCTCATGATGAACTCTAAGGCACCTGGGAGGAGTCTTTGGTCCACATGCTATACACTGTAATGTGATCCAAACACCCAGCTACCACCCTGTTTCCTG
Source organism: Mesoplodon bidens (assembly GCF_964165515.1). Lineage (NCBI taxonomy): Eukaryota > Metazoa > Chordata > Mammalia > Artiodactyla > Ziphiidae > Mesoplodon > Mesoplodon bidens. The sequence goes on from NC_138166.1 coordinate 56,401,122, forward strand.
GCTTCCTCATAGCTACTGGATATTCCCCCAAACTCAACAGCAAAACTGGCCTTGACTGCTACCAGGCACCAGGCATAGTGTGCTGGATAAGAGCTGGACTCTGAAGTCAGACTGCCTGGGTTTGAACCCTGGCTCTGCTGCTTATTAGCTGTGTGGCCTCAGGCAAGTTGCTCAACCTCTCTGTGCTTCCATTTCCTCATCCATAAAGTGGAGGTGATAATAGGACTTACCTGCCCTAGGTTGTTATAAGAATCAAATGAGTTAACATCTGGAAAGTGCTGTATCAGCAGCTGGCATACAGTGTTTGTAAAATATAATAAATATTAAGGGGTCCAATGTCAATTTTTGCATAGGGTAATAGGGGTAATTACTGGGCAGTTGCTCTGAACTTTCTAGATGATGGGGTTGAAATTCACCTAGAATATAGTGGGGAAAAAATAAACAGTTGACATCCTCAGCACTAGAGAGATATAGCTGCATGCCTTGGTTTCTTCTACTGTGAAACAGGAAACAGGACCCTCCACCTAGAATTTTTTTTGGAATTAAATAAAATAATCCAAATAACTCTCAGGAGAGTACCTGGAAAAAATATTTAATACATGTTTAGCTATACTTATTAGTATTGTTACTACTGTAGCTGAGACAAGCAAAGGAAGGATAAGAGTTGTTCTCAGATTCCAGCCCGCCAGGGGACAAGGCAATGTCTGGAGTTATTTCTGGTTGTCATAATTGAGGGGTTGCTACTGGTATCCAGTGGGTAAAGGCCAGGGATGCTGCTCACCATCCTACAATGTACAGTTCAGCCCCGAACAGCAAAGAGTTACCCAGCCCCAAATGTCCATAATACCAAGGTTGACTGCTGTGAGCCTAGTTATTGCCACAGAGCCCCACATCCCAGACTGCTGCGTAATCACCCTTAGAGCAGAAATACCTCTGAGCAGACTTTCCACACCTTGCACAGAGGAAAGGAGAAAATAATTAGATCCACTGTATTAACTTCAGGCTTTACAAATGCCAGAAATCAGGGAAGCCCATGAAAGCGATATTGACTCCACACCATGCTTCTAGAACAGCTGCTTGGTTGGATTCTCCTTGATGATGTTCATAGGTTTATCAGATGCGGGTTCTGGCCCAATGGGCTTCAGTAGGCCACACTCTCTCCCTGCTCCTTGCTTAGAAGGGCCCATGCTTGGTTCAGTGGATCTCTGTTACTATTTTGAAATTCTTAATATTTTTTAGCAAGAGGCCACACATTTTCATTTTGTATTGGGCCCCCAAAATACATAGCTAGTAATCAAGAACAATAAATGCTTGTTATTACAAGCTACTGATTTGTATTCTTTCTGCATCGTATCTATCACCTTCTGAACCTGTGGTTCACTTGTTTACCTGTTTACTACCGTCTCCTCCAAACAGAACATAAACTCCATAACAGCAAGCACCTTGTTTGTCTTGTGTGTCTTTGTAGACCCAGGGCCCAGTTCATCATAGGCTTTCAAAAATACTTATTGAATAAACAAGTGAACAATTTCTATAGCTTCTAGAATAAGGCAAAGATCTGGGAACGCTTTACACACAAAAGTGTTGGTTCTGCCCAAAAGAAGAAGCTTTACAGAAGAAGCAACGTTTAAGCTTGTTCATTTTTCTCACTCACCCTTTCTTATCTCTATTCAGAGTCCCCAGAACCTCAGTGAAACTAGGAACCTCTGTAAAATCATGTTCCTCTACATTTATCTTCTAGAAAACTAGTTGGAGGAAAGGATAAGAAAGACTTCTTGGGTCACTCCAAGAATAAGTTCATTTGCTCAAGTGTGTTTGGAGCAGAGACTGTCCCCGGATTCATTCTTCCTTTTTATTTTAATAACATAATGCCCAGAGTTTTATCTGGGCACCAGCCACTAAGTTTGGACCTCCCTTGTATCTAGCCATGCCATGTGACTCACTCCAGCCAATAAGATATTGGCAGAAATAAATTGTACAATAGCATTCACTCTACAGAGTTGCTCCAAGAATGCAGTGAGCTGGCATTTCCCACAAAGGATTTAGAGCAGTGCCTGACTCAGAGTGAGCACTCAATAAATGTCAGTCAGTCATCGTTACTATTTGAATTTCCTATTTTGTACTCATTGCAGAAGGATTATGAATCTTCCACTGTTCTTGTAACCATGTGGTATCACGAGTTTCTCATTACTGATTCAGAGGCTGTTTGTTTATTGTTGTTTATCAGAGTTCATTATCTTTGAGGAGACATTACAATGGACTAAGTAACTAACAAAGCACCTCCCCATCATATTCCAGTTCCTGTGGGCAAATGTGTCTCTGGGACCTGGGAAAACTCATCCCAGCTCAGATCTGCTGTTAATGCTCTCTTCTCAATGTGAGGCTTTACCTAGCACAGGCATTTCCAAGGGCAATTAAAGCCTCAGTAGAAGTGGCCAGAAGTATGCATTTTAGTAATAACTGGTTCCCTATTTGCAATAATTCCAAAACACTATGCTCTAAAACTGGGGCCAGTTATGAGAGAAAAAGAGAAACAGAACAAAATAAAATATTTCCCCTAGAAAGCAATGGATTCTGAATGTACATGTTATACATTCACAACCCTTTCTTGCATCTGTCTGGCACATGATGCAGCATTAGTTTGAGCACTTGATCTTGAATTTAGACAACCTGGATTTCAGTCCCAGCTGCACCTCTCCAGCTGGGTGACCTTGGGTGAGTCACAGTCTCACCAAGTGTCCACATGTGGAGTAGTAACACCCACTTCATACAACTGTGGTCGATTTAAGGAGTGAATGAGAGGAGGAATGCAAAGTCTTAAAATAGCATCTGGAGCACAGTGGGCTGCCCTGGTTATTACTGTTGCCTAGTCCAGAACTAATTGGTTACCCCAAGTCGTCTCTGCCACATAACTTCCAACAGAGCTTCCACAGGTCACCCACAATCGACAGAGCCAGTGGGCAAGCAATTTCCATTCTCGCCGAGAGAGAGACAATTTCCTGTTGCCCTGGTCAATTAAAGAAGTCATAACTGCCTCCTTCCCTCAGTGTTCAACATTTTAAATCACATTCTGTAAATAGAACACATTCCATCTCCTTTTAGCCCAGCCCCTCCCAGCCAGGACCATCGTTCTATGGAATGTTCCCATCCATTTCATTGCATTGTCCAGTTTAGAGTCTGGTTCAGAGCCTTGGGAATCACATCCTCCAGTGGTTTCTCACCATAGGTGACTCTCTGGGAACAGGCCTCACAGAGGGACTCCGACAATCTCCTGGGCTAAGATGTGGGCCCAACACATTTTAAGCAGGGAAGGAAATCCCTTTGAGCTGCTGCATAGGCCATGGCAAAGGTTCATGAGAAAGTAAGTGCTTTAATACGCACAGACTCAGGAGACTCCTCAACTCCGAAGGGGCAGGAGCAGAGTTCGTGAGAAATAGGATAAGCGTTCAGGTCTAAGACCCCATCACACGTTCACATACCCACACCCTTTCCTGTGCTTTCTCCCAGAAAGCAGCAAAAAGCAGTAGGTACCACAAGAGTGCCTCAAGCCCAGGCTGGAGACACACACCACATACACACACACACACACACACACAAAATAACAACTCTCTCGTGGCCCCATTACATAGAGCTCTCCTCTTGACCAGCATGAAAATATCTGTAATAATACAATTCAGGAATAAGTCATCTCATTTTCTACTAGTCTTTGTTATTGAATCAATAAAAGTTTCTCATTTTAAATAACTACAACACTGCTCTCCTGAAAATAATGCTCATAGGGTTTTAAAAATAAGTTAAGAATATTCCTCAGTCGCACATAACCCGCCATCCAAAGAAAGCTAGAGGACCCAGGCTATCACTTGGACATGTAGTCACGTGTATACGTGGGTCTCAGTGGGTCTCTTAGCTTCTCTGAGTGCAATAATGAAGGCATTAAATTACGACGTCAGAGGCCCCAGTTCACAAAGAAATAATATCAGTTTATTATTTCTAATCTTATTAAGTTAGAAGATAGTCTTGAGATGTAATGTCATCCCAGAATGGCTAAAGTATTGATTATGTGAAGCTGCATTCATGGATAATTCAAGGAGCCTGATTTCATTTAATTTCAGTAATTTTTAAAGCATTCCAACAAATTTCCTATAAAGCAAATAATCCTAAATTATTCCCATAAATAATGTAGATATATGGTCAGATTTACTTAGTATTTACCCGTTACACACTTTACATTATGAGTTAGAAAAAAAGGATTATTTTTAATCCTGCTTTCCTGATCCCCAGTGTCTTCCTGGAGGTAAATAGGCCTTTAATAGAATATATTGCAATTTAAAAAGATAAGTATGGACGTTATTCATATAGGACTTGTGGCAATCCATTGATGCTGTCAGTTTCTTATAATTCTATTACGTCTAAAGCTGAAACTCGGTACTCTATGATGTAAGATTATGACTTCAAGGAAAAGCATATAGCCAGGTGTCACCATGTGGACCTGCTTTAGCTAGACTTACAGAGAACACTTAACCCCGCCAGAGCCTCATTCTTCCCTGCCCGCTGGCAAATTCTAACCCGGGGCGGGACAAAAAAGTAGCCTCGGTCTTCCCAGCTGCAAACCACATTCTCCCACACACTCTAGGAAGTGACCCCAGAGCCCCAGCATCTGATGAATAGGAAAGCCCAGCTACCAGTGCCAACAGCTTAATCCACATTTAATGAACACCTACTATGTACCAAGATGCAGGCAAGGCTCTGAGGGATCTAAGATTAACCAAATCGTATTTCCTTCCTTCAAGACGTTCCCAATTTGATGCATGTTATAGTGAGAGGCTCAGGGAAGTGATGTGCAGGGTGGCTGGGGCCTCTTCTCCCTGAGTGGAGACTGCCAGGATGAAAAACCACCACCACATTTATGGCATTGCTTTCCATTTCCTTCTTGAGCACAGGAATTAATTTTTTTGCATTTACCAAGCAGCTAGTCAATACCTGCCATGTCCCAGGCACTGCTCTAGGCGTTAGGAATACAGCGATCAATGAGATGCTGACTGGGCCCTTGAGAGACAGTCTAGGGGAGAATACAGACAAGTAAGTGGAAACTGTATGGCGTGCTATGCGGTATAAGAGTAAATGCTTGGTGCTATAGGGTTGTGGACGGCCGTCTAGGGGAGGCAACATCTAAGCTGAGTCTCCAAACATGATAATACCGTGATGCAAAAGGGGACGTGGAAAAGGGGTACAGCATCCTAGACAGAAAGGAGCAGCACGTGCAAAGGCCCAGAAGTGAGAGAGAGTGACACGGCAGGGAACTCCCTGGTTGTCTTTTGGGAATACCTGGTGTGAGGAGGTGAGAGAGCAACACAGAGCCAGCTCCAGGAAGGCCTGCCATCTTGATGCTGTGCTGTCAGGGTGGCTCCGTGGCTGACTCGCCTGGTTGGCCTCGGCTTTGTTCCACCCACCAGCATACCTCCTTGGCCTTTGCCCCGTAGGCCAGAGAATCCAGTGGACACTCTCTCCTTTGTCTTTCACTCACATCCACCAGGTTATTAATTAGACTTGTCCCATCTCTATTCCCAAGATTTTGTGAGCAATAGGCAAAGTACCTTCACACAATTAATGAGCCTGCAGTTACCGATCTAAACCTGAGACTCGTGCCCTCAAGACTGTTTCCTCTCAGGATATTTATTAGCTTAGAAGACATGTGTGGGCAGAGCATGTTATTTAGTGACCTGTAATGCCGGAATAATGATCACAATAAATCAGACCTCATTATTATGTGCGGGAGAGCTGGACAGCCCAACTGGCTGGGTAATGAGGTCTAATTTAATGCCCTTATATTATTCTCCACATGTTGGCTGGGAAGTCGGGGGTGGGGGGTGGCAAGTCTCATAGGTCCAGATGCCCTGAATGTGCAGCAGTTACCCAGGGAGGCAAGTAGCCCAAGCATGTGTTAGGAGTCAGGAAAAGAGTGCGCTGTCCCTCTGAGTGGCTTACTACTGAGCTCTGGTCCTCTCACACACACTTAAGCAGGAAGAGCTAATTATAACAACCAGCAGCACCCTGGGATCTATTTCTTAGGAATAAAAGACAAGTTATAGAGGCAAGGAGCCAGTGAAGACAGAGAAATCAGAATCTCCATGAAAAGAAATACAGTCGTCAGAGGGCTTGCTTCAGCAACAGGCCTCTAATAGTGTCTGTTCAGAGCACCAGAGCCAGGGCGGATGGCTCTGGGTCCAGCCTTCTTTGGACATGACCAGCCCTCACTTATTTCTTGCTGTGAGGAGCAATCCATTATTGTGGCTTTTAATTCTTCATGCACAGCCTTTTCTCATTGATTACCTAACATCATTAGTTTGGGCCCATCCCATGCAAAAGTCAATGGAGTGATCAATTTTAACCATATGATGTACAAAAATTTGCTCTTAAAGCATCCAGAGACTGAAATCATTTATCTTTTGCCCACCAAATCGTAAATCTTTTCCTGATATTGGTTTCTTGTTGGGTAGCAGACATAAAGAAGGAGCCAGCCAGAGACCTTTGTGTAGGTGGCCTTCTCCAGCTCCCTGTGGAGTTATCATCTATGAAACCTCCAACATCCGATGGCAGTTACAAAATGTAATATCTGTGTGCGATGTCAGGTGCCCAGCAGGCTGTAACACTGGACAGTCTGTAAGCTATAGCTCTCTCACTCCCCTCCTCCTCAATTTCCAACCCTCTCATTTCTATCAGAACCAGGTTACAGCCAACAAAGCATCAGGCACCACCACATGTTTGGGGGCTCATGGTAAGGCAGCTGGGCTCCCATAGAAAGCACTATTTAGTCAAGTCCTCCTTGTCCTCCACGGCAAGAAAATAACAGGGTTCGCTTGCATTTTCCCGAGCAACAACTTGAGCATTTAGTTCTTTGGGCTCAGAGGAAATGCTTTCTCCATGTTACCTTTGCACTTGACTAGGATTCTTAGGCCTGCTGCTCTTGGACCTGGGATCTCCAGGCTTATAATCAGACAGAAAACCTTTTAATAGTACAAACTGTGATGCAGGATGGTCATCCCAAGTGTAGGAGGGTAACTGCTAGGAGAAACTCAGTTGTGTTTAAAGCCCTCAGAAAAATAGGGAAAGAATATTTGTTCCCTTCAGAAATCTTTTGTGTTGCAGGTCATCTAGCTGGAGTTTTAGCTGAATGTGAGAGGTGTGTGGAACATAAAATGAATCATTGAGAAGGGGCTAAGTGTGTGCTGGGCTACCAAGGCAGTCTTTCTTTTTTTTTAATTAACTAATTTTTTTAACATCTTTATTGAAGTATAATTGCTTTACAATGGTGTGTTAGTTTCTGCTGTATAACAAAGTGAATCAGTTATACATATGTATCACTCAGGATGGTATGCACTGGAGATGGACAGCCTGGATCTCAGTAAAGTCAACCAAGCTAGATTTTCTGTGGCATTGAAATACATGACTGTGTCTTCACTTGAGCTTTTATTTAGGAACTAGTTGGCATGAAAAATTTGTGTCCATAAACACTAGAATGACACAAAGTGTAAAAAGAGGCTGTTGCTGTGCGGGGACAGGAAGAATGAAGTCACCTGCAAGAGGAGCAAGGTACACTTTAGCACAGTGGCTCTCAAACTTCGGCCCTCATCAGAATCACCAGAGGCTGGTTGAAGGACAGACTGATGGACCCACCCCCAGAGTTTTGATTCAGTAGATTTGAGGTGGGCCTGAGATCTGCATTCCTAGTGATGCTGCTACCAGTCCACTGAACACACTTGGAGAACAGTTGCTTTAGGGAGGACCTTGTTATGTGGACTGATGGGAGGGAGCTTCTGTTCTAACCACTCCCCTGTGTTGTCATGATGTGTTACTGGCCCATTTACTGCCACAATTCCATTTTCCCGAAGCAGTCACCTGTCTGCAGCTGTAGTTTCTACTAGCTTCACTTCATTCTATTACTATTGGTCTATTTTCCCAGGCTAAGGATGAACATATGATGGCCTTCACAATGTTGAAAGACTTCAGTCTTTAATGCCTTGCTGATATTGGCCTGCAGTTTTCTCCATCATTTCACCAACAGTGCCTGTATTTGCTAGAACACTCAATATTTTTCGGTGTAGAGCAATACTCCTTTTTTTGTTTCTTTGAGCTAAGTCAGGCATTCTCACATGTGTATATTTCATTAGCCATCATCAGTCAAACTTGCCCACAGAAAAAGAAGCCGTAAGAGAGTAAATAACACATGTTACAGAATATACTCAACTCAAGATAGAGGGTTAAAGTGCTGGCTTACCACAGGATTCAGAACATGCAGGAGTTGTGCATATTAATCAAGTGCAAGTTAGATATATAAAACATTTCAGAGACAAATAATGTTAAAACACATCAGTCCTTCACAGATAGGACTTAAAAATTCATGCTAAGTGTGCATAGTTGAAACATAAACTGTGTCAGTGATGTATTCCATGGAATGTGTTTTACTGTAATAAGGAAAATAGAAGTTATACAGTTCACAGGAATGAAAAGAAGAAAGGCAGAAATCCACCTCACAGCTAGTTCCCTGGCTGCAGTGGGTGACATAGATAAAGCTAAGTGAGCTAATTAAAGGCAATTTACACAGTGGAAAGAAAAAGACACTGAACAAACCTTTTTTACCAATGGCCTCATCAGGACTAGAGGAGTCTCTTTCCCAGAGTCCAGAACTCCCAAACTTTGAAAAAATTCAGACTCCGTTTTCATCTTTTGTTTAGAATCACTTAAGAACTTTTGGTTGAGAATGGTTTCATGCCTGGCTGTTTGAACTTTTTATTTAAAAAGTAGCATATATATGTGCATTAAATTAAATATACATAAATTTAAAATTAAATTCAATAGATATACAAATTTAAAATTTTAATAGTATATATACATACTTAGATATTTCTTATATATCTCTACTCTTACTAATTTAACAGAAAGTTCTAGTGGTTTTTAAATGGAGGATTGTTTTCCTGATGTTTGGAAATGATGATGTTTTCCTTCATGTCTGCCTTTTAGTTTTTCATGCCCAAGGCTGGGAGTAGTGAGAAACTGGTGCTATCCCAAACAGAAACCACCACACACGTGGCCGCTACATCTACAAATTCTGACTTCCCGGAGCACGGCAGCCTCTGGGAAGGCATTCTTGCCAATTCAATCCCATCTTAGGGTTGCAAAGTAATACACCTATTAGAGGATCCAGTTATTCAGGAAAGACTTGAGGAATGTTCTACAATAATAATGTCAGGGTAATTCAAGTCCCCACTTCTTTCATACCCACAGTCTCTTCTCTTCCAAGTCAGGAAACTGCTGAGAGTTTTTGTGAAAGCATAACTTTCTTCCTACTTTTCTAAGAATATTATAGTCAGCATACTGCCACATCCTTTTTCTCTCTGTTTTTCTTCCTCCTACTCTGTCATTAAAATGTCCAGCATATAAATCTTTTCTCGTCTCCAGCTTTGCATGGGTAAAGGTTGTAATTCTAGGATAGACCTAATTACATACGCCATGTTGCACTCTGTGCCAATTATAAGCTTTAACAAGAATCTTACAGTCTCTAGTTCTGACATTTCCCAAGTGAGCATCCACAAGTATCGTTGGCTCCTGATTGCCTGAAGAGTGTCAATACCTCCAAGCTACAAGGATTTGAAGTTTGGAGAATATATGGTGAGCCCTGACTGATCCACACCAGATACTATTCTACTCTGGACATTAATCTGCATTGAAGATTGTGGAGGACATGTGGCTCCTTTTTTCCTCCTTTATCCATCATAAGCACCATTCTCCAGCTCATATAGGCTGTTCCTAGGCCTTATTTCCTTATCCCCTTCTTTGAGAAAGCCCCAAATTAATGTCTGTATTTTTCAAAACAATACTAACTGCTATAACGAAGAACCCAGAAATCTCAATGGTTTAAAAAATTTCTTTCTCACTCATGTCACAGCTCAGTGAGCTTGTTCTCCCCTTCATATGACAATTTAGGGTCCCAGACTCTTTCCATCTTGTGGCTCATCATTTTCATTAGGCAGCTCCCAAAGTTGTCCTAGAAGTCATTGCCACCTAACCAGCTGAAGGGGCAATAAGTATGGAGAACCTCATGTGGGAAGTGGTGCAAATCATTGCCACACATGTTACACTGGCCCAAGCCTAGTTGCACAGCCACCCAGTTGCAATAGAGGCTGGAGATGTAGTCAGCTCTGTAAGCCCAGGAAGAAGAGGAAGCAGGTTTGGGTGACTCCCCAGCAGCCTCTGCCACAGTGGCCTTTGGACATTCTCTCACTGATTGAAGATGGAAATAGGAAGGAAACATGGCTGACCTGCTGTCTGCAGCCTCTCTTATTCCTGGTTTTTGGACTTCGTGGTAAGGGGAATCTTAGGCCTGCCCATGGGAAGAGTCTTCTAAGAGAAGAGAAGAAAAAAAAATGACAAAATGAATACCAAGAAATCATAGCTCCTTTGTTGCTATTAATGTATGTGTATGAATTTAAAACAATTTAGCAGACATAACAGGAAGTTAGGCATTCACTGTGAGAAGCTCAGAGAAGTAACTGGTAGCCCACAAAATTTTAGCACCTCCTTAGTATACAGCTGGGGATGACTTTTTGCTTCCCATTGTGAGAGGGAGGCTCATCTAAGGCCTTTGATTTTGCTGAGCTACACAATGCAATCTTTTGGTGTCTTCTCATTTGTTAGCAACTGTGAGATGCCAGTGCCACGCATGTTGTGGAAGCAGGTGTTACCTGCTTAGATGCACAGGGAGTGCAGACAGCAAGACATCTGAAGAACTGTGGGAAAGACTCTTTACAACTAATCGCTCTTCATGATGCAAGGAACCCAGTGAATTAACAGTCACCGAGGTCCTGGGGGTAATTTGATTTTTATGGTAAACCCTGGGGGAGCTTTTCCCCTACTGTTCCTATTTTTGGTTAACCTTATCTTGTTTGCTTTTATGAACACAAAAGACTGGAAACCGTTAACACTGAGAAAGAGTTCTCAGATTTGATTTGGCCATCATTTCACAAGATCTGCCAATTCAAACCAGATTTGGGGACCCCAGGGAGGGAAGGGATCTGGAAGCTGGGAGAACACACAAATGCACAATCACCTCGTCCTTGCAGACTACATCACAAAGGCCTGGGGAATCGAGGAGTCAAGGAAAGGACTGTGTTTCTTCCCTTAGGCCCAGTTTCCATTCTTAGAAGACCTCTGAGAAGGACGACATTATATGGGTTCACTCCTGCTTCCTTAACATAGAATAAACTAGATCCCAGAAGAGACTAGAGATCTGTCAGAGTTATTCTCTCACTGACCTGAGGGTCCACAGCCTTCAGCCTACCTCGGAAATATTTCATTGCTTATGTGAGAGACCTCATGACAGGTCTAAAGTCCCCATGGAGGCAAAGCATCTGGGCCATTTTATGTGGTTCTCAGGATTAGAATGCCTAGTGCTATTCAATCTTTAGAAAGATTTCCTATGACATTATTACAGCACTCTATGCAATTCAACTGCTCAAGATCCATTTGAGCATTTGTTAATCTTTGCTTCTTTGTTATGCCTCCTGGTCTCCCATCTCATGTTCCTTTCACTGATTATTATCTTCATAGCCATTGGGCAGGAAAAGGAAATACGTATAGCTGATTCACTTTGCTGTACAGCAGAAACTAACATAACATTGTAAAGCAACTATACTCCAGTAAAAAATTTTAAAAACCTATCTCTTTTCCCCTGTGAATGAAGTGGGGCTTCCTCCATATTTACCTTATTATTCAATCCCGAGCCACATTTAATTTCAAGTTGATCATGAAGGTCTTAGTTCATAGTCAACACCCAAGTTCCTATAAAGCAGCATTAAGAAGAAGAGTTTTGTCATCAGATGAATAGGAGGCAGTTAGGAAACTTCAAGAAGCTCTAATATGGTAGAGGTCACACACTCAAAGGCCGATACGGGTGGGGAGGCTGGGGGGTCAACAAGGTAATAAAGAGTGAAGCTGGCTGGGTGGAGCTTGGGGTCAGCTGAACAGCACCTGCTGTATCTGAAGTGGCCACCATCCCCAGCTCCTGATGGCTGCCAGGCTCAGTGGGGACCCAGTGTTGCCAGATCTACAGATTTTTTCAAGAGAAGCTGGGAATAAATACTTCTATATAAATTTATCCCAATTATGCAATGACGAAAATCAATTCATTTTAAAATACTTTGCTAGTCTAACCAGTCTCATCTGATGGTGGCTGCCCATGCAGCCTCTGGTTTATAACCTCTACAATTCTACCCCTCTACAAATAATTGAGAGCCAGCTGTTTTGTTTTGTTTTTAATTTTTATTGGAGTATAGTTGATTTACAATGTTGTGTAAGTTTCAGGTGTACAGCAAAGTGGAGAGCCAGCTATTACTGAAATGCTCCATTTGTCCATTGGTACAGTTCCAGGTCATAGGATTTCCATGTGCAAAATAAAACAATCCACATTCAAGACTTATCGCTAGAAATAGAGATAAACAAAACAACTGTAATCTACAGTGAGAAGGATCTACAGGCCTTCATGTGTTTTACCTTTTCTTAAAGTATGATCTTTTCTCCACATTTTAAAGTATTCAACATGACTAGATATAATTTTCACTGAGAAGAGTTTTTTTTTTAACTGACGTATAGTTGATTTACAATATTAGTATCAGGTGTACAGCATAGTGATTCGGTATTTTTACAGATAATACTCCATTAAAAGTTATTACAAGATAATGGCTATAATTACCTGTGCTATACAATATATCTTAGTTGCTTATCTATTTTATATGAAGTAGTTTGTATCTCTTAATCCTATACTCATATCTTGCCCCTCTCTCCTTCTCTCTCCCCACTAATAACCACTAGTTTGTTTTCTATATCTATGAGTCTGTTTCTGTTTGGCTATATACATCCATTTGTTTTATTTTTTAAATGCCACCTGTAAGTGATATCATATGATATTTGTCTCTCTCTGTCTTCTTACTTCACTTAGTATGATAATCTCTAGGTCCATCCATGTTGCTGCAAATGGCAATGTTTCATTCTTTTTATGGCTAAGTAGTATTCCATTGTATATACATACGGTATATGTATATTGTATGTCCATCTGTCAATGGACACTTAGGTTGCTTCCATATCTTGCCTATTGTATATAGTGCTACTATGAACACTGGGGTATGTGTACCTTTTCAAATTAGTGTGCTTGTTTTTTCCAGATGTATACCCAAGAGTGGAATTGCTGGGTCATACAGTAGCTCAATTTTCAGTTTTTTGAGGAACCTCCATACTGTTTTCCATAGTGGCTGCACCAATTTACATTCCCACCAACAGTATACAAGGGTTCCCTTTTTGCCACTTCCTCACCAACATTTGTTTTTGTAGACTTTTTAATGATAGCCATTCTGACAGGTTTGAGGTGGTACTGCATTGTGGTTTTGATTTGCATTTCTCTAATAATTAGTGATGTTGAGCATCTTTTCATGTGTCTGTTAGCCATCTGTATGTCTTCTTTAGAAAAATATCTATTTAGGTCTTCTTCCTATTTTTTGATTGGGTAATTTTTTTATATTGAGTTGTATGAGCTATTTATATATTTTGGATATTAACTCCTTGTTGGTCATATCATTTGCAAATATTTTCTCCCATTCCGTACCATAGGTTGTCTTCTCATTTTGTTGATGGTTTCCTTTGCTGTGCAAAAGCTTTTAAGTTTAACTAGGTTCCTTTGTTTATTTTTACTTTTATTTCTTTTGCCTTTTTACTTTCATTAGGAGACAAATCCAAAAAGATATTGCTACGATTTATGTCAAAGAGTGTTCTGCTTATGTTCTCTTCTAGGAGTTTTATGGTTTTAGGTCTTACATAAGGTCTTTAATCCATTTTGAGTTTATTTTTGTAGACAATGGGAGGAAATGTTCTAATCTCATTGTTTTACATATAGCTGTCCAGTTTTCCCAGAACCACTTATTGAAGAGACCATCTTTTCTTCATCGTGTATTCTTGCCTCCTTTGTCATAGATTAATTGACCATAGGTGCATGGGTTTATTTCCAGGCTCTCTGTTCTGTTCCATTGATCTGTGCATCCGTTTTTGTGCCAGTACCATGCTCTTTTTATTACTGTAACTTTGTAGTATAGTCTAAAGTCTGGGAAGATGAAACCTCCAGCTTTGTTCTTTTCTCTCAAGATTGCTTTGACAATTTGGTGTCTTTTGTGATTCCATATGAATTTTAAGATTAGATTGCTTTGGGTGGTATGGCCATTTTAAACAGTATTAATTCTTAAAATCTAAGGGCACAGGATATCTTTCCATTTCCTTATATTATTTTCAGTTTTCTTCATCAGTGTTTTATAGTTTTCAGAGTATAGGTCTTTCACCTCCTTGGTTAAGTTTATTCCTAGGTTTTTTTTTTTTTTTTTTGGTGTCATTTTAAATGGGATTTTTTTTCTTTCTCTTTCTGATTGTTCATTATTAGTGTATAGAAAAGCAACAGATTTCTGTATATTAATCTTGTATCCTGCAACTTTACTGAGTTCATTTATTAGTTCTAATAGTTTTTTGGTGGAAACTTTAGGGTTTCCTTCATAAAATATGTCTTCTGCACAAAGTGACAGTTTTACTTTTTCTCTTCCAATTTGGATGCCTTTTATTTCTTTTTCTTGAGTGTTTGCTGTGTCTAGGACTTCCAATACTGTGTTAAATAGAAATGGCAAGAGTGGGCAAGCTTGTCTTGTTCTGAATTTAGAGAAAAGCCTTTCAGCTTTCACAGTTGAGTATATGGTTTTGTGATAAATGGCCTTTATTATGTTGAGATATGTTCCCTCTATACCCACACTGATGAGGTTTTTTTTTTTAATCATGAATAGATGTCGAATTTTGTCAAATGCTTTTTCTGCATCTGTAAAATCTGATCATATGATTTTTATCCTTTCTTTGGTTAATATGGTGTATAACATTGATTGATTTGCAAATATTGAACCATCTTTGGGTCCCTGGAATAAATCCAACTTGATCATGATGCACGATCCTTTTTACATATTGTTGGATTTGGTTTGCTGATATTTTGTTGAGGATTTTTGCATCTATATTTATCAAAAATATTGGCCTATAATTTTTTCTTTATTTTCTTTATTTATTTTTTGGTAGTGTCTTTGTCTGGTTTTGGTATCACAGCAGTGGTGTCTCATAGAATGAATTTGGGAGTGTTCCATCCTCTTCAATTTTTTGGAATAGTTTGAGAAGGATAGGTCTTCTTTAAGTTTGGTAGAATTCCCCCGTGAAGCCATCCTGTTCTGGGATTTTATTTGCTGGGAGATTTTTAAATTATAAATTAAATCTCATTACTAGTTATTGATCAGTTCAAATTGTTTGTTTCTTCTTGATTCCGTCTTGGCAATTTGCACATTTCTAGAAGTTTGTCCATTTCTTCTAGGTTGTCCAATTTGTTGGCATATAACTGTTCATAGTATTCTCTTATGATTTTTTTTTATCTCTGTTGTATCAGTTGTTATTTCTCCTCTTTCATTTCTTATTTTGTTTATTTGGGTCTTCACTCTTTTATTCTTGGTGAGCCTGGCTAGAGGTTTATAAATTTTATCTTTTTAAAAAACCAGCTCTTGATTTCATTAATCTTTTCTATTGGTTTTTGTTTGTTTGTTTCTATTTAATTTATTTCCTCTCTGATCTTTATTATTTCCTTCCTTCTGCTGACTTTGGGCTTTGTTTGTTCTTCTTTTTCTAATTCTTTTAGGTGGTAGGTTAAGTTGTTTATTTGAGATTTTTCTTGTCTTTTGAGAAAGGCCTGTATCACTATAAACTTCTCTCTTAGAACTGCTTTTTTTTTTTTTTTTTTCTTTTTGCGGTATGCGGGCCTCTCACTGTTGTGGCCTCTCCCGTTGCGGAGCACAGGCTCCGGATGCGCAGGCCCAGCGGCCATGGCTCACGGGCCCAGCCGCTCCGCAGCATATGGGATCCTCCCAGACTGGGGCACGAACCCGTATCCCCTGCATCGGCAGGCGGACTCTCAACCACTGCGCCACCAGGGAGGCCCTCTCTTAGAACTGCTTTTGCTGCATCCCATAGATTTTGGAGTGTTGTGTTTCCATTTTCATTTGTCTCAAGGTATTTTCTGATTTCTTCTTTGAGTTCTTCATTGGTCCATTGGTATTTTAGTAGCATGTTGTTTAGTCTCCACGTTTGTTCTATTCCCATTTTCCTTTCTGTAGTTGATTTCTAGTTTCATACTGTTGTGGTCAGAAAAAAATGCTTGACATAATTTCCAATCTCTTAAATTTGTTGGGGTTTGTTTTGTGACCTAGTATGTGATCTGTCCTGGAGAATTTTCCACATGCTCTTGAAAAGAATGCGTACTCTGATGCTTTTGGATGTAATGTCCTATAGTAGATATCTATCAAGTCCAACTGGTCTTTTATGTTATTTAAGACCACTGTTGCCTTGTTGAATTTTGTCTGGATGATCTGTCCATTGATGTAAGTGGGGTGTTAAAGACCCCTACTATCATTGTATTATTGTCAATTTCTCCTTTTATGTCTGTTAGTATGTGCTTTAAATATTTAGGTGCCCCTGTACTGGGTGCATATATGTTAACAAGTGTAATATCCTATTCTTACATTGATCCCCTTATCATTATATAATGCCCTTCTTTATCTTTTGTTATAGCCTTTGTTTTAAAGTGTATTTTATATGAATATTGCTTCCTCCCCTCTCTTGTCATTTCCATTTCCATCCCTTTGGTTTCAGTCTCTGTGTGTCTTTAGCTCAGAAGTGAGTCTCTTATAGGAAGCATATAGATGGTTCTTGTTTTTTTTATCCAGTCAGTCACCCCATGTCTTTTGACTGGAACATTTAGTACATTGACATTAAAAATAATTATTGGGGCCTCCCTGGTGGCGCAGTGGTTGAGAGTCCGCCTGCCAATGCAGGGGATACGGGTTCGTGCCCCGGTCTGGGAGGATCCCATATGCCGCGGAGCGGCTGGGCCCATGAGCCATGGCCGCTGGGCCTGCGCGTCCAGAGCCTGTGCTCCGCAACGGGAGAGGCCGCAACAGTGAGAGGCCCGCATACCGCAAAAAAAAAAAAAATAATAATAATTATTATTGATAAGTATGTACGTATTGCCATTTTAATCCTTGTTTTCCAGTTGCTTTTGTAGTTCTTCTCTTTTCACTTCTTTTTGTTTCTTCTTTTGTGGTTTGATGATTTTCTTTAGTAGTATATTTGTTTTCCTTTCTTTTTAGTTTTTATGTATCTATTGTAGGTTTTTTTTTTTTTTTTTTTTGCGGTACGCGGGCCTCTCACTGTTGTGGCCTCTCCCGTTGCGGGGCACAGGCTCCGGATGCGCAGGCTCAGCGGCCATGGCTCACGGGCCCAGCCGCTCCGCGGCATATGGGATCCTCCCAGACCGGGGCACGAACCCGTATCCCCTGCATCGGCAGGCGGACTCTCAACCACTGCGCCACCAGGGAGGCCCCTATTGTAGGTTTTTGATTTGTGGTTACCACAGGGCTCATATATTTTGACCTATAAGTATATGTTTTAAACTGGTAGTCATTTAAGTTCAAACACACTCTAAAAGACCTACAATTTTTACTCCCCTACCTCCCATTTTGTGTTTTTGATGTGATATTTTACAACTTTATGTTTATCCCTTACCTGTTTATTATAGTTATAGTTGCTTTTACAATTTTCTTGTCTTTTAATCTTCACACTGGCTTATTTAAGTAATTGATCCTCAGTCCTTACTATCTAATTGCCTTTTCTAGTGGGATTTTCCCTTTCCTATGGATTCTAACTTCTTTTCCACTTAGAGAAGACCTTTTAACATTTCTTTTAGGTTAGGTTGAGTATTGATGAACTCATTTAATTTTTGCTTGTCTGAGAAGTTCTTTATCTCTCCTTTGATTCTAAATGATAATCTTGCTGGATGTTGTATTCTAGATTTCAGGTTTTTCCCTTTCAGTACTTTGACTACATCATGCAACTTCCTTCTGACCTGCAAAGTTTCTGCAGAGAAATCAGCTGATAGCCTTATGGGGATTCCCTTTTATACGACTCTTTTTCTCTTGCTCCCTTTAGAATTCCCTCTTTATCTTTAACTTTTGCCATTTTAATTATGATATGCCTTGGTGTGGATCTGTTTGTGTTCATCTTGTTTGGGACTCTCTGTGCTTCATGTACCTGGATATATGTTTCCTTCTTCAGGTTTGGGAAGTATTCAGCCATAATCTTCTCAAATACTTTTGATCCCATTCTCTCGCTCTTTTCTTTCTGGTACCCCTATAATGTGAAAGTTGGTACACTTAATGTTATCCCAGAGATCTCGTAAACTGTTTGCATTTTTTAAATTTGTTTTTCTTTTTGCTGTTGTGATTGGCTGATTTCCTTTATTCTATCTTCCAGATCACTCATGCATTCTTCTGTATCACTTAGTCTGCTATTCATTCCTTCTAGTGTGTTTTATATTTCAGCTATTGAATTCTTCATTTCTGATTGGGTCTTTTTTATATTTTCTGGTTCCTTGTTAAAATTTACACCGTGTATATCTATTCTTTTCCCTAATTCAGTTGACATTTTTATTACCAATGCTTTGAATTCTTTATCTGGTAAATCATTTATTTCTGTTTTATTATTTATTTTTGCAGGTGTTTCCTCTTGCTCTTTCAATTGAGAGCCGTTCCTCTGCTTTTTCATTTTACTGAGCTGTCTCTGCCTCTGTAAATTTAGGTAAAACAATTAGCTATTACAGTCTTGAAGGGGTGTTCTTATGTGGGAGTGTCCCTATACAGACTGCATGCACCCAGTGCCTTTGGTGGGAGAGCTAGATTTGATATGGATGCAAGTCACGTTTTTCCTAAGGGTGTACTGGCAGCTATCGTGGTAAGGTGTGGGGGCTAGAGCAAGAGTTAGGTATGAGGTGGAACTTCCCCTCTGCTCAGTAGTCATCACCACCCTATTGGGGCAGGGTCTGATCCCAAGTTGCTGGATTAGGCCCAAGCTGGCTATGTTCCCTTTAAGTGTGTGTTTTTCTCTCTCCTCACACTGGGACACTTGCCCCAGGGTGGGGGGTGCTGAAGCAAGGGGGCAATTGTGTACAAATCTCCCTTGTCTCTCACAGCCGATCACTGCCCCTAGCCTCCACTGCCCCCACCCTCCCTTGTCCCTCACAGCCAATCACTGCCCCTAGCCTCCACTGCCCTCACCCTGTTGTGGAGTTACAACGCAGGGCAGGTGGGGGCCATATGGACTCTCAACATGTATTGGAGATGAGCTATGGTTTTGTGGCTGCTGTCAAGAGATCTGGGCTTCTTCTGATGAGTGAGTAAGTTGGCTTGAGTAAGTGCCAGCAATGGTCACCACCACCCCACCCACACTCCATCCCAGGACCAGGTCACCTCTGCATCCCACAGTGGAATTTCCTGCCTGGTCTTGGCAGCCCTAGATGGGGTAAGCAGGGCTGGGGTGCTGGCCCAGCTGGGGCTGGGGTGTGCATAGAGGTGGTTGCAGGAAACCTGGAAGCCCTCTCTAGAACATACTGTCTCCACCCTGCCTCGGGGACAAGCCAGTGCACATGCACTCCTCACAGCCAAAATCCAGGCTTCCCACAGCTCTCCTGTTAGTCACATTGGCCCTCCCACCAGCCAAGGGGGCTCATCTCCCCCACATAAGACCCCAGGACTGAGGCGCCCTGTCTGTGGCTCTCGCCACTCACTCCCCAGGGTGGGTCTCCACCTGTGAATTCTCCCTTTTCCTCTGAGTGCCCTCCCATGGGTTCAGGTCCTGATCCAATTGCTTTTCTTCACTTCCTACCCACTTGTGTGTCTAAATTTCTTGTAGCCTTAACTGTACAGGAGTCCTTCTACCAGTTTCCAGTTAGTTTTCCGTGAGAATTGTTCCACATATAAATGTATTTTTGATATATTCATGAGGAGAGGTGAGCTCCACACCCTCTTGCTCCATATTTTTGTTTGTTTGTTTTTGTTTTTGTTTTTGTGTTTTTGCGGTACGCGGGCTTCTCACTGTTGTGGCCTCTCCCACCGCGGAGCACAGGCTCCGGACGCGCAGGCCCAGCGGCCATGGCTCACGGGCCCAGCCGCTCCACGGCATGTGGGATCTTCCCGGACCGGGGCACGAACCCGCGTCCCCTGCATCGGCAGGCGGACCCCCAACCACTGCGCCACCAGAGAAGCCCTCTTGCTCCATATTAATTGATCTCCTGAAAGAGAAGATCTTAAAAGGTTCGGCAGTGTGAATATACTTAATGCCACTGAACTATACACTTAAAAATGGTTTAAATGGTAATTTTTATGTTATGGGTATTTTAGCACAATTCAGGGGAGAAAAAAGGTCATAAAGGTCCAAGATTTTGGTCACTGGAAAAGCCCACAAACATTACTAATCAACAGCCTTGGACGGGGTGGAGGATTCCACTCAATTAGGCCTCAAGAAAGATCTGTTGATTGATTGGAAAGGGAGAATTGCTTCCATACTGCCTCAGGGGGAAGGGAGAGAGGATTTGATAAAGGTGTTGAAAACCTGAAACAAAGCCAAAGTCCTGTAAACAGCCTAGAGAATGGAGCAGACAGGCCTGTCTGGCTCATGAAGGAACAGGACCCATACACGACCAGTTCCCATGAAAGATGGATGAAACTTTCAACAGGGAAAATTGGTAGACATGCAAGTAGCCATAAGTCCCTTTGGCCGAAGCCCTGAGCCAGACCAGCTTATAAAGATAGGAGTTTAGGGATTGATTATTTCAAACATAGGCGCCCAAGTACTGGACAAACTCTTCTTTATTAGAAATGGACTTTACCTTCATCCCACCACTACCCACCTAGGTTGGGAACCAATAATATAAGTAATTGACCTGAATTCATAGTCACTGGACAAGGTCATTGGACATCAGCTGATTTCATTATCACATTTGTTAAAATTCTAGTTAAAGATTTTAATAATCTAGGTTTTATTTTTTTTATTGAAGTATAGTTGATTTATAATATTGTAGTAGTTTCAGGGGTACAATATAGTAATTCACTATTTTTATAGATTATACTCTGTTAAAAGTTATTATAAAACAATGGTTATATTTCTAATAATCCAGGTTTTAATAGGTTGCATTTCTTTGTATCTAAAGAAATGAAACTGGAGAAAAATTGAAAATACTACCAGAGTGATTGATAATTTTTAATCAGTATAAACTTAAGATAACTCAGTTGATTGTTGTATAGCTCTTTGATAGGAGAATGTGAAATCAGGAACACACAAAACAATTCTCCTTGCACTAAACCTGCTTCTAAGTCTGCATTTTTATTTACTTCTTAATGGAAAAAATGTTCTCCCTTAAGGCTTGTTTATAGTTCCTGTTAATCACTGTAGAGTTTGAGAGTCTGGGAAAGCTGGGATTCAGGTTCCAGCACAGTCTGTGACACCAGCTGATACTGCATCAACTCCTTTTCCCTTGAGGTCCTAAAGTCTCCAAAGGTCAAGAAGACTTTTACTTCTTCAATTGCGCCTCTGTTGTCATTATGAAAGTGCTTCTCTTGTTTAAAAAAAATCCCTGTGTGGGCTTTCAAAATATGTAATTAGTAATAATTGTAACAGCAATTTTTTTTAAGTTTACAAAAGGGTGGAAAATATAAGAAATCACACCAATGCAAAAAATAACACCCCCCAAAATAAAAATGCATTTAAAATACTCTAAGATATTTATAGAAATTTTCCTAGGTCATGGAAGATTTTACAGTTTTCTTTCTATAGCAAATCAAAATGAAATGCCATTTAAATTCAGAGAGGGTTTTTTTTTCTATTATGAAAGCAAAGAATGGAAATTAATTAGAGCACTTAGAATTTTATTGAGTTCAACTTTTCTACATTGAACATCAATTCTTTTTATAATAAAAATTTATCTTATAATTTACACATTTCAATTCATGAAGTAGGGACATGCTTGTCACCTGGCCTCAGTCATCTGTAAGGGAGAAGGGGGGCAGGATGTTATGAACTGACTGTCCCCATGGTCCCTGGTGCTCAGAGTCCACGGGGCCATGGGCGCTGGACATTGGAGCTTGGTGTCACCGTTGAGCTGCGTGGTCTCTGAGGGGAATGAATGATAAGAACATTTTCCTCCACCATTTTTAAAAAGCCAAGTTCCTGATTTACACAAGGTGGGGGCGGGGGGGGCAGTTTACCACATCACATTTTCACATTTCATCTATCATAATTTAGATCTTTACATTTCTGGAGTTGGTGATTGATAGCCTCCAAACATATAAACACTCTCCACCTGTACAAAATGCACCAGGGACTTCGCTCTCATAAAGGCAGGATCAAGGTGGGAGTGAATCAAATTCTAAAACCCACTCCTTAGCAGAAGTAAGTCCCAGGATCGGCTGTGGCCACAGAAGGTGACAGTTTCTGGATGCTGTTAGTTTGCAGCAAATTGAAGTTTGGTAGTCTTATCTATTACCAGAAAAGCCTTCCCCAAAAAAATGTAGTCAGTGGGGGAGAAAGCAAGGAGCCCCACCGTCTCATTTTTAACTAGGACCAGCTGAAAAATGAAGGCAAGCACCACACAAACCATCTTATGTCTGCCAATTCATTTCCTGGCCCCAAAAGGAAAAAAAAAGGAAAAAAAGGGGAAAAAAAAACCTTCGTGTTTCCTCTCATGCAGGCCAAACATGGTAAAGCACCAGGGGAATTCTGAATGGAATCAATTGCACTTGTTACTAACTGAGTTTTCTTTTATTCTTATATTACCAAGGGCTGGGATACTCAGCTGCAAGCAATTATAATGAAGAGTTACTGAGTAATGGTTTCCAGATTGCTCCATGATGGGGCATTAATTGAAAGGGACAATTTAAGAGCTTAGGCCATGTAAATGCATTTCTTATTCTGTCAGCTTGAGCAATTTCTGGATGCAAAAGGCTGAAATGCTCAGAACTGATAAAGACTTAATAATTCCCATTTAGACCAACATTTTCAAAACGAGTTTCATGTTTTTAAGAGAACAAATATAAAATGGTGAACCTGTCAGCTTGTTCATTCAATCAGAAAAATATTTGAAAATTGCACATTCACATGCCACACTCATTGGCATATGCATTATATAAAATGCTACTTGATTAGTTTGTTGCATTGCGAAGACTGCTTTCAAGTAAACTTATTTTTCAGGTTTCGTGCTGATATAATCCACATTAAGTGCTCGCTCTCTCTGTCTCTCTAGGTATCTCTCTGTCTCTGTCTCTGTCTCTATATATAAATATATGTGTGTGTGTATGTGTGTATATATATATATATATTAAAAAATTTTAAACAGCATTTAAAACACACAAATGAGTTTTATATATGTATACATAATTTAACCTTTAAAACAGCATTTTAAACAGATTTGCATGCGTATGAAAATAGACATCTGCAGATGCTAACTACCAAGCCATATCAGAAAGCTTCATTTTATCTTTTTTAAAGACCTTCATTTCACTGGGCCCCATTAAACAGAAACATTTTCAAAAAGGTTCTCTGATATATCACATTAAGGATAAGTATCAGAAAGAGAGAGTTAAAGCCAAACAAGGAAAAAAACTTCACTCCTCTAAAATAAGAGTAGTACTAGCATTTAATGTCTAATTTCAGACTTCTGCATTAGTATGAGTTTTATTTCTGAAAAGGAAGGAAAGAAGGAAGGAAGAAAGGAAGGAAGGAAAGAGGGAGGGAGAGAAGGGGAGGAATAGATAGGAAAATAGATGAGAGCTAGCTAGCTAGCTAGATAGATAGATAGGGATGGTAGACTGATAGAAATAAATGCAGATGCATTTTAAGAGTTAAATTCAAAGTTGAAGGTGAAAGAAGTTGTGAGATGGCCGCCACCAATTCTTTCTCATTCTGTTTTCTAAATCTGAACTGCCATCTGAGAATTGAACTTTTACCCTTCCTTCTGCCTAAGCCTCTCTCTTTCCCCTGTCTGGATTTGTGCAAAGGAGCTGTTGTGCTGATGGCAGACTTCCCTGGAGCCTTGACACAAACCATGACGTGAAAGGCAAAGTAGGCAGAAGAGAGAAGTTGTCAACCTAGGTAAATTGAGAACATCCAATCAAAAAGACTGAGAGGGAAAGGCCTTACTACTATTATTACTATTATGTTACCCATTTTCACTCATTCATTCATTCAACAAGTGACTTTTCCCCCATCTATCACTTCAAATGCTGGCTAAGCATAAAACCAGGATGAAGACATCTTATCCATTTACTGGCATATCTTGGCCTATTAGGCAACTCCTTGACTATAGCTTAGCCCAAAATCTTCCTTCTTATTGGATTAGTCATTCATAGAATGAAAGCCTTGGATTAATATCTGACTCTTCACTTTGGACTATTGTTTATTTGGTGCAGTGAAAGCAAGTTCAGTCAATGGTGAAAAATCTGGTCCTTTTTGTTTCCTCTAAAGTCAAGTTCAAGCCCCATCAGAATGTCCCAGACAGTAATCCTTACACTAAGATGCCTGAAGTCAAAAACAAAACCACTTGAAAAGAGGATGGTCGATTTGGGTCAGGGTTGAATACTTTCATAAGTAACAAAGTAATCCAAATTAATTATTCAAACAGACTGTCAAGAATCCAAGATGAGAGAGAGGAGAGAATTCTTTGCCACAAGATAAAATAGGGGTGTTTGATGCATTTGCATGGCTGTTACCAAATAACATTGTCTACAGTGGTCCCATTTTAGCCAAAAAACATGTATACTATGTATCTGTCCTTTATTCTGCTATGCTTTCTTCTTCTTAAGTTTTTTTCAGTCTTTGTGAAATCTGAAATTTTAACTATGAGGTTCAAAACCCCATTATTTATTTCTAAGACTTGAGGGGGAAAGGTTTCTTTTTAAACATCCTGAATTTAAAAATAAATAAACTGAACAGGAAGACGTAGACAGTCTATCTCAATTGCTCTTGTGATTTTTCATTTTGTGGATTGTACTGATAAATTATCCAAAGTCACATCGTAATTTTGCCTAAGAAATGTAAGCATCATGGGATGTTTCTAAAATATAAGAGGGGCAATCTTTCATCCAGCCAGTTACTGGGCTGCTGCTATTCCTAATAGCAGCCAAACACCTGAACAAACCCAGTGAATTCCAGGCCAAATGGTTCTGATAACAGCAGATCTGGGACAGGACTGATTTAGTGAAATAACTCTCTTAAAGTGCAGTTTAATAAGTGTCCTTATTTTCAGTATTCCTCGTAGCTGAGGGAAAGAAAATGAAGATATATTCTCTTTTGATAACATAGTTTATGCTGAAAAAAAGTTTGAGCAAGTATTACATATATGCATAATTGAATAATACAGACCCAGAAGGCCTATCATTATAACCTGGGATCCTGAATATATACTGAATTTCCTTAGCTTACAGAAAAGAATTAATATTGTGTTTGTAAGTGTGCAGTGAGAGGTTTAGAAGTTGAATTAGAGCGGTTGATTTTTTTTTTAAGTTGCTAAAATATAGTTAGTATTTGGGAGAGACTCAAATTTTCTACAATGAGCAAAAATCCAAAGTTGGCCACTTCATGCTTACCCTGAGCAGCTCTGATTGAATCAGTACCTGGAAAAACTAAGATAATTCCTGTGTTTACACACTCCTTTCAAGCAGAGCAGGAGCAGCATTTGAAAGGGATTAATAATCAAAAATTGAAAATCTACCATCACTACACAAGCTTACCTTTTCATTTTGAACAGATCATAAAACACATAACACGGGCCAGACCCTAGTCCAGCAAGCGTTCAAATGCTAATTTTTAAAAATAGCTTTTATATGCAATTGTGCTCTTTTCAATAAAACAAAGATTTGTTTATAGCTACAATTTAATGAAGAACCTTTTCGAAGAGGAAGATCTGAAAACCAGGGATCTTATTTTTTCTTTTTTTTTTTTCCACCCCAGTTGTTTGTTTATTGGTTTAATTTTCCCTGAAGTAAAAATACACTTTGAAATGTAACATGTCATTATGTAATTTGTAGTAACAAAGTGCAGGCCCTTGCACAAGACAGCAAACAGGGCCGCTCCAGCTCACAGACAGTCCCCACATCCATTCCCCTCTCCCCATCTGATTAACAGCCTGTGTAAACATTCAGCCAACCAGAACCCCGGCCAGTGCACAATTTGGTCAGCCATAAAACTGCCAGCCAAGCACAGACACGGGGGTTTTATGCAGAAATCTTAATTTGGGGGAAAATGATCAAAAACCAAGACAACATGGCCCCAGTGGAGATGGAGAAGGGCTGACCTATATTATCATTAATCCCTCCCTTCCTCCTCCCTGTACCAGGGAGGGATGAGATCACCACTGAAGGTGAAATGCTGAATAACATACCCCTGAGATGCAGGCTTGTGGAGTGAGTAGAGTCTGAAGCCAAACCCCCTAAAGGAATATCTAGGAGAAAAACATAAGCTTCTGTTTCAAGGAGAAATTTTAAATAGTCTGAGTTGTTTGGAAAAGGTCCGATTTTGACATACCCAGGATGGAGTCTGTCCATCAGCATGCTTTCTGTTGGTACAAGGGCAGCTATTATGTGTTCTGATTGCATAGAAATTAATGGAATTTATACAAAGGGGGTGTGTTGTTGACTTTTTTCTTCCCACAATTGTCATTGCTCTTGGCAAAAGACTTTAGATCCTTCACAAAATGGAAAATTCAAAATGTTCAATGTAAATAATAATAATCAGCAAAAAATTATTTAATTCTTCTTTAAAGAATACTCTGATAAGATGGCTAACTTATTTTTTCTGGCTTAGGGCAGTGTTTCATATCTCACTTTTGGGGCTATATGACACTCAATTTTTTGTAGAATTGAGTCTTTTTTAAAAATCCCTTAAAAAAAATGTGCTGGTAGCAATGGCAATGATGGAATTAACTATAACAAAGACATATTGCCTTAGTCTGGTTCCTTCTCTTTAGCAGCTCTTGGGTAACTGGTTACTAACAGGTATCTGAGCTTCACAGCAATTGCTTATAATGTTCACCTTTGTTCTAGCTTAATTTTGAACCTCTATTTTGTTTAAAAAAGAAATATGGTCAGCCATTTCATGATGCTCTTTAAGATTATCCATATTTTCTTTGGTGTATCTAATCATGCTCACAGGTGTTCACTTTTGCCTTTCATAAGAATCTCCATGTTTTATTCTGGCAGGTTGTATGCTAAAGAAATTAATAACTAAACATAGTGTAAGCTCCAAGTAGAATGAGAAAATGTATACACATGTTGAATTTTGGTTTTTTTCCAAGCACTGGGCAAACACTTTCTATTTCATTTAATATTCATGAAACCCTATGAGTTGGGCATGAGTGTTATCCCCTTTATTAAGGAATTAGGAAAGTGAGATACAAAGAGTCTCAGTAGTATGTCCCAAGCCATACAGCTAGTGAACAGCAGAGCTGGAGTCCTAGTCCAGGTAGCCTAATTCAAGACCCAGTTGACTTCCCCTTCTAGATGTGACATCATTGCCTTGGTCAGGAGGCAGCTTTGTCTCAAATCCTTAGAGCTGTTGCCAAGAGGCAGATGGGAAGCCCTCCATGATTAGTGCTCCTAGGTAGTAAGTGAAGTAGCCTGGTGAGTTGAACGAGCCTTAGTTTCGGAGTTTGAAAGCCATGATTCCATTACAAGTTAGTTGTGCCTTGGAAATGTTTAGTCACATCTCTAAGCCTCCGTTACCTAACATGTGAAAGGGAGAAAATTCTGTGAGATTTAAATGAAATAACATTTTATAAGGCTTAACATATAGAAGGTTCCAGGTCTTCTTCTCTCCCTCCCAAGCTAATCAGCTTACAGCACCTTGTGATAGGCTTTCATCATTATAAGTTTACTAAACAACTTATAAAATTCTGTCAGCTGGGTGTAGCTTGATAGAAAGAGTTACCCATCTTAAAAAAATTTTTTTTTAAGTTTAAACAATATTTTGTTACATTTTTTGTTAAACTCATTGGGTCACACTGAATTGCATGTGCTCTAACTCTGAAAAACAAGTTAGGCCTTCCACTCTAAGTACTGTTAAAAGGTAGGCACTTTTGTCTTCACTCCAGAAAGTAGCAAGATAACTTCTAACATTCAGCATTCAAGAATGCTCACTTCAAAAATGTGTGGTCACTGCATTTGGGCAACTGTTTAATCAACAGGTTGAAGAAGAGCAGAGATGTCAAAGACTCTTTCTCTGATAGAACATTTACAGCTTGTGGTTGTTGGACCTTCTCTGTCACAATCTGTTTTCAACCAATTCTCTTTCCTTTTTGGAATAAGGGCAAATGAGCATAAACTGTGACATGAAATACATCAGATAGTTACCCAACATACTCTTCCAAATCTGTGAGTTATTTAAACTTAATCTATCTTGAAAACCACAGTAGATTTCCACCTTCTTGAAAAGACAGAAAGCAAGAGGATATTCTAAATGACATTTTCAGGCTTACACATCTCTTTCAAAACATTTCAGAGTTTTCCCCATTTCATCCCTCCCCTTTACCCCATTCCACCTTGTGAGTACTTGCATAGAGTAGGGCTTTAAATGCTTTTGATGATAAATGAGTTGTCAGTGCACAGACAAATCCCTTTTTCCAAAGCCTCCTAGAGTAGAAGCATACTCTACTTCCTCTCAAAGACCCCAGAACTACCTGTGCACTGGCACACACAGAAGAAAATTCTTATTCAAAAATTTAAGCTACATTAATCTGTTGAAAGGAGGATAGATACTTAAATGCAGTTTCAAATAACCCTCGCCTTTGAGATCATGTGTACTCACAGCCCAATATTTGTACAAGATGAAATGATTTACAGAATCAAGCCTGGAAAAATTGGAGGGCAACTCCAAAAGGCAAGAACATACTGCCGAGTCCATCATTCATCCTGCCAGGGAAACTTTTGTAGTCTCCAAACTGTTATGAGACACTGCTCTCTATCCAGGACAGAGCAATCATCGAAAAGGCAGGAGGTGTGTTGGCTGCACAGCCAGCCTGGAGAGCTGGAGTTCTTGGCAGGGCACTTCCACCCCAGAAGCAGACAGGGTCCTGGAAGGTCTCTCACGTAAACAAGGCAGGGAGACGGCTTCGGCTCTGCAGCGTGGCTCATCCTTTCCCAGATCAAAGCCTGTGCCAGAGAGACAGCCCCACAGAACAGAGTGTCCTTTCTGGAACATCCAACTCCTGGGGAGAGACTTGAACTGGAGCCACAACCTTGCCACCTGTAACCAATGGCTTGGCATGCAAAGGCTCTCACAGAGTGGGGAGCCTGAAGCTGCTCAAACAACAGAAGATCAACGGAAAGATTAGACAACACAGGCAAGAGAAGTTTCTACCTTAAAAGCTCAGATCAGCTACTCTGAGAAAAAGAAAATGTCATCCAGGGTGACAATCAGCACAGGGTTGTAGCCAAGCTGTTTGCCTGTCTGTCTACTCTGCCACCTACTAGCTGTGTGAGCTGGGCCAGGCTGCTGGATGTCTCTATGCTTTGGTTTCCTCACCTGCAAAATGGACCTAATAGTACCTACTCCATAGGCTTTAATGAATGACTGGCACATTAAAAAGCTCTAAAGATGGTTGCAATTATTATTTGAAGTCACACAGTCCTGGGTTTGAACAGGTTCTGCTACTCGGTAGTTTTGTGAACTTGGGGAAACAACCATTTTGGGGTGACTTCCCCATCTGTAAAATGGAATTTCATCCGGGCCTGATGGTGTTGCCGTGGAGATTTGACTTTATATGGCACATGGTAGACTTTCAGTATGTGCCACCTCTGCTTATTATCATTTTTCCTGATCTCCAAAGGAGAAAGCCCACAGGACTGGTTAGATGGGAAGAAATACAGCCAGTAAAACTTAGAATCCTCTTAAACCCCCAAAGCTTCATCCATATGCAAAAGAGATATATCCCTGGGGATGATTGGGTCCTGGTGTTTTAAATACACAACTAATTTTATTTTAAGGGAGAAAAGGGAACCTGGAAGTATTCCCAAATTTAACATCTGCAGGCAGAGAGGATGACGAAATGCATTAGTACTGTGGAATAACTTTCTCCCATCTTCTCGGAAAACATCTGGGGTATTACCCTCCCCTCCACTCATTCTCCCACCTCCCACTCCAAAGCTGACTCTTGGCTGACAGTTTATCAGAGATAAATGGAAACACCTGGGAACCAGATAAGGCCAACTGAGCATGATCAGCTGATGAGATCTTGGGGACGCATGCCACTCAATATTTCTCTTTCCACACCAGGCGGGGTAGGAGCACCATCTAGCCTGAGACCGATGGCAGTGCTCACTTCCACATCCACTCCTTCCTTCATTCATTCCAGACAACCTCATGAGGTCAGCTGGCCCAGCTTCCTGCCTGAGGTAAGTCAACACTGAAACCACCACGGAAATTAGATTAGTTATTGATCCTGCTTTTAACCACTTACACCAAAAGACTCAGGACTAACTATATTTTGTTCAAATTTTTAATCGTCTTTTCTTTGGTCAAACCAAACCCTTTCCAGCTAAAATGTCTCATCCCTAAGGAGATATAAGACCAAACATGCCTTTTGTACCCTGTCTTTTTTGTCATTCAAAAAAATATTTTTATTGCCATCTCCACTGTAATAACCTCCTCAACTTGAAAACTTTAAATCTCCTTTTCTTCCCATGTCCCTACCTCATCCTAGACTAAACAGTTCCATCTCTTTTAACCTTTCTTCAAAGGTCTTACTCGCTTTCCCTTTAATTAGCATGTTCCTTTTCTCTCAACTCACTCCAGCTTCTACACATCATTTAGAGACCAGAACTTGACACACTGCTCTAATACTTGACAACAGATCTAGCTATTATTAAAGTGAGATAATTCCAGGGTGTGTTTCAGCACAGCCACTACCTGGATGTATGATTGCCAAGCAAGTTATATAACATTTTTGGACCTAAATTTCCTTAGCTGTAAAGTTATTTCAATCATAAAGAACAAGAACTGTGAATATGGCTTTGGGGAGGCATACCAGCAGCCAAAGGAGACATTTTAAAAGAATTGAATTTAGAAAGACACATCAGAATTAGCTAGTTAAAGAGAAGAGAAGAGGGCAATCCTACCAGAGGCAACTGCATGTACAAAGGTCCTGAGGCCCAAACTCCTGGACCAGTATGGCTAGATCCCAGAGAACAAGGGGAAGAAGGTTATGAAATGAGGCTCCTGAAGAAGGTACGGTCCAGTAGCATAATAATCCTTATAAGCTATGGTAAGGATTTTAGTCTTTATCCTAAAGGCACTGGGAAGATGATACAGTTATAAACAGATTGGTTTATTTTTAAAGAATACTGACCAAAGAAAGGTTTGGACACAGAGTGGACATGGGGAGAATAGAAAGGCTCTGGAGATAATCCAGGAGCGGGATTCTGAGACCTTGGACCATGGTAGCAGCTGTGAAGATGAAGAGACATGAACAGAGTTGGAAGTGAGAATCAGCGACCCCTGCTGATCCAATGAACATGGCAGGGAAGGGGAAGGAAGTGTCAGGGATGGCTGCCAAGTGTCTGGCTCACTCATCTGTGGATGGAGGTGCTATTTATTGAGGGGCTGGAGGAGGAAGGAGTTTGAGGGAGAAGCTATGAGTTCAGTTTTGGGACATGCAGAGTTTGAACCACTGTGAGATGGCCAAGTCGAGATGTTGAAGAGGCAGCTGGATTTATGATTGGGAGCTCTGAGGAGAGTCTACGCTGGAGATATAAATTTAAGAGTCATCAACATATAGATAATAATTAAAACCATAAGCGTGGATGAGATCACAGAGGGAGGGTGTAGAATATGAAGGAGAAGAGGGCAGTGGATCAAGTCTTGAAATTTTCCAATATTTAAAAGCTGGGAGGAGGAAGATGAGCCAGGAAAATGACTGAAGAGAAGCCCCAGAGGTAGGAGAAAATTAGGAGAGTGTTAGGTCATGGAATCCACAGGAAAAGGTATTTTGAGAAGAGAATGTCAACAGCAAGGCTGTCACATGGGCTTATCCTAATGACGTAATCCAGGTGACATTCCTATCGAACTTTCATGTTTATGTGCAGTCTTGGAGTTTTCCACCTTGGCCTTTTGCCATTTTCCTGTGCACACTATGGCTTATTGATGGGTGTTGTGACCAAAGTTTCTATCTAATACGATTAGTGTGCGAACACTGGGTTACATCTCATTTATTCAGACACTTCAGGGCTATACAGAATGCAGTCAAGAATTAGGAAAGAGAGATAAAAAAACAGAAAAACTTAATGATTATTGCAGAAGTCTGCTCACTACTATTTATGTATTTACTAGTAGGCACTCTTTATCTAGCTCTCACTTAGAATCTTGTAAGTTCTAAAAAAGTTGATATTTGGTTTTTAAATCCACAGTAAAATGGAAAAAACCTTGTGGGGAGGGGCTAAGGTGGAGGAAGATTAGGGAGGAAGATCGCAGAGGCTACAGAAGTTGTTACAGTACTGTCACTGGTTATTAGGAAGTAGATTAAAATCTACCCAAAGCAGGCAAAAGAACAAAAACATTACAGAAATTGGAGTCCATTTAGTGGCATAAATATACCTAATACCTCAGTAATCCTTGAGGAAAACATCACAGTATAATGCCTGACAATAACAGAGTAATCAAATAAATTTAAAATAAATGTTTGCTGCATTAAAATAGAACAAAAAAGCCTATCATGTGGTTTTTCATGTTTTTCTGTCCCTTGTATTTTCTGTTAACTGGTAGTTAGAGCTGGGAGCTCAATGGGACCCCAGTAGAATATTTTGGTAGGAATTTATCATAGGAGGAGATATGAACACCAGGTTATCCTGAGATGTTAGGATGGATTGGTGGCATCAGATCCCGTCAGGCTTTTCATCTGTTATAAAGTTTCCTGTTGGCCTTTCACCAAGTGGGTTCACAGCCATTGATTATCATTGCCTAGATTTATTTTTATTTCATTAGGAGTTGAAAAATCCAGAATGTGGTGAACTCTACAGCAGAAATAACCTAGTGTCTTCAACAAACAAATTGCTAGGAGAAAAGGTGAAGGGGAACCTACAGATTACAAGAGGCTTAAGAGACACAATAACCAAATGCAGTGTGGAGGCTTTGTCCTGCTTATAAGTAAATAAACATTTATGAGTCAACTGGGAAAGTTTTAGCACTGACCCAAAAAGTGATTCTGTTAGGAATTGTTATTTTCAGGTATGACAATGGGATTGTAATGGCATATTTTTAAAAGTCCTTGTCTTACTGAGATAAGTACAGAAGTATTTACGGATGAAATGATACGATCTCTGGGATTTGCTTCACAATAAGGGGATGGGACCATGGGCCATGGAGATGCTGGGGAAGTTCTGCTTGGGGAGAGATGAGATGAGACTTTAATACAGCTGGATGATGAGAGCCTGAGGATTCACGTGCCATATACTCTGCTCTCTGGAAATGCTTGAAATGTCCCTTTAAGAAAGCTTTTAAAATAGAAAGAAAAAGAAAAAAGTCATTTCTTTTCACCTTGTTGTTCTGGAAGAAAATACTTCTAAAATGCTCTCTCCAACAAGGTGGACAAAGCAGATTCTTTGGAAAGTCTGATGGTGAATACAAAGGGATATCAGAAGAGGGGTGTCACAGGGCTCTGGACGTGTGACTCTCTGTGCCTGTTATTGAAACGCCAAACTGGAGTGAGGGTCAGGGAAGAAATCACTCCACACCAGATGGTCAGAGCTTCCACGCCTCAACAGAAACTAATTTCTAATAGAAGACACTCCTAGACTTCAGTTCAAGCTGCAAAACCCTGTGACCCTCAGACTGAGCACCCTGTCTGAAGGGAGGGCTCTAGGCCTCCACGTCCCCGAGGTTGAAGCCGATGCTCTTACCTTCTCCCTCCTTTGCACTGCGTTTCTCTGCCCCAGAGAAGTCACTTGTTCGTTTGCCAACTCAGTGTAGCAGTGAGGATTTGGGAAAGCTGATGGCTGGACCGGCAAGTTCAGGGGATCCCCAGCATCCGTTGGAGGCTTTTGCACCCTCCTGACCTGTATTTTCACTTACGCTGCTCCCTGAGTTCAAGAAGCTGATCACCCACTGAAATCTTACTCGTCTTTTAAGGGCCATCTTAAATGCCACCAAGTGCACAGATCTTTTCCCAACCTGCTCATCAGAGCTAAGGGACCCTTCCTCTGATTCCCCCAGTTCTTTGCTTGTAGGCCTTTGATAATATGTTTAAGTATCTAGAGCCCCAACTAGGCAGTTAACCCCTGGAGGGCTGGAATGTGTCTCCTTCACCTCTGTAGCCATCCCCCGAGCCACACCCTGTCCCCAGCCATCCTCTCCTGTGCAGAGTGGCCCTTGACCTTGCAACCCTCTTCTACCACTTGTCTCTCCCTTCCCATCCCCTCTGCCTCCTTCCTGCTTCCTCTCCTTTTCCATATGACCCCTTTCCTGCACTGCCTCTCTCTCCCCCTAAGCCAAGAAGTGAGTGCATCAGGGGAGAAAAGGATCAATTTCACGCAAGGGTCTCAGCCGTATTCTCGGGTTTTCCTGTGCCAGGCCATTTGGCTGGAGACTGCTGAACTGGGTGAGAAATCTCAGCCCCACACAGGAGTCCTCAAGCTCCCACTGCCTCGTGTGCCCATCGCAGCTTTCTGGATCAACAAACCCCTCTTTCAGTCAAGAAACGCTTTGTGAGCTGAACAACAGATGCCACAGGGCCTAGAAGGCAAATAAATATGGTTATTCAACATTCTATCGCACTGTGTATAGTTCAGGAAATTCAATTATGGTTTCCCCAGCAACAGTAACGGAACTTCAGGCCTGGTGCACAAGGGGTTGACCCTCACGCCTCCACATGTTGGGGACAGTGCAATCTGGCAGACTTACAATTGCCATTGGAAACCTAACTGGAGCCTCCAAAAGCCTGGGTTTCCAAATTTAAAGCTGTTTTTCAGCAACTGGTATAAAGACGTGGGGAAAAAAGCACTAACATAATCTCCGACACGTATAGGTATGGAATGATTAAGCAACATAGGCACAACTCCAGACTCAGGATACATTTGAGGCACAGAATGGCAGAGCAGGACTTTCTTAGAATGTGAACTGTCAGGATGAGACCTGCCTACTGCCTAGAGCAGGGTTTATAACCTGGAGTCTGTGATGTCTGTAAAGAGAGACCGGTGCCATAGTGGTTGGGAGCATGGATTCTGGTGCTGGACATGACCCCAGGCAAGGTACTTACCTTTTCTGTGCCTTAGTTTCCTCATCCATAAAATGGGGATGATGCCATTGGTAGACTACAGGGCTGTTTGGTTAGTTTGCCTTTGAAGCAGAGAGTATTATTGGACCTCTTGGCGTGATTTACTAATGACAGCTCTGAGCTAGTCTTTATGACCCCACTTGTAATTCTGTGCCTGAGCCAAGATCGCACTTGGAACATGTTGCATATGCACTACCTTGAGTTGATTCTTTTCTATTTTCTTAGCAAACCATATTTCTTCTTGCACTCCTCACTCCTCCATGAACTTGAATTAAGCCCTCTCCCATCTAGAGAGCAAGTCAAGGGTTAGATTTTGTTTTGGAAAAGACTCACAAGCTCGCACGGCAGCAGGTTTTTCCACAGTTTGACAGTTCCAGTTTGGCTCAATGTTGCTGATTTATAAGACACTGAGCTTATTGGCTTTCTCCCCTCTTCTCCCCCAGTCATTTCTCAATCGAGTCGCACTGGCTGGAAACATCTGAGAAAGAAATTTACTGAGAGATGCACAGACAGCTTATTCACATTCCAGAATTTCCAGGAGCCTTCCCCAGAGGATCCAGTGGTAGCCTGTTAACTCATGCACAACCCCTGGCCAGTGTCCCTGTGCCCCTCATCACCCCGCTCGCTCGTGCAGACAACACTCAGGCTCCCTCCAAACTCGGCTTCCTCCACTTTAATGCTAAGTGATGTAGCTAACACAGCACATGCTGTTCTCAAACCTTGCTTAGCCTCGCCTATGACAGCGGGACTAGACAGGGAAATATGGACAGAAGGTACCCAATGGATTTAGTGATTTAATTGTCTGAGCACTTTAAAATTCAGGATTAATGGCACTGTAAGTGTGGTTGCTTCTTTCTCATTAACAGGAATCTGCTTTAAATAATTCATTTTAATAAAGACCCAATGGAGGCTCAGAAGAATGCCTTTGCATGACTCATGTACCTCCTCTTTCTTTCCCTTTTCCTCTAGCCAGCCTCTCTCCCCACACCAATTTGGTCTTAACATAGAAACCTCTAATCTGAAACCGGTGTTTCCCACTAAGCTCTCCATTTCTGCTTGAAGTAATTTGCAAGGGCCACTTTCTGCATCTTGTTCTCAGACGTGTCTTGGTCAATTAGTGCAATGTCACAGCTGTGTGTAGTTATTGTAACTCCAGCTGTGAGCTGTTAATAATAAACTTACCCACAGGACAATCGTGCCATATGGTTGATGGTCAATCAAGACTAAAATATGCATTAGGA
The DNA here is from genome assembly GCF_964165515.1 of Mesoplodon bidens. Taxonomy (NCBI): domain Eukaryota; kingdom Metazoa; phylum Chordata; class Mammalia; order Artiodactyla; family Ziphiidae; genus Mesoplodon; species Mesoplodon bidens. The sequence continues at coordinate 56,437,611 of NC_138166.1, forward strand.
AAAAAATGCTCCTGTCAACAGTGAGAGGGTGTAGGTCATTGGTTAGGATGCTGGCTCGAAAGCACCAAGTGTGGGTTAATAGCGTACCGGAGGCATCCTTGCCTTGCTGCTACCCTACAATGTTTGTCCAGAGACACAAAAGCATGATAACAAAAGTGACACAGCTGGAATCAGAAGACAAGCAGACAAAACATGGTGAAATGTATAATATGGGTTGGGGAATAGGGATTTGTTGAAAAGAAACATAGCTCAGATTCTTTACTAGGAAAAGGAGACAGATCTGCATTTTAGTCATGGGAAATGATCTGTGTACTACAAGACAAATTTTATTTAATGGGAGTTTTGAGGCAAATAAAAACAAACTAATTTGTGGCAAATGAGTGAAGGAAGAGCAGTAATCCACTTGGGTAATTTCAATTAACTTCCTCCACAGGATCAAAGGGCTTTTGGATTATTTTTGTTTTCTTTTGAATTTTGGATGGGAGGTGGTGAGTTGGGGAGGCCTTGGCAAACGCTGAAACTTGACTTTTTTCCTAGCCACAGCTGCCCCAGTAGAAAAGCAAAAGGCAGTGCCAACAAAGCATCTACTTGTTTCAATGGCAAAACTAATGCTTCTGTGTCAGTTTTACCGGAAATGGTAAAGAACCAGTGCAGAACGGTGTCCCGTAAAGTAAAAAACCATGCCAAATGTTTCATTTAGCCTGTGCTTTTTTGTCTGTTTTCTTGTTTGTTTAAGCAACAAGTTCTTAATACAACATCTATCAAGGATATTTCTCTTGATAATACACCAGGGGCCAGACCCTGAGCAGTGACCACTCTCCACACCATAGCAGTTCTCAGTCAACATTTTCTAACTGGAAGCCCAGGTTAAATCCGTTCATGCAAACTTTCCTTTGAATTTAAACACTCGCCACCACCTCCTAGGAAAGATCCTCTCTTTTTTCTCTACTTTTTTTTCCTCTATCTTTTTTTTACTCCTGGTTAAAAAATGGAATGATTCCATTCTTGCTGAGGTTACTTTTCCATTGAAAGGAGAAGGTATTTTTCCCCACTAAAAACAGAAGACTTTTTAAATTGCCATTTAAAGAGTGATCATGCAATAAAGGCCTTATTAAAATCCAAGAGCCCTGTTTACTTGCTGCGGAGCCTGACTTGATTACCTGATAATGAAAGTGCTCTGCTAAACGATGGGACCTCAGGGTCGTCTGTCCTGAGGTTGTGCCCCCTTCAGGGGAAGCATTTTTTGTGATTACACTTTTGTCTTTGAGAAGGCAAACTATTCTTCTCCCTCCTCCATGGGAATCTCAGGAAGACTGCCCTGTCCAGACACATACACACACACACACACACACTCACACACACACACACACACACACACACACACTTCTCTGTGCCAGTTAGTTGGTTGTTAAGGGTTTACCGAATTTTCTGTCACTCTGGCTGTTTCACTAACTCAGTCGTTCTCAGCTGGGGTTGACTTGGCCCCCAAGGGACATTGGCAATGTCTGAAGATGTTTTTGGTTGTCACAACTGGAGTAGAAGGGGTACCTCTGGCATCCAGTGTATGGAGGTCAGTGATGCAGCTAAACATCCTACAATGCTCAGGGCAACCCCCCCCCACGCACACACAAAGAATTATCTGGCCCAAAATGTCAATAGTGCTGAGGCTGAGAAATACTACACTGACTTGACCAACTTAGCATGAGGTGATTTGGTAGATCTATGGATTTAGGCTCAGATTGAAAGCAATGAGACAAAGGGCTACCAAATTCCTCTTTCATCATCTTCACCCCATCAAAGAGCTGGACCTGATTCACGCCAATTCTGACTAAGCCAATTTTCTCTGTGATTTTACAAAGCAGGGGTCAGCAAAATACAGCCTGATAGGTCTGCCATCTCTTTTGGTACAGACAACTGGTTTTTACATTTTTTTAATGGTTGATTTAAAAAGAATAATATTTTGTGACATGAAAATTATGTGAAATTTATATTTCAATGCACACCAGCTCTGCCCATTTGTTTACCATTTGTTTGCAAATTATCCATAGCTGCTTTTGCAATATGGCAACAGAGTAGTTGCAACTGACTATATGGCCCCCAAAGCCTAAAATATTTAGTCTCTGGCCCTTCACAGAAAATGTTTGCTGATCCATAATATAAGACCTTAAGACTGGTTACGTGGCCTGCATAGTAGAGTTGATGATTTTCTAGAGGTACCGAATCCCACAAGTCTATGGAATGTGTACGTAAATAATGTTGCATTATTTCTACATGTAGTACGCTCAGATGTCATCAGGTTGGTAAGGGGCCACTTAAATACAAGTTATTTGTTTTTCTAATTTTCCTACTCATTATAACTTTCTCATCCCCAATAAAACTTTCATCATTATGGGTTCAAAGCTGAGCTCTCATCTCAGTCCCCTCCCCAGCTTTAGCCTGAATTAGGGATAGGACACCAACAAGAGAAGACCAGAGAGTCTGGATTATCCTCCAATGGGATCCTTAGCCATGAGCGATGGAGAGAAAAGCATAAGAGCACACTAGCCACAAACTCCCATACCTCCCCACTGAGACTTACATTCTCTTACTCTTTCAGGAATGTGTGGGTACCCAACAAGACCATCCTGCTGAAACCCCAGCAAAAATGGATGTTTAGGTATGTTTGCACACCCCACACAGACACAAAGAGTTTAGATGGGACAGGATTCCATAAACACAGGAGTTGTTGCTGTTTAAACTCACCAATTTAATATCAAAAATAATGCAATTCAGAAACCTTGCCTGGCTCCAAAGGGTTAAGCACTCCCTTCCCCCCCCCACCCCGCCCCCCCACCCCCGACTCTAGCTTGGAGACATGACAGGCTGTGCGAATCCAGAAGAAGGAGAAATCATTTCTGGACTTGGCAGTGATGATGACAGTGATAAGAGGAGAAGGAGGGCATCATCATTTATTGAGGTGTCAGGAAGTTTTCCGAGCACTTTATATAGAACCTGAAATGTTAATAGTACTCAATCCATTTTACAGAGAGGAAAACTGAACCGCAAGAAGTAACTTGCCTAAGGGCACAGAGCTAGTAAGGTAGAAGAGCTAGGATCCAAACCACATCTGTCTGACTGCTCTTTTCTCAATGTTGAGGGGATATTTCATTGAAGAGGTAGGATGTGAAGGGGCCTGGAAGAGTGAATAAGATTCAGATCGTCAGATTGGAGGGAAGAAAAAATTCTAAATAGAATAAAGAGTTGGGAATAAGAGAACAGACATTGGAATGGGTATGTTATATTTAGGGTGGTTCAGAGATGGAATAGAGGGGTCTCTTGGAAGTACAGAGTTTGCACAGGGCAGGTACTACTGGCAAGGTCTGACTGGGCTCAAACATTGCCAGATGCAATCACTTTTAGGAATAGGTCTTGCAAAGTCTTGACGTTTGATGTTGAGTCTATATGGAAGAAATGTGCTATAGTCAAAAAGGTTACTGATAGGACAGCCTTGTTCATAACAGCCAAAACTTGCAAGCAACCAAGATGTCCTTCAATAAGTAAATGGATAAACAAACTTTGGTACATCTAAATAATGGAATGTTATTCAGCGGTACAATGAAATGAGCTATCAGGTCACCAAAGGAAATGGAGGACTCTTAAATACATATTGCTAAGTGAAAGAAGTCAATCTAAAAAGGCTACGTGCTGTATGATTCGACTATATGAGATTCTGGAAAAGGCAAAACTATGGAGACAGGAAAAGGTCAGTGATTGCCAGGGGTTTGGAGACAGGCTGTGGGGAGGAATGAGTAGGTGGAGCACAAGGGAACGTCAGGGCAATGAAACTGTTCTTTGTAATACTATAATGGTGGCTACACGTCATTGTTCATTTGTCAAAACCCATATAATGTACAACACAAAGAGTGAACCATAATATAAACTGTGGACATTAGTTAATAATCATATATCAATGTTGGCTCATTAGCTGCAACAAATGTACTACACTAATGCAACATGGTAAAAAAAAATAGGGGAAATTGGGGTGGATAGAAGAGAATGCATATGGGGACTCTTTGCACTTTTCACTCAATTTTTTTTGTAAACCTAAAACTACTTGAAAAAAAGGATTAATTTTAAAAAAAGGCTTCTGGACTAGACCCAGATTCTAGGTCTTGCTCTGTCACTAACCAGTTCTTTGACCAAATTGTAGCCCCTCTGGGTCTTATAGACCAAGAGGCCACTACATGGCCCACCACCAGGGGACATCCCATGACTCTGAGATAATGTACATTGGCTGGACTTTCTCCCTTCATTGAAGAGTGAGAGAGAGATCCAATGTACCTGGGCCTCAGGTCCGTGAATGTTGGACCTGACAGGGTTTGGATATTTGCATCAGGGGATCAGGATCCATGATATCACTTCCCTCCTTCACATGAGGTCATTTTGCTTTTGGGGACCCCAGTTACCTATGTGTTTGTGGTTGTGATTGTTTTTTGTTTAGAACAGTTACCAAATCCCCACTGCTTCAAACATTTAAAAAAGTGTGTTTTTCAGTGCTAATTATTTTGCAGTATGATAGAAACTGGCACCCACAAAATATGTCAACTTTAAAGGAGTAGGTGTGAGCATTAGAATGTCTTCCTTCTGCACCCAGGTTCTGAGCTTATGCACTGAGCTGCCTGACAGAAAGTTGGCCTCTGCCCGCCCCCCAGCTGCCATGTGAATGACACCAGTGTGACTGGCAGCTCTCGGTGGCCTGTGTAGATGTACTAATATTTATAGGCAGAGGCACCCTTTGGTGTCACTGAATCACCACTCACCTCATTTTACTGTTGCATCCCTGCCCACTTCACAGAGCTATCCCAGATGAGGGTGAGGTCTAAGCTTCTATCACAGGTCTGGTTTTACCTTAATCCCTCAGTCATAATTATCCTTAGCAGGTTCCAGCAGGCACCATATAAATAATAAAACCATCCTTTCAACATATTGCTCACAAAGGAGGTGAATGCAAATGCCAAGTTAGATGGGTATTTAATTTCATTTTATATAAAAATGTATGTTGGAAATATATATTGTTTTTAGACTGTGCCTAATTTTTCTGCTCACACACACATGGACATTTTTCTAACAGTTTGGGTAGAGAAATAGTATCACCAACTTTTACTTGTGTGTCAACTTTGCATATACACAACTTAAACAGATGTGCATGTTTATAATTTTAAAGATGCACATATGTAAAACATTTGATAGTGTATTTATTCACGCCGTTGATTTATCTGAAAGACCCTGTATTTACATCTTTTAATTGTGTTAGGTGGGATAGTGCCACATATGTTGTTTATGTATGTGACACGTATGATGGAAAACCAATTGGCTAGTGGAAGTTCGTTCTTTATGGGTTTTGAAAGTATTCTAGACCTAAAAATTATGTGCCACTGAGAAAGGGGTGAGGAATGGGGTGGAGGAAGGGGGCAGTGAATGTAGATTGATTTCAAAATAGTTAATGAGGGTAAAAAATAAAAAGTAAAAAATACCTCCCCCATTCATACACATCAGAAAATTTGAGACTATTTTTCCCACTCGGGGAAAGAAAGAAGCTCTCTGTTTGTTGCCGGCGATGTGTGATGTCTGAAAGAGGGAGCAGCTTGGGCAGGAGCCGGGACGTAGGCAGCCCTCTATGGGGCCTTCGTCCAGCACTTCTCAACGAGGATTCCAGAAGGCCCGGACTGTAAATGCCTATATTGTCTCCCTGCTCTTGCAGCCTCGGGCAGCTCAACATCTTGCTTGGTCAGTCCACGAATGTTTTTTTCTTACATCCAAGATTTCAGGTTTTCATACCCACTTTGTTCGGAAAAATTCTGAAATCAGAAAGGATGTGGTCTGAAGTGTTGAAGTGTTTAGCCACATATGGAAGACACAACTCATAGAAATGAAGTGGCACATTTATCAGGTCTTCATGGGAGATTCTCAAGTTTAGGGTCCAGGACAGATTTATTTAAGCGGCACTGGCCAGAGGTTCCTGAACTTCATCCTCTTGATGCCCGTGGGTTGTTTTTGTTTTTTCACCCTCCTCAAGGTGCCTCTCCCCTTTAGCACAAATTATGAAGGCCACTCACAATTCTGCTCTTTTCTCTCCTCTTTATCAGTAATTTAGGCTTATGAATCCAGTAAATAGCCACTAAGACTCAGATCGCATGTTGATGGATTCTCTTGTCTTTCCCTCTGCTGGTTTTCCACAGCTTTGGGGCAAATGATCCTCCCAAGTGAGACATGCTTGTGCATAGAACAGTGTCCCTAGGCAGTGCTGGTAACATTCCTTAGGTCATATCAAGTCGTTCTGGAAAAACCTGCTGTAGGACTAATCTTCAAATATATAAAGTAGAGACTCTCCATTACTTATAATTGCCCTCTACTTTCAATTCCAATGGACATGGAAACAAACAAGACTAGGAAAGTTTCTCTTCCACTCTGTAGAGCTGCACCAAGTGGCCAGATCAGTGCAATGGGCAGAGGGAAGGGAGAATGAGTGTGACTTTGCCTTTACCTCTAACTTCCACCTTGAACATATTTATTCCGGTAAAATCTGGTTAAAATAATCAACAAGGGCAGCTTTAAGAAGGTTAAAGATGACTGGGAGAGTTCATACGCACAGGAAATTCAGGCCTCACCCGGTACCTTCTGGCAGATCCCCTATCTGATCCTCAGTCGCAGCCGGGAACACTCTCCCACCCCCAGCCTGGACCGTGACCGAGGCTCCCCTGTGGAGGTGCAGTCTCACAAAGCCATGGCTGTGTACTCCCAACATTTAGAAAAGCCAGTAGGCAAGCTCTGATCTCTCTGGTAAAGACGAAGTACACAATGGGAACCCCCAAACTGGAAAGGGACAAGGGACATCCAGAAGACTGTGTCGGAGCAGCATATTTCAGTCAATGTGGAAAGACTGAGTCAGAAGTAAGAGAACATAGGATGAAGGAGGAGGGATGTATGCTGCAAGAGAAAACTGTTCTCTTGTTCCTCCTCTGTTCCTTCACCCTGTCAAAGGTGAGATTTGCAAAGAAAAAGAAACGTAGAGAACCCCACTCAGAGAAAAGGGGAAAATAGGAGAGGCCAGTCCCACTTCTCCATCACATACAAACATCACCACCACCATCAATCACTACTATGGAAGTTTATTTTCCCTACACCTTTCAGGGGAAAGGGGAAGTTTTACCTAAATGCAAACTTTTAAATCTGGGGGAAGGATAATCCTATATATTTTTGGAGGACTACATTTCAGCTTACAAACAGTTTTGATGATGAGCCCTGTATCCAGAAGAGCTAAGGTCTGTGGAAGTATATGGTTAATGGTACTCTGGCTCTGTGCTTGGCCTGTGGGTTACAGATGGAGTGAGCCCACTCCTGTGAGTTTGAACACATTGCTAATCTTTGTTGAGGTGGGAACAATCAAGTCCTCTCCCTCTGCCATCCTGGAAAAAAGATCAGAGTTCTTTCCACACCATTTTATCTGAGAGTTTCCACTTTAATCCTTGTGCCTTTACTGCCTCATCCGGATTGCAAATAACTTCGTACTTTTTCAACTTGAGCCTCAGCATCTTCGGCTCTTTGCTGCCCCACCAGATCTCCCCCTGCAGCATCAATCTGCTGTCACTCACATTGTCAGAGATGGCATCAGGAGAATCAACTGCAGAGTCTCTTATCCTGCCTATCTCTGAGAAGTCCACGAGGCGAGCTCCCCAGGACCCTGGAGATGCACTGTGGACAGGGGGAAACGCTGAGTGCCTTATTCTCCTCTCGGAGTTCCAGAGTACTCATTAGTCCACACTAAAGGTCTTGAGACTTCTCACCATAAAGAGGCCTGCTTAATGTCTATAAATCAGTGTTGCACAAACTTATTTTAGAACCGCATCTTTTGAGTCATGCCTTCTACCATTTTGCAGAACTGCTGTTCTGAGGAGCATGTGTCAGGAGATGTCGCTGATCCACATGGTGGGTCTACCCAGGATCCAACTGCTTGTTATGTGCCATGCCTTGGAAAACAAGCTCACTCTCGACCCTCTTTGCCTTCTCTTCAGCCCACAAGCATACAGCAGCTCCTGGTCATGCTCAAGATGCAGACCCGGAGTAACCAACCCTGAGATTTCAGCCCCAACTACTCACAGAACTTCAAGAGGTTCCTCCTGTCTACTTTAAAATGTCAAAGACTGATGGTTGTCCTGCAAAATTATTTCTCCCCTTCTTTAGTAAAAGAACTTCTAATTTTGGGCTGGACATGTAGCCACTCTGAATAGAACTACAATTCTCAGCCTTCCTTGTAGCTTGTTGTACAACCGTAGGTAGTTCTGTGTGCAGCACCTAGGAACTGTGCTTAAAGGGAGCATGCTCTTCTTCCCCTTTTTCTCCTCTCTCCTTCTGGAATGAGGATGCAATGGCAGGAGCTTGAGCAGCCACCTTGGGTCATGTAGTATAAGTCACATGCTCAGAAGGAGACTGGTCCCTGACACTGTAGAGTGAGATATCAGGTCCAGAAGGACCTGGGTTTCTTTAATGTGAAATAGTAATAGAGTTTTTTTTTTTAAGTCACTGTTATTTTGGGGTTTCTGCCACCTCATCAGAATGTAATTCTAATTCCTTTGGCTCCTCTCTTCATCTAACCCCTCAGGTCTCTCAAGGATAAACTAAAAGCCCAGATTACTTCCTAGAACAACCTCTCAGAAAGTCATCTTGACTGGGAACAAGTTAGCATTAGGATGACCCCACTGGAGTGTCTCTTCTGATGACTCTCTCTGGAGATCAAGTCTCTCTGCCCCCTCTATCTGGACCCTCTCCCACCCAAGACCTTTTACAAGGAGAACAGGAGGTAGGAGTTGGCTGGGCAAACATCCACACCACAGTGATTAGCACATCAGCCAACCAAGCCTGGGTGGTCTAGTCTGAGTGGCCATATGTTTTCCCACTCTGCCCCAAATAACCATTCCCTGAGTTTGCCAAACTTTTGGTCTTCATGTGTTCACTTTGGCTACATTTCCATCCACTGTTAGTGCTTTCCCCACATGAACTGTCCAGTTTATTCATTAGAATATACACATCACCTATTCGGATGGGCTACAGCATGACGTGGTTCAGATTCGACTTCAAACAACTTCTAAATTAATCCTGATACTCCAATCCACCACTGTGACCCTGCCAGTCTATTCCATGTTTACATCCATAATGCCAAGGCTATTAATTCAAACAAAGGCAAACCTTGGACTGTCACTCACAGACACTCCCTGAGTTGGGTAAGCCCTAGGCCAGTGATCACTGGCTGAATTTGGTTCACTGAGAGAAACCAAAGTATATCATAATGTGCATGCAACCCAATGTATGCACTTGAAGTTGCAATTAATCTACTTTCATATCTGTTTATAAGATACATGAACAATAGAGGTTAATTATTTATATATTGTGAGGGTAAAACTCTGAGTATACACAAGTGTTTGGTTATAAATCTTTTTGTTTATACCTTTATTATAGCAGTTATCCAATGCCTGAGATTAGATAGAGTTGAAGGTGCATGCTTATCCTCTGCCACTAGACTGCAAATGCTTCCATCACCTTTGCATCCCCTGGGTCCCTAGCTTACTGCAGCAATTCAGAAAGTGCCAGTGTTTTGGAGTCAGACAGCCTTGGTTTTGAACCTTGAATAGTAGCTGTGGAACTCCGAACAAATTTCTTAATCTTGCTGAGACTCAATTCCTGATCCCAAAAAAAGGGGATAATAATACATACCTCTTAGGTTGTGTTGAGTGTTAGATAGTACACAAAGCTGTCAGTAAACGGGACCTGTGATTAAATCACAGTGACACAAGTATTAAGTGCTCAAGACATACCTGATCAAATGAAGTTTTTGAGAAGCAAAACCCCATCTTCCTAATCTATAAATTCTTCTATACATCACTAGGTCTCTTCTCTAAGACATTCATAGATTTGTTATTTATTTAGCCAAAAAGTATAAGGTTATGCTGTCTGCCAGGCACTGAGGCTAGAGACCCTGAGATATGTTTGACATGGCCCTTGCCCTCAAGGTGCTTGGAATCTAGAAAGGGGATAGACAGGGAAACCATTAAGTGCTGCAGAATTATAGATGCCATGCTAGAAGTGCTATAGAATTCAGTGAGTGCCCAAAGAAGGGGGTATCCGCTCTACCTGGGGATCAGGATGTGAAGATAGCAAAGGTACAAAAGTCTTCAAGGAAGAAGGGATTTCTGAACTGGGCCTTGAAAAATAAGTCAGCATTTGTCAGGAAGACCATCCTCAACACAAGCAGCACAGGGAGCAAAGGCATGGGGAAAAGTGCATCAGGCTGGTTTTGGGGGATAATTCCCCTGGCTGAGGGTCAGCGGAGGAGCAGAGACCAGGATGAGAGTTGGAGTTGAAAACAGAGCACAGGCCACCAGGGGAGCTTAGTCCTCATCCTACAAACAGCAGGGAGCTCACCACAAATGCCAGTTACTGCCCAAGAGAGAAGGGCAGAGGTACCAAGAGAAGGGACCGTGGCCCCAGCAGCACCAGGTTTCCTAGTATCCAGAGACGACGGAGCCGTTGTCCTCACCCACCTAGGTTGTAGGGCCCTTGCCTGATGCATCCTCTCAAATCCCCAACAGTATCCCATGTTCTGGTCTACCCCATCCCTCATCACACATCATCCACTTGGGTTTTCTGTTTCTTCAGGAGTCAGTTCTCAGCTAGATGACGGTTGATCTAATTTTTAAAATCCCAGATATCGTATCAGTACCTATCAGTTTGTTATCTATTTCAAGTTATATATTTACATTTAAACAGGGACTTTGTGGGTAATGCTTTAAACCAAATGAATAAAAACCCTAGTGATAGAATTTCAAGCACTCTGGCACTTGCCTGAATTTTTACACAAGGAAGTGGTGTTTTACAACTAGATCTGGGCTGTGAAATCAACTACTTTCTTGATGTTTGTTGCCAGCAGAAAGGTCTTCAAGGAAAAAAAATTACCCATACAAAGGCTGAGAAAACATACAGTGATACTTATAAGTTCAATTACATACGCTTTTGACTCTATCCCAGTGATTAGCATGTGATAGCTCCTTAATACATGATGAAACGGAAGGAAGCAAAGAGGAAGGAAGAGAAGAAGAGAGGGAATGAGATCTAATCCATAATCTTTTTACATGGCTTGTAGCATGAAACTTGGTGACTAAAAACAGATATTTTTCTACTCCTAAGGGGGCAGAACAAGAAACATAAATATCGACTTTATTGCCACTAACCGTTTTATCCTAAAATTTGAAATATTTGAGTGTACAAAAAGCTTCATTTTGGATGCTCTTTATTGGATGCGTAGATCTATGTTTATAGAAAGTTTTAATGGTTGCAAAGTCAAATTGCAAAAATGATTCTTTTCTTTTTAGAGATCTTGATATATCATGCTGCATTCTAATAAAATTTTCACTACTGGCTATAATGTAGATTATAATACTAATGTTTCCCAGGGGATCAAGCAATCAGAACTCCTCTGGTAAATGTCCTAGAGTTAAGGTTAATGCACCAAAGAGCTGTAACTCACTGACACTTAATACTGGCTGATGCAATATGAAAAATGTGGTAGCAAATACAGACCGTTGAGAAACTTTTCTTCAAGCTTTGGAGTCCAAGCAATTCACAGAATGTTTTCTCCTCATACTCTGAGATCAATGTGGTTCTGACACCTTCCTCACAGATTCACCATGATTTTGAAAATACAACAAAAAAAAGTCATGGAAATAATGGTATTATCGTTTAATGGGTCCTTCAGAAAGTAATATTATAACAAGAAATGAAACTTGAACTCTTTGAACTGACTTTTTCAGGAAAGCACTTTCAAACCCTTGAAAGAGAAACATCAAAGTTTGAAGGGCAGGTATGAAAAAGGCTCCCCCTCTTACACCAATGTGACACAAATTCAACCTGACACACATTTATAGTGAGTTTTGCACACCAATGAAGATGAAAAGGGAAAAGACGCGTGCTTGTCCTCAGGGAACTTATTACGATTATCTTTCAGCTGATTGAGACCTTTTTTTCTGACTTATTATTCCATTCTGTCCTCTGCCTATTCCAAAAGGGACTGGATGGTACGTGATTTTTAAAGGTATTCTTTTTTTTTTTTTTTTTTCGGTACGCGGGCCTCTCACTGTTGTGGCCTCTCCCATTGTGGAGCACAGGCTCCGGACACGCAGGCTCAGCAGCCATGGCTCACGGGCCCAGCCGCTCCACGGCATGTGGGATCTTCCCGGACCGGGGCACAAACCTGTGTCCCCTGCATCGGCAGGTGGACTCTCAACCACTGCACCACCAGGGAGGCCCTCATAGCATTTTTTTAACACGTTTATTGAGATATGGTTGATATACAAAAAATTCATGTTTAATGTATATAATTTGATGAGCATGGACAAATACATACACCCATGACATTATCACCATAATCAAGGTAATAAGTATATCCATCACCTCCAAAAGTTTCCTTGTGTTCCTTTTTTTGTCATAAGAATGCTTATTAACATGAGATCTACGCTCTTAACAAAATTGAAACGCACAATACCATGTTGTTAACTTCAGGCACTATGTTGTACAGAAGAGCTCTAGAGCATGTTCATCTTGCATAACTGACACTTTATACCCACTGATCAACTCCCCATCTCCCCCTCCCCGCCAGCCCCTGGCAACCACCACTTCATTCTCTGCTACCGTCAGTTTGACCACTTTAGATACCTCATATAAGCAGAGTCGTGCAGTATTTGTCCTTCTGAGACTGGCTTATTTCACTTAGCATAATGTCTTCCAGGTTTGTCTGTGTTGTTGCAGATTCCATCAGCAGATGAATGGGATAAAGAAAATGTGGTATATACATTCAATGGAATATAATACAGACTTTAAAAAAAGGAAATCCTACCATAGTATTTTTTAATTGCAATTATTTACATGTTCACCTCTTCAACTGGAGTGTGAGCTCTGTGGGGAGAGATCTATTCACCTTTGTTTCCCCACAACACCCGTTCAGTAGAGATGTTTAATAACTGACCATTGGTTGACGAGCCCCCTCAGAGCAGGCGCACCTGCGTCCATACCATCAACCCTCACTGTTCATCAGGGCCCAATCTTTGTCTTTTGTGTGGAGAGCTTAATCCATTTACATTTAAAGTAATTAGTATAAGAAAAGACT